>NC_087515.1:78354899-79554899 GCF_963921805.1 Phalacrocorax carbo | reverse complement strand
GTAGAAAACTATGCCTAGAACAGCAGGAAGCACACAAAACTGAGTCAATTGCTTCATTTCCAGAACTAATTTATCACAAGAAAAAGTCTTAAGACATAACTTTTTGAAGGATCTCTAGGAAAACTCAGAGCACCCTTTAAGATAAAAAGAGAGAATGAAGTCTTTCTACATGTTGCTGCCTGTACTTGTATCTTCAGGCTTTAGTATATACCCCACATATTGTAGTGCTTTCAAGAATATTCCAACAACCTTGGTTGGAATGACCACCCATGATGGACCTTTCTAGGAAACTACAGAAGTCAGAAGGTTAAATGAAGTTATGGAGATTCAAACGGGCAAGATCTCACAAAAATCAAGTCTTATAAAGATGAAGTTTAAGAAACTACAGGTTTTGGGGCAGGTGCAAAGCAAATCCTGATACTTGGCCTTGGTTACTTGCAGTTCATTATACTTGAGCATTTACAGCTCCTAGAAAGCAATACAGCCTTTGAATTCTTGAAAGAAAAAAACCTATGTTTTCCCTGGAGCCTGCAGAACCCCATTTAGACACTTGTATCAGTCTACCATTCACTGCTACTAGGTTTACTAGGTTTCCCAAAGGTAGAGGTTATTTGAATTATTGCCATAAAGATCAGCTACATAAAGGCATATTATTCTACAGGTTATTTGATGTACTTACTTCCTTAAGGATAGGTTATCCCTTAGGATCAATGGGAGGAGTTGTTGTTAAAAAAAACAAACCACAAACATTCTTAACTCCCATTTTTCTGAAAAACTTATGTCCAGCTGAGGACGAAGAGGAAAGAGTTTTGTTTGGTAAGAAGAAGGGAACCACCAACTTCTTCACTTGAAGACGCAGCAACAGTTTGAAACTGAAGTTTCAAAAAAGCTGGTTTTAGGTTGCATCATCATTTAAGATCTGACAAGAGCCTGCTATGGATATGGGAAAAAAAAAGCATTCTAAAAATAAAGGGCAGCTATAATCAGACATTTATCTCAAAGATATTGATTATACAGAAAAAGATTACCTTTTTTTAAAAATAATTCTACCCTCCACCCATCAGATCTTATGAGTGGCAAGGCAAAAAGAACTACCTTAAGGATGGCACTAAAGACACCACACAGAAAACAAACCACCAAAATGTATTTTTAAAACCAACTGCCAGTCCCTGCTGTTTTTCCTGGTCAGTATTTGACTTGATCTTGGAATGTGATGTGGATAGCAGGGAACTAATACCGAAAAATGCAGCTAGTGTCTGAGTGCAATTACTCTGACCAGCAGTAGCTTGCAGGTCTGGCACCCTTATTTTTCTAACCACAAATACTTAGACAGAAGCCTAATTTTTGTGTGTCTGATTTCTCCATCAATATTTACTTTATTTAAACTTTGTGGGAGGTCTAGCACCCCACTGCAGACCAATATCAACAGGTCTACTCAAACACAAGACTACCTTTTTGAAAACAGGCTCTCGCGCACACAGGAATACTCTGCTAAGTGAAAGCAATATAAATATTTTTGAAGAGTCCTGTGAATGACAGAAATATGATTAGCTTCACAAGGCTAATGAATTCAGATACCTCTGGAGGTCCAGTGTCACTTCAGCAATATTGTAATTGTAAAGGCTGTCATAAAAATGTATTTTGCATTAAATAAACTCTACTAGGGAAATGTAACAATGAAATAGGTCAACTCCTGGCCATTATCTCACACTGAAAATGCTCACAGCATGTTTTACAAATGGATGAAACATAAAAAGGCAAAAATGTTAGGATATGTATTGTCATTACAGAATTATTTTAAAAGTTCTTTTAAGCTTCTGTACTCCACAATATTTCTAAATAACAACTTAACCGATCTTCAGCATTATTCAGATTAATTTATTACAAATATTTATTCCTTAAATACACTGAAGACTCTTTACTAGTAGTGAAAAAGAGGTTCCAAGTTCAGTGAACTCTTTTCACTTAAGCTAAGTAGCTTAAGCCAAATACATACTAACAGTCCTGTAAATACAAATCTTCCTTTTAAACAGAAAGAAACAAATTGTTTTAAGTGGTTGAAAAATCAACCAGCGCCATTAGTCCAGATGGAGCACCTCTTCTAAAGACTCTACAGATTTGTCACTACCTACTGAAGTTAAGTGGTTACACACAGCAGAAGCCTTTCTAAAGTGGTGGTGGTGGGGAAAATCACCTTAAAACACAGTGGAGAATTAGGACAGAATGCAAGGCAGCAATATACATACAAATTAGAAGAAATATAAATACTTCCAGACACTATGACAAATGTATATACTTCTAAATACTGTACACTGAAGACCTTTCAAGGGTTTATTTCAAGCAAAAAATAATTTTTAATCCAACAGTGGAGAATACAGACAAACCTAGACTATAACTCTTACCAGTAGAGTCTTCATTTTGATGCTTTTCTCTAGATTACTGATTCTAGACAGTCTCTTCTCAGTGAGACTCAGGTGGCTGACACGGATAATTAAGATGAATCTGGGTTTTTACTCAGGTAAGAAGTATTTTCAATGTGACCTCCACCCAAATTCCACAGCCTTCACTCTGCAGTGTCAATATCACAATCAGGCAACTTTGTCTGAACAGGAAAACCTCCTCTTACAAAGATAAACACAAACCAAAAGAAATACCTGCTCCCTTTTCCTGGACCATTGCTAAGCATCAAATAAGCTCATTATAAATTTAAAGCATGCTGCTGGTAACTTAAAGTCGTGAAACAAGATAGAGCACAAAAATGCTGAAAGCATTTTACAGCGAAGCAACTGTTGGGAAAATAAAATAATCACTAGAAAACTTTAGAGATTTCTATTCTTTTTCCCTCAGAAAAGAGAAGACTTTAGAAGGCTTGAGATTTTAAGCAAACACTTGTGGTTTTGGAAATGCTGGTTTCCATGGCAACCAGTAAGGTCTTCTTTATATAGCATTATAAACAGATGGTAAAGACCGGTCATGTTTGCTGCTTTGCCAGCATATCAATAGGACTGCTGTACTACTCTATCTCATGTATTAGAGTTATTAAGTAACTTAGGTATTTGAGCAACAAAATCTACAAATCAGACATGCTTAACTAGTACCTTTTTTTCCATAAACACGTGAAGATTCTCAACAGTAAAGTCACTGTAGTCTACATAGTCAGATTTCTTTGGCAAAGCTTTTTATAAATGTTTTCTCAGCACTTGTCATGCAGGGTACATTACTACCACAAATATGAATCTGACAGGGATTAAAATAATGAATTTGAACAGGAAATAGAAATGTGACTATATTTACGCCCACTGGTATTAAAGTGTGCTTTAGAATTAAGTTTTTGTTGTATTATATTTGCAATTATTCAGAGAAGATGTAGCAAACTAAACTCGCCTTCATCATGTCATAATAAGCAGAGGTTATTCTTGCAGGCTATTTGTTGCATTTTAGTCTTTCAACTGTAGCTATATTACACCATGTGCAAGCGTTCTTGTGTTATAGATGGCTGGAAGCATCAAGACAATTTGACTTGGTACAGCATTTGATTTAGTACCTCCCTGAAGAAGTCTGAAGCACTAACTAGCAACTAGCAGTGCAAGCTAACACAGATTTTCACCATTCCATTCAATTTATTCCTCCAGTGTTTTAGCTAATAGGTTTCATGCCATAAACTTGGGGGGAGGTAGAAAAAAGGCAGAAGCACTTTAGATCAAAGTATCACCTGTATTCTAACAAGATTACAAATTACTCCATTATCAAACTATTCAAAATGTCAGTAATTCTGATTCACTTCCCACTGAAATTCATGCCATTTTCCAGTTCAATCAGTGCTTGCACATAAATTCCCCACAAAAGAGTTAAAAATAAACAACAGAGAATTTGTAAAGTCTGGTGGTTTTTCCATTAAGCAGTAGCATCTCAAGGACAAACGTTATACCTAACAAGTTATCTTTTCTTTACCCCAAATACAAATTTCCAGGTTTGCTCCTATCCAATCTGCTACCAATATCACAGGAGTTATCACTAATAAACTTGAGATTCACAAAAATCCACACACAACCCAAAGGTCTCAAGACCCACTCAACTTCATAAAACAATAATACATTTATGAAAAGCATGAACTACTGAAGATGTGAATATATTTGGCAAAGATCAAGAGGATATCAAGCATTCAATATGCACAGATGAGCCAGAAATGCGCAGTCTTCCTGCACAATAAATGGGGCTGCACCAAGCAACAAGTTCAACAGACGGATAATCACATGCAACTTTTTATATTTATCTGTTTGATACTGGGCAAATGGTACACAAGTACAATTTAACAGTGGGGTCTGTTCTGCCAAAATCCCAACAGTTTCCAACAGTGCTTGAACTGCATATACCTAACGCTACCTAGTGGAAAATTCCTAGCTCAGTCTGGTTGCACAAGCCCATTCACAAGTACACATTCAGGTGGGAAGAAGTCCCTGTTATTGTCTTTGCCTTCAAGTATCAAGCCACTGCCCACTGCCATGACCAACATTCCAGCAATCCCAGTACACTTTTGTCATTTTAGGATACTGTTATTCACCTGCTGGCTACATCAAAACCCACTGTTTCCATGTTCCGGGTGATTTAGCTCCACCATAAGATAAATCCAGTGTTAACCTTCATGTTTGATATATCAACTTGATTAATATCAGGTGGAGGTGGATGAGGTTAGAACATTTAAACAAATCAGATGTGCAGAAGTGCAGTTGGTTAACCTTGGCTGGGCACCAGGTGCCCACCAAAGCCACTCTATCACTCCCCTCCTCAGCTGGACAGGGGAGAGAAAATATAACAAAAAGCTCACAGGTCAAGATAAGGACAGGGAGAGATCATTCACTAATTACCATCACAGGCAAAACAGACTTGACGTGGGGAAACTAGTTTAATTTATTACCAACCAAATCAGAGTAGGATAATGAGAAATAAAAACAAATCTTAAAAACACCTTCCCTCCACCGCTCCCTTCTTATCGGGCTTAACTTCACTCCCAATTTTCTCTACCTCGTCCCCTCCAGCAGCCCAGGGGGATGGGGAATGGGGGTTGTGGTCAGTTCATCACACCTTGTCTCTGCTGGTCCTTCCTCCTCACGGGGAGGACTCCTCACATTCTTCCCCTGCTCCAGCATGGGATCCTTCCCATACGAGACAGTTCTCCATGAGCTTCTCCAATGTGAGTCCTTCCCATGGGCTACAGTTCTTCATTAACTGCTCCAGCGTGGATCTTATCCCACCAGGAACTGTCTCTGATGGGCTTGGCCTTGGCCAGCAGCGGGACCATCTTGGAGCCAGCTGGCACTGGCTGTATCTGAGATGGGGGAAGCTTCTAGCAGCTTCTCACAGAAACCAGCCCTGTAGACGCCCCACTACCAAAACCTTGCCACACAAACCCAATACAAATCAATGAGACACATCCACAAGTGCTGAAGAAACTACCTGATACTATTGCCAGGTCACTATATAATCTTTAAGAAGTCATCATGATTAGGGGAGGTTCCCAAGGACTGGAAGAAAGCAAGTGTCACTCTTACCCTCAAGAAGGGCAAAGAAGCAGCTGGGAAACTACAGGCTGATCAGATTCAATCCCTGTGAAGACAATGGAGCAAGTAACCTTGGAAGCAATTTTGAAAACACAAGGGACAAGATGATGATCAGCATTAATCCGCACAGATTATGAAGGGGAAATCACGCCTGACCAACCTGATAGCCTTCCAGAATGAGACTACTACCCCAGTGAAGGAGGGGAGTGCAGCAGATACTGTTTGTCTCAACTTTAACAAGACTTTCAGCGCTGTCTCCTGTAACATCCTCATAGATAAACTGATGAAGTACAAGTAAGTGGACAATGAGGTGGATTGGAAACCAGCTGAACAGCTGGGTTCAAAGGCTTGTGATCAGCTGTACAAAGTCCAGCTGTAGGTCAGTCATTAGTGGTGTACCCCAGAGGCTGATATTGGGGTTTATGTCATTTAATATCTTCATTAATGGCCTGGATGATGGGACAGAGAGCACCCTCAGGGAGTGTGCTGATGATACAAACCTGGGACACATTACCAATATGCCAGAGGGTTGTTCTGCCATTCAGACGGATGTGGACAGGCTGGAGAAATGATCAAACAAATCTCAGAAACTCCCGCAAACGGAAATGCAAAGTCCTGCACCTGGGGAGGAATAACTCCAGGCACCAATACAGGTAAAGGACCAAACAGCTTTGCCAAGAAGGACCCCCGGGGTCCCAGTGAACACCAAGATGAACATGAGCCAGCAAGCGTGCCTTTGTAACAAAGGCGGCCAGCAGCCTCCTGGGCAGCATTACGCAGAGCACTGCCAGCAGGTCGAGGGAGGTGATCCTCCCCCTCTACTCAGCACTGCTAAGACCAGTTCTGGGGTACCCAGTACAGCAGACATAGATACACTGGTGTGAGTGGCCACAAAGACGATTGCGGGATTGGAATGTTAGCCTCGAGGATGCTCAGGGAAATCAGTGTGCATAAACAGCTCATGGGAGGGAATAAAGATGACAGAATGTTTAATCTCATTCTTCCTTGAATGAGCACAACACAGGTATCTGTGTTAAACTGCATGGGAATAGCAGTTTCAGAGTGAATTGGTAAAATTATCCCAAATAGGAGGACTACTGAGTTAGAGTATAAGCTTTTTCTTTCATCCTCTATGTCACCACCTATGGCTTACCTATTTTTGTCTAAATGTTTTAAGGATTATTTTTGAAAAATCTAAAATTTCTACAGCTGACAGACTAAAAGAATTCGTTATTTGGACTTTAGCATTAAACAGGACTGCATTTAGTGTGGCCTCTCTTTTTGCACAAGAAAAAATACATTTAATAACAATCAGAAAATGCAACTACAGCTAAAAAGATAGCTGGAGGCACACAGGTAGGGGTAAACGCGTTAATTACCATTCCAAATAAAAGAGCCATCAATTTAACAGAGCCCTTTTAAAGGGGTGGCAAACCAGAGCGAGCACTGTGTGAAGGGCCTGAACTTCAGTGTAGTGAGCATACAGAATGCCACCAAATTTGGAACGAGGTGGGGAGTGAAAGGCAGAAACCTGTTTTGTATCATTCAAAAGGATTCTAGGCTTCACATGTAACATAAGATGATGCAGCCCTCACATCAACTGCTTTATTTACATAAGACATAGCACAAAAAGATGGACCACAATTTCAAAACAGTACACCAACACAAATAAAGAGATGGAGCTGCTGTACTAAAGTTATGTAGTTATTCAGGAAAGGCGTTCGTGGTACTGACCACCTCAATTTTTCCTGGACTGCCTGGTGCCAGAGTCTGGAGGGCAAAATTAAGGAACGTAGTCTGTAGGAATTACTGGAGTCCACGAGAGAAACCTGGCAAGAGGAAGCAATGCTGGAATGTGAAGCAGGAACCTCATTTCTCCCCACCAGAGCAACCTCAACGGTAGGGCAAACAAGTGGAAAGCAGCACTGCTAACACAGGGAAAAAAGATCTACTTCAGAACTGCCAAAAAGGAGGGCACCTAACTAAAAAGGTAGTTCTTGGAGTAGAAGCAAGAACGAAAACAAAAATTAAAAGTGAACGCCATGCCAGACTTGTCAATTTGCTTTAAGGAAGCGTATCTACCACTTCAGGTGCCTACACATAAGGAAAACTGTTATTCACCATACAAGTCAGGCAACCTTGGAAAAATTTCCAAGACAAACATCGTAACAGCAAAGGTGAAAATAGAGGAATCTTCTTCAGGTAATCTGAAAATAAAAATTTTTCCAAGGTTCACCACCTAGGGAAACCCAAAGAGAGCTCAAGGTGAAGCTGCCAGAAGCAAAATTACCCCAAAATTAAAAGTCACAAGGAAGGAAATTTAAGTCACTGATCTGATCCTGCCTCCAAGAGATACAGAGGCAAATAAAAATGAAACACCAGGCTCTGACAAAGCAATACAGCACTGGTATTAAACCTCTGCTGAGACAAAGTGGAATGGGAGTGAGGAGAGAGAAGCCTTTGGCTATGACATGCAGGAATTAATGATTCCTACGTGATTTATAAAACTATTTAGATTACCCATTTGTACCTGATATCTTATTCTAACCTGGCACGCATCTTGCCATGTAGCTCGCAACACTGAAAGTTTCCACGGACAGTAACTCTGAATAGGATTGGCATTTTCAGCAGTAGCTTAATCTTAGACAAATTATAGAATTTGTGTTACAGGCAAAACATGAACACAAATTGCTACAGAAAGTCCACCTTATTTTGAAGAATACCTATTTCTTGTTTAAAGATCTGAAAGAATGCTTCTGCTTAATACTTTCATTCACATGAGCTGCAATTCAACATTGCGATAAAAATATCTAAACTTTTATCCTAAAAAAAATGTTTCTAATTTGGCTGGAATGAAGATCAACAAAACGCTGCTTGCAGCCATACAATGTAACATTATCCAAACCAACAACACCGTACAAGTCAAATGCTTCTGAAAGTAATTCTGCATTTATTTCAAATATTCTTTAGTTATACCAAAAGCAAACTGTTACTGTTGTTGGTGGCAAAAGGAACCCACGTAAAGATATATGTCACTGAAAACTATGACAACATACAGGCTTTTATTATCAAGTGTACTGACATTTCAGGAAAAAAAATAATCAGCAAATATAATTTTGAAAAAGACCACCATGATTTCCAGTATTCCATTATTTGATCTTTGTTTTTTTGCAGTTATATAAGCCACCTCTGGAATGAAATACAAATACTATTTCAGGATTATCTCTAGCAACATGCTCAAAAAATTAAAGCAAGACCTTAAAAATAAAAAAAAGTTGTTTAGACAAATCACCACCACCTTCAGAAAAACCAAAAATGCTCCAGAATACCTGTAAAAACTATTGCACAGAACTGGCAGCACTACATCTTGTCTGCAGAAAAAGTTATATAAAAATCATATCTCAGATTTCAGGATCTTTTTAAACTTTCATCCCAAATTTAGCAGCTTCTGTGAAGCAGTTTTTCCCAAATGATACTTTGTCAATATTAGCAGAGTGCTGACTTGCAGAAACAAGTTAACAAGTTACCTGTTAACACTGGTTTTCCATCCACCAGTTCTCCAGCTGTTACTTCAGCTAAACACCAACTATGCCTGACCTCACTTAGTTCACAGGAGACAGTGGAAAAGACAAAATCCAGCATACACCTGCCTGATGTGCTGTGACTGGATTAATCATTACAACAATGCTAACTACATTCTGCTTACGACATGCAACTACAAACATTCCCGTAAGTAAATCTGAATTAATTTGAGGAGAAAGCTACCATCTCAGCACAACTGAACAGCCTTGAAACTCTCACTTCAATTTCTAATCATTCTATAAGGTTTTAGAAACAGCCATTTTGTACTACTTACACATAAGATCATTCAATTAGTTGAGGAGCTTAAGCTTGATATGATGAATTAAATATTCTCTACAAAATTTTGGTCTGGGGAAAGAAACAGTAAGCATTGCTCAAGCTTTCAAATTTATGATGGGTGCCAGCCTGTTCTTCATTCGGCTAACTTTGGTCAAAACAATACCATGCAGTCCAATAAAATTTTATTACCACTACACTGCATATAATGGTGCTGTTTATCATCTCTAATGTATAGAAGTGTTACTATTAAGTTTCTTTTAGAAGACAAACATTAGGACAAATACTTCAGCAGAAAATGCTTCCAAGATACACAATTTACAAAAATGACATTTTTTAAAAAAAAATCAAGAGATGTAGCAGGAGAAGAGATAAACAGATAACTTTTTTCCCCCTCCTATATTATCTTATATCTGAAGGACAGACCTTAACTTTGGATCACAGTCGAAGTACTTCTAGTAAACCTGCCAAACGTTCACCAAAAACACAACAGTCCAGTCATATTTTTACTGCAGTTTGCTGGCAAGTTCTTGAGTATTACAAACTGTGTTCCCTACCATGCCAACAGTGGGATACATTTTAATACTTGGAGCAACCATATGCACTTTCCTTGGGATTTGTTAGCACAAGAAGAAAGAAAAAGGTCGTTCTCATAAGTGAGCCTAATTTGCACATACATGTTTGCAGCCAAGGAATATGTTTGTGTGCCGTGACTTTTTTTTCCCCATCCCACTAAACATTTTTTTTCTTCTTTACTCAAGTTAAGCGCACTTCATCTGTGATTTCAATTTGCCATTGAAAAAAAGCGTATGTAAGATGAGCTGTAAAATTACAGGATCATAAAACAATGTAAATTTAAATGTCAAAATGTAAATGAAAAATTTACAGATATCTAAGAAGCATGTCACTGGAATTATGTATTAGAGCTTTTTTTAAAAAAAGTACTGGTACAATTATAATACACACTGTTCTCAACAATTTTCTTTGTCTATCAACTTTGCTTTTGCCAGTTGGCAAACACTGCTTTTAGCAGTGTTAGATGCCATTCCAAAAAAAATTCAAAGATTTCATTTTGTTTCTTCACTAGACTACAAGGTAACCAGCTAGAATGGTAGAACCTTTTGGCACCTCTATATTTGTGCTCAGATGTCTCCTTTCTGCCGATGAAGCCAGCCACAGTGGATCCTGAGGTTTCTAAATTGAAATGCGATTAGTACTTTGTGGTGACATGTCAGTGATCAGAAATAAAGAAAAGGCAGAAAATTAAGAAATTGGATTCTCCCCTAAAACCAGTATCTGTTTCTATGTTTTATTTTATTTTGGCTCCCCACTCCTCAAGAAAAAATAAAATCATAGAGGTCTTCCCTCTCATGACAAATTCCTGCAGAAACATGCAACCTTGCTGTGAGAAACTGAAAACACTTCATTGGAAGAAAAAGTAGAAACTGTACAAAAAATCTCCAGACACAATGAACAGTTTGACCCAGAGGCAAGACGTAATTCAGAAAAAATATCTGTACATGTACTCCTGCCCATCTAATAGATGAACCCCAGAAGAGGTGTCTACATGGGAAGACAACTGCAGATCTACCACCTCCTACCACAAACATTCAGTCTCTCAGAAGGAAAAACACACCCAAGAACACTCACAGTTCTTTATAACCTGGAAAATTCTTCAGATAAAGCTGCAAAAGCCAGTGATGAGAAAAGGCCATCAATATATATTGACGCTTAGCCTGACTTTTTGTCCAACTTGCTAGGCAAGCTTTCAGTTCAACCCCCAAAACACTAAAAGGTACTGAAGTACAACTTCAATTATAGCCTGATAACATGACAGCAAACTTTCTTCTGGATTTCATGCTTACCATCCTCAACTCTCCCAAATTTAAAAAATCTGAAGAACAAAACGGGTTCTTTGCACATATACTCCAAATGGGCTCTGTTCCAAAACCAAACTTGCAAGAGCTTTGCTGTGTCAGCAGACCAGAGACCAGGCAGTACCCTCCTCAGCCTCAACAAACTCCCCAACTTACTTCCTCTTTTACCACATTATAAAGTGGGGGAGAACAGGCTCTCACTAGCAAGCCACAAGGAAAAAAAAAAATCCAAACCTCAAACCCCAAAACTTTGAAATCAGTTATGAGGCTGGGTTTCTATTCTTTCAGGACTAGGAACAGAGTGAAGCAGATAAAAATCAAATGCAATCCTTCAGGTCCACTTTGGGATCTGCAAGCTTTTGGAAGACCACTGTCCTCTCTACAGAAATACATTTCTACTGACTACTGCTACAAAACAGAATGATAGTATCGTGGTGACACTTCTCCATAAGCAGGATAACTCCCAACAATAACATCTTTGGAGACAGCCTCAGTTTTGCCCATCTTGGACACAGAATAAACCTCAAATCGCTGTTGGCCTGTTAACTCACAGAGAAGACTATATGGTTTCATTAACCTACCCACAGCAAAAATACAGACAATGATGTCCTTAAGCAAAAGTATTTCACATTCTCAACCACTGCATATACACATAGAAACACTCATTCATGAGGAGTCCTTTCTTGTCAGGTACTGAAATCACTGCTTTGAAAACACAGCATCTTCTGAGGGCACTTTAACACTATGGCAGGATCTAGAACGATGCATGATAACTAAACGACAACAGTCATTACTTGTTAAATTCACTGAGCAGAACTTGTGATCAAATAAAAGTTTGTAGTCTTTAAGTAATCAGATCCTTGTTCTCTAGAACTTATGACTGAAAAGGATAATACAAGTGTCAAGGGTGCATCTGAAAGTTATAGACAAGTCAGAAATCTAAAAAGAAGAACTTGTAAATGTTAATAGACTCTATATAGAAAATGTCAATCCTGGTGCAAATTCTCAACAAGTGAAGTTTAATTAGCTCCCCTTATTGACCTTTTTTGAATTGACTCCACAGAGCCTATTTTGATAAAAGACTAAAAACAGTTTATTCAGCGTTCATATTAGACAGAAATTTGGTAACTGTGTCAGAGGACATCGCTAATGCCATCTAGAGACTTCAATGACAATGTAGTGATTTAACGTAAATGCTTCTTCCAGGCAACGCAGGGAGGACAGACATGCTAATTCTTGGTGTTTCATCTGCTAACTTGAATATTAAATGTATTAAGATATACTGTACTTGACCAGGGTTCCAGTCCACATTCACGTATTAGGCCAATCCCTCTTTCAAGGACTCCATATTAAGATAAGACCAATATCCCACTGCCTTTAAATTATATTTGCAAATTCTTATTGCCACGTGTGACAAAGATTTTGTAGCACTGGTATTCCA
Organism: Phalacrocorax carbo; assembly: GCF_963921805.1. Taxonomy (NCBI): domain Eukaryota; kingdom Metazoa; phylum Chordata; class Aves; order Suliformes; family Phalacrocoracidae; genus Phalacrocorax; species Phalacrocorax carbo. The sequence goes on along the minus strand of NC_087515.1, from coordinate 79,542,165 downwards.
GTCTTATCAGGCCTATTATGCTTGCAGAACAATCAAAACATAACATTTTAAAGCATTCTGTATGTAAAATAATACAAGAAGTGTATAACAGCATTTATATAAGATAACACCTAAACATGGAACATCTGAATTCTTTTTTGTCAATGATGCTGCATCAAATTTACCAAACGTATCTTCAAAATCCACAGAAACAAAGACTTAGGAATATGTAACACTTAAATTTATCTCTGAAGAACAACATTTGAGACAGTGCATCAAGCAGAAAATCCAAGTTAGCTGGTATAAATGACAAGTAGCATACATAATCTGTAATTCCAGATATATCCAATGTTGTTGAAAAGTGAGGCTCTGATGTGTTAAATTACTTCAAGCCAACAATTCATAAAACAGTGAAGTCTTTCTTTTTGAATAACTTCCCTGTTTCATCATATAGAAATTATGTAGCACTTTTGTATCTACTTAGATTATGCTTCTTATATTCAACTACAACAGTAGCTATGAACGTAAACACTCAGAATAGAGCTTTACCTTTGCATTATATTCTCTTATTAAAACCACTCTAGTAAATATACATCTAATACAAAAAGAACTTGTCTTGGGACTTTAATCCTTCCTTTGAATCATGATCTTCCATCAATTTCATGTGAAAAAATGGTTTGTAGTGAATACTAACTTCCCAGTTTTAGGACTGTGCAATTAAAGTTCCATTGACAGTCTCTTCAAATTATCTCTCTTTTTAGGGAAGTTTTCAATATAACTTATGAGGTAAGCAGAGATGGGAACAAATACTCCCTTGCTAACCTTGTATTTCCTTCCAATTTTGCAGAGAGAGTAGCTGCATCCTGTAACTCTAAGAGAGTGATGAAGCTTGTATGACTGTACTTCTTTGCAGAACTGATATAACTAAAGGATAAAATACCACTAATAAAAGAAAATGAGCTCTTAAATAGAATGGGCTTGGTGCTTCTGGTATACTCTCTCATTCTTATATATGCTACAATCCTACTATTAGTCTGCAGCGAAAAAGAAAAAACCACCTGCTGCATTTTATTCTTTCATCTTAGAGGGTACCATGACTATTCCAAGAACGTATACAAGACTACAAACATGTCATCAGCACTTCCTGAATGTTGAAGGCTCAGCAGTATATACTGCTATTTACTCTTTCTTTTAAACAAGCAATTTTCTCACAGAGTTTTCTTGAAGGGTGAGATAGAGGGGAAGGGAATGACTTGTTTAACTAGACATCACTGGGATACTGTCCTTGTAAATGATATGTAGTAAAGCACACAGCAACTCAAGTTAGATCTCTCCAGACACATTCTACACCTAAGAGAAGAATCATAGCTAATGCAGCATCGTATACATAATGGAACATACACGTTTGCAATGTAATACAAGGTAGCATTGCCATCAATACGAAGAAGTTGTTGTTCTGGGGAATGTGACTCAGTGTCAAACTCATTTTCTTTAATTGTTATTGTTGTTTTATTTTCAAAGTTAGAAGTGTTTTCCATCACCACTATCCTCAATCCCTAAGAAAGAATACAATACAGTTTAAGGTTAACAACTTCTTAATCTAGGCTACAGAGACTTTTTGGAGGCCCTTCTAAAAGACATCGGTGGCAGCTTCTGTGGTTGGACTAGAGCTCTGAGCTACTCCCTCACTAACCTTCCTCCAGCACATCCTGCAGCTATGCTGGCTCCCAACCTCCCCTTTTTTCACCTACACCATGCTACTACTAACCTTGCTCCTCCGGACCGCAGCAGTTACTGCCACACATGCTAAAGCTCCTGTCCTTGCTGTTATATCCCAAGGAGCAGGGATAGGACCGAAAGAAAAGCAAGAAGAAAGGACAGAGCTAGGCTGGCAGCTGTGCCACAGGTCACAGCACCCAATGAAGCTGCTCTTCTTGTGGCAGAGGTTACCTGTTAGGTGTATTAATCACCAGCTCCTGCTCCAGAAACAGCCCTACCCTGTACAAGGTGGGAACAGAGGAGGAGGAGGAACAGGTTGGCTGCAGAAGCAGCACTGAAGAGGCAATCTCCTATCCCATCATGGATGAGGTGGCAGTCATTCCAAACTGCATCAAGCCAATTAACAGTCAAAATGATTCCAGGGGAAGGGAAAAAAAACACTGCACACTAGAAAAGAGCGAAAGGCAAAAATGTTAATTGACTCTTAAAATTGCATTCTTTTCTTTTAGTAACCCCAGAATATAATTGACTGAGGTCCACCACTACTTCTTGTACCTCTCACATGAAATCAGCAGAAAATTCCATATTTGACTATGTTTGGCCTCTGTCATCTGCTGGCATTTTTGGGTAAAATTTAGCTTGAGAAAACCTTTATTTTCCTTTTCCAATGAATATACCTACCTTTCAACTAATTTAGAGGCAGTTTTTCCCCCTTGGCTATTAAGGTTAGTGAAAGATGATGGTTATTAATATTCTTTCAGTGGAAGCATCTTTCAACAAAGGTTTTTGCTATTAACTAGGAACAACAAAACTGCAAAAATTCCCTGAACCTACTCTGAAACTGAAGTCCCAGAAGATCCAGAGGAAGAACACTTCAGCTAACAATACTTGGTTTCTATTTTCATAGTTTCCTATCTCTCCAAGCAGCACATTATTCTGGGATAGCTCAGAAGCTATCCTTGGAGTGCCCAGTGCAGGGAAACAACTCGTGTTATCTCATTGTCCTGGGTTCTGCTGAAAAAAGAGGATCAGAGCCACCACAGTGCTGGGTCACTCACTCCTGGTATATCACCACAGGCAAGCTGAATAATCCTTCAAAGTTATGGACGGATATAAGCACTACAGGCACTGAGCTCTCGCATGATTTCATAGCCATTTAATCATTCTGAATGCCTCTAGAAATGTGTCCTCATCTAAACCCAAGGGTTACGAATATCCAATGATGTTGGCTAATGTTACATGCTACTGCAGGTCAGCGATCAGCAATCCCACTTCTGTGCAAAATTATTAAAATTTTAGAGACTGGGCAGCAGTTAAGCATGTCCTTAAGCACCACTGGTGACACATGGGATGAGGTGATCTACCGCACCCTTCAAGGAGTCAGGCAAATAGATTTCTTTCAGGGGGAGACCAAAACATCCATTACCAGAGGGCACAGCTCATGTTCACTGGCTTTCCTCCTCAAGAGGCCTGAACTCTATTCACAAACTCCACCATTCACAAAAGCTTCTTATACTCGAACATATGCAGAAAGGACAAATTCAGTTAGGTGTAGGGAACTACATATCACATCCTGAGCATCATCAGGCAACAACTGCAAAGATGACAACTGTCTTCTCTCTTACGAAAGGACAGAGCAAATTGAAGGATGAAGTTTATCAGCAATAGCTAGAGAGCAGCGATACCAAATATTTGCTGACCCAGGGAAAATGTTCAGCAAGCTGGCCTACAAAGTGTTAATCACAGTCCATGCCAATATAACAGTGGCAGCATCAGCTCTGACTTTTTTTTTTCCGAGGGCTACAAAGAATCACACAAGCAAGAAGTGGTTCACAAATGCTGCTCAGGGACCACCACTACAGGTCTTTAAACTACTCAGGTCAGCAACTATAGGTGGACACATTTAAGAAAGCAATTTTAAATAACTGTACAGCTCAGAAAGGGCCACAATTGTTCTGGAATAAAGTGACTTCTCTTCTGTAAGAGAGTCTATACCCTATTCCAGAGTAGCTTCTTGTGCTATAGGTGTGCCAGTCAGTTCTGTGCGTAGAAAAAGCACCACTGCTAGGTAGGTTCCTATCAAAAAAACCAAACACACACCAAAAATCAACTACCAACAAAACATGCACATTGTCTAGTGTGTTAGTTTTACATAGGGAATAGGGGTTGTGAATAGGTCAGTTTTTCATTTCAGGATCAAGAACCTGATCCTTCTGTACCCTAGGTCAATGGCAAAATATTGTGTATTACTAGAGGTACTGTACATTGCTACGTCAATCGCAAAGTACAATAGAATTTTTTCATTATGTCGAAAAGGATGAGCAGAATTTGGCTCAAAATTATTATTGGAAGTATAGAGGAATGGGCTTATTCTGATTTTTCTTCAGCTATAGGCCCTACGCAAGTGAAGAGATGTTGAAAATACTGTCAAGTAAAGATGTTTCAGATGAAAACAGAAGGCTGTTTTTTAAGTTAAAAGGAAAAAATGCAACAAAACTGCAAGTGTACCGTGATTCAGACTTCACCCTTTTTCCTACAGTTTTACAAAAATGTTTTTCTTCAGGGTAAAACTGGTCATTTTCCAGACCAAAACTATTTGCTGTTTTTTTAAAGCAAAGTCAAGAAACAGGATAACATGGTTGCTAGCCATAATCTTAACAAGAAAAAAAAAAAAAGGACTACTGTATCTTCAAAATAAAGTGAGAATGTTTTTCTGAATCTTTTCAACAATTCCCCACGGATGCCATAGCTGCATGCATGGCGAGTGTAGCATTAAATTGTCCATATCATGTTATGAAAAGTCTCATGTCCAGAGATACACAACATTTTCAAATAATTCATTACAAACTTGCTAACATAGTTCTGAAGTCCAATTCATCAGTCAGGACTTCCCTGCCTCACTTCTCATTTTGCCATGGCTACATGAAAAGCTATTGGCATAAATCCATTCCTATTTGGAAGGTGCTTATTTGGTATATTTATTCCTAGCTACAAAAACTACACTGAAGTGTTAGAGATTTTGAACCACACTCAGAATAAAGGCATGAACACATCGAGAATACCTGGCACATGCCATCACTAGCTTAACTAAGATATTTGTAAGTGTGGGTTTTTCAGCTCTACAGAGTGAATTTTTCTGATAACTTGTGAAACAGAATCTCATACTGAGCTATATGGCACTTCGCAAATTTAGAATGTAGTAGTATATTTCTCAGTTTCATGACCTTACACATTAATTGCAATGAGGTAGTGTAATATCTGTTTTTCAGCTATACTGGCACAAATATGACCTTCAAAATTTTTCATGAACTTCTGGAAGTAACTTGATAGCACAAGCTATCTCGAGCTGTAATGACCAAGGTTTCACTGCAGAACACAAAGCAAGGAAAGCACTTACCATTCAAAAAACAGGAAAAAGCTGGCATTTTGAAAGGGAAAGTTCTGATAGTCCACTGCCTTAACAGCTACCTCAGCACGTGACTGAGAGCTTACTTCCTTAACCCTGTCTAGGGTACTTTCAGTACAAAGTACCAAAATTATGATTTTACAGGACATAATTAGACAAAATACAGAAAAAAACTAGCACCTCTTTAGAACAAAGAAATATCCAGTTTTAATTTTAAACCTGGAGCATAGGAGATGACTGACTTTCCCCACTTCAGCGACCTTATTTGGAGTCAGTGAAGAAAACAGACATGAAATTAAACTACTTTTGTAACTGTTAATTAACATTACATAACTTTAAACTTGTTTTACTTAAGATGTCATTCCCCCAATATTGCAAAGCCAAACAAAATAAAACTTAAAAACTTTGCTTCAGACATGCGTATAAGTTTTGACACTGCACATTTACAATTCAGCTTCATTTTCTCACAATGTCAGGGGGAGAGGGGAAGAAAAAACAACAGTGCTGCTGATATAATGCTACTAATCCCTTTTTATTTTGGGGATTGGTCCTAAACCTGTTCCGACTGTAGGTTACTGAAGATTCTACAGCACCGCACCTAGCAGACAGGGCCTGCACTTCAGCTAAGATTTCTAGCTGGCTATTACCATTGCTGCTGTAAGCACTTTTGGTTTGTCCTCCTTTGTTCTAGCCCCAGTTCCTTGCCTCCTCCTTAGTAGCACAGGATGTAAACACAAAAGCAAGTTACTAAGAGTTAAGAAGCTACTACTCAGTCAAGCTGTGATTCCTGTCCACTCTTAGCCTCAGGCAAATCCAAGATAATTAGACTCAGGTTAACCTGCAATGAGAAAAGGTCAAGCTACATTGCATTATTTTGCATTTGCTTTGGGCTAGGTGAACGCACATTATTCAGCGTTCACAGCTCATCGCAGGAGCAGTAACCTGACTGCACACTCATTAGAAACAACTCTGTTCTTAAGACTCAATCACATGTGATGAGATAATGTTGTACAGTTACAGCATGCTGCCACTAGCAAGACAAAAGACAGATCTTGAAAATTTAGCATGTGATTTTGCTTTTGTGGTCCCACTAAAAGACACTATTGTGCAGCTAAATACATGATAAAATCATGGTAAGAGCTTATAAGGGCCACTGTGGGTCTGCGTTTACCCACCTCTTTTACCTCTTCTCACATAGGATTTTCATTTTTTGTTGTTAAATGGAATACAAAAATGACACCATTTTTGTTAAGTGTAGATTACCATTTAAAGTGAGCTATTCCTACAGCCTACATCGAAATGAACTCCCAAACTGATTTAATGAAAGCTGGGAAAGTTCCAGTTACTTATAGAGAACAGAAATTTTCCCATAAAAGCATCCTTCAACTCTACTTGATCCAAATGCCCTTTTTATAAGTGTTTTAATCTATATAGATCCATAGATATCTTTGGAGTTTCCAAGCACAGTCGTCCACAGCCAGGAATCTCTCCTCTGCTCCCACTCAGAGCTCTTTGCTTTTGCCTTTTGGAAATCTGTTCCACAAATCTTTTGAACAATATGCAACTGTTGAACAGTGGAAGGTGCTGCAGAAAGAAGGGAAGATGAACGGAGGGAGAGGAAAAAAAAAACCTCAAAAGGTGATGAGAGATTAAATGGTGTCCTAATGGAATCGATTCCTCCTGTCCATAGGGCACTTGACTTCAGACAGAAGTTACCTCTTTTCTCAAAAAAAGGCATCAAAACACCATCCCATCAGGCCACAGTTCCAAGGTACAGGGTTTCTGGGAGGGCTCTAGAGGAAGTAAGAGTGCCTTGATTTACATTTTAACAGGAAATCCGTACAGGGATATCTCCCTGATCCCTCTGGCTCCAGGGCTTTTCTTGCCTCCTGGTCACAGAGCAATCTTCCACTTCCATCAGCTGGTGCTTCTCTCTTTAGCTGAGTGAAAGCTTTGTATCAGGAGAGTGGCCCTATACTAGAAAAACAAATTCAGTTTCAGGACTTTCACTACCAGCAGGATTCCTGCAGCCATGAATTGAGTTAAGATTAAAAAAAAAAAAAAAAGGGGGGGGGGGGCGGTGGGAGAAAAGAGAAAAGCCTCAGCTAGTTAGTTCGTTCTTTAACAAGAAAAGACAAAGAAGAGAGAAAACCCTCAAAGAAGCTAGAAGATAAAACCAAAACCCTGAAACCAAAGTTTCACAGTCCAGGAAGGCTCTCTCAATGCCTTGACAGGAAGAATAATTGTTTTTTTGTCAAATTTCCTGAGGAGGGTTAAATAGCAAAATCTTCTACCTTCCTCTATGCTCTTGCTTTTGAATAGAAACATCAAAATGTTGACCACTTAAGCTGCAAGTCCACAAGCACCCTACCGTATGGATTTTTTAAAATGTGACTTTATTCATTGCAGTCCAAGCACAGCACAGAATGAGTCATTACTATATAAGTATAGCTAACTTACAAAACTAATTATTGGTCCTAATAACTTCTACAGCGACCTCTGAAGTTCTCACATATGAAGGGGACATTGGAAGAAAAACATTCACACAAATACCTTAGCATAAATTTGGTGCCCTGCTAATATAAAAGGTTCCAATAGCTGTAAAAAATACTATCCTGAGAAGTGTTTTAAGTTTTGCTCTTTGGTTTGCCCAGTAGGTTCATATCTTAATAACTGACATGATGTGACAGACATTCAGCAGAAGCGTGAGGATTTAACCACGCCATTCCCATTGTGAACAGGAACTCATTGTTGCACTCTTGCAGGCTGCACTGAAAACCTTCCCCACCGTGTCATTGTGAAGGACTAATCACGTCACTTAAAACATGAAAAAAAAACAGGAAAAAAAGAAGAGGAAAAGCTGTCTAATCGAAGATCAACTTTAGCATCTGCTTTTACTCTTTCATGCTAATGCTAACCTTTGCTTTTCAGGGCACATTCATTCATAGGCAAATTCTTTTTGAAGAAAATAACTCAAATTAGAGAAGAACTTGGGCCAAAAGTACATACGTTTTCATTACAATAACTTGCCTAATGGAATTCTTCTCTTCTCCACAGGCCCTTGGAAATCAATCATTGAGAGCTTATATACATGTATGTTCAGTTACAGAACAGTACACGACACTTCGTTTAGCATCCACCTTTAAAAAATTAAACACCTTCTGTTCTGCGCAAACCGCTCCACTGATCTCAAACTGTTTATGATTCCTACTTAGTTCTTAATAAGCAACAGCAAATAAATACTGATTTCTGTTAGGCTTTTAAAATATTTGAGTGGACAATTTTTTTTTTTTAATGAAGTAGAACCAATGTCTCATACTACAACCTGCTATTCAAGGCTTTTCTTTGTCCCTGCATGCTTTCTAAACACCAATAATATCCTAAACCAAGATGGAATCAAAATAAACAGGAGAAACATTAAAGTAAGCCAGCACTACCCTGCAGATAAAAATACTGCTGTCACAAGAAATGGACTGATTCTTCTGTATGGGAACATCTCATTCCAGATCCTCTTGTATGAGCAGACACTTGCCTTTCAAATGCGCAGAATGAGTAAGTGCCCAAGGGCAACCTCCTCATAATTTGTTCATTTAGCATCAGCACCATTTCTACACACCCTTGTTTTTTGATAATGTCTGATCTACATCAGAAGTTCATTTTCATATTTTATTTTTCATCAGAAAAGGATGTAATAAAAAGGCATAGCATTCCTAGGAGAACTCAAGGCCAGGAGTCTACTTCTTTAATGTGCATCTTGAAAAAGACTGTGCACTTACAACACAACTAAGTTTTTCTATTTGTTTTCTTTCCTCTTGGCTGGCAGGAACAGTAATTCACTTCAGAACTTTAGTTTTGATCTGGTCCAAGCAAAGAACTGATTCAGAAATTGCAACATTCTTAAACATAATGCTAGGTTAATCAAGCCAGCGAGGTATAGTCTTTGAATCACATGCACACACAGTTCTACTACAGCTTTTTTCTTTTCTTAAACAATGAACAGCTCACTTACAAAGGACATCCTTACAAAGTGAGGCCTTTGCCTCTTCCTATCCCTGGTCAAGCTAGAGTGCTTCTTTCTTGCTTTCAGAAGATCATCAGAACAGCCTCATGAGTAAAGATACTCTTTACAGTACTGGAGCCGCTTTACCAACCCATCTTCTGTTGTGCAAGTCTTAGTGTCTCTTCTGTGGTAGTGCATGTATCTGGGGAAAAAAATCTGCTCTTCTGGGATTAATAGACTCTCTTAATTCAGGATTTCACAAGACAAAAGTACAGGACCAACCCTGTATGCCTGACTTATCATCCTATGTCTGACCTCCGGTTCTGCAGCAAGAAAGTCCTCAATGAACCTGTGATCTCATTTTGAAATTTTTCCTTCCCATACCCACTGCCCTACACTGATCCAAGGACTCCTTCAAATAAAGTGACTACTGAATTTTAGAGATTCACAGAATTTTAGCTGGTTGTGATGCCTGTAGACCTGAACCACTGTCAGCATGCATCCTTCACCTTCCTCCTGCATAGCTCTTCAAAAAAACATCCATCAAACTTACTTTAGTAACATAGCACAGGATGCCACAGATTGTGCTTTCTGAAGTATTCACTTCCTCATGCTCATTAGAAAGGCTGTCCACAGCAACAAGTTCAGATACAGACATTGACACAATAGAAATTAACTCCTGATAGACATGTAAACTGTCCCCAATCCAAAATACTAAAAAAACTACATGGTTAACTTCCTGTGTACAACAGACACCTATCAGAAAAATGCCCAATGCAGGCTGAAGACATCCTTAGTCCCAGAGGGACCTACTTCTCTGGTGATAGACCAGTCCCTAAGAACTTTCTGTCACATACAATTTTCACCCCAAAGGGCTCCAGTATGCCAGAAAGCCCAGCAAGTAGCCACAGCTTTCTCCTTGCAACTTCCTGCAGCTTTTTACTCATCCTGAACCCCAACCAACAAGTACCCTAAAAATTAAAGGCCAATACCTTAACTTGCTGTTCTGCAGAAAGTCAACACAGAGAGGAAAGTCAGATTCAACCTGTGGCAGCCAGTGCTGCTGAGATGACACACAAGACCCTAAACCAGCTGGAGTTTCTGAGGAACTGCAGGCTTCATGCCCAGGAGTATCACATTACAATAGTCAGGAGAAAAGTGATGAATAGGTAAGTAATTGAGGTCGGGTCAGCTTCTGACAAGGGAGAGTTTCCCGTCAGCAAGAGGCAAGAGAAAACATTCTTTGTGAATGCTAAACTCTTGCACAGCAGATGGGAACGCTTCCAGACGTCTTGCTGAAGCCACATGCCAAACAGCGGGTATGTACTCTTAACCAACGACAACTTCATAGGGCTTAACAATTTTCCAGATACCATCACCATTATCTCCTCCACCTTACCCGCATCTGGTTTCAGGTTATACTCCCCCTCTCCCAAAATGCCAGCTTTGATTATTCTTGGTTATTATTTATATCCTTTCATGTATATATTGTTTGCCTGCTGCTAGCATGTGTGCCTGTGGAGAAAATAATTCTTTTTTAACACCACAAAAAACAAAGACCTATCGGGGAGCTTCGGATTTACATCATTATTTCTGAGAGGCACCTTTACACACATGCCAATGGATGGAATATCAGGATAATATTGAGGATTCATTACTCTTCTCCAAGGAGACAGCTTTGAAAACGGAAGCAGAGATAACGGGCCAGTCATCCCAAAAATGGCTCATAGTGGAAGTATGATTTTAAATAATTTATATTTCTTTCAAAAAGTCTAGAGAAAGAAAGCTTGGTTAAGCCACCTGCTATTGCAGAAGCAGAAAACAGAACGTGGGGAGAAACCTCATGATGTGGTGTATTCGCTAACCAACAAACCAACAACTTACAGACAGAAAACAAATTGACATATGCATTGTTATGAAACTCAGCATGACAAAGAAATTGCGCTTCATCAGGTTTTGCTGGAGGTGACACTTCCTTGTTTTCTTATCAGACACTATAAACTGCCACCCAAATTTCTGCTCCCCAACTTTCCCTGTCTGTTCCAGTGGTAGTGCTGCAGATGGCACTAGTGGCTAAGAAATTTCTTCCAGATTTTTTTTTGTCGGAGGCTATTTACACTTCCTGTATTTCTTGTTCATTGAACTGTACCATAGAATCCATCTTTTAGGCAACTTGATTATTTCAAATCTATAAAGTTTACCCTGTGCTCCTGCTGCACCTTTTAGATCTCTTCAGAAATTAAAAAGAAAAAAAAATCTTTATTAATCAAATATAAGGCATTTATAATAGATAATATAAAATAATGGGTGGTTAATATCATTAATTAAAAAGGCACATTTCACAGAGGAGCAAATCTATTACCTACATGCAAGGTTGAATAACAAATAAATTGACATAGCAGAAAAAAATGTAACTTTAAACTTAGGATGGTATGATGTTGCTCCTTTGAGTTACCCAGAAGCTGAATTCATTCAAACATCATCTTTCATGTCTTTTATGAAGCTATTCCTATAAAATTTAAAATTCACTGTTCCCGTAATCATCTGTGACTTGATTATCTCACAGGATGCAGTAGACTCATCTGAATTGGAAAGATGCTTTTCTTCTTGCTCAGTGCACCTTTTTTAGCTAGACAGATGGTGCAGCAGTTTCCGAGCAGAGAGTTAAGTATCTGACAAACAGCTGGAAGATTTTAAGCATCCCACTTACCCTGTCTGGGAGGGTAGCCATTCTCATCTCAGTTTAACTGAGATTCTTCAGACAAGGTATTTAAAAAACAGCATTGAAATGCATTTAGTTCCTAAGGCAACTTGAACTTCTGAAAACATACAGAGGTGACTGGGCATGACCTTGACTATCCTTAAGAGGAAAATAGATCTGTAATATTCTCTTTTTATGGGTGAGACAAAACTAGTTGTTAAAATATTCAAGGCATATTTGACACATATTCACCTCACAAGGCTAGACAGCCTATGAATACGAACACATCCTTTCCTACACTGAGCTCTGTATCAAGATGAAATTATCATGAAATAGTGAAAGATCACTGCTGCCAGACACATAGAAGGAATGCCAACAGTAGTGCTCCCCTGCTAACTCAATCCTGAAGTGAAGGGTTAAACAGAAAATATAGACACATGCCTGAATTCATGGCTTGATACTACTCTTTGTTGCCTGTTTGTAGAACTACATTAATAAATGAAACCAATCCGTAGTAACAGCAAAGAGGGACAACTACAATATTCAAGGCCATTCATCCATATTTTGGAATCAAGGAGAGAAACTGGAAAAAACTTCAACAATTCTCGTTTCAGCTAAAGGAGAAATGGCAGACAACTCAGAGGAACCACATGAGGTGCTACAGAGTTTAGAAGCTCAGCTGCTACTTCAGACACTGGGGCAAGAGTGTCCTTACAGACTGCCAACACAGAAAGGGAAGCAGTAATTTCTCCACAACAAAGCAGCCTCACTAAGGAACCTAAATACCATGCATTCAAAGAGTGTACATCTTAAACCACCTCCATCAGTGAATCAGATCAGCCTAAACAGAAAACAAAACCAAAACGAAGACGACACCTGGTTTTCCTCTTTTCCTGGTGAACAAGTTACAGTGGTTCACAGAAAGGCCACACCAACACTGTGGCCAATGCATGGGACAGGTAGACCTGCACAGGCAAGAGCAGGGAAGAGGAGAGCATGATCTCTACCTTCCAGCAGCACTAGCCATCAGACCAACTCAGCTGCTGTGAAACCACAATCCGAGACCTTTCTGGCCAATTCTGCTTCTTCTACAATGAGTCTTGAGCCACTTGTTAGAACTACCCTACTGCATCACTTAGTAGCCAGCTGAAACAAAAAGACTTCCTGCATGCTTTCAGAAATAAACTATTCAATAAATCCAGAAAGAGGATTTTCAGTTAATAAAATTGTTTAACTGCAAGAAGTTTTCTCTGAATCATTAAAAACTAAAGTATTTTAAAAGTTCGCAGAAGTATTAGCCATTTTTGTGTAGGCGCAAAGATTTTTTCCTTCCACCTTAAAAAATTTATTCCCCAAAAGAGGCAATTAAAACTCAAATAACAATAATAAGGCAATAATAAATATATCTTCTGTACTTATCCTATACAGAACAAATGTTCTTGATACTAAATTGGGAAAAGAAAAAAAAAGGTTTGTTTCTCAACTCTTGTGACTATATGGATTTATAATTTCTGACACAGTAGTCTGATGCAAACCTCATTTTCACAATATTCCTCAACTTCAGTACAGCTTTCAATTGTCCTCCAGGAAAAGGAGATTCACATTTCTCAGGGATTTTCTTGCTCTCTCCCATTTTGCTATAGATTTTTTTATCCCTCGACAGAGCTCTTTTGAACCAGAGGATTGAGAAACAAGAATGCAATGACTAAGGCAACAGGAGTAAAACTTCTCAGAGCCCACTATACCTGAGAACTTCCCTTGCCAAAGGAAAAGCTTTGCAGAGTTGTAATACCTCTATTCCAGAGATTCAAATTGCAAGAGTTGTTACAAGAGCCAATACAACATTTCAGATGAACTATTAAATCCCTCAGCAAACAAAAATTGAAATCCCCATGAAACTAAAATTGAAGTTAGTTCACTACAAAACAGAACGCTATTACACTAAATGTTTGTAAGCCCCAAAGGAACAGGAAAGCACTTCCTGTTCCCGTGTCCAAATACATTTGCAATAAGCTAGTGCTTTGTCATTTGCACACTCAGCCACCACCACCACTTCTGTATTACATCGAAGTTTTAATTAGTAAAGGTTCTCATTCCTTATAGTTCCTCTAGTATATTATTCACATACCTCTTCAATTAAAAAAAGTCACGTTGCATTCCTCTGTGCCTCATATGTTCTCTGAAGATTAGTATGAAAAATGCTAAGTATTTCCAATTTTACTTGACAGGTACACACTGATGCTGAAAAAAGGCTGTCAGACCACGTATGCACAATACAGACATGCACTGCAAGACAAAGTTCATGAACTGCTGTCCGTAAGAGGAGTTGCTAGTCCACTGAACTACATCTTTCTGGTGTTTTCAATTTAAAGTGATGAAAAGAGCATACACGGTGCTTAGCTTTTAAAAGCAGGGTTTTGAAAACCTCTTGAAACCACTGGAATGCTCTGGACAAACTGGAATTGTTTCATACATATCTCTAGCAACCTCACCGCAATCAGCCTTTCATGCACACACACTCCACCTGACTCCTTTAATCCAATTCCTGTAACTTACTCTTCTTCTTTCTTGAAATCCACAGGTTTCTTAGCCTTCTTGACTCCTTCCTCTCTCATTAGCTGTTTCTCTAATAATTTAGTGGTAACACTCCTATTCCCCACTTGCTAGGAAATCTATCAGGACCCTTATCCTATGCTTGAAAAGCTACCTTGCCTCTGGCTTGGCACCCTTTGTCCAAACTGCCTGGCATTTGTTATCAAGCAATCAGCTGAACCTTACTATTGCCAAAATGGAGCTCCAAACTTCTTTCCCTGAAGCCCTTACGCTTCTTTTCTTATCCTGTGTAAAATATTTCAGCTGTTAATTGAATGCAATATAATTAATAGCAACTTAAGAGACACAGAAGTCACTTAAAAAAAAAAAAAAAAACACACACACAAAAAAACCCACCACCACCAAACAATGAAATCCATCTCCTTTTCAACACTTTCATCAGCAAACAGAAGTCTGCATCTACTGCATTCAGACCATTCGCCTCAGGCAAGCAAGACCTCTGCATGGTATGTCATCATTATCTTGTGCTTTAAAAATCATCAGTAGGGCATACATCCTTAAAATAGCACAGAATATTGTTACCTGGAGACTACTTTCTGCCTCAGTCTAAAAATGTGTCAGGACTACATGTGCATGAAGCAAAAAATAAATTAATCAGGTTGGATGTAAGTTTCTTTATATATGAAATAAACAACAACTTTTTTTTTAGTATCCCAGGATGCCAATAAAAAGTTCCCATTTACTTGGCATCATGAATTTCAACATTTTCTGTAAATAATGTTTTCGCTGTTTGACATCCCAAACTGTTACTGTATTTCAATATTAATAACTTAGTTATATTGAATTTGTAACAACCAAAGCAATCTTACATCATTTGTAGTGGAAAAAAAAATTAAGCATTTTCCAAGTTAAGGGCAAGTAGTGTTTGAATTAAGGACTTCTTGATAGCCGATGGCAAAAAAAAAACCCAACACACCAACAAAACAAACACAAAACCAAACAAACAAAAAACAAAACCCCAAAACACTGAAGTACATCAATTGCAAAACTTGATGGGTGAATTCCAACCACTTGCCTCCTAGGATACCCAACTGTCCAAAATGCAATTACCCACATTTCCATTTTTCATGAACTTTTCTGCTAATAATCTAGCTCTTGCACCCTGGCAAGCATCAGCCCCAGGCTAGGGCACCTTTTTTTCCTTCCTTAGGGGGATCTCCACAGCACAACAGAGTGGGAAGCAGAACATACACACGTGTTCTGACCTCAGTGTATCCAGGGGTGTCTTCTTCAGACTGCCTCTGCCTGTACTGACTTTTTGGGAGACCTGCGCATAGGGATAACCAGGTTAGCTCAGGAAAATAAAGAGCTAATGTAGAGTTTGTAGACTGTGAGATAGGGATGTCAGTATGCCTCTGCCAGGGTTCTGAGCACACATCCCTAAACGGTGCTGCAGACATGAAGTTGCCAATATTTGCCCAGAAAAAAAAAGCCTTGCTGACAGTCACGCAGGCAGAATGATGAACCCAGTCTGGGCCTCTTATGTGAGAGCCTTAACCATTGGAGGCTAGCACCCTAACCATTGAACATGGTGGGGGGGAAGTAGCCCAGAGAGCACACAAAATTCAACAACTAAACTCATCTAACTCAGTATCCTGTCCTCAACATATACCAAAAATGAAAGCGTACAAGAAAATTTTAATTACAGGACAAACACTTTGCTCTCTGCCATTGGCTGCAGGCACTAAAATATGGGATTCTGGAGGATTATTAGGAAACCAAAATACCAACATTAAAAAAAAGTAGGAAGAGGGGAGGATTTTAAAAGTGACTCTTTTAGTGATGTCTCTCCCATAAGTTACTGTAAGAAGGTTCTCACAAAAAAGTCTTTGCTTAAGGCAATTTCCCCTCCCCTTTGACTCTGCTCTTCAACTAGCCTCCAAGAAAATTCTTTGAGGTAATTAATACAATTAAAGGCACAATGATGAAAGCTAACTTAGAAAAAAAAAATGTTTAATGACTGAACTCTTTACCCTACTTTATTTTATGAATGAATCTTTTATCATAAAAGACACTACAAAATAAATTGCCGCTTGGCTGCAATAGCCACACAAGGGCAAACACACAGTTTCGGTTTGTTATTCCCTCTTTTTCACAAATCAGTCTCAGGCTTAGTTTAAACACATGCCAAATATGACCTAAATCTATCACACCTCCAGCAAGTAATCATACTTGAGAACAGGAAAATAAGCATTGATTCAATCGCACAGCCTATAAGCAACTGATAAGGTTACCTTTTTATAACTGTATATAGTTATACATATACATGTGCGAGAGTTTAAGCAAGGGGTATGAAATTAACACCAATAAACCTGTCTCTGTATTTTGCCCACTGTCTACAAAAATTTCATGTCTGTGGTTACCAGTGCTTCATTTAGTTTTACATCCCATTTCTGTGGTCCTTGACAACCCCCCAAAGCAATATATTTCAATAGGTCTTAATCTTTCTCTTCCACAGCTGACAGGAAAATAAATTTTGGGTGATATCTTCTAACTGTCCAACTTGTTCCCTGAAACACTGGACACAGACCAGAAATCAAAAGCAAAACAACAGTCTTGTTCAACAGAGCAACATACAACAGCCCATTAGAGAATTATGCAGCAAATATTATCCTTCTCCACTGCTAACATAGTAAAAGCTCCTCAGGGAAGAGCTTAACTCACCTGAAACTTAATTTAAAATCTAAAGATTTAAACCCCCACATAATTAATTAAAATAATCTAGATCTCTCATGAAAGAATAATTCATCATTCACTGGGGAGAAAGAATTTAAAATTATTTGCATCAACAAATGATGACATTTTTGAGGTAATCTAATGCAAAATTCCATTCTGAAATAAAATTACATCAGGAATGGAAACACAATAGGCTGCATACCCACAGTTACACTTCCTTTCGCCGTAACCAGCCTGCAGGTTTGTCTTTTGTGTCTCTGTAGTAAAAATAAATAAATACTCAGTGATTTCTGAACTCATGAAAATCATAAATAGGAGATTTAGAGCTAAGAGAGCTGACTCTTTCTTCTCTCTTCCTAGAGTTAGACCAGCTTTGAAAGGTTTATTTAGCATTCGGCAAATAAAAGGATTTTCCCTTTCTTCATATAGAAGTGTAAAAAGATTGCCAAATTACTCACAAGGCAATGGTTAAACATATATAAGGCTTGAGTATCCGCTGTCTTCAACAATACACATTTGGAGGTAGAAAAAAAACAACCTTGCATCATCATTTCCCAAAGCAGGGTTTTTTTGGTTGGGTGGGTTTTTCAAATGTGAAGCGTACAACTACACTCTCTCAGTAATTAGCAACACCATTCATTGGTGGACAGAGCTGGCTGAACAACAGAACTCAGAGGGTTGTGATCAATGGGGCAGAGTCTGGATGGAGGCCTGTCACTAGTCATGTTCCCCAGGGGTCTGTGCTGGGTCCAGTCCTCTTCAACATAGTCATCAACGACCTGGACGAAGGGACAGAGTGTAACCTCTGCAAGTTCACTGATGATACCAAGCTGGGAGGAGGGGCTGATGCGCCAGAAGGCTGTGCTGCCATCCAGCGAGACCTGGTCAGGCTGGAGAGCTGGGCCAAGGGGAACCAGATGAAGTTCAACAAGAGCAAGTGCAAGGTCCTGCACCTGGGGAGGAACAACCCCAGGCACCAGTACAGGCTGGGGGCTGAACTACTGGAAAGCAGCTCTGTTGAGAAGGACCTGGGAGTGCTGGTGGACAGCAAGCTGAACCTGAGCCAGCAACGTGCCCTTGTGGCCAAGGTCAACAGTACCCTGGGCTGCATTAAAAGGAGTGTGGCCAGCAGGTCGAGAGATGTTATCCTCCCCCTCTACTCCACCCTAGTGAGACAATGTTTGGAGTGCTGTGTCCAGTTCTGGGCTCCCCAGTTCAAGAAGGACAGGGAACTGCTTGAGCAAGTCCAGCAGAGAGCTACCAAGGTGATCAGGGGACTGGAGCATCTCCCATATGAGGAAAGGCTGACAGACATGGGTTTGTTCAGCCTGGAGAAGAGAAGACTGAGGAAGGATTTCATAAATACCTATATATATCTAAAGGGTGGGTGTCAGGAGGATGGGACTAGGCTCTTTTCATTAGTGCCCAATGCCAGGACAAGGGGCACAAGTTGGAACACAGGAAGTTCCACCTGAGTATGAGGAAAAACTTCTTTCCTGTGAGGGTGCCAGAGCAGTGGCACAGGCTGCCCAGGGAGGTTGTGGAGCCTTTTTCTCTGGAAACATTCAAAACCTGCCTGGATGTGGTCCTGTGCCCCCTGCTCTGGGTGTCCCTGCTCAAGCAGGGGGGTTGGATGAGATGATCTCCAGAGGTCCCTTCCAACCCCTGCCATTCTGTGATTCACAGGTTTCATATGTTTGCATTACATTGTATAGCACAGCAACATTCATTCCATGTAGATTTAAAGCATTAGTATATCTTCAATCTTCTTCAATGTATTTTCTTGCTTTCCTCGTAATTATATTCATAAGAAGGGCTTATATTTGTTTGTCTCCATATTTAGCACATGGGATACAAATCTTTTAAGCATAAATATACTATTTCATACAACATCAGAGACTTTTGCTTTCAAATTCCTTTGAAAAACAGATTGAAAACTGCTTCATGAGTTCTGGTGACAGTAGTTGGTAAGCATTTAAGTTATTTGTGAGCTTAAACAGATTTTCTTCACGTTCTCAGGACAATGCTTCTTCCTCTCCATAACACACACTATTATGGTTCCTTGTCTACTACTCCATTTATCATAGTCAGAGAAAATGAGGACAAAAGCTTAAATGGCAGATTTCCTAAGGCATACTGGTGTGTACCTGCTTCCCAAACTGCTCAGTAAATAAGACTTGTTTACACAGAGATTCACTACATGAGAACATGTAAACAGCTTTCAATATTTAATAGCTACATGTACACCAAGGTAATCTGAAGCAGCGGTACCATCCAGGGATAATATATTAATCCAGACCCAATATTTCTCAATATTTCTAGCAAGTAAGTCAACCTGGCAATTACAATAGAAGAGGGAAGGAGAAGGGAATTATTCTAGTTGTGAAGACACCTCCACTTCTGCTTGCAATGGATGTTTCATTCTCAACAGTTATCTGAAAAGGAGGTTTTTTGATAAATTAACTATTAGGAAGATGGCATATCTGAAAGAATGCTGTGGACTGAGGATGAGGCCTGTCAAAATTAGAAATCAAAGTCCTAAAATGAAAACATATTCAGAGGAGCTAACTGCACGCAGTAATCTTATAAAGCATAACATCTGTGCAAGTACAGCAAGACAGAACCCACTTCTGGGTCCACACTTTGAATCCGACACAGAGCTATGCGGCCAGCCATTTATATTCTCAGTTATTAGACATGCACTGTGGTCGTAAGCTGATTTCTCACAATAGATCTCCATAGCTGCTCAGCTGGCACTCGGGTAAGAAGAATAGAGAGCAAGCGTGGCTCACCACCCAGGCAGCTCCTCCCAGCTCAGAGCGTGAGGTAGCAGAGGGATGCATGTACACCCGCTGCGTATCTCACCATTGCTCTGGGATGTACTGAAACTTCACACTGCAGGCTGGTATCTGCCAATACTACTATGCTGGTGTTAATTAAAAAAACCCCAACCCCTAAGTTTCAATTCATTCATAGTGTTCTGCTACTAAAGCTTAATTGTTCTCTGACAAGCCCTGGAAAAAGACCCAAAAGATTCAAGGGAACTTCTAAAGACTTAAAAGTAGAAAAGCAAATGAGAAGGTAAACATTCAGTTAGTATTTTATTTGGAAAACAAAAATTCAAAACAGGAAAACTAGCAAAACTTCAGCTCTTTCCAAGTGTCATAGGAACAAGGATGGCCAAAAAAATATCACACACACACACACACACCCCCGACTCCCCAATGTGCCCTATGTGTTAGGACATAAACTTCCCCCTCTGCCCCCGCAAAATCCACAGGCAGCAATATGATCCCAAGTGATTCACAAACAAAAAACAGGCCTGTGTTTCTGTTGCTATAACATAACACATAATAATCTTTTTTCCTCTGATGTCATTTTTATAACATTATTTTGGAATTTGACTATTTTAAAACTTGGTTGCTACGACACACCACAGTCATTACATGGATTCATTTCCTACTTTCCAACTGGCAAGACTATTTGTTTCAGTTTTATGAAGTTATATTATGGTCAAAAGACACATAAAATATACTGTAAATTCTAATAGTATAAACTTCTTTAATGCCTTCCATTCCTTGAATAAACGTGTACTGAAAGAAGGGTTTCCCCCACAATTACTCTAAAAGGTCTCCGTAATTCCAACTTCCTCGAGTCTTCTGAACCTTATTTCTGAAAACAGTCTTTTTCCATTATTACTCCTACTGATAGATGACATCTGATTTCTTTCAGAGCCCATCAATAACTCCCATACTATCTAAACTTAAAAATAATCAGGAAGTGACAATTCTTCCTGTGGGCAATAAAACATGGAGTATACACCCTCCCCAGTATTTCTGGCTTTAACAACTGGGGATCAAGAACAGATGATTAATTGATCTCTCGGCCCTTTGCACTTCAGCTTCACCTCCACAAGACAACACACGTTTGGAGAAGACATGTTTTTCCTGTAGATTAATTTTTAATTACTGAAATATGTCATACCAGACAGATTCACATTCAGAAGTCAGCTTCTAAAAGCATGATCCAAATATGAACTTCATAATGTAGCATTAACATCACTGAAATCCTTTTAAAATGTGCACACAGTATAACTTCATCTTCACAAACCACATTAAATTAAAAACAGTTGGGAATCAGAGACAGGAAGGTTACTGGGATAAAAAACTTTCCCCTGTATAACAGACATGCATACAGGCTGCACTGATATATCACGGGAACCTTCATTTTCTAGCCTATGAAAATTCATAATTTTCATAATATGAAAATGCAGTAGCTCTGTGATATGCAGTCTCAAAGTTCAACTAATTTCACATGAACACAATGCACCTTTGGGAAAAAAGTAACCACTAACAAACATACATGCTAGCACAATCATTTTTCAAACGTGCAGAAGAGATCATTTTCCACTTATGATCACAAAGCTTTGCTTTGTGTACTTGACCTAACAAGTATTCCATTTAGTTCTTAACAACTTGAACTTTCTGTTAAGTTTGATTAAAAGCAGTCTTACCAAATCAACTAATTATGGTGCTTCTGCTACCAGCTAATCATTTAGATGACAACCAGACACAAAGCGTGTTGGCACAGACCATTACCCTCAGATTGCCTGAATCGGGACTATGCATTTGCAGGATGGGTCTACGCAAGCACATCCTGTTACAGACCCATACCAACTTTGTGACTGAAATACAGAGTTTTTCTTTTTGAAAAAAAGAAGTGCAATATGTAAGCTATTTCAAGGACCAGTGACAGCATAGAGATGTATTAACTCTTTGATTACAATTATTTTGTGGGGTATGCTGAACAGGCAGTTAATGAAAAAGACAGCTGTCATAGAGCAAGTTTGCACCAAGGTATGACTTCTTTCCCTGGCTGGGAAGGAAAAAAGAGGAACAAAAAGAACTAGATGTTTACTATGCACTTTCATACTATTAAGGAACAGAGGATTTCTTTGTAGGCCTTTCTTTGTTTTTTCCCCAAGCTGGAAGAGCAGCCATGGAGAAGAACCAACTAGTGCTATTTTGAAGAAAGGAACTGGAGGAATGAGAAAGCAAAATGGGAACAACCATCACTTGTAATTTAAGTGGAAATGAAATGTCAAAGATGAATGCAAAAGCTGGACCCTCTGATGCTTCTTTAGGAATAGCTGAGGATTGAAGAAAAGATGACTGTGGCTCACGTGAAGAACCTCCAGCAGGCTGAACAGGTCCTAGAGTTTCTCAGTTAAGTCAGGGATTGAGGCAAATTTCTAAGCCCTATCTATCTTTATAAGTAAATCTAGCTAGTTCACAGCGTGAGTTTGACAAAAGCTCATGTATAATGAGTCTCACCAGTTTTTCCTATATGATCAGTTTTTCTTTCCTTAAATGAATCTTTCACACAGCAAGAGAAGAAAAAAAAATAAGCTAAAGTGATTGTCAATGCCAGAGAATTGGCAGGGACAATTCAAGGACAGCAAAGCAGCTGCTACAGATTTTAAACTTAATTTTTGTAATAGATCTGATTTTTAAATTCATGGTGTTCCTTTATAGTCTGTCAGGTTTGTCTCTAGCAGTAGTTCCTTTAGGGCAAGCACTGCAGACAGTCTGCCTACCCTGAGGGAAACTAAGACACTTAGATGTGGGGTAAAGGAAAGATATTAATAATTTAAGACAATGGCCTGCCACCCCTAGGAGAAAGCAATAGCATAAGTACGGAAACATCTAACTCCCAAGCTTACATTTGTCCTTTGTGAACTTTGCATTTTCCTGAATAGATTTACAAAGTGCTGTAGATGATACAGTGTTACCCATGGATTTTGGAAGAGTTCTGAAAAATGCTCACGGTGATTTGTTAATGGGGTCTCCTGCCACTGCCACGGCCTCATAAACAAGCCGGCCAGTCAACTGGGAGGCAGCATTAACAAAAAAGGCGGCAGAGAGGGGAAATATCTCAAGTAGGGGAGAACACTTTTTGCAAGCTCCAAAATATAGACCTCAGAAAGAGTAAAAGCCTAGGGAAAAGTACTTTTTCCCTTACTCTTGTAAGGCAAGGAAGTTAACTTACCATAGCCAAATACAAGATTCACAGAGCAAAAACAGTTCCCAGTAACCCAGATAAGAATTTTGATTACTCTGACATCCGTTCTCATTTGTGCTTTATAGAAATGCACATTTGGTAACCCTCTTCAGGGTTACAGAAAGAATTATTCTGAAACTATTTCCACTTATTCAGTACTCTTTTCCTGTGTAGAGCAAACATTGACATAACAGTCATTCACTGGTGCATTAAACTGGGTATTCAACATCCACATGCATTATGAATCAATTGTACTTGAAAGCAGAAAAGAAGAGATGTGAACTTTAAAAATTACCTTTATTTTAAAAAGGTGCTTAGGCTGCTGTGTGACTAAAGTAAAACTAAGTTTGCTCTAGGTGTGATACACTCCGTCCTTTCAAGACTGACTGGCACTTGGATCTGTTCATTATACATTCAGTTTCTTTTTCACACACTTGAAACCCAAGCTTAAGAAATCCCAAGGTCTTTCATTTAATCAGAATGAGTTGTACATGAAGTTCTGCTGAAATCTTCAGACTCATATTCCCTATCAAACATACTAGAAACATACTGATAATTCAATACCAGGACAGCATACTAGTTTTCATTGTAAATAATTCTCTCAGAAAATCCCTAACAGCATCATCACCTACTGAATACACCTCATTTACTAAGACCAACCTACATGCTGAAATAATATATTCCTCATAAGCACAGAAACCTGGATTCAATATAGATATTTGAACAAGAATCATTGCAGAAAACCATTATTCAAATGCAAGAGAATTTAATGTGCAGCCTAGCTTTTGCACATCCATACTGCAGACTTGCTACTTGATCCTGCTTTGTTTATGGTGGCAAAATAGTCAGCAAAACTGGGTATTGTACCATACAATTAAATATCTTTTGTATAAATTCTTCTAGACAAATACTATCAGTGAACAAGACAAGAACTCAGCACCACTACAGCTGAAAACTGTAGCTGTTTATTCATCAGTTCAGCCTTTCCCAACGTTTGTAGTAAACCTATGATCCTGACAATGACTGCTTTTACTTCTTGAGCTAAGGTTTATTAATAGAGTTTAAAAAAAACAAACCACCAAAACCTCATCTTTGAGAATAACTGCTTTACTCCTTTGTAATGTCTTCATCACTATAATACAGCTTACCCACTACAGAGGCAGTGAACATGAAGGCCACTACAACTTAGGACTCTCAACTTACCTTGCTCAGAATACTATTGTGTATGTGTCGTATTTTTTTTAGCTTGGGTTCCCAATATACACACACACAATATGCCCTCCACCTAATATGCTTTACCTTTAAGAATGAGATTCTCACTGCCAAACCCCACAAAAATGTAATGTTTCACAAAAAAAATTTAAAGTTAAGGCCCTTTAAATGTGAACTGTGAACCTCAAGCCCAAGCGTACAAATTTTGATGCCACTCATTTTCTGGAGTCTACTGACAGCTCTTCAAAAGAGCAATAATAACTGACAGATATAAGCATTTATGTATATGAATGTAATGTTGCTGGTGGAAAAAAAACTAATAAAAACTATACACTGGTGAAACTTATGCAGGAAGAGAAACAAAAAAACCACAAAATTTGGGAGAAAGAACAAACAGCACACATCTATTCATCCCATTCCACCTTACTACAGCATAAAGAATGAGTGTGGATTCTCCCTCCCTTTAACTGTACAAGACAACATTAAGTAGTGGCTAACTGAAAACCATAGTGAAGGCCACAAGTACACAGAAGAACATGGAAGGAATCAGATATATAAGGAAGTTTCGGTCCATATATGAACCTAAAATGGTTTCATTTCCTCTATGTGTTTTTACTTGCCGAAGTTAACTTCTTCACTCTTTGTGAGTTCATTCAGCCAAAATACACATGAAGCTATTTTTGGTACCTAAGAATGGTTTACTTGACGGCGAGTACGGTAACAGAACGCCCTAGGGAGTACCAACATTCCTAAGACATGTAACATGACAAGGTTTTCGAAGTTACTACTCAAGTCTATCAAAACAGACTGGAAGATGTTCACAAAACCTGACTAAGAGAGACCAGCCTCTCTTGAAAAAAAGAAATTTATTGATGGGTTGAGTCAAAGCAGGAATTTAACTCCAGTGCTTCAACTGGAACTCTCCTGAGAAGCGCCTCCATTTGCGTTAGCTGTACAGAATTTTGTGGGAGATAGTCTCCCTGGACAAAGGCAAACTTCCTATAGCCACCAGTATTTCAGTAAATTTGCAAATAGTATCAAACATATCAAGCAGGAAAAACATTTCTGCGTTTCTGAAATCACTACTGAGGCTTTCTGCAGAGGTGTCCTGCATGCTAGCTTAGGTGGCCAGTGCCTCCAAAAAGAGTCCAACACATCTCTGCAGTAGACATAGGAAATGACAGAACTACTACCTCATAGATAACTTCACAGGCATTCTGGCCACGATTATAAAAATCGCATCTCTCTGCAAAAAATATTTTTTTGTGGCAAAGTGTTACAGCAAGCTGAAATAATAATAAAATTTAGTGAACGCAAATGTGCTTTAACTTCTGATCCAGCAACAGCAGGAGAGGGACTTTATGCCCTCGTGGTCCGTTACAGATTGAGCAATTCAGTGAAATGTAAAAGACTGCAGTAAGTTTCAGTTTTAGAAGCTGTAAATTGACCAGACCCTCTGCTTGTCACTAAGTATCCAGCAGCCGGCTGTTTTCAGGGAAAGTTACCTCATTAGCCCCTGCCAAGTAAATAGCCACTTTCCTTCTTTTAGCCCTGAAAAGAAAAAAAAATTAACATTTGAGATACGTTGCTAAAAAGCTACTCTTAGTCAATCACAGCATCTACAATTATAAAAAAACAACAGTTTTAAAGCCACCATTGTGTTAGGAAAAAAAATATAAATCGGTCATAACAATTTCAATTCAATTCCAGGTTGAAACAAATCCCTCGATCTATGCTGAAATCAGTCACCCACATAGGAGGGCAAATGTATCTGAAGTTACAAGATATGTGTTACTGAACTAAGCCATTTCAAGCTGACAGAGAAACAGAACTACGGGGAAACAAATGTTATTGGACATTTCAACCCAAAAGCATGTAATCCTGAAGCTATTCTGGGTTGCATTTTCATGTTCAGTGCTTAAAATGGCTAGAGATCTACACGGAGCAGGCTGCAACGGAACAGAACAGAACCTGAACTATCAAGGCTTTTTATTTCTGTAATAATCCAGGAAAACTGTAACTAAGTCTACTTAAGCATTTATCACCAAACAATTCTGACAGAACTAAAATATAATCATTCCTCCCACATGCTAATGACAGAATGGCTGGAGCTAAATGGTATCCCATAATAATTTTACATGAAGTGTTCCATTTCATTTAGTGATATTACAGAAGTGATGCATTGGCCATAACATTTACTGTTTACAATCTGCAACAAGCTATACCCTTCCCAAGGGAGATTAAATAATCAAGAAAACATTATTCACACTATGTATTTGAGAAAAGTAGATCACACTGCCAATTACATATTCTTTCCTATATTAAGGAGGATGTATGCTAGCCTAGAAAGGAAGGGGGAAGAGAAGACAGAATGCTGGAGATGTGTTTGCTTCCCAACTGAAAAGGAGGTCATACCTTCATGCACTGAAAAAAAAAAAATTCATTTAGCACAACAAAGCCTGAAGAGCAAAAAAATATAAATGTTAGTTCTGAGCAGCTGCTGAAAACACTTCATTACAGGAAACACTTCATTATAGACCAAAAGCTCTGAAGAAGCATACAGCAACTCACAGGACTACAAACAGAAAGATCCAGCAGTAGTCAGACTGGAATTTTGTTTCCAGATTATCCACTAAAGGTAAATATTTTAATGATAGCATTTGTTTAAAGTATTCTTTAGTAATATTGCTTATGCACCATTTTCCACTTAAACGTCACAGTGATCAATATAGGCTATAATGAATGAAGTGTAACACCTCCAGAAAACAGATGCTATACTATTCATTTTACAGATAAGTAAATGCAAGCATGAAAAATTAAGTGGCTTGCCCTAGTCAGAGAGCCAAAAGCACAGCTGTGAATATAATCCAGATACCCCAACTTCCAATGATCTTTAACCAGTAATCATTAGCCTTTCTGAAATGAAATGTAACCTTTCCCTCACATTTCACTCTCTTTCTAACAAGTCTGGCAAAGCTAATACTACTAAGGATGTTTACTTGATGTGGCTGACTTTTAAGAAAAAAAAAAAACTTAAGAAAAAAGATAAACTCAACTTTACCACACAGATTACAGAACTCCCAAATCCCTCACTCCAGGGCTCAGTTACACGTCTCTGCCCGCCCAAGAGCAGAGTCAGCAATAGCTCAGGGATTTAAAGCTGCGGGCCAGGCACAGGCTTGGTAGGAGGTATCAGGGTCGCACATCATCCCAGAAGAACACCTGCTGCAGTCCTGATTCATGGCAGGCACTTATACCCAGGAGCTGCCACCACCACATCCAAACGAGAGAAAGAAATGGATGGGATCATCAGAGCAACATATACTGCCCCAACAGCTGTTCCTCCGCATGTCCTGTCTCACGTGGACATTTATCTTTAAGCTGCCTTCTTTAAGGCTCTCAGCACAGGCTACGCGTTGCAACAGCCTAGTGACCCAAAGCTCGGCAAAAGGTTAAAAATGCTCATCAGTACTCCTGTTACACTAAAGGCTTTCAACGTAGTGGCAATTACGCCTTATGCTGTCTCAGCTCAGAACCTGTTCTGCGCAGATAAAGCAGAGGGTTTTCTACCTATGCTTAAGAAACCCCTAATGGTCTAAGGAAGACTTCAAAGGCTAGACACAAAAACACTGACGACAAAATACCACCAGTCAGTGGTTAAAGAAAATTAATATCACTTAGAGATGACAGCAAGCTATCATAATCTGATTGTCACCACTTACAACCTCAAAAATAAATGAGTAGAAAATTGAGAAACAGCATGTGCAATTAATCAGGTTCACTGGCCAGGTTTTTTCGGATGTTGCCACAGTTAGAAAATTCTCTTCAAAGTGATGAAGTACTTAATAGGAATATATAGTATTTATGCATTCACAGTCCGAAAGATTAGAGTTGCAGAACATATCAATCATTTAAGTTTTTCAGGAAATCACTAAAGAGCATACTGTAGATACCCAAGCTTTAAAACATTTGCCCGAACAAGAAACCTGTGTTATTTCATAAGCATGGGTAACAAGCCAGAGATTTAAAACATGTACCTAGTATTGAAAAAAAAAATCAAGATCTGTTTCCTAAACAGCTGTGGTAAGTCAGAACATAGATCTCAGATCTGTAACTAAAACCAATCACATTTACAATCAAGCATACAACAGTAAAGTTTCAGAAGGTTATTAAGATTATTGACCTCTAAAAGTCCCTTCCAACCCAAACCATTCTATGATTACTAAGAAAAAGGTCAAAATTCACCTTATTGCAAAATCATACCATAAAACAAGGTCAGGTACAACTTACGCATTGCTACAGGTGTACTAAAACTTGCCAGCAGGAAATTAACTCTTATAATACAAAGGCCAAGGCCATTGGAAATGCATCTGCAACAAAGTCTTTGGAAATACCAGTGAAGCCAAATAAGAACATCCAAAATAAGGGCACATGCTTTCAGCTTTATGTGAGTAAAGACAGATTTTGTTTCCAGTGTGACATATCAGGCTAGTAGTGCACTAAACATCTGTGAATTTTAAGAAATTAATGGATTCAATCCCACTGACCTTGTACACTATTATATTCCTACTGGTGTTCCACAGGCTACAGGCTTAAAGAACTAAGCCCAAAGCAGCCCACCTAAAACATCAAAAAATCCCACACACATCACAGCTCCACCATGAAACCTCCAACCATGCCCCAAAATACTGTATTTAAACTTGATTCTCAAATAAACCAGCAGCTACTACACATTGAACAGACTCTCTAAAGCTAACATTGAGGTCCCGCTTCAGCCCTGTGGGGGTCCTCTGATACTTCTACAACTGCAGTAGAAGCTCAAGAGCCCAAATACATTGCACTTCAGTCCTCCTATTCCCTGCATTCCATCAACTGACCTTAACATTGGATCCAAAGGCAGAAAAACATTTTCTTCCTGTCCCTCCTCTTAAAAAACAAAAAAGCATTGCTAAGCTTATCATAACATCACAGCTTGCATTTATAAACAACTCAACAAAATCCCCTCCACCAGCATTTTCTAAAGTCAGGTATTTTCCATTTTTATTAACAGGTTGATTTGTTTCTTCCAGAAAAGTCTACTTAAAGCCAATATCTAAATCCCTCTCCCCAAAATAATGTTTCTTCAAAAAGCTATGTTTGTACCCTGTACTCCTGCTCACTCAAGACAACAAGATTTAGAGGCAGAGAATAAATCTTGGTTTTATATCATTCACCATAATTGTGGAGTTGCCAAGGACCACTACACAGCTACAATTCTTATTCTTTAAAAGAAAAGCAGAACATTCATTTTTAACAAATTGTTGGTTTTTTTGTTTTGTTTTTTTTTTTACACCTGTTCAAAAATACTGTGCATATTAAACTTGGGTTCTAGTAACACTGCTATATTTGCAGTTATAGCAAACATAGCTCCATCAAACAAAACACATTCCCAAAAAATCCCCCCCCAAACCCAAATCCAAAACCCAAAGCCCTTGGAAAATTGCACCTTTTTTTTTTTTTTATTGTGTTAAGACTCTGGTATTTAATTGTTTGGGAAAAAAAAAAACCACTGCGAACCAGTTCTTGTTTTACAGTCAAAGAAAACACTGCCAAACAGTCCCAACTTCTGCTTATTGGCAGGAATGCAAGTATCCCATGAGTTTGCCTTAAAAATGAAAGAGTGGATAATCAGCTTAGCAGCCCTAAAAATCTCAAGAATACACCAAAACTCCCAACTGGATATTCCAAAACAGAAAATGTTTTCTAACACTTTTAGCAACAAAATCACAGTTCAGAGCAGTGTCATTTTGAGCTTTTAAGTTGATTAGTTCCTCCATTTTTTCCACTGGTTTCCTTGCAATATAGTCCTTAATATTAAAAAATACATGGTAGTTAGCAAGACGGCCATAGTTCTTCCATTATCACGGGATTTTTTTGCACATCGCATGGGGAAACTTATTCATTGTGCATGGCATTACAGCGCAGCAACGCCCGAATGTCAGAGGATAACCGAAGTGAAAACCTGTTGCGGCAAGGAAATTAAGATGTTGGCGCAGAGAGCCAGCCGCCCACGCGAAACCTCGGGGCTCAAGGCCGGGTTCCCTGGGGACACTCGTGTCCCCTCCACGGCCGCTCTCGGGCACGGCACCTGCCACGGCCGAGGCTCCCACCCGCCCCCGGGCCCGGGCAGTGATGCCGACCACCGCCACCCACCCCAGCCTCAACCCACCCGACAACCAGCGAAGCCCAAAACTTCC
This sequence comes from Phalacrocorax carbo, assembly GCF_963921805.1. Lineage (NCBI taxonomy): Eukaryota > Metazoa > Chordata > Aves > Suliformes > Phalacrocoracidae > Phalacrocorax > Phalacrocorax carbo. The sequence continues at coordinate 79,511,563 of NC_087515.1, read as the reverse complement.
CGCCGGTTCCGAGGGGCCTCCCAGGGGCTGCCGGTGGCTCCCACCGCCGGGGCACCAGCGCCCCTGGACCCCCCCAGCCGGCGGGGGTGGGGGTGGTGGGCTTCTCCCCCTCGGCGGGCCAGGTGCTTACCGGGCGGTGTCGAGCAGGGGGTGCTTGGTGCCCACCAGCTTGCGGACCTGCATGGCGATGTTGCTGAGCTCGTCGCTCAACAGGCACCGCAGGCTCATGAAGGACGTCGGGTACCCCACGATCTTCTCGGCCTCCGACACCACCTGGCTCCAGGGCGGGCCCCCCGACGCCAGACCCCGGAGGCCGCCGGCACCGCGGCCCCCGCGCCGCAGCAAAGCGCCCCACATCCCCCCGCCCCCCCGGGAAGGCCCCCGGCGCCGGCTCCTCTCTCCCGTTACTCTCCCTGGCGGGATCCCGCAGACCAAGCGGCCACAGACAAGTCCTCCTTCTCCTCGCTTGCTGCGGCCGGATGACCCCCCACACCCCACCGCCAGCGGCCGGCTCAGCCCCGGGCGGCGGGACCCCTCGCCGGCCGCGCTGCCTGCCTGCGTCCCCCCCGGCGGCGCGGCGGCGGCCGGAGCGGGCTCATTGTGCCCTGGGGGCAGCCATCTTGGGAGCCGCAAAACGCAACGCGCCGTAAAGCGAGGGCGGCACGGCTGTCCCTGCCCCCTCCCGCCCGCTCGGCTTCCTCGCCTGACGGCTGCGGCGGCGCTGAGGGGCCGTGGGCGAGAGGGGCAGCCTAGGGAGAGGGGGCCCTACTCCCGGCAGCGTCCGTCTCCCCTTTTTCTTCACCTCTAGCTCTTGAGCTGGGTGAAGGGCCGCCGCCTCTCTTCCCCACGCGGTGCTTGTCGCCTCCCAGCGCGGCGTGCGTGGCCGAGGGCCCAGCCGGGGGGGAGCGCCCCCCGCGCCGGGCCGGGGAGCTGGGATGGCCGGGGGGGGCCCAGGGAAAGGGTGGTTGCTCTGCCTGGTCCCCGTGTCGCCTACAGAGACTAGCGGGGGGGAGAGTTCAAGTTCCCGCGTGAAGCGTTCAACGTGTAGTCTTTAGCTACGCTGCGTTTTCTATTTCCAACATTGCAGCGCGTGGACATTCTGTTTTGTCTTTTCCCATAGTTGCCTGGGACGTGGCACCATCAGGCCTAACTTACTGTATGCTCTGCCTTTCGTCGTAGGTTTGTCCTGTGGTGCTCAGGGTCGTGTGGTTCTACAGTGTGGTCTGGTGTGTATCACGTTAGTCTCTCATTTATTCTGAGCACAGCTATCACTGACACCTCTTTGCAGCTACGTGCATCCAGAGCTTTTGTGAACTCAGAGAATGGGTACCCCAGAGGAGGAGAGTTCACTGGCCATCTTCAGAAATGAGATGTATGTGACTTCCTCAATTCCACAAACACTTCAGCAAGAATATGATCAGTTCTGTACGATCACTTAGATTCATTCCCCCAGCTAACTTACAGGCTCTGCTGCAACAAATCGGACAGAGTTCTGATGAGTAATCTGTCCCATTGGCTGCAGTCACATGGAAAAAGAGGGTGTTACATTTCTTACCTTTGCAAATACAAGACACAGGTCACTTTATTTTGTTTACTTTATTCCACATGATTAAAAAGAGTTACATTGAAAGACTGTAAAAGAAGGTGCAAATAGAAAACAACTCCATCACAAAGAATGAAGCGCAGTCCAGGAAAGCACAAATAACTCTTGAGGATACGAGGGGGAAGCTGCTAAAAAGGAATGGCCTCACCTGTTCCCAGTGACAATGACAAGGTATTTATTGTTCTTATGCATGAGACAACTGTAAAAGTTAATGTCCTAAGGAAGGGGGTTTGACTGTGGAGTCAACAACAGCTGGACTAGGCTGTGGCATCTCATAAGTGGCCTCTCCCAAACTGGAGAGGGGGAAAAACTAGAACGGAGAGAACCTGCTAAAACTGGAAAGATGACAGGAGAGTTAAGGTTCTGGTGTCAAATCTTTGCTTTTTGTGCTGCCTGTCTCTGAGAGAATAAAGCTTTGCTTTGAAAGAGCTGCCATTGAGTCAGTTTAGTTAGCTAGTGCCACAGAACAAAGTGTTGCTAAATAGGGAGTTTCAGCTCATAAACAGTCTAAAAATGACAGAATGCAATGGCATGTTTCTGTGCAGAAGGACTAAGTAAATGAAAATTGCCAGAGGGATGCACTTAAGAGGAGCTACCAAGGCACCTCATCCTGTAACGGTGACAATTCCTTGATTCATTTCCTGAGCCATATCCATTCTTGCACTTAACGTGGTAAGTGTTCTGTGAAAAACTAACATGATTATGCAATTAAAGCCTCCTTAAAATAATACATATAAACTGAGGAGAATTAGGGTTCCATGGGCAGTAAGCCTACCATCTCCTAATGTGTGAGACTTCAGCTTTTCAAAATCACCATTCTTTGTGTTACAGTTGAAGCAACTGAACACCCCTGCCCCCTTTATGTCAAATTCTCCTAAGTCCAAATGGTTTAAAATGAGGGCAAGACCCTCAATATCCACAATGCCACTTACTGCCACTAGACCTTCATCATGATTCACCAGCAGTAGGTTCTTTAAATGTATGTATGGTCTTTAAATGCAGCAGTTGCTGGAGAAATAAAGCATATGTTTTGTCAGTGAGTTTCGCAGCTTTTTTTTGACCACAGAGACTCTTTGAAATTATTATACTGTAACACCCAAGGACCCTCTGTCTCTCAGCCCAATGCCTTCACCCCTTTCCCTTCTCTTAACATAACAGTCTTACTTCAGTGGTCGATTTTTGACTCCTGGTTCAAGTTCATGGTCTCTTTCTCCCAACTTCCTCACTTCTTCACTTCAGATCCACACACCATCCCTACCAGCTACTGTTCTTTCATTCCTGTCACAGCCTCCTCATCTTTTTCTAAGTTCCAATCATCCTCTTGCCTGCAGAGCCTGCATCCTAATCATGGACTCTTCTTTTCATACATGTTTATGGGTGGGACTGTGGGGAGCAGCAGCAGAACCCTTGCTCAGTTCTTGCATTCATCTCCACAAAGGCCTCTCTAGCTAGGAAAAGCCATTGCTGGAAAGTCTTGCCCATCCCCAGTAAACCTACAGCAGATGTCTATTACTGTTGGACTTTTCGGACAGTAGAATGTGGAAAGACCATTCTGACCAGAGGTCTGTATTTACGTTTTTAATGGAAACAGTCTGAGACATTCCCTACCCATCAAATCCTTGGCAAAACTTTTACCAAATTTCAGTTTTAGAGCACGGAGATAGGAGAGTTTCGCAGTCATGCAGTCTAACAATATTTTTTAACACAAGCAAAATGTATTTTTTGCTAACTTCATTTTGCAAACTGACTGAACTATTTTAAAAATCAGCTTCAGGCTGACACACCAATCGCAGAAAAAATCATTACAAATTAGTTAGTATTTGACAGTTAAAGGCATCAAAACCCAGGGTCTTATAATGGGTAATGATGGACCAGCTTACCCATAGCCATTGCTGCTTGCGCTGCCTGTAATTTAGAGTTTCTCAGTTTTTGTCTCAAAAAAAAAAAAAAAATCAAAAGTGAAAGTATGATGTACTTACCATATTTTAAGTTATGGACAAAACCGCAAGCTGTTTTTTTTTCCCCTTCTTGGCTCATTTCCCTTCAGGATTCAAGAGAAAAACCCACACTATTTCAAGAGCTTCAGTGACCGTACAATAGATGTGTCTATTTCGTTAGAGTCTTAAGTAGAGAAGAAAAATGGAGCTCTTTTTTTCTCTATCAATTGACTTTGTTAAGCCTCCCCAGGAGGAGAAAGAAGCCACTGCAGGGGGCTAGTATCAAAGTTGAAGAACAAAGATGAAAGGTGAAGAGACACTTCTGTTTACATCGGCATGTTCTGGACTAATGTACCAGAGAATATATCAAAGCCACCACCAACGCCAGCTCTGGATATCTTTCCTAACAAATGAAATGTGGAAATATTTTCCTGACTATCATCTACAGCAGAACAATTGCAAAGCACTCATTCGATTGGGAACACTTGACCTTTCAATCCTTCATAGTTACTCTGGCCTTGCCCAAAATAGGTGACATCCACAGGAGAAGGACAGTAGCAATGTTAATATATTATACTAATTATACCTTGCATATATAACCTAATCTTCTAGATGTTGCTTAATTTTTTAATATGTTAAAGCTCAGGTGCACTCTAAGGCTGTTTACAGAAATGAAAGCTAACAGAAATACATCTGTTCCTTCCAAAGCATCCAGGTAGTTTTTCCTCCCTCCCCTCCCCCATACGTACAGAGAATTGATTTACCCCACAGCATCCTGGGGAAGTAGACAGTTATGATCACTTCCATTTTGGAAGTCAGAAGGTTTAACAGAGAGGTTGGATGATTTGTCCAAGGCTTTGCAAAACCCCTAAGGCAAACTGAGAAAAAAATCCGCTTCTCTTGACCTCATCGTCTGTGTCTTGTCTACAAGGCTGCCTGTCTTCCTACTAGTTGACAGGCTGCTGAGAAGGATGAAGGCCTTATTGATCCTATAGTTAGATGCTGAAAAGACAGCATCATTTAGCATCAGTTGATTTCAGCAGGAGTCACGTCCCTTGGACAGAATTTGGCACTGAAAGAGATTAATTTTTAAGCCTAACTATAGCTACTGAGATACCAATATCAGAACATGAAGTGTTGCTCATTAATAAATTATAATAAATGCATAATTATTTTTATTTTATTTTAAAAAATTAATAAATATAGATGTGATATATAGGGGTCCTCTGTATGAGTAGGTGTATGTCACCCTTTTCACCCTGCACACAAAACGCAGTGATACAGTAGCTCACCGGTGCACGGCACAGATGAGAAGCCAAAGCTCCTGGTAGCTCTCAGCAACGTTGCGCAGGCAGTGGGACGTGCCCCTCCTGTGCCGCACGCTTGCAGAGCACAGCTCCCTTCTCACTGGTTCGCCAGCCAGCACACAGCAAAGAAAACAAAATAAATTGAAATCCCTCCATTTCAGCAAGCTGAGTAGGACCAGGAGCAGATGAGTGTGCGGCTGATAATGCCCCTCCTTCGTAGAGTCACTGTTTTTTCACCTCCCAAGCCAATTTCAATTGTAAGACAGCCTCTTAGGCCGTCTCCTCTGACGGGCAGTGCTCCACTCAGGGGAATTTGGACAGAGACTCTCAAAACAGCAATGTTTTGGAGCCGAGTAATCTACAGGAGAAGGGGGAGGAAGATAAGCATTATGTTAGTTCTGGTCATATGCAGTTGAAGCTGACAAAGCATCCATCATCCTGTACAATATTAGCCTTTAAATATTCAGCTTTATCAGTTCCCCCATTCCTAATCCATCGTTAACCACCTCATGAAGCCTCAGCTGATTAGCCCCACCTCTGCAGCTTGGCAACCCATTAACTATTTATTATTTGTATTTAATTGAACTCTAGTAGCAGTGGAAAACTCCAGCCAGACACATTTCAAAACTGGAACAAAGGAGATGGTCCCTTGCCTAAGGAGTTCATGGTCTGGGCAAGAGTGAAATGCAGCAAAGATAAAATGACAGCCATGCTGAACAAAGGCTTACTCGCATGCCCTCTATTAAACTCCCTGCCCCACAAATCTATAGATTTTCTATGGATTTTTTTTTTTCTGGTGAGTTCCATCTCAGCATCCCTTAAAATCACAGAAGCTGATGCAATTTGGGAGGGTCCAGCAGAAAAAATTGGGGTTTTGTATGATAGGTGAAAAATAGATTGAAAATCTCTACCTAAATCATTCCACAATTACTAGGTAGTGATACAACTCAGGGATTAAAGTCATAGTATAGCAGGAAACTGGCAAACCAATACAACATACACATTTTATATGGATTTAAATAAATAAATGGAAGCATTTCTCAAAACGCTTACTTCTCAGGGACTAAATATATGTAATTTATGAAGCGTTATTTATATTTTGCTGCTTGCTATTCACATGCATAATCAAAACATAGATACAATACCAAATGTTCTTTCTGCTAGTAGTGCTGGGTTTGAGGAGATAAGATCTGTACACATTTTTCTTTCTTTCTTTCTCTATTTTTCTACTTAGACGGGAAGCTATGTGTTCTCCACTGAGGCTGGCTGCACATTTCCTCTGAAGGAAACTTTGCAGAAGTCACCAGTGCCTTTGTTACCTCCACCTGGGTTTCTGTACCGTTCTATTTATCAGTCCCCTTTGAAGCATGCCTGAAAGATCCCGTTCCTGAGAAAGCCACTCCCCACTCCCCAAGCAGTGCCGCACAGCATGAACACTCCACACCAGAGACTTGGCACTGGCTTGCTGTTTACTGATCAACTTTAAAGCCCAGAGCACTGGAGGAAATGGTTTTCTACAGGGCTCCTCTCCCTCTGTGCCCACTCACTGCCTTGCTGCCCGGTGGAGGGTAATGTCTGTCTGGGAACCAAGTCTCAGGATATGAAAGTCAACCTGGATAATAAGGAAAATAGTTTTAAAATTTGAGTTAGGAAACCTAAGTTAAACAAAATCATTTGAATCCATCCTTGTAATTCTGTGTCTGAACAAAATAATTTATTTTAAGTAGGACTGACTAAATGGTTTTGGGGAAATTAAAACAAGAAAAACAAAGGTATTCATCTGTACTATACTGTACTGTCCATACACTTCCCCCAGTCTGGATAAACTTTTGTGTTCAATATAGGTGTTTTTCAGTACGATCCCCTCTGCTTTTCAATTTATCCTGATGTCAATCCGTCGGAGACAGAGTGATGACCTTCAGGGTACAAGGGGCGATGCATTTATTTTACCTAGTGCTTGACTCAGTTGCATCTGTTCTCCTTTTAATCCCTGTAATTAAAATGCCTGCCTGCCACTTCATACATGCTCTAAAAATGATTAAAATCTGAACATTATAGCAGTCATAGTTACTGCTGCTGTACAAGAGGAAGAACAATTGATCTAGGCCAACAGAGTTAAGTAAGCCACAGAAGGGAAACCATAAGCTACTCATGCAAAATAGAATATAAGGGTACTGAGTCAGATGAAAGGAGCATCTAAGGTAGCATACCCTGTCTCTGATAACAGCCAGTGTGAAAAGCTTAAGGGAAGAGAACAAGAAATCAAGCAAGCACAGAGAAGGTATGTCCTGTGGCATGTCCGCCCAGCTTCCACCTGACCGCAAGAAGGCTTTAGAGACTTCTTGAGCCAGATGCTCAATCAAGTCTATTATGTTTAATAAATCAAAATGGATCTATTTTCCAGAACTTCTAAGTCTGGCTCTTCTGAGCTCTTCTTTGAAGCTGTTTAGAGTTTTGCTCCCCCGAACATCCTGTGGACATGTGTTCCACAGTTTTATTATGTGTTACATGGAAAAAACCCCACTTCATTATGTTTATTTTAAGCCTCCTAACTAAGAGTTTACATTCAGAGCCAAGGAGGCATGCCCAAGCTAGCCTCAAAGAAGCCTTGAACAACATCTCCATCCATTTCTGTTTTACTATTTCCCCCATCTTCCTGTTTTTCGCTCTCATTCCCTCCTTCTTTTATCCTCATGTTATCTCTGGAGGTTGTTACAAGCTATGCATGCACCTGATTTACAAATGCATGCCTATTACATACCAAAATTCAAATGACCAAAAGCATGGAAGTCCTTCAGAGACACACTCTTCGACCATGATGCCACTTGCTTGGAAGTTTAGTCTTGGACTTTGGCGCCTCAATTCCTTTCTTTGTTCCCGAGTGACAGTGACCTGGTTTTCAGAGGTGCTTGGCACCCACCACCTCCCGGGAGGAGCTGCAGGCACTCGACGTGCACAAGAGAACACTTTTATGCAGAGCATCTGCCTGGCTCTGGGCACTCAAGTATTAAATTGTTATTCTGGATCCAGCTTCACAGTGTAGTGACACAGGAAATCGTCAGCCCCAGAGTGAAATTAAGAACCTCAGGGCTGGTGGTGCAACCCTTACTTGAGGTGATTCAAGGTAAGCAGTTCCTCTTAATTTAAATATTACTAAATGTAAATCTTCCCGTTTTTTCAGGATCAGTGGCAAATGCTATAGAGGACAGTCATCTTACAGACTTCACGTAGTGTAAAAGTATAGATCGTTGCTATATCAGGAGTCCTGCTTGGACATCTGATTTTCAGCTTTATATCTGTTTCCACAGCAAAACACACCAAAACTTTAACTTACACATTCACCTGCACAATCATCCAATAGATTCACTTTCCATCTGTCCTATAATTTTTCCTCTTTCTCTGTTCTTCTTTCACCCTTGGAATTTGCTCAGACCTATTCCCTAGCCAAAAGCCTCTTTTTTTTTTTTTTTTTCCTTCAGCATACTCCTCTTTACATTTCTTTTTGCTTTCTCACCACCTTTCTATGTGTCAGCCTTGTTCCAGTTCTTCTCCCCAATGGCATTCAGAACTCCTGCTACTTTCATACACTCTCACCATTTTAAGCCGCTTTCCCACATGCTCCCTTTCACGGAACACCTTCCTTCCACTGATTTCTGAAGCACAGATGCTTGTTCGCTTTCCATGATGGCAACAACAGCTCTAAAAGAAACATATCATTTCCCCTCCTGCAATTCATGCACAAATGCCTGGCATGTGCTGCCTGGAGAAAGCCTTTCGACTTTGAATTTCCTTGCCTTTGTGGAATCCGTGAAAAAGTCTGATAAATTACAGCTTTGGCAGTTATTTCAAATAACTTTATTTGCAGCCAACTGAGGTAAAATCTGTCAACGGTGCCATCCCCATGCTCTTTCAAAGGTCATTGGCTTTTCATGAGTGAGCTCAAAGTCAATCTGGTTCAAAGGGAGGCTCACATTTCATTTTTTTCCAAGAAGGTTAGATTACATGTTCTAATGGTGACAGGACTGTCCTGCAAGACAAGAGCTGGGTTCTAACTGAGGCTGCGAGACTCTTCAAGTACATGTGTTTTGTCGCTTTATCTCTCTCCTGATGATTTCTCATCTGCAAAAGAGCTGTAATATTAACTGGTAGTTGTAATATAAGTTAACAGCAGACAAGAAGACCCCAACTAATCTATGGGTGGCTAGGTTTTGAAGTTGGTCTTGGACCCGGTTTTGGTGTTGGCAGTTCAGGGAAAGCCAATAAACCTCAGTCTCAGCTCCTTACGCCCGGGCTTAATTGGTGCTACTTGTCACACCCTTAAAATACGCAGGAGGCAATTTCTCGTGTTGTCCTGGGGGTGAGAGGAATCAATACAGACCCCTGGCTCTGCAAGCCAACTGAATTGCTGCCTGAGCTTGCAGGAGTGATGGTGCACCTGGGGAACTCTAGTGATACTCAAAATAAACCACAGCGTGGCAGGGATTGACATGTGTATCTGCGGTAGGAGCAGGATTCCAATCCATGCTAATCAAGCTCTGCACAGAGTTCCTGAATATAAGCCGAAGTCCTATGGCAAGCCTTCGCCATGCCATCTGGGTGGTATGGAAGTTGTATGTGAGCGTCTCTCATCAGCACCCTCCAGTGATCTGAAAGGGAGTAGAGGGGATGTGTCAGTTCTGTTTTAACTGGTAGTGTTGTGAAAAGAAATTGATAACCACACATGACTTCAGGAATCTCGGATGGAGACGGATACATACATGGGTCCTGTCTGAAGGAAAACAATCTTATCTGTGTAGAGAAGGATTCTCAGGACTGTCTTTGAGCAGAATCTATTTTTGGTTATGTCAGTAAGAGACATAGATTATTACCATTAATGCTATGTACATGATTTAATTAGAAAAAGCAACACAGTTCAGGAAAACAAAATCTTTCCAGATAAAAGTGATACTAATTTCCTAAAAGATATAGATCAAAGCAAATTGAATAAATGGTGGGAGAAATGAGCCGACAAGAATCTCATGATGTTCAGCAAAGAAATGCAAAGTCCTGCACCTGGAGTGGAATAATGCTTGCAGTAATACAAGTGGGGGACAAGCTAGAAAGCAGCTTTGGCAGAGAAGACCCTGGGGAACCTGGCATTCAACAAGCTGAACATGAGCCAGCAGTGCACCCCTGCAGCAAATAACGAAACATAAGAAAAAGGTTTTTTTTACTGTGAAGGTGGTCAAACACTGGAACAGGTAGCCCAGAGGCACTGTGGAGTTTCTGTCCTTGGAGATGTTCAAAACATGACTGGACACAGAGCCACCTGCTCTGCTTTGAGCAGGGAGCTTGGACTATATAATCTCCAGAGGTCCCTCCCAATCTCAGCTATTCTTTGATTTGCTGAATAAAGAACATTTTCCTACACTGAATATGTGTGCCGCATCCTAGTCCTGAACATGTTTCTGTTATGTATTTCCAAGATATCTTCGGGGTTTTTTGACAGACTTTTAGCCACAGCGATGAGAATGCATTGCCATTATATAATAGGATGTGTAAAAATCATGTAAATATAACTGAGAAGATCAAGAGATTGAATCACATGTCATGTAGGATTCTGGTGAGATGCTGGCAGGAAAGCAAGCATTGCAGCAGAAGAGTAATTGTCAAATAATGACATGTCAAAGCCCAACTTTACCCAAGTCTAAATCATTTAGTATATGTCACCGTAGATACCTTGATGTGTTTCTTTGGGTCCAGGAAAGAAATGAATAACCCACTGCATCTTGTGTATGCAATGCAGGGGATAATTTGGGCAAAATGATGTAATGTTTTTGAAAGCATGACAAGAAAATTAAGGATGAAGGAACTCCAGAATGACTTTTATGAATGAAAAGAACCTGTAATTGTTTTCCATCCCTTGACAGATGTTACTTAAACTGACATACTATATCATGCAACAAAGCTCACAGGGGAAATACAGGATTATGAGAAAATGTATAAACCACTACCTTTATTGTAAATAAATTCTTTTATGCTTCTCAGAAAGACAAAGAGAGGAGGGATGCCTTTTAGGAAGAACTTGATGTTGATTACTGTAATAGTATTTTCAGGAATGTATCAGCACAATTATCTATTAAAAAAAGAATTAAGTTAAAAAGAAGGGAGAACTTTCTGCTGTATCCCAATGCCACACAACCTCTCCCCTGTAGCATCTGCAGGACTTACACATTTATTAAGGTGAAAATTAGAAGACTCTCTCCTGCCTCCTTCTGTGTGGAGAAGTAAAAGAATGGGAAGGGGTGGAAATGGTCATTGTCGAGAAATGCTAGGAGAAGAAATGGGTGTGCCTTGGCTGTAAATATTCTCAGCTCACCTCGGAGGGAGTTTTACCACTGTGGGACTGCTGCAGAGGGAGCAAGTCTCCACCAGTTTTGTGTCTGACTTTGACAGTTGCCTGCTTCGAACATACGTGAGAAACACGGGCTGGGTGCACAGAGAGCAGGAGGGTCTCTCAGCTACCTCAGACCTTCTCCAAAGTGGCATTTTGGGTGTCACCTGCAAGGAAATATGAAACCCTCAAGAAAGTAAGGCTTGGTATATGCTCTTACTGAGCTGTATTACAGAGCAAGTAGACCACTGTTTTGAACCAAATGAAACTTTAAAAGATTCACCAGTTTCATTCTGGGGGGTATAGTCCTTAACTGAAATGAAGTCTAGAGGTTGCACAAGCATAGTTTGTCACGGCCAAGTTCAAGTCTTGTGCAATGTGTCTAAGCTTCTTGCTCATCTGTAGGTCCTTCATATTCCTCTATCCGATCTTTGGCATTGTGTCCAATATGAAAGCGTCACAGCAGATCACCAAATAACCATAGTAGATGGGGTGTAGCAGTAGACAGATGACAAAGATTTTTTCACAAAGTCAATAGTGGTGTCCGGGGCATATTTTACTAATTTGGTTTTTAATGCATTGCTGATACCTTTTTAAAGGTTTAATATTGATTGATTTTTTTAATAATGTGGGTGTTCTCTGATGCCAGAGAAGGAAAAGACTTCTCCTTGCTTACTTTTGGTGTAGGAAACATGAAAAATGAAACAAAAAACAAAAAGGCATTTTAACAGAAGACACAGAAGTATTTAACAAAGAACCAAAGAAACAGGTTAACATTTCTTTCTGTGTATCAAATTAAGTAAAGTTACAGGCAAGGATAGCAATCATTAATTAATGATTTAATAAGTTAAATAAAGTTCCTCTATGTTTGCCATAACTTCAAGAAGCATTAGCAAGTATTAAGGCTCTATCTTGCCATTAACAGATTTGACACTGATACCCCAAAGCAGCACAAAAAAAGAAATCAATATTAAAATACCTCCAAACATTTCCAGACCTTTGCATTTGGAAAGCTACCACTAGTCCCATTTCAGCTGCCATACTGTGTCTGCTTTGGAGAGGCTACCTCTTGACATTTTGCAGAACAGCCTCTAATCATCTAAGGGAACTCTGGATTGAGATTAGTATCCACAGCAGAAAGGCATCTATAGACACTACTGTGTGTGAGTAATGCTGCGGGCATTCGTCCAAGCTCAGGAACGAGTGGAATGTACCCCTTCTCAAAGGTATGGGTGAAATAACATCACTGAAGTGGAAGTGGGGATTGGGTGGAATTAAAGTGAAGGAAAAGTCCACATGCATGTTTTCCATGTGTATGAAAGTGGCTGGCTATACTTAAAAAAAAAAAAAAAAGATTGGGAGCCCATATTCTAATTATTCAGTGGATTTATTTGCTTCTGATGGCATAAATAATCTATCGCCTCCATGTGTCACACAAAATGTCAAAGGAACGTTTCCACTTCAAGACAAATGAAAAAAAAAATCATTGTAATGGTACTTTTCTGTGAACACATATAATGAATTGCTTTGTTTAATTAAACACTTCATCAAACCAAATACCTGAATTTAAATTGCTGTTTATGAAGGCTTCACCTCAGATACAGGTGAAATGAGAAGAGGTTAGCTTGTGAAAGACTGCGGAGACATAGGTTTTCCACAGTGACTGGCATTACTAAGCAACCTGATGGAGAGCTGACAACACCTTGGCACGCAGGGAACAAGAAGGTAAATTATCAGCAGTATTAGGAGAAACTGGTTAAAAGCCGCATCTTTTATTTCACCCTGCAACGTCTGCGGCTGTTATTTGGAGAAACAAACAAACAAACAAACAGAAAACTACAAAACCCTCCCTTTGCTCCTCCAGCATCCCCCCTCGCGCGTGGGTGTACACGTGCCTTTGTACGCGCGCAGACGCGGGCAGGCTCGCCCATGCACACATTTTTGGTACCCGCGGTTCCATGATGCGTTTCCCACCCTGTTGAGAAAGAGAGGAACAGGAGGGGGAGCTCTCGCTGCGGCAGCCCGGCCCGGCCGAGGGCGGGGGGGGGTACCCCGGGCCGGGGGGGCGCTGCCCCGGGACCCCCGGGACCCACCGGGACCCCTTCGGCCCTCTCGCCTCCCACGGGGCAGCACAGATCCCACCGTAATTACAGCCGGCTGCTCCCAAGGGTGCCTCTTCCGAAAGCCCCCGGACTGGCTTAAAACCTTTCGCTTTGAAGCCAGTCATACCGCTTACATATTTACCAGCTGGAAAATCAGGCCCGCTTGTTTACCTCCTCCTCGCCGGTAGGCAATAACGAGACGAAATAGCTCAATAATAATATTAAAGAGAGTTATGCATTAATAAAGACCAAATTGAAGAACTTAGTTATAGCAAAGTGTTGCTTTCGTGCTATCTACAAAAGCAACCCCAGTCAGCGGACAGGTGCCCTTTTAAAACATGTAAACACTAATAAGTAGGAATAGGAATAATAGAATATAAACTAAACCTGGGGCAATTTATTTTAGGCAACCCATTTACACCTGTCATTTTATGAACGATATTTGTTTTTCAGAACTCCACATCACTGTGCTTGCAAAAATCCAAGCGCAAATTCAGAGCTGGAAACACAAAGTGGGATAGAACAAAAATCCGGAGCTTGGCAAAGCACCTTGGGTGTAAAACACACGCTTAGGCAATGGAGGGAAAAACTCAGGTTCTTGCCATGACTCAGATAGAGCAGGGACCTGAACCTCAGTCTGGCAGGTGACTTAGCAACCACCGCAAGCCGCAAGGCAAATCACGTGGCTTTTTTCTTCCCAACTTTGAAAATAACCAGTAGGCTAACCAAAAAAAAAAAAAAAAAAAAAGAAAAACACCCAACCCCAAACCCTTGAACAGGCAAGACAGCAAGAAACGTACTCTACTGCACCGTGGTTAGAGCGTGTACTCATCGTGGGAAGGCTGATACACAGTTCCTACCCCTTTTGAGATGAGTTACAGTAAGGAGTAGGAAGCTTTTTTTTCCCCTCACACTGAAAAAAATCTTATTTTTGCTTTGAATGAGAAAGGAAACATATTTGGAAAACTCAGCGCTTTTTTTTTTTTTTTTGCTGCTGTTTTAAGAACATGGGATTTTTGCTGTCCGATACACACTATATAATAGATTGATTTAAAATCACCTTGGAAATTTCAGAAGGAACTAGGTCTCATGAAACTCAGGAGCAAAATCTTCACTGATTTCCGCAGGATCAGGATTTCTGGCTGAAAACTGCTTACTGATACCACGTACCCCAGTATCTCTGGCAGAATAAATCAGAGCAGCCCTATTGATCCAATCAGCCACCTTTATTCACCTGTTTAAGGTGTTTGCAGAATCCATATTGAGCACTACCAAACCAGGTTTCTTTACCACAAATACAGGTTTTCACACAAGAAATATGTGCTGTCACGTTCAGTAAATGCACTTAATGTTAGGCTCTCTGTAATGTAAATACCAGATTTATTTTCTCATAACTTTTTGGAGACATTCAGGTCAATGCCATTGTATGACTGACAAATTTATGGCTTCCATAGACTCCGATATTCTGCTTCCCCTTACGAGTTCATGAGCTACCCTTAAAACCTGAAAGCGTTCCTTTTTGTTAGTCATTCCCTACCCAGTAACAAGTGGAATAATTAGACAGTTTCCAAAATTTCTTTCGGTATCTACGATGTGTATCAGATAACGTCTGAGCACTCTAAATGCATGAACTTCTGTGTTGACAGTTGATAGTCCTCCAGATGGAACAACTTCCCAAGAATATGTAGTATAATAATATGCAGCATGTAAAGGTAATAACAGCTCTAGAAAAGTAGGAATCATGCCAGTTGCAGAAACAATCTGCTGTCAGATGAAGAGATATTATTATTAGGACACAGAGAGGTGGAACTTTTGTAACCATCCACAGCCTATATCAGATACTGAGAAAAATAGGATATGCTCTAAGACTCTAAGATATGCTTTCATCTGGTGGTTGATGAGGTACTGGGGGACTGGAGGCTGTTTTCAAGGAGTTTGCCAGAAGTAGCTGAGAAAAGGGAGCCTGCTGTCAGAAGGCATAGGTTCACATCTCCATTCGAAGTATTCAGAGTGTGCCTCTAGGAAAAAACCCAACTGAAAGCCACTATTTTTGGTGACCAAGAAGCAAGGATCAGCATTCAGAATTGATAGCGGGAGGGGTGGGAAGCGCTTCAATTTACAACCGAATCTTCAGACATTAGTCAGGAAAACTGGAATGACAGATTTGATCCTGAAGACATTAGTTTTTGTTCAGGATGGGAGTTCAGGACTCATCTTTTTGTCAGATTATCAGCTCAGTCCATCAAATTTACGCAGCGAAACAGTGCTTTATTACGATACATAAAGTGTTGAGAAGTAGTCTTCAGATGGTTCACTGAGCAAGAACCATTTGAGGCAATACTCTGTTTAGCAGAAGTTCTAAGGTTTTCTTTAAAAATCTGCTATGAGCTCTGCAGAGAAACTAGTGATATGCACCTAATACAAGAATGAATTTTGCCTTTTTCATTAGAATGACTTCATGTGCCAGCAAGATGCTGGCGATTCAAAGCAGGATAGTTGTCTGAGGTTAGCTTGCTTTTTCCAGCTAAAGGTTTCAAAGAGCTCCAAGGCTACGTGAGATTGTGTTTATAAGCAACTTCCCCTTGCGCTGCCTGTCTTATACCTACTGTGTGAGAGAATATGCTGAGACTCTGGAAACATCTCTTGTTCGTGACGAGAGCTCAACTGTACTGATTCATCTGTAATAGAATACAGTGACCAAAACACAGAGATGAGGTTGCTGGTGCTGGGGGGGGGGGGGGGACACAGAAGGAGGGAAACCTCCTTGTTAAGCAACATCCTTTGGAGGTTACCTGTGGAATCACAAGTTAGTTTCCCCAAGTTTCAGAACTCACTATATTTTAAAATATTACAGGGCAAGAAAAAAAAAACCTTGGTTCTTTCTCATGCTTGCTGCTGGCAAGCCTGAGGCCAGACCTTGCGTTCCTGGGGTGCGCAGAACGGACCGAGCCCACGGCATGACCTCTGTGGCCAACTCCTGCAGCTCCTTGCTGCCGGCAGAGCCTTCTCGAGGGTCTCCGTGGGGTCCTGCTGTTCTGCAAAAAGGAACTATCAGATCTGTTTTTTTCCAACATCTGCCTGAGTCTTTCAGGCAGCGAGGGAAGTAGCAGCACCTCGGCTTCACGACGGTCGTGACCTTACCGCTGCGGACAGGCTCTAGGATTTTACAGACTGAGGCCTGGTTGCTATCTCACCTTTTGACGCTCGCTGCTCTAACAGCTAAGACTATGCGAAATCCCAGTTTCTTCCTATTTTCAGTGCCACAGGGGAAAATGCACTCTGCGCCTCTAATTGCTCTGCCATCTGAAGCAGGCAAGCAAGGCTCGTTTTAGTCACGAAATGAGCAAAGGAGTTGTGCTCAACTTTTCTTACTGAAAACCGTCAGTGATTTAAGTTCAGAAAAAGAGAATGTAAATTAGACATCGTTGCACGCAAAACGAACTTACCTTTGATAGGCTAAACAGAGATTTTTATGGGAAGCCTACTCATACCCACACGGAACGCAGTTTACCTTTTGACTGTGGGGTTTTTAAAATAAAACAAAAAAAAAAGTATAATTTTAAGGTGTACCACAGTCATAA
Organism: Phalacrocorax carbo; assembly: GCF_963921805.1. Classification (NCBI taxonomy): domain Eukaryota; kingdom Metazoa; phylum Chordata; class Aves; order Suliformes; family Phalacrocoracidae; genus Phalacrocorax; species Phalacrocorax carbo. The sequence continues at coordinate 79,494,660 of NC_087515.1, read as the reverse complement.
TGAGAAACCCCGTACAATTACAATTTTGACTAATGGAACAATGGACACCCCCGTAACCGCACCGTATTGTATCGGGTAATTAGGGACTGCCAGGGAGCGGGAAAGCACAACCCAGGAATAATCAATGGATCGTCCCCCACGCTGCGTGCCGTAATCCTGCACCTCGTCGCTGAGGCGCGTCCCACCGAACCATTCATCCTCACCTCCCAGGCGCCGATAGAGGGAAAACCGGGAGTAACCAAACCCCGGCAGGGCGGAGAGCGCCGTCTGACTGCGGCGGGGCCGGGACGGGGGCGGGGGGCCGGGACGGGCAGGCGGGGCGGGGGGGGGGGGGCACGATGGCGGCATCCCGGTGCTCGGGGACAGGCCGGGCTGCCAAGACCCCCCACCCCCTCCCCGCGTGTGCGGGGCGGCGGGGGGGGGGGGGGGGGGGGGGGGGGGGGCCACCCGGCCCCCTCCCCCACACAGGCTGTGGGCGGGGGCAGGGCGCGCCGCCCCCTCCCCTCCGCCCCTCTCCGCTCCGCCCGGTGCTCGGCGCCCCCCCCCCCCCCGCCTCCCCCGGCTCCCATGGCAGGCAGCGGCGGCCGATTCGGTGCCGGCAAGCCCCGCCCGCCGGCGGGCCGAGGCCGGCCTCCCCCTTCCCTCGGCCGCCCCCTCCGCGGCAGCCCGCCAGCAGCGCCACAGCAGGCGCGGGGCCGGCTCGCTCCGCGCTGCCTCCCGCCCGCCATCCCGCCCGCCATCCCGCCCCGCCGCGCCGCGCCGCGCCGCTCCGCCGCGCCGCTCCCATGCAGGCCGGCGGCGAGGCAGAAGATGGCTGACTCGCCGGGGCACCCGCGCCCCTGCCCGCCCGCGACCCCCGCCCGCCCGCCGCCGCCGCCGCCGCCGCCGCCGCCGCCGCCGCCGCCGCGCTCCCCCCGGGCCCTTCGCGGCGCCGCCTGCCACCACTGAGAGCCGCCGCCGCCGCCGCTCCCCCCCCACCCCCTCCCCGCGCCCCTCCCGGCCCCCCCAGAGCACCAGCAGCCATTTCATCTCCACCACCAAGTAGGCGCAAAAAATGGCAGAAATGGAGAAAGAAGGGAGACCTCCCGAAAATAAAAGGAGCAGGAAGCCGGCTCACCCGGTGAAGCGGGAGATCAACGAGGAGATGAAGGTAGGTGCCTGTGATGGAGAAGGGAGCGGGGGTGTCCCCCCCCCCCTCCCGCCCCCCCCGCCTCCGTGCATGGAAATGAAATAAGAAAGGATCTCTTGTCATTTTTTTTTTTTCGTAGGATGCACTGAATGTGTCTCAACTCCGCCTCCTGGGCTGAAAACAGAGACGAATTCACAGGCTGCAAATCCTGTTCATTGACCAGCTTTGATTTATTTATTTTTTAAAAATAACTCTCCCTCGTTGGGCTTTTAAGCTCTTTGGGTGCCAGTGATGAGCTTTTGTTTTTTTTTTTTTTTTTTTTCCTTTCTATAGCCATCCCCTCAGGTAGCTGGGAAGCCCTAAAGTTAGGAAAGAAAGAAAGGGACCTCTTTTAAACACTGTATTTCTCTTCTTTCTCAGTAGCCAGCTGCAACTGTGTAATTAAATTGTCAAAGTGAAATGCGGCGGTCTGAGCCGCGCATCATTCTCCCGCTTAAGCGCGGAGACCCCTTTTCTCCCCTTCTCCCTCTCGCCTCCCTCCCTGCGTTTCGCGCCCCGCTTCGCAGCCCATCGCAGCGGCAGAGGTGTTGGGGAACGGGGGCTGTCCGAGGGCTGCTCTTGGTGGAGGCGTATTGATCGTGCGGAGGGGCTGTCCTGCCTGATGGGGAGCAGTGGCAATCCAGCTGTGCTCTGGAGGTAGCGCTTCAGGCGGCCGCTCCAGATGTTAGGATGGCTGCGATCGCACTAAAACGTTATTTCGGGACTTCTTTTATCATTAGGGCATTGCTCCGGGCTTGGCGGGTCCACTTTTTGCGCCTGTTTTCCACGTCTCTTCTGCGCCTGTTTGGTTTATGCCTCTGATTCTCCAAAGTTGGGAACAACGTATTGGGAGACTTCAGCTGAAGTTGTTGTTGTTTAATGCTCAGATAAAGTGACTAAAACGGCATAGTCTGGTTATGAGATGAAGCTGCTGGTGTTTAATTTGAATATGTCATTTATTAAAAGGCTGATTGTAAGCGGATGACTGCCTGGAAAATGTCACGCATTCGTGTAGTATGTAGACTATATAAGCGAGTATATAAATCTGCATGATGCCCATTGAAAATACCTTTGCTTTCCAGAGCATTGATCTCCCCCGAGTAAAATAAAATCGGAACGCACGATCCCCTCCCCTCTCCCCTCTTTTGCACGCCACTAATTTCGGTTAGGTGCCCTTTCCTGCCGAAGGCAGGCGTTCTTGCTCCTGCTGCCCACGTAATGAGCGTGTACGCAGATGGTTCTGAGTGCACATCAGCTGGACAAGAGTAGTATTAAGGGATCGGACAAAATAACGTGTCGGTGCATCTCTTTGGAAACAAACCGTACTAGTTTCAAGTCCCAAGGAGCGGTATGATTCTTTGCGAGATACATGACACATCCTGTTTTCGGGGAGGGCTCTGTACAGGCACCGGAGAGTAGGAGTCATTGCTCGTTGTAATCCCACATAGTTTTGAGGACTGCGGAGGTCTGTCGCATAGGGCATTGGCCCTTTAGAGCATCGCCTAATGCGATCTGTATGGATTGCAGCTTCTAAGTTTCATAGGTTCTAGAATTACAAATTAGCTAATTTTAATCAAAACATGTGAAATGTTATCCTGGCTGGATATAAAGGCTGACTGTGCTGGATCCTCTGGGTTTGTTTTGTTTACTTTGGCTGCAGGCACACTCAGCGGTTTGGGAGATAGTTGTTCTTCTACAGTATAACAGATGTTTGTCTGAAAGGGTGAGGAAGAAACAAAAACAACATTGTGTGAAGGAGAAAAATTACACGATTTTAAACTAATGCTTTGGTATTAAGCACTGGCATTAACCTTCGTGCAGAGAGTTTCTCTTTTTTAATTGTGGCTAGCTGCTGAAGGGTACAAACCTCAAGATTTCAGCTGATTTTAAAATTAAAGGCAGGTAGAAACAGCATTTTGAACTGATATGATTTCTGGTCGAGAGTGAGAGAGCTGATGGCAGAACCTTTCACAAAACACAGGCCACCTTTCAATGTAAACTATGCTATATATGCTATGCTGGGAGATGGCGTTTTTAGTAGGACAGTTGGCTGCTGTCATCCAAGAAGGGGAAGGGCGGGGGTGGGGGGAGAAGAAAAAACGTGGTTTGAATTTTTGACTTGTTGAGAAAGTTAAAATCCTGTGGCGATCATTTAGTCTTTTTTTTCTTTACTGATGAACCAAGTTGTTTAGTTGTTCTTCATAAACCTGAGGAATACAGTAATGTAACAAATTGGTTACACTATGCAAAATGTTTGCAGCGAGATGACAGGGGGAACACAATGTGCCCTTGTGTAGGTTCGTATCTGTAATGCTCAAACAGGCTGACTGTTTCCCTTCATCTGAACTGCTTTCATCTGGACCAGTGTAAAATAAGCTCTGGTAAGTAATCACGGCAGAGCAGAAAGAAAGGAATGTATACAGCAATAGACAGCCTAAGCTGTAAAAACTGTAACCCGAGTATCAGCAGCAGATCAGATATCAAGGCTTTAAGGTAGGGGAAATGAAAGAGATGAAGGGGAGGAAAAGACGAGAGAGGGAATGGAAAAGTCAGCTTGGAAAGTGAAGGAGAAGTAGGAGGGCCCCTCAGGGAAATTTGGCTCAGGGATTAGGGAATTTTATCATGGTGTACAGTGACCTACTCAGGTTTCAGCCCCCGTTGGATCAAATTGCCTCCCTTTGCTAGCAGAAAAAAAAAAAAAGGGCTGGTGTATATGCGATTTTTTTTTTTTTTCCCCCCCCTTCGGGTAATAAAAAGGCCATTGCTAGAAGTGTCTATTTTAAGTACAGCAAATGCAGGTCACTATGAATGAGCAACAAAATTACCTCATCACAGAGACTTCCTTCAAGATTTGCTGTTTGATACAGTCAGATATTTACTCGAGAAGGATCACAATGCCTAACTGCTTGGTTTGGTGTCTTCCAACAGCAGTGTCACAGATCAGTTGTAACATGACTGGATGGATATTCAGATTGCTTGCTCTTTCCTTATGCCAGATATTATGTTACATTTTTGTTATCGCTAACCTAATGTACATGATGGTTATAACAAATTCTAATTTGATACAATGTCGTGTGCAAAAAGTTCATGACACTGCACAGTTTTCTGATATTACATTTCAATGAAAAATATATTCAGGATGAACCGTTTTGTTTCACTGTGACCTTCACAGCCTCTCCTTTTTTTCTAGTTTTTTTTTTCTTTTGTCCCCCTTCCTCCTTCAGATGATACTTTCCAGTTTTATTTCCAGAGGTAGCGTTGCTCACCTCATTCAGAGCAGTGCCATTTCTCATTCGCTGGTGAGCTATATCATAGTCAGGGAACACGGTACTATTTTAAGACTAAAATACTTTTTCCAGTTTAATTGGTGAAAGCAGTCATCCAGGCGTGATGATGGCTTCCCCATCCATCCCTCCTCAGCTTATTTCCATTTGCCACCCCACTGCCGGGCAGCAGGGCTGCTCAGGAGAACGGCTAGGTGCTCTGCGATATTTGAAATGAAGTCACATCCAGAGCTGGGCTGCACTGGAAGTTCTCCTGAACGAACAAGAAAATGTATCCCCGCGTTTCTGTCAGTTGAAAGGCAAGCAAGGAATTTGCGCTGTAATTTCACAGGGCTGCCCCGTGTGCCCAAGGAGTTTACTATCTATAAGTATTCTCAAGAGCTAATTTGTATCGAAAACTGGGCTTCATTCCTGATGCCTAGAGCTTAAGACAGCCCCATCTGTTATAGTTTAATAGTAAACTCATCAGAAGATCTTTCAGTTTAGTGTTTTAATATTCCCCGTTTGGCATTTAAAAGTACTACTGTCAGAAGGAGGAAAGTGGTGAAGCAGGCAAAGCAGCACTGTGCCTGGAGCAAGCCAGGTCGCTCGGAGCGCTCAGAAGATTCCAAGGAAACTCCTCCCTTCTCTCCTGAAAAGCAAAAAACAGCTTTGGCAAAGCAGAAAAGCAGACAGACTTTATCAACTGTAGTAGTTCAGGAGACCGACGTGGAGGGGTATTTTTGCAGAGCTTGCGCGGAAGGGGTTTTGTGGGATGGCCGCAAAAGGGAGTTGTGTTGTCTTCACAGGGAACCTCACCTGGCTGTGCACCGCAGAAATAGTGCATCCCCAAACAAAGTGGGTATTACAGAACCAAATGTGTACGTGGGAGGACAAAGGAGATTAATGCATCAAGAAATTTTGCTTTCTGATAGCATAAAGGTCGAACCATAAAATTCAATATGGCAACAACATAAATAAGCAAAACAAGTGAGGGCCAGTAAAAGAAAAATCCAAGTTCGTATTGTGACTGTAGAAACATTTTTATTTCCTCGGTGCAGTGAAAGCAAAAAGTGAATTTGTGGGGCTCTGCACCGAGTGGGTTATGCAGGCAAGGAAATGGAATGGAGCCACTGTGCTTCCTCCCAGATCTGAAATAAACATTCAGCAGTAAAACCTAGAAGAAAATGAGTCTGACAGACTCATTCTCCCCTGCGTTTCCTGCCTCCGTGTTCGCCAGGCCTCGTTTGGTGAAGCCAGGCTTTGCCCCCTGTGAATAAGGTTCATAGAGAAGGAAAGGCAAGAGGTCTAAGATGGAAAGAGAAGTGTGGCTTAGCTTCAGAATGTATTAATTAGTGAAGATTTGGGAAAATGATGCACTGCAATGTAAAAAATCAAGCTGTAGGTGTACTGTTACAATGAATCCTAAAGTGGGAATAAATGTGATTATATTTTTACTGCCTGGTGTAGAAGTCAGTCTCACAAAGGAGAGAAACCACAGTCTGCCGAGTCAACACACCCTTCTTCATCTTGCCCATGAATAGGAAGTAAATTCAAGTCAAAATACCAATGAGCATAATAGTTAGTTAGTTATCCTGGCTCTTCCAGGAGGGAGGATATTTCTGTATAGTACAAGAATACAGAAATCATACAGTTAAAACATGCAAATTACCCATTGCCCTGCAGTCATGATAAGTGGTTTGGGACTTAGCAGGGGGCAAAAAAAGAACTGGCGTCTATTAAGAAGGGAGGGCTTTGGCGGTGTTGTGTGACTAGGGCCACTGGAGCATTTCTGGGCCAGTTTCTTTGGCAGGGATGAGCTGGTCGTGTCGCAGCTGTAGTGAATGCCCTGGCAGTTAGGCAGCTGCAGTGCTGTGCTGTCAGCTAGAGGAGCACAGGAGATTTGGCTCCGGTGGGATGCTAACCGACTGCATGGGTGTGCTGGCAGCTGGAGAGGTTATGGGTGTTTCCACCACAGCCTCAGTAGCCTGGCTGCTTGGGGCATGTGCAAGAGGCCGAGCGCGGCATGGCGGCGTGAGCACAGAAGGACGCAGGGCAGGGTTTCTGTGCTCGTCTTCTCAGCTCTGTCACTGGCCCACACTGTGAGCGGTGCTGGGGCTCAGTCTCTTGCTTTCCCTGCAGGGGACTGAGCGTATTGCCTCCCTGGCTGGGCAAAGTTAGCTTCTGTGCTGTAATTTTGCAGTGAAATCCACAGACCTCTGCAGGGCTCCCTTTGGGTTCAATGGGATCTGCTCTGGGCTCAAGGGCCCCAGCTTAGCAGTGTAATTTCTGCCTTGGGATCTTTTTTATGATGGACAAGGTTTTCCCTGGTGTGCTGGTCTTTCATATCATCCCAGTCCTCTGGCAGGGCTGTGGGTTTGGGGTGGTAGCCTCCATCCTGCAGATTCTCCACATCCTTTTGGGGAATGAATCAGAAAGTAGGCATGGACTAGCTCAGTGCCTCTGCAAAAGCTTGGAGTTGCAGCTCCTTGTGCATCCTCCATCTGGTCATCCATGCTTGTCTTCACATCTCTTTCTCCCTGGGCTTTGGCAGGCCCATCATCTCTCAGTTCAGCTGTTTCCTGTCTAGCCTGCTTCATCACTGCTTCTTCTGCTCTAACCTCAGGTCCCACTGTCTTGCTTTTTTCAAGCACCATTGTTAGAGTCATCACCCTTCCTTTCACTAAGCCTTTGAAGCTTGTACATCTTTCAGTGAGGTTCTACTCTGCATGTACTGGTTGTGTATAAATTGACTTCCTTCCTTTCCTTAACTTCATCAAGAACTGGGCTTTTTTGCCTGTTCCCCCCTCCCTGCATTCACACAGAGAAAAATTGCCTCATCTCATTATTTGTGTTTTGACTATTGCTACCACACTGGTCTTTACAGATCCCATCTTGTTACTGTATCTTGGATCCACGTAGATTTGGCCTACCACTGAAATGGAAGAAGGGAGAATACATGGAAACAATGAAATAGTAGTGGTCAGCTTCAGGGCAATGGTGTCAACAATGACATGACCTGTGTGACCATCATCTTGACTGACAGGACATTAGACATTGCTGCAAATAGGTATTGTAGTCAGGAGTCTGAGGGAAGGTGATGTAGTTCTGTGGATGCCCATCTATGTGAGAGAGTTAGTGTGGAAGAAAACATTTCTCAGCTTTGATTACCAGCTTGCTAAGGATGGGATCATCCTCTTGGTTTGCTGTGTATAAAGTGCTGTGTAATGAAGCCCTGGCTGTTAGCCACTGAGAGAACAGTATTAAGGTATTAAGTGATCAGCATCATTGTAATAGGTAAGATAAATTATGAAGGAGAATGGCTTAATTGTTTTGGTTTTGTGTTTGTTTGTGTTTGTTTTTTTTTTTTAATCCAAGCATCCTTGTTGAGAAATCATGGTGCTAAAAAGGTGCTTACTTTTGTTACCACTAAAATGCAACCTCATTGTACTCTCATTGAAGTTAGTAGGAAAGACCCTGGTGATTTTTTTTTGTTAAAGAGTCAAGTCTCTGTGATGGGTAATTTCAAAATCAGATATATTCTTTGTCATTATGAGTGGTCATTTTTGTGCATCACTCATCATGGATAGGAAAAATGAGACTTGAAAGGTACTTAAACTTTGTGCCTTTACAAACCCTACCATCACTTTGACTAGATTCTGAAGACACATATACGTGTATGAATTTTCAGGAAAAAACCCCATATATACAGCCTTGCTTACATATTCCTTGACAAGTAATTAGAAATTGCTCATTGCCTGAGTTGATCAACAGTGCAAATAAAACACAAAGCATCCACAGGAGGCAAATTTAGAGCTACTCAATTAATTTGGTTGCATGGGGTTTAAGTCAGGAAGACTTTGTCAATTGGTCTCTACCTTGCAAGATTAGTCTCTAGAGTTGCGTCTCCATTGCTGAAATTTAGCAGAGCAAGGGAAGCTGGCAGAGCTTGCCTTTGGGCCTCCATGGACCCCTTGAAGTTGTTCTGGGTGAGCTACAGTGGTGAGGTTTCACTCTCTGCAGGTCATTTAGTTGTTTGATCCCCTATGGGCTAGAGACAGGATTGGTGCAGTGGGACTTTTGGTGCTGAGAGAGAAGTTTTCTAAAAAGCTAAAAACCAACCAACCAAAAAAAAAATTTAGAAAAATTTTCCATTTTTGCTAGTATTTCAAACACTTGCAACACTGCATCATTCAGATGAGAGTTTAAATATGTATTTTAGAAGTGAGTGTATGTGTCAGCCACATTACACTGCGTTGCACTCGTTGCAAACTGTAGTAGTGACACAGTTCAGACGCAATGGGCTGTCTTACTTACAGTGCTGACACTAGAGGTAGAGGTGGAACGATGCAATGTTTTCTGGCAATTTGGGGCTGCACAGGACGGCCACAGAATGAAGGCTTCCAGCAGGAGGTCAGGTGACAATGAAAAGGGGAAAAACAAAAGGAAAGTGGTGCTCTAGGGGTCTGCTGTGGGTTTTTGTTTTGGTTTTCCTTTTCCTGAAATGTGTGTTTGTAGCACAATTGCACAGATGATAGTCCTGGAAGAGTACAAATTGCTTGTGTTTATTGCTCATAGCTGCTTTACAGCGCTCCTTGAGTGACAGGAACACCTATGCAATCTGGTGTGATGAATGAGCCAGGAGCAGTGCAGCGCTCTGACGTTCTGGGGCAGAGTGCCTGCTGTAGCTTTGAATTTGGAAGCAATTATCATCTGATTACTTTTATTTATTTATTTAAATGACTGGAGAATTGCTGTGTTCTATCATTAGACTTGCTCCCACTCAAAAATTAAGCTAGAGCAGTTAACTAGACAAAATCTAGCAACCTGCAGATTTGACACGTACCATTTGTTTTGAATTGGTGTCGTATTCTCCTTATTCCTTTGCTGGTAGCCAGAGTTCCGGGAGACGGTGCTTACCAGGAGCATTATTTTAGATGTCAGGATCTTACGGGAAAATGAAGTTTGGAACTTGTTTTAAAAAAGTGATAATAAAAAAAATGTGGAGACCAAATAGAAAGGCTTTGTGTGTGGCTTTTTTGTTTAATTTTATAGTTGTCATACTACTTTCAACTGATCTTTGCCGTCGCAGTAATTCATTAGCTGGTTTCCTTTGGTAGTTTCCTAAAACCGTAAGCTGTAGAGCTCCATGGCACTATTTGGTTTCAGGAAGCTTTGTTGCCTGGCTGCAGATTTCTTAACTTACTCCACTAAATCTCCTGGCCTGGTAATGAGCATTTTCTACAGAAATATTTTTGCCATATGACCTAGAGGACGTGTTTTGAATAGAATTTGAGAGTTATGACAGTCATGTTCCATATTTTGCATTTCTATACAAACAAAATATAACCACACGGCTGCTTGGAAATTGGTTTGAAAATAAATGTGGCAAAACTGAGAACAGTTTTCTTAAACAAATATAAGAGATGTTTGTATGAAATGTTATGGTAAAATGCTTTCATGGTGAAGAGTTTTTAAGTGGTTTGACTGTGCAGGGGCTTATAACTCTGAGGAAGAATGTCCTTGCTGTTATTTTATTTGATTTGGTTCATGGGCACCTCAAGGAACTGTAATTGTGTCAGTGACCTGCTCCAGTTGAAACGACTGTAGCGCAGTAAGATTGATTAACTGCTGGTTGAAAAAAATCCTGGTTTTCTGTTATTGTCTTGCTGCAGTCTTAGATATTTTATGGCAACGCAGGCAAGTTTGTGTGACGTATGTATGTTAAAATATTTCTGACATTGAATGCCAGAGCACAAGTCATAAATAACTCTCCTTTTCATTTTCTTTAAATTACAGACATATGAGTCTCTGTCATAATTACATGTGCCAGTTGGAGATTTAAATGCATTACACTTTATGCACTTGACTTATGAAATGAACATTAGTCTTTGAGGAGGTGGGCCAAACCTGACACTTCCTCGTGTAGCACAGATACGGTTCGATTTATGCAGTCCTCCCTTCCTTCCAAATGGTTATTGATTACATAAATAAGTAGGTAATTTTTCTCTTTCAGAACTTTGCAGAAAACACTATGAATGAGCTCCTTGGCTGGTATGGTTATGATAAGGTTGAATTGAAAGATGGAGAAGATATTGAATTCAGGAACTACTCGGCAGATGGGGAAAGCCGCCAGCACATTTCTGTTCTCAAAGGTAATGAGACTTCATGTTTCTGTGTTCATGCAAAGCAGGATTAATATCTCAACCTGTCTGAATTGGCGTGGATTGGGAAGCGTGTTCTGCTGCTTGCTTCATGGTTGGTTTACATAAAAATATTGGAAAGCGCCTTCTAGTACAAGGAAGCCAATAGGGTATGAGGAAACTCACTTAAGAAAATTGCTGTTAGTAGGTACTTGCTAATGTATCTTCACAGATAATACCTTTTGTGAGTCAGTTGAAAGTTGTGTGCCTGTGGTACCAATAAACTGCTCACAACTGGAAAAAAGAGGGAGCGCCACCTTAGCAGTGTGGCTTTGAGGAGCCGTTTTGCTTTTAAAACGATGGCTTTTTGGCCTATGGCTTTTTAAAACGCTGAAAGATTTTGAGCTGGAATATTCACAACACGTGTAGGAACGAGCGTGAATGTTCACGAAAGGCTCCTCATCCATGTTTGTGCAGTGCTGTCTTCTGCAAGTGCTGTAGAAGTTCTCCAGGGCTGGCATTTGTTTGGGACAGTGCTGGATCTTCGTGATTCAAAATGTGGAGGATGGGACCCAGTCTGTTGCTCAGCCGTTCAGCTGCTGCCTTCTGACCCCTCAGTCGCAGGGGAAGTGTAGGGACTTGTCATCAGAGTGAAGAGGAGAATGGGAAATTGCTGTATCTTGACTTACCCAACAAGAATTCCTCAAATGTGAGGTAAAGAGAAGAAATTGCAGCAGCTTTCACGCTCTTGGACTGCCACTGTTCACTGCGTTTGTGGCCAGCAGTGTTTGGGTTTTCTTTCTGATGGGCAGAGCAGCAGCACTGTGTTCAGCGAGTGTTGCAATGAGTACTGATACCAGAGGTACCAGTTCTGAAGGAGAGATGGCTAGAAAAAAGGTGGGAAAATTAGAGGTAAGGGGAAACAACCGAGTCGCGTTAAAATTGAATGTTTGCAGCTTGTTAGTTCTATAGTGACATTGGTGATCAATATTTACTTTTCATTGAAAATAAAATGTCATTTAGCCACCTTCGAAGAAACTTGTTCTTGTGTAGTAATGTGATTAATTTATTTATGTTCTAATAAATATATCTTTTATTGAATGACTTGTGCCTCCAGTCTATGCCTGATGAAATTTGTGACACACTTTTTTTTATAGACACGATACAAATAATATGTTGTGTGTAACAAAGTTGTTGAATATCTGTGACAGATGATAGAAATTTTTGATGTATGCAGTCTATGGGAGGGGAAAAAAGTGTGTTTCTGAGAGGTGGGAGGAGAGGGAATAATAAAAATTAAGTCCTGCCCCGTAGTTAACTGCAGTGCATTAGGGAAATAAGAATCCTGAGATGATTTGGGATTAAAGAATTAGAATAATAACTGACATAATTTCATGCACACTTAGCTGTAATTTAAATATTTTGTTCCTTTCTTTAAATCCTTTCCATTATTACTACTCATATTATTGACAGAGAATTAGGAATTCTTGTATTTTTTAGTTTATGCTTCTTGCATTGGTGAAGTCACAGTACACTGAGTGTGGTCACCATGCAAACAATAGAAGTAAAGGACAGGAATAGGGTGTCATTGATTAAATCAGGCATGCTAAGGATATGCTTGACAAAATAATCCCACCTTTTGAAAGAAAAAAAAAGCCACACTAGACCTCAGTGTGAGTTTGATTTTTAAAAATTGAGCATTTCTGAAGAATACTGGAAAGTATCCTTTCTTTAAGAGGGAAAATATCTGGGTTTTTTTTGTGCACCCTTCTAGTATTAGGGTGAATAATTTAAAGAAAAGATTGGTGAAAGTATGTAGGGGCATTTAAGAAATATATTTGTCATACTGTACAATGTGTTCTTTGTGTTTTACAGAAAATTCTTTGCCAAAACCAAAATTACCTGAGGACAGTGTTATTTCACCGTACAATATAAACCCAAGCTACCCAGGGCTTGCCACAGGAAATGGACTTTCAGACTCACCAGCAGGGTCAAAGGATCACGGGAATGTACCTATTATTGTCCCATTAATTCCACCACCTTTCATAAAGCCACCAGCAGGTAAATCCTAATAGATATATGAAAATGGTTACTGTCATTGACACGTCCTGAGATTGCTAGATCATGATGTCACAGTAAGAGGGCTGATTTCAAAATGTTTAAAAACCAGTCACAGGGAACTTAACAATGGAGTGGAAGAGTGACTATTTATTAGTGTTGAGAAACTTCTGCAAACGCGATTTGCGGACTTGTGCTGCTTGTGACACTCTGATTGCTGGATTATACTCTCAGCACTTCAACATCTGCTTTTATATAAAAAAAGAGATTTTGTTCTGATGAATAAAGCCTTTAAATAAAATAATGGAAGGTGATTAAATTAAAAATAAGCTGCATGAGGGAAACAGTGAAAGAGACAAAGCTATCAAATCAATATCATGTCTTTATATCAGGTTAACAAGCTCATCCTGGGAAAACTGTCTCTTGATTCTCATTGAAATCCCTGACCGTTGTCTCTTGTCTCTTGAGGGTTTAATATGATCTTGACTCTACCCAGGAGACTGCACTGAGATGTTTTACATTTTCATTAGATTTTTATCAGGAGTGATTTTATAACATGCCATTCCTCAGAGTTTGCATGAAAAATGAGTTATTCTACACTGCGTGCTTCTTACCATAATCTGTGAAAGTTACTCTTATGGCTACACCAGGGTGATTAATTGCTGGTCTATTGTTTACTGCTGAACACAGTGCGATAGTTGGTGAATTTAGATGGGAGCAGGCTCAGTCCTGCTTCCATGGATGTCCCTGGGTGTTGTTCTGGGTGCTCTTGGGTGACTGAGGCACTGAGATATACAGGGTGACCTGCAATACCTGCCCAAGAACAGTAGTTCTCCGCACACAGGGAGGCAGCTTGGCTAAAGAGTCTCCACCAGGTGTGAGGACGCTTCTGCAGAGGCAAAACAGCTTGTAGGATCAGGTGCAGGTGTTAGATGGTCACTTCTGCCCTTCATTGACCAAAGGTAACTGTAAAATACCAGCCCGTCCAAGAAAGTGTTTGCCTGTTGACAGTCATGTGATAGACTACAGTTGCTCCTCCCAAATTATTTTTATGCTATTGAGTTTTATGTCTAAATAAGTATACTAATATGCTATGAATAATTTCCAAATGTTACTCAATATGCATTCCCTGCCAAAGACTTTTCATCTATTTTATATGATATTTGCTAATTACCAAAGCTATTTGGGCCCATTCCTGCAGCCTTTACACAGCTAAAGATCTCGGGCCATATGGGCTGGATCCTCAGCTGTTGTTGATTTGGCCCTAAAGCTTTAATCAAGGGCTTGTGCCATCCCAAGCTATTTTCTCCTCCAATCTGAGTCATGAATGAATCCAGAACGCTGAATTTGTGGTACGCGAACACAAGGCTATAACATGCATTGTGCAAACTGCCACAGTTGCTGGATTTTTATGACATCAAACAAGCAGGAGGAGATGGAACTATGAAGTAGAAAACAAATTACTGCAACAGTAGTTACATGGATAGAGGGCAACAGTGGCCCAGTCAACTATCTTCTGTTCTTTGCCTGTCCATGTACCATGTGTGATCCGGCGTTCAAATGTACCGCTAAGGGTAACGTGCCGAGAAGGCTTTTCGTAAGTATTTTCCAACTTCTAAGTTTTTAATTGATTAATTCATAATTAATATTGTTGTTTTACTTGCATAGGGGATATGAATGCATAACCTCTGCCTCCCCTGACTTTATTCCATGATCAGTAATGAGTGCTAGATTACCATGAATTCTGAGCAGATGAGCATATTTATCTCACCTTTGTTTCAGAGAGCAAAGTTTGGGAGGACCGGAGGGGGAGGAGAACCACAACCTTTGTGGGATTTGCAATAAGCATTGGTAGTAATTGTTTTGTTTTATCTTAGGGCGTAGGTGCCCTAGTCATTATCACCCCAAAGAGCCTGGCAAGAAACAACTGGTGAATACAAGTAGAAGAGGGAGTACAAAGGAGCCAGGAGAGCCAGCGTGCGAGGCAGTGGTCTTGGCGCTGCACTTTGACACCGTTTTGTGGGCACTACATCAAAGCAGAAAACTTCAGAGTGATACAAAGCCAGACAAGAGTAACTCTGGGGATGTTTTCTCGGAGCCCCTCACAAGCACAGGGGGCGACTTTGGAAACAGCACAAAGGTGCTTCTTTGAGTTGAGCAGGCAAATGAAAAAGACTCACTTCATTAATTGCTCAAGCTGGAAGTCAGCGTTTTCAACATGGGGGGGAGAGAGGCGATGACTGACCTGCCACAAGAACAGAAGCAGCTTACATTTGTTCGAGTTAATAAATGAAGAAAGGAGAGAGGAGGGAGAGGTAGAGACTCCAAGAGAAGGCTTCAAGGTTAAAACACTGGGCAGAGAAAGGGATCTTTGCAGCATATTTTGAGTGGACATGCATAGGACAAGGTTACGCTACAGGCCAGAGAGAAAGCCAGGCGGTGATGCACTGTAGTGACTGAGATGCTGAGAGTTGGGGTGAGTCCAGACTTTGTGGATGGATTGGGAAAGCTTTTAGTAACTGTACAGGAGAAAAATCTACAAGATTTAAATATAGCTCAAAAGAGTGTGCGCACAGATGAAAATGATATCTAAATCATGAACCTGAAGGACAGGAAAGATGATGGTGCGGTCCACTGTTATTGAGCAAATAATATGGAGTGAGCACTCATGGAGAAATTATTAAGACTTTAATTCTTGCCGTATTGATCTTGAACTGAAGGGTCAGCACCAGTAAAGAAGTGTCAGAGACAGAGGCTGAGGTATTCATTTGGACAGGAGAGCAATGGTCTGGAGAGGATAAGCAGCTCCAAGAAACAGTCACAGTGAATTATTAGTTGAATAATTTTTGCAGATAAGACTCTGTACAGAGAAGAGGGAGAAGAGAAGGAGCGGAGCACAGGGGATGCTCATAGAAGCCTGAAGGGAGAAATAGGAAGGATGCTCTGCAACGTGCACTGATGTAGTAATTGCAGAGGTAGAAAAAGCACTGGGGGAAGACAGAGTCAGGAAGCCAAAGGAAACAGGATTTCCAGGGAGGCAGATATGATTCTTGGTATCATAAACAGCTACCAGCTCGAGAAGGAAGAGGAAAGAGTACTGATCCTGAACTACATCTAGGAAGCAGTCATTGAAGATTTCAGCAGATTAGGTCTTCCTTGAGTGTGCTGGAAAACTTTGAACAATGTCTTATCTGCATTCATATTATGTATGAACAGGCTAAAACATTGAACAGTTAACAAAATTACCATTTTTCCTCTCATGCTGATTTTACAGTAAAGTGTTTTGTTTTTTTTTCTGTTTGAAAACCAAATAATTTTGAACAGTCTGACTGAAATTTTATCTCCAAGCTATTCAGCTTTCTATTTTACTCGAAATATTAGGTAAAAATTTGCTTATACAATCCTGGAAAACATTAGACTGCTACATGACCAAATATAAACAGCTCCGATAAAGGCACTCTTTCCTTGCTGTACCCCAGAATTATACCTGAAAAAGGCTGAGTTAAACTCATGGGTCCTGTGTGGTGCACTGGCTGTCTACAGACTCAGGGTACAGCCTGTCAGCGGAGGATACTAAATCCAGTCATGGGAAGCCTCCACAAGAAGGATGCCAGTTACTCAGGTCTGGACACTATTTGCAAGAGCACTCAGCTGATCTGCACCACCCGGCAGATGGACCACACTCAGGCAGTGCCCAAATCAAACAGGACTTTATCAGTCAACATCAGCCATCTGACCTGCATCTGGAAGCAAATAAGTCAGTGAAGCCTCCAGGGAGTTGGTGTAATAGTGTAATTGTGGCTGATAGCCGTCCGTCTTGCCCAACAGGCTGGTAGCTGCATTTAGGGCTGGCAGCAGATTCCGAGTGATCTTCAGGGTTAGTCTTGAGTACAACCCATTGCAACAAACTGATACTAGGATTGATTCTGCTTGGTGTTAGAAGACTCTTATTTTCTACACAGCAATGTAAAGAAAGTATTTTTTTTTTCGATTAGAAAATTACATAGAAATAGGAAGGAACAGAAGTGCGATAGCCAGGAATGATCTAGAAATAAAAATCCCACTATAGTTGTGCCAGGTATATGGCTGTAGTATGCAGCATGCAAACATCCTAACTTATCCTGCAGCCCTTAGTGATACAGTAAATCTGAGAGGGCGCGTAGGGTGGCTCTGCCCTTCCACTCAGACAAGTTTGGACAGCTGTTGTTACATGGGAGGAAGGAAGGCTAAAATCAAGACTAGTCAAAGAAGAATGCAAAAAATTCTTTCGATGCAGGTGAGAACGTGC
Organism: Phalacrocorax carbo; assembly: GCF_963921805.1. Taxonomy (NCBI): domain Eukaryota; kingdom Metazoa; phylum Chordata; class Aves; order Suliformes; family Phalacrocoracidae; genus Phalacrocorax; species Phalacrocorax carbo. The sequence goes on along the minus strand of NC_087515.1, from coordinate 79,477,740 downwards.
TGCCTCCTTCTCCTGGCACCTGCTGGAGGCTATGGTGTCTCAGTTTCCCTGGTTTTTCAGGAGTGCTCTTTAGCTTACTTTCTCTTGTGATGCCCATGGCAGTGCCTTGGTAGGGGAGGTAAAACTGCTGGTTGGTCTAGCCTTTGAGCATGAGTGTCAGCAAAACCTTTCCCTTTCCTGCCTCCTTCTGTGTACAAGTGATGCACAGAGCTCATCTGCTGTTCCAAGCATCCAGACAAGAATCAGCTTCTTTCCACGCTGTGCTGAGAGGGAAGGTCAAGGGATGTGGTGGAAGCGGAGGCAGAGAGGATGGTACCATGCAGTTGACTGAGCTTTCCACAGAGGAAAGAAGTACAAGGGAAGAATAATGCTCCCTCACAGGGTTTTCACAAGATAATGAGTACACTTGGGAAAGGAAAGGGGATTTAAATCCTCTAACCCACCAATCAGTGTCTCTACATAATATTTGGTTCAGTGATTTCCAAATGATAATGATTGGGGTTGTACCAAAAGTTATCAGAAACTCATGAAAGTGAAGGAAGAATGGGCTGGAGGAGCTGTATCTGATGAGGCAAAATGTCTAAAAGGAGGAGCAGAAACAATTCCAGTGCTGACTACCTTGTACAATAGGCCTGTGACCTAAGTTGGCAAGGAAATGTCATATTCAAATATCGAAGTGAGTAATTAGGTATTTTATAGAAAGGAACGAGTTATTTTCTGTGTTACAGCTTAACATAACTTTAGAATTAAAGTTTACAGGATTTTTTTTGTAAATATAAGTGGACATGAGTAACTTTGTGCAGGATATGGGATTACGCAGAGTCCCTGCCTTATGAACAGTCTGGAACTGCCCGCTGTAACCTCTCTCAATATTTAAATTGTATTGGAGGAATCTGGAAGCATAGAAGGTGTTTTAAATGGTAGTTAGCAGGGCAGTAAAAATGAATTCCAAGATCATCTGTCTAAATTCACCGAGGAATTGGTTCTATGACTGCATTACCAAGAAGTCTGATTCCAAGCAGAACCCAGTGGCCATTTTGCTTAAATAAAGACCGTATTATCAGATCTAATTAGGTCTATATATTGAGGAGACTTTCATTTTACCACGCTCTGGATCCTGCTTCAATATTTCCTGAATCTTACTCTGGTTGCTGAACAGCATTACAATTTCTCTAACTGCAGGTTTAGGTCTCTAATAAAGGCCACTGCAACAAATCCTATCGTCACTACTCTTCAAATTCGTTCTCTTGTTTTCAGTTTGAAACATCATCTAATTTACACCGATCGTAGTGTTATTAGCGCCTGGGTTTTAAAATGCCAATGGTTGCCAGGATGCCTGCCCCATCTAGCTCACTGTTGATGTCTTTTTCTCTCTGTGGAGGGCCAAGTGTTTCCTTTGTGCTAGAAAGAAAATCACAAAGTCCACGTATGTACTTTAATAGCATATATTCAAAATAGTTAGGGAGTTCCCCCCTTATTAGCAGAAATAGGTGCTTTTTTGTGTGCATGTTTAAAACCTGCCTGAACGCCAGCTTTTATGTGTGTTGTGCATTCAGTCCTTACTGAACTATGCATGAGAATGTGCCTCAACTCATGCATAAAAAACGTAGGCAAGCCGTGGTTCCCCAAAATGATTTTTTAAAAGGAGCTGGGACACTTTGCTTTATTGGCAGCATAGTGAACTTCAAGAGACTGGTCCTTAAAAGGAAAGGCATTGTAGAGCCCCTGAGGTATTTCCATAGCAATGGTTGCAGCAAGCTTTCTATTGTCAGCCTTATTATTTAATCTTCCTCTCTTAACTACTTTTTCCAAGGTACTTTTTGTACCTTAAGTTTGTCATACATCCCAACTATTTAGACGATCAGCACTTAAGTGCTATCACAAAGGGATCTGCAGCAATGTCTTAGGAGGGTTTTTGTTCATTTTTCAGTTTGAGATTAATCAGATAAAGCATCTCAGATATAAGAAAAATGACTGTAGTTCTGCTTCTGCCTTGGTTGGGATCATCAGCCCCAGGAACTGCTTTGGGATAAAAGATCTGAATACGTGCTACTTGGGTTTCTTCAATAGCAAGCTGGGGTTTCGGGAGCAGCAGGCGGGTAACTCAGAATTAAGCATTCTGAAATCCTGGCAGGTCCCAGTGGAAACAGTGAGCCCTTATTGTTAATGCTGCAGATGCTAGAGTCAAGTTAAGATCTAATGTCTTTAAACAGGAAGTTTTGTAGCTTTTCATTAGAAAGTAGCAGTGAAAGCAGTGAAAATATTTGAAGAGGTATGCCAGTGGATTGAGTGCAGTTCCCAGCATGGGGTAAAAGGGCTATTCTTGCTCCCCCCAAAAAACCTCTGTTGTCCAAACTGCCTCTGTGAGGGGGTGGGACACAGCAAAGAGAAAAAGAGGCAAAACCAGAAGAAAGCAGTAGTGGGGAGACATGGCTTCTGAATAGCTGTGATGAAAGGAATCTCACGGCAGGAAGAGATGGGCAGTGGGGAGACGCTGAGGAGGGATGGGGTGCCAAAATATTTTCTGCATCAGATCACAGATGCAACCACAACCAAGGTACAGGTTTCACACAGGCTTACTCAGCCTAGGGGATGTACTCTTTGAGATCTCAGTCCCAAACCCTGTGCCTTCCTGGTCTTCCTTCTGCATAACAGCACTTCTGCAGTACTGTGGTTGGGCACCTTCAGGAGTGACATTTTCTTCTTGCCAAAAGCATTGAGTATCTCCTGCTGAACGTCTTGCAAGGAAATGTGGAAAGTAAGGTTTTGCAGTACCTGCCCATGGATCATCATAATCTGCAGGAGTAGAGCTGTAGCTGCATTTAGTTTCAACCAAATTCTTGAAACTGAAGTTAAAATTGAAAATATGTATCAGTTAGTTTAAAATGGCATTAGTAGAATGTTGTAGCCTCAAAGTTAATGATCAGGATTTAACTCCAGAATTGTAGGGATTTTAGGATCATCCTGCTAAGCACTGTAGGCCAAGCTGGTTTGCTTGGATAAAGGGACAGAGCTCTACGTGATGGATTTACGCTATTGTACTCGTTGCCTTCCTTGTCTTCCCCCCACCTCTAAAAGTTATGGCTCCATATAAGATTGATTAGTGTAAACTGCTGCTCATTGCGTTTAAGAGGAACAATTTTCTGCAGCTCCTTCACACTGGTTTGAAAGGCAAGAAAAAAATACCAAGCATTCTGCTTAATTAAGACCTAAAGAGGCGGTGCAAACTTTTGATGATTAATTGAAGCATGCTTTAGACTGATGCATATTTAGTTATTATAATGTGATAATTTTATCTTGTTATACAAACTACTCCCTTTGGGAACATGATTTAACACTGCAAACACTCCATGTTTATTGCATTGTTCATTACGAAAAATACACAGGCTAAAAACCACAAGGAGACGTATCTGAACTGTATCTGTGTGGTGGGTGCAGGGAGTACTTCTTCCACCTCTAATGACACAACCCAGGGGCAGAAAAACACAGTATTGGAACTCCCACAATAGCTCTCCCTATGAAGAGTTGAGAACTCAGATAAGCAGAGGCGGGAAATTCCGATCTTGCACTGTATGTGGAAGGAATATGTCTTTCTATTACCTGGTGTAATTATAGAAGACAGCGGTATGGATGTTCTGCTGAAAACTCTCCCGTTACTATTCAGTTGTCTCTGCCAACTCCTCTTTGCCTCACCTGTATGAGTACCCACGCTACCTGTCATAAGCGTGACAGATCCAAGAACATGCTAAGCACATTGCAAGAGCAGGTCATAAAGTTGCAAGCCCAGATGGAGAAAAAAATACAGTTCTAAAAAATATTTTCTTTCACTTCAAAATGATCTGTACCAGGACTTGCAAATGTTATTTTTGTACTTTATAAACATGTGTCAGCCCAGCTATGCGAGTCCTGAAAGTGATGGTGAATGATCTTTATCAGAAGAGCCTGCTCCAGCGAGAGCTCACATGATGGACATAGGCATGCTGTCAGGATGAGCTCATGTTACTCAAGCGGATATGCTAAGCTAGACTACCAGTGAAAGTTTGTCTGTGAGCAAAGGAGAACATTGCCGATGTAGTACACCGATGTAATTATTGTGAAGAAGCTTTCTTAGTGCAGACCTAATCAGAAAAAGATTAGAATAAAGATTCAAGACAGATAAGCAGTCTCAGACCTACTGGATTTGAAATTCCTCGCTTCCCTGTGTTGTCATCGCAGCAGGTTCTTCTTGCTGAGTGCTCTAAGGACAGAGATTTGATACATTTTCCTGAAAGAAAGGCAAGAGTCTGGTAAAGTGATTTTTAAAGAATTTGGCCTTACAGAACAAAGGTCTATGAAAAAGTGAGGGGAATTTTATCTTGAAGGGAAGATATGCATTTCTGGTTTCAGTCTATTCCAGTTTGTGTTTAGCAAAAGGCAGCAATTAAATAACAAGATTTTGGCTTTTCTTATTTCACACAGTCTTAATGTTTTGAGTTTAAGTTATTGCTTCCCACTGGTGGATTGTAATGGTAGAAATACATGGACTATTACTTTTCTGTTAATGTTGCAGTCCTCCTTTTTGGTCACTAAGCATAATACACTGTAACAAAACATGCCTGCTAGTTATTTTCACACTGTCTGCTCAGACCACTACCGCAACCAGTGTCAAGAAGGAAAGCACATAATCAGGTCTGGACCTTTATCATTGTCCCCAGCTGTCATCCACACCCATAAGCCGTAGGACACGACTCTGTACCTACCCCAGGTACCAAGAAGGGGTCCTTTTTTTCTGCTGTTCTTAGCTTCACTTAAAGCTGAAAGAAAGGGTTTGATTTTAGAGCAAGTCTTCCTCCCACTGGGTTCCATGGGGCTCTTGTTGATAGTCTGTAGGGAATCAGTCATGTGATACCGAATGTTTTCTTCTTTCACCTGATGAACTGCATCACAAGAAGTTAGAGTTGTATCAAAAATCGACTTGGGCAAACCTACACCGGAGGGAGCAAAGATGACTTAAAAAGTGACATATTAGTGTACTGTTCCAGGAAGCGCATGCTCCAAACCCCCTTCTGAAGTATTGCTGTTTCCTGGCTGCTCTACATGGCGCTACTCAGCTAATCCTTTTGTAGCAGTGTTCCTGAGTCTTATTAAATGGAAGAGGCATCTTGTTTTATTATCACTGTTACTATTAAAAGTATTATGTTGTATGCAACCATTCTTTGATGACTGGGGCAAGAAGGGAGTAGAAGAGAGAAATAATTGAAGTCTCTTGTATTTAGGGAGACTCGTTCCCTGCTTTCCTCCCTTCCTTCTTTCAAAACGATGAACATTTTGATTAATATTGATGATGCCTCCTGGATATCAGCTGTCTCTTCCTGGATGTGCAGACAGTGGCTGGAAGTAGTAGTTTGTAGACCATTTTCTGCTGCTTTATCGACTGTCAGGTCCATGGACCACAAGTGAGGCAATGCTGCTTCAAAGGATTCCCCGTGAGGTGGTGATGAAGTTCTGCTGGTCAGGGCATGGGAAGACAACAGCTTGACAGAGTAGGTGCCCTCTCCTCTGCTTTTCTTGCCAGGATCTATCTTAGAGGAAGTCTTTGGCAGAAGGAGGCGGACTGAGCCTTACTGTCTTGCGTAACCTCCTGCAGAGAAGTGTGTAACGCAGCTTTTCATGTAAATAGCTGTTGCTGCTGCTGGGATGCTGTGTAATTGAAAATGGACAATTGTGTGGTCTTTCTGATCACCCATGGGAGACAGTTCATGTGTGTCAGTGGACAGGAGTTGAATGATAGCTGAGGTGCTTCCCCTGTGAAGTCACGCATTAAAGCCCCTGAGAATCCCAGCAGTTGAGCTTTGTGCTTGTCCTTAAAAACGGTGCCCCAGATGAGTCAACTTGCTTCAAAAAGAGCTGCTCCAGCACCTACTTTGCCAGTGAACTCTCTTTCAGCTCTGTAATTTTCTTTTTTCATTTATGACAGTTACTCTCACCAGAAATGAAGACTATTAGAAAGGTATCACTGGTAGGTCTTCTATTTTCCAGAGATAAAATACTTCTTATCGGTAGGAGAATACATGTTGCTGTTATCTGAAACAAGAGGTTGCTGTCTGTTTCCTTCGGTTCACAGTCTCTTCTGTTGTCCTGATACATTCAAAGGGGCAAGTTCAGTCTGTAAGGAATTGGTTTATTATGGTGCAAAAGTAGCTGAATCAGGGCACCTTTGTAAAAGCTTAGTACTTCAGGTGGCTCAGGATAAAAATGGGGGGAAGCGCTCTTGGGCTCTGCGGGAGTAGTTAGCATCCTGGCCAAGACTGGTCTGGAAAGCAAGCTGTGACACCACCATGCAGCACCACTGGAACAGCACCCTGCGGTCCTGTGTGCCTGACTGAGATTACAACAAGCTCAAGGGCAGCCTTCTTGACCCTATAGATGGCTAGTGATAATTTTGGCCAAATTGTTTTGATTTTCCTTGATGTTCAGTGTATGAAAGCATTTATAATATTGGCAAATCCCACTCTAAAGGGTAAGTGATAAAATACATTAAACACAAATCTGTGTTATAACTTAGACTTAAATATAGGTTTAAAGGTAGACAGTCTGATTAAAACTAAAAGGTCATTATTTTACATTGTAGAATTTTATTTGTACCTATAAATCATAACACAATTTGTGGAAGGAAAAAAGTTATTAAACTGGCAATATTTATTCCGTTAAGGTGAATAAAATGCAGCACGTAGTTCTGAGTTATGATAGCCAGGGAAAGGAGCCAAATCACTCTGCTAAAAATTAGTTTGCCAATAATTTTACAGAACGATGACAGCATAGCTTCAAAAACAAATCCTTTATAGGGAAATGGGATGGCTGCATGACAGACTCTCTGAGCTATGAATTCTCCACATCTCATGGACCAGGAACTGTTTTAACAATTAGTCTTCGGGGATATTTTTTTTTCCCAGAAGTTAGACGACGGCTGCTGTCTGTAACTGAAAGGTCACGCTGTATCATAGACTGGACATAAGAACTGAAGAATTCTGAGTTTTAAGTCAGAAAGATTCCTGCTAACTTACTGTATTGATCTGCTCAGGAGGCTTAACTATTCACTGCTCCAGTCTGCGAAGCTGGGGTGGGAACGGTGACCACACAAGGATATCGCTAGCACTTTAGTAATAAGCCCTGGGGTTTTTTTTACGTGGCAGAAGGCATACATGCCACGTTTTTAACACACATTAGAGGAGAGCTTGGAAGAGGCTCGGGAACTCTGCCTGAATTAAAATTTAACTGATGAGCATAAGGACTGGAAAGTAACCCGGCAGACTTTACCACAGTGCTGCATCTTCCTTCTTGCTTGAGTCTGTGTTTCTGTGACTGCTATATTCACACGAAAGCTCCCCTTTTTGTACGCTAATTGTTATTTCAAAGCAACATGGAAAAGGGGGATTTAATGTTCCTTCTTATTTAGAAGAGGGCTCTTGTGAGAGACCTGCCTTGGTGCAGTACCTTCCGGGTGTGTTTTATCACCAGCTTGCTGAGCAGAACACCTCAGGGGCTCGCTACAACTGACTGTAAGTAACAAGAATAAAGCAGCGATACTCATTAAGCCTCTAGTCTTGGTTACTTGTTTAATAAAGAGTTGTGCACTCTTAAACATGCTAAAACGCTCTCGAGGTTTCTAGAGCTTTTCAGCGATGCACTATTTTTTAAGCTAATAAACTTTTCCAGCCATCTTAGAAGCTTTGCCAATCTACCAAGCCTGGCTGGCACAGGTCACCAGCCGCCTGAGGACGGAGCTGGTGATCACAGGCATGCACAGTTCTGCTCTCAGACAGTGAGGAAGTTAGAAATAAGATGAGCCGGTGCTGGTTTTTATCTAAAAGTAAGTGTGCAGATGTCTGAGGAAGGTGTTTGCATCTCATGTAAACATTGTTCTTATATTTTTGTTGTAGAAGATGATGTGTCAAATGTACAAATAATGTGTGCCTGGTGCCAGAAAGTTGGAATCAAGCGCTATTCCCTGAGTATGGGAAGTGAAGTGAAATGCTTCTGCAGCGAGAAGTGCTTTGCAGCTTGCCGAAGAGCATATTTCAAGAGAAACAAGGTAAGAGAAATAAGGCAAGATGTAACCTACATAGACATAGCTTTAATCAGGCCCAGCCTGGGTCTCATTTAGCATGTAATAGAAGCTCTTTTCTTTTGTTTTCTCTGTTTCACCTAGTCCCTCCGCTTTCCATCTGTATTGTCTGTTGGACTGTCAGCCCTTTACTAACCTTGTTTCTTTCAGTCTCCTTCAGCTCAATGCTTGGGTTTTAGGAGAGTCAGCGAATTTAAATACTAATAAGCATTAACATAAGAGTCCCAATTTGGCCTTAGAGTCTCAGGATACTTGCTACATATACACACTAAGAAGAGTTATCGTGGAAATAGAGTAGAGGAGGGTTGTGTATGACGGTGTCACTAAATCCCATAGCACTGGGGTCATGGCCAGTGGGTAAATGCTTTTAGAGCCTAAGTCTGGGTCCCATCACAATAGCGGACATCTTCCTGCAGCTGATAGTGAGCTCTAGTTTCATTCTTTTCAAGTTTGTCGTTACTAATAAATTATCATTGCTGCAAAATTCAGACACTATACAGTTTTTGGGTTGGGGTAGGCAATGTTAGAACATGTAGAGTAGCATGAAAACCCCTCCTACTCAATTTAAATTTAACTCTGTCTAAAATTAGAATGCAATCCTAATATTGAATGTCTAAAAAATTGCTGTAATCACTGAAATACAGTGCCTGAAAATGCCCTCTAGGTTACTTCAGCAGCTGTTTTTCTGCAGCAGAATGTGCGATATGTCATTTAAAGAAAAATAACGAAGGAACGCTCCAGCATTTTTAGTTGTTGAAAAAGTAGCTGTGTCCTTTTGGTGCTTAATAGTGTGAGTCTTTGGGTAGCCTTTATTGTCTTAGAAATGCTTATTATTCATAAAACCCTTTACATTTTGGTTTTCTAAATGATGCCATTTTCCCTCATGCTACAGAACATTCAAAGCCTGTCGAGTTGAAACTGAATTCCGGTCTCTAAATCTGGTCTTTTACATCTGTGGTAATAACAAATAAGTACATATGGATCCTAGACTGAAGATGCAGTGCTATAGCAAATTACCCTCCTTTATAAATTTGGGTCAAATCATCCTGCCAAAAAAAAAAAAAAAAAAAAAAAAAGAGGAAAAAAATGCCTGAAGAATTAGGTTGCAAAAATTAGTAGAGTGGAATTTTAGTGGCAGTCTTGGAGAATCAAGCTCATAATGTCTACTGGAGCAGACAGGCAAGTTAAAGTCACATGAGTCTTCTGCGAGGAGTGGAATGGTGCTTACATCCTTTTTATCTAGAACAAGTGTAGAGGAGGGAAATACGTGCTCCTTAGATGCTCCTTATTTGAAAATGAGTTCCCGTGGATGTATGTGTATGTGCACACATGCACGTTTATGCATGTGCAGTTCAACGTGCCTTACGATGTGTAAGATGCTCTGGGGTGACAGATCACCGTCAGCTGATGCTCCCGTGACTTTCAGTCACAAATTTACATGGGTAAGATAGTTTATAGTAATGGAGGCATTGTCAGTGATCCTAGTTAGATGGTCCTGTGTGCCCAGCAGTGATGAGTACTAGATAATTTGGGGAAACCTGGGGGACACAGATGAAAGGGCAACCAGTTCATGGTGGATTCTCTTTCATCTACAGCTTGGATCCTGAAATAGGAGATTTAGATCCCTTGCTAAATGAAAATAAATACATATTAACATACCGCATAGGTGTGCTTCAACTTTCTACTAACGCATGAGTAGTAGGATTCAGTAATAGTTTATGGCCATGAATTCAGTCAGTCAGGCAATATATGAAAAAGTCCCCTTTTACCTGACTTACAATTCATTACCCATGAGCTTTGCTGGAGGCCTCCTTGTCCTTGTATTATGAGAAAGGATGAATGAGAGCATCTCATCCACCCTGGTTCCCTTTCCGACACCTCTGTTAACTTCTTCTGGAAGCTAAAAGATGCTGAATATTTCCACCCAGAAAGTGCTCTGTATTCATTATTTTGTATGTATCTATATAACAATAGATGTTCCTAATCTTTTCATATACCATCATACCCAGTGAAATATCCTATTCTTCACTAAAGAGGTTGCAAATTAACAAAATGTCATATGGGAGGACTTGGCAAAACGTGGTGAGATAACATATAATTGATAACATGTTGGTTGCTGCATTGGCTCCGCTTCAAAGCTTAAGCCAGTGAGTCAAATTTTATTCCTCTTTGCACCTGTGGAAGCTGTAATAGCACAGGATCTGACCTAGCAGTGGAAATCTGGAGCTGCCCCTTGCATGTGTATTTTTGGCATTAGATGATCAGGGGACAGAATATTTAGGAAATGCTGCTGTTTTATTAAGACAGGTACAGTAGAATTCAGCAGACCCTCATGCTTCTTGTTTTGCACTTCACCTGTTAGTAATAGAGCGGAGTCTTGAGAAACAAGATCAAAGGAACAAGGCTGCAATAGTTTCAGATTTAACCGCCGACCTTTAATCTGTTATGACTAGTCCAACAGCGTACCTGTCTTCTCTCCATGAGTCTAATGCTTATTTGCGTATTTGAGAAGTTATGCCACTCTATGCTTTCTCATTTTTCAAACAGAGGAGTATAACAGTCACATTTCACCTGCCTTATATGTATGTTTTAAACAGTGGATCTCCGCCACAATATAGTATTGTGTTACGTTAAATATGTACAGCTGCTGCATTTCTGTGAGCTGATAGGAATTTGTGGTCACTTCATTTAAGGCTTGGATTTCCTAATGGATTGTGTTAAGCAGTCTTCCCTCCCTCCCCTAGATAAGAAGTGCTGTAATAAGCGCTTGCTTAAAATGATAGGACTGTTTAAACAGTAAAGAATAAGTCATCACTAATGTCTCAGAATGGCACTAAGTGGTGCTGCAAATTATCCATCCCTGAATGCCAATTGCTCTGTTCAGAATTAGGACTTTTGTCATCATCCTAATAAACAAATCTCCCATACTTGGGGCAAATGCATACTGAAGCAATGCATGCCCATGGATTCCCAGCTGGGAGAAGGCTTGGCATGAGACCACCTTGAAGTGCCCCCAGAGAGCAACAAAAGCGCTCCAAAAAGCCCCAGGTTAGCTGGGCACTGACTGCTGCCAACCTCTCACTCCTTCCCAGCCCTCTCCTGCAGGAGGTTTAGCAAGAGTAGCGACACACTGGAAGAAGCTGGAGCCTTGCTGGCCTCGGGAATGTTTGAACCCAAGCAGTTTAGTCAGAGGTGCACATCAGTCCTTCCTGCCTTTTGTCCCAGCAGAGTTGTGTCCATTTGTGCTCAGGAAGCTGTGCCCCTGCTCCCTCTGCATCCATACATGGCCAGGGTTGTCAGGGAGCTTCATGGCTGGGACGGGGAGTTTGTAAAGAAAAAGGCTTGTGCAATTTTAAGTTGCTCTTCTTGTAAAAAATGCAAATTTTGCCCCAGGTATCCTTCGGTCATGACCATTTAAAGCTATCTATATTAGCAACCATGCCTTGCAAGAATAGAAATATGTATGTTTTGAAATTATAATGGGTCTCCCCAAAGAGTGTAATTTTATCTTAATTACCAGAAATAAATGAAGAAAAAAATGGGGTTAGACAAAAAGCAAAGTATTTAAACTAGATCCGATTTAGAAAAAAACTAAAAATACCACCACCACCCCCAAACAAAAGTAACCCAAATCTGCATTCCTGCTCCAGTTTGGTCTAGTATGCATAGTCAAATACACATAACGAATTACTGTATAATGATAACCTGTTGTGCATAATAATACCAATTAAAAGGAAGCATTGCAGGAAAAGGGAGCATTTTGTACTAATGTTTGTAATTGAAGATTTAAGATTTGGAGCGGTTCTGATGCTTCCTTCCTTAGAGATTTAATTTTATAGGCCAACTAATATAAAGTTAAGTACCAGAGAGGCACATAAGGGCAAAAAGCAGTAGACCACCAAGTTTCAGAATATTAAATTTAAAGGGAACGATTGGGTTCATAATTGGATCCAGTGAGTTTGAAGCCTGAAAAGATTAATTTTGAAATTAAGTTTATTGACTCAGTGGGTCAGAAAACAAATTTATGATGACCAAATAGCCAAACCTAGAATGAGGATTGAATTCATAGAGGTTATAGGCTCTGTTCACAGATATATTAAAGGATAATTTACTTGATTTGACTAAGACATCGGAGACGAAGTGACTGCAAGGTTGTCAGCCAGTATTTTATACTTGACCTTGTTCCTGTTTTGCGCTGCCTCCCAATCAGGAAAAAAGATTATAGATGTTTTTGTTTACAGTGCAGACAAATTTCATTTATACTAATAAAGAAAAAGGCATAAATCAAAAAGTAAAAGTAAAACTGCTGTTTAGCAGCATGAAGATGTAAACGATGATGGCTTTTTTCTCCCTGTACAGGATAGTGATGGGCAGTACCACGTGTGAGTCGGTAGTGCAGACAGGCAGTGTGTTTCATGCTCTTTTATCTCATGTGTGTAGCAAGAATGAACATGAACAATCAAATGGGGCTGTAAGAAGTCATATGCATTTATTTAGTTCTGAGTTCTCTTGCATTAGATGATTCCTTACATTTTAAAATTATATTTAAAGATGATAAAGTGCACACAACATGATAAAGCCTTAGTACTCCTGCCTGAGTAGTTTTTTTGTTAATTAATGTATATCCCTATGTGATTAATATGGACATGTATATGCAAACACGTGCTAAAAACTGGGAGTAAGCAGCAGCTATCATTCCCCAAAATTATTACTGAGGGTTGTCAGAGAAAGTTCTCTTGATTTCAAGCTTAATTGTGCAGCTTAACAGTGCATAAGAAACATTTAACAATCTCCCTGTTAACTCAATGAGTAACAGCAAAAAAGTATGTTACTTTCTTCTCTTTCTTATGCACCTGCAAAATTTAATTTGTAAAGTGATCATCGTTCATGGAAATTTGGAAAATTACTTAAACCAACTTGATGCACAAAATGCCCCTGACAGGGAAAAAAAAAAGCTTGGCTGTTACATCTTCCTTTAGGGTCCCTTTCCATAATAAGTTTTGAAACACATGAGGCTCTGAATAGAAAACCTATTTCTCCTAGAGATTTAACTTGTATTAATTAGGTGTTCAGAAGGGTCGGTGTAGAGCAGGTGTCCTACCTGGTTTCTGTGAAAACATCTGTATTTTGTTCTGCAGAGCTGTTGAGAAGTGGGATTTAATAAATGGTTCACAAAGTTGCTGCTTCTGCTGTGGGTTTGCATAGAACGTGTGCAAGTGTGTTTATATGTGCTTGTGTGTCTACGTGCACATCTGCACGTGTGCGTACATGTATTTGCCACAGCAGCCAGTTAATAAGGTTTCTTGCAAATGCTTGAAGGTAGAAGGGGACAAGATGACAAACATCTCCATTGCTCTGTTGAGATATAAATGAGTGCTGCTGAGTGAATGTAGATGAGACGCCGAGTCTGCAGAGGAAGTAGTTCAATCGGGGGGCACAATTGCAAACTTCTTTGAAGAACTATCTGGAGAAGGGGAGCGAAGGAAAATGTCTTCCCTCAGAGGATCTTTTTGAAGTTTGTGGAGGGTAGGCTGCAGGCAGTGGCCAAGAATCTGGAACAGGTACTGAGATATAAAGCAAATCCTGCATTGTGAAAGTGATGGGTGGCATCAGTCGGAAAGAAGAGTTGGCGTCATTGTCTGTTATCAGCTGGCCCTTTTACTTACTGGATACTAAACCCAGAAATCTCATAAAACTCCTTCCCTAAACCAGAGCTAGGATTTTTCTTGGTTAGATGAGGCAAATGAAATTCCAAATTAACCTACTGAGACCATCAGACGGAATGTCTCACTGCTCACCCACAGCAAAGGAAAACGTATTAACATTGCTAATGATGAAATGCATCAGCACCTGACTGATGCCACCAGTGCCTTAATGAAGGGATCTGGCAAACCCAGCGTGCTTGTCAGTTTACAAACTCAATGGACATTTTACTGTCCATCTGCTGCCATTTAATACTATAAATTTGAATCAAACTCCCATTGTCTGAATTACTAGCAGGTATCCAATCCAATTAAAAGGCGTGTTCACTTTTAATTTTAACCACCATGTCACATTACATCAGTCGTGTTGCATTCTGGCTACTTTGGTTATATCAAGATGAATATGCTAATTACAGCTTGAGAATCTGCTGCCTCTTGGACAGCAGGCGTTTGATTCAAACGAAGCGACCAGATTACGCGAGGTGTCCTCGCATCAGTTCCGGACAGCTTCAGCGATTGCATCTCTCCTTGCCAGAAGTAGGTTTTGCTTACATACAGATGTTACAACGAAACACCACTAATTGCATTAGACCTTGAGTAGAAATGCTTTTAAGGTTTTCACGCACTAGGTGTACGCAGTTTAAACCAATGATTTGGATTTAAATAGACATTATGACACCTTGATATTGGAGATGTGAAAGGAGTTGCTGCCTACTAGAGTGAGTGAGGAAGAAAGATGGCCGGTAGCTATTTTTCTGGAGGTTATTAAGGTACTTTTCTGAAGTCTTAAATCACTTAGGATGAATTTTTGAAGGGGAGAGAGAGACACTAGGGGAAAACCAGACATTTTGCTCCATTAAAAAGTTTGGCAAGATAGACTTCATGATCTGTATCCAGGACATTTTTACATCACCAAGGGATTTTTGATTAAAGAGTTCAGATGCATAACAATGATGCATTCAGAAAATGAGCAGATATAATACACATGGGTGCTTGCTTTACCTCTGAACCCCTTTGGCTCCAACCTATGTGAGCTAGGCAATCACTCAAAAAAATATTGTTCTCCCCCACGTTCCATGTCTCAGTTCAGGTTACGTTAGATTAGTCCATGTTGCCTTGGCCTCGTATGAAATTAGGCACCTTCCAGCTTTGTTTCCATGTGATCAACACAGAATGAGCATCGAGAACAGTCTTTATTCTGACAAAAACTTAGGGTAGATCTCCAAAGTGAATCTAATTTGCACAGATTATATTTGGTGCCAGTTTTCGCTTTCCTAATGAACACATCAATCATTAATACTAATACGAGCTGGGCAAGTAATGAAATGCATATTAAATAATATGTTTGTTCAAAAATATCATGACATTTGAATAAATTATTGCCTTAATGCATCTGTTCACTTATCAGTCAGCTCATTAACTTAGGGAAATATTGAAAAAGGAGCTTGAATATTTTTTTCACTATATATTTTTATTTAAAAACCAAAATTAAGCAAATATGGTTTTCAAAAATATGTTTAGAGTAGGAACCATGTTGTGAACGACACCCTCTGTACACACTCCTGAAAGGACGTATGGAATATTACAATTAACTGTGTAGTTTAATGGGGTGAAATTCTCCCCAGGCAGAGGACTGTGGTGGGCAGCAGTAGAAAACCTGAGGGGCCCATCAGAAGGTGGAAAGTCATTTCTAGTCCTGAAGTTTCTTGGGAGCAGACGTTGCTGTCACATTTCGCTAGTGGTGAAGTAATTTGTGCAGGTGAGGCGGCAGTTCGGTGGAGTTGTGACATTTCTTGTCAGCTGATGGTCTGTATTTAATTACTCTCTTACTCTCCCAAAGCGGTGACTTCCCTATCCATCGTGTGTGGAAATCTTGGGGCAAATTCAAGGATGAAACTGAGTCAGACCAAGGGAGTAAATCACATGGTATCTCTTTTGGCCCCTTCTAGGTAGGAAAGTTTCAGCCCGTTTAGATTTGTTTGCAAACATTTGCTGGCTTATGGGAAGACTGAAGAAACCTCTCACACATTAACCTTGAACCTGGCCTCGTGAGTCTAAGTGAGGCTAGGAGAGGCCAAGTGGATGTAACTTACAAGCTGCCAGATGAACAGGAAAACCTGCTACCGGGAATTGTTAGTTAAAGTCAGCTTCTCACCGTGTTCGAAGCACAAGTGTTAAACTTGCTGGAAGAATGAGGTGGGCTTTATAGGGCAGAAGTCTGAAAATGTCAAATATCTTTCCCGTAGAAAATTGTTTCTGCAATAATAAAAGACCGTTTGCTGGCCAGCTAAGTTCAGTGATGGGCTGCGCTCTGTCAAAAACCCGAGCATTTACAACTCATCCATTTAAATTTAAATTGGGCTGAAAGTAAGCATATGTTGCAAGTTGTCAGCCTGGATACAATTTTGTATCTAAAGTAAATGTACTCATCTGTTTAATAATTTTTAGAAACAGTCATAAAGTATCTGATGGGTTTGGGGGTGGGAGGAGTGGGGGTGTGTGCGCGCGCATACACGCGCGCCTGTGTGGCTTCAGATGGTTTTGGTTTATTTAATCTCCTGTCTAAGAAGCAGGAGGCCAGACTCTGCCTCCGTTGCACAGAGGGGCTGGTAGAGGTTCTCAGGCAGGAGCCAGCTGTTTTGGCTGGTGCAAACGGCGCGGGCAGGGGGAGACATGGCTCCATTGCTGTCCATTTGCTTTAAAAGCAGAGCAGAGCATGTCTCTGGATCTTATCTGGGTTTTGCAACGGGAAGGATCTTCAGTGGGTTATGGTGGCCGAGCGTAGCTTTGCTGGGGAGTGTGTGAGACCGTCGAGGACTCAGCTTCCCCCATTAGCACTGGCTGAATGCAGCGGTTTTCCCTGGATCTCATAGATGGATGCAGCAGTGCAGTGTCCCATACTCCTCTGGCCCTTCCTTCCCCTGAAACTCGGACTGTCAGATGAAAGGGGAAACCTGTGGAGTTAGAAATCAAACAACAACTCAGTCTCAATTACTCTAACAATTTTTAATTTAGCCCCCAGGCTTTCATAGTTGTGGTGCACAATGCTACTGAATCAGGTGGAGGCGAGCTCCTAGAACTAAATGTAAGTCTTAAAAGCTTAATCCAGAGGTTTAAACAGAACACTGATATTTAGATATTTATGAGGAGGTAGGTTTGAATAATTTCATGGTGTAGTAGTAATAACAGTCAACTTTGGCCGTTGTTGAATGGTTCGTCTCATGCCTCCATTTGCAGAAGCAATTTATCAATATCAATGCCTTGATAAGGCAACTCCCCACTGAGTTTCGTCTAATGCCCAGGCATTAAAAGAACAAGTAGCCGTACTCCTAACTTCCGTGTTGGAAGATGTTAACTCCATCCTAAAGAAAGGAAGGACCAGGAGCTCTGGAAGAGAAGGCTCTAAAATACCAAGGAAAAGGGTTAACTGAGAGAAAGTTTAAAAAAAGGGGAAAAAAGAAGCATTGAATCACTCTGGAGGCTATTTAAGAACACCATATTAGATGCACAGATGGTACGTATACCTCTGAGCAAGGAAAAAGTAGAAAGGGGAGAGTAAATCTGGCATAGTTAAGTGAAGAAGTGCATAAGCTTAAAGGGACACTGTCAACTTAAAAATCACACTTTTACTGGAAAATTTGTTACATACTACTGTTACAAACAACACCTATGATTATTGTAACTGAAAGATGAGACCAAAAACTCCCTCTGCTTTTTGGTGTGCTTCCTTTGGGCCCGATCCAGATTCCATTGGCGTCAGTGGGTGACGTCCCGTTGCTTGTAATGAGCTCTGGATCAGGCCCTGTGCATATTTGCCTGTACGTTGTGTATGGGCAGTTCCATTATTTTTGCATGTGGTCTGTTTTCTTATTGTTTCTGAGGTTTTTCACACAGCAAGAGAGGAAAAAATATTTTTTTCTAAATGGGAAGCGTGGTTGTTAAACTATGGAAATGCCAGCGGGGTCCCAGGCACGCTTGTACCAGAAATACCAAATGTTTCGCTTTCTGAAGACAAAACTCATCCTTCAAAAAATTTGAAAACACGGGCAAGTCAGTTAGAACTAAAGGTCCCTGAGATAAAGTGCAGGAATAAAAGGACAGGGAAATTATCTGAAAGGTGTATGTACAAGGCACTGTTGAAGACAAAAAGCCGCCTGTAAGTCCCCCATGCCATAGGCCACCCCAGCAGTGATGCTGGCCCCTTCTGAAAAAGCAGAACAGCAGAAAAATTAAATCAAATTTCCTGTGTCCATCTTCACCACAGAAGATGATGAGGAAATTCCTCTTCCAAGGACACTTTTCACAGGAAATCAGAGTGTGGCCTTATAACAGAAATTGAAGTCTCTTAGGAGGAAGTTATGGAGCAACTTCAGCAACTCGAGAGCAGTAAATCATCAGGAGCAGATGGTACTCAGCCGAGTGTTCCTAAGGAAATAAAAGTGTGAAGCAGCAGAGATATTGACAAGGATCTGCAATATATCATTAAAACCAGCAACTGTTCCTGAAAATTTGGAAGTCATTTGTATGGTGCTTTAAAAAAAAAAAAAGAAAAAAAAAAGAGAGACATAAGAAGGTTGCTTTCTTCTTGAGCATAGGAAATGAAGATGAGAGTTCCTAAGTATTTTTTATTTAATTTGCTTAATGGCAGAATAAAGTGACTTTCATTTAGGCATGACCTGGAACATTGTAACATTGCAAAGAACAGCTGGGATATAATTTTTATACATAACAGCTCTAAGACACAAATATTTAGGTGAACACAGTTTACTTGGGCTCAGGATTACGTTTGCTAGGTAAGGTTCATTGGTTTTGATGTGTTATTTGATGTCTGTGGGTAGTCTGATGCCCTCCACAGAAACAATGAAGGCATTTTGGCACAGGAGCGTGCCTCAGTCCACGTTTTCATGTGAAGTTGGACATTTAAATAAGAAGCTGATTGCATTCCAAAGGATGTGAGTTTACTGCCAACACAAAAATTACTTGGTAATGCTGAGGAATGTTTTTATATGTGCTACAAAAGTTTTTAACTCAATTTGCTACAGAAAAATTAGATGGTTTAGAAAAAGTAGATTTTTTCAACAAAACGCAGATACTTCGATGTACAAACGCACTCAATCAAATCCCCATTTTCTGCAGTTATACCATATGGGCAAGGAGTAACAGAGGAGTACAGAGGTTTTGCCAAGCAAACACAGCTAGTATGTACACACACGCACAGAAATCAGCTGAGGGAGGCAAATTAGAAGTTCTAATGGATTTGGAATTTAGTAAAGCACTTGAAATAGCATTTCATGAAATCTTACCCTCAGATTAATTCAAATTACTTTGGATATGAACACTGTCAAGTGGCCTGAAAACGGGCTCAAGGAATAAAATAAAGGGTGGTGATAAAGAGCAGCATATCAGGTTGAGGATAGAGAAGTGCCAGAGGGACTTCCGTGAGGTTGGTCTTGTTTCATGTTTCATTAACGATCTCCAGGAGAGAACAGAGAGCAAGTTCGCAAACTCTGCAGATGATACTAAACTAGGAGGAGTTGCAGATACCAAACAGGACAGAAAATAATTCTCTGGAGGAATTAGAAATAATGAAAAAAACCCAGCTAAATTACTTGCACTTTGACAAAAAGTTAATATGTCTGTTGACGAGTTAATATGTCTAGGGGAAAAAAAAAACCCAACCTGAAAAAACAATCTTAGTGCAATGAGTGAAGCTGGACAAGACGCTGAAGCTGAGGATAGGACAAGGGCAGTAAGTTGGACTGTGCAGAGGTAATGGTAGTTAAATGGCCATAGCTAGGGTCTGGAGCATGGGGGTGTTGATGAAGAGAGTTGGGTGCTTGTTGAAACAGGGATAGAGCAAGGAGCGACAAGATTTGGAGGGAGTTTGGATGGGCAGGGTTAAGGGATGAGTAAAGTCAAAAATGATTTAGGGAATACAAAAGTGTTAAGCCTGTGGAGAAGGATGAGAAGACTGGAAAGAAGTTAATCTTTTGCAGTCTTGATGTATAATACTTCGATGTGTTAGCACTTGGAACTGTGGCCTGAAATGAGCTGCTTTGCTTGGGACGGACTAAGCTGGGACGAGCAAACACTAGTAAATACCAAAGCTGGCGCTGACAGAGGGAATGCATACACTGTCTTCTGTGTATTTTCCGTCTCCAACTTCTGCAGAAATGAAAGGACAGCATACTCAGATTCAGTAGGCAGTATTACTTCCCCAAATTACACTGCCCATTATTAGACTGAACTATCACAAATAGTAGTTAAATGCCTGATCCATAAGCCACTGAAACAAATGGGAGTCCTGTGGTCAGAGTAGCAGTTGAACTGAGCCTGAAATTAAATAGTGGAGTTGCATAGGTTTGATAAAACTGATGGTTACTAGCAAAATGTATAGCTAAGCCAAGTAAAAAGCAACAGAAACCAAACCTCATTCATCAGAGATATTGCCTGCCACCGTAAGCCCCAGATGCATCCTATAACTGCGTAGATTATAGGGTATTTTTCACTCCTCCTTTCAGGTATTGGCTATTGTCAGCTGCAATTTGCCAGACGAGATGAACAAATGGGCTGATCACTATGGCGAGACCCATCTTCCTAATCAGAGCAGTTGCACCGATGGCATAGCAAGCGTGAAGGGCTCCATGACATAATCCAAATCTAAATCGACATGTCCCATTTGGTCGGCCAAATACATAACTGGTGTAAGCAGGCATAGCTTTTTTAAAATCAATGGGGCTGCTTGTACCAGATGCAATTTGGCCCAGTGTAGGAATTGTAATAGCTCCATTTAGTTCTCACTGGGTCTGGAGAAGCAATAGCTTTGCTGTAGGGTCACTGGAAACTTTTTTTATTATCTTGATTAAAAAGAAAATGTTTTGTCTCACTTTCAATCATCCTCAAATCTCTCATAAAAATTTTCAGCGTTCATAATGCAGTTAATCAGTGTCACCATGCTGTTTTTTTGAAGTATTTTGAAAATGGCAGTATTTTCTAGTATTTACTGTTGGTGAAAACATGGAAAGTGTAGAAGGCTTTTTATAAAAACATTAAAGCAATATGTGAGGTTGTGTTCAATTTCACATAATAAGGGCTGTTTTTAAAGAAGTGTCATGTAGAACTCTAATTTGTTATATCTGGAAATTTCAATATAAAATATGATATGTAGCACCTTCACTAGGCCTAACTTTTCCTAAGAACCAACTAGAGATATTAGAGCATGTTGCATAGTTTGTAAGTTGTTTCCTAAATTTGGTTTCCTAAAGACAGATAATCGCAAATGTGGTTATTTTGAGCTTTTTGTTTCTTCAGCCTTGAACTTAGGTTTGAATAACTCAATATAAATTGCAGAACAGAATGTGTAATGAGGCACTGACCACCAGTTTCAAAACAAAGGAGCTGTTTTGGTCTTGTGGATGTCAGGGCAATTCCACTGTCAGTAGGATGCGAACTGAGTCCCAAGCTACAAGCCAATGGTGGCATTTAAACAGGAAAAATGAGGAATTAGATATTTGTCTGTGTACTTTGTGATCTACAACTATCACTTTTTGCTGATAAAGCTGTGTAAGGTATTTTAAATTTAACCTAATTTATATGAAATAAAATAAAGCCTAGGTCTAGCACACTTAGTCTGGATAGCTCTTTATTCTCCCATTGCCCAGTGCAGGGAGCTGATGCACATTTTTCCTCCTTCACCATTCTGCCTTATCTTTTCCCCTGCTTTATTAAGTGGAACCTTTCTAGCCTTTGCAATACAGCTACCAAAATTCTAACCTCTCCCTGGCTATGTTTTCCTACATTTCCTAAACTGTTTATGCATTTTCACTGGCGAGGTTAGGATTAGGTATGGCATTTACTGTTCCGTGTTGTGTTCTGTATTTATGGCATGTCGTGTGTTGTCTTATGGATGTTTTCTTAGGTTGGTTTTCTTGGTGAAAGGTACTGAGGAGGTTCTCAGTTGTTTTTTCTCTGTGCCCTTAACGGGGTTTAACTTACCACCCCATTAAACAGCCATTTCTTATGTGCAGTTGTGATTACTGGAATGTAGGTTGCTATTATAAATCATCTTTCCATTCGTACTGTTACATTAATCATGTGAGGAGACACGGGTGTAAGTTTGAATCCAGCAGGATGACAACTTCTTGTTCGTGGTGATCCGAAATTCAACCCGTGAAGCAAAGAATGACTTTTACAAGTCATTTTCATGTTTGCCAATTTTCAAGGCGGCTCTGTGCCATTTTGCAGTACTCCATGCTAATTGTGACCCGTGTGGATTTAGGGATTTCATGAATAATACAAGAGATGCAGGAGCAATTGGAAAAAAACAGCTTTGCACGTTGTTTGTGTCAGGGCTCAGTAATGGATTTACCCTCAAATGCAGCCACCGCTAAGAAGACATTCTGGTTTCCAGGGCCTCACACTGCGCACGCAGGAGTCATTTCAGTTTTGCACGCACGGCTCTCTAGCTGCTCTCCCTTTGTTTCCAAATAGTGCGTGCTCTGCCGCGTCCATGTGCCTTCACATAGTCCTGCAGGAAATCTACTTTCACGCCCAAGAGGAAGAAAGTCTAGCACGTTTTCTGCAAATAAGCGTGTTCCTTTGGGAAGCGTGCTTGCAGAGGAGCAAAGAGGACAGTACAGCTGTAAACATTCTGCTCGGAGATAATCAGCGCCCCAGCAGGAGCACCTTCCCTGCACAGCTGTACAATTCCCTTTGCTCTCTGGAAGGCACTGCACCCTACGTGCAGTTTCCAGGCTACATTTAACACAATTGCCCATCAGCACTTAGGAAGCAGTTACCACAGAAACCCAGCAGAGACCAATTAGTCACATGATTAAATTAATTAAAATAACCCAGGGTATCTGCCATCTTGCTTCTTTCTGCTATGCGTAGCGCATGACCCAGGCAGAGCTGTAATTGGGCAGCATTATTGTGCCTTTTAATCCTAGAATCATCTTCATACTGTACTGGAGGTGGTCTTTGATTTTTCCTTTTCCACCGGTCTGCGTAAATCCCTTCCCAGAGATCCGCCTTATTCCCTTGCCGCAGAGATGCATTATTCCTTTTCTGGAGATCTGTGTTATTGCACAAAAACATTCTCCAGCCCCCTCAATAAGCCAAGTAGTATCAAATTTACAAAACATCAGATTTAACAACAGTGAGATTTGTTATGTTTGGGATAAGAGGATTTGGAAACATTTTCAATTGCACAGCTAAGACTTTTGGAGGTCTTTAATGACAGCTCTAACAATACTTGCCAGAGAGAGCTCTGTAATATGTATTAGCACTTGACCTGAGAACTGTAAAGCACTAAGAAAAGACTGTATGTTGTGTCTTCATTTCCCAAGTAATACTGTTATTGCAGTGGGGCGCGTTTAAGTGGAACAAGCTGTCTGCCTTGTAAGACTGCTTCCTGGGAAAGGGCGGCAGTTTGGTTTCCTCGCTGAAATGGCATAAAACATGGAACACTGCAATTTCCATCTCATCAAAGATTTGCTGGTGACTGCTCTGAGGTTACCTTGATCCATGGCACCACACACACACACACACAAAAAAATACTATTTCTGGCCCCAGAGTACAGAGCAGCTTGCCTCTCCAAAGCAGATTCCATACAGACAGACTTGACAAAATAGCATGCATAAATTACACAGCTCTGATGCATTAATTCGTGCCTAACAGAGCAAGTGGCAACAACACTACATCTACAATGGATGGGTATAAGATGGAAGAAATGAAGTCTGTGGGTTAATGTATAAATAATCAACTGTTACGGAATTTGCAAATATTATGGAAGAAAGCTAGCAGGTTTTGTGCGTGCTGTATTGCTAAAGTGCCATGCACAAACACATTTGCTAGGCTTAACTGACTCTGACTGGCCTGTCACGAAGGATGTACATGTTTGGCAGTGCTGAGGCACAGGTGCTCCAGTATGAGACGGGGTCCAGTCATGAAATCAGGTCTCTGTCCACCAGAGTAATGTCAGTGACAAAAGTGAGCCTCCACTAAGTCGTAGCATGTTTCCCGAGGTGAAGCACGCCTTGTGCCAGGTATAATGTGGGTCTGTCGTTTTACAGAAATTATTCCCAACTGACCAACACCACCTGCATCCAGGACACACGCCCACACACACAAATTACCAGGCATAAATGAAGCCAGTGCTCTGACTGTTTCCATTTTACTCATGTTTTACTTGTAAATTGTCATGGGCTGCTGCAGTATGTGTAATACCCACTGAAAAATTGCCTCTTGTGTAATGTTTGATCTTGCTATTTTTGTAGTAAGTGACAATAAGAACACTGAGAAATAAATTCTCCATGGGATCACCCAGTTTTACAGTGTCGTAGTCCCACAGAAATTGGTTCAATTATGTCTCTGTAAAACTCTATAAACTAGTGGAAAATCTGGTCTGAAGATTGTAGATGCAGCGGCTGCATGCTGTTGTTTCCAGAATTAAAAAATGTCCCATAAATATGAAAAGGGTCATGAGAAGGATGCTTTCTGTTTCTTATTTAAAGTACTCCATCAACAAACCTGCCTACTAAGTTCTCAAACCTTCTCTTCCTTTATAACGCAGAAAAAAAAGCTTTTTTTTTTTTCAGACTAGAGCAAGGAAAAGTTCAGACTGTGGTTTCTCGTCATGCTACATAAAATAAATGTGTCTTAAAGCAAAGGACAGGCTCTTCCATAACAGCCAAAGTGATGGCAAAGGCTGAGGTGGCTATTTTGACGTTTCCAATATAAATAGGAAGGGAGGTGTTTCGCTTTGATGTACAGGACCTCTATGTTCTTGATACAAGTTTCTTGGTACAAGTTTCTGTTTTTTCCCAGGGAACAGACAGGCCCTCTCAGCCGGCTGTTATGGAGGAGCGAATGGTGATGGAAATACGAGTCCCTCTCCCAGTCGCCCTTGGAGTGGGATTCATAAATGAGAGAGCAGGGTCTGAAGTGGGTCAGTACATATCTCTGTGCCATATCTGCATTTGAGAGAGATGTGCTGACCTATTCCCAAAGCAGGAGACAGAGCAGTCCTGTGGGCACTGTTCTCCTCACCAGGTAGTTGGTGGGTTCATAGGGGCCCTTCTGAAGTATGGTCACTCAGCTGCTGCTGGGATGGTCACTCCAGGGGCACACGGATTAGAGGTAGGGATTACAGAAGAAGAGAAGTATTGAGGAGTAAAGAACATAGTGTTTCAGTTGTGGAGGTCTTGGGCAGTGGGAAGTTTGCAAAGGACTGCAGTGGTATTCCAGGCTTCCTTAATAAAAAGGTGAATAAATTATATTTGCCCTCCTTGGAATAATAAAAAGGCAGGGTATAAAAGGAAACTTGAAGAAGTGCAAGCAATTTTTGGAATAACTATTGTAAATGTATGTTATAAATGCACAGTGTATTGCATGCCAGAATAAATGAAAGCAAATCAGGGTAGCAAAAGAATTTTGATGGAATATTTTCTGCTCACCACAATAGCCGAAGCAAATAGTAAAGACCCTTATTGTAACAATTTGATTTTTCTTGGTATTGTGAACACCTTGCTCTCAGGGTGTGTGATGGGGCTTACAGCTAGGCATCCATGTCTGGGAAAGTTCAGTCATCTTTGGCCCCTTCATAGGCAGCCTGAAGTCAATAGGAAACCTGAGCTGAGTGGCAGTAAAGTAATTAGCATTTGGCTTACATGATTTTAAACAGGAAAAATGGATAAAACATGCATTTCTGAATCATTTCTGTATGATTTTTTTGTGTGGTGGAGGACACGTAAGATAGTCTTCAGGCCTAAATAAATAGTCTGATACATCACAAGAGAAGGAGTGCCAATGAAAGAGAAGTGCAGAAAGAGAAAGAGTGCCCTCTCAAAGTCAGGGAGAAGGTAATATAGGTGAGAGGAAGATAATTCTGGGGGGTTCCTTTTTGCAAGAAGTCACTGCTGCTAGTTCTGAAAGAGCTGGTATACCTACAGCAGTCCGATATCCAGGATTCATCCATCCCTAATCTCACCACTCATTTGTATCCTAAAATGGCTCTGACTTAGAAGTAGTTAAGGCAGAAATAACCTCCTGGAGGCCATCCAGGCATTTCCCTACATTGCAAGAGGGTTTGTTTAATTTAATCCTAGTCTATCCTCACGGCGTTACTAGGCAAGAGCGTATAATAAATAGTCTGAGAGACTGTAAGGAGGTACCTTCTCTTTTGATGTATTTCAATAGCTTTCCTCAACTCCTTGAAGTCCAGAAGGTTTAACAGAACAAGTAAAAGTTCATAACTAACTTTCCCAGCTTGTATATAGTATTAACTGTGTAGACTGTAGGGTTTCATTCTCATCAGTTTGTGCTGAGTGATTTTAATAGATTAACTATTTATTTTGGAACAGCTGTATTCACAAGCGGGCCATTGCTTTAGGCTTGGACCCGTTTGTATGAAGGATGCTGCTGGTATTCTTGATTAGAAACAGTGTACAGTTTTGGATAAACATCAGGTGAGAATTATCTAACTCAAAGCAGGGAGGAGGGATGCTTCCTAGTCAGCTGGGATAAAGGAAGAGCCAGGTGATTCCAGTTTAGACAGATACATCTTGTTCTGAGGCCATTTGGATGGGACCCAGTTTCCAAAGCCATATCCTATATGGCTTGTGTTATCATTCAGGCTGTATGTAAACTGTACGGGAGTCATTCTGCTGTTGCTGGTTTCTCCAAAATTCCTTTATCTGAAGGCTCAACGCTTTAATTTTCTCAGCAGCATTTCCATTAGTCTTGATTTCCTTTGCCTATTCTTCTTTCCCTCCTGCCACTAGCTCTGCTTATGCCCTTGACTCTTCTCGTCTGTTTTACCTGCTCTCTGTATCTGCTCTCATGGATCCAGACACTTCTATATGCCACTGTCACTTACTGTGAACTCCACAAAGAATCAGAAGAAAACTGGTTCTAAATTCCGTATAACTAAGACTTTTTTTCCCAGAAGCACTACACTGTCTTTTAACATACATTTATACATACTCCACACGCTAGGAAGTAATAGTAACCGTGTCCCTGTTATTCCCCTGCCATTGTCAGTAGATTCATAATATGATGGCAACGTAGCATGGCTGTGCCTCAGGAGCGAACTGCCTCTGCAGGTGGCAAGGGGCAAATGACAAATATGTAATGCTTTTATTTACGTCTTTTCAACAGATTCTTAGTAGTTTTCCCCCACACTTCTGCAGCAAAATCTGGTCTCCATGAGGAGCAGAGGGTGACTCGGGGGGAATTTTTGGTTTATAGATGTGATCTGTGAATTTCCATGCCCCTTTGCTCTCCAGCTATCCTCTCTGCTGCCATCTGAGCACATGTACTGTGCCTTTTCTTTTCAGAACTCTCTGGGGTCAAAATCCTGGCCACTTTGAAAGTCAAAGGTAAAAATCAGTTGGCTTCAGCAGAGGCACAATTTTAGCCCCTCTAGCCACTCTTGTTGAGCAGAAGCCCATCCCACGTTGCTTCTCTGGGACGAGGCAGCAGCGTAGCAGGGTTGGCCAAGGGAGAGAGCATGCCAATGAGTGCCAGAGGAGAGGCTGAGGACGCTAAACGAAGATATGTCCATGTTATTATCTCTGCCTTTCTGAGCTGCTTACAACGCCGCATGCTCCTCTGTCAATGCCACTCAGATTAAAAACCACAGTGAAATGTTCCTTTTTGTGCTTCTGAACAGGAAATCAGAGATAACTTAGATACCTTATTAGGTATCTGAAAAGATAAGTGCAGGGTTTTTCCCCCTCTGTTGCAGAATGTTGCAGAAAGAAACAGTTGTCATGAACTATCTGTAAGATGGTTCCCTTCTCCAGGGAGTTTATTACCCTTCATCTTTCATTACCCTAGGATATTTACAGGTAGCATATTCATTACCCTGAACATTTCCACATGCTTGTACGAGCACACAGAGTACAGATGCTGGGAGACAGGCTCCTTAGCGCCCAAAGGCGGGGTGTTCTCATTTAACATTTTCATTTCACTGCACCAAACTGTGGAGCTGCAACATAAGCAACTTCGGACTTATTTACTCGGCATGTGAGACTCAGCGACACAGGGAGTTTTGACTGGTCACATTACGTGTCATGTTAAAGAGCCTTTTGTCTCCATTCAAGCTTTCTGAAACAAGACAAATTATGATATTTTCCTGTTAATTTCTGTTAATTTCTTTCCTTAATGAGTTTCATTAAAATCAAAGCTTCTGGAAGACTGAGCCATGACAGCTGTCTAAAGACTGTTTCACTTGCTATGGGCTGTTTGGGCTGAATAATTATTTCAGCTTTGTGAGGATTATTTCTTTAAATAAGAACAATGATTCTCTGTATGGGAAGAGAAACAAATGCTTGGAGTGGTGCGGCATAATTTCGTAGCGCTGACTTGTAGTACTCAATGGCTTTCAGGAATACCTGGGAAAAAACACATCTTTCTCAGTCTGACACGTTTTTTAATGATTTCACTTAAGAATACAAAGGCAGCTATTTCAGCTGGCAAGAGAAAGAGGGCTTGGCTTTTAATGAAGCAAATCAATTCTTCGAAAGAGAGAGGGGCTTATTCTTTACTGTTGCATTGCTGTGAATATGACCCAAGAATGAAAAAGCAAGTCTTTCTGGTTTGCTATTCATAAAATATTCCTGCAAGCTGCAGGCCTGATACTTCGATAACAGAATGGCAAATATTTCAGTTCTTATATATTTCCAGCACTGTAAAATCTTAAAGACACATTGTGTATTTCACAGATATTGTAATTAAAAAGACATGGCTTTTACGACATAGTTCAGTCTGTTTGCTGAGCTGACCATTTTCTTTTGACACGGAAATTCTTAAATCAAGGGGTGGGAAGATGGGAATTTTACGGTAGTCCACTGCTTCCAAGTATGAACTGGACACTCACCACCTGTTTTCACGAGCTGTTGCGCTGAATTCCTTGTCAGAGTTGCAGAAAACCCGGCTGGTTTGACGGAGCTCATGTTCCTGTCGTGAGTCTCGGATTTCAAGACCCGAATGATAGATTTTGGCTTGGGGAAAGTGAGCATTTTCTGTGATTTAGGGACACCCTCTCAGCTTCCTAAATCTTTGCTCCCTGCCCCCTGCTTCTAATCCTGTGTCCTTCCGGGTGCTGATTTTATCTCAATTCTCTTATTCCTTGGAGGACAGAGGCCAGCGGCCTCTGCTTAAAATGAGATTGTATTTAAGAAAGTGGCTATTTAGAAACGGCATCTTCTTGTTTAACAACGGACTCTGCGTGCTCTGTGTGACAAGATGTATCTTGTCCCTGACAGTGTGGCTAGACAACGAGTAGATGACTTCCCACCTCAGTTAGCATTACCAGGATAATGGTCAAGAAAGCCTGGCACACAGATTTTTTACTACCAGGAGTGACAACACTGAAAGAGCACAGCTCAATTTTTGAATCATGAGTTGATTTTATAAGACAGACAGAAAAGTACAACCCTATCTGCCCTCAGAAAGCCATTGCCATAATGAAAAATGAAACTGAGCATATCTGATGTAGTAACTGTCAAAAGGGAAGTCAAGCTCGTGTCGGTGCCACAGGACTGGTCTCACACAGCAGTTGCTGCTTGATGGATACTCAGGACACTGCATGGGTCAAGTGTTTAAGGTAATTGTTTGTGAACTGGACAGCTGACAGCTGAAGATCTGCGGTGAATTTGCAGCTTGGACAGAGTTTCACAGGGAGCAGCCTCTCCCATCACCAAATGGCTACATATCAGGAAAAGATGGGCTTCCGCCATTTTATTTTCCTTTCTGATTGACGGCTGTAGCAGTTGGAGAAGTGCATGCTCCTAGCAGGAGAAGAAGGGCGCCCACCAGGGCCTGGTGCAAGCCGGGTGGGTGCTTCTGCACCACTGAGCCCCTTCCTCCATGGAGCACCCATGAAGGGAGCAGGAGGCATCCACCGCCCCACAGGGAGCACCACACCTGAGCAGCCCCGGTGCAGCGGGGTATTTGTGGCCAGTCCTGTCATCATTACAGCTCTGGAATGAGGGAAAATGTTTCCTTTGCTTCTCTCCCCAAGGCTGGGTCTTCCAAAAGCATCGGACAAAATTAACCAACCAATTTCCCTGAAGAAAAGCAAACAATGGGCTTTCTTTGCTTAACCTACACCAGGTCTTCTGAGAATCCAAGTGACCTCGTGAGAGGGAATCACATGGGCTCTCAGCTCTGGCACTGTCATGTAAATCCACAACCCACATTGTAATCTTCTTCTGTCATGTCTTAATTACTGTTGTGACATACTTTTAATGGGAAATTTCTGCAAGAAATCAGTCCCTCTTAAAACTTTCCTCTGATGAAAAATGAGAATGAAAGATACATCTTTGGGCTGGTTTGAGGAAGGCTGTTTATTCATTGCTAGAAAGGCCAGAAGAGGTGGCGCGATTTTCTCCTCGCGCTCATGTTTACATGATCTTCCTTTTACTTCCAGGTTTTTTTTTTTTAAATCAAAAATCAGGAGGGCCATTTCTCAGTCTATCACTTTATAGGCATCCAGTGTTGAAAAAGCAGGTGCATGTAAGCCCATTTATAAATATACACCCACAATTGCCTTTATTCTAGTTCAGATATTCTAAGAACCCTAGATTTAGTTGTTGCTTAATCTCAAATATTAGCACCATAAAATCAGTCTCATTTAAATGCTTTTCCTAAAAGATGTGCTGTCTTTCCACTCAGTTGTCGGCTTGTTTTGCTCCAGGGGTTCAGGACCTGCCTCTCTGCCTTTGCTATTTCATGAAGTTTCACTGCGGAGACTTGATCTCCAGCCATGAAAGCTATTTCAGATTTGCTAAGAGCACCACAGCTTCTGTGCCCTGGGAGCCTGTGGAATGAAAGCCTTTCTTGTGCAGCGGGCTTGGCTCTGCCACTTTCTGCTCCATGGCTAAAGGTAGCCGGTGTAAAAATTCGCTGCATTTCTTGTTGAGTAACAGTTTTTAGAAATCAGTCCATCTCCTGCATATCAGATATAACAAGTATAAAGGAGCTGCATGCTTTGTTATCATGAGGGGATCACCTTGGAGGTATGTTTAGAGTTTAGCCTACTTCCAAAAGCGTTGGTTATTTTTTCACTTTAATCGCCACTGGTCAATACAAAGTCTGGCAGAGAAACTCCAGAAGCCTGTGCTTTCAGCCTTGGCAGGTGAACCTGGAACCCAGTTATTTTTAGCCTATATTGTGCATGGATTTCTAGCTGCCTCTCAGTGATGTGAAAGCTCTTAATTGAATGTAATCCATGAAAGATTTATTCTCCTGATCAGCTTTCTTGCAGGAAGTGATTTTAGACTCATCAGATTCCAGCTGTTGCTTAAATCCATTCAGCCATCAAGCCTGTCAATTTTATTGTGAATATTCCAGGTCGGTTCCCTGCTGAGGCCTACATGGGGGCCTCCTATTCT
The DNA here is from genome assembly GCF_963921805.1 of Phalacrocorax carbo. Classification (NCBI taxonomy): domain Eukaryota; kingdom Metazoa; phylum Chordata; class Aves; order Suliformes; family Phalacrocoracidae; genus Phalacrocorax; species Phalacrocorax carbo. The sequence goes on along the minus strand of NC_087515.1, from coordinate 79,446,534 downwards.
TCTCTTTTTCCATTTAAGTCAATCTATAGAATAACACAGGTCTTCCCTGGTGTGTGGGGAGACAAGCTAGGATGTGGAAAAAATGGAAGTTGGTCTGATCTAGCTGATCCAACAAGGGTGGTTTAAAAACACTTTTTCAGCTTTGTTCTTAAGATCCTTCTGCTTCCTGCAGTGATCTTTCTACAGCAGCCAGCACTTGATGCCTAAGGGGGGTGAAAAATGATTAAAAAACCCCTAACAAACCACATGGACTTCTGTGAGCTTTCACAGCATTTGACCAGCCTTGGCTACACGTGGCCGCTCCACCCTCTCGTGAAGCAACTCGGTTGTAGTTCTAGGGCGTTAAGGGTTGACTCTAAAGTTTCCAATTACTTCTCACAAGTGGTGGAACTAGAACTAGAGATTCATGCTCTTCTATAACTTTATGCATGTGAGAAGGCTGCTGTATCCTTTCCTCTGAACTGTCTGAAGAGAAATGGCATATCTCGGCATGGCTGATAGGTTTTACTTCTTTTCCATCACTACATTCTCCTTTCTGTGGTTCAGTGCTGTATACATATTCCCCATTCCACCTGTTATCAGAGCATGAGACTGACAGTAGCAAGGGACTGTGGATTTGGGGGTCTCACAGAAACCAGTGGAGCTACTGAAGATGATTTTGAAAGATCTAGGTAATACATCTAGTAAAACTGTAGTATCAAAGTTTGTTAAAAATATGTACAAGGCTCCTTTTTTTTTTTTAATCACAGTTTTAGTAAAGAAAATGTTAAAGGTCCTGCTGAGTGTCTAGACAAAATAATTTCCTAGCATCTATAATTGCCCTTTCCCTTCCCGCTCATGTGTTATAGGGAAAGTGTCCGTGTAGTTGATAATACTTTAGCAAGCTCCCATTCCAGTAGTGATGTTTTCTAGGATGCTCATTTGTTAATGTCTGAATTCCTCTGAGCAGCTCTGTGCTCCTTAGATAGGGAGAGAAAGATTTAAACTTCTGCTGAAAGGCATCATGAGACTGATGACATTTCTGGTTACTTCATGTGTCTCTAGGAGTGTAATCTAAGTTGATTTCCTGGATAATCATGCCACTGAATTCAGAAAGGCAGGAAAAATAGAAGAAAGAAAATTTAGGAATCAGAGTCAAATTTATCTCTGTTTTGCTCCTCATTATATTTGTATGCTTCCATGTGGATATTTACGTGTTTCAAGACCAGTTGTCTCATTTTGACCCAAGTCAGGATATTCAAAGTTACTGAGTTTGAGGAGCATTGGTCTTTCTCTAGACAGCTAGAAAAATTGTTGTGGTGTGAACAGAAGCCTGGAAGGCCAGAGAAGCTGTGACCTCCTGGCTTTCCAAAAGCCCTTTCATGTCAAACCTTTCCTAGGGCATGTGTAAGAAGACAAGCTACTTCATGTCCAGTACCATCAGGAGATACGCTTTTTTTGTGCCCTTCCACCTCTCAGCCAACATGTAGTGTCACCAGGTGTGCTTGCTGTGCATGTTAAATTCAACCCCTGTCTCTGAAGTCCCTCACCACTTTCAGAAACAATTTATTCACCTTTTTCTGGAGGTAGAAATGATAGCCCCAACTAATATCCAGGGGTTGCTTTCGAGGTTTGAAAACAGATTCAGAGTTCCCATCTCCACAGCCAACTCCTCCTAAGTTTGTGCGTAGTTTTGGCCTGCACACCACCCAGCTTGGTGACTTGTTCTGCAAAGAGTTATTTTCTTTCACTTGTTTTTGCACATTTATTGAACCTCTAGATTTTTGCGTTGTGAGAAACAATGGGTAGTTAATGGATAGTTAGTGGCCACTTTTTTTTTGCTAACAAAAACATGGGGGTTTTTTTAATAACATAAAAATATAGCAGCCTACATAGACTACTAATATATTCATTCTTATCTCTTTTTTTTTAAGTGGCTAAGTCCTTGTCATTTAATATCTTACATAAGAGCTGTTCCAAACCGCTGTTTACCCTTCACTTACACTATTTCCTTTAGCACAGACCATGGCCTGGTTTTAAGGAGGACCCTGCCGTGTGTTTGAAATCACATTTGAAGAAGGTGGTTTATCCAATGTGGAGATGTAATTTAAGTTGGTTGCTGAAAATGAACTAACATCAGCAGCAATTAGTGCTTGAGGCAAGAACTTGTTATTTTCCCCTTTCCTTGCTTCTCCTTTATTTTAGTATCTTTGATAGGAGAGGTGACAAAATGCCTGGCTGAGCCTTAAATTGCTGTTTCTTGTCTGTCTCCCCGCAAAAGTGTGGCAGCTGTGTCCCCCTTCCTCTTTGCTATGGAATTGGCAGGGAGTCACCTGCAGGGCTGGGGAAGAAGGCAGCAGACAGCGGGCAACAGCAGAGCCATGCAGCTATGCTCACACGAGACGAGACAGACAAGCTAAACTTAGCCGGGGGTTGTATTTCGTCCTCTGCAGCGACACACTGTGCAAAGCAGTCATCCTTCCAGGGGATCCCCAGGGGCGCAGGGCTGCGGTGGGGGGGGGCCGAGAGCCTGTCACTGCTGCAGGACTCCTCCAGTGCCTTTTGGGCAGCCCTGAGAGGCAGCTGGGTTTGGAGGTGCCATCACGACTGTGTCAGAGGATGGAGGCCCCCTGTCAGCTGAGGGGTGCGGAGAAGGCTAGGAGAAAGCCTCTTCGTGGGAAGCCTTTCTCCCTCAGCTCCTGTTGGCAGGATGGTCAGGCTCTCCCTTCCCCTCAGGGTCAGGTGGGTTCTTGTGTGAGAGAAATAGATTTGGGTGAGGAGCAGAAGAGTGTGACTCCCCTGGCTAAGTGCCTGTAGGATGCAGGGGTGCCCTCCCACCGTGAGGTTGTTCTCCCCACAACCTGTAGCTGTCAAGGAAGCTGCTGAAGCCGGAGGCCCACTTGGGGACCCAGCATCATTTCAGGCAGCGACGGGGCCAGCCAGGAGGGATGTTCTCCCAGACGTTAGCCAAGGCATCCTCTGGCCGGCGAGCCCTCACAGTATGCAGGGAAAGCACACAGGTCAGCCCTGACAGCTCCAGTGCTCTCGTTCCTATGGCATCAGGGAAGAAACATGATGTCTCCAGTCACGGCTTTCTTATCAAGGCAGACTCTCTGCCTCCTAAAAATGACATCCCACCTTGTGTTTCCCTTCCCTCTTTTGCTTACTCACCACCCTTCCTTTACCTACACATACATGCACATACGGAGTCCCTCTGTAGGTAAGAAAGGAAATGTTTTACGATATCACCTAGCGTAGTGCTGCACAGTGAGATATATGTTCAAAAATCCAGGAACAATGGACATAAAAGCCAAACTCACATATCAGTTCTGTCACACACCCAATCCCACTGCCCTCGTGGCAGGTCTGTACCCCTGGAAGGACCAGTGGCCTATTGCTCCTCAGATTGTGCTCAAGACCACTTTTGGAGACAAGCCTGGGCTAGGGGACCTTAGATCTGATCCAGTGTGACTGTTCTTATGCAGATTAAAATAAAGCGTCCCTCTTTTAAGGTCATGGTGGAAAAAAAAACTACTCAGACATCTGGTCCAACCAGCGCAGGAGAGTTTCCCACCATATGTTTCCACTACCTTCAGCCCAAAGAGCTGGGGGAGTAGGAGGCACAGGACTGATCACAGCTTGAAGGCTACTGAGCTGGGTGAGGATGAGAGCCACGACCGCTTTTTGGCTCATGCCCACCCCTTCCTTGAATCCCTTCCTAGCACAGGCTGCCTGCGAGCGCAGTGGGGCACTGGGGGGATGATTTGCATGTTTGCTTGCCAGTCGCTAGCTGGAAGCCATGCACTGGGGCTGGGAATCATTGTCCTAGAACAAACCAGCGATGCTATTTGTGACACACGGCAGCAAAAGCCCGAAACATGAAGTTAGGGCTGACACTCCCTCCCTAACTTGAGCCACTGTGCTTTTCATTACGATGCCAGGAGTTGTCAGCTTTAACTCTGGCTTTTTTTGGCTGTGTCGCAACCTAATAAGTTATAGGCCAGCTTCTCCTGTCGATGTTTTTGCTGCACAGAAGGCTTCACATTTTGTAAGCTTTTACAGCACAGCTGTGCTCAGAGATAAAACAGAATGTGTATACAGTACAGTATGCATTCAACTGATGCACTAGATTCTTCCCACCATATGTATGGAGTGGTGTGCATTTCACTCCGATACCTCACTGCCAAAACTGCCAGAAGCAAATAAACAAATGGCGGAAGAGAGACACCATATGACGCAGTGCCAGGCACATGACCTAGACTTTCAGAAAGAGACCCTGGCTGCTTTTAAAGGATTACAGTGGTCCAATTTTTTAAACCTCACCTCCCACTGTGTGAAATGTTCTGCCAGTGTATGCTGTGAAGCGTGCCGGTTGTTAAAGAACACTCATAGATTTCCCCTTCTTGCTAAGCAGCTGATGTTGCAGCTCCGTGTGCTCAATACTCATTTCTCCTTCCTTTGATGCCAGTGATTCCCCATCAGGTTTCTAAACTGAGAGAGAGGAACAATGGAGATGTGTGAAATAGTCTAATTCTGGAAGGAAAGCTCCTGTAAAAAGACAGAACACATGTAATCAGGATAAACAGATTAATAATATTCAGCAACAATTTAACGATTAATATATAAACAATGCAAGTGAGACAAATAGTTGTTCCATCTCGTTCCCCACAAAAAGAGTCACTAAGTTGCTTTCACAGCATCGATAGTGAAGATGCCTGTAATAAACTGACACAAACGTTAATTACATGGTGAGATGTAATTAATTTAAATTGTAATTCTGTTCCTGGAACTCACAGTCTAAGTATGAAAAGGGGATTCCTCAGCTTCTTTTCTCTCTGACGAGCCTATTGCTAAAGAAAGGACGATAATGGCCACCACCATGGTGCGCCTCCTGCTAGTAGTACTGGGAGACATGGACAGATTTTCCTCTCTACTGGCCTCAATCTTACGTTAGGCTGAACATCTGTCGCTAGCCTGGTAGCTATCTTGCTAGCTCTGGCCTTTGCCTAAGCTTAGCTTTACTGGTGATTGTGTGAAGGGCAAGCAGGTGCTTTCTTCACTTTAGAGAGCTTTAGGCACAGATTGAAAAAGTGCACCAAGAACAACAGAGTTCGAGACCGTTGCTATGCTTCACAAATGTTCCGGATGCAGACCAGAGAACTGGGTCTTGGATTTTGATGGAATGAGATAGAGAATAGAAAATTATGTTAAGTTTTTCAGATAGCAGCAATGTTCAGTAGAGGAAGAATGTGCTTAAAGTGTTTATTTAGAGCTGGTTCTTTGCTTGATGCTTTTATACTTCTGTGTAGTGGTAGTAACAAGAGCATCAGTTTCCCCCAAGCCTTGCTGCCTGCTACTGTAATATACACTGTGACCAAGATAAAGACCTCTACCTCTTGGTTAAACAATGGGGAATTTGTGGAGCTGTACACGGTGGCTGAAAGGTCAAAGGCCACATTTCTACAGGTTTCTCTGGACTCTGCTTAGACAGAGACATCATTTTGACTCTGCTCTAAAATGAGATAGGTAAGTCTCTTCACTGGCAACAGAAGAGGCAAGCTCTCGATTTACAGTCTGGGAGTGGAGAAACACCAGCAGTTCTTCGCTCTCTGAATACCTCAGAGCCTACCTGGCTGCTTTAAGCCCAGCCCATGAATGGAAGAGCCTGGGGCACTCACTGTGCAGGGGGTGTGATTTTGGCAGCTCCCAGCTCTGGGACTGTGGCACCCACCATGCATGGGAATGTTCTACCTCAATCTCTTTTCTTCCCTGTGGAAGCAGTAGCTCCATCTTTGAAGAAAATGGGACAGACCTATGGTAGCAGACCTATGGCATAGGCCACCAGGTGGACCTCAGTGGGCCCAGCAACACAAGGGATAGTGAGGAAATATTGAAGAATGACAGCTGTAAACAAGGTTATTGGCTAAAGCCATTTGTTGGAGGTGTTGGACAAGCAGGAGTTACAGAAGGAACCAGCATGTGAGAGGCTGGAATAAGCCCATGGTAGCTTTAAAAAGCTGATGGTGCCACCCTGAAATGTTAGGGATGGCATGGACATACACATACACATGAGGAGACAGCAGTGCTAGCTGGGAGCATGTAGAAGTCTGGTGCAGCCTCAAGGGATGCTTTTCAAGAGAAGAGCTGCAGGGGAGAAGAAGGAAAGAGCAAATTGGGGTTACAGGAGAGGTGGTAAAACAGCAAAACACACAAGCCTCTGCTGTGTGGTAAGGGGCCAGGAAGGTCAGTTTAGGGACGGAGGCAGAAAACAAGCCATTTGAGTCAATGCAGAAGACAAAAAGATGGTGAATGTGTTTCTGCCTGCTCCTTTTTCTAGTGGAAGTATCCCCATTTTTAAGTCTGGCTTTAAGAGTTACAGTAATAGAATTGTTTGGGTTTTTTTTCCTCCCTGTAATAACAATGCACAGAGTTGAAAACAAAGGTGTAGTCTGATAAACCCTGGGGCCTGAAGTGAATCACTGGGTATAATTAGAAGTGGATTCCTGTAGGCTCAGAAACCTGGCCAGGGATCTACCCGCAACTGCTCCCCTTGAAAGATGGTAGTGAAGGGAACTGGGAAGAGGCAGGCATTTTTCAGCACTTTTCATCTTATTGTGACAGAAAGGAGAAAACTCAGAATGGGACTTCTAAAATCCCAAGGCAAGTTGGGAAGATAAATTATAGTTGATTGCCCCCCATTGCCTGAAAAGATCTGTGTGCTCTGAACTTTCTTAGGAGTTTGAGTAGACAGTTTCCTGGTTTTAGACATGATATATGTTACTGGAATCCTTCTGGATGACAGAGGGTTGCAATGGGCAGTGGAAAACACAGGCGCACTGGTGTGATTTAGAAATAAGTTTCTTCCTGCGTTGGGAGCAAGCTGAGAGGTGTTTACGTCCCATTTGTCAGTGAGAGTGTGGCATCCCACGTGGTCATAACTTCCTCTTTAAAGAAGAGCAGAAATCCTGGAAAAGGAGACTACCTCATTTGGACTATATCAGCCTATTACTCTGTGAAATGTCTTTGAAAGTAAAACTTTGAATAAAGGCCTCAAAAAAAGGTGGTGGGAGTGGAGGGAGAAGTAATGTATCTGGTATTACACCCAAAGCCAGTGGTGATATTGTGACCTCAGTCCCTGACCTCCAGCTGGGCTGTCGGGAATTATAATGAATGCTCCTCGCCACCAGCCAGGTTTTGCTTTTGTCCTGCTTATAACTGCCACTATCCCACCTTTTATTGCAGCCATTCATCATTGGCAGAAACACTAGGAGATGATATTAAGGTTGTAGAAGATGTCTTTTGTATCAAAGCTTCCCCTCCTTTCTTTTCGCTCTCCCCTTGCCCGCTCTCCTGCATACACTCCGTTCCTATTGGCTTTTACCCCCCTCTCCAGACCAGTCATCCCCTCACCCAGCTCACCAATGATTGCTTTAATAATATTACGGCCCCTCCATTTTCATGTGTGAATGGCCCAAGTGGCATGTCGCTCGTAACCAAAGCAGGGAGAGATTTCTGTTTTCACCCTTTAAAAGGCCACAGAAAATACGGAGAATAGGATCCTGCCTGCCTCGCACCGATCCCAGACAAGCATTTGTTGCTGCAGAGTAGCTTTCAGACACAGCCCATTTGAGGGAAAGCTTTACCAACCAGCCCTGGCCATTGTTTTTCCTTCTCCACATTTATTCAAAGCGCAGAACTGTTTATATACCACAAAGATGGGAATTAAACAAAAAGAGTACGTGTAGAATTTACCAGCTGTTTAAGTCTTTTTGTTACCTTCTATATCGATCAAATCCGTTGCCTCTTAATTGGATATTGACTGTTGTGAGGCAAATAAGGGAAGCTGTCAGAGAGGGGAGGGATGGGGCACGAGGTTTATCTTAATGGTATGTTGATCATGACTAGTCTATAAAAGCCAGTGGGAGAGGAGTTCATTAAACCAGCCTGCAATTGCTTTAAAAAAATATGCTCCAAGTAAAGATGATTAATCATATATGTGACACTGCAATCAGAAAATCCGCATTGTTGCTCTGGTATTTACAACGCCGAAGCTTGAAATAAGCAGATGCATTGAAACAAATTCATTAGGGACAGTGATTTGTTTGGTCTATGAGCCTTAGCTAACCGTAGCCAACATTTGAGGATTTTTTTTTTCCCTTGGTGTTGTGTTTTGTTTTTCTGTCTCCCTGCTTCTCTGGCAGGCTGATTGGAAACGTGTGCTTGCTTTGCACAGGAGTCTCTCATCTGTGCTGGTGAACCCTTGTAGAAATGGCAGCAGTGAGAAGGGATACTTGAGCTACCTGACAGGGAACCACACCGAATGCTTTGGAAAACGCTGTTATTTCATAAATTATAATAAGCAGGGAATGCGAAGAGAGAGGGGGAGCTTATTGGCTACGCTGGTGTGAGCTACCCATTACAAAAATGGAATCTGCTGGGAAGCCTGTAGTACATTTTCATTTCTTTCCTAGCCATATTTTAGGCTGCATATTGAATATGTTGCAATAACTGTCAAGCACGGTCCATTAGTGTCTCTGGATCCTGCCTGTCGTGAATCAAAAGGGAGATTAGTAGCACAGTCTCACTTTTATGAAGGTCCCACGCAGCTGTGAGTTGTCGAAGAAATGTTCAAAGTGGCAATAAACAAAGTTTATTTCAAATTATCTCAATGTTATATGTTTGTTATCATATTTATTCTTTGACAGTTCGGAACTGGTTATTAAAAATTTATGATATGGGTAAAGGTTTGTGCAGTTTGAAAAATTAGCTTTTGAGGCAGCCACCTGAACACTTCTCATATATCACCATGCCATGAACTGTCAGGGAAAGGGTAGCGCAATCCTGCAGAAGCCGGTAAAGCTGCAGAAACTGCCTGGTTATTAGCCAATAGAGGAAGGAAAAGGGTGCATAAGTCTTGAATGCAATGGGAAAATTAGGTTTAATGGGGAGTTTTCATTTGAGAGTATAAGGCAGTTCCCTGCCCAAGCAACTGGATGGAGACTGGACCACCTTCGTTTGCTCGTGGGCCTGAGTCATTTAACATTTCAATTCTTCTACTCCTCTTCCTATAAAAATTAGAAGAGTGGTCCAGGGCAGTAGACACTGCCATTTTTGCTTCAGTTGCTCCTTCTGGGTGTATTGTGGAACTGAAGGCCTTCATCAGTTTTTCCTAAGTATTTTATGTCTGTGGTAGGAGGGGCTCTAAATGTACAGTACTGCCAGCTGTGTAAAAAGAAAATCCTGATTTTATCCAGGATGAGAAGTCCAGCAGGAATGATGAGAAGGCCAACAGGAAATCAGGGTTCCTCTATAAAGTATGTGAAACAAAACTGGGGGAATGTGGGAAAAAGGTGCATTGAAACCAGAAAGCTGAATCCTGGTTTTTGGTATAAGTTTTGAGTGACTTTAAAATGCAGCAGGATAGAAGGTATGACTTTAGCAGGCACTAGGGTACTACTGTTATTAGTATTTCCTTTTGATTCACTATAATATGACTTGTATTATAATAGAGTTTGCAGATTGCATTTTAAATATAAACTGTGGATAATTTTGTACAGTGAAATTCTGAGTAAAAAATTTAATCCATAAAGATGGACCATTCTGTGCCATAGCCCTTGGAAGACAAACATTATTCAAAAAAAGAAAAGATCCCTAAAGAACTGCTTATCAGATTTTCGGGCATATTTATTTGCATTTTTTGGTGTGCTTCAGTTATGCAAGAAAATGAACGTGACATTCCTCAGTTGCTTTGATGAGGATAATTTCAGAAACACTGCCCTATCATTCCACAGATTGGCACTTTCTCCTTTGTCGTAATGCATTTTTTCTGGGGCAGCTTTTCTCAGCAAAACTGCCTGTTTCCCAGGAGTTTTTGCACCTGTTCAGAAAGGGACAATGAGGAGGTGTGGGCTGGGTTTGGTTAGAACAGCAGGTTTGACCTGGCGACTATTTATTTTTAAAGTCAGGGAGTATTTCTTCTGTCAGCACAATGGAGAAAACTGCAGGATATTCTGAATGATTTATTTTCTCCAGTTTTAATCACACTAGCCAGATCACTGGCTCCCGAAGGCATTTCTACACCAAACCTTCTCTGACACACGTGGACGCGAGATGGCTTTCTAATCCAGTCTGTCATTAGTGGTGTTGCATTCAGATTTTGTATTAGCTTTTGAAATAGCAACTAAAATTTGAACAAAGGTTAGAGTTTGGGTCTAGATTCGTCACTGTCTATAATGGACATACCACAGTAAAGTATAAGCAGCTCTTACCAAGAAATACACCAACAATAGGGACCCTTGTCTTGAATAGGATGCCTGCAGGGAGTTGAAACTCAGGCTCTACTTAAGGACTGCATCTTTGCAGGGACCTTTGCTCCTTCTCAGTGGCCATATAACTTCACTCTCTGTGGAAGGGACTCTGCAGCTGTGGAGTCTACTGTAGCTGAGTGCCAGGGGAAGATTTCAAGGAAGGCTGTGGATAGATCCCAGGCAACAAAATGGCACAAACCTGTCTCCAGTGGTACGGCCTCTGCTCAGGGCCTGGGAAGAGCCGCGTGCGCAGTCCCAAGGTTTTGCCTGTTGCGCTGATATTATTCCACTGGTTTCTATCCACTGCTGACTCCTTCCCATGTAGACAAGATCTCAATTCCTAATTTAAATAATGGGTGCAGATGTCCGCGTGTGTTTTTGTACGTGTGTTCGTGTGTGTGTTGGGATGGTGTGTGTGGGGAGAGATGAGAGAGGAGAGGAGGCAGCAAAAGAAGTCAGCAAAAGCCCTTCTGGTTTTCCTCTGCATACATAATAAGGAAGTTATATGAGGGCATATTCCCAGTTTCTTTTTAACTTTGTAGATCACCTCCAGAAGACAGATTGTCTCGTGGACCACTTCCCCTCCCCTTGGCGATCAAATAACATTCCTGTGGTGACTACAGCAGTTGCTTACATGGAAAAATAACATTAGGAAAGTATTTAATGTATTTTTAGCCGTCTTTAAATGCATTTTAGCAGCTGGAAGCAAGGGGAGTTAGTAGCACATGATCTGCAAGCTCTCCATAGACCACCACCAAGTGTGCTGAGAGCCACTATTGGCAGAGAGACCCCAGGGTGGGAAACTTTGGGTAGGGTGGTCATCTCTAACCTGGGGTGATCATGGGAGGTCAGACAAAAGGGCTAACCTTGATTTTAGTAGGATGTAGATGATAATGATGTGATAAACAAGCAGCGGCATTTTAGGTCCTTTATTTTCACTGATCTGAGTTTTGCAAGATTTTATGAAACATTGTTTTGACATGTTTCAAAATACCTGGGACTCTTTTGAAAGGCTTGAGAAGATTTTAGAGGCTTGGAGTGGCAAAATATTACAACTGTAGAGATTAGTGAGTAGAGTGCAGCTGAGAGAGGCAACAAGCTAATAAATACTGCTTATTCCATCATGCTGCAAATCAGGGAAATCCTGAAATCCTTGTGAATAGCAAACCTCTTGTCAAACATTAGTGGGAGCTTTCTCTGAAGGAAGACTTTCCCTGAGCCAAGGGCTCGCTCACTCCTATAACTGCACAGTTGCTGAACCAGGGACATCCTCTCCAGACCGTTGTCCCTGTCCCTGCTCCATTCCCAGCACAGAGCCATAACCCGGCACCCTGATGTTTGTCTCCCCCACAGCCCCAGCCCACAGCGAGTACGTTCATATTTCTGGGAAGAATATACTCAACAGATGGAAGTTTAGTACTATTTTTACCATTCCTGGTGCAGTGAATGTAGAGAGCATGATAATTGATTATCTGGGACAACAGAAATGCACAGGAACTAGAATTTCAAGGATTAGGGTCTCCCCGAGGATTTCCTTCAAGGTTCAGTGACGGGGGGGTGGAAGAGCAGAGGGGCGCGGGAAGGAATTCCTCACCCCACCAGCAGGAGAGATAACCTTTGTGGTGGAAACGGAAACATGGCTTTCTGTTTCCATCTGCAGCCAGCCTCCGGAGACAATAGTATTAAGGGTGATGTGAGCTTCCTCTGTTCATCGCCATGGGACAGGAGCCTTGAAGCAGTTATCTGCGCTTCTATAGCAACGCTGTTCAACTTCTCGCAGCTTTTTTTGTCCTACCAGAGACGTTCAACTAATGCCTGTGTTTAACGAGTCTGAGGGTAACAGTCCTGTGTTTCATCTGTTTTAAAGGACATTTATGGAAATTAGGAGGCAATTTTAGCCTGAGTAAGCAAGCTAATATTCTGTCGCTCTGCATTACTCAAGTGGCTGTTGCTCTTAGAAAATAGATGTTAGGTGTTTTCAGTTAAGTGGCATTGAACTTTTGTGGACCAAGCAGTAGGATTTCATTGCAAATGCATTGTCCCATTTTAGTGGAAGCTTTGCGTTAACAAGTTCCATCTTAATAAATTATTCTCTTCAACCTGCCTTGTGACTTACACTATCGTAAGATCCTGCCCTTAATATTAAAATGTAAGCACAGATTTCCTCTCCCAAGGCTAAGGCTGCATAAAAAGACTTACACTGAAGCTAAGAAATCCCCTGTCTGGATCAAGATAATTTTTCTCTGAGAATAAGGAGAAACAAATATCTGTGCACTTCAGAGAGGAAGAAATTCTGCTGAAGATTGTTCTTCCTCCATCTTGTTAAAAAAAGGAATCTTGACTTAATATATACTGTTTCCAAACTATTGGCATCTTTCACAAATATAGGCTGGCTGGCTTATGAACAGCTAGCACAGTTTGTGTAGCCAAAGATAGTTGTCATCATGCACTTATTAATGAGTACACATATCTTTGAACATCAAATGCTGTGCTATTTTCAGAGAGGTCCTTTCAGATCCCATTTTCTGTTCTTTTAAAAAGATTTTTTTCCCTACCCTCCTGCCGTTTTCCTTCAAAGCTCATTAGTAGAAAGCACAGAGGAAAGGAACCTGGGAGAGGAGATGTTCTCATCCATACAGCTTCCCCATGTCAGGAGCTACTCTGTGCATGTCATTCCTGACAGATGTTTGCCTAATCTGCTCTTAAAAAACTTCAGTGATGGGGCTTTGACAGTCTCCTTAGGCAATCTGCTCCAGCTCTTTGCTGTACCTATCATTAAGAAGGGTTTCCTGATATCTAACCTGCAATTAAAGGCCACGGTTTTCCACGCAACTCAGCATCTGGCTGACCTTACAGCCAAGCTAGCTCCACCAAGTCGACTGCAGTTTTCTCGCTAGATCTTCCTTGCCAGCATTGCTCCTTGGGTACCACGCGCTCTTCTGCCAGGGGTAGCCAGGGCAGTGCGAGTGCCGCTGGTTTTGTTGAGCGTCCAGCCCGGCGTCCCATGGGCCGGCGATGGGCAGGTTTCCCTCTCGGATCCTATGCAGCTGACGGGAAGGCGGCTGCCTGCCAGTAGACGCTATTGAATTAGGAGATTCAGTAAATCCCAGGAGAGGTGCTGCCACAGTAAAGTTGCGGCAGTTTTGCACTGATAAAACTAGCAGCGCTCACCATGGTCCCAGGCCTCAGAACAAGAGCTGAAGCCTTTTTTGTTCTGGAACAAAATGTGCCGGGGGAGCAGTTGTACCATATATTGCATATATGCAATCAATCGCATCTAGCGCTTTGGACACACATTTTTTGATGAGAGCATTTCTGTAACAATTTTAGCAGTTTAAAAGCATTTTAAAAAAATCAGAGAAGTCACAGTTTTGGCTTGGTTTTTTTTCTAGTTGCTTCCTTTTAAATATTAGCAGGCGAAATACATCCCATGGCAGCCAGGCCTGATGAGGAAGCTGTAGATGCCTGTATGCTGTGAGCGAGGTCGAGGTGCTGGGGAGCTGAGGCAGTTGCTTACTGGTGTGCAGCAGTGATTGAGAGTGAGTCAGTATAGCTACGGGCATATCACAGTATTACCATGGCAAGATAAACTCAGAGACACTTTTAAAATACATTTAGAACAGTGCGGAACATTGTAAGAGTGTTTCCTCCTGCAATTTATTTACAACTGGAAGATGGTAGTAATGAATTCATGTAAAGCAGCTGGGGAAATAGCCCTGCCTGCTGAGAACAGGTATTTTTTAAAGTGGAAACCAGCTACCTAAGCTAGGTTTACTTTTGCTGCCTGAGTAAATGATAGCAGTATGTAGCTAAACTGATTTTGAGACTAGGAATTTTTGGCGACATCCAAAATTAAATAAAATAAGTTTTGGATCAGTAAGAGGGGGGCATGTTGCCATCAGCAGGGGTGAATAACGTTTGTGTAACTGGCAGTTTTGGTAAGCACGTCAAGGTTGATGGGGTTCTTCTCTATGTTATTGACACATGCACTACAAACACCCTGATATCCATTTCATTTTACAAGGTGTGTGCGTGCACCGAGATAATGCATGGAAGGGTCACTGGCAGGTTACAGTGTGCCAGCCGTCATGTGCACAGTATCTAGAATAGTGTCAAGATACAATTTCAGGGTCTGGGGGCACCGATAGCATTCAGAGCCCTACATAACACCTGTGGCCCATGTAATATCTCACTAGCTCTTTGTCACTGAGCATCCCTTTGGCGCCTGTCATCCTGAGCTAACAGGTCTGTTTCTATTTGTGCAAGGCATTTTTAGAGACATTTTTCCCCCAGTTGTCTTCTAGATGACCTGGAGGAGCTTCAGCAAGTTGCCCATGTTACTTGACTCAGGGAGCAAAAAGGAGAAGAAAGGACAAAGTTTGTTTCAGAATGCGAATTGGGGTTTTTTTTACATCAAATCTGGGCTTTGTATTCTGCGCAGCATGGGAGGTAGATTTATTGCATGAGAGAGGTTTCAGTTTCAAACTAATAATTAGAAGAACACATTTAAACCTTTGTCAATATAAAAGTGATTTCAGGTGCTCAGGAATGCTCTGCCTCTTCCTTGTGGTTTGAAGGAAAAATTTTAAACATTTTCCACCCTGCAGCTATTGAGGGCAGTGAAAGAAAATACCTATAAGCTGCTAGGAAACGTACCAAATAAACTTGTTTCCCACTTCTTGTAATAATCATCAATTGTAGGTACTACTCCAAACATACTTTCAGACAGACTTTGCACTTTTAAAATGGTATTTTCTGTCAGGAAGGGTTTGTTCACACCCCATGGCAGAGAAGCAGGGACCCAAGTCGAAGCCTGCTGAACTCGACGGGCATTCAGTGAGGTGCAACCCCTTCACATTTTCCTAAGAATCCCCGGTGCTGTTAGCCTGCAGCTCCCCTTTCCCAGCCATCTCCCCAGGGAGAGGCAGAAGCCTATTTGAAGGCAAACAAGCCGTAGAGCCTACAAGGTGTAAATAACTTTCATAAATGCCAACGCTGAAAAAGCCTGGGTGCTGGGAGTGTGACACACGACGACAGGCAGTTCACGCCGCGCGAGGGGGGAACGATATGCCAGCGCTGCCGAGGCGTGCGTGCATTGTGCCTGGGCATCCCTGGAACCCCCATCCCGGGGAGACACACAGGGCAGCTGGAGGGATGGGGAGTGGGACTATCTGCTCCTTGCCCCATCATCTCCGCCCGCTCCCCTCGCCCCCCACCTCTGCTCCCCCCCCTCGCCCCCCACCCTCCTCCTCTCCCCGGCTTCTTCGGGCAGGGGCTGATTTAAATAGGTTGGCAGGGAGCCAGGAGCTCATCATTTTAATGCAGTGTAAAATGGAATGTGCATAATTATATGCAAGCCATATGTGAGGGAGACAGCTCAGCTGTGAATTTCGGGAGGCTGCGAGAGGGAGAGAGCGAACAGTCAGGGATCAGATGAGATGGAGCGGAACGGAGTGCAAGTGTCACCCAAATGAACAGTGTAATGAGTGTATTGCTGACACTCCTCCTTTCACCTGCTTCTCCCTTTTGCTTTAACTCGAAAGCAGAAAACACTGTAGATGAGAAGGGAAAAATACTATATGCAAGCAAGATTACTAATGGGCTCTGGTAATGTCTCCATTTAAACTTCAGCTTTCTTAATTAACAGTGTAGTTCCAAATACCCAATAACTTTTAATGCATCTTTGTCATTAAATATTTTGACCGCATTTGACTGAAGGATCATTGTTCTTGCTAGATGATTGCTCCTTTCAAAGCTTCACTTAAACATGGAGGGGGAATCCATTTATCTATAATAGTATTACAGGTAAATTATGAGTATGAAAACTTATTTTTTTTTGGCCTTGCTGTTAAACTGAAAATACAAGTACATTATCTAAGGATTGCTTAAGCATGTCAAAAAGTTTAAACGACTACGTATGAAATGTAATCCTGAAAAATGCAATGGAGTAAATTGAAACCCTGAGTTACTCACAGTTTACAGCTCAAATATTTCGTTTTGGGTTTGTCTTTTGTTGTTCTAATTATTTGCAATGCAATGAATTTGCATGTTCGACCTAAGCTATGTAAGAAAACAGCATCCCAAGTTCTCATATCTAAAAGGTGTACTGCGTATTTAAACAAACTTTTTAATAATGTTGTATTTTGGGATTCCCGTCTGTTTTAATGATCTGAGCTGTTATGCTTTTAGCTATTTTTTTTTCCTTCCATTATTTGTAAGTCCCTAAATAGGCCATTATATTTCCCTTCAGGCTAGAGATGAAGATGGACATGCTGAAAATTTTCCCCAGCAGCACTATGCTAAGGAAACTCCAAGACTTGCCTTCAAGAATAACTGCGAACTACTTGTAAGAATAACATACTTACAACAAGTCTAGATTGTTACTTTAGCACAGTGAAAACCGTTTTTTTTTTGAAAGGCTTTTGTTCATTATGACATACATTATGAAATATGATAGTTTTTTTTTTCCTGTTTAGCGTTCTAATGCTAGTTCTGCTATCCGTGAACAGTTTAAGATCTCAAATTGCTTGAAAAATCTCTTATATTTGATGACAGCACGTGAATGGCCTTAACATACTACCTTGTCTTGCACGGTAAATCAGGGAGAGCCATGCAGGGAGCAGCTGGTGATGCATGGAAAGCCCACACCACCCCCCCCGAGGCACCCCAAAACTCACTCTCCCATCCACCTTTTAGCCCTGCCTTGTTTTCGGGCGGCAGTGCCGCGTTTTGTTCTGCTGACACGCAGTACTCCCTTTAGAGCTCGCCTCCCCTTTCTAGCTGCATGCAGGCGGGAGCATCCTCTCCTCTCCGCTCCTCTCCTCTCCACTCCTCTCCTCTCCTCTCCTCTCCTCTGCTGTGGGGAAAAAGCAAAAGCCAGGAAAGCACATACAGGGAGCCTGGAGTGTTTACAAGCCGTAAGAGAGATGATATCAGCTGTGAAAGGATCTCTGTTCCAAGGCAGGGTTAATTTGCTGTTCATTTTAGCATTTGCAGCTAGGCAAGATTAAAAGCAAGCAGGAATGCCTATTATATTTCTATTAAATGAATCTGTTGGGACCTAATGTTCTTGATTAGCTTGTGAAAATGAGTGCTCCACGATGAGTTTTTCTGTTTGCCTAAAGTAAACAGAGAATGAATTGTAATACATTTAAGAAAGATTCACGCATGGCATTCGAAAAGGGAGTTTTAGGTGAATTGGTAGATCTCTCCCTCGCATTTGCCTTTCTTCTTGGCTGCACTTAAGTAAAATGTATCATTTGGCTAAATGGAAATATTTGTGGAGAGTCAGAACACAGGGTTATATTCTGAAACAACACTACTTTTTTTCTTGTTATAACTCTGCAAGAGGGGGGCCACAGTGGAGGAGCAAGCTGTGTTTCCTCTGCATTAAAATCTGTGTCTGCCTCCCCCGTAGAGGACACAGGGCCAAACACTAGTCTTGGTGTCCCAGGTACAGCATCCAGCGAAGTTGAGCTGATGAGCTGACATAACCTGGTGCCAAGGCCAGCCCCCAGATTCAGGCAGTTGAGCAGAGAAGCCCAGACTGGAGGGCAGCAGCCCAGAGGTGGTGGCCAGTCCCCAATCCCAGCACTGGCCAGAGCACAGAGCATCTTTGCCTCACCTGCACTGGTGGGCTCGTAGGGTCACCTGCCCCCGAGGTGTCCCCTGTGCTGAGCCAACCCCCAGTTAGGTAATGACAATGCTTTTTAGAGCCACAGATGTCACTTGTAAAGGTCAGTGCGTTTCCAGTATAATTCTCCCCAGCAAAAAGCAATGTGACCCGTAAGACCTGATCTTGCTTCCTTTAAAACCCCTTGCAACGTTGCTGTTGGTTTCAGGGGCAGCAGGGTTAGGTCCTATGGGGAGGAAACTAGGCAAACACAAAAAGCAATACCCCAGTGCAGTCAGAATCCTGTGCCAAATAAGTGAAACTGTTTCCTCGAGGCCTTGCTTAATTACTGTGCTGCTGGTCACATCAGGCCCCATGAACCATCACAGCACATAAAGATGCCCCCAAAGTCAGTAGGGCTTCCTGGTGTGGGAGGAGTTCAGGACTAGAGTTGGGAGACAACACAATATAAAATAAGTCATGTATTATTTTCAGTGGAAAATCTGCTTTATTTTTGGTGCACATAATCAATGAACCAATTAACCCCCTTTGTGCTATTAAAATCAAGCATTCTTTTAATGCCCAGTTAATTATTTCTCTATTAATATGCATTTAAGTTTTTGCTTTATTATGTCATTTCTGTACCTGGCAAAAGCTCAAGTCATGCAAGTTAGCCTTTCATGCGATTTTCTGGACAAGTTTCAGTTCTTGTTTAAGGAAGTAATAAAAGCAATTTGTCGTAGTTTTATTTTTCCTCTGCTATTGGAAACAAAATTGGCAGGGATGTAATCTGCACTCAATTTGTATGTAAAAAAAAAAGCAGACACATAATGAATATGTACCTCTGCTGTCTTTAAAGATGTATTTTAGGAACTTTCAGTGAAAATACGATGCTGGGCCTAGACTTTGGAGGGGAAGGAACTCGTGTTATTATTTGTCAAAGATGCTACGTGTTTCACAGAGGGGTAGTGGTTTTTCTTCTATGTTTTTACTTTTTGGGAAACAATGCTTAATTAAAATGTGCTTGAGAGTGATAGAGTCCTGATTTTGGCTTTTCACAGCATCAGCTGTAAGGCGAATCTCACAGTAACTAGCCATTAAGGCAGCATCTTTCTCCTAAAGGCTACTAAATATTCCTACATTTGTGCTAGGAATTGTCTCCTTGGGAGGGGAGAGGGGAAAAAAAATTAAAGAAAGGAGTGGGGACAGCTGCTTCCTCTTAAAAAAATATTTTCCTGGTGGTAGAAACTTGCCCAGAGTCTAACAGTGCAAGTCAGATGCTGGCTGAGTGAAAAGCTGAGATTTTTTAAATGAAAGAGAAACTGAAACTTGTTTATGCTTTTGAGAATCGGGAAATCCTTGGAGTTTTCTCAGTGCAGTTGAGGGTAAGTACTGTAAGAGCCTGTCAGGTGAAATTGGAATCTGCGGCTCAAAAGTGCTTTCTTTGCTTTAGGGTTCAGCTGCCATTTTCCAGCAAGGTTTGTTCCAGCAAGCGCAGGCTCCTCTGTTTGGGAAGTGCTCATGCTGGGAGGGTGCTGCCGGGCGGGATCCAGGGGCTGGGGCGCTGCTGCTGGGTCTGCGTGCCAGGGCTCTCCTGCAAGAGCCACGCTACACCGGCTGAATCTTAACATCCCCGGTCACAGGCACGCATGGTGAGCTTTAACTCCTCAGTACTTTGAAAGGCCTTTGAAAGCATAGTAACATACAGTATTACAAATTGTATGCTTTCTTCATTGCTTACTCCTCAGAGGAGGAGATGTTTTGGTTAGTGAGGTACAACTCAGCTATTTGGATTTGGTTTCTTTTTTGAGAGAGAGCTTGATAGGAAATAGGAGGAAGAGAGATAATTTAGGCAAAGGAAACCCCTGAGTGGTTGTGGTACTTCTGCTCATTAAGAAAAGCAGAGGCAAGTAAAGATTTTGGTTGGTATAGAAAGCCATTGTGCCGTTACAGGATTATGTTAGGGTGTTCATTTCCCATGTTAAATCCAGATACATTGTGTCATGCCAGTTGTCGTAGAGCACCGAAAACGAAGTGGTTAAGATGCTCTAGTCAGTGAGGGCATCGAATTTTCCTTGTGAACTTTTCAGTATTTTTGAGAATCATGTTTTCTTAAGTTCAGCTACCCATGATAAATACTGGGAACTACATAAAACAAATTTATTTTTAAAGATCCAGGCCAGCATGCTGTCTTGGCCAGCAGTCCACTCTTCTCCCATAGGCTCTGCCTCAGGATTTTAATTTCTTATTCCATGAGTGGCTGGAAGCTTTTCTTTCAGGCACATCTCTGTTTGCACAAGGAAAAGGCAGAATTTAGTCCTCTGGAAGCTGATTGTCAAGGAGCACTACAGTCCAACTCATAGTGGATGTGGGGAGAGAGATGGGATTAACTCCCGAGAATGGGTAGGCTAGAGTGAAAAGGCCAGTGAAAAGCCCACAGCCTTGGCTCTAGCCAGCTGAAATTCCTGAGCCATTGCCTAGAGAAAGGAAAAATCCATCTGGCACCTACCCAGGTTAGTCAGGGTAGGAAGAGCCATGCTTGGATGCCTTTTAACAAAAGTGGGAAAGAAAAACCAACAGTTCGTCCTTCCCCCCTGCCCTCCCCCCACTCCAGTTACCCAGAATATCAAGTCAAGGTTTCAGATTGGCGTGCTGCTGTATGAGCAAAGGAGGGTTTGATGGGTTAAGAAATTAAACACCAGGTTGCTTTCCAGTTCATTTGTTTATGGAGATGATCTGAGTACCACCCACTGCTATGGGATTATATGTAAAGCAAACAAATAACCAAACAAAACATAACCACCCTGAAAACAAAATTCATTTCCAGTCCCACACCCAGCTGTGACCCATGGTTTTCCTGCAGTAAAATTATGATCTTTTTCTCTTTGAAATAAAATAGTCTACTCCTAGTAGTTCTGCTCTGGGAGGATAAATTCTTGACTCTAGTATGCAATGAATTATAAGGTAGTCCTGGTGCTTGGAAGCTGTTATGTGAAAGACACAAAATAAAACATGCTTGTTATTGGATTTAATGCATACTCACCTACAGCCATTTATCTTTAATCACTAACAAAAAGAGGCAGAGAAAGCTCTGAAAACACATCTACAACTGAAACATGAAATGCAAAATGTTCTCCTACAAGCAAAAGGCCTTTGGGGAGGATACGGCATGGCTGAGAGAAGCCAGAGCTACAGCTGGTGCTTTGCTTGAAGTTGTGTTACTTTGCCCTGCTGTTTCAGCACTAGAGGCAGGGTCAGGAAGTGTGGCACACGTGGGATGTCCGGGCAGGGGAGCAAGGGTGCAGGCAGGTTAACCACAGCATTACGGTACTGGAATGTGGGAAAGATTGCATACCTGCAAGAATGATTTTTAAAAGCACTGCGAATATTTGTGATCAGATGAGGCCAGTAGGTTTTGTAGTTGGAGTCAAGTTAAATGTAAATACGCATATTGGTATCCTTTGGAGGCCATGAGAGTTTTGATTTCAGAAAGTGAGTTTTGGATTCTTTTATTTTGAGTTCCCTGACCTGTTTCCTGTGCCTCAGTGTCAAGCAAAGCTGCTTCCTGTTAGTCCTTCAGCGTTAAAAGGAAATACCCATCAGTCCATTTATAACCGCAGTGCCCTCAAAGGAGGACTGAATTTGGGGAAGATAGCTTTGCTCATCCCCTCTTTTACCTTTCCTCCCTTTTTGTCTCTCATGCTGCTTCCTTATGCATAGCAGAAAGGAGAGAGAAAGCAAAGGCTTTTCCTTGCTGCAGCCCTCCCTGGTTCTTCCTTCACCCTGCTAGGTGCAAACTGGCAGAGGGAGAGGGAGAGCACTTCCTTCACCCTGGCCCAGGCTTTGGGACGTGCAGAGCTTTCGGCCAGAAAGCTGGAGCAGGACTGCCGCCCAGCAGCTCTGAGGGATGCAGGGACACATGTAGCCTTTAAGGTATGGACCTTGCAGTCAGGAGGCAATTTTGCCACCCTGGAGAGGCATGGGGAGAGGGGGATGAGACCTGTGACACCCTGTGGAGCTCCAGGTCGTAGAGCTACTGGTACCAAGCCTGCCGAGAGTTAAAACCTCCTCAGCAGTGCCTACCACTGTTTTCAGCATCACTCAACATTTGCTGTGTCTCACCGCTGGTGCTATTTTTTGGTGGTTTACCGATGGATTTCATCAGTTTCTTGCTCAGTTTGCTGCCATAGTCAGAGCAACCGATACTGCTCCATCAGCTGCACCGTGGCATACGCAGTGATTCGAGCAAATGGTTGTGCAAAACCCCTAACAGCCAACGGAGAGCCTGCCGTTGGTTTCAGGGTCTTTGGATCAGGCACAGAGAGCTGTCAGAATGGCAGTTATGGCTCTGGAACAAAAATATTGAGAAAAGCAATTGTAGCAGTGAATTGATACTGATGTTCTTAAAACCTCAGTAATCTTGGCCACATGAAATACAACCTTTCTTGTGACTGAAATAACAGTGAGGCTTAGGTCATATTGTAGACTAATCGCCTGTAATATTTCATTTTCAAAAACTAAATTGTTCATGAGTTATAGCAGAATATTTTAAAAAGAACGTCCCCAAATCCCCACAAAAAACCTTGCATTCTGTTTCTTTTCAAGCAAGGGTAACGAACCAGGCAAAATTATAGTAAAGTTTTTTTTGTCTTTAATTGCTGCCAGGCTGAACGAAGGGCTATGTAGTATTCACCTTAGGCATACTTGTAAAGACTGTTGAAGTCCACAGGCACTGGGCGAATGCACTGATAAAAGGCAGCGCACAGCTCTCAGGCAGATTTGGAACCGGGGGGGTAGAGGGGAACCCCAACACCAGTTGCTGGAGCATGTGGCACGAGTGCAGGCTCCAGCTGACCCTCCCTGCCCGCTGCCTGCCTGCACAGGTAGGCACCCATGGGGCGCTGGCTGCCTTGGCAGCTGCCCCCGATAGGCATCTCGCTGGGGTAGTGCAGGACCAAATACAGATCTGCAGCCTGCCAGCCGCCCCACGATATGCTGTCCCCAGGAAATGATAGGCTCTATGCCTGTCTGCTGAGATCTATTCACTGTTTTAGAACAAATGCATCCACTGTCTTGCCTGGCGCACAGGCTGTGTCCCTCTTGCCCTGCTTTTTAATTATTTGTTTTTCTACTCCAATATAGAAGTGAAGGCAGTTGCTCACATTATGGCAGCACGGCTGGACCTGGGAGGTTTGGGTCCTGTTCCTGGGGCTGCAGCAGACCCTCTCAGGGGTCTTGAGAGATTTCCTTGTTTTTTCAGGCCTCCTGTACCCCTTCCCCCATCGTGCATCACCATCCTGGTAAAGAAATATGTTTGTTTTTTTTCTTGACTCACACCACATTTAGGACTCCACAACCTCTGATCCAAAGCCGGTTGAAATCAATAGGATCCCTCCTGTTAACTTTAAGTGGGCTCTGAATGACACCCTGTATTCTGTAGGCAAGAAAAGGCAAGCAACTCCTTCGAGATGTCTTCCACCTGACCCAAAATTGCTGTAGGACAGCTAACAGCTAATTTGAAGGGTATAAAACATTCTCTTTATTAATAATATTTAAGCTGAAGGCTGCAAGCAGAGACCAGCTGTAGGAACTTATAGAAAATACAACCCTGTCATAGCAAGTCTGAGATAGCAGATCTAGTGGAAATAAGACCCAAAACTCACTCCTTTTATACTCAAGATTAGTGAGGGACCATGACCTATGGCATTAAGGGATTCCCCATGCCTCCCACAGAGGTGGGCAGGGGAGTGCCATTAACCCTGGAGAGCAGCAAGGAGAGTAAGTCTCTGCCGGTTCCCAGCAACATGGAAAATACAAGTTATAAAATCCCCAGGAGCATGGGGAGCAGGGGGAGGGAAGGGAAGGGAAGGAGATGGGGATAAAAGGAGCGAAGCTCCCCCGTGGCTAGGGACGTGTCTTTCCGCACAAGCAGGCTGGAACCCCCAGTAGCTCTACACAATCCCAGCCTTTTCGGTCCATTGAACCAAATTAAGGAAGAGGATTCGGGGAGCTGAAGATATGGAATAAAAAGTGTGACAGTGAGAGGTGTGGGCGGCACGGGAAGATGGGCGATGGGAACGAGGCAGTTTGGGGAAAGACCATGGCTACTGACGGTGGGTGTTTGGCCTCCCAAGAGCAAGTCGTATCCCCTTTCCTGCAGCACTTGCCTTGGATACGCTAGAAATAGCAAGCAATTTCGCCCCAGTGTCTCTAGTTTAGCATTTTCCTTCATACCAGTACAGGAGCATTATTTTAGGATGTGACACTTGACACTTAGTGAGCACAACTTGCCTTTCCAAAGGTGGAGGCATGTTTTCTAGTTTTTAACATCACTGTTATTATTTCAAAAGGGAAGCAAAATGCAGTTGTTAACAAGGATAATAATTAAAATCCCATTACAGCTCCAATTCTGTCATCTTCCTCCCCAGAACAAGCATTAAAATTTTTATTAATAAATGTGCAATTACTGGTGACCTCTGAATAATTTCTCCAGCCTTAATTTCTCCTCACTGCAATACTGTGTTTTATTACTCTATTTTTACTCTGTGCTTTCCTCATTTGATGTTTACTGAAGTTATAATTTTCATATTAAACATGTTCTCATTGAAAAATTGCTTTTTAAAAAATGATTTTTAAAAATACCAATCTTTTTATTGACCAGGAAATTAAACAAGTAAAAAGTTAAGAAACTGTTAGCTGAAAATGCATGTTTAGCAGGCTACTTCCTGATAATGATTTCAATAAATTTTAAAGTAAAAAAGCCTGAAAAAAATTGTCAGCCACCCCCCCCAACCTCTCTTAAGACTGAAAAGAAAAAAGCAGGTTTGTGTCCCTTGGAAAGAAAACCAGTTGTGAATCGTGGCTTTGCTTTATGAAACTGGCATTCATAACCAATTTAAATAAAATTCAGACAGTTTTTATAGAACATTAAAGAATAAAGATATGCCTTGTTCCAAAGGAAGTGAAGTGCGGTGAAATAAAATTCATTGGATTTCCTTCCACATAAATTGGAAATAAAATTTCCAAAGTCATCACCCAGAGCTATAAATATTTTCTTCTTGGGATCTGTGCAGGAGTTGCAGATGACTCAGTAGGGCCCATGGGGCACCCTGGCAGCTACCTGGGAGGAGCCGTCCCTTGCTCTGCATCTCACCACGGCCATACCTGCAGCACAGGGACAGGCCATAAAACTGGCTTTAGTCCTCTGGCGCTCAGGTCCTTTTGCACCTCTGACCCTGGCTCTCACTCATGCAAGGTGTTAATGAGAACGGGTTTTGCCAGGTCTGAAAAGATGCCTATGTAGACCTGTGTGACTTTCTGTAACGGTGCAGTTGGCTTATGGCTCACCTTGCTGCATGCACTGTCCTCCCCATTAAAAAGGAAAAGAGTTTGAAGGCTTTGACCCCCTTTAAGAGCCAACACACAGCAGTAAGAGAGTGGGATTTTGAAAATCAGAAGCCCGTGCTCTTTTTATTTCTGAGTTAAGATCCAGTCCGCGGGAGGGAGTGTTGAGAAGAGCATGGCCACCATTCAGCTGGACTGCAGGGAGGCTTGGGGGTGCTCTGGGATATTGAGTACGTGGCCCTCACTCTTTGGGAATCCTTAGGACTGCGCAGGGCTCCCAGGGGTGACATCCCAAGAAGACAGATTAATGCCACACAGTTATCTGAACGCACACCAAAGAAGATCTGTCTGCAAGGAGCATGCATCTCACTGCCCACTGCTGTCTGTAGCAGACACCTTTTTTACATCTCAGCAGTGACGTGTATTATATTGCTTTTGGGATGGGAAAAAAAACCCCAAAATATAAATCCTGCATTTTATTATAGAAGTTAATACCAATAATTACTTAAAATCTAATGAATTTCAGTTCTCACTTAATTGCTTTTGAGTAGT
Organism: Phalacrocorax carbo; assembly: GCF_963921805.1. NCBI lineage: Eukaryota > Metazoa > Chordata > Aves > Suliformes > Phalacrocoracidae > Phalacrocorax > Phalacrocorax carbo. The sequence goes on along the minus strand of NC_087515.1, from coordinate 79,420,740 downwards.
TCACTTAACTTATTAAAAAGAAGCAAGGACATATTCATTTAATGAGCAGCAGCAGCCTTGGCCTAGCATCTGCCTACATTCTCTTTTCAATTAATCAATTATAGTCCAATGGTGTGTAATTACACATTAAGAAAGTTATTGGATATCGCAGCATGGCTGTCCCAGGGGGCTCATGAATACACTAATATAACACACCTGTAATGACCTGTTCTCACATCTGCAAATTGCTCCCATTTCTCTCTCTCTGTCATTGCTAAATGAAGATGAGAGCAATTACCATTAACTTTTTGAGTCACATCTAGTCAATGAGAGAGAAAAAAGATCCCTACCAGCATTCATAATAAATCTGCCTGTTGGTACCGAGTATTTTAACTGCACCAGTCATCGAGCTGGAAGACAGTAAACGTACATCGGGATCCCGGGGCCAGCCTGGCCTAAGAACAGGCTTCACCTGTAGACGAGAGAAAGAGGCAAGCAGGAAAACCTTGTCAGATCACAGCCAGGCGTAATTTGCCTGGCTTGGTTCGAATCAAACCAAACTCTGGAACTGATCCCTATGCAGTGGCTCTAAGTCTCTGCATAGCAACTAAGCCATGTTGCTGTTGTGTTGAGGGTTTTTTCGAACACTAGAAAGAACAAAATTTACTATGTAATGGCAGAAAGGCTTTGGTTGTGCGAGAGGATACAGTCACCAATGCTCTCTTATTAATGCATAACAAATGAAACCAAGGAGAGACTCTTAATCTGCATAATGAAGTCTGACAAATTCTAAATTGGTGATTTAGTCAACTAAAGGGTCCAAAAATGCTCCGTGGAAGTGAGCTTTTGATGGCTCTATAAGTCAAACGGGATGATATCTGTCAACATTTTTATGAATGTTGTCTTGCATAGTGTGATTTTGATGTGCTGTTGTCTCTCTCTCTGGAAGGAAGTGTCTGTTTCCCTACACAAAGTTTTCTTGTTCATGTTTTGAATCTTCAGTCTGGGGTCTTCGAGGCGGGTGTACAGGCAGATCAACGTGCAGCAATATCTTGAGCATGGCTGTTGTTCATTACAAGCAGGATCTATTTTGCTCATAGTAATCTGAATTATTTTCATGCTGATGCCTTGCACCAAACTAGCATTAACAACTTCAGTGAAACCTTCATCATGCTGGAGGTGACTTATCTTTTTAAGGACCATGCGTGTCTCCTTGTGCTTGATGACCCTCAGGATAACACTCCTGCAGGATTCAGGTGGCCAAACATTGCTCTCAGTTGTACTCACAGTGAGGCAATGGATGTTTCAGTCTAAGCTTCAGCTGGGTCCACATTTCACTCTGGTTTTCACCTGTGCCATGTTTCTTCCCAGTTCCACAGCACCCTTTGGTTTAGGACACGGTTCGGTTCGCATGCCTAGCTGTAGCATCTCAGTATTTGACATCTGGGCTGGACTTTCTCTCTAGGTCCCATTGCTAGTTAACAGAGGAAGGCAAGCACTTCCAGAGTGTGATTTACTCAAAATAATTACGTGCTGGTTTAGGATTGGTTAAACCATCTTTAGATGTGTCTATATCTGTTCATTAACTAGATAAACACCTTCCATATGACACCTACATTTCTGATAGCTGCAGTCATCAGTTGAACTGCATATTTCCACATGTGTCTAACTTCAAGCTTGCACACAGAACCATTGAATTCAAGCAGAAAGAGTGCTTGTATGCTTGAAGTTAGGTATCTGCTAACTTTGTTTTTAGATGTCCGGTCTCCAGCTTTGAAATGGGGATGCTGTTATTTAATTGCCTTTGCATGTAATTTGAGATCGAGATTAAAATATTAGAAGTGCAAAGCAGTATCTGTTATTTAATGTTGATTATACTCCAAATAGTTAACAACACCACCCTTGGTATTTGCAGAGAAGTTCATTTATTATGAATTGTTACCTGACACAATAGGAGAAAACAGGTTCTGAGGTTTACTTTTAGGTATTTAAAAACAGTTTGACCACCCAGGCAATGCACGGTAACTGAAGCAAGGAGAGCAGTGAGTCTGGTCAAAGTGTGGCCAAAGTGATCAAAGTGTGCATGTGGACAATGTTCTCAAATTCTGCTCAATGCACGGCTTTGTTTATATTAAAAATGTTTTAAACAGAAAAAGGAACACAATTATAGTCTAGAGCTTTAATATACAATACAATATTCAGTTGTACAGGCTAGTTAAATATTGGTCCTAAAATGCCTGTCAGTTGGCTCTTAAGTTGTGTAGTTTTTATGTGTCTGATGGGGAGGAGGGTGGTATTTCATTCAGCTGCAAAAATTCGTTTCTAGCTGCAAAAATTCGTTTCTAGCTGTATTCTCTGCAAGAGGCTGTAACTCTTTGCATGTCACTTTCCTAATTGAGCAATAAACTCTGTATTGTACTAATACTTTTTATTATGAGGAATAAACATGCTTCTTCTAGACAGGCAGAGGAATAATTGACCACCTGTGGCCAGTCCTGAAAGAACATTACTGCACATGCCACTGAAATTAATGTCTCCTTAGTCAAGAAGGGAAACAGTCATTTTCTGAGAGATTTTTTTGTGGTTAGAAAGCTAACACACCCGATACAACGTGGATTCCCGACTGCCAAGGGAAGAAGCGCTTGGTGCTCGCACGGTTACTGACCCTCTCTCTGACTTTGGGATTCAAAGAGCAGCTTCATTTGTTAAACACATTAAGCAAAGGGCCAGATTCCGGCTAGAGCCAGGGACGCCTTTACATCACCCTGGCAATAGAAAGAAGACTCAAAAGGTGGTGTGCATGTAATGTACTCCTGTGGCCCCTTTGTGCCGCCAGAGTGGTGCAAAGGACTCTCAAAGTAGACGAGAATCTGTCCCAAACATAGGTTTATGTAATGCCGGAAGATAGCACTAGGACATTGTGCTCGTGTATCGTGTTACAGCTGGCTTGGCACCAAGTCATAAGGGCTGAAGGATGCTGGAAACTGAAATATTAAAGAGCTAAGAGATTGACTCAGTAGAGAGAAATGGTAAATGCTTCTTTTATCAATTATTTTTCACTTTGTATTAATACATCTATGAGACTGTATCTCATGTAAACCACCAGATCCTTCAGGATCCAGTCTCTTCTATAAACTGGAAGCAGGGATTGCCATGAGAAAAGCACGCAGGTCAGACTCCTGGGTGTGCATGCACCTGCAGCACGTAGTGCCCCTGCCAGAGTACGTGCCCAGGGAGAAGCAGCATCCTCGGCAGGTGCATGCACACCCTTACAGGCACAGGCGCTGTGCAGGGCCTGGAAAATGTGTCCAGTCTTATCTTACGCATAGCCTATTTCTTCTTTTCCAAGAGATTGCAGGGGGCTGTGTTGAGCAAGTGCGTTTCTCCCCAGTGGCTGTGCTCGGTACATTGCCACAGGGCTCTGGGCTGTCATCCTTCTTAGTCACCATGCCACGTTCATTTAATGAGGGGTTGTAGCTGATGTGCTTGCAGTCTGGCATTCCAGCTTTAGGTCTCTTCTTCTTCCTGCCACAGACTAGGGCTGAAATTCTCCCCAGTAGCAAGGCATGGCCAAGGCCTGGATGAGTGCAAGCTGTCCAAAGTTCAAACCAGATTAGCTCAAGAACACTGTGATTGGTGAAAGGAATTAACCAGAGGGCCTGGCTGCTGACATACCCCACATAAATGAATATATTTGCTATCAAAATTCTTCCTTGGGGACCTTGCTGAAATCTCAGCTGCCCTATGTCCCCACACAGCAGCAGTGACAGAATTGGTGTCTTCTTTCTGTCCAGGAGCAGAGACCTTTTCTCTCCAGTTCCCCCTGGTGAGATGTGTCCCTTTGGCGTCCCCAAGCTGCTGTCCCTCTGCAGCTGCCTCTGCACTCAGCCAGGAGGTGGGGACCAACCGGACCACAGCAGCCTGCTTGGGTGAGCTGCAATACCTTGCTCACATACTTGGAAAGCAGGCTGTGCTTGCCTCCATCAAATTTATTGTAGTCCCACCACTGTTTGCCTCCAGCTCAGCTGAGTCAGTGTGAGTGCTGAGAGGAACCATCATGTAGACAAGTTTGGCCCAGTTTCCCCCCCATGCTGTTAGAAAAACCTGCTGAAAGCAAATCTGATTAACACAGTGGAGAAAATAGCTCTTCTGTAAAACATTGAGGATTGCCATTAATGCAGGTATGTTGCGATGAGAAGTGGAAGTAGCTTTTTGAACTTTCACGGACTGATGGGCACTGCAGTTCATGGTCTGACTGGCTGTCTGCGGATTCCTAGGTGCTGAGCTCGCAAAATCCTGTGTGGCCTGGGGAATCTGCCTTTTATTTTCAGAGCCACTTTTTGAATGCCAGAGTGGCGGTACGTCAATACCACAGTGCAGTGTCACCGCAGGAGTGTCGCGGAGGTACTGCATCCCTGGTGTGCAAAGCCCTGGTCATGCACCAAACTCCACACGGACGAATGCAGGTACCCATGCCGGAGATACGAGCTGCTGCAGGCATGGGGACCTCCCAGTGCTCTCAGGGTTATAAAACCACAAAGAGGACAAATCCAAAATATCCTGGACCTTGTTGATCCTCCAGGAACTCCACGTAGCTCTGTCCTAGAAGAGGGATTTGGAGAGTGCCCGATTGCAGCACCCAGAGAGAATCAGAAGTGTTTAGATTTCACATTGTGTGTTTTCTCACTGCTGCTTGTTTGCTGGGTGGGATTTGCTCCTTTTCATAGCTGTAAACACAGTGCCCGGGTGAGCTCTGGGAGGAGCCTGACTCAGAGCAGGTCACCCTGAATTTGAGACAAGTGCTTCATCTGAGTATATATACAGTGAAAAGCTAGAAATGGAAAAGATCTATTAGTTCCTTCAGCCGGTGCTTCAATTCTAAAGCATATCTGTAATGTGCTGTAGGCTGGGGAGGAGAAAATTGCTCACTTTTCTGTAAATGGAGAAGCAGTGGGTATCATGGTCTGGTCTGAGAGAAACCACTCCACAGTCTCGACAGTGTATGCTCCCTTTTAGACAAACTCACTCTTCAGTGAAGGTGTTGGGGGCATTTTGAAGTTGTGCCTAATGCTCCTGCCTGTAAGCATGATAGAGAAGGAGAGCAAGTGAGAGGAGAGAGAAGACGGCACAGGCTTTTGGTGAGGACAGGGAAGTGATTTCAGGCGTTTGTGACACCACACAAACCTTGCGTAGTTAGTATCTTCCTGAGCACAATATACCCTGGAGGATGGAGGAAACGGTAATGGGTAGAGATGGGGTGGAGGGAGTGAAAACTACCTGCAGACATGGCATCTGAAAAAACCCAGAGACAAAGCGACTATTTTTAGCTAAAGTGCAAACAGTGATAGATGCCACGGGGCTGCTGTCACTAAAATTTGGCTATAAGCAACATATTCATATTTAAACAAGTCAGCTTTGCACATGGAAATGAGCAAACACTGTGTCGTCTCTGTGCTTATTTGTTTGTTGTGCAGAAGCCATCAGCTTCACTCCTTATCCCTTCACTGTGGTGGTGATGCGGAGTCATGATGATGGATCGGCTGTCTTATCTAGCTTATCTGCAAGGCCACAAAACATTTATATCTTATATGGCATGATAGGCTGTTCTCGTACAACAGTGGAAAATAGGAATTTGGGACTGCCCTTGCAAAAGTACCATGTCCTGCGCAACATTGCCATTCCGGTAAGCTCACTTGGCACAGTTTGTACAGCTAAGCACATCCACTGTGAAACCTAACACTGGGATGCACATGAATAAAATCACACAAAATCAGGAGAGGAGTGAGCATCAGAAAAGCTTTTGAATGCAGGGGGCAAACCAGCAAGGATGGAGTTCCTGCAGTTTCTCTCCTGCTTAGATGGGGCCTGCCTCATCTCTGGTAAAAGGCCTCCAGCTTACACCAGCATCATACTTGGCCAATTATCTTATTTAGGTATCTCATATATATTTAGGTCTTGAAAAGGTCAACAGCAGAGCACGTCTGGGCAGGGTTTTTTGAGCTATAGGACTGGAAGCTTTGCTTCTAGCATCATTAGAAAATAATTGCTCTTGAATGTCCAGGGATTTGAATCTACATGTTGGAGCTCTGAAAAGGAGGGCAGGGAGGTTTAAAATATTATTGAAACAGCTGCTGCTAACATTGCACTCACTGCAGATGCTGAGCAGGGAGCGAGTGCAGTGCACTGGGGGGCACGATGGCTGCATCTCACCTGCCTTAGTAGCCTTGCTCTGGGAGCCTGTCTCCTTGGGCTCCTCCTCACGTGACTGTCCCCAGCACAAATACGCTCCTCCATCCAGAATTCATGCAAGCTGGTGCATGTTTATCGAAAGCTGCAGTGAGGCAGGGATCATCCCTGTGGCACTCCAGCTGACTGTTTTCACCTATGTGTATCTGCTGTTCTTCCATTCAAAATTTTTTTTGTCCTTTGTTTTTTGTTTTCTGTTTCTTGCAACTTTTTCCTTAGGTCTCTCTTCCCCTTCTGAATATCTCTCTTCCTCCATCACTATCTTTCCTTCTCTTCGTTTAACTGTCCTCTTCCCCGGGTCCATGATAAATCACATCACTTATTTTTTATGCCCCCACTTTTTTCAGAGTTCCTGTAGTCTTTGGCTTCTCAGTGCTGTCAGCTGTAAAAAGCCCCCTTCCCTAAATGTTGTAAGGCCCAGATGTTACAAAATGTGAGTTTTTAACATCTAAAAACCTGTCAGTTACCTGCCACTGTACACAGCTTGATTTCTCAGTATGGCCAAACTGGGTGGCTCCTGACTCTGAACGTAACCGCTGAGTTTCTTATCAGGGAGATTGCTTTGACGCCTGGTATTAGACTAATCCTTAATGAGGCATCTGTTCAGTCCTCAGCTCTGTTACAGATATTCCCTGTGACCCTGGCCAAGACATTTTATCTCTCTTTGCCCCTGCCCCTGCCTCTGCTCCCCATTCAGAAATGGGCATATTGCACTACTGAAGCTTATGTGGAATTGCAACGATGAATTCCTCCTGCCTGCTTTGCCTTTACCTCATCCCTTTTGTCTGCACGATTGTCAGCTGGGATAAAGCGCCACCGAATCAGAGTAGCTGTGGTCAGTGCAAAGCTTATGCTCCAAGCGGCTGTCCCAGTCGCTCACCATATCGTAATAACATTGATAGCAGAGAGTCAGCTTTATTACCATTTGCATAGCAGTCTTGTGCGCATTGAGGAGCCTCCTATGCTACCTGTGAATAGCGAACAGAGAAGTTTCCAAGGAAGGATGCTCAGTGGTTATTGCAGGACATAGATAAAGTGGCTTCCTTTGAGGGCTTGTTCCATGGGGTCTTTGGCAGAAAATATGGAGCCTTGGAAGTACCAGAAGGAGGAGGAGGGAAGCAAGGCAATTGCTCCATTTGTAAAACCCCCTCTCCGTTTTTCATGCCGGTTGTCCATCCTCTTTCCCTCACCCTCCCTGCTTTAGTTCTGTCACAATAATGAAATAAAGTAATGCAAGGTAAAGGCATCCTTAAGGCTGTCATTGTTGCCAAGTAATGCTAATAGCACTTTCTCTCTCACATACCTGCTTCTGAACGCTAATGTCATTTAATTATTGTGATGTTGCAAATGAAGGTGCCCACACACAAATTCAGTATGGATGTAATTATTAGAGGTGGAATGCCAATTAAGCACACACCAAAAGCAAGAGGTGTATTTTTGTTTTGCCTTCTGATTTATTATCATTTACCTCACGCGCCTCACACAGCAATGCCTGAGTCAGAGAACCAGCCCTTTGTGCATAAAGCTTGCTCTTAAATCTACACTTCACAAGAAAACGGCAACTGGCATAAAAAAATTGTTTTCAAAATATAACCAGGAGTGTAGTTTTGAAGCATTCTTCATCTCAGGTAAGGAACACAAGGGAAGTATGACTTTTGGTAGGCAGATGCACACCTCCAGAAAAAGCAGTGAATACAATACCATTCACATGCATAACATATGTCAAAAAGCCTTCAGTGAAAATCCAAATTATGCAGAGAAGAAAATCCAGCTTGCAACCAGTTTAAATGTGTTGGCCAAGTCAGCTAAGAAGATCTGCAGGCTTGGGCTTCAGCAGCTAGGGGTGCACCGTCTGCCTGCCACCTAATTACTGGGGTTTTCAATTTTTAGGTATGTCCTAGGTTTGCATTTTTCAATTCTAGTCAGTCAGCCCTACCTTTTGGGGTGAAGAATGCAATGCTGGTGGAGTGTCCTGCCTTGTTTTGCAGCCTGTGCACACTTATAATGTTCTGCTCTCCCAACCTGTAAAGAGTCCTTCTTTGAATACTATGCACTGAGCACCATGCAAGCAGCTCATTATCCCGGGCGTTTCAAGACTAATTTATAGGACATTTGGTTAATTTGCATAAGCCATCCAGTACACAGAATATGCCTCCACAATAAAGTAATATGCCAAAATCAGGATTTATGTGAAAACATGAATAATGGGGGGGGGGGGGGGGAAGGCATATTTAAGAAGCTGTCATTAGTCCCGATCCCTAAATGAATACCCCTGATAAAGTCACAGAATCTGCCTCCCACCTACTGTATGTGAAGCTCCCATATAATTTTCTGCTTTGAATCTTGCTCGTCTTTTTATTAAGTAAGATGGGGTTTGATCCTTAAAACAGCCTTGAAATATGAATACTTGGCGCTGATGGCTTTGTCTGAAAAGGAAACAAAAATCCCCCAAACTGGATCCAAATCAAGGGCTGCACGTTCAGCTATCACCGCGAGGAGCCTTATGCGTCCGCTGCTCTGATTATTACCTTGACACCAGAAACAGGAGGGCCTGTAATCCTTGAAACAGCTGAAATCTGAAGCGCTGGTTCTTCCTGTGCTTTGAGTTAGTCGGTCCTTGATCTCCATGCCTGGCATGCAAGCCTGGCTTTCACTGAAACCTGACCTCGTGGTCCCTTCTTCTGCAGCCCTGTTTGTCTTCTGCTGTTCAGAAATGTGCAGCTTCTGTCCTCAGGACTCTGAATTAGAGCTGCACGGGTCAAAGGAGCAAACAGGAGAGTTGTCATTATTGGATACAATGTCTGCCCTTGATTTAGGTGTCCTTGGTTTTTTTTGTTTTTTTTTTTAAATAATGATTACAAAATAAGAACATTGCAAGAAGTTTTTTAAGCGAACCTTTCCCCTGCAAAGTGACACTGGCTTTCCATGATCTCTAACGCGCAACTGCTTCACCTACAGGTATGGATGGGTTTGCTCCTTTCCTTTCAAAGCCAGCCTGGGATTTGAAAGTCAAGTAGGGTTCTTTCTTCTCTCCCTAATATGTCTTCTGCCATTATGAGGCCTCTGAAAAGCACATTAAGTCCATATTTACCCCTGTGCAATCTAATTAACTTCCAGAATAACTGTGCAGGTGTAACTGAGATCTCAGTATGAAGGCAGCTTTGCTCCACTTATTATAATTGAAGGAACTCTTTGGCCAGCAGCATTCTATTAGTAGTAATGATGTTTGAAAAGAAAATAACTTAGCTGGACTTTTGGACTGAATTTGTAGGAATGCCAGCTAGAATTGCCTAAGTGAATGCATATATATCTGCTTACTTGTAAATAGAAGCTAACTTGAGCTGGAAATCACATGTACAATAAACATGTAATCCTGATGCTATTGCTACAAATTCATTTCCCAGGACAGAGCTACGGTTTCAAGAGCCTGTTTCAGCGCTTTATTGTTTTGAAAGTTTGAGCAGTGTTGGTTGTTCGCTTTGGTGCATCACGTGTAGTTCCAGTTAGGTGAAACCTGCTGGGTATTTAATGGCTTATTCAGCTTGAACCAGAAGTTACTCTGTCGTATCTGTTATTCTAGCTTTTGAGATTAGTATTTTCAGTTGCAGGAATTTGTGGGTGTTTTTAATCAAACTGTACTACAGGTTACATGGAACTGGTAGCATTAACTTGAACATAATGAGTATGTTCAATAGGAACAATGCATGCAGTTTTATGGTTTACTGTCTTCCAACTTGAATCACTTTTTGCTATTATAAGATGCTAGAAGCACATTTTTTTCCTCTGGGGATTTACAGTTTCTCTTAGTGTTTTGATTACTTGTGAATAATTTGATAGAAAACCCCTTACACATGTGCCTGTGATGTACAGCATCTAGCTTGGATTTGGTTTTTGACTGATCCCTCATAGCTGAAGTTACTGTATACAACAAAAAACATTTGTAATGCTGTCAGACAGGAAAAATCTCTCTTCTGCAACTTGACTCAAATTTGTTATGTGTATAGCTCCATGAAGTTCAATAGATGTAAATACAGATTAATTATTTAAAAAGTAATAGGAAGGAATGAGCTTCCAAACATGTAGTGTTTAATTATTTAAAACCTATAATGGAATTTCAACCCTCACGCATACCTCAGATCTCTCGTTGTGCTTGGACAAGTGCCTGAGGTTAACTGGCATGTCCCCACCACCCAGTCATCTCCCCTTCTATATCACAGGGTCATAAACGTGCCTGGTAGATGTGAAGAACAGTCAATATTCTCAGTCATGCCTACTAGTGAATATGCTATACTTAACTCTGTCTTCCTTTCCCCCATTACTATATTGAATCCTGCAATAAGGCATTCCATATAACATTTCCTATAACAAGATGCGTACGAGTGCACAAGTGTGCGCACGTCTGTACCTAGCCACAGAGGACCAAATCCTAAAGTCGGGGCTTGGGCAAAGCCCCTTGTGATTGCTGATCCCACACTGTGGAAGGAGCCCCATAGTAATGTTACACTGGTCATTTGATGGTGGTGATTCAAGGCACCCACTGTATGTGATTAATCAATCACATACTGGTGTTGTACACACATGTAGGTCAACCTGATTCCCATTTCAAAAAACTCATGCTCTAAGAGGGCTAGTCAGATAAGAGGAATCTCCCCATTTTAAAAGGAGGATCAAAGATACAGGCTGAAGATAAAGAACATACAAGCCTCCCAGCTTTAGAGGCCTGTCTGAGCTTACTGTCCCTTCGCTCCACCTGCAATGAATGGAGAGAGAGGGTTCTGCTGGGACCAGTTCAGAGCCTTAGTTGGGTTCCTGCCATGATACACCCTCTGTCCACAGACCTGAGCTGGACAAGCAAATACCTATAACTGGGCCATCCGGATTATTTCACTGCCTACCCTTCCCCTTGTCCAAAGTTACTCAGGAATTTTGTGTTTGTGGGGAATGACTAATGCCAATCTGGCAAGTCCCATCTCAGAACCCCAGCTACACAACCTTCCTTCTTTTACTGCTGCAAGTCACTGGTTGAGGAGCAGTTGACCTGGGGTTGGTGTTAAAATAAATCTAAAGAAAAGCCTTTAAAAGAAAAGCAAACACTTCAGTTGCATTGAACAAATACACAGTTAGGAGTCTTTGTATGTGATGGCTACTGGTCTTCATTTGCCAGCTAGATCTCAGCTGGTTTGATGAGGAATATTTCCAGCGGTGCTCTACCCTGTGAAATTGTTGTCAGGAGGAGCTTTGTGGAAAGACATAGGGAAGGAAAAGGGCTGGAGAAAGCAAGACAGAGTTAGTCCTTTTTGAGGAGGAGTCTAAAGAGCATAGCACTCTTGCGAGCCTTGCTTGCAATACACTTGCAGGGCAAGGGTTTAAATACATGGATTTCTTTTGTCCTGGTGTGCAGCTTCCTCATAGCTGCTTTGTCACGCATGTCATGCAATGTGAAAATCATGTGCATGACGTTGTGAGTATGAAAGGGTTTGCCATTATGCATTTACATAATAAAATCTATGCAGTCACATCGTGCATCACACATACAGGCAAGGAATGAGTGCCATCTACAGTAACACAATGCATTACTAAAGGGTCCTCTGTAATTGTGTTCTTTACCGAATAGCGTGTCTGATGCCTTCTGCTGTAATGTACCCTCTTTGGTAAGAAATTAATACTTTGTGCCAAATTCAACTCTCAGTTACATGGTGCAAATTGAAAAAACAACACTGGCTTCAGTGGAATTATCCCAGATTCATCACAGGGTTACTAAGAATAGATTTGATTTTTGTAAATAGCCAGGTGTCAGGTGTGCCCCAGTGCTAAACACTTTCTAAACAGAGGGATAAGTTAGACCTTTTCATTTGAATAGGGAAGACCTAGTGGGGCTTTTTTTTTCCCACATCCATACCCGACTTAGAAAAAGGTATCTGTAAATCACCAAGGAAGAAGGTGCATTTTCCATTCCTTGAGAACCAGCAAATGTTTTGGCCCTGGCAAAAGCATCTTAGCAGGCAGCAGAGTACGTAAAGGGCTGGCCTTCCCTCCCTCAGGTATTGGTCACAAGTAAAGCTGGTTGCTGCCCACCACCCTCGCAGCGGGCGGGTCCTGTCGGACGAAGTCCGGCTTCATGGCAGGAATGTTCTTAGTAAAACAAGAGGGGCATTAGCAGAAGAAGACAAGGAAGTTTTCACACACATTAGTTCACCATATGTTTGGCTCTAGGCTGCAGTTTCAGACCTTTAAAACTCCTCATTTATTATTTTTAAAGCTAAAATCCTGGAAAACTGGTTTAAGAGAGCTAGAGACCATAATAGTCATGGTAAATCCTACCCACCAGCAGCAGAGTAATTTTTTTCTTTTTTCTTTTCTTCTCCTTTTTTTTACTTTTTCTCCTCACCTCTCCTCTTCTCCCCTCACTATGTGGAGGATGTGCAGACTGTTGCGTTCCCCATCTTTTCTTTTTCCTGGCCTTTATTTCAGTCTTACCTGCTCCATATGGGAGTGCCCAAGAGAGAGCCTAACAGTTGCTGAGAATAAGCCTCTCTCCACTGGTGCTTTTGTGCTAATAGAAGGGGGGAAGGGGAGCTGGGTCTGTACCAATGGGCTCTGGGTTTCAGCCAGGATCATTGCCTTGCAGCAAGAGAAACTAGAGGGATGCAGAATGCTTCCTCTGTGCACGGCTGAGCAATTTCCCTCGCTTGGCTTCGTCTTCTCCAGCCCCCAACTCCAGAGGAAATGGGAAAATGAATTCCACTCTCCATGCCCAATCTGCAAGAGATGTGACATGTCTCGGTCCTGGGCTGAAACTGATGTGACACACTTTTCCTTGATCCAAGCAGATTTTGGATCTGGCCCAGGGTTGCTCTAATCAAATGTGGTTTCTAGGGAGGGCTGCTCTTTAAACTGAACATATTCTGGGATGTGGGGTGATGCGTACCATTACCAGCGGCGAAAACAGCAATTCTCAAAGTGTGAATCACACACAGTCAAATCTGGAACAGTTTTGAATCCCTTCAGAGCTCTATAGACTAAAACCCAGCAACACTCCTCTTGGAAAGTTTTTAATTTTTTTCATCCATTTTTACTAATGATCAAGTCAATCTTTCCCTAATTCAGTCAATCTTTCCCTAACATTATTTTTCCAAGCAAGCAGCTGATGCAGTCCCACAAGCATTTTATATGTTTGGGAAAGGTGGGAAAATGTCTGCCAGGGGCTCTATCTCAGGTAGACTGTGAGACCCAGCCAGTTCTGCTGCAGCCCACATTACGGCCATGTATATGTTAAAGCACATAGTGTAATAGATCCTGGCCTGTCAATATTAATGCATGATTCAGATTAACATGTAATAATAAAGGCTGAAGATGCCTGACCTTTATAGATAGGTGGAAAAAAATCACCTATCCTATTCCAAAGCACCCAGAGACTTCTATTCTGTAAGCTTCTTGCTTGTACAAGCATAAATCAGAAGAAACAACACAAAAATCTGCGAGAATTATGCCACCATAAAATGACATAGATGAGAGGAAGAATTGGACTTAGGCCCTTCATTACAGGTAAATAAAGGTTTCTCAAGGTTTCAGATTGCATTCCTACTTGCTATTCTACGGACTAATGATATTTCAAATCTGGATTACAGTAATATTCTCTAGACCCAGTAATACTACATTTAAGTCTGAGTGATTTAACAGCTGTTCAGTGGTGATCTTGGTCCAGGTGAAGTGGTATTGGCCTCCAGCAATGCCTTAGGCTAAAAGCATCATGTGTTAGCAAAAAACATTAACCTGCCCCTCAAACCTCCTCATTATTACATTTATAGTCCTGTCAACCAACCTATGAACCACTGGAAACATAAAGGAGGTGGTTTTATTGTTATTTTTATGTTCTCGTGAATGTTAAAAAGAAAATATATTGGAGAAAAAATACATATAAGATATTACTAGATATAAATTCTAGACAGATGAGCCACATGGGTTATTTTCCATCTCACAATGTTACTTTGCTATATGACCAGAATAAAGTTTTGTTCAGAAAAAAAGGGTGAACATGTTTATTCAGGTCCCAAGTTAAAAAAAAGTGAATGAATTAGAGAATATAAATCTTCATTGGGCTTCTGAAGTTATCTGCAGACTTGGTAGCATGAGATTGTCAGTGTTGAAGATTTCTCATTTGGAGAGATTTTGGTCACTCAATAATTTAGGTACTATTTGAGGCTAGTAAAGTGCCCCTTTCCTCTTTTACCCTTAAGTTTTCCTGTGCTTAACAGCAACCGTAATTCTCAAAAGAATTTGATAGAAACATTTACGGTGTTAATTGCTCTCAATTTCCTTTTCTTTCCCTGATTGCCGGGGCTGGCTGCAGGGAGTGCTGCAAAGCCTGGTGCATACAGGGTCTCCTTTCCTCAGTGCATTGGTTGACAGCTGCTCTGCAGAGGAGACCTTCTGTGGCTGATGTTTGGTTCTGTTCTCGCGAGAAGCAGGGTCTGTGCAGCTCCTGCATAGGAGTGAGGAGTTCCTGGCATGGCAGAGGTGCTGGGCCTCTCATCTGTTCCCTGAAGAGGGGCTGGCAGTGTTTCGCAGCCCGGGCACGGATGAGTCCCTGTGGCTTGAGCACCCCAGGGATGGAGAAGCTGCTCTGTTGCCTCCTGTAGCTGAGCATGTGAAAATGTAAACTGTGCAGAAGTTTCTCCAAGGACACGGAGGTAAATGTCCCCATGAGGAAAGAAATGCATTTCCACTCTCTAAGCGGAGGAAGGAGGGGGGATTTCCTAGTTCAATCTTCCCTTGCTGCCCCAAAGAGATGGCAGGCACTGAACACTGTGAGGAAGTACTTCTAAGCTGCAGAAATGTTTTTCCAGCTGCTAGCTTTGTTTTCTCTCTTCTAGCTTCCTGAATATTCAAAGCCGACAGTTCTTGTCCTCTCTCAAGGTGCTTATGATGCTTCTCACTGCCAAGTCTTTGCACAGCTTTGGTGGCAGCAGTTTGAGGAGGTACATTTCATGTCATCTTTAGGAAGAAGCAAAGCTCTCACTGTGGCACTAACAAGCTTAAGGATCATAAAGCAAACCCTCCTGTTGTAGAAAGGCACATACTGTAGTTCACTGAGACTCCCAGCTTCACCTGCTTGATGTAGTTCTTGCTCCTGGCCACTCGCTTTTTCCCCAGGTCATTTTGGGACCAGGGGCGTTTGAGAATGCACATTATGGGAGGTCTTGGCCTGGAAATCAAGTGTCAGACATCAAGGTGACCAATGCCCACATAACCCGAATCAAACTGCGTGCCTGACCAGCAACTCTGTGACTGTCTTCTCCCACTGCTACCCACGAGCTAAGGACCATGAGGAGCATGATGCAAGCACTCAGTTGCCTCCAAAGATCCCCACCCTCGAATTAGGCTCACCAAGGAGGCTACAGACACACTTGAATGGTCTCCTGTCAGACCAGATTAAGTCTGAAAGAGGAACTGCCTCTTGGCCTTTTTGTATGGGCACAACACTGTGGCAAATGCTGGGCTACTGCTTGCAGATCTGTGGCAACTGTCTGATGAGCTTGAAGCTTGATGGGAGCTGAAGTTGAGCCTGGGACTCGATGGCTTGAGCCAGGGTTTGCTCTGGCCCACAGTCTCTTGCACGACATAGTTGTGCTCAAAGGCCAATGGATTCACAGTGGGACGAGGTTTCTCGGGGCCCGCATTACCCTTGGAAAGGGCACTCTGGTTTAGGTGTTCTTCAGGCATTTCTGTAATGTGAGTCTTGGTGAGACAGATTGCCTGTCTTGCTGAGGATGTGTAACCCCCCCACCCGCTCCTGCTGTTGCCCTCTTCTCATCTTCGGCTTCATCTTCATTTTATTTAGGACTTCTGTCACTGCTGGAGTGGTGGCCTTAGCCAATACTGAAACAGTCACGCACACGTGCCCTGTAATCAGCTCTTGTGTGGTACAAGTGTAAAAACCCCGCATTAAGGTTTTTAAGGTTTAAATGCTGTTATTGTCCCATTCTGAGTTATTTCATCCAGGAAGGTTTCTGGGGAGAACTTCCCTCTTGGCAAGCCCCACCTCACATGACATTAATTTTCCCTGAAATTTCGCCCACCATATTGTGGGCTTCACCGGCAGTTTCAGATCCAAAGTTCCTCCTGTGGTTTCAAAGCCTCAGACTGAAGTTGAAAACACGGAGCTCAGCTGTTTATATACAAAATCAAATACGTAGCCACTTTGATGAAACAAGACCCAACCTGGATTTCCACCGGGCATTAGCATAACTTACATTCGTTGCTTTTGGCTGGGAACATTAAAAAGCCCCCCAACACAAAGGAATGCAAGGGCTTTGAAAAGGCTATGTTTTAAATACCACAGATGACAACTGCAATGATTCAAAAAATGAAATCGATTTATCATTACCCATTAATTACCAAAGAGCTCTATTTTCTCCTTATGCTTCATGTAGCTTAGACTTTTGCATAATAAGGATGAAGAATGGAGACAGAGTAGGTTTTGCATTTAAATGACATAAAGTCAGTATTTGCTTCTCAGAAATGCTGCTAAAGATTTTTGGGAGGACAAGAAGTTTAAGAGGGTTACATCAGGGAAAGGAAAAGCAAGTGAGCAGGCAAGCTTTGGTCTCTTTTAAACAGAGAGAAACTAGTCACAGGACAGTTTTAAGTTGTAGGCAACTGCAGTGTTCTGTTTTGTCAACTGTTTTTGCACAAAGCTCCAAACATTGTAAAAATCTGTTTTCCTTCACACCTAGCATCGCTACAAGCTATATTGTAACCACATTCACAGTGTGTTAGAGCCTGCCTCGGGGTTCCTTAGCAGCAGGTTTCAGCTGGAATGATTTTTTTTTTTTTTTTAATTTTTTATAATAATCACTCCATTCAAGTGGAACAATTATTATAAAATATTATCACGAGCCATCGTGGACAGAAGAATCCTGCCACAATAAACGTGCCGATTGTCTTGCAGTAAGCACATTGAAAATAGCGATCAAGGCTGGATAACTGCTTAGAGCCACACTTTGGCTTATGCCTGTTACTAGTATTGTCTGATATTTGGTAGTGAAAGAGCATCAATTCCCAATCACGACAGCTGAGGTGAGGTCTTGGTTACAGTCATCTTGAAAGTAGATGCTGTGAAATGCCCTCCCCCTTTGGGGACAGTCTGCATCCTTGCCAGGGACCCCCAGAGCAAAGCCCCCGCTCCATGGGCCAGCATGCAGTGGCTGCAGTGCTGGCTGGACATGCAGACCCTGTGTACCCTGCTCAGGCAGCAGCCATGCCCCAGGCTACCCAGTCCCTCTCGAGAGAAAGCCTGAACAGGTCCAGGGTGAGCATTTTGGAGGAGAATTAGGCAGGGAGATAGGGGACACCTTGGCGAGTTGTGCGGCTTCTTGCAAGGAGGCAGTGCCCACTCCATCATTTGGCACAGGGTGCTGGCAGCTGAATACCTTTTGTGATAATTAGCTGAGAAGAAAGCACAACAGCATTAGGATAAGCAAAAAAGCCTTTAAATTATGAATTTCTATTCCATTATGGTGATTATCACTAACCTCTCAAAGGGGTTTGTCATTTGTCATTGTCTCTGTGTAGAATCTATTCCTCTCCTCTTCCTCACTCTGACCCCACGCACCTGAGTGGAGCACGGCCATGTCCTTCTGCAGATCTTCCCAATTGGCATGGCAGGGTGTCTACCTTGCACTTCTTAATATTAATCTTTTTTCTGAGTCAGAAAATGCTAAAAGGGAGCTCCAGTGCCTTGGAATGATCTTTATGTCAAACAAATTGCCGCATGTTTCTGTGCTAAGAGCTGAGCAGTGCCTTCCCAACCTGGCAGAGGCTTTCCTTCCACAGGGGCAGCTCCATGGGGGGACCCCCTGGGAGGTGAGCAGGACAGGCAGTGAAGAGTTAGTACAGACCTCCACGTTGCTCTTTGCAGGAGGGGTCAGTCCAACACAGAGCCCCACTGAGGCCACGGCTTCTCTGTGCTCCCAAGTGTTAATGTATTCAACACTCAAGGTACAGCTCTTGGCCCAAAGTTTCTTTGTGCTTGGTCATGCAACAGACTGCAGAGGTGGGGCCATGGGCAGGATTTAACACCACAGGCAGGATCTATGAGGGGATTTGTTTCAAAAATAGCATTACCTTTTAGGTGACCTGCTCTGAAGAGGAGCCTTGGTGGTGGATAAATGGAGGAAAGAAGGGAGAGAGCAGGCAGCCACGTTGCCCAACAAGCTGGGGGGCTGGTGAGGACATCTGAGAGAGGTCTCAAACTCCTTTGCCCTTTACAGTTAGGCACATAATCTAACACGACACACAGATTTAGGTTTCTTTCCTTTTGACAGACTTAATTTTCCCCTGGTGTCCTGCTGGGAGTGCTTCACAGCCTTGCGAGGGGGCCCGGGTGGCGAGGTGCCTGGGTGATCTGCAAAGGGTCTGACTGAGCTGTGTGTAAGAGCATTTGTTGTGACTCATTTGGTGTTTACTAGAAACCTCTGTATGTGCGTTTCAAGCCACTTCCTAATTTCTAGATTACTGCCGCGTCCAATGTTTGGCAGGCTTCAAAAAACTTGAGCCCTTGCTGAAAAACATATGGCTGGTGTGTCGGGTTCTTGCTTGGCTGCAAGGCAGGAGCATGTGCAGGGGGAAGTTGACTCCTTGCCTTGCAGCTTTTGGGGTGGGGTGGGAGCCTCTGCCTCCACACCTCGTACATCCTGGGAGGGTGGCAGGGTTGGAAACTGCAGGGAAGGGCCTGTGACACAGTCTGGGCTAAAATGAAAGGCAAACAGGGCCAAATGGGATATAGGAAATGTGCAGTGGCAGCCATGAGGCCAGAACATATGCCTGAGCATATATGAAGAGACAGCAGTTGGATACCACAGTGGGAAAAGGGACTAGCAACTACTCAGAAAAGTTGAGTACATGGATTTTATGCCAGGAAGCAAGGCTTTGATAATCTTCAGTCCCATGTTTCAGCATCTTTCATAAGAGCCTGATCTTCAGGATACGATGCATCCCTCCCTTGTGCAAGGTGTCCTATGACAGCGTTCTTCTGCGCAAGGAGAGGAGCTTTGTTAGTCACCCTCTGGTTCTGGAGAAGCTGATAAGGCACTGTCTTTGCCCTAGTGACCCCTTTCTGTCCTCTTGCTAAGCTTTACCAGGGAGCTGATGCTAGTCCAAAGTGCTGTGTATATGACACAGGCTCACTTTCATTGCAGCGGTGGTGTTTGCACAGTACTCATTCCTGGTTTCTCTCAGGCTGATGTAAATACCTCCACAGACAGATTTTAGCAAATCTATTTCTTAATGATGTAGTGTCTGATACTAGATTATCGTTCAGAGGTTAGTGGTGGACTGAACTGATGGATTAAAGTATTAATTACCCTGTACCTAAATCCCAAACTTGGCCCTTTAAGCACAGCAGGATGCCTGTGTTGTGCTCATGTGGCAACCTCATGGCCACGTCTGGACACCGCTTTGGATGTTTCTATCAAAGTAAAGACGCAGATGCCAACAGGAATGGCCTTTTCCCTTCTTTATGTTAGAGAAATCTGAGCGTTACAGGATCCCTCGGTCCTGGCTTCCTCGGTCTTCCCGTATTGGGTGCGAGTAATGTTTCTGCTGATGCAGTGTCTTCTGAGTCATCTCCTGGTGTAGATTGCTGCATGTTTCACAGGAAAGTGGTATGAATGATATCAAGTCATTGAGCTTATAAGTAGCACACTGGCAACCCGCCACTAAAATATAAATACATTAAATGTACTGAAGGAAGTGTTCATTCTGTTGTTTAGTGTTGGACATGCCCCAGTTAGGTAAATTTAATCTTCCTGAGGGTTGTTGCGTTACAGCTGAATGAGATAGGCAGTTATCTTATTACTGATCTTTCTGTCATTCAGGGTTTGTGTCTGGCATTCATGGTGTGAAGTGTGCTTGCCCAAGAGCGGTCCTAGGAGTCTTTTCCAAGGGAGATGAAGGTGCATAGGGGATCTGTTAGCACCTTGCAAGGTCTGACCCTTTATCTCGGAAGTGTTCACGCTCCTTGTCAGTCACCTTTACCAGTCCCACCTCCTTTTGGCTAGAAATGTGCAAAATGGTTGCTTCCCCTATGTTTGCTAGGAAATGTCTGAAACTCGGCTTCACAGTGTTTGTGTTTTTCCCATGTATTCCTTTTGTTAACTTGTGCTATGGGATTTTCTGCCGCAGTTCCTTCCAAAATCCCCAGCTGTGCCTCTGCTCCTCTTGAGGTCAGGGGCAAAGCTCCTGCTGACTCCAGGGTGAGCGGAGGCTGGCATTAAGCGTCAGACCCAAAGCTGACTGCACTGAAGAGGAGTCTCTCCTTTGTTTTCCACGGGTGCTGGGTCGGACCCTCCCAATGTGATCCCACAGCATTAACTCTTGTGACTAATCCTGCTGAAACCTGGGGAGCTACTCCCGTGCATAAGCACTACCAAATCCGATGCACAGCATTAACAAAGACTGCAACAGTTTAGCTCTTCTCTTGGTTGTATGGTGGAGGGAAAGGATGAGGCAGGAAGAGAAGCAGAAGGAATAAACGAACGGAGAGATTTTGAGCTGGTTGTGATGAATGATGATTTTCTGTATGGAATGCAAGCACTTAGAAAAATAAGACATTGGCTGTGTGTTTTTACAGATAAGAAAATGTTATTTTATTGAACGGAAAGATATATATATTTCACCTATCACATCTGAACTAATCAGTGTAGGCTTTTAGAAAAAGTCTGTAATTACTCTGAGCACGTCATTAGTTAGATGTAAAATGAATGATATTGCTCCATTTTATTACCTCTAGTGATATAGCCATTTGTATCATAAATTCATTGACCTCATCTTAAATGATCAATCCTGTAAGACAGACTTGATTCATTAATTCTTAAGTGACATTTTTTCTCCTTCAGTAATTTTCCTCTTCATCGTAGGGACTGTTTTTCTGCCTTTTAGTATGGTATTGTAAGGTGTCATATTACCTGCATAGAACAGGCACATTTTATACTTGTATCTTAAACATGCAGCATAGACTGATTACAAGAAAGAAAGAGAGAAAGAAAGAAGAAAGAAAGAAAGAAAGAAAGAAAGAAAGAAAGAAAGAAAGAAAGAAAGAAAGAAAGAAAGAAAGAAAGAAAGAAAGAAAGAAAGAAAGAAAGAAAGAAAGAAAGAAAGAAAGAAGAAGAAAGAAAGAAAGAAAGAAAGAAGAAGAAAGAAAGAAAGAAAGAAAGAGAGAAAGAGAGAGAGAAAGAAAGAAAGAAAGAAGAAAGAAAGAAAGAAAGAAAGAAAGAAAGAAAGAAGAAGAAAAGAAAGAAAGAAAGAAAGAAAGAAAGAAAGAAAGAAAGAAAGAAAGAAAGAAAGAAAAGAAAGAAGAAAGAAAGAAAGAAAGAAAGAGAAAGAAAGAAAGAAAGAAAGAAAGAAAGAAAGAAAGAAAGAAAGAAAGAAAGAAAGAAAGAAAGAAAGAAAAGAAAGAAAGAAAGAAAGAAGAAAGAAAGAAAGAAAGAAAGAAAGAAGAAAGAAAGAAAGAAAGAAAGAAAAGAAAGAAAAGAAAGAAAAGAAAGAAATTAAATACACAGATGTAGGAGGTAGACATTTCTCTCTGATGTTAACTTCAACACTTTGAAATGTTTGCATAAAATCGATGAGATAATTATTAGATATCTGGTCCATCCAGGATGTTCAAAGGAACAGAATTGCCGCCTTTAATTTCTGTGGCTTTAATTAATTTTATCTAGTGATAAAATATACAGAACAGCCTGTGATCAATATGTGAGTGAGGCAGGCAGACTTCAGAGTTTCTTGTACCTCAGTGAATTATTGAAAACAGGAGAAATCAGTAGAGAATTTCTGAGCAGGATTTCTAAATATTTTACCGAGGAAGAGAAAATATTTGTTTAGCTAGGAGTGACATAGAAGCCCACTTGAGATAAACAAATCAATATAGCAATAAAACACTAAAGTATTTCAGTGAATTTTTCAACTTATAACTAATAAAATTAAATTATTAGAAAAGATGATGCAAGTTTTTTGGGGCTGTCTTTTCCTTTCAGTTTGTTTAATTAAAGTTACTGAGGGGGCTCTTCCTAGAAAGATAAGGAGGCTGGGTTTACTCTTTCATATTTCTCAGGTGCTTCTTTGGCAGCAGGCTTACAAGTTGGTTTGCTTTCTTTGCCCCGAAGAAAGGGCAAGTCTTAGCTGCACTATCCCAGGACTAAGTCAGGGAGGCAGCTGCATCTGGAGTCCAGCCCCATCCCTCACAGCAGCTGCCTCCAACACTGGTCTCCTCCTCATCTTTCCCCTGCAAGCAGACACTGTTCAGGTGGGTGATGGGCCCGGGTGGGTTTCATCGCTCCCCCAGCCTTCCTTGGGAGTAAGCTGGGAGCTCCTGGTACCATTTTGTGCAGCTCTTGCAGTATATATGGAGACCCTCTGCCTCTCTGCACAGCCCTTGGGGCAAGAGCATACCCTGCAAGTGGCAGAAGGGGCACAGTGGTTTACATCCTGATTCCATACATGCAAGAAGATAGTGTTCTGTGGCTACAGCAGTAAGCTTTCAATCAAAAATTACTTAGAGGTAAATTCAGCAGCTTTACTGAGTTAAACAGTACCTTATTAACTCGAGGTGTAGACTCACAAATTCCCCTTTTGCCTGCTTGGAAAACAGTGGCAAGTCATAAAATTTCAGGAGGTCAGTTATAAGGTGTTTCCATCAGATCATCCTGTGTTGACTTGCCAGGTTGTTGGCAAAACCCACACCCATGCCAAATACCTGGGATGGTTCAGTGCCCACTGCTGCGTGTTTGCACTATTTGTGGCAAGGGGTTGCCCAGCTCCAGTGCTGTCTGCGATGGCCGCTGAGCCTTCCTGCGGGGAGCAGAGGGAGAGCCGATGCCTGGTAAAACCCGGGGGCCCTTGGAAGTGGGGGTGACCCTGCTTTGCCTTCCTCTGTGCACTCCTGCTTCCCATCTGCCCTACGCCGTGGGTGAATGCATGTGCAGTGGCAGCAGAGGGGTCTACCTCAACTCTTCTGTGCGTTTGACAGCCTTTTTGTCAATGTTTTTTAGGGTGCTGCATTGTCAGTGTGTGCTCAGTGCAGGCCTTGTCTCTAATGCACCAGGAAATTTTCTTCCTTGCATGGGGCATCGTGCTGGAAATACGCCTGTCCTAATGCTGCACGCATCGAGCAGCACCAGCACTGCCTCTGCTTTACCTCACGTGGTGCTGTGTCCATGTGCCCAGGCTAAAAATCTGGGCCCTGCATTCCCAAACTTCACGGGTGACTTAATAGTTGTTCCTTCTCAAGTAATTATTTAGTTTGATTTAAATGTTGAGATAAAAACTTTGTGGTAAAGAGAGGGAGTGTGTGTGTGAGCGGGGTGGGATGGCATGAGAAGGAATCAAATAGCAACCCAACTGGAAGACCAAAAGGTTGCAGAGTTAAAATAAACAGGCTAATAGCCTTAGCATATATAGGGTGTGGGTGTGTGCATATATATATATTAAAGATATATTACTGAAAACTCAAAAATGTCACCACTGTTTATATTAAAGGAAAGCTGAGAGTTAAATGAGATGGGTAATCAGATGCCTGACATATGTTGTTTGGAATTGTTTATATGGCCAATAGTTATTAAAATTAATTATCCTTTCAATGCAGTCTTTTCACAATCATATTCTTTTTTCTTTTTTTTTCTTTTTTTTTTTTTAACAAAAGATAGTAATTTCAGAACAAGCTAATATGGGCTATTTGGAAACGGCAGAACAAACAATACCAGGATGTATTCTGACATGGTCATAGGCTCAACATGCTGACAGGAAGCACCAAAAATCTCTGTCAACGGAGGATTTTGAGCACTAATGTAAATGACAAAAATGGGGTTTTTGTGTGTGTAAAATTCTGTCAAAAAAGTAAGGCACTGAAAAATCTGACATCTGTTTATCTGTTTATAGCTATGGCAAGATTACTCATATTAATTCTTGTTTAAAATGCCATATGAAGGAAAGGCATTTGTGCAAACAAGAGTCATATTTGAATTGTAGATCATGTCTTCACCATCTGTGAGAGCTGTTGGTGTTGCAAAATTAATGTGTTAATGAAATCACAATAATTTCTCTGAAGTAATGGATTCTGAAGCCTAGAATGACTATTTTTTGAACTTTGGTGTCTAGTGGTTTACAACTGGGAAAACCTTTCACAGCTTAATTAGTTCTGCAGCCTTACTTTAAAAAAATTGGCTATGCCTTCACCACACCAATAGTAACACAGAAATGGATTAAATGGAAAGCAGAGAAACAAAACAAAAATGAGCCTGCAATGCAAACTTTTTGCTGTAGTATTTGAAAAGTTGCTAAATAGGCCCTTGCTTGCCAAGGGTTTTACTCAAAGTGACTTGTACACAAGAGTGGGCAAACAGCTCAGAAATAATTCCAGCTTGCCGAAACATCAAGAATTTGGACTATTCAAACCTCACATAAATGTCCTGACTATTTCCAAGTTTCTCCTTGGATTGAAGGGCAAAGGATGAATGATACTTTTTGCTTCATGATGCCGTTTTAAAATACCACACCCTTTCCAACTTACTATTTGATTACTTACTATTTAATTTATTATTTTTTAATATTTTAATTATTTTAATTTAAATATTTTATTAAATATTTAAATGTTAAATATTTTATTAAATATTAATTTAAATATTTTAAATATTTTGAATTATTATTTAATTACTTACTATTACCCTTAATAGAATACTAAATGTTATGGTGTGCTGCAGTTTAGCAGAAATGATTTGCATTCATTTCCAGCAACTTTCTGAGTCCTTTTCTAGTTATACTTCTTGTGTAGCACAGCATCCCAGACGGTACAGGTGTGCTTAAAGTACCACTGAGGAGTAATCACAGCCATACTGGTATGGATTTTTATGCTTACATATGTGTGTTGTAAGAGCTTATGCCAGCTGAGGATTCTTCTCTGTGGTACAGGTTTAAGATATATAATGTATTTTATAAGGCAGAACTGACATCATGGGAGCCAGAAAAGGGGGTGGCATTCAATTCACCAATATTTTGGAGCAAAAAAAGCATAGTTTTCACAGACATAACTATCTTTGTTCTGCTAGAAAAATAATGTGAGTGTTTAGAGAGCAACTGAAAATATACTTTTGAAATAACACTATGAAGAGAAGATTGCTTTTCTTACCTGATTTGATTTTATTACTGTGTTGTAGGTATGTGACTGGTGTAAGCACATAAGACACACAAAAGAGTATCTGGATTTTGGGGACGGGGAAAGAAGGCTTCAGTTCTGCAGTGCAAAATGTCTCAATCAGTACAAAATGGACATTTTCTACAAAGAGACACAGGCCAATCTTCCAGCTGGACTGTGCAGTACATTACATCCTCCAGTCGAAAATAAAGCAGAAGGCACTGGGGTGCAGCTGCTGACTCCAGATTCTTGGAATATACCGCTAGCAGATGCTCGGAGAAAAGCCCCATCCCCAGCGTCTGCAGCTGGCCAAATTCAAGGTCCTGGACCATCAGCGTCTACCACTGCCTCTCCGTCTGACACTGCCAACTGCTCTGTCACTAAAATCCCCACGCCAGTTCCCAAACCTATTCCCATCAGTGAGAATCCAAATATTCCACCAGTTTCTGTCCAGCCACCTGCTAGCATTGTGCCTCCAATTGGTGTCCCACCTCGCAGTCCTCCCATGGTGATGACAAACCGTGGGCCAGTTCCTCTGCCCATATTCATGGAACAGCAAATTATGCAGCAAATCCGTCCACCATTTATTCGTGGGCCGCCTCACCATGCCTCAAATCCTAACAGCCCTCTGTCAAACCCAATGATTCCTGGAATTGGTCCCCCACCAGGTGGTCCTAGAAATATGGGTCCCACCTCTAGCCCCATGCACAGGCCGATGCTTTCCCCTCATATCCACCCCCCCACAACACCTACCATGCCTGGGAATCCTCCAGGCTTGTTGCCGCCTCCCCCTCCCGGAGCCCCTTTGCCCAGTCTTCCCTTTCC
Organism: Phalacrocorax carbo; assembly: GCF_963921805.1. Taxonomy (NCBI): domain Eukaryota; kingdom Metazoa; phylum Chordata; class Aves; order Suliformes; family Phalacrocoracidae; genus Phalacrocorax; species Phalacrocorax carbo. The sequence goes on along the minus strand of NC_087515.1, from coordinate 79,394,504 downwards.
CCCTGTCAGCATGATGCCAAATGGTCCTATGCCTATGCCACAGATGATGAACTTTGGATTGCCATCGCTTGCCCCGCTGGTACCGCCCCCAACTCTACTAGTGCCATATCCTGTCATCGTCCCTTTGCCTGTCCCCATCCCCATCCCCATCCCCATCCCTCACATCAACGACTCCAAACCCCCCAATGGCTTCTCCAGCAACGGTGAAAGCTTCATTCCGAGTACCTCCAGCGAGACGCCTGGGGCAAAGACAACCAATAGCTCTTCATCCCCTCGAGAGTCAAAGCAAGGATCGTCCAAATCCTCTGACTCGTCACCGAGCTGCTCAGGCCAGTCCCTAAATCAAGCTCAAGTACTTCAGGAGCACAGTAAAAATGAAGTTGTTGACTTGACTGTCAGACCTAGTAGTCCAGTGAACAGTAAATTTGGTTTCCCTAGTGTGCTACAGGGTCCACAGGACGGTGTGATAGACCTAACAGTAGGCCACCGGTCTAGGCTGCACAATGTTATCCACAGGGCTTTACATGCCCAAGTGAAAGTTGAACGTGAACCTAACAGTGTTGTAAATCTGGCTTTTGGTAGCTCAGACAAAAGGAACTGCAGCGACTGCAGGGACAACTGCAGCCCGGTTGACTCAAAAACGTTACCGTGCAGTGATGGAGCTCACTGCTGTCCTGTCTCCTTGGCCTCTGGCACGCCGGGACTGGAAGCTGGTGCAGCGGTGTGCAACGTCATTGTGAATGGCACGAAGAGCACGGAGGGTTCCAAGAACCCAGAGCCACCCCAGGAGCCGAAAAAGCCCCAGCCCCCGGAGGAGCTGGCGGTGAGCGAGCTGGAGTCAGTTAAGGAGAACAACTGCGCATCAAACTGCCACCTTGAGGGAGATGCTGGCAAGAAGACCGGGGAAGAGCCCCTTGCTGGGGGAGACAAACAGGACCCGAACCTTAACAATCCAGCAGATGAGGACCATGCGTATGCTTTGCGGATGCTGCCCAAGACAGGTTGCGTGATCCAGCCTGTGCCAAAACCAGCAGAAAAGACTGCTATCGCGCCGTGCATTATCTCAACGCCAATACTCAGCACAGGGCCAGAGGATCTGGAGCCACCATTGAAAAGGAGGTGTCTCCGAATTCGAAATCAGAATAAGTAAAGGTTTGTGTAATCACTACTGCCTTCTGTGTGAGTAGAATGAGTATTTTCAGGTATGAGGTCAAACTCGTGTGGATGTGGCCTTTGTGAAACAAGTTACGGATCCCAATTTATCAGCACTCTCAGAAGACTATTGGTATTTATGTTTTAATATTGTTCTTTGTGTTGTATTGCATCTGTACTTGTCAGTAGTCCATCCATCAGCAGCCTCATTACACTTTTGCTCACAGAACATTTTGTGACGGTGCTGGCTGTGAAATTATTGTGTTGTGTATGTCAAAGTCAGTGGTTTTCTGCCTAGGATATGGTTTAGGTCTGGGCCATTAATCTGCTTACTTATTCCAGCTGAGTTACACAGCAACTCAAGCCTTCATGATGATGATTGAAATTGCCCTACAGCATAGCACAGAGCAGGATGACCCAGCTGCTTCCTGCTAGCTCAGATCCAATTGACTTACCAAATGGTCATCTCCAATCCTCTTACTTTGGTTGCTTCCAGACCGCACCCTGGCTTTCAGCCAGGCTGTTCTCCGGGGAGTGAACCCCCTCTCCCTGAGCGTTCCTTCCTCAGGTATCGGTGCTGAGGGGCTGCCTGCTGTTTGTCACCTGCCTGCCGTAGCTTATCTCAGCAAGACCTGTGCCATGGGGATTTACTCTCTTACCTGAGGTATCTGCCTCTGGTGCAAGTCTCCCACCTTAGAAAGGCAGCCGAGGTTTCCCCCAGCCCTGCAGTTGTTATATGTGTGTGGTTCCTTGTAGGGCTGCAAAGCAAGGCAGAGGTATGGGTAAGTCCACCAAAAACTGTGGCTTGTCCAAGATCAATGCTTCAGAGGCAGAAATCCCCTGCCTTTCATTCCCTATTCCCAGCTTACTGAGTCCCTCTGATAAAACAGCGCCTTTGTAAAACTGTTAGTTTAATATATGTCTGTTGCTTCAAACCTGTGAGCAAGAAACAAATGTAATTGCATTTGTTTAGATTCACAAGTGTGGAGAGCTTCTTTCAGGAGAAGGGAAAATGGTGGGTGTTGCAAGAAATCTGTTCAGCAGTAAAATACTGACGGTTTGCCGGATGTGGCTTGATGACATGCCAGATTTCGTTACAATCCGTAGAATATTCTGTAGCCTCCAGTAAATCCCTGTCCCTGGTGGCACAAGTAGTGACTGCAGTGGTGCAATACGAATATTGCCTTGAAGGGCTTGGCACCTACAACCATAGATAGCAGCACAGGCTGTGGAATCTGGGCCATTGCAACGTCTCCCTGCTCCATCAGTGCAGGCTAATTGCACCACCAAAGATACCGCAGTATAGTCAGGAGTCCCTTTTTATTTGTTAATGTCGCGTTCCCTGTGCTGGCTGCAGTGCTGGAAACATTGCTTCCCTTGATCACAAACAGTATTTATTTACTTTCTTCAGTGGAACAGAACCATTATTCTTTGCTCTCGGCATGTGCTGACACATTTAAAAGATACATTTGTAAGAACAGAGGACAACTATAACTTTCTTGGACTAATAACCAACACATACAATAACTCAGAAGTCAAATGAATATTTAAAATCTGTACACACTCCTAGGTCTTGCTAGTGGGGATCCCCCTACCCACCCTTGAGGTATGGATGGTCTAGAAGTCCCTCTCAGCAGCGAGATCCGTATTACAAACCCCAGTGTGCCACCTTTGGAGCTTGAAAGATTGTCTCCATAAATGTATGCACGCTGTTACCTAGGGGCTGTGATTTGATCTAGTGAGAAGGTCACTATTTGACTGTATCCCTTTAATTTAATTCTAGGAGAGCCATAGTTAACCCATCCTTTTCTGCCTTGCTCATGCTCCCCATAGTCATGGTTTGTTTCAACCCAGTGCTAAGAGAGTTGCTCATTTGTATGCTGACACTGCAGTCAAAGACAGGCTGGTTCTTGGCACCTATTTATGCTTGCCCAGACCATCTAGGCTGCAGTAATGCCACCTTTCCAAGGGCCTGATCCCAAGAAGGGTTTAGCATACAGAGCCAAAGCCCTAAAACTCAGAGAGAGTTCTGGCTTCACTGAGTTGTGTATTTTTGCTTGTTGACACAATTATACATGACATCACTTCACAGATAGTATTTGACAAAGAAAGTGGGCAAACTGAACAAGCTGCATTGAAAAGACAAGGAGGATGCTATATCACTTAGTTATTGCCCTCAGCTCTTTGTATTCTCTAAATGTCAGTAATTGCCACTGTGGTTATCCTCAGGAATAACCATTTTCCCATTCACCAAGGAAAGTGTTCACATTTCCAGGCAAGATTAATCTGTCCCAATATAGACATCTGGAATGAAGACACAGCTGAGCTAATTGTCTAAACTCTCTTTAAAATCAACCTAGAGAAGCAGGCACTTCCAAGAGACAGCTGAGCTCATCTTGAAGTCGACAACTAAGACGGCTCAGATGAGTTGTGCCCTAGGAGTGACTATTTCTCCCTGCAGTGAAGGAAACTTAGGGTGACTAGCACAGACATAGATGTCCCCATAGACACCGAAAGTTAAAAAGCCCAGCCTAGGTGTCTGCCTGCCTCTGGGGTTTGTGCAATAGCATAGCATGGCACAGTGGTGGTTATTAGTCTGTGTTCATCCCCTCATGTCTCCACAAAAAGAAAAGTAGCCTCTGTACAGAAGAGATATGAGACCAGAATCCTCATGTGCTTCAAGGGAAAGAGGATACCCAAAATACTCTGCAGAAATAAACAGTGTGATAACCATCTCATTCCAGTGGGTACCTCAGTGAAATGTGGATGGGTTTTGAGCCTCTCAAGGCATGCACAAGTGATTTGTGCAGCTCTGATGATTGATTTGAGGTGAGGACTCTTCGGTTTCATGCAGAGCCCTCCTTTCACTAGTGCTGGTAATAGCTAGTGCAGGGGAGCGGGGGGGTTGCTTAGATTTCTGGCTTCCCAGCAGTCTGTCTGTGAAGGCTGCACAGGGCTCAGAGCCTGCCCGTGTCTGTACAGAGGGGACGAGCAGGGGGAGCAGAGCATCAGTGCAGCCCCTTACACAGCAGCCCTGACCTCTGCCGTTCCCATGAGTTCCTCCCGCCCAGGGCTCGGGAAAGGCAGCGGTAAAACCCTGCTCCTTCGGCACTCTGGTTGTGGGGAGGATCGCTCATGAGAGACTCCCAACCTCACAGAAGTTTTACTAAAATACAAAGAGGATAGGAGCTGCACTAATAATTGTGTGGACTTGGGCCCTTGGAGGTTTGCATAGATTGCACTGGCCACACTCACCCAGGAGAAGAAAAAGTCCAGAGAAAGTCTTTTTCTCTCTTGCTCCCCTCCTACCCTAATTGGAAGATCTGAACATATTGCCCTAATGTGCAACTTTTCGTGGATTTTATTTCACATCAAATTATATGAAAAGAAGGAAATTAGCCAAATATTTTTACGCTAGAGTTCTGGACAGACAGATTGAGTTCACGTAATAGCAACATGGACTCTCTAAAAAGGAATCAATGCAAGCGTGACCTTTTCAGGCAAGTTGCCAAACGCTGGATTATTTAATGTACCAATTACTTGATTATTGGAAGTGCTAATCAGCAATATAATCCGTGATGTTAAAGTTTAGTCTTTCCATCAGGATGTGGACTGTCAAGCTGTTCTAGCTTGATGCAATTCAAAGAACCAGCAAAAGATGTCTCAGTGCCAAAGTCCTACTATGATAAAGGAGTGAAGCTAGGAACAATATTTTATTGAGTGTTATTTTTTCAAGTTTGAGCAACATGACTTTCTAAAATTAGCAGTGTTAGTGTTGCCTGCCTACATGCTTTACGTCCAGGCGGGATCAGTTTTAACCCTCCAGTTTTGGTGTCAAGGTTTCCTAAAGCAAATAAATGGAAACACTAAGGTCTGCTTGGATTTAACATGATAGTTATGGTAAACTAAATTAGAAAATTAAGTGGCACACACTAAACTCACAGCTAGCTTCTCTGTGTGTTTGTGTGTTGACTAATCCTATACTGGGGGCAGAAGGGAGGTTTTCTGCTTGTGTCAGCAGAATTCTCTCAGAAGTAATGGAAATAGTAGGAGTATGGCCACCTACAGAGCCAACCCGTATGTCCTGGGGTCAGCATCTGCTGAGTTATAGGTCCAAACCTCCAGCTGTCTAGTCCATACGTTGTAGTCATAAAAATATACAACATGCAGAACGCTCCAGTTCAGAGCAGAAGTAATATATATCCCACTGTGAGCTCCCCTGCCCATAATGGTCCAGCACAAGATTTCCTGCTCTGGTCAGGATTCCTGAGGCAAGGGGCATAGCTATTAACCTCCCTTTCTGCCTTAAGAGTTTTTATCACTCCCCTGTCACTGTAGCACCTATCTACCAGCATCTTAACCTGCCCTCCTCGCTCTGATCAGGATAGAATTTGATATTAAAGGTATACTTGAAAACAGATTTTATATATTTAAACACATTTTTATGCTAATCATCTTCATTGACACAGTACTATGGGCCAGAGCCTTAGCTAATTTTAACTGGATATAGTTCCACTGGTGCTAAACTAATTTAAATCAGCAAAGTAATTGGACTCGTACACTTAACACCTACTCTTCTGGTTCAGAAGTTTTCCTTCACCTGGCTTCTTGTGAGCCTACAGAAATTTTCCGTTTATCCAAAGGGGGAGAGGAGAGACTGTTAACACCACAAAGCCTTAAACACATTTGCTTGGAACTGAAGCTTTACCCTTGAGAGCTTCCTGGCTGTAGCAGTGTGATCTTACATTTCAAAATTGCCTGTGTAGTTTCTCAGATATATTAAATCAGAAAAAGGATTTCCCAGGAAAAAGAAAAAAAAAAGATTCTCGATATGGTGAAGTATAAAATGTCATACTTCCAGAGTGGCTTTCAGCTCCCACATCTTGCTGCCGGGGTGTGGGAGCGCTAACTTCCGTCTCGGTGGCAGTAAATAGCAGGCTCATGGTATGCTGCCATAGATCACTGCACACTCTTTGAATCAAACGAACAAGTGCTGATTTTTGATGGGTTCCTCCTGCTTTTCTGTAAAACCTCCTAGGGCACATGTTTCAAATACGAAATCTGATTCTTCAACCCAATTTAGAAAATAACTACACCTGGTCTGATTTGCAAACGTAGTGAGCATCTAGGGCTGCTGGCAAACAAAGCACAGGGCCAGAACTTCAGCCAGCAAAAAAATGCCGTAGCTTGATTGCCAGACCCACAGAAATTTGCAGAGTCTGTGGCTTCTGCAGGATGTAGCCTACCTGACAGCTCCCAGGACCTGCGACCGCTGACTTCAGAGATCATTCCAGTGCTTACTTGCCTTATTAGTTTTTGTTGTCTTGTGAAATGAAAATTATTTGAACTGAAATAAGCATCTTATCCATGCCATTCCTTAAGCTGGTACAACCAACATTCATATTGAAAAGAGTTACTCATAATTCTTTGCCAGGCTTTAAAGACTGACCAGCCACGTTCATATATATAAGGCCTAATGCTCGTCTTATTTAAGTTGGTGCAAAGGAGATTGGGCTGCATTCAAAAGTGTTAAGTATAAAATGGGCATAGAGGCGGACTGTAGCTTGTTCTTGTGCTGTCGAGCTACCAAAGTCAGTGGTACAGAGAAAGTTTATGGGGGAAAAAAACACAACTCAGGATTAAATACAATTAAATACAACAAAGAACACAGTAAAACAGATAGGCACCCTTGTAAAACCATCATCTGAGGCAACGATTGCCTTTACATTCAGAGGCTGGATGGTATGTGTCTGGTTGCCACTGGAATTTGATAAGGAGCTGAGCACCTAATAGCCTTTGTGAAGCTTCACCCTGAAACAGCCATGACCAACTTCAGTGTGAAGCGGTGAGCTCTGAACAACTGTGAGGAGCTTATAAACTGTTTCTCAGTATTATGAGCAATACCTGAAAGTGGGTCAGAAAGGAGCAAAACACTTAGGGCTGTGGTTGCGAAAAAGTTGGACATAATCAAGCAATGAGTAATATATTTTAAGATAAAATTAAATTCATGTTAAAAAAAAAGCAGTGGGAGGTTCAAGCAAAGCAGAAGCAAAGTTGTTTGAACAAGTAATCAGGAGGAAATCAGACTGTGACCAAGCAAGCTTTTCTGAAGCATTTTTTCTTTCCAGATTACCTGCTGAGTCTCACCCTGTCTATTTTTAGGTCCCATAGAGCAAAACAAGCAAGTTAAGCACATTCCTGGGTGCCTCCATCAGTCAAGGCCTCATGGCTGAGGCCTACGAATCATTTTCTTATTTACCCTGTTTTGATAATGAGCTACGTTTCACTCCTGGGACCAGAGGTTGTGTTTGGAAGCATGTGAGATCATCTCGTGAGAGCTGTGAATTGAAGTAACCTCTGACATTTTGCAGAACCCTCAGCTTCTACCATGAAAATTTCAGCTAATTAAATATCTGGGCTTGATCCTGTGCAGTACTGTATGCGCTCAGTGCGTCTAATGCAAGTTGAAGGCCCTCAGCACGTTACAGACAGAGGTCCTGCCTCCAACTCATTTGCATGGCTTTACTTCCCCAGACATTATTTTGGTATTTGAAAAGAATGGTATTCCTGTACAACATGTGTCTCAATTTGTAACGATATCCTCCCTGCAGCTGGCTTGCCTTTCCAAGTGTTTCTGAAACATTACTGTCCTAAATTCAAGCCAACCTACAATAACAAATTATCTAGAGGCAAAGAGGCTGAACTGGCTGAACTGTGTTTGTTGAGAGGACGCTCCCACTCTGCTGCGCTCCATCTTCCAGTCCTGGTTTTGGACTTTCAGGCTGTGTAATGTAATCATCTTCTCTGGAAGCACACATTTCCAAAAAAAAAAAAAAAGTGAAATAACTATTGAGTTCCGACCTCTCTGGAAAGATCTGCATGCCATCATCAGCCAATTGATATTGAAACCTATGGTTAGGGCAATTTTCAGCTATTTATTTGGAGCCCACGTAGTTAAATGTAAAACTTGGTGTTGCCTGCTTATGCTCCAAATATTTATAAGCTTTCATGAACCACTTGTGCTGCCACTTCTAAGTTGCTTATCCAGAGTGAGGGTAAAAAACCCCCTTTCCCACAGGAATTCTCCAACTGAGAGATACTTGAACACTAGTATAAAAGAAAAGATACATAATGAGGTCACTGAAAATTTGAATTCTAACCCTACTTTTCAAAGTACAATTAAAATGCTAGTTCTGTTTTATATGAAGCACTTTACCAATTATTGCTGAACTGGTTATCTTGGTGGTAAAATTATTGTTCCTGTTTTCTTGGGGTGGGTAGCAGGGGTGGGAAATAGAGAAAATCTAAAACAATGGTTGGGTCCAATACAGGTCACTCAGTGGTCAGCAGTGCTGGGGATAAGGGATATGCCCTAAGGTGCCTGGCACTGCACCGAGGTCTATGCCAGGTCTCACCCGCTTGTTCCTTATGTGTTCTGGGTGGGTTTTTCCTCTTCCTTCCCCCCAGTACAATCTACCTGACATTTTGGCCACCTGAGCATGCCCCCGTGGCTTTGGATGAGTCTGCATCTGCTCTTGCTTAGGCTGAAATGAAGCAGGATGGGGGCTGTGAACACTAGGGAGAAACCCCATGGGGATGGTGGCAGGCATGCAGCCCAGGATGGTTATGGGCAGAAGGATTGTTGGTGGGAAAATGTTGATTGCTTCCTGATCTGGGATGCTGAAACTTTTCACTAAAAAGATTCAACGCTACTTTGGCAAAAAATTATTATTACTATTACTACTATTATTATTGTTGTTGTTGTCGATGATGATGATTATTTTGTGGCCAACAGTGGTATTTCAGATGAAAAAGCCAGGCCCGGGCATAACCTGGGTGAGGAGGAGGACTCTCATGGGCTGTTGCTCAGCAAGACCCCCATCCTCACCATTCGTCCTCCTCCACACTGCTACCCACAGTTAATCTGCCTTTTTCTGGCTATTTATCTGATTTTACTGAAGAGATCAGCTTGGATAAGAAAATTGAGAAGCACCTCAGAATAGCCAAAAGCCTAGTGGTTTGGGCCCACAGGAGGCTGCTGAAATTCAAGTGTAAGTTTCTATTCTGATTCAGACAAAATCAGAGGCTTAAAGAAGGGTTATCACATCACAGTGGTTGCCTGTTTTCAGGAAAGGAGGGTAGAAACTGTCTGGATTTGGTTTTCCTTCTGTTTTAGTTTTTATGTTTTGGTTTGGTTTTTTTGTTTGTTGTTTTTTTGCAAAAAGATCCTTGCAAAATTTCAGCTTTATACCAGGACAGAATGGCAGAATTATTGAAAATTTTCCATTTTTTGTTTTAAAAGCGAAGTCATATCTTCTCCCACATCGGCACATGAAGCATCAATGTGGCAAAGCAAACTATTCACAGGTCTGCCAAATACACTGGTGCCGCACTAACTGGAAGGCAATGCCTTGCTGTTGTGGAGATATACCCGGTTACCCCATTTTAAAGCAGGATCTGGCCCAGGCAGGCTCCGTGATGTGCCATGGGGGCCACAGCCAGACACTGTGGGTGCTACAGCTGAGATTACAAGACCAGAGCTGTGGTGACATTTTCCTCTTTGCATGACTTGTATACATACCTTGAAATACCCCAAAATGTAAACTAGAGACCCCCTGCAAGTGAGGGCCAGGAGAAAGATGGTGCCATGGGGCAGGGCAGAAGAGCCTGGTTGATATTGGTTTTGTCTTTAGTTCACATTGAAAGTGAAGGGGAGTTTCATGAATTCACTGAGCAATTGTTCTATAAAAGGTTAAACCATGAGAAACTTCTTTGAAATTATGAAAAATTATATAAAAAGAGTAGAGAGGTTCTGGGGAGGTTGCTGCTTTGAGAAGTAGAAAGTGGTATAGGTGGGAATGGAAGGATGACAACAACAGAAAAATCTGACAGCAGCACTGATGCTGAAATCTGGGGAACTTGAGCACAAACATTCATCTTAGCGTAACAAGACTGGTCTCCTCTGCCTCCCTTCATGGCTGGTGGATAGAGAGGCTCTTCCCAGATGCATTTCAGAGCACCTAATGCAGTGCCTGCTCTGGAGCACCCCTGGGTGTGGGAAGGAACATGAGGACACCAATCCCCCTGAGTTAAAGTTCACAAGCCTGTGCCTCTCCTCCTGTTATCACAAGGAGAGGAAAGGAGAAAGCAGTGCAATTCAGTGGGGAGCTGCTTTCACAAAAAGCTTGACAGTGATGTGAACATGAGGAAGTGGAACTTTAAAATGCTGTGCCATGGGTTCCTGATGGCAGTTGTTTTGCCCAGGAGAATCCAAACCTGAAGGGGAGAGGAGGTGCTGTGTCCTCTGGGTATGTGCAGAGCAAGTTGCATGGTAAAGTCGCATTGCTGCTTCATTGTACAGGGGAGGATTTACAGCAGCCCAGGCCATTCTCCCCAAGTATGTGGCTGCTCTCTGCTGAATTTAGGGAACTATTTCCACTGGCAATGAGGAAGGGCTGCATGCTTACCCAGGCCAAGTCTATACTCCTATTTTGTGGGGAGCACTGTCTTTGTGGAAGTGTATAATGGAAGGAAGAAACTACTCTTCTCTTTGCTTCATGCTGTATCCCTACCACAGAGCCTGGGTCGTGCAACAAAGCAGTCAGGAGCAGACTCTGCTGCTAGATAGCTGGGTTTTGAACAATTGTTACCAAATTTGGATGGGGTAGAGGACTTCATTTCTGCCTCGGTTCTCTTCAGTGAATTGGCTACCTGGTAAATACAGGAGTGACGAGCCCACATCTTCTTGGTGACTTTCAGGGTCTCTCCCACAGGGATGATTCCTTTGTTCCGTCTTTTTAAGAGGTGATTTTCCCTTGGGCAGTGCAGGAGCATGAAGAAGAGCCTGGAACTGTATTTCCTCCATTTCCCTGCTAGATAACAAGGGCTTAGTGACATACATCCCTGTTCCTAACTTCACTAGCTAGTTTCATGGTTCAGTTTAACATATATTGAATGAGTTTAGTGAGGGACAGTGCTAAATGTTCCAGCAAGGGACCAAACATAGATGTAAGCTGGTAAAATTTCCCCAAAGGCTTTTCTAGGAATAGATGCAGGGAAGCAGGAGTCAGCACACAGCAGATCTTCTGCTTTCCAGTTCATGTTTCTTCCTCAAGGTCCTTCCCTGACTGCAAGGCAACTGGATATGATTGCAAGCACAGCCTCTGGTGCACCCCTGCAACAATTCAGTCACAGAGTTGGGGTTGACTAAGATGTCCTTACCACTTCTGCCTAAGCATAAAAGAAGGGCAAAGCCCAAGCCTCTTCCCCAATGCATTCCTTGAAGTCACAGTGTCTGCTCAGATTATGGCTTGTGTTTCAGTAGGCAGGAGAGCCCGGGTTGCATATCTGACCCAAAGCTGAGAAGGTTCCATAGCTTACAAGACCAGAGCAGAAGGAAAACACCACCTTTGAAATCAAGGGATGGTGCTTAAGGACCCTGCTCGTTGTGCCATTCGTGCTAAAGGCCTCCCTTGACTCTTGGAATGTGGCATCCCTTCAGTTAGCTCATGGAAAGATAAATCATCAAGGATTCAAAGGGGAAGGTTTTAATGAAGAAGCTTGAACTGCTTTAAGAATTGCTAAAAAAAAAAATTACAGAACTATTACAAGTAACAGATGATTCCGGAGTTCTTCCAGGGCTGAGCTTGCTCCCATGCTGACTTTAGCTGCACTCTTGTGGTTTATCTTCAGAGGAGTTTCCCTGAGAAAATAATTGCAGTGCCTTTACTCTAGGGCCATGCATGTCCCAGATGAACTAGGCCTCTTTTAGCGCATCAGCATTCATTGTCCGGGTGAATTAAGTGCTGTGCTAAATGATGGAAACTCTGCCATGCCAGCCCACATCAACAGTTGCCTCAGTGCTCCCCACCCAGTCTCTTAATTTTTTTCTGAACAATAAGATGTGAATCTGGAGACAGGAATGTTCAATGGAGCACAGAATGAGGGGGAAGTAACCATGGAAAAAACTGTGCATGTCTGTGTGCACGCGTGTGTCCAAAGCCATGTCAATGACATGGCCCCTTTGAGGAGGTAGGACATGACTGGGGAGGGCACTGGGTAGAAGCAGCTATTTCTGGTGGCTGTCACTGCCAGCAGGAGCGTGCTGCCAGCGTGGCAACACTCGGCTTGTGGGGCAGCGCTGGGAATGGGCACACAGGGATCAGTGCTTGGATATGGGGGAGTAGGAGAAGGAAATGTGCCTGCAGCCGAGCTACCCAGCTCTGAGGCATGGAGATATGGAGGGGGAGTGGAGTGAGGAGCTCTTCTAGCAATTGGCTCTTGCACGCAGGGCCAAGCTTCCCACCACACCAGTCCCAGGGGCTGTGCAGGACAAAGCAGGACGAAGGGCTGTAGGTCTGCAGCAGCACCTGGAAAGACTGGCTAGCTGCAGGAAGGGAAGAGGGAAGCTTGCTGGGGAGGCTTTGCCCTAGTTGCCAAACTGTCCTGCAAAGCTATAACTCTGTGCTGTTTTGAGCAAGGATTTAAATCCTCATGTGTCAGGGTATAAACCAAAGAGAAAGCTTTTCATTGGTGCAGCCTGTTTCATAGCTGCCCGTTGCTGAGGTTACGACTAACAGCCACAGAGGCCATCAGTGTGACTCTCACCTACTGTTCAGAGGAGCACTGCCTCGTTATTTGAGTATCATCTGCCTGAGCTGGGTCATCATCCAGTTAGTTATTCTCCTTTTGCCCCCCTGCATTGACAGTGGGGCAGAAATGAGCCTTCCTTCTTGTTCTCTTTCTGTCATCTTTTCCATGCTACCTCCTGGTGTTGGAACTTCAGCCCACCTCCCAGCATCAGCCCAGACCTACTTAGCTTTGAAAAACAGGCAAAATCCAGTGTTCTCACCTCAGTGCAACTCACATAAGCTCAACTCCATGGATTTATGCTTATGAAAATTATTATTTTGTGGCTGATGCAATTTTTCCATCTGATCAGCATTATTCGATGTGTGTTGAGGGCAAGTTCAGCTGGGGTGAAGAGCATATGTCACTCCCCTAAAAAGTAATTTGTTTTTTGGGGGAGATATAAATAGCTGACTTTATTGTGCTGGTCATGCACGCTGGTGTTGGCACAAGGTGTATAATGTCTAACTGTGAAGTGGTGATGACTGGTGTGTTCTCATTTCCTCATAGAACTTTGCATGCTATGCCTGATATGGATTTTTATTCTATCACGTGATCGCTACAAAGATGCATTCATCAAACACAATGACTGCCATACGAGCCAATCAACAGGGAAGGTCCTTCTCTCCAATCTGCACAGTCTGTTACACTGAGTCAGTCTGCAGTAGGGGAGAATAGACATGACTTACAAAGCTAGCTGACTGCTCCGGGCAGAAAGCATTGAGGCTAGGGAACTTCTTAATGTCCTCCCTCCCAAATCACTTATCAGTCTGTGCTATGCCATGACATTCAAGAGCGATTAGTGAGGGGTGGAAAATTGTTTCCATTGATGTGTGGAAAGAGAGGAGCACACAAAATACCTGAAGTGCAGAGTGAAGTTTCATACAGACATTACAGATTTTATTTTCTCTGCTTCCCTTTTTAGTTAATCTCAGAGCAAGATTTCAAGCCAAAAAGTGACAGAAAGCAGTTATGTACTTTATGGGGAGTACTTAGTAGGTGGATACATCCCAGCTCTCCGTCTAGTTCTTGTCCACAGCTCTCTGTACACACAAAGCTGCTCATCCTGCTGGGCACATTGCCCGAAAGCCCAAATGTTACTCCTTAACCTAGATATAGTGGTCTGCATGCTCTGGGAGTTTATGCTTGTCAACATATTCAATATGCCTTCCAGTCTCTGTTTTAAGAAGGATGGAGGTTTGGCAGGGGGATATGAGCACAGTGACGAGAGGTTGGCAGATGAGGGGCAGAGGAGCCAGTGTGAAGGGGAGATAGTGGAGCAGACTGAAAACGAAAATGTGACCCAACACCAAAATTAAGGCTGATAAGTACTTCAGAGTTTCAGTCCAAATCTTTAGGGGACAGCAGAACCCATCCAAGGAGACAGAGTCCAAAGCACACTGTGCAGAGAGAGAGGACAGTCCCTGCTAGGCAGTCTACATGGTCAACTGACAAGGGAAGCAGAAGCACATGAGGCCATGGTGTATCACCCAGTAGCCCCTACATAAACTAAGACATCAGGAGCTTAAAACCACTGGTTTTAACCACTGGTGTGTTGTTAGTTGCATTAGATTGATGAGAAGGTGATCTGGGTTTTCAAAATCGTGATTCCAAAGATTTTCATGACCTTGACCTTCACCACTGGCAAAGCTCACCTTATTTTAGGAGAGCTATCATGCAGCTTTCTGAAGGCCTCAAGTCAGTAAAGCTGTGTTTGCTGTGGTATTGTTCATCCAGTCAAAGCACTGGTGGGCTTCAGAAAGTGTTGTCTGAAAAAGTCCTATGGGATGCATTCCTTTTGTGTCAAAAAAAAAAAAAAAAAAGAGAGATAAGAAAGAAAGCAAAAGCCAAAAACATCTGGTCAGATAACAGGACAAAAATGGACCTGGAAATGAGGACCAGGATAGAAAAAGGGAACAACTGGAAAGTTAAATTCTTTGCCTAATTCTGTGATCTGGTCTAGCAGGATCTGGTGGGTTTTGGTCTCATGTCATACATGGTCCATGCAAATGTATGTGTTCAACACTGAAAATATCAGATCTTGGTAGCAGTTTACCTCAGTAATGACTAGTTCTACTTTGGGTCCTAAAATGCCTTTATTTGAATTCTGTTTTTCATGCTAGGCAGTGTCAGTCACCATGCCCTGCTGGCTATGGGACCCTGGTGCTGTAGCTGCTATGGTGGTGGTACAAGACTGGTTGCAGACCATCCCAAGAAAGGACTGAGGAGGTTGTGGGAAACTCCAGTCCAACCTCCCTCATTGCAGCTCGGTTTTGCTGTGTTGAGCATGCATCTGTCCTTTGTATGACTGGGGATGGGCCAAGAGAGGTGTCTTCAGTTTGCATGCATAGTGCGGATAGTACCTACAGAGCTCTGTTAGTGGGAGATGTGTATTTATTTACGTGCAAGTAGAGCTGTCTCTGGGTACCATCTCAATTTCTCTGTAAGACTGATGAGCCTGGGGAGCTGCACACCAGCCTGTGCAATGACATGTCTCCGGGGAGCTCTGGCATGTGTGGTGTTCCCCATCCCAGGTGCTGTGGGTCCTGGACCAAATGCTTCTCCTTCTCTGACTCCACTTTCCTGCCTGTGCCGTGCAAGTGGTACCTCTCAGCTCTGTAAAGGACACTGAGATCAAGGGGTGAAGGGTACTGTATAATTGCAAAGTATCATTATTCACCCATGCTCTTATAGGAGGAAGGGCACCCTATGAAACTCAGAGAATAAGCTATTATTATATTGGTTTCCCGCTTTTTATCGCAGGAATTCCTCCATCTTCCTTCTTAGTGGCCTCGGAGGCTGCGTATACCAACAGCTCTTGCGGCACAAGGGGCAGCCAAGGCAGAAGCGGTGGGCTTGTGTCTCTGACCGGCTGCCCACCCAGTGTGAGGCTGCATGCAAGCTCAGGCGGCGCCCAGACCGCCTGTGATGAGTCTCCCACTGCTTGCCCTGACCACCTCTGCTTGTCTGCTTTGCAGGAATGTTCACGGACAGGGTACCTTGCATGGAGAAAGGGAGCAGAGCAAACCATGTCACTCCACCGAATGACACCAGCTGGTCCGCTCACCACCCCACTGGCTGAAAGTCCAGCAAAGAAAGCAGCTTCCTGTCACAAAGCCCCTCCGAGGAAGCCTCGGTCCCACGGGTGCCTTTACCCAGAAGACAGCACATCATGGACCCACACAGTGTGCTCAGCATTCCTGCGACCACCCCTCTTCTCCTCCAAGGAACACTTTTTCCTCTTGGTTTCTTGCTGGGGGGATTTTTCACCCTGGTTTCAAAAACCACACGGACCAACATAGGTACTTTTCCCTCTCTGACTTCAAAGTTCAGATATTTGAGACTGGACAATGATACGGATTATTTTTTTTTTATTTTTTTTTTCCTTCGAAAAACTGCTGTGGTTTTGCTGCTACACTAAGAATCGTGATTTGCATTGTATGGTTTTGGACCTATTCAAGTTTTGATGGGGGAAAGGGGTAATACTGGAGTAGCAACGCTTCAGAGTCATCTCTGTCCTACCCATGATGCACTTTTAAATGAAGAGTTAGAATATTTTATTGGCTAATATACTTTCCTTGTTATTTTTACAAAGGCCACCTTTATCCTTTCTAATGCCATATTTTCAGTGTTACACTTTTATGGCTTTTAATTTTTGATTTGACAGATGTAAGAAGCAGCATGAATAGTTTATACTGTGGTTTTTCAGAGACTGAATGCCAAGAGAACTCAGTAAATGTTTATTCTTCTCAGCTTTCTCTTTAAATTCCCCTAAATAGCGCCCCATTTGGGAACAGAGCAAGAGTGTTGAACTAAAGACCAAAATTCCCTCAAGGTGTAAAATAATCTGAGGGGAATATTTGCTGGGCGTCACGAAAGACTTGGATGAAATTTCAACCCTGATGGTTTTCAGTGATCCAGGAAGGCAGTGAGACAATCTCTCCATATGCATAGCCCTTTCATGATAATTAGAATGGTATGGACAAACCAATGAAAACAAGGGTAAAGTGAGAAAGATCCCCCATGATTCTGTTTCACTGTTTGCTTTCTCCTGTCATGGTTAAGAGAAATGTGCAATTCGATCCTCAATCAGTGGGTGGAGGATAACAGGGTAGAATTTACTTGTGTGCACTTGTACAGTTGTAGCCAAGAGTCCAAAAGTACACTAGAGCATGTTATACTGGCACTGAATTGGTAAGAGAGTCGTGGAGTATCCCATTCTGACAAATACAAAAAAAAGATAAAAGAAAAAAAAAAACAAAAAACCCCACAAAACCCCACAAAAAAATCAAAAACAAACAAAAAAAGGAAAAAAAATTCAGATCACCTTGTGATTCAGTGTAACTGTTTACTAACTCGAATAAAGCAATTGTTCACTCTTGAGTGTTCAGAGTACACCTTTTCTATAAGGCTGCTGCGGGGAAGTGAGGAGCAGTTTGCAGGAACAGTGTCTCTGATGGTGTCAGCGGTGTTGGGAGCAAGGTGGCAGAGTCAGCTGAGTCAGAGCCTTGTAGTGATGGTGCACTATGAGCATTATGTATATACTGTATTTCTATATTTTCCTTTGTACAGATTCACTTAAGTCAAGCTACTGTTTTACAGGTGCTCCTTATTTATTAGAGCTGTGAAAGCTTGGAAAACACACCGGGCGAGTAAGCTCGCTTTTTAAAAAAAAAAAAAAAAAAAAAAAAAAAAGAGGGGGAAATCCAACAACTCCTGAGTCTAGGGAGAGAGCTCAAAGAGATACTGATGAAACATCTTCAAGAGAGCAAGAACCTGCAGCACCCTCAGCGTGCTCTGCTTTCCTTTTGGGCTTGCAACGCTTTTCTCTCTCCCTGACTGGTGTCAGATTTATTAAAAGAAAATAAATCTCCAAGAAAAAAAAATGCACTTAAATGTGCTGTTGTTTTATTATTATTATTTCCTTTTTGTGCATGCGGTTATTCATTCCTCTACCTGCCTGGTCACAGATCAGACAAAACTCAGTCTGAAGTCTTGGCAAAATATGCGCAAGTGTTCTTGGAGGCTGTATCTGTGTCCCTCCCATTCTCGCTCCTCCCTCATCACCTCTCAGTTTCTGCAGTGTTCAAGGCATGGGGGAAACCACCCCGCCTGCACTTAGCGGAGTTATTAGGTCCTGATCTTAGAGAAGAGCCCTGGATGGATGCACTGGCTGTGGCTTCATTCATTTCAAGGGGACCTGTGCAAGCACAGTTCACTCACGCTGCATTTGGGGCTCTGTATCAAGTGTGTTCTACCCATCCTTTTGTCAGGACGGGGTTTTTCTATGCATGAACTCCCCCTGAAATCAAGCCTACGTTCTTCAATGCACCAAACTCCTCCCAAATGCTCCCAAAACTCTGCAATAGCAACATATTTGCAGGCCCTTAGCTACCTCGTGCAATAGCGTTTGCTTCCCAGCTCTTGGCCAGCACAGCCAGCACTGCTGATGGAGGGGTTTGAAATGTCCGGTGAGCTCTGTAACTAGTTGAATGATTTCATTAAGCAGCCATGTAAGGCAAATGACAACAGCATAAGCATGCCTTCTTGGAAGGGCACGTAGAGCAAAGCTTGTCTCCCTAGTAAACAGCTTGCTGCATCTCTATTTATTCATCTGAACTTGGCTGTAAAATGAAGGCCGTGTGTATTGATTTTGCTTTTGTCAGTGGTCCAGAATTGTTAGCACACATTTTCACTCTTCTGAAAAACAACAGACTCTTTAGAGAAATCTTTCTCTCTCGTGAACTGCTTTTTCCAGAAATGGAATCAGCTTGTCAAAAATCATCAGGACAGCAGAGGTAGGGAAAGCGATCTAGGCTGGAGCTGGCTTCATGCATTTCCAATGTTCACAAACTTACCTTAGCTTTCCTGAAAATTTGCCCACCTTACATTTTCTTAACAACTTACCGCAAAATTCAGATGCTTTGGACAGTTGAATCAGTTCATTGTTTGCTATTTTAAAAATATCTACAGCTGCATATCTGGGGAGAAATCTCCAAGTACACATAAACCTTCAGCAAAATGTAGACCAAATGGTACGATACATTATGCAAAAGAAACCTGCTTTATTTTTGAGGCCAAATCCATCCCTTGTACGATGCCAACAAAATGAGTGGAATTACACAAAGGATGTAAGAAGGTCCTTCGCAATTAACGGGAACCCAGCAAAGGCTTACAGAGCGGTGTTTGCTCACTGCTGACATTATTTATTACGCACTAAGACCTATTAGTCAAGCCAAGCTCTTTCCTGGAGAACTCACCATCAAGGAACCAGACAAAGAAAATCCTGATGCACTGGGAGATACAGGGGAAGGTTCCTGCGTGCAGCAGCAACCACTCCAGCTTTTGCACACGTGCAGTTCTGAGATGTAGAGACTCTCTTCACGAGCAGAGAGAGGCAGCTTTGCCTCAGGTCTCTAAGCAGCCGGCCCAGTGTGCAACCCGTCACACTGCCAGGGCAGGGGGGTAGTTTGCTGTGATCAAGCCACACGGGTACTTCTGCTGGCACTGAATTCTTGCTGTCAGTGAGAATTCTGCCCTTGTGATAAGACGGGGTCTGCTTGCTGCAAACACTCTGCATTAATTACCTCCTGTGTTGTCTTAGATGATTTTTAGGGCTTTATATTTTTCAGAACTACTACTACACAGCAGTATTTGAGTGGCCCAATTCTGTGAATAAGAAGGTCCCTCAAAATGAAAACATTTTGTCCTTTTTCCATGCTAAATGATAGAAATAAATTTGCTTTGTTCAAATAAGCGCTGCACGCCAAATTTACAAGGATGCTTATCCAAGTGAGATATCCCATTCTGAGGTCCATATTTGGACACCCAAATCAACACTCAGCCAAACACATGCATGAGGCATTTCAGTGCCATTTGGAGTGTCCATATATAGAACTGGATGCCCTAACTTCATTGCCTTTGTTTTAAAAATAGGCCTGGAATATGTAAAGACATCATTTAATAACAACTATGACAAACATTCTGTGCTCAAACTAAGAACAAATTTGCTGGTGCTGGTACAGGTTGATTCCCCTGGAATGTCTCTGGATTTACAGAAGTGTAACTCAGAATAAGCAATGGCCCCTTGAGTTGCTTTGCCTTCCACTCCTACCTAACGCTGACTTGATATGTGGGACCTCTGAGTATGGGAAGGTGGTACTTGGGCAGTATCCACACACACGCATGCAGCAGAGGGAGAGAGAGTTGGGAATTGAGTTGAACGTGCTTCATACTAAATATAGCTGCTCAAATGTCTTGAAATGGGTAGAACAGGTTTACATAGCCTTGCACACATTTTACTTGTCATTTATGTGGTATTGGGTAAAGAAATGCAATGCTACCTTGAGCACCACTGGAATATTTTTCACAAAGTGTAGGATGCACCAGAAAAGCACACAGACCTGTGAAAAATACAGCAGCTCCTGGTTGCTTCCTTCCAGCAACAGTGGGAGCACGGCCCCTTGGAGGTGCAATGGATGCTGGCTGCAGAGTGCTGCAGCACCTCTGAGGGAGATGTGGTCTCTGACACAGCAGTGCTCCTCAGGCCCGTCATGTTGGCTGATCAAGACCTGTTGGGACGTGAACTTCTATGGCACTGCAGGGAACTGATCCAGCCACGAGGCATGAACGAGTATATATGAGTAAAATACATGAGTAACTCAGGCTGCTGGCACTCTTTTCTCAGAGGTGTTCCCTGGTGTCTAAAGCATCACCTACCTACTGCAGCACGTAAGTGTCCCAGCCACTTCACCTGCTGCTCTACTGAAGTAGTTTTCCAATACAAGATATGGAGAGGCAGCCAGGTGCGCTCACTGGGACCTTTCCTTACAAGTGATGCAAACACCTAGAAGTTGTGTGTCCCTGCATCGAATGCCCAGGCACCTGGCTGTCATGGAAGAAGGTGCAGCCTCGCCTGCTCCTCCTACGTGGGGCTTGTCAGCATCTGGGCAGCCCATGCTGCAGGTGGGATGCTGCCCAAACTGAGGAGGAAAGCTTGGTTATTATTAGCTGGTAAGATAGCTGAGGACAGAGATGTGTTGTGATTCCCACCCCTCAGCAGGACAACTTTTCCTTTGAAAGACCTTGCTGCACCGGTTTAGTAAAATAAAAAGGCTTGAGGAAGAAGTAATGCTGACTTCTTTTCCAGAAAAGCATTGTGGTTAGGGGGCTTGCCCAGGGGCACTCCCCTTCTACAGCTGAAGGAATCAAGCCCACATAGGCCCCCCCAAAACAAGGTGTTGAGAGAGGGTCTCATCCCTTCCTGTGTCCGAGGCCGGGATTGATGAGATACAAACTCTCCCAGCCTGCCCACCAGGACACAAGCTACGCCAAGAAAGGCCAAAGAGGTGCTTGTCACTCCTTGTGGAAGAGGTGCAAATCTGACACCCGCAGGGCTGGGAGGAAGGAGCACAGCCCTCGAGTTAGTGCGTGAGGCTCTCCCCTGGAACAAGGACACCTGCTTCTGCTTCCAAAATGGCTTCAGAGTTGCTGCAGTGGATACTGACCCATTACAGACCCCCTCCCCGAGGCAAAGGAGGGTGGGCGGCCGCAGAGGTCCCCAGGGGCCACAGCGCTGGCGGTGTCACCTGGTTGGCTTTAGAGCATGGAAGCACACCAGGCTGGCAGGAGTGCAGGCCTGTCCCAGGTTTGCTGTGTGATGCTGTGTGCTTTCCCATTACCCGCCCTCACCTCCTGGAGTACCTCGGGAGACGCGTTTTTCAGTTCTTACCAAGGGAGACCGATTTATTGCCTCATGATTGTTAGCGCGGTCTTTGGCATGACAGACATTACCACATACGTGAAATGTAATGTTTGGGGGAGGGGACGACACAGCTCGGGAGCAGCCCACTATTTAGCTCGCAGGTATCTTTTTAAGCATAAGCCTAAGCAGGCGCCCAGGCACTGAAGCGCAGCTGGATGCTGGGGAAAGCTGGCTGCCGCCCGCCTGCGCGAGAGGTCTGGTGAGATGATTTACGGGCAGGGTCAGGTAGAGGAGCTGACACAAACGGGTCAGAGAGGACGGGTGCCAGCCCACAGGCTTATTGTCGGTCGACATCCAGGGAACGGGGCGGGAAGCGGGGGTAGTGTGAGTCGAATTCCTTAATAATGTGAATTATAAAATCATTTCCTGTGTTAGGGGTTAGGAAAGAGAGCGAAGGACCCGGAGATCTTCCAAACAGAAAACAGCTTTTGTTAAGGCTTTTGGCCTAAGGAGTTTGGGGGGGGGGGTGGGGTGGGAAGGGAAAGTGCTGGCACATTTTTGGCTGGAAGCCTCAGACAACATATTTTTTATTCTAGTCTTTATTTTTCAAAATAAAATCATGGCAAGGCAGCAACAAAGAGGGGGGAAGAGGGTGAAATTAGGGGGAATGGTACCCAAGTATTTCCCTCTTCTTTCTGTCCCTGCCATTAAACACACAGGGTCTCCTTTATTATGTACAGTAGCGGGATTAAGCCAGCGGCCCAAGGGCTAGGAATGCAACAAGATACTTTTACACTTATTGATCCTTTTTTTTTTTTAGGGAGATTGTTTTCATGAAAGTTTAATTCACCTTTTTTTAGCTTTTGAGTCTAACTGCTACACATTTTATCCCGCTTCTTTGTGGAATGCTAAATCCATCGGTAGGTTTTAGTTTTCCTGGTGTAACTTTTCAGAAACTGTATATCTGCATAGCAACCCCACTGCAGGCAGCTTATGTCACGGTATCACATGTCAGAAAGATGAAAAGAACTCCAAATCTGAGTGCTCTGCAAACTTATGTCCCCCATTCTCGGACATACATCTTCTGTACTTAATGTAAGTGTCAGGAAGGCAATTTCAAGGCCGGAGAGGTGCAAAGTTTTATCTCGGAGATGACATAAAGGAAAAAAAAAAAAGACACATGACCTCAGTTCAGCCTTGTGCGGACAATCAAATAAGAAACAAAGATTGTCTTTTTCCTCCTCTCCCCACTCCCCCCCGGCTCCCACCTCCCCGTGTTCCTGTTGTCTGCTTCCAACTGCAACTTGAGCCTGGATCCCGAGCCCGGTGTCCAGATTAGAGATTGTTGACTCAGATTTAGTGGTGAAACTTGAGCCAGGCCCTGTTGATGGCACAGCCTTGAAGGAGCAGGTTTACTTCAAGCCAAAAGAGAGATTACATGTCAGACGAGAGCCTGCCTTTTCTCTATCGCAAACTTCCTGATCTCCCTCTGTTTTAATAGTGTGTGTCCCCCCCGCCATGTGCCCACTTTCAATTCCTTCTATAGGGTGTCATAAATCAGGAAATTAGCAAGTGTGTAGCTGCCCTTTGCCACAGGCAGAGACAATGAGCTTGCTGTGTTTTTAACCAGTGGGTAGCACTTAACATAATCAATGGAGAGCTACGTGCAGAAAGGATGAAAAATTGGGTCTCGGTCTGACCACTTACAGGGTATTTCTCATCACCCAGGCAAGCTGCTTTTATGAGAATATGACATGCCCTGGAAGCTTGCTCTCCATTTTGCAGGAGAGTCATTAAAAGAAATCATTACATGTTTTTTTTTGTTCCTTGGCACACATGCTGCTTTTCCTTGGCTTCTGATTTCATCCATCTTTCAGGCGCTTCGTGCCTTTAGTAATTTATGTGCAAGATTTTTCCAAACCTCCAAATGTTTTTCCATTTGGCAAACTGTGTCCCGAAGCCTCCACAGAATGTAACTGTAGAGTTTTCTTGTACTTCAAAACATGAGCCCTGTTAGCACAAAGATGCATCTAATACTTGTAATCCTGTACATAAAAGCTATAAATTAATATAAGACAATCAAAGACATAATTTCTTCTTGTGAGTCTTTAGCAGCCTTGTTGCTGTAACCCCTTACTTGATACACAAAAGGAGAATTTCTCTATGAGCCTTGTTGTTTTCTTTAACTATAGTTTTTGGAAGCTTTATGGTACCATATGGAGAACTATTTTATTCTGCTGCTGGTAGCTTTCTCAATACTGGCTATAAATTAGATAATTTTCCTTGTGTCTGATAGCCACACGCTATCAGTCAGGCGCATTTGCTCTCACAGGAAAATCCAGGAGAATTCAATAGAAAGTGATAACCTTCCTACCATATAGAATTTAATGGAAAATTTTATCCCCCCTCTAAGACTTAAAATGGTTGATTTAAAAAAAATAAATAAATGTTTTTCACCCTCCGTTAAGTTCTGGGTTTGTAGACTGTTTTTTACAGAAGTCTCTTCACCTTGTTGCTGTCCAGTCCCACTTTTTCTGAGAGGGACACATACTGGCAGATACCCTGGCTGAGCTTTTCAAGGGCTCCCAAGGGAATGGGGCACTAGTATGCATTTTGGGAGGACTTGAGGAGGTTGCCCAGCAGGATAAGCATGGGCTCAAGAAGCAGTTAGGTTGCTGTAAATTGCAATCTGGACTGCTATGGCTTTCTTCAGGAATGCAAACCAAAGAGGCGAGTCATTCAATGTTTTTTATAACGCAGCCCAGTGAGTGACATCCCCAAAATGGCAGGGCATGTAACCACGAGAAAAGAGATCCTCTTCGGCCATCCATGCTCACAAGAAATCACCAGCCATTGAGGAACAGCGACAGTATCTTTGCTTGCGTTTGTTTATTTTTGAAATCCCTAAGTAGTTTACAAAGTTGCACTATAAAACACTTGTATTTGTTGGAAGTCCCAACTGGACTAGGTTCCTGAACAAAGAGCCTGTTTTGCCAACAGAATGGGGTCCAGATCAGGCCTAATGTATTATTTACACTGAGTTGTGCTCCATCGCTCCTTCTCGGCATGTACTGCCCTGCTTGCCCTGGAAATAAATGCTCAGCGAGGCTATAGAATAACTGGCAGGATAAGTCACTTCAACAGTTCTTCACCCAAACTCCTGCGTCTAAAACAAATTTACATGGAAAGAACTATGCATGTTTCCCTTCAGAAAGGCCAGATCTGCTGTCAGTTAGTGCAAATCCATTGAGTCCTCCAGAATCAGACCTGATCTACACTGGCACAGGAGAGAGGCGAATAAGAGCAGTGGCATGGACTCCATTTTTAAAGAAATGAAGACGAATGCTGAGAGCTTTGACAGTCCAGTCCCACCTTCATTTCCATCTGTGTCCATCCAAAGTAACTAGAGGGAAGGGTCAGTGAAATTCATCCAGCCGACACCACTATGATAGAGAAGAAAGTTAGTCTTTTATACATCATTCCTCAGCTTGCCTAACTATGGTGACACTAGTCTGAGATGCACATGACATCCGCATTAATAGCAGAAGACATCATTTTGATCAGAGCTCTTATGGTGAATTGATTGCTATTATATCGCTTTAAAATAAACTATTCCCTGACTAAATCAAACTAAGGGTACTTTATCAGTGTAGGCGTGAGGCACATTTTCTTCTCATAATTTCCTTCCTCTTAAGTGACTCTAGGTTTTTGTTTATCTTATTGGGTTGATAATGTAACATGCTCAATTGTCAACACGCATTAAAAAATGTCTAGCTGTTGAGGGAGAGAATGTGTGGAAAACATCAAGGACACTGGGAGTGCAAGCATGCGCTTTGCCTAGGCCATTAAGCTGCAGCATTTTACCATTTCCACAGCTCTTTTTTTTTTTTTTTTACCTAGTTTTTATTTTTGACCGGCTGAGCGCTTTTCCTGCTCTCTCAAACTCCTCCACATTGCATCCAGTTTGTTCTTCCAGAACTGATCGACTAGTACAGCAGGTCACCACCCCTGCTGAAATCAGCCAACAAGCCGACCATAACCCCAGCAGATGTTTGCGGTTTATAGGCCAAATGAGAGCCCCGCAGACCAGCGAAATACCAGCACCACAGATGTGGAACCTGGCCACTCGACGTGAGCAACACAAAGCCCCGTCCTGCCCAGCCGGGCTGGGACTTCCAGAGGAGCAGAAGGTCTGAGAGACTAATTAGCCTGCAGAGCCAACACGCTGGCCTATGTTCCATCATTTTGATGGGCGCAAAGTCCTTTAATGAAACGCTGCATGACTGAAGTCAGATGAGGCCCCTCTGTAACTTCACCTCTGAGTCTGGCAATCACCTGAGTTCATAATGTCCCCGAAATGTGCCAGCCGGCTATGCCAGGCTCTGCCACTTACCCCAACTGGGCCAGGGCCGGCCAACCAGCCTCATTAGCACAGCCTGAACTGCTCCTGCACTCTGCATGCAAAACAGGGAAGGCTGGAGCTATAAACGTGACACCACAGAGAAGAACCTCTCTTTTTTTATATAAATTACAGATGCTTCTGGTAAATAATGAGGGAAGAAAGACCTGCAGCTCTCAGCAGGACATCGGGGAGACTGAGGATGGCACAGCCAATCCTCAGCTTGGCCCTTTTGTTCAAAGCACACGTTATTTCTCTGCTGAAAAACCCGCACTTTGTGCTTTCTGACCCTGACAAGGAGGACACAGACATTCTCCGTGGTTAATGTTAGCTCTTGAAATCTCCACACCCTTCAGGAGGCTGTGTGGTACGGATCGCCACTGGAGCATCGGGAAGGTGCAGTTCAGTGAAAAGATACGGAAAAAAACAGCGTTTTGAACACACCACCAGGCAGAAAGTCCTCAAACCCGTGTCTGTGTCGTTGCTGACACAACGCGCATTTTTCCCGTTGTACCCTTTCTGATGCTGAGTAATTTATGACGAAGTTGAGCCTTTTAGTGTCACGACGTTGGGACTCGGGTGGGGCGCTGGGCAGAATCGGGGATGCTTTTTTTAGGAATATCTGCAGAGATTTCTGGGACGGATGAGCCCCCTTCCCCGGCCGCGCTGGGCTCGGGCCCGGCCTGCCTGCCCGCTGCCGCCCACCGCCCACCGCCCGGCTCCGGCCGCCGCCGCCCGCACTGCGGCGCCACCTGGCGGCCACCTGGCGACGCCGGCTCCGGGCGGGAGGCCTGCCCCGGGGAGGGCGCGGAGAGGCGGGAGGGCGCGGAGAGGCAGGAGGGCGGGCGGGCCGGGGCAGCGGGGAGGCCCGCGGCCGGCCCGCCGCCCGCCTCGTCTTCACCCACCCGAAAGCAAGCCGCTGCCGCCTTTCGTCGCCCAGGGCGGACATGCGGTCTGGCAGCCACAAGGTGTCAGCCGCGGGCCGGGCAGGTGGCCACCGCCGGCCGCGACTGACGGCGGCTCCACGGGGTGCGCAGCCGAGCCCTTCACCGGCGCGCCGGGCCGGGCTTCCCGCGGCGGGGCGCGGAGGCTGGGCCGCCCCGGGGGGACAAGCCCCGGGCGCCTTTTCTTGTCGCCGAGGACCGCGGGGCGGGCGGCTCTGTCGCAGCCCCGCCGCGCCCCCGCGGGGCCCGGGGCGGGGAGAAAATGGCCGCCCCAGAGCCGTGGCGGGCGAGGGGTCGGAGCCCACCGTCCCCTGGGCCGCTTCTCCCCATGGAGCAACGGATGGGAAGCGACGCCTCTCCCAGCCCCTGCTCTCGGCGGGCTGGTGAGCCCCCTCAGGCATTGGCCGTGCGTGATGTCCTGGGCGCTGCAGGGGCCTGTGGGTGAATGAGCTTGTGGGCTCAAGGCAGATCCATCCAAGCTGCCAAAGAATCTACTCGCATCAAAGGCATTGAGGCTCTCTCCTTGTGCCAAGATCCTTAACAGAGATTTCAAGGGAGCTGAGCACTTCAGGAGGAATTAAGGACCTAAGTGTTGGCTGACGGTGTGATTTATGGGCAGAAATGGCACCACAAATCTCTGGGTCCGGTACTGCCATGTTTTGAAAACGGCAGCCCTGGATCGCTGGGTCAGGTGGCCCTGCTGGATGTAGTTACACCAACTTTTGTGGGGCTACAGGGTTTTACACCCACTGCGAGCCGGTGAATTTCTCACAGGGCAGCTCTGATAGCACACCTAGTGTCCAAATTGTCTCACTGAGGTCCGTGCCATGTGATACCTCTCGTTCCTGTGGGCAATCCTGCAGGCTTCTGTTCTCCTGGCCATGATTGCCCCCTGGGAAGCCAGCACACAGGATCTGGCAGCTCCAACAAACCTGGAGGACTTTGCTAACATGATCCAGCAGTTCTCTGTAAAAACTGAGTGGCTCTGTTGTAGACCAGCATGCGTCATATTTTAAAAAACCTCCCTTTTATTGGTAGGAGACAGGAAACAATAGACTGATTCACTTATTCCTAAAATATGTGCTTAACTCATGGAAATAAATTAAGCTTTTTTTTTTCTTCTGCTGTATGCATAGTTATTTATGATGTCTAGTGAGGAGCCAAGTCCCAAAGCAGTGTTCCTCACTCCCTAGGTAAAAAGCAGGAAACTGATTTCTCAACTGTTCTTCATTATGATCTCTAGAGTTCATTGTAGATTGATGTTTACCTCTGCTGTGAGTAAACCTGTGACAGCCCCTTCACAGGACTGAATGACTAAACAATGCCTCAGAAAAATCTGTCTGCACCTAGAAATGCAGACTCTGGAAAGGGAAGCAGAACACATTTTAAAGGAAGCAGTCCCTAAGATTCTATCTGATCCAAGGAATCCTTTGCATGGGATGATTTCTTGGATTAGATGTATTAATTCTACATAATGTCAAGATGATCTCTCCACAGTTCTCCTTTTGTCTTATGCTTGCAGAGCAGAGGAGAAGGCTGCTTCTCCTGTGTATGGCCTTTTACTGCTAGAGAGCTGAGACAGTGCTTTTGGCAGTGGAGGCCCCATTGGAGTTAACAGCAAGATTTCCCTGGATCACACTTCTATGTAGCTGCTTTTATACTCTGTTCTTTAAAGTGTTTATGCACAGAGAATGCCTCGCTGAAGAAGTTTCCTTTTCTCAAATAAAAAGGCATATGCAGATTTCCTACAGATTGTATTCCATAGAAACGAAAACAAAAGCAAAGCAGATATATAAATATGCCTTCTTGTAGCATGGCCTGAGTCAGGCGGGGTGTGCAAGACACCACAGCCTTAAAGAAACAAGTGGAACAAATTTCACTTTAGGATCAAAATTAACCTAAACTAGTGTAGAAAACATCTTGAAAGATAAAAATAAAATTATTTTTTCTTAATGTCCAGTTATTATTTCAAATGTGAATGGAGAAAACCAGTTATTTCTGCAGCTCTAATAAAATCACATAGGGAATGTAGATCTTTAAACAGAAGGTCCTACATACTTTTTTGGGACTTTATCTTTTAAAAATTCTGTAAAGTTTCCATATCTTTAGCTGTATTCCTGCTTTAAATATCTATGACATGAAATCGACTTTATTACAACTAATTATTTTTCCTGTTAATTCACTTCATTAAAATTAATGAACTAAATACCAACAACCATTATCTTTGAGAAGGAAAAAAACCCAGTTAATTCATGAAATGGTATTCCCAATAGGTCAAATGGAACACTTTTCTGCACCTTTTTTTCTCCAGGAATCCTTTCCAAAAAATGTGCAAGAAAGGTTTGGGATGAAGAGCAGTGATGTGGTTTCTTCAAAACACTTTTCCAGACCTCAGCCAGGTCTCCAGTCCTACCTGTGTACTTGACAGTCCTGTTAGCTTTGTGGCTTTCCCCACCTTTTTCTGACTAAAGGGAGAAACTCATCTGATCTTGCTCTGGGGACTGCATTGGGGAAAATAATGTGGCCACACATACATAAAGGTGTGCGCATCTTTATGGACATTTCTAGGGCAGGCTCCATCCCATATAGAATAAACCCTTCCTCAGCAGCTGTGAATAGCTTCAGAGTGCTGGAACAGAGCAGAGCTAATGAATTGCCCATCCATGCTTATGACAGTTAGTAAAGGCACCGGTGACAAGGTAATTTTTAACGGGATGAACAGTGTGTCAGAATACTAATAGGGCACTAAAAGGAGTGGTTTCTAGGGGAGACACCTCATTGCTCATGTGAGAGAGGGGACTATTCCCTTCGGCCCTTTCTTAGAGGTACCAGGAACTGTCACCTGTAACGATCCACATCCCACAGCCTCTTCTGAACTACTACTTAATTGGGAAAGTGCTTAAGAGCAAAAAGAGTCAATCCTTCAAGCCACCGAGCTTCCCAGACCTCACTGAGTTTAAGCTAGGCCCTGCTGAGTTTGGTTAGACTTGGAGGATTCAGCTGGTTAATGGTTAATTATATGTGTTGCCTAAATAGTCCCTACCAGTGACCAAGCCCCTCAGCATCATGGACTGTCTAAAGAGTAGGAAAATGCAGTCCTAGCGCCTAAGGGCTCACTGGCACAGCAATAAGATGAATGGCACCCCCTACATACAGACTAGCAAGGGAATACTAGGAAATAGTAAGCCCATGCTGTTGTTGAGCTAGACCTGCATACCTGACCATAACAAAAATTACTGGAAGCATGAACAGGCTTCTTTTCAAAGGGAGAGGTAGAAGGATCTGACTTTGTTTTTTAGGAATGAAGGGCATAACAGTATACAAGCACAGAATAATGACATGGCAGGGGTGGGTAAAATATTGCTTATCCCTCCCAATATAGAAAGAAATTTTTAAAATCAGTACTTTAAAAAAAATCAGAACTTTTTAGCATTACATATTAACCCGAGGATACCAATTGCCACAGGACTTTGGAGCCAGAGGAATTTTTAAAAGGATGACGTGTTTACAGAGGGAAGAATATCCAGAGTTATGTTTTCCAGAGCACAAGCCAGCTGTTAGCTGATAGTGACTGGCAAAACATCTGGATATATGAATGGTCCTTGCATCTTCTTCTGATACTACCATTGAGTGCCAGTCAGAGAGGTGTTACAGTCTGAAATGGACTCGAAGCCTCTAGGCAATTCTGCCACAGGTAAGACAACCACTTGCATGAGTAAAAGACAGATCAATTCAGTCCTTCAGCTATACAGTGGTAAACCCTGAACATACTTACACTCAGTTTTGGCATTTTGTGAGCCTTGTGCACTCATTTTTAACCCATCAGTGCAGTAAATGCAAGACACAAGAAAAAATGGTTGTGGCACAACTATTCCCATGTGTAATAGTAAAACCACCATATCTTACCTGCTGGGAGTAAATGTGTCAAGCACTACTCCATAGAAAAATGCTGTCTGCTATAGATCACTTGTTTAATAATGAAAAAGAAACACACTGAATGCTCGGTTTGGAAAAGTTAGTTTTACTGCAAATGTGCCTGAAATACACTGAAAAAAAATGTGCCCTTGTCAGATTTCTTCCCAGGAAACCTTACAATCTTGAATTTTGCAAGGAACCCCACCAAAATCAATGGAACTATTAATTATTAAAGCTTATTAATGTGAGAGCACGTTTACTTTACAGGAACCAGCTGCAGGAGTCGTCTCTTACCAACCAAAGATTTATCTACCTAGCAAAGATTTATCGCTCCAAAGCTAAGGTTGAAACGTGCATATCTGTATATCCCTGTAATTACAGTATGTGTCCTTTCAGTTGTTTCATATATCTAGGTACTGTGAGTAGCCCAATAGCTGTATGTCAGAGAGATGTGGTGAGCTGGTCCCTTAAGAGCCTTTGTGCTTAAATGTAATGTTTTCCAGGCACATGCCATCACTGACATACCTGGTTTTAATATTAGCGTCATCCTGGTCACAGGTAAGGTTGTTAAACAGTAGCTAGTCAGCCTTTTACAAATGATAACTGGTTTTTATTATTATTTTAAATTTCCCTCTAAACTCCACCAGAATCTCCAGCTGCTTGTTCCTAGCCCTCCTGGAAGCTTTTATCCCTGACTTGGACTAGCTCTGCAAAAATTGCTGTTGGTGTTTGGTTCATCCTGGGGCAGGAAGGGTTTTGGAGGAGGAGGGGAGGCAGAAATGAGCACTGAAGACAGGGAGGCAGCAGTCTTGTGTCAGACAACTTCTGACACAACAAGAACTTTCTCCGCCAGTGGTAGATTGCTGTTAGAGGATCCTTTACCCGTTCTTTTCCATGCCTCAGTTATGTTGGATGCAAGATCAACTGTTTCTCTGGCAATCCTCTAGCTGTGGGGCCAGGAACCTCCCTCTTTTAAGGGGAGAGGAGGAGCAACACACAAACAATCAGTTTTTCACTATTTTCTTCCAAATCAATGATCAATTACATTTACAGAGAAAAATTAGTAGCTGTCACCACAAGTCTGACTCACTCCTGATTGACAGACACCAAAGTCTATGTGTATCAATATAGATCAATACTCATCTGATTATAGACGTGCAAGAGTTATATGGATATACAGGTAATATATGGTACATGCACATATGAAAATATAACCAAATGGCCTCAGACCTCAGTGATGCTCAGGTATCCAAGGGCCAGAAGGACAGTATTTCCTTCTGCTCTGCCTTTCATTAACAGGGTCTGCAACTGCATACATGGTTACCAGTTCAGTGACAAGATCATAATTTGCCAGCTACCTGGGTTCAAAAAACAAGGCCTGCTTTTACTTTGGCCTCAAAGGTTGCCCCAAGGCTGTGGTGTCAGTACAGATTGCTCTGTGCCTGCATTGCAGCCCTTTTGTCCTGGAAAGCTGGCACAAATTTTCATGTTCTGATGGTTGGGACACCAGAAATCAGCAGCTGTGGCTGCTCAGCCCTCCTTCAGCTTAGGACTGTGACTACGTACCCCAGCTTTGTAATGGCATCCCCTCTTTCTGTGACACTGTTGGTCTCCTGCAGTGGTCCCTGAAGACTGGGAATGTGTGGGTAGAGAAACGCCCCCAAGAGAGGGAAGGATGCTCAGCATATTCACGGGGCAGCCCGTCATTTGGGCATGATGGTGACAGAGGTCTTTCATCTCTCAGGCACTTCACCAGTAGGAAAGTGTGCCAGTTCTCTTCAGAATCAGCCCTCAGGCCTCTCTTGAAATTAGGCACATTATAAGACAATTAGATGCATAATAAGAAAGTAATGAGGAAAGCCCTTTTATTTGAAACCTTGAGGTTGAACAACACTGAAATGCTGTAAAAGTCTGGGCCCAAAATTAATGATTTTAAATGACGAATAGTAATCCAACATCTAGGTTTTATCTGAATGAGACTCCCAGGTAAGGGAGTCTCAAGTGATGGTGAGTAGAGTGCTGACTGTGTTTTGCTTTCACTGGAAGCCACTGGGGTAATGTTGTAGAGTTTCAAGACCATACTGTTGGTGTGGATTGCCAATGGGGTATAATCTAAAGAACATTTTGACTCTACAAACCAGCCAACACAGCAGATAATACACCATGAACCTTTCTCAGAAATGCCAGTTGGTCATCTAGAGCAAATGCAGAGCTTTTTGGGGCTAAGTGTGCCCTCAAAGCCTCTGCAGCCTACTCCCCACTCTGGGGCAGGGCTACCCCAGACATGGTGCAGCTCTGTCCCCTTGGCTGGGGCTGCTGTAGACAGAGCTGTGGTGGGCGAAGCCTTGGTGCACCTTTCCCGCTTGGCTGGGTGCTGCACTGAGGCTCACACTCTTGACCTTGCAGGGTACAGAGCTGCCCCCTGAGGGAGGGCAAGCCGGGAGCCGAGGGCTGTTTATCTGGGTCTCCAGCCCTGCTGGGAGTCCAGCAGTTTAGCACACAAGCTCTCTGTCTCCTGTCAGGCAAGGCTGAGTGTCCTTTCCATGGAAACTTGGCGGGCAGTGGGACGGCAGGTCCAGGGAAGCTGTCCAGAGCAGCACTGCCAGTGCTTGGGGAACACCAGACAGGATTTTCTGTGAACCAGGAATGCAGAAAGCTCACCTCCAGGCGAGTGGATGAAACCCTAGGCAGAAATAGCCTTCTGATTTACACATGTATGCCCCTTCCAATATGGGGTGTGTAGGAGAAAGCCTGACCAGTGCAGATTAACCCCGTGTCCATGAAGCCCCTGTTGGGTGGCTGCAAGGAGGAGACAGGCACTGCCTCCCGCCATCGTGCTGCAGCATGAACACCTGGAGCAGAAACATGAGAGTTGCCAGGGTGCCCCCACTGCCACCCAAGTGCCCCTCTCCATCTTGGGGGGCTCAGCCTGCCTGCAAACCACAGTGAGGGCAGGAAACGCCCTTGTTGGGTTAATGCATCTACCCCAGCCTTACTTCAGGAAAGTTTTCATTAGGGCTGGAGCATTGGTTACAGCTACAGCTAAGGCTGCCAAAGTGTTTCCATTATGTTATATCTCCCTGTTTGCACTCACTTGCGACTATCCAAAAGTTTCACCTAGAAGGCTGAAATTTTCCAGGCCTCCTCTCTAGCTGGAGGTGAAGGGCTTTTTGGAAAGTTGGAGATAAAAAAAAAAAGAGAGAAAAAAACGGGTTCTGCTCTTTTTGGAATGGCAGCATCCAGGCAGAGGTGATAATTTAAGAAAACAAAATTTAATAAAAGCAAACAGTGCTATTGCAACCTCAGAAATGACTGACACTTTCAATTTTGGATGAATCTCCAAATAATTTTTTTATGTTACAAGATCCAGTAATTTTTTCTTGGCCTTTTTGCTGCGTCCTTCCCTTCAGCTCAGGGCATCTTCAGGCAGTGCTGCCTGCCTTGCGCTGCTCAGCCCCCAGCTCCCTCCTCCTGCTCCCTCTGCTCTCTGTCCATGGCTCCAGACTTCACAACAGCTCTGCGACCTGAAACTCCTCACAAACCCACTGAGCTGCAGCCTGGACAGGCCACAGACAGATCACAGTTCCTGTGACCAGCAGGGCTCTTTCCCCAGTGCACCTTTGCTGTCAGCCTAGCGACCATTTTCATCACCTGAGCATAGATCCGGGGAAATTTGGAAGCCTCTGTTGTGCTGGATTCTGGGTTGGGATGAGTCTGGAAGTTGCAATATCCTCAATGCAGAGCTTTAATGCAAGCATCTGTCCTGAATGTGAGGTGGGCTGCAGACAGTAGACTGTTAAACGGTGTGGCCACGTAGCATGAAACTCTAGGTAATAAATTTACAATGTAAAAATCAATTAGCATTAATAGAGTTTTTATTAGCACCAAATGTCGGTGCTGTGATTTCTCTGGTAAGCATGCAAAGCAGAGAAATCTGAAGCTAAATAAGCTGTAGCAATTAATCATGCTTTTTAATTCAGTTTACTTCTTAAACTGGAGAGTCTTTTGCCTGGATTGCTCATTTGAAATTGTTTCTGAGCTAAACAAGGATTGCAGTTCTAGGTCTCTGCAGCTGGTGTATGGAGCTATACAGTTGGCTTAAAATGAACCAGTTCACATTTGAAAACCCACGCTTCACAGTTCTCTGCAAAAGAAACAACCAGTCATCTCATTAACATTTCCATTAACCACTAAAGGAAACCCAGAGTAATCCATTCGCTTTAATGGAGGTTGGGTTTTTTTTAATTCTTACATAACACATTGGCTTGGAGGTTTGCATCCTCTTTTGGGTAGTTTTTCTCTGGAGAAGATAGAAGCCCACTGCTTCCTGTGGCTATTGGTGACACCTCTTGCACACAGGCAGTAATGGGACATGGTGCTGGCTGTGAAGGGCCCATTCTCAGTCCCTGCTTATGACTGGTGGTGAAGCCAACAAAAATACCCAAGTCAATAAAATCAAGACCAAGTCAAAATACTTCAAACTGGATAATTAAAACACAGGAGACAGACAGCTTCATGTGTGGAAATGGAAAATCAAGGTATGGAAATTTAGGAAAGAAAAAGACTAGAGGAAACCTATCCCCTTCCTGCTGTCCCCGTCCCTCCCGTCCACTGTTGCTTTGTTGTTTTCGGATGAGGGCTTTCTCAGCTGGGCTTAGCTGACTCTGTTAACTACTCAGGAGGAGATTTGTAAACCATCCGTTTCATAACAGTACTCAAAACTGTAAGACCTGACTTTATGTTCCTGGTTGCTACAAAAGATGCTGGAGCCCCTTCATTTGTGGGTGTGTGAAGGCAGAGATCACATGAAGCTTGCTGATAGGAAACATTACAGACAAGGGCTCATCTTAAATTTTATGGCCCCCCCCCCCCCGGGTGGATGAGCTCTGTGCACTGAAGGAGGTCCTTTATTTCAATCAGGAGTCACAGCCCTAAACTTTCTGGAACTGAAGTCCAAAGCCTCTTTGTTCAGAAGCTCAGAGGAGCTCAGTCCTTCCAAAAGACAACCTGGTGACATGGTGACAGGTCTTTTATCTGTCAGGTTGGTGGCTAGGTGACTTGCTGAGGTGTGGAACAAGCCATAAGAAATTTTCAGCCCCTGTGAAGTGACTAAAATCTGCATCTCCCAGGAGAAAGCTTAAAAAAATCCTGCCAGATGAGGCCCTGCAGGTGAGATAAGCCCAAAGGATGCTTCTTTTGCATATCCTGCAAGTATGAGTAAGGTGCAGATTCTCATCCTAGTAAGGGTGGAGAAACTGCTGCCCATGACCAAAAACAAGCTGTTAGGGTCTTCAGGGAACTTCCCTGGTGAAAACTGAGGTTCTTATGTCACCTTTTGGTGGAGGTGGCATTAAAAAAAAGCCCTGAGGATAACAGTTTGGGATGATTGTCCCTAAAGTAGAAGTAGCTGCTCATGGCAATGGAGACATCAGTCATAACAACAGCAAGGCTGGCTCCCTCACAGAGAAAAGGTGTGTGGCATGGGAACTCCATGAGCAAAACCTGAAGGATCTCAGCATCCCTGAGCCTTTACCCTCTGGCTGAGTTGTGGCAGCTGGTCTAAGGGCTAGCAGGGAGAAGGTCAAAAAGAGATAGACAGGGAGACACTGACCCTTCCTCAGGAAGCCAAGCGGGAAGGATTTCATTGGTGTGCATCTGGTTGAAGCTCTGTCAGTGCAACACATGGAGGCAGCAGTTTGGGAAAGCTGAGCACCTCGTCAGTCACCTCCAGGGTGCTCAGGAGACACTTCAAATACAAACCAGGTTTATCTCCTGTCTCTGGGATGCGCCGTTTGCTGTATGTGCTGATCTCTGCTCAGGGGCAGGGTGTGGGTAGGCATTCATATATATGTATATATGTGTATATATATGTATATGGGTCTATATATAAGACAATTTGTACTACTTCACTGTGCCTAATTTTAAGCTTTTAGCAGCTGAGTCTTCAGGTGGCTGCCAGCACCTGAGAAATAATGTGTAAAATTACTCATCAAGAGAAGAATTGTTATTAACCCTCCTTTGCAGGTAGACTGAGGCAAAGCTCAGATAACATGACCAAGGGAACATTGAGCCTCCTTGGCAAGAAGCAGAGGAAAGCTACAAACTTCAGTGGAGGTCACTGGCCTGCTCTGAGACCACATACAGCCTTTCAAGTTGTACAGCTGCAACAGAAAATGAGTTCCCAGCTTTCTAGACGTGGTCCCTGGAACTTGAATTTCATGCCTGTCAACATTTCCCAGTTTGAGGCAGAAACCTCCCAGCTGACATCCTGTTTCTTGACACCAATCCTGAAAGAAGGATCCACCTGGAAGAGGATTTTTCTGGTGGAAAATACAAAGTAGTAAGAGGAGAACCAAGCTGTTCTAAGTGGGGAGGGCGAGAGAGAGGGAAGCAATGATTAATACAAGGTTAGCGGCTAAGTGAAGGAAGGATACAAAGGTGCAAGCAAAAGTGGGAAAATATGCGCAGAAAATGTAGAAGGTAGAGCACCGCCAAAAAATAGAGTTCCACCCAACAGGAAACTGTACATAGCTCTAAGACACACCAGAGAAAGCAGAAGATATGTTAACAGAAAGGAAAGTGAAGAAGAAAACACCAGACATCACCAGCCGGCATCATCTTGACTGAGAAATTCACAGGCAAGTTTTTCAGTGCCAAGAAAACACAGCACCAGGGATTCAAAAGGCACTTTGGTATCAGGCTCTGACCCTCTGGTCCTGAGCCCTTCTCGACTTCTGACAGACACTGCTCACCACAGTGAGGATACCGGGGAGTGCACGACATATTTTGTATTCTCCTGGGCCACATATGCTTCTCTTTCAAAACAACTGTTGTCTTTCAGCTTTTTCCCTGTGAGGGAATAAGCTTCCCTTGGACCAAAGCACAATATTTCCTGTCTGCCGCCTGTACGCCATTACGCCATCTCTCCTTCCCCAGGGGACCACAGCTCTGTGTGTGCTCCAGAAAGGGGTTGCCCTGAAGCGTTGGGGAAAAAAATGGGGGGTTGGTCCTGAGCACAACCTTAACAGCACCAAGAGGAGAGCAGGGAAACACCCCCATCAGCACCAACACGGAGGACTGTCTGCCTGCACACACCCCAGCATGGAAGCTGAAAAATGTGCCCTACAGTCAAACCAACATCCACAAACATTAAGGAGGATCCAGCATCGCTGCTACGGGGCTGGCATGTGGCTGCCTGGATGTGTGCACCTGTTTCTATGCAGAATTAAGAGCGCAGGGCAAAATCCGGCTCTCACCAACAGCCGAGTAAGTCAGGAGATGCTGCTGAAGGGCATGGGGGGTGCCAGGCATGTAGACGCTTTCACATTAAGTGGTCAGCAGAAGTGAGGCTGTTGTGTCCCTGCAAAGATCATTTGGCACTGGACGGAGGAGCTTTGCCTGAAGCAGCTGACTTTTGTATAGCTATCTCTGGAAATGTAGATAAAGAACATTTCATACTGGAAGAAAGCTCTGCTGTCAAGTTAGCTATTGGCGCTTTTCATCTTCCATTTCCAAGCAACTGGATGGACTCTCAATTTGGCTGTGTCTGGGACAAGGAAAGCAGTATAAAAGGAACTGGTAATCAAGGAGCGCCTCCAGCTTTCCAACCATAATAAAACACATTTTTGTACTCTTCTTTGGACACTGATGGCAAAAATCCTACTCTCTAGTAAGAGAGTTGAAATCTGGAATGACGATTGCATCAGTGGAAGGAAGCCAGATTTGCAGTGCTGTAAGCGAGCAAAAGATCTGGCTGACAATCGAGATGCACCAGTATAATGACACTTTTGGGGTTGTTTCCTTTTTAATTTTGTCCTAAGTGACCGGACCACGTTCTGATTTCACTTACATCAGGCTATGTCTGTCTTCCTTTAGGGTGCATCTCATGCAGCAGCAGTGTGCCTGAGGTCAAAACTCAGCCCTCTAGGTGTCCGTTCACCTCCTAAATACAAATTTCAAGGTGGTAATAAATGCTGCAACAAAAAAGATATATAATTTTAGTGACAGAGAAGCAAATTGATGCTGAATATATGTGACACTTTTTCAATTTTCCTCTTGTTTTTCCTGATGGTGTTTTGTGCTAAACATTACATTTGCAGATGCAAAATTTAAAGAACACTTTATCTTCAGTACTGAGAAACAGAACATGTAATTTGCAGCTTCAGCCAAGAGTGATGGCCTTATTAGTAATGGGAATTTACTGATTAACTGCTGTTAGCAAAACATCATCTTCAAACCCGTTAGTCTGAAACTGGCAGCCGCTCTGTCGGCAGGAGCTTTTTTATTTCATCTCGGGGGACTTCTGTAGAAATATTTCTCATTTAAACAGCTTTAGCCTTGGCCTTTCAATAATTTTTATGGTCTCAACTAATAGGTTAACAATTAGTTAAGAGCAACTATCAGCTTAATGTCAAGTCATTCACAGGGAAAAGTTCAAGGAGAGAAGTAATACTATTTCAAAAGATGGCTTATTTTTGAACAAAGAGCTCCCATCAGTTTGAAAAGCCAGAGGGATAAAAATGAAAGTAAGAGAAAAAATGGAAGAGTCAGCAATAGGGAGGAAAGGCCGGGGCTCTGAGCGGGGCTGGGAGAGGGGCTGCTGGGGAGAGCAGGAGGGGCTGGAGGCACATCACAGTGCCCAGGGGTTACCTGTGCTCCCGGCCCCCAGCCCCGCTGGCAGGACAGGGAGCACGTGTTTGCAGGGTGGCAGGGCTTCGCTCCCTGATGCAGCCACCCCTGAAGTGCTGGCGGGGGGAGCCTACG
Source organism: Phalacrocorax carbo (assembly GCF_963921805.1). Lineage (NCBI taxonomy): Eukaryota > Metazoa > Chordata > Aves > Suliformes > Phalacrocoracidae > Phalacrocorax > Phalacrocorax carbo. Next base: position 79,354,999 of record NC_087515.1, on the reverse strand, counting down.
CCGCTGCGGTTGCTGCTGCTCGCAGCTCTTCACCCATGTGTCGGGTCCCTGCAGTGAATCCTGGTCTCTGCCCAGTCATTGCCAGGTTCAGAGTATGTGCTTTACCCTAGGTTCTAGCTCCAGCATCTTGTCTTCTCACAGACCCTCATGGTCTCCTCTCTCCTTGTCCGTAGCTCTTTCACCAACTTGTCGCAGATTTTCTCTCTTTTTTTTTTTCTTTTGTTTCAATGTTTTCCCTTTTTGCTTACAACTCCTGTCTTTCCTATTTTCTCCCAGTCTCAAGCAATACTGTTAGCCTTTCACCAGCTCTCTTATTTATCTCCAGGCTTTTGTCCATTTGCCTGCCACGCTGTCCCTCAGACCCAGCTCTCCACCCCTGCTTGGGATGCATCTTTCTCCTTCATGTTCTCTAGGCACTAACAGGGCACTCAACAAGTCTACAAGGGATATGTATGTTCTTTCTCTTAGCTTCTGTGCCAGATGTCACAGTGGTCTACATACAGCTGAGAAGAAAAGTCCTGCTCAGCTGTCGGTGGCATGTGTGCCATCAAGATGGCATTGGCAGATAGATGTGTTCATTAGAATGAGTCTCACTGCCAGGGCATGAATGGAGGTTGGTTTTTTTCCTCAAGAGCTCTTGTGCAGACGGATCTTGGAAATATTTGCGGATTTGGAAGAGTGCACATTGTTGCCTCCAGAGTAAAGCTCTGCTAAACTGGAGCTCTCTGGTCCTTCTCCTGGATATGCAGAATGAGTCAAGGGCATGGGAAGCAACTCCTGCGTCCCAGTAGCTCCTTCCAGCTTAATAACTCATCTTGCCTGAACATAATTTTTAACCAGAAGTTTTCCTCAAAATACAGGCAAATTAAAAATCCTTCCCAGGTGTGTTCAGTGTAAATAACCATGGCAAAGCTGGGCAGGGCTTTCCTGGCAGAGATCTGAACACGCTGAAACACCTGTGGCATATTACACTCCCCTTTTGTCTGGTGATACCAGATAAACAGTCTGTCAAGGGGCTGCGTAAAATGTAATCACCTGCCATATCCCGACTCTTGGACCATAGGTCCTGGCAGATGTGTGAGAGGTAAAAGCTGTATGAGTAAGTAACTGGCTGATCTTATATGGGGTGAGTTCTTATATGGGGAAGGACAGCCAGGCTACTATTGCCATCACATCAAGTAATTAGGGGAAGAAAAGAGCCTGCTATATTTACATAACAATTAGAAAGTGCATCCAATCTTGTGTTTGCTTTGTACTACCAGCTTCGGCAAATGGTGCTTCTCTCTCTGCATGTATATTTTTTACATCATCGTGTATATATATAGAGAGATATATATTTTTTTTCATATGTGTTCTCTTTGTCTGTGAGCTGTGCAAGGCAGGAATGCTGATGTCTTATTTCCTTGTGTGATTCCTCATGGAGCTGGGACGTGAGCGCCAACTGGGATCTTTAGACAGAATAGTAAATGAAACTGCCGCATGGCCCATGTTATTCAGTGATCTTCAAGATCAATGCTGGCTTCCTGAAGTCCAGTCTACTCTATAGACTTCTTATAATCAAAGGAAGGAGCTTTCTCCCTCCCCCCAGTATTTACTGCAGACAGTGTCTGAGCTTCAAACCAAGGCAACAGAACACTCTGCAGACACATAAACTAACGATGACGTTAAATTGCTTCACCTCAGAAACCAGGCTCTAAATGACTTCAGACAGCTTCTGAATATATTCAGTCTGAAGGAAAACTTCCTTCTGACTTTAAAGTCTGGACATAAAAGAACTGTCTGGTGAAAAAAGAGGCATATTTCTCCTAGCCAGAAGAGCCAAAATGATGCAGTCTATTTTTCAGGGGCACAAGCGAGGTATATGGCAGAGGTCAAGCTTGGTGTATGAACTGGGTCCTAACGCAGTGACCCACCAGGAATGTGAGCACCCATGCCAGGGGAGAGGACCCTGCGGTCGTCAGCAGGAGTTGGCTCAGGGCTTCGTGCCGACTCTGCCAAGGCCTTTGGCTACTCAGCACCAGGCCATGTGCTTTCCTGCTCTTTCTCCTGTCCCCTGAATGGAGGCGCAAGTGACAAGCCACAGCTGGGGAGGAACAGCAGCTGGGTTGCTACATATCTCTTGAGCCTTCATTTTTGGTCTTTGCATGGGAAGGAATGGCGTAAGGAAAAAGCAACTTTACAACATTTTTAAAGGCTACCTTAAATTCAGGATTAATAAAGAGGGCCTACAGTCAATAAAATCAAGAGGTGACCTGAAACCACTTTACTTTAGTAGAGTCCCTTGGATACATTAATCTGTCTTTTCTGTAATGTTAGGTTTTGCAGCTGATTTCTAACCGATTACAGAGAGCAATAAGAAGATAGGACCCAAAGACTATTATCCAGGGGCCTATTCTTGCTTTCATTGATGTGGATGGCAAACTGACTTCAAGAGAAACTTCATCATGCTGTAGTGTTGATAGCATCATAGAGGAACGTGTAATTAAAGGGCAAAAAAGAGGGGAATCATTCAATGCAATGTATTTCTTGGATAGCTAGAGCCGACTCTACATAACAGGGAAAGCATTTCTTATTTTCTAGGGGAAGTTTTTTAATGGTAGTTGAGCTGAGATTTTTTTGGCTCTTTCTCAGGCTTTTTATTGAGACATTGCTAGAGTATTCCACTAGCTGCCAGTGTGTAAAGTGGGCAGATCAACCTTGAAATATTATGGTCTTGGGACAAATTTTGTTCTTGTTTTCTCCCCAGCGTAAATCCAGAAGAACAGTAATGACTTCAGCTGAGCCACTTCAGATTTACATCAGCACAAATGAGAGCAGGCTCTGCCCACGCAGATGCAGCCCGAGGGATTAGGAGTCTGCCTGTGTGTTGTACCCTTGCTTCAAATTGACACCCTAGCCTTAATTCAGTGGAGAACCAAAGAAACCGCTTGCCCTGCAAATGAGCATTGATGCTAATGTATTGCAGTGGGGATTTATCAACAGGCTGACACCTCAGTACCCATCTTTTATTTGCATAGCAGAGAAATGTGAATAAAAATGTGCGATTAGCTCTGCACTGGTGAAGGTAGGAGGTAATTCTGGCATTAGCAGAGCTGCAGGCTCAGCCATGGGGAATTTGTTATGTAAAACTGCTTTGTGTGTCCGTGAACACTGCAGGTGTGTAGAGACTGAGACCAGGCCCTTATTTAAAAAATACAGTTTATTAGATAAAACATACATAGAACCAAGTAAGTCCAATTCTTTATTAAAAATACAGAAATAATTTTGCAATAATAAAAGAAAGAACTGGCTTCGTCTATGAAACGTAAATCTGAAGGTTTGGGACCTTTTTCCTTTATCACAGCTGGTCCCCCTCTATACTACATTCTTAGACATAAAGCCTCAAATTTTGAAACCCAAGCAAAAGTCTGTTGTACAAAATTAAGAACGTTCAGACCAGTAATACTCAGTTTAATTAAGATGCAAACAGTAGCATACAGCACACGGAACAGTCAATATACAGTTATACATTAAAACATGCCTCTAAATTGTGACAGAGAATCCACTGGAAGTAATAAGTAACAAATAATAAAAAAACAATGTGTGAAGAAATAAAAAAGGAATCACAGTTTGACACTATATTTGTTAAATGGTTGCATATGTATTGAAACACTGTACATATTAAGAATGAATATATTGGACCCACCCATACAGAACATACTAAATTGACAGTTACCATTTTGCTCGGATGCGTGAATATGTATGAGGTGTACATATGGTGGGCAGGTGTGTATCTGTGTGCATACATCAGACCTGTGCATACATACACATAGAAAGGCACACACCTCCGCAGCTGAAGACAAATCACTTCGATAAAACCCTTTGAGGCAGGGTGAGAGCAATACTAATACACTGTTTGTCACAACCATGCTGCTCCTGGGACTCCAGGCGTTTTATTCGCATGTTATTCTCACCCGTAAGTTGCACATTCATTTTACGTCAGCTCTCCCTTGTTTGCATATTTGCCAAGTGAATACAGAACTATTCAATATAATACAATGTTCACTGTTGGAGATCATTTATTAGGGGAGGTTTTGATATCTGAGAAACAATGAAGCATTAAAGGGTTTACATTGCTTTTCCAATAAGTGGAACTAAGGGGCAGATATCTTTTCCCTGATCATAGAATGACAGAATGCCCTGAGTTGGAAGGGACCCGCAAGGATCACCAAGTCCAACTCCTGTCCCCACACAGGACAACCCCAAATTCACACCGTGTCTCTGAGGGCATTGTCCAAGTCCTTCTTGAATATTGCCAAGCTTGGTGCCATGACTACCTACCTGGGGAGCCTGTTCCAGTGCTTAGCATCATATGGTAATCCTGGCATAATTAATAATATATCTTATATTTCATCTTTAGTAAGAATTCTTGGTCAAAAATGGAGAGGGCCTGCATTAAGAAAAGTCATAGGCATCTAAGCTGTTTCTGTAACCCCAAATTGTTTAGCACCTCCTAACAATAATAGAAAAATAAAGCAATGCTAAAACATCGTGCTAAGTAAAATGAATGGACAGCAGAATGAACATTAAGTGAAAGAATTACTCAGGGTTCACAGAATTAGAAATTTCCTAGATTCAGAAAAGCACATCGAGCAGTCGCCTGAAACAAGGCTCAAGACTCATTGCAGTGATACAAAGGTGTGTGCTTGTCTTCAAATGGCACAGAACGGCATCACTGCATTGGGACCTTGAGGTGGTCAGAGGGTAAGATGCTTTTTTCTTTCTCTCTCATTGAAAGAAAGTGAAACAGAACAGTGCTAAGGCAAAGATGTGTAAGAGATGAATACAGAAGTCCTGAAGAGTGGGTGTGACAGTAGTACCCTCTCACTGACTCTGGTGGGATGCTCTAGATTTATATGAGTGTCTGAAAAGTAGTAGCCTAGGAAGGATTACACAGCAGGACATGATCAAAACACCCTGGAAAGCTGGGTGGTGCTGTGCATTGGGGACGGGGCAGGAGGCACCATCAGAGGGCAGTGGTAGATGCACTGAGGGGAGGTGACAGAGTCTTTTCTTTCCAAGGGGCCACCCAGGCAGCATCACTTGTGTTGCAGCCCATGGGGCTGCCGCTGACAATGTTATACTGCCAGGGAAATAATCCCAGCTGCCTTTTGCCATCAGCAAGAGAGTAGGGGCCTGGTGACACCAGTGTGGCAGCACTGGGTGGAGTAAAACCAGGCAGAATGATGAAAACAAGTTGAACAGTCTGAGCCAAGGACTTTCAAAATACATCACCCTTGCATACACCTCACATCCGGTCACAAGACCTAAGACTGAAGTCAGCATCATTCAAGCCCATCATCTCATCACAACATCACATTTTTACTGAAAAGGAAAAAGGAAATCTCACGATTTACATTCTATTTTTAATATACACGGTGGCAGGTGAAGGAAGCCTGGAGAGCTAACATACACAAGCTGATTTCTCAGTTTTGAGAGCAGTCACAGAGAAGCAGCATGTACCACATACTGGACAGGCTTTTGTTAGCTCCTGTGGGATTTGAATGAGAGCAGTCACAAATGCATTCTTCTAATGATGTAAGATGTGGAAATGTGTCTATCAGTAGTAAGTGGTATGGGCTGTAATAAATTTGTGAGTGACAGTGCGAGTGTGAGTTTGAACTCCTGATTATAACCAAATTGTTTGTATATTCAGCTTTTTTGTCTCTAGCAGATTTTGTATGTGCTTGAGAAGATTAAAATAACAATATTCACTTTATATCTGATGTCTCTTAGAAAATATCTGTTCCTAAGGTTGTACAGTACTGGGAAAGACATGTCATTTGCCATTCAATGAGGGTGAGATTAATATATAGTAGATAGGTAAAAAAGTCGAAGATTGTAAAATACCTGCAAAATGTGATGAAGACAGCCCTGCTTATCCAGCCGCTGCAGAAACTGAGCCTTATCTAGCACATTACAGACCATTAAAAATCAAAGCTAACAAACTTTGAGCCCCATTAACAGTACAAAAACAGATAATAGCACATACATAAAAAAAAAAACAAACCCTTGTACATGCTTCACTAGCCTTGGAAGCTAATGCTGAGGAATTGGAAGGGACCTCAGAGCAGCATTTAAAAAAAAAAGTGTGAGCAGGAGTTGCACTATTTTGTGGCCTGATTTAAGGCTGCCACTTTCCAGCTGGATCGAAACTGTTCTGCTCTCATCCTTCACACTGTTTGGAAACAGAGACCCAGAGCCAAAATCTGATCTCATTCCCACTGGTAGAAGTATGCAGTAGCCCCACAGAAGCTACAGTCATTACTCTAAACTCACACTTGTGCATCTATATGTGCAAATCTGCCCTGCGGTGTTGCACGTATTTCAGTACAAAGGATGACACTGTAAATATTGCAATGCCAGTTGCCACACAGATTTTCTCACAATGCTTAATGTAGACTTACAAGCGTGGCCTTCTCTCACTGCTGATTTTGTCTATCCCACCGCTGCCTCCCAGCTGGCCAACACCGCTTCTCTTCTTCATCCAGGCGGATGGCTCTTTCCTACCTCCTGTTGCCGTTATCATTGGCAGTGGGCACCTCTTCTTTCCAACCAACTTTCTGATTCTGGCTGAAAGCAAGCTGGACCTTCTCCATGTCTGGGGGAGCGATGCTGGTGGCTCTGTTCTCAGCACACATGGATGCTCACACCTGCCTTATGGTGTGCCATCCGCAGGTCCAAGCCTGGCCCACGTGGCCTTAACGTGCATCAGCAACATGGTGGGAGCCAAGGATTCGTCCCAGTGAGCAGCATAACTGGGACTGTTCAAACCAATAAGCATTTAATCAGCTTGAATATCAAGAGGCAGCACAGGAAAAGATGGAAGGTAGAGGGGGAAACTGCACTCACCCTGTGTAAAAGTGCTGAGCTTTTAATGAGGTATTTATTGCGAATAGTCATCAGCCAACTAGTTAAAAAGCATCCTCAAAAAGTGCCTTTCATGCTGGTGAATGAAAGCAGTGGAAGGTTTTTTGTGCAAGATAAAGAGTATGTCAAAAAAATACAGACAACCTAATTAAAAGATGTCAGCGCGTGGTAGTCTTTGTCACAGCAGAACTGTTACTAGACTCTCCTGTGAAGGGCACTTGATTGAAAGGAAAGAAAGGGTTGCAGAAAACTACAGAGAAAGAGAGAGGGGAAACAGATAGAAATGGAAGAGCAGGGAAGAGCCAAAAGGTAGAGAAGGAATTGCAGCAGGGGTGAAGGAGGTACACATATACGGTCACTGAAAGATGGAAAGGATGGAAAGGAAGGAAAAGAAGAAAAGAATGAAAGTAACTACAGTGGGGGAATAGGAATAGAAAGGGGTGAGAAGTTCCAGGGGAAAGACTAGACAGCAGAAGAAGACTAAGATAGAGAAGAACGAGGGCAGGGTGAGGGACTAACTGATCTTTACAGGCCTGTGTGGGTGCTATCTTTCACACATGTAAAGCAAGGGCTGTGTGAGGACTAAGTCAGACGTGGACAGCACAGGGAGAAAGGCTGGAGTATGGTGAGAGCAGATGGTCTTGTGGGTAAGGCACTAAGTTCAGACCAGGAAGTCTGGGTTCAAACTTCTGGCTTCACCAAAGGTCAGGTTTAACAATGCTGGGAAGGAGGCAAGACGGTTTACCTCCCTGGAAGTTTTGCTTCGTTTTTCTCAGCGTCCTGCTATTTTCCCCTCACGTGCCATTGACTTCTATCTGTTTTAATTGTTTATCTGCAACAGGGACGGAAAACTGCCCCTAGGAAACCCTTCTCCTTAGGTTGTCCCTTTTGCTGCAGGAGGCTGTCAACTCTCTAGAGCAGGCTGAGTGTCTCATGGTATGCCTGCACAATGCCAGACGCAACCTCTACATGATGCTGTGACACAAATACTGATAGTGAGTTTTTGATAACAGTAGCCTAACGTGCTTGTATTTTAACTGTTAGTAGATCAGATATTGATCTCATTTACACTGGTAAAAATGTGGAATAACTCTCTAAATTTACAGTAGTGTCAATGGATGACTGGAATTTATATTGATTTCTTGTAAGCATATAGACTGGGTAAGCAAGAAACTTACTTTTACTACTAGGTTTCTTAGACGGATACAAAAAGCCAGTGTATGTTGACCTGCTACACAACTATGGCTATAGCTGCTTATGAAGTTTTTGTGCCACAAGAAAAAGAAAAAAGGGTATTTTTCTTTAAATACTGACTTCTACCGAGCTGATCAGAAGCCTTCTGGATGCTACAGCACATTAGAAAAGCCATGAAGAAGACAGATAAGTTTTGGAGACAGTCATTTGGTTCTAGTGGAACCTGGACACATGGATCAAGTCACAATACTGCCACTGCAGCAAATGCTCAGGGCCATAAAACACATTACAGATCAGGAAACCATCAAAGTGGGGGATAAAATTAGTCACTAGCCTTTCACTGGCTTGGATCCATTGCAACTCAGAAGTCCTTTTTCCCCCTTTCTCCTGTGTTTCAGCTGAAAGACATTGAAAGCTGTGAAACTGCTCCACTCTGAAGTGTCTTTATTCCTGTACTACTTGGACTTCAAGTTTTTCCCATTCCCCACTCTTTTTTTAAGATCTGACAATAGGAAGTTGGTTGTCCATATGTCATGTTCAAAAAGAAAAGGGCAGCATGATCCCAGTTCTTTGTAACACCAAGGGAAATCTCTGTGTAATAAAGACATACTGCTCTACACAGGGAAAGTTCAATACAAACCTGGAGGCAGGGCACAAACGACGTGGGGAGCCCAGTGAAACCTGAGACTTGCCCATTTTTGAACCCCGTGCTTTCTAGCTGCCCTGCCCTGCTCTTGTTTCACTCACTTCAGAGCCTGTCTGTGCAGCCAGGCAAGCCTCTCTGAGCAACTCACACAGACACGCGCACTCTCCTGTCCAGCCCCAAATGCTGCTTATTGGCAGCTACACATAGACCAAGAGGAGCACGACTCTAGTCAGAGACTGAGTCTCTTCTGAAGTCCTGTGAGCTATTCCTGTCCGATTATGGCACTACCAAGAGACTCAACCCTTTGAAGTACGATGAAGTGCTGTGGATGCTGAAGGAGCCAAAAACTGTGGATCACTGGGGCTGATTTTGAAAAGTTTTATTTTTACATTCCACCTAGGGTTTCACCTCAGGGATGTGTGGAAATCTCCCAGTGAAGTCATGTTCAAACCAGGGCGAGTTTCTGCCTAGTGGCACGGCTGAAATACTCAGCACACGGGCTTTGGTTTGCTGTGAAGTGGAAAACCCAAACCACCCTCCACAAAACTCAGAGCTAAAACATAAAGCTAACTGGAGAAGGTGTTGGGATCAGGTAGAGGTGCAGCTGGAAGAGCTCTCTTCCAGGAAGCTAGCAGCTCTCCTGGGAGCAGGGGTAGAGGGCTGGCCCGTGGCGGCTGTCTCTGCTCTTTTTAAGGGAGGATGAAATCGCTTGTTAGGCTATAGTTACTATGGGACGTGGCTGAAGCTTGACCTGTTTTATGAGCCAAGCTCTGGTCTTCTGAATTCAATAGAAAAGCTTACGCGGACCTCAGTGGGATCTGGGTTTGGCCTAACATGCTTTGTTTAGCGTCTTGACTGAAGGAAACTTTTTTCTTTAGATTACAGTTGAAAGATTTTTGGGTTTCAGCTCGAGTCTTATGGTGGCAGTCTATCACACCCTAATATTTCTTTCTTTTTCTTTAATGAATCATACTACTTCTGCACTTAGCCTCTGACCAAAACCTGCCTGCTTGAACTGCAATAAACCTGGCCGGTCAGTGATGTCTCTGCTGAAAGGAATGATCTCCAACCACACCAAGCAGGCACTGGCTGACCTCCGGGGTACCACATCCCCACCCACCCCTCCAGCTCCAGGCACCTGGTGGGGAGCTGAGGCTCTGGGAACAAAGGGAGACAGAGACTGTAAATTCATGTTTGCATAGCCGTACTTCTGAGGCACAGGGATTTGCTGGAGCTGGGGCCGGAATGAGAGAGTTGTGCTAGAGTCTATCAGATTTGTGAAGTACAGATGTGATAATACCACTGCAACCACAAAAGAATTTACAACAGGAAGTGTTGCAGCTGTTGCTTATTAGCATTAGTACAAATTACACAAAGCAAATTGTTAGCAGACATGTTTCCATAATATTTAACTCATGGCAGTGAATAAAAGTGATTCTTTTTCAAGCAAAATTTTAGATTTCCAAGGGAATCGGTTTCCAATTGTCCATGAAGGGAGCGTGGATTAGAGAGCAGCATGCAACTATTGCAAGGGATCAGAGGCAATATGTGCAGTGACTTGCCTGCTTTCTCTGGCTAAGGTATGTGAATTTGGGACCATATTTCTTGGTGAGAGAAGGAAAATCCTTATGGCTCCATATGACCCGATTACCAGTGACAGGGAGTGATGGTGTGTGGGCTCCATGCTGGGTCTGCCGCAGTAAGGTTCAGCAGACAGAAGTGCTTGGAAAGGGAAAGAGGCTCTTGCTGATCTTCCATTTCCCTGCATTTTTACCCCAAAAGTGCTTATTATGACTTATTTCCCTAGCAACCCCAGGCCTGCTGATGTGGAAGCAGCCCGGGCCAGGAGAACAATGCCCTAACAGTAGCTCACGAGGTGACAAAATCCTCACAGCAACAGACTGAACACGGAGACCCAAACACTGGAGCGTGACCTGGGAACAACCGACAGCAAAACCTTCAGGACCAAAACCTGGGCCAGGCTGCCTCTCTCCAACCAAACCAGTTTCAAGCCAGGGTAGTGGCTGGCTTTGGTGCTGCCATACCTGCTGCCCCACTGGGCCAGCCAGCGGTGGGCAGCCCATTCGGGCATCTCCTCTGCCTCCCTCCTTGTCCCATGAGTAGGAGCTGAGCAACCAGCCCTGGGGGGGGAGGCTGCGGATCAGAGAGGGGGACCACCTGAACAGCATTTAATTTTAATTAATAAAAAGGGGGCATTTGATCCTTGCCTCTCTTCCCAGCACTAGGGCAGGACCAGCTCCATCCTAGAGGATGTCTGACCCCAGAGATGCTCCTCCGAGGGATGAGCTGGGGGGGGTCACCCATGGGTTCCTGGAGGGGCCTGGGGGCATCTCCCTCCTGATACCTTTTTCCAAGTAGAAGCCATTCAAAAGAAAAGAGAGAGAGAGAGACAAAAAGAAAAGAAGGCACTAACTAATTAACTGAATGCTTTGGGGTATTATCTGAGGGGGTAAGAGGTGACAAATTCCGCCCTGACCTCGCTTGGCCCCTGGATGGTGCAGCTGGGGAAGGGGAGAGCACCACAGCTCTCGAGCAGGAAGGGGCTGTGGGGTGACTGTGCCAGGGTGAGAGGAAAGGCCATCTGTGGCTGCCAGAGTTGGGGCCAGGCTTCCGAGCCGCTCCCTCTCTAAAGCCTTACGCCTGCTCCCACGCTGTCCTTTCATCCTACCTTGCCCAGGCAGCACTGGCTGAACTGGAGGTTTGTTTGTGCTTCTGCCGCTAATCCAACAGAGGCACCTTTTCATGCCAAAACTTCATTAGCAATTTTCTCCTTGTTTTGCTGATTATTGCTGGTTTCGCTAATAATGTTCTACTTAATCTCTCACAGCCATCCTTTCTTTAAGAAGGAAAGAAGTATAACTCATGAAGACTGCTGACAACCTGTAGAAGTTCAGCGATCAGTTTAAGGGCAGTAACAGCCCAAAGTGATGCTTCACACGCCAGTCCCAAGGGTACCTACCTGCATTAATTTTGTTGAGCAAAGATGCTAACGCTGCAAAGGCCGCTCTGCTCCTCAGCCTGCCAAGCAAGACAGTGGGCTCAGAGGGGTGGAGGCATTCCCAGAGGCATTTCTTGAAACTCAGTTAGGTCTGGCTGGGAAAGGAGGCATTTTCTGGTGCGAGAGAAGAAGCCGTGACAGCAGGTGGGTGGGAAGGCAGCATGGCTGACCTGTGTCGCAGCAGAGGCTGAGCTGGTTGGCCGTGCCAGATGCAAGAAGGTGCTGTGCTTGGGACTGGCTCTTGAGCAAGAGAAGAGCTCTTCCCAAATCCTTAGACTTTGCCTGCTTGCTTTTATTTAATTAGAGTATTGAAACTGAATGAAGCAACCAAAGTGGCTTTCGATCCAACTATGAGTGCTTAGAAGTAGAAAAGAGGCACACGTATTGTTTTAAGGCTATGCTCATCCACCCACCTGTTGGGAACAGTTCAAAAATACAACTGGTTGGCTGCAGTCTGACGCAAGAGCTACGAATGGACTAGCAAGCGAAGTAATTTGTACAAGCAACGTCTAAAGCAGCAGCTAATGGAGAAGCGGCTGACATGCATGTTCTGGCTCTTTAGTGCTTGTTCTGAGGAAATGGCCTGACACCCTCGGCACAGCAGAGCTGCTTAACTACCCTCACTGACAAGACTTGTAAGAGAAAAAGTAGTTATAATTGCGATATTAGTGCAGTTATGTTTGCCTCCTAATTGCCTTTCAGTGAAAAAAAAAAACAAACCATGCAGTGAGGAATTTTTATTATAAGCGTTACTTACATGTAAAATGAATCCACTAACTGCCTCCCCTGCAAAAGACAGAATATTAAATATCATGGGCTGGACAGTTCTGTTATACCTACAAGTGTCATGTCGAATGAGATAGCACCACTGACTGTATACATCAGAATGATACACACATGAAAACTATTTCAGCATATTAAGTGTAGGAACATCATTGCCACCATTGAGTCTCTACATACTGCATTGGCATTATCAGCCCTCTCAGCTGTAATGTCCAGAGTAGGGGAGGTGGAGGGAAGGGGTGAGACACAGAGCTCAATGGGAAGGATTCTTGATCAGGAAAGTCTGTAGTTGTGGGTTTTTTTCCCCCCCACTCAGAACAAAATGTGAGGTTACAAATTCTCCAGAAAAATACAATAAAATGCAAAAAATCCTCTTGGAGCAAAAATGTTCCTTTTCCAAAATGTCAAATTATGTTTTGACATTACTGAAAGCTGTAGTTTCAGTTAAATAGAATTTTATGTTAGAAAGTGACATGCTTTTATGAAGTTTTGGTTTTAATGAAGTGGGATTTTCCAGTGTTGAAGCCATCTGATAAAGCCTAACCAGCTCTGACTACTGATGTGCTACAGCAAGGTGGGTTTTTAAGTGGAGGAATTAAAATCACCTTTTAAAAAAAAAAAGAGAAGTTAACTGAGTTCAAAATTATGGGGGAAAACAAAAAGAAAAAGATTGTTTGAGGACTCTCTGAAGGTGACATTACTAATACAGCAAGATTTTCACATATTTTGGGGACCTTTGTGGGGAACAGATTGCTTGTTTGTTTGTTTGTTTGTTTTAATATAAGAGTGAAAAATGAACTGTACAGGTTTGATGTTTATGTGAAGTCACCTCTGCCTCAACCAGACAGCCAGATGAACAGATTCCTGTTCTCTACACCCACCACGGACACAAAGTGACACGGGTGGGTGTCACCTTCCAGGCATCGGCATGTTTAGGGTTCAGTATATCACATCACTTGATAGTATACAACGTTTCATTTAACACACTTGTTCAGCTATTCCTATTAAAGGTGTTTCAGTGTGCAGACAGGATTTGCTGAAAGCTGGTCAGTCCTGTAAAGATCCAATCCTGCAAACATATACAGACAACATTTTTCATTTGGGGGAGTAGTACCCAAATGTTTAGTAAAAGTCTTGTGGGATATGGTTTATCATATTGTAAAGGATTTTCAGGTTTAGATCTTGAACCGGTATCTATTTGTAGGAGTTCTACTCTAGTGAAATGCATCAAGTTGGATTTTATTCCATGAGGTATTTTTGGTAATATTCTGCTCTGCATAAACAGGGTCAGACAGTATGACGTCCTGCGTATTATCAAGACCCTGTTCCTCACTTCAGCTGAGGCTAGCTCTAAAATAACCTGCATGACTTGCAAATACTTGCTACCTCTCCTTCTCATGCAGGAAGGGTTTAAACTGTATGGGTGTCTCCCTGCATCATCCTCCATTGTGAAGGATGAAAATGAGGGCATACCCATGCCACAAATTACCCCCTCAGTTGAGACCTGTTGTTCTCCCACCTGGCTATGTGGAATACCAATGAGCACCTTTTGCATGTGTGTAAGAGAGGGAAGGGCATTATTTTTAATCCACTTGGGACAGAAAACCCAGCACATCTGCATATGTGCTGAAAGCTGTGGCACAATGAGGCACCGACTCCGCAGCGTCCACCCTAGACCTGACCATTGCTGCGAAGTGCAGAGATGTGCCCTGCATTGCCAGCTCCTCGTGGGGAACGCTCCCACCCGGCTCCCTCACTTTTTAAAAAGGCAAACAGAAACAAAACCAGAAATTCTGCTTTTTCTTAGAGTGCCACAAGCTGTACGCCAGACACAAATGGCTCAGGGAAGGGAGCTGACAGCTGAGCACGCCAGACACCGTGGGAGCCATCCACCCCCTCTTCGGCATAACGGGAAACATCCTGTCAGAAACACTCTCCACATTTGGGCTTTTCTTGAATTAATTATCTGTAAACGGTGACGGGCTTATCCTGCTGGGAGCCTGCAATTCCTAGGCGGTATTTATAGATGTGCTCAATAGGAAAGTCATGATGGTCAAAGCTAATCAGACAGAAAGCACCATGGCATCAGAGCTCCAGTCTCAAGTCTATTAGGGCTGCTCCCTCTAGTGGAAAAAAGTACTTTAGCTGCAAAAAAACCCTTTTTCCCCCATTTTTTTTTTTTTACTTTCTTTTTTCTTCCCCCCCACCCCTTTTTTCATTTTAAGTGAAGAATTCAAGTTTTCCAGATAGTGCAAGACATGGGGCAGTTCCTACCAGGCAATAGGAGACCGAATGCCATGCTTTTCTAGCCCTTTAGCATCAGTGGTGGAGCTGGAGCCCAGCCAATGCAGGTCAGCAGTTACTCCTCTGAGGCAGACCCGTGGCAAGTGAGGGACTCTTGGTTAGTCTTCCAGCAGTCCTCAGTGAATGCCATAGCTGTGATTGTTTTTGATTTCCACTTCTGATTACAAAAATAGGACTTACTATACTCATAATAATACTAATGGTACAAAATAATTATTGTAATTATATACTTTTTGGCAAACTATTAACACAAAGCAGCCCAAAGGACCCCATTGGATTAAAAAAAGGTGACAATGCACAAACATTAAAAAAGACAAAGTCTTTGTTAAAAAAAGAGAAAAAAAACCAATCTGCAACTGAATGCATTTCTGTAAGGCAACATGTTACCTTTAGTTTCCCATCTAGATTTAGGTCAGGTTCTGTTGTTGTTCAAGAAATTGTTAGAACTTGGCTTGCTTCAGCTTATCAATGTGGTAACACAGTTTCAGCGCAGGTCCCAGTTTCAGCCCCAGGTATTTCATGATCATGTCACTTTTCAGCAGCAACAAAGCATTGCCGTCAATCTCCTGGTTTCAAAAGAGGGAAGGAGAATCAAAATGTGTTAACCCCTTTCCAGTGCTGTGTCCTGACACAATAAAAAAAAGTGAATCAGAAACAGTATGTCTTTTAGAGTAGAACTAACTGAAATGTCATGCATTTTAAAAATTTGAAATCTGAGGTGCGATATCAAAAAACTCTAAAGGAGGGGTTAATCAAACAGTACTTTTTATTCTTCAAGGAACTGTAAGGTTTGTCTAGGTTTTCAATTATTTTGCAATTAAAACATGAGGATTTAAAAAAAAAATCAGGGTTTCTCTAAGCCAAATTCTGAGAAAAGCCAGTCAACCTTGAGAGAAAGGAGTGAGCGATGGAGAAAGGGAGGGGGTCATGGCCCCATGAACTGCTAATAGCGCATCTCTGAATCTCAGTTCCAGCATTTTCCCTGACTATCTGCATGTTTCACATATCTCCAGTGCACTTATATATGGTGGGGTGTGTGTGTATATACAGATATATATTTCTTTTTCTCAATTTGAAGATAGTAGTAACTTGCTTATTTTATTGCATATATTAATAAAATTTGTTCAAATTTCATCTAACCATCATGTAAGTGGAGGAAATTACCACCAAGTTCAGTTTTTTATCCAGACCTGTTGGCTTGAAAACCTTTTGAAATCACAGAGTGAGCACAAAGTAGCTTGGGTGCACAGAGAAATGGACTGTGTTTTACTATGGACTGTAGAACACAGAAGCTTTCAGCTACACTGTCCTTCCTTGGACCCTGAGCTTGTCTGTTTTTTCCTGACTATATTAGTGGATCTGCTGAAAAATACTACTCCTCCCCACAGGCTCCACCACACTTACATACTTGGACCTTTGGAGCTAAAACACAATAAGTGCGCTCTGTGTGTCCATAGATATACACACGTACTAATGCTGTACATATTTTATTCTGTTTGAGATGGTCAGATCTTCCCTCTGTGATCCATTACCTAGTAATTAAGCAATACTATGGATCGTAATTTGCCCTGATCATTATTATTCCATTCAGCAGGTGATTTAGCTGATAAGCAGTTAAGGTCACTCTCCGATTAACTCAATCAATTAATGATCTTCATTCTGCAGCCCCCACTCTATCCATAAGAGAAACTCCCTTCACCTTCCCCCTCTCCCTCCCATTATTTTAAGGAAGCTAAGGGAAAGTAAGAATAAGTATCGCATTTACTTAGTATTTGCATAAGAAAGAAAACCAAACTCCTGGAACTGTGGCGCCATAGGGTGAAAACGCTGTCAAGGGTTTGGCACAGAGGCAGCTGTTTCTAAATGTTGAGTTCAGCATTTTATTATTTCATTTATTATTACCGTGTAGGGGTCAAATTTAAACTCCATGACAAGAGTATGCTAGAGGGAGCGTTCATATCTAATTAAATATCCCATATTAGCCATGTCCCTGTGCAGATTGTTGGCTTGACTTCTCTACGGTATTACTGCGTCAGCCCTTTTAAAAATTATTTTAAAAAGAAGGATTCTATAGCATGGTCCCCAAATCTACAATAGCCCCACCAGAAGATCTTGAACCAGATCTGGAGCTGGTAAAATTCAGTGCCACTAGTGCAATTAGATTGTTTTACATGAGTTGAGCTCTGGCTCAGTGCAAGTTAGAATATTGCAGATCATTGCCATGTTCCTGCAAGGGAATGGACACAGCAAACATATGAGCTGCTAGGTCATGATACAGTGGGTATAAACATACAGCTTCCACCTGCAATAATGAGTATTACTGTGTTCTGGCTTCTTGCAGCTCTTGTTCTGCGCATCCTGTTCAAAAAGTAGAGTAGTCCCTAAACAAGCCCTGTGCCCTACAAACAAGAATTGAACCTGGTGGTGCATGTCCGCCAGGATGAGGCTTTTAATGAGAAAGATTAAAGTCCCCATCTTCACGGGTGTTTAAGCACTTAATTCTGAGTAAAATTAAAGACTTCAGGATCTATATCCTGCTTGGGTGCTATATATATATCTACCTCCCTACTTTCATGTTCTGCGATCTCATAAACAGACATCAACCCTGGTAAGGCCACCACCTGTGACAGGAATGCACTGAGTGGCAGCTCAGTGGTCAGTGCTCAAAGACTTGAGATGAAGAAGGTGTAGGGAGAGATGCGTGCTCACAAGTCTGATGTCTAGCACTGGCAGAGACAGGTTTCTATTTGAATAAATCAGATTAGTTATGTTAAACTCAAAGGTTTTTGTCTCCTTCATACATGCATTTGCCAATCACTGGCCGTAATTAAACTGTCAGACCATAACACTTCTTCAGTCCCTTCCACCTTGCATTTTCTACCTGCTAATTCCCTGTGTAACTCTTTCCTGTTCTTCATTTCCCTCCCTCAGTCTTTCTACCAAGTCTTTCTTGCTGAGACAGCATTGCCTGGGACTTTCATAGTGGCAGGCAGTGCTGCTAGGAGGTTCTTGCCAGGGCGATGGCTCCTTTGCATGAGGCCAAAAGATCTATCAGTTATGGGCTAGGCTTTCCTTGGCACAAGTCCCTACCGAGGGAGCAGGAACAGCAGAGTGGGGGAAGTAGGCAGTTTCATGGTCTTTGGCAGAAAACCTCAGGAACTGCCTGTCACAGAGCTCCTTGGGTGTCTTGACAAGAAGAAAAGCTTCTGCTCCTTGTGGGAAGGTTAGAGTTGTGGTCATCCTGCAATGCATATGGCAGCTGTGGGGGATGCGGGCTGCACCTTCTTCCTGCACCTGGGAGAGCTGGATCTGGGGACTGCAGTCAGCACCCAAATGGCTTAATATAGCAGTGGGAAAGAGCACTGCCCACACACAGGATACCTCCTTTAGCCTTTTCTTCCTTGTGGTCCTGCCACCCTCTCCCTCCCAGTGTCATAGCTCAGATGAGTTGATTGCCAAAGCAACGATTTCAGGTGATAGCTGGGCCTGGTCAATGACAGTAAGTGCTTCTAAGTAAATTATGCACCTGCTTCATAGAAAGATTGAACAGACAGGAAGATATGGCTAAGGTTAATGGACTAATCACTTGTCTCTCACCCCTGGGGTCTCTGTGCTAATCCAGATGAGTTTTGAAGGCTGAAAAATTGCAGGGACATATATAACTCGAAGGCGTAATTGAATTGAGTTGTGATGCAATCTTACCCAGGTTCTCACAACTATGGAATATTTTACAAGGAAACCAATGATAAGTACAGCCCATGGGTGCTGGGTGCTCAACAAAGGATGACAAGGACAGTCTTTAGTGACAATTTAGCTTGATCTTTCTGGTCACAGAGCAGCTGTAGTATTGTGGCATGCTTCAGTGCAGCTGGCCCATGACTGCCTGGAGCGTGTCACTGCCCTGCTGCTAGATAAAAGCATGCTGTGCCATCCTTTGCTGCAAGTGGAAACTAGTCAAAATTGGTGCTTTTGCAGTGCCCATATTTACAAGATGAACTTTAAATGTTTCTCTTCTTTGGGATGTACCTGTATGCCTCAGACCATGGCAATTCTCTCTTTTGCATGAAGAGTGTTCTCTTGATGCAAAGGCCCTTCTGACAGTCTCAGAAACTCATGCTAAAGCAAGTTTCTTTAAATCTGAAGGTGGCTTATTTGTCTGCCTGGTTACCCACATGTCCAACGGAGGTCCTGTTTTCATTATCAGCTTATAAGGCAGATCTGACTTCTCTGCAGAAGGCAGGGAAAGTAGGCTGACACCTGACCTGTAATTGCAGATTTCATCCTAGCACCAGTGTGCCGGCTCTGTTGCTCTCATCCCACCAGCCTGTCTGCAGAATGGCAGATGGCCTCAGTACCTCCCTAGGGTGAGCAGACATCAAGGACGATGTTCGTCTTCATTTTCATCTGCTCCTCAGCTACCTCTCCTCAGTATCTGGAAACCCTGCATCCAGGGCGTAGCTGGAATTCCATCAGTTGTCTTCCTCAGCGCATGTCTGCAGCCCTACATTCCCACGCGTCCCTGCTGGCACATGGGAAAGGAGTGGGACCTGGTGATCGAGGCCTCTCACTTGCTTTGCAACCTGAGGCGCTGTTCAGGAGTCAGGGCTGGGGAGTTCTTCTCATTTAGACCTAGGTCCAGGCACTTACATCCAAAGCTATGAATTCCAGCTGAACACAAACGAGTCACAATTAGGGTAAAATCCATTTTCATAGCCAGACTGAATTGATCAAGGAGGGATGGAGAAGGAGGCTGAAGATGCTATTAGATGCATTGGTGCCAACTCCATATACAGCAGCAGAACAAGAAACTGCAGATCAGATGTGTGTTTACAGTCTTCCCCTTTACTAATTAAGGGTAATATCATTTCCACCACTGGTGATTGCCTAGCAAAAGCAACTATCGTATTCTCGAATGAGTCGGCAGGTCTGTTAAGGTTGGTTATGTAGTTACATAATACTGAGGGGAAAAAGATTAAAAGCTTGGCTGTTTTGCATTTTTCCTTCTAAATATCTAGAGAAACATAAAAAATGCTCTTCAGAGAAGCATCATAGGTACCCTGGGAAAAAATTCTCATTGAGACAAGGCTTTTTTGTGCCAACATAACAATGAAAAACGAGCACCAGATACTCTGTGCTTTCTCTTAGGCTTGGCATAGAAACAATTTACACTGGTGTAGTGGGGAACAAAAAGTGTGTTTTCTCAGGACATTGTTAGGGTCTCCCCTTTGAAGGACAAATAGAAATAAGAAGAGAAGAGAAGAGAAGAGAAGGGAAGAGAAGGGAAGGGAAGAGGAGGGGAGAGGAGAAGGGAAGGGAAGAGGAGAGGAGAGGAGAAGAGAAGAGAAGAGAAGAGAAGAGAAGAGAAGAGAAGAGAAGAGAAGAGAAGAGAAGAGAAGAGAAGAGAAGAGAAGAGAAGAGAAGAGAAGAGAAGAGAAGAGAAGAGAAGAGAAGAGAAGAGAAGAGAAGAGAAGAGAAGAGAAGAGAAGAGAAGAGAAGAGAAGAGAAGAGAAGAGAAGAGAAGAGAAGAGTTGGAAATGACATACAACGATCATCTAGTCCAACTGCCTGACCACTTATGGGCTGACCAAAAGCTAAGGCATGTTATTAAGGGCTTTGTCCAAATGCCTTTTAAACATTGACAGGCTTGGGGCATCAACCTCCTCTCCAGGAAGCCTGTTCCAGTGTTTGAGCACCCTCTCAGGTGATAAGTGAACATTGCTTCAACCAAACCCCCCAGTGGTTCTGAACACCTTGCAGGGCCCTGCGTTCAACCTGGATAAGCACAAACAGTGCCTGTAGCAGCCAAAAGCAGCTATGGGGGTGTGTGTGTGATGTGTACTGGCTAGCTCTTGGGACTGCCCATGCGCTTGGATTAAATTACCCAGAGGCGGTAAGGGCAGTCTTCTACATACGTGTTTTCTGAAGAGCTCCACGTGGGGACCTAAAGCGTGTGGGTCTGCATCCTTCACAAACCAAACCACGTCATCCACCGTCCAAGTCAAAGGATTCTTGCTTGATGGCCGAGCTGTGTCTTGTTGTTCTGGTGAAGGACTTGAGGCTATCGGTACAAAAAAGCCCACAACAGCACATTACAATGGCACACAGTGGTTTCCTTGGTTTGAGAGTGTGCAGTGATACGGCAGCCTCACTGCAGCATTGGACGTTGGATCTGTACGTGCAAGCATCAGCCTGAAATGGTGGGGCGGGGAGAGAAGGGGACTTGGAGCAGTTTCTGATCTGACTGCTTATCATGAGACACGATCCCAGCTGGTGAATTACGTTAAAAAACATGAAACCCTCAGGTTCCTGCTGGGGAAGGAAAAATGTGCCAGCTGCCAGGCTCTTAAACCGAGCTGCCCCTGCTGTCTGATCTGCAAGCAGCGGGGATCTTGGCTCAAGAAGACACCACCCTCCCACCTGGAGGGAAAGCACTTCAGCACTAAACAAAGGAGTTTGCCATTGAATGCAAAGGCTAGAGGATAAAAATCAGGATTTAGCAAATAGGGTTTTTTCCCTTTGCATTCAGATATTCAGACTTAGAACTTAAAGGAAGGTTTCTAGTCTGTATTCTCCTAATCTTATGCTCCCACAATGCTGATGGTCCCTAATGAATGCCTACTTGGAAATCTAAAACACAAGCAGATGAACATTGTACATGTGACTTTTTAATGGTATAAGCCCTGGATGATTTAAGGTCACTTCAGCTTGCTGTAGCTTTAAATCAAGTGAATAAAGGCACATTGGAATGAAAGTGCATTTATGTTTTTATTCTTAGTCTCCACAGAATTATAAATCCCAACCTCCACGTGAATATAATTTGCACCCCCACTTACGCTGCTTCACTATTACAAGAACTATATTATGCTAGGTTACAGGAAAGCTGGTCAAATTTGTTTATACCCACACCAAGCAAACTTTGCATTAGCAGGCAGCAGCACACAGATGTATAACATGTAACTTGCCCAGACCTGCTCCTCGCTTTCCATTAAGTCTCAGTTTTCAATGAGAGAGATGCAAATGGTAAGCAAGCAGGGACTACAGAAGGCAGAAAAGGAAACAGAAAAGTGCAAGTAGAGGGAGACCAGAGGTACTTAAACTGGAGCCTGGAGAAGCTCCAGGTAGACAAGAGGGCAATCAGAGCTGCTGAGGGGAGAAGGGCTGAAGTCTCCAGAGAAATACTGAGCTTACAAAGACTCAAAACACAATCCTAATGCATGTCAGCAAATGGAGTGGGCTGGGTTTGTGCCTTACGTAGATTGTCGTTCCATTGACTTCAACAGAGCCATGCTGATTTATATTAGCTGAGGTTCTGCCCATATATGCACAATAATGGCTTTATGTGCATATTGGTAATCTTTTTTCTTGCCACCATGCTCATCTTACAGTATAATGTAATGAGGTATATTTTGCAGTTACGAAGGATGAACTCCAGTAAGCAGCAGTGCTATGAATGTGCAAATCTGGTCGATGGGCTTCGTAATGGGATGTGATGTAAATATCATGATAATTACACTCTCATTTGCTAAGTCACTGTTCTGGATATAAAGGACAAGGAATAGCTGCAGGTCCTCTTAATTAGACAGTGAGGATTGGTGTTCATATGGACTCAGGCGACCCTGGGCTCCGCTCACAGAATAAGTGCAATACACAACGGTACAGGCACCATCTGGAGCCTTTGGCATGAAACGATGAAAACAAAGAGTGCAAAATGAGCAGGGTAATCTTGGCCAACCCCTGGATCATCAGTAATGTTGAGTAACTTTGTCAGGGACAAGTGGGAGAACTGAGACTTGTCTTGGAGGCAGAGGGGTGAGCGTTTGTCCCCTACCTGATCTGCTGATGGTCTGGGTGCCAGCTGATGTGTGGAGATATTGGGCACCTCGGGACGCCAGACCAAAGGTTTCACAAAACAGCTGGAAAATACAGCGGGGAGAAAATGGTCTGGCCGTGCCCAAAGGATTGCAGAAGTTTCTGCGCTACTGCCATAATGTGGTCAGGGGAGATGTACCACGACTGAGGATCATATTTTTTCCCTTAAATTTGTATGAATGTAAGGAAAGCCCAGGGGGCTTAGCCTGGGATTCACACCAGGCACAGAGAGAGCAGCCCCTGGCCCAGTGACTTCTGCCTGCAACCTGCTGCTTCCAGAAATGCCAGGAAAGGGCAAAGGGAAACAGAGACAGCCGAGAGCAGTTGGGAGCCTTCACAGGTATTGAAAATCTCTGTAATGAAAGGAAGGGGGATGAGAAGAAAAGGTTGAAATGACAGGGGGATTCTATTCATTCCTTCGCAATCTAGCAATCAATAGCATAAATCTGATTTTTTTAAGGACAAATATAAAAATGACCTTTCTAAAGAGACTGCATGGCTAGTACTCTTTGAGGTCCTAGCAGGTGAAAATAACCCTTTCAAATCCCTACCTGAGGTATAATATAATATAAAAACATGAATTATGTGTAGATACTAGTTGTTCAAAGATTGTTTTGTCTTTATTTACCTATCTAGAGTCAAGTCCTGGATTCTCTGCTGCTTTTTCATGAATTAAGATGTGTTATTTTACATGTGTGTAATGGGCTACCTTTAAATGTTGTTAATAAAACTGGCATACCACCAGCTTGCAGGCAAATATCTTGAGCACAGTGTGTAGCTGGTGAGTCTAGAAACAATCTGTTTTTCCATATCTTTTAAAATGTATTTTGTTGTTTAATTTACTCTGGCTTTTTAACATCGTAGCTTTCACATTTAAGTGTAATCTCTCTATTTACAAAAGAAAATCATTTCATGTCTACACAAAGGCATGGGGTACAGGCAAAGCATCACTTTGCTGAAAGATTACATTACGCACAAAAGTGTTTGATGGCAGCAGGGCAAGTATTATACATTTTTTTCTTATCTGAAGGTATTCACACTTAACCTAAGAATTAGATAAATGAGGAAGTCTCATGTCTCCCGGGTATCCTATGCCATCCTGTCATCAGAATTAATCAAGATGATAATGAATACTCAGATTACAAAGAGATGGGAGTGCTCACGACCAATAATTATTTTTAGAGATCGTAATCTAGGTCAAATCCAATTTCCTGTTTTTGACAGGTGGCAAAAATTTGTCAAATTAATGGAATGGGATATGGAAATTTAGGTAATCAGAGGGAAGCACTTCCCCCTCCTGCCTGAAGCAGTGTTGGGGAAGGAGAGTGAAGAGGTTCCTCTGCAGGGGAAGGTCTCAGGGCATCCCAGTTGAGGCCATTGCCTGTGCAGAAATGGCTGGAGATACCAGGTCAGTGTCCAAAGGGTAGCGAAGCCAATGGAACGACTTGGCCTGGCTTGGTCTGAACTCTAACCCCATGCAGGCTTTTTTCTGCCTCCCACCTCTGGCCTCAGCACCTTCCTGAGAAGGAGGATGGAGAGAGAGAAAGCCAACGGCCAAATGACTGCAGGGGCATGACAAGGAAATCCAATGCTAAAATGGAGTTAAACCTGCAAAAGAAGGAAAGATAAATAACAGACTCCCTAAACACATTCTTGGCAAACAAACAGAGCCCAGAGGGAGTACGGTCATTGATAGATAAGAGTGGAAAGGGAGTGACAGATGAACTTTAATATTGCTGCAGGCCTAAATGATTTCTTTGCCTCAGGGGAAGGGGGTGGGAATGAAATTTTAAAAGGTTCTCTCTGATTGCACTGGAGCAGATAATAAGGAACAGCAGATCTACTGAAACTAAGCAGAAGTAACAGACCCTCAAAGACGCAGAGAAATGGGAATTATTTTTAAAAACAAACCATCTCCCACTATAAACAAGGACAGAAGGAAAGCTTTGTAGAAGACACTTTTCTAAAAGTCTAGGGCAAACCAAGCAGGAGAAGAGGAGAGGCATCAGAAAGCAGGTGTGTGGGAGAACACAGTTACGGGATATTTATGGGCGCGGCAGGGGGTTGACAAGCAACGATCAGCAGAGAACTCTGGAAAGAAGATTGAGTTTAGCACATCTGTTTGCACTGGCAGGTGCTTGCAGGAGATGCCGTGCACCACCTGGCTGGTGGCCTCAGCCCTGTGGCGTGGCAGGGCAGAGTCCTTGTCCCACCAGCGCAGTGGCTGCTCCCACTCCCGGCATGGCACGAACCGTGTGGGGATGCAACGTTGCAGGTGCTCCTCTGACTGCTGCAAGAGCAGCCTAGCATCCAGCTGCATGAGATGCAGCCATGGGCTAGCATTAAATATTTATTTGGGCTTTTGTTGATTTGCCTCTCTTTTGCAGGGGCAGGGGGAAAATAGGCAGCTCACTGAAAGCATCGAACTTTTCGGGCTGCAAATGTCCTCAAAAGTTAACAGGCAGGCTGTGTTCGCTGAAGAATTGGTACCCAGTGCTGAGCCCCGCAATGCCGTCGGCAGCTCCTTTGCCACTGCCTTGGGGAGATGCTGGATCTGGCCCCCGCAGGGTGCTTGCAGGATTATTCTGGAAAAAGAGAAGCTTCAAACCCTGTGCACCCAAATGTTTTCAGGAAATAAATGTATTAGCAAGCAGGATTGCTTCTTTAACAAAGGCCCTCAGGCGATAATAATTAACTGCTAATATTGGATAATAAAATCTACATAAAAATAACAAGCTACAGGGCAAGGTTAAGGTTATTATGTTGTGGTTGAACACACAATTCTTCATACTTGGAATAAAGGCTTTGTTATGTAAGCAGGCTTGGAAAGGTTTATGATGTCCTTGACTATTCCTTTCCTGATTTAAGAGCTTCAATTTGGCAAATGATGACAGGAAAGTGCATGTTTATCTATTAGCAGCCCCAACTGGCTTTCTGAAATGAGGATTTTTGTTTTTGGAATTTTTTAGCATAATCATGGAGAATTAGGCATCAAGCTTCCAATCGCATTAATGAGAGCTTTGAGGTTTAATCTCATCCATTCTGCTTGAAAGACATGTTCTGCTATGCACTGAGATATGTTTTATGGTTATGGTTTTTTCCATGATATTTGCCCACCATGATAAATAAGGCAAGCTATTTTTCAAAAATATCCATAAATAAAGAGGATTGGTTTGAGGTTTCAGAGAGAAATTCTTCCTTTTTTTAATGAGTCCTGCCCATCCCTGCCTTGTAAATATGCAAACCGAGGAGGATAAGAACAGAGACTGGCACGCACCACTTACTCATCTTTGCTCACTTATGATTCAGCAGCATATAAATTATCCCTAGAAAGAGCAAAAACACACAGAGAAGCATCGTAGTGAGAGCGCAGATTCCAAAGACCTTTGCAAGAAAGACTGTGTGAAAACGGTAATCAAATTCTAGTGTGGCTGCACTAAGGCAACTGCAAAAAGATGTGTATATTAAAAGTGTGGGATTGCTAGTAAAAGTGAAAGCTGCATGGTGGGTGAAAGTACGATGGCTGCGAAGAAACACAGTCTCTAATTTTAAGAAGGAGCAGGCGATGCTTTGTAGGACTCTATGGTGGGAATTCCAGTGTTACAGAGCTGAAGCTATCGCAAACCGAGGAGGAGATGAAACCAGGCTGTGACCGGAAACAGCACAGTTTCTTTAATGCCAGAATTTGTATTTTAATCTGTGGGCACCTTGACTTCATGGGTGTGACTGTGTTGCACATCACAACCACTGAAAACTGCCTGGCTGTGTCTGAGAGCAAATGGCTCTGCTCTGCCTCAGAGGACACAGCTCCTGCTGTAGACTGCAGGAGACTCTCTGCTGGAGGCTCCAGAAAGCATCTGGGTGGATCAGAAGAAATGCAATGAATGGCGGTGGCACAAACATGCGCTAGCTGTTTGTGCTGATGTAAAGTGATGCATATTGGTAGAGCACAAGGGTTGCTATTTCTCCTGTTGGAGACCTTGACAGCAAACCCACCTCCATATGGGTTTGCACGTACCTTTATGGTAGACTGTAATCTACAATGGATGATACCGGGACTAATAAATTGTTAATAATTATAAATGATCAATATCAGCAAATTAATAGCCATTTTCATTATGTTCACTGCATAACTGTTAGTTTACTATTGAGCTGGTCAAACATCCCAGAGATCCCAGATGAGCTAGACTTTGCAAGTGTCAAATGTGTGTCACATAAAAGATACTAAGCAGTTTTGGGATGAGTCCTGTTACCCCAAAGTATCATATGTAGCAGCTTAAAGTCACCTGTAACTGCCTCAAAGCAAGAAAGTATCATGGGTGCCTGGACCAAAAGCATTCTCTTCCTCTTTGCTCCTCAAAGTGCTTTAGTATGTCTCAAGGTAGAGAAATATAGGAACCTGCAAAGCCTATTGCATGGCCACTGTATGACTCTTCTGAGACAGGGAAACAGTGGCACTCACAGTCAGAAACAGGAAGGGAAAGTAATTTAGATAAGCAAGGTTAAGGAGCTCTGATTTTACGCTTCATCCCCTTGAACATAGATTCAAACCCCTGATACCAAGGCTTTTCTCCACACAACACATTTTTAAGCACAGGAACCCTACCATGGTATTTTGTGGGTGCTAAAAATGTGCAAAGCATTCAATAAGCCATTGGGTGATTCAGGGAAGAAAGATCTATCAAGGGTTACTAAATATGAATCCACCACTTCTGGTTCAGGAAACCCTGAGTCACAACTTTCTGAAGGTAAGCACCACCATCTCTGCACTTATCCTTTTCCTGGGGGTGTGCTGCTGTCTCATGCTGGAGACAGGATGCATGGCTAGACAGGCCTTTGCTCTGAACTGCTCTGACCCTCCCTATGTATTACATAGAGATAACAACTAATCTCAAGCAGAATGATATTTTCAAAGCAAGCAAGTAATAATGTTGTTAAATCTTGAGTCCTCACAGCTGCCAACTAAAAAGCTTGACGAAAGGGTTCCAGTTCTGCTAGGAGGCTCTAGGGAAGCAGTGGGAGAGGGGAAAACTAATCCTGTGCACAGTAAGCCTCTTGTCCTCCCAGCACCTGATTATGCCTGCCCAAGAGGCACTGAACAAGATCTGAAAGAAAGTGGGTTTTCATTTCCTTTTCTTTGTAACTGAGGCCCCCGGTTCTTAGTGACAATCTTTTAAAAGTTGTTTGCAGTAGTGTATTTCTATACTATCCACTTTGCTTTGAATAAAGTTGACTGTATAAGTAAAGAAAAAATAATTATGAGAACCAAACGCTTAGTTGTGCTCTGTATAATAGAGTAACATGGGGATAAACCAAGGAAACAAGTATGAGAGAATAATAACAGAGTGAGCAATGGTTTGGGGTAGGTATTGAATATTTAGAAGGCAAACTTAGATAAACAATGAAATACAAGGGTCAATACTGGCAATAAGTGTCTTGGAAGAATAATATTCTAAAATACTAAGTAGCTGAAGTTCAGGAACAAGAAATAATACAGGTGTTGGGGAGGTGAGGGATGTAAAGGAATTATACAAAGTAGTCTGCAGCTACTGGAGAGAGGCTCTGGAGTGGCTACCAAGCAAGAATATGCAGAATCACTTGCAGTTTCCAGGGGAAATGTAAGGGCAGAAAGACAGTGTAATGAGCTAATGGTAGACAAAGGAGCTAGGGGAACCAGCAAGGCTTCTGCAAATATATCAAGATTTAAAAAAATATATACTAGAGTGACAGTAGATTCGATTATTAAATAAGGAAGGGAAAGAAATTAATGACTTAAGAATGGCTGAGACTCAAATCCTTTGTTAGATCTATCTTCAAGATGAAAAATGCATAAATGAAGTTTGAATAATTAGTAAGGGGTGAAGACACTGTTTGAATCACTACTGATAAAGACCTGTTAATGGAGAGCTTGGAAAATGCAAACAAAGACAAAGTTAACAGAAGTTTAGGAAATTAGCTAACCCTTTTATTGAACCCAGGTCATTTCTAAAGAAAAAAATCATGGCTACTAGGGAATAGAGGTAATGGGCAGAGCAACTGATGCAGCAAACATAAATCCTAGCAGGGTAGCTGGACAAAAATACAAAGAGAGGGAAGAAGATGAGATATTGAATGCAGTGGTTCCCATGGCATCCCTTGAATTTGCAGATAAACTTGTGACTTTGCTTCCTGAAAGATAGAAGAGCCTTGAGCAATAGCTGGATGATTTCTTAAAATATATGTTTTGCTGGGCACTCTTTTTCAAGGAAAATCTGGCCTGATTCATGATTAAAGGGGCAGGATGGGCCACACAGCTAGGAAGCAAAACCTTTTGCTAAAATGGTTTGAGGTAGGCACTAATATTTAGGTTTGCTCAGCATCATATCTTGTACACAACTGGTGTCACACAAATGACAGGTACCTGCCTGCAGGCAGTACCAATCTAATGTATAAGGAATGCCTTAACGTTAATATTTATATTTATACCTGTAAGTTGATAATGGCAGTTGTGATTGCCACACAATTATACGTAATACGTATGTTTACATAATTAATAACAGCATTAGAAAACATTCACCTTTTTACTTAATGATGAACAGATTGATTTTGTGTTTACACAGGTTATTATTTCTCCTTCTAAATGAAAGCGTGTGTGGTCTGGATGGATTTCAACCCAGATCAACCTCACTAATTTTCCTGGGAATTTGGGAGTGAGTTAAGACTCCAGCATGGCACCAGCATACCAACACACATTGCTAAATGGAAGATGTTATATTACCACTTCTGTTTCCTTCGAGATAGGTCCCATTCCTCGTTGGGCTGGAGGTCTGATGTTGCAGGCCAGTAGACGAGGACCCTCCTGAAGATATCTGGGCAGGACGATGGCTACAGGAGGAAGAGGAGCCTCCAGCAGGGCGTCCATCTGCAGCACTCTGCCGCATGGCATACATGGACCCCATGCAACTGAAGGCAGAATCGGCAGGATCCACACTGTACCGCTTCATGTTCGCAGGATCAACCAGGTAGTCCTCAGGTATGACTGTTTCTGCTCAGGAAGCCAAGACATAAAAGAAACATCAGTAAAACAGAACCAATTTTAATTTAGCCCTTTAAATATTTTTTTTTTGGCCAAAATTCCCTTTTTTTGGCAAAAAGTTTAACTCTATTTCTCACTTCCTGTACAGACAGCTGGCTTCAGGAGGGATCCTTGCTGAGAATTAATAATTAATGAAGGGAAGCACAGCTACTCGGAAGTCAGTAGAGTCACAACAGGGAAAATATGGCTTGATGTGTGACTCATCCGTGTTGGCTTATGGCAATATTCTCCATAAAATCCTGGGCCACTGACTGGCAGGTCCCTTTTGCCTCATGGTGCTCCCTGAATACCGCTAAGACTGGAGGATTGTGCAGCGATTGTTTGCTCTGTCTTTCATTTAAAAACATGAAAGTTGAAAGGAAGAACGCAGAGGAGGACAACAGGACAGGCAGTTTGTTGGGTTCATAGCACCTGACAGCCAGTAGACAGGAGTGAAGGTAATAAACCAAAGCGTTCTGGCTGCAATTACCAAAATTAATCAGAAAATATCCTCAGCTGGAGAAATCCATCAGTCCTAGTATCCCACAAGGAGAAGAGGCTTGATAGCTGATGAGCACACCCAAGGTTTATCATGGGCAGAGACAAGTGATTGAGTCACTTGGACCTGGCTCAGGTTCAGACACACATGCCAGCATCACGGACCTAAGTTCAGGTCCATCTTGCTTTGCTCTCTGACTGAGACCTCCACGTCAGTGTCGTTGTCCTCCTCTGGCCAGTCCCAGTCTCCTTCCAACAGGCTTTGATGTCCAAGCTCCTTCTTACTTGCCTTTTTTGTCTTCACAAAACATAGTCAAAGGTCTTCCTCCTCCTCATTCCCATTGCCATTTTCCCTCCCTTCGCCCAGCCCCAGCACCCTCTACACCACCACCGGGATACAAGCAGAGTCCCTGGAAACCTATCTGATATCCAAACCTTCATGTAACACCTACAAATACTGGCAACCTGTGCTCCAGAGATTCCCACTCTCACTGGCTGAAACAAGGTATTAATGTCAGGCAGGCAGGGAATCCCCAGATTAGGAAAGTGCCTCCCATTGCCCTTTGACATTTCTTTGAGCTCTTGGAAATACCACTTTCCTCACCGTGCATACTGTCCCTCCAGACACATCTGAGCAGGGTGAAACTGCCCCATGTGGTGTTGCACATTTCCTTACCTGCCTGAGTAACACTCTCCTCCCAATGTATTGTGTAGCCTTATTGAGTAACAAGAATTTATGCTGTAATTTATGCTACAAGACCCAAACCTCATTGCTAATACATGTTGAGGCTGTATATATTAGAGCTTTCCTTTTAACTTACATTTTTACTCTTTTCCTTTGAAAAAAAAAAAACAAACCTTGGCAGCTGCATACAGTAGTTGACATTAAACAAACATGATTTAGTTTGACAAGTCAAATGCTCAAGAGTTGTGCCATGCCAGCATCCTGGCTTGTGTGTCAAGCCACAGCACAGATGTTTGTTACATGATTGCCTGACTTTGTATTTTCTTGCTGCTCTCTTTTAAAACTTTGTCCTGTTGTGGGCCAAGGCTGAACTTGCCATACGGCAAATATCAGATCTGAAGGCCTGCTGTAAATGTGAAGTTTCCTCACTTTTAGGCACTTGCTTTTGCAAACACAAGTAACTTCCCATTAGCAAGGCTTTTCTCCCTTAGATAATTTGGATTCTTACAGCATGCGTTCAGGTATCCTGCTGCTTTCTGCCAGGGGTTTCTGAGCTTGATTCTCACACAAATACAGATAGGGTATAGTTCAATTGAATTCAACGGAGTTTAGCTAACATAACACTGGCATAATAGAAACGGGAATCAGACACTCTGAACCTTTCTCCCTAACCTCCAACAGATGCCAAAATTGTATAGGAATCGAGCTAAATACCTTGCTTTTCAGACTCCTCCCAATAAACCAAAGAAAATCCAATCAAGCCTTCTCATTCAAAGGAATTTAATTACTGTGTAGAACACTTGCAATAAAAGCCTCTTACACATAAAGAAGACAGCTCTTTCTGCAGCATCCTGCCTGCACCGCATGGAATAATTATGCCTCTTGTGAATCATTACCTCTTTATTCCAGGAAAAGAATGCTCTTTTAATATGATTACAATATGAAGAAGACACAGACTATCACAACAACAAACAGCACATTAAAAAATCCCTGCTAAATAAACAGCACACAGCTTTTATTACTATGGATATAAATGACTCCAAAATTTGTGAGCAGACACCAGGGATTTTTTGACTGATGTCAGACTCTCTCAGTAGTTTATGTTAAATAAGACGTGTGTGTGAAAGCTCCCCGTAGAAGGACACCCATGAGTTGGGTGTGAGACCATGCCTATGATGAGGGGCGAGATGCCATCAGTTCTCTTCCTGACGCTGCCTAAGACTATTTTCTTGATCCAGATCGATTTATTTCACATGTTTCTGCTTTGGGCTCCAAAATGGGAGTAATGATGCCTGTTGCCACAGACCAAGCAGGAGCCTCCATTCATTACTGTTTGAAACATGCCCCGGTCGAAGGTGCTCCGGGAATTTGAAAAGTGATATTCATGTCTTCATTGGGCAGGGGGGAGCAGGGATTGTGTCAAGCAGCCAGTTTTCTAAGCAAGCCTTTTCAGAGCTCCTGATCTTCAAGTTGACAGGAGCGGTCAGTAGATTACTAGAGCAGCTCATCAGACTCACCTCCTCCTGACCAAAAGAAGCTCCTGAGGAAATGCAGGTCACAATTAGATTAGGGAAAATGAGACTGTGCGTTCAAGGATTTGTGGTTACAGGTTTTAACTTGTACAGTTTTAAAAGGTGCTGGTCAGCTTCTGTGCTCCCTGCTGAGTGTGGACTGCTTTGTAAAACTGCACAAACTGACGCACCTTGAGCGACCGTGTCTCTGTGAGCCCATGCCCTGCAGCAGTCTGCCCAGCCCCAGGAGAGACCCCCACATGGGAGGGAAGAGGCAGGCAGGCCCAGGGGACTTTCAGCACACAGAGAGAGCCATTATGCCCCCGAAAGGTGACACAGCTCCTGATGACACTTCAGTGCAGGAGAAGACAGCTGCATTTCATGACCCCCCCTCCCAGCAATAGAGCAGGAGATGGAGGTGACTGGGGACAATCTGTACGGATTCACCAAGGATGAATCACACCTGCCCAACCTAACTTTCTTGTATCATAAAACAACTGGATTTATGGGCAAAGGGAGAGCGGTGGGTGTCATTTGCCTTGACTTTAGCAAGGCTTTCAACACCTTCTCCCACAATATTCTTGCATCCAAGTTAGAACATTATGGTTGGGATGAGTGAGAAACTGGTTGGATGACCAGGCTTAGGGTGGCAGTTAATGGGTTGTATGGAGGCCAGTAAAAAGTGGCGTACCACAGGGGTCTAAGTTGGCATCCAGGTTTGGTCGCTGCAATACCAGACAGAAATGGGCAAATGGGTAAGTTCAGCAGAGGGCCATCAAAATGCCTGGGGCCTGGAGCACTTGCCCTGTGAGGAGAGGCTGGGGGAACAGGTCTTGTTCAGCCTAGGGGAGAGGCATCTTGGGGGTAGGAATCTGACAGCAGCCCCACAGGACCCATGGGGACGTCACCAAGAAGATGGAGCCAGTCTATTCACAGTGGTACACGGCAGGAGAACAAGAGACAATAGGCAAAAATTGAAATGAAAGCTTCAGATTGGATGTCAAGAGAAACCTTTTCCCTGTGAGGACAGCGGGGCAGTGGCAGGTGTTGCCCAGAGAGGTTGTGCAGTCTCTGGCACTGGAAGATTTCCAGACCCAGCACAGCCCTAAGACCTGGTCTGACCCCATAGCTGACCCTGCTTTCGACAAGGGGTTGGACCAGAGACCTCCTGTTGTCCCTTCCCACATGAATTGTCCTCTGATCCTATGACAGACATCTCCTCCACTCTGAGAAGGAGCTGCAGAGGGTGGGAGAGGACCATGGTGAGGGCTCAGGTAAGTGGTCCAGGGCCCCTTATGGTGGCACGGGAGGCAGCAGGAGGGATGGGCTCCACTGTCCAGAAGCTACAAAAGAGTATGGAAGCTTTTTGTGTTCATATTTCTCCAGCTCCCTGTTAGTATGTATCACAGAGAAGCTGCGCAAGTTGGGGCTCGACCAACGATATGTATAAAAATTTCTGCATTTTGTAAGCTCCCAGAAGACCTTGTAAAGTGCATGGCTTTCACAGCTACTAATCCCGCTTTGACCAATTAGGGAAAAACATGTTTTCTAAGACAAAAGAAGAAAACATAACTCTCTACTGAGGTTTAAAATGAACAGTTTCATAAATCTGTGGCTTAGCCCTTCTGTATTCCGTTGCACTTCTGTATTTTATTTTCTAATAGTCAGCAGAAGGGCACACACTACTGAGAAATTACTACGCAATGTTTTAAAGCAGGATTTATGAGAAAGCTGTTTCGAACCTTTGCTCTGAGCACAGTAGTCTCCGTTACAACTGTTCACTACCCTGAGATGCTCAAGCCATTTTGGCAGTTTTCCTTTCCATGAATGGTCCACAGGCAACCAGACTGAAAAGTGCAAGTCTGTTACATCCAGCACACCTTAAAATGCAGCAAAGGAGAAGAGAAAAAAAGCAGCTGCTTTCCCAATTTAAAAATGCACATTTCTTTAAAGTAGCAGCCTGTATGGTTCCTAGCCAAATTCCTGAAGATGGGTGAGCTGAGAGTTAAAACAGCATGAGAACCTAGAACTCGCATCCCAGCTCTGCTGCAGACCTCTGGGGTGACCTTGGTCAGGTTATCTGTCATCTGTGGACCACAGTTCTCCATTAGGATGAAGAAAAATACTTGTTTTGTCTTTCACCTCTGTAACCTTTGCCTCGACAGTATCTGTATGCCACTACAGAGTGCTGCATGGATGTGTACTTCATGTGTGAATGCAGAACACATACAGTGAACTTTTGGGAGTGTCTGGGAATAGAGACACTCCAGAAAGCCAAAGAAATTATGCCTTCCATTGTGCATTAGGAAAGCAAATGGAAATAAATTTCAAGTCAAGCAGGAGATGGAGAAGACTGTATACCCATGAAGATGATCCTTAGCTAATGTTTTCCTCAGCAGATCTAATCTCTCACTTTTCTTCTTTATCTTAATTTTTAAAAACCCAACCAACTTATTCTGCTAAATTTCTCCTAAGGGTAAAAGCTCTTTCTGCACTCCAGAGACATTCCTGTCCTCTCCAGTCTGCCTTCTCTCCAATCCTCCCAGGCCAAACATGTCTTGTGTTGCTTTCCTCACCTGTTGCTGCCTCCACATCACTTCTCATGTTACATCCCTCTCTACCTTTATCTGTTTTGGGCTCCCTTCTCTTATACCACCCACCTGCTCCTCCCTCCATTCTTCCCCATCATCTCTTCCTACTGCTTTCTCCACCACATTCCCACTGTCTCAACCTTGCACCAGCTCTAATGCTGCTTTCCCATGCCAGCAGCATCACCCTTTTCCCATTTTTCCAGCTCTTTTCCTGTCCCCCTTTTCTATTTTCCCTCCTCCTGTGCCACCGCCCTGCATAGCTTTTTCTTCCCCAAGCTGTTCCCCTTCCATGCATCTCACTCATTTATCCAGCTTTCCCTTTCCTGATACCCTTATGCCTTCCTCTGGGTTTGTCCCCAGATTGCTGCTTGAATGGCAAAGCTTGAGTTCAGGGTAATGAACTGGGACCAGGGTCCCTGTTCCCAATTAAGAGGCCAAATCCTGCACAGCCACGGAGCAGCTGCATCTGGGTGAAGGTTGCATGGGGCACCAATGGAAACCTGCACCCCCACCTCTGAGCATGCTGGACACTGATCCCCAAACCAGGGAGGTCCTCTTTTACACACTGGTAGCTCCCCAGGAAAACAGCCCTTCCTTCTAGGCTAATAGTTTTGTGTCATTTCATAACCTTTTACTCCATGACCTGCTCAATCATATGTATTTGCTCCAACTAAATTCCCCATTAACTTCTTTTCCTCACAGTCAATACAGATCTTTTCTTTCTTTCTTTCTTTCTTTCTTTCTTTCTTTCTTTCTTTCTTTCTTTCTTTCTTTCTTTCTTTCTTTCTTTCTTTCTTTCTTTCTTTCTTTCTTTCTTTCTTTCTTTCTTTCTTTCTTTCTTTCTTTCTTTCTTTCTTTCTTTCTTTCTTTCTTTCTTTCTTTCTTTCTTTCTTTCTTTCTTTCTTTCTTTCTTTCTTTCTTTCTTTCTTTCTTTCTTTCTTTCTTTCTTTCTTTCTTTCTTTCTTCCTTTCTTTCTTCCTTTCTTTCTTCCTTTCTTTCTTCCTTTCTTTCTTCCTTCCTTTCTTCCTTCCTTTCTTCCTTTCTTTCTTCCTTTCTTTCTTCCTTTCTTCCTTTCTTCCTTTCTTTCCTCTCTTTCTTTTCTTTCTTTCTTTCTTTTCTTTCTTTCTTTTCTTTCTTTCTTTCTTCTTCTTTTTCTTTCTCTTTCTTTTCTTTTTCTACCCCCACTCTTCCTTTTTTTATGTCTTGTCTTCTATTCCTCATATCATTTAGTGATGGGCTTTGCCCTCCAACCCTTCCCTGTAACTTTTTAAGTGCTACCATATATTTTCTATAATGGGTTGACCAGCTGTGAACTCCGTATTTTAAGCTGCATGATATCATAGCTTCCTCAGACCTCTCATCTCCCCCAGCCAGGGATGGTCTTTTCTCATTTTCTGGTCATTTTGAGAGGAGCCAGCCACAGTGTCAAAATCTCACTGAGAGACTCCTTGTATGGTTTTATCTTTGCTTGTATTTTATAGTTCCTGAGCTTGGCTCCTGCTCCCCACCCAAAGATGGCATTTGCCCTGTCTGGGAGGCAGTGGGGAAGAGTGGAAGGGGACAGTTCTAACCAGCTGTGGATGTTAGAAACCCTGCATTACAGCCTTCATGGAAGGCAAAATAAAAGTGG
The DNA here is from genome assembly GCF_963921805.1 of Phalacrocorax carbo. Lineage (NCBI taxonomy): Eukaryota > Metazoa > Chordata > Aves > Suliformes > Phalacrocoracidae > Phalacrocorax > Phalacrocorax carbo. The sequence continues at coordinate 79,318,306 of NC_087515.1, read as the reverse complement.
AGAAGCACAAAAATAAAATGCAGAAACGCAGAAGGAGATACTTCAGGTGAGTTTAACCTAGTGTAAGCCATAGAGGGAAAGAGCAGAGAGATCTAAACAGTATTTAAAAGTGTGAAAGATATGCCTTGGTTCTGAACTGCTATCTTATCTGTTAATATCAGATTTAAAAATACCTTTTCCTGTGTCTGCCAAACAGCCTCACACATTTCTGTCCAGTCAGAAGCAGACCATGCACCTTATCTTCCTTGTAGCTTGAGCCTGCATGCATCTATCTAAAGATAAGAGCTTCCTATGATGGATTAAGACTTTCCAGCTCTGCCTGCTGTGATTTACTCTGGGATTACAGCACCAGCCCATCCCTTTTAGCTCCATTGCCCATCCAGACATGCAGTGCGATGAAAATATGATGTCACTCCTTAGCAGGCATTTCTACACCATGTCAACACCACTCCCTGGTGCATCCATCTGCACTCTGCACAGCTGGGCTACGACTGGACCTTTTCCACACCAGCCTGTGGCTACCATGGTTTGGCTGGACAAGGAAAGTGTTACAGGGAGCAACATCTGGTTTGTGGCAGTGGAGCCGAGCTGCTCACTGCTTGTAAAGGCAGAGTGGCGCAGAGACGTGCCCCCAAGGAGCCACAGCATCCCTGAGGCTGCTACAGAGAGACATCAAGTGAGCAGGCAGCCCAGGGCATCTGCCGACAGTGGTTCAGGGCTGTCACGCCTGTTTTTTGGTCTATGGGATCACTTTTGCATGGGTTATAGGAACACACAATTGTATCCATGGGGGAGAAAAGGGGGGGCTGCTACTAATCAGTCAGAACAGGAAAATGTAAATAAGCCTCATCCACTTGTGAATGTAGATTCTATGAACACTGAAACCGTGGTCACACTGTGGAGATAAAACCTGCAGTGAATTCTCCAGGGTTTAGTCTGAGGCTTTACTGTGCCATGTATCATCTCGTTGTGTCCTAGCTGCTAAAAAATATTTTGTGGTAACTGAAATGCCGAATCCCCCAAGGAGAAGCTGCCAGCCAGTTAACATCAAGAATCTAAATTTTTTAGTGGATTTTCCAAAATCCAATGTTGTCCTGATTACAAGAACATCAGCATATGGAATTTTTTTTTCATTATTTAAACGATTTCCCTAGAGTGTTTGCAGCCCAGACAACAGCCACATTGTGTTTAATGCAGTAGAACCAGGGAATGAAACTGGCTGGGAACAGATCAACACGGTTTTATTGTCCAAACTGAGTAAAAAGGTAGAGTAAATTCACAAGCTAGCTGCTGACAAATGTATTAGATTTAATAATAAAAGGTTCTCATGTGTATAAATAACCCACCGAGGATTTTTTTTTAACTGCTTGTGGATGAGTGAGTAAATGTCTTGTGTTGCAATGGAGAGGCTTCAGTCCTATCTTACAGCACAGGCAAATTGTTTAGGCACTGCATACCCATGAGTGAAGGCAAAGGATTTCGATGACATAGGGATCCAGCCCTTAGAAGAAGTTTTTCTTTGGTCTGTTCCTCCTGATTTCAGACCAGCTCCTCCATTCTCTTCCATTCTCCCTTGCCTTTATGTTACACCAAAGTGTACATCATGAAAAGGAGATTTATCGGGGTTGTATAGTTTTGTGTCTTAGTGCAGCAACACAGCAACAGTTCTGCACTGGCAGAGGGAGACGGGAGAGGCTGCAATCGATCTTTTCTGCCTCCAGCTTCTAGCAGTACCTAAAGAGGCTTTTCTATCCAGGTAGTTTATAATGTACTTCGTATGCTTATAAATCAGCATTGATAAAATTCACAAAAAGCTCTATCTAGAACAGACTAGATGGAAATGACTGTGTTATCTGAAAGTTTCAAGGTGTCATATACTGGGATTCTCTGCAGCTGAAGTACTTAGTGCATTTCTGTTCTGCTACCACCATGATGAATCTCCCTGATTTATATTGCTTAGTACTGGCTTAAAATATTTAACAGCAATTTTTTGATTGCAAAACAAATAATTTGAGACACAAGAAGTGAGATAGCTAGAGCAAAGTGCAGTAACTGCAAAATAAGCTGCATTCACCCATTAATAACTAATAATCTCATCCAGAAATTAGGAAGAGCACATATAGAGCATGAACCTGTGCATGTGTTTATATGTAGGTATAAGATCTTTTATGAAGTCTTTGCTTCATTTCTCCCTGCCCAGTGCTGCAGCTCAGCTGGATTTTCTGATATGTCTTCTGGGGTTTATTCTGCCATATAAACACAACATACCTGGGCCCCAAAGCTTTAGTTCCCCTTCACAAATCCTTTATTTTCCCACCTTCTCTGCTGCTGCTTGATGTCCCTGGTCAATCTCAGTCCCAGCAGCTAGGAACTCACCAATTCCCCTTTCTTGGGTCTTTTTATCCCCTCATCTCCCCATGATCCCACAGAACCAGTTTCCCGTCACACTGGTGCGCTGCGCCGCACCGCACCGGGAAGCTGGGCTTGCCCCAGGACCCCATCCCAGGACTCACCCCCAGCCTCACTACATTTTCCTTAACTTTGGCTTCTCTGCTGAAGTGAAGCAAGCCACTGCCCCCTTTCTGTTTAAATCTCTTCTGTAACCTTACCTCCTCCATGAAGAAACCCACCATAAAGTACCTGATTCCTCAAACCTCCATATGCAGCTTATTTTTAGTGAGAGGTGGGGACGTATTTCTCTTGCCCAGCTTGCCCAGCTGCTGGTGGTGCAACTCCTCACCTTGCACCCTTACTTTTCTCATTGCTGCCCGCAGCCAGCACCGTCCCAGCACAAACAGCAAACTGCACATCACCACCAACAGTTTTCTTCTGTTACTCTCTTAATTGCTTTAATCTCCTGCTCTGCACTCATTTTGCCAACAGATGAATGTTCTTCAGGCAGATGCTGTGTGTTACTCCTTTCTGAAAGGCACTTTGATGTACTCTGTATAATTACTGCAAACAAATAAATCCTAAGGAGCTGGGGAATGCTGCTGATTAAACAGGGACCAAGACTTTTCAAGGAAAAAAATGCATATTTTATTTCCATGGAACTGGAAATGCCATTGTGTGTGTGTGTTTCCATTTATTTTGTAGTGAGCTGGAAAAGGATAGAGAGAAACAGAAGATAGATAAAGACAGATAAAGGAGGAAAAGCCTTTTAATCTTTTAATCTAAAAGGCTAAAAAAGAGAGCAAGATGGGGGAGGAGAAAAACTGAAGAACCACCAAGCAAAAATCAGTAATGCCTCATGAAAAAGATTCTGAATCTGCTTTGAAACCTGTCAAATGGAAATAGCTTAAACACAAGCTATTTTGGTTCCCCCCTTTCAGCTGGCTCAGCTTCCTCCCATGGAGGTGCAAGCCTGGGCCCTGCTGTAGGCACCATGTACCAGGCAGTCCCAGAAGCAAGGGCCCTCCTGTCCAGATTCACAAAACACGAGCAAGTGTTCACCTGTCTTCCAAAGCATTTCTTGTTTTGTCTTTTACTTAGTAAGTTCTGGCTTTGCTAACTTTCATAGCCCCCTCCACTGCCATAGCCAGTCTTTCTATTACCCTGGCTGCCACAGCAACCCAGCAGCGAGGAGCTACACATCTAATTGCCCACAGCTTTCATGGGCCATCAGAGCCTACACCAACATATCACATGCGGCTCCCAGGTGATGTTATCTAATGTGGCTTGAACCGGCACAAGGTAAGGATCCTGAGGCTCACCTTTTCCCCCCTTCACGTCTATGAAAAATCTGATGGGTCATGCTGGCTAATGCAGGTGGCACTTGGATGCGGGATAGATTTTTTGTGATCAGTTCTGCCCTGTGGCCTGCTGATATGTCTGTTTGAAGTATGGATATATTGGATCACAGGTATTTGTATCAATATTTTTAAAGTTTAGGAATGGAAATCCTGTTTCAACTTTAATTTAAGCTATTTAAAATCAAAGCCTGGGATCCTAACTTCAGACATCTCCTAAAGGAAACATATAGATCTATGGAAAAGCCTTAACCAGCTAAAAAAATGTTAAAGCTGAAACTGAACCTAAATCAGAGTTACAATCACATGATTTACCTGACTGGGGCCCTAAAAGAGTGTCCATGTTTCCTCCACGTGACTTGTACATGTAAAGCTTGAATTAAATGCTTATACCCAGGGGTGTTTTTTTCTGTAGTGGATATAATCTCATCCATCATGCTTCATGAATTTATGCCCATCATTTCATCCACTTTCTTTATGCATACCCTTTGATATGGAAAAAAAAGCACCTTTTTTCCCTTCATTAAACTCCATTTCATAGCTTAGCTTTCTCTTCTAACCTCCATGGCTGCAGTCTGGGCAATCTCCAGCACTGCCAGTTCCTGTGTCATGGCTCTGAGCACACCTTGGGCTGAAGGACAGAAGGGCCTTTGGGCTTCTCCTCATCCACTGCTGGGATCAGAGTGCCTACCCTCCTGGGTGGTGTCTTTTGCTGGGATGGATTTTCTTGCACCCCCTCAAGCCTGTGGAGGTAAAACAGCCTGGCAGAAGGTGGGAAGGAGGATTTCCCTTGGACGGACTGCTGGAAGGATGTCTGCTTATAGCTTTGTTGCTTAGCATCCACAGGGAGATACAATTTCATATACCTGAAAGGACAGAAAGGGACTCTTTCTTCATTTGGCGGTTATCAAACAGTAATCACACAGCTTAAAGGTCAGAAGGGTCAATTTATCCAATTCTGCCGATTTTATAGAGTTCAGGCAAATTATGTTGCAGGTGAATTTCATCTCTCTCATCCATCTCTTATTTTTCTTCCTGCCAGGATTTGCCCCTTAGAGTACATTTTATTAGTTTCTTCTGGTCTAGGTTTAAAGGGCCTGAAAGCTAAAGCCTCTACTACCACGCTCATGAAACCCCTCCACAGGAGCATTGCCTGTCTCTTCTTTCTCCCTCCTGCTTTTACTTCTTACATTTTGTACCATCCTAAACTGTTCCTGTCCCTCCCCAGGTTTCCGAATGACCACATGCAGTTCAGCTGCAGTTGCCTCTCTTTCTGCTCTGCCACAGAGTTACCACACTGGCAACCTCATTTCAGGGTGCCAGTCCTGGGGATGGCTCTCCAGCTGCAGGCAGGACCTCAGTGTGGGGGTCCTCAGTGGGATGCCCTGCCCCGGGGCCAGCTGCGTCAGGTCTGGAGAGCCAGGAGGCACCCAGCCTGCTGTTGGATGCACAGACTCATGCACGCATGGAAGGAAGGAATGCCTGCAGCCATCCCACCCTTTCTCTGCTCTACTGCAGGCTCTGCTGTCAATTCCAATGCCCCAAAGACCAGCCAAACCTTTTATATTAGACTTTGCTGTGGCTGGGTGGCTTGTGCAGTTCCTCTGCTCCCTCTTTAAGAGTGACCTTAATATTCTATTTATTGTTTAAAGGATAATGTTCATGGTAGAGGAATATATGAGGCAATAAATGGCCTTTGCAGGTAATTAAATGCTGAAGAGGGCTGAAGCTATTGATAGCCGTAAAAGCTATTTATTCTGAGTGTGCTGAGAAGCCAGGAGCACTGTTCCTCATAGCATGCAACAAGACACGATTAAACAAGCCACAGTAGTAGAAAGGGGAAAGACAACATTTTTCATGCCCTCTCAGGGCTTGAAATTTCTGAGCTGCTGTTTATTTGGTGCTTGGAACAGAAAATATTGATTGTAATAATATGTGGTTTTCTATCGTGTTATTCTTTTCTTCCTAGCTGTTTTAGAAGGACTTTGCACATGGTGGCAAGAATTATTGCCCTTCCTGGATAGATGTTCAAATAAAGGCGAAGCAGGCCAGAGTGAGTTGCCCACACAATCAGTGGGAAAGTCTCTGACAGAATCCAACTCCCAGCCTAGTGTCTTGCCTACTAGTCACACTCTTATAGTGCATTGCTATAGCAGTTCTCATACCACCTTTTCAAGTGCTTGTAGATAGGAAAAGCCCACCTTCCTATCTATAGAGGCACTGAGGTAGCGTAGGGTAACTCTACCTCCTGCTGTTCTTCTGGTCCATATGGGGCCCTATCTCCAGCCACAGCCATATTGGTGCTGTTCTCCTGTGGACAGTGGCAGGGGACACCATATGGTATCTACACATACAAATTTGACTTGGCTGTTGGGAGAGGAGCCAGGCTGGGGACCTTATTCACAGACCTTCCTGTCTTCACCCCCAATGATGACAAGGATACAGGGTGGCCACAGGAGCCCTTGCATGAAGAAAGATTTGCTGCAGCTACATGCAGCCGTGCTCTGCATGGAGAACAGCAATTGTCTAACAGCACAAAATAACCAAAATCCAAGGTTCAGGACAGAAAGAGCAAGGAAATGATTGACTGAAAGGGGACAGATGATAGTTATCAAGTTTGATGCTTCTCACATAAGAGAAGCTACTTCAATTTCTTTGCTCACCACCAGGTTGGTGAGAATTTTTATAGCAAACATGTTTTCCTCTGAAAAATAACGGTCTAATGTTGCATAGGTGCATGTCGACAATATGTAGGTGTTCCAGAAATGTCCCTTTCCTGTGCTCACATCCAAGCCTCCATTATCTCAGCGTGGAGGGACAAAGGAAAGCTGAACACAGAGGGTGTGGATGGAAGCACTACACAGGATCTCTGCTGGCTTCCCATCCATGTAGTCCCTGGCACACTTCACAGCATTTTCTGCAGAGTTCACCCATATCTTGCCATCATTTTATTTCAAACTGCACTACCATGCTCATGGAAAATTCTGGGGTGCAGATCCAGCGGTGCTTTGAACCCAGATGCCGTGAGGCCAGGTAACATCTCAGAATTTGCTATAATGCAGACCTGAAGCCGGGCACTTCCCAGATGAAGTCCTGGGGGTCATCCCACAGTTGCTCCCAACAAATTGCTCTCATGAGCCAGAAAGTCCCCTCACAGCTGAGAAAGAGCAGTGGGGTATGTCCCCAGATGTGCCAAGACAAGCAGTGAAGCCACTGATGTTGGGAAAGGGCTGGAGAGGGAATCTCACCCCACGTTTAGCGCCACTGGGTGCTGGTGCAAGAGGCATTGGCAGAGCAGGCAGAGTGCAGGGGTTCAGGTGCAGGGAGGGTGATGCACAGCTAACAAGGCTCATTGCAGAGGCTGGTGCTGGGTACAGCCCAGTAAGTGCATACATCTTAGGCAAGTAAAACATCATTGTAAGTGATATATGCATATATCAACTAATCCCACCTGGCCTGTACGCAGCCATTAGCATCTGGCAGTTTGCTGTGAGCACAAGTGAATAATGGCTTAGGGGCATGTGCTTCAGGGCAAGGTTAAAAGGTGACTCCTGTATGGTGTAAGTGGATTAATATGACTGGACACGATGCCGGCTTCTCCTCTCACTTCTGCCAGTGTAAATCAAGAGTAACTGCACCAAAGTCAATACACGAATTAAATTCATTGGTACACAGGGGCTGAAAAGCACATGATTTTAAAAGAAAGAACATCTCGATTACAAGCTAGAGAACAGAAACAATGAGAAATGTGGCTGCTTTGCATGGCTTCCTGTGGTGCTTTATTATGGCTCTGCTCCTTCCATGCAAGCTCTATCCCAACAGGCGCCCTCACAGACCCGTCTGTGAGAAGAGCTCCTACTGTTATCCTCATTATTGCCACTACAGGGAAACCCTATCTCTGTTCTCTGTAGCAGAGGTCCCCCCTGTGCTGACCTTGCTGCAGAGAAACCCTGGCTCCTGGGGACATGCAAGGAAGTTTAGGCAATACAGCATTAAACATAGACTCAGTGGCTCAAGCCCCAGTACCTAAAACTGGAGTTATTCCACTGGTGCCAACAAAGCTGTTGAATACAGCCTGACATGATGAGCAGGAATACTATGTATCTGCCTGGCTCTGGCTGAGCATGAAGGGTGTGAGGCTGTCACTCCAGTTCCTCTGCCACACAGCCACGGAGAGACGGCTCCTGAGCTGGGCACAAGGTGCCCTGGGCAAGAGGCAGCTTTTCACCTCTCCAAAATTCCCCGTTTCAAGGGCTTTATGTGACAGAGTTAATTTCTCCTTCCATGCCTTCATGTGTGCTCTGGGGCTGAGCAGTACTCTTGTAGGTGGGTTTTCCAGACAACTACTTGGCTGCACTGAAACCAGCCCCCAGCTTTCTAGCCTGTATTGTGGGGCCCACAGCGATGCAGAGAGTGGGTTCGCTGGTGAAGCTGCTGAGCTCACCCCCAGGAACTCCCAGGCCCATGGACAGGGTTTGGCAGAGCAACCCTGGTTCACCAAATTTGGTACACCAGGTCAGTGGTCAGCAGGGTGCTGAAAGTGTCCTCAAATCCTGTCTCACTATATTTCTGTTAATCTTTGGTGGAAGGAGAGTCCCCTTTAGGGGCTGCCAGCTCAGAGAGACACCTGAGCACCCAGCTGCTCTGGAAACAGCACTGCTCATCATGGCCTCCCTCACTGTGGGACCAGGTGGCTCCTCCATCGCCTCTCCCGTGTCCCCACTTCAATAGGGAAGCACCCCACTTTCTGCAGGTCATGCTGACCCACGCTACAGCCCTCTGTCTAGCAGGCCAGTGGCTATCAGACCCAGGGTGAGCAAGATGGAGCCTGGTGGGGGAGTTTTAACCCCGTGTATAACCCCTGCCTTCAGCTATTTCACAGCTTGCATTCTCCACTCTACTAAAGTGTTGCTGGTGATGGAGATACAAAAGCCCCAGGAGCCACTGCCTCTTCCCCCATCCCACTCCCAGAAGAGAGGAGGAGACCCCCAGGCCAGCACTAGCTGTGCCTAGCCCAGGCTGCCCAGCCCATGCTGCTTCCAGGGGGCTATTAATTTCCCCCCAGCAGTGGGAGAGCCAGGGAAGAGAAGCCTTCCCTATATCCATATCTCCTGCCTGTTCTGGGACAAAAACAGTTATTTTGGCCCTTCCTCAGTGCTGGGCAGAGGCAGTGGGAATGGTGTCAGGGACATCTGCACTGAAATTGTGTAGGGAGGGAGGTACTCAGAGTGCAACAGCCACTGTAAGAACTCTGGTTGTGGAGTTGCTTTCCATCACATACAGCCTTGCTGTGCAAACGTAAATGCAAATGTACATGCAAATTAAAATGCAAATGCAAACACAAATGCCAGGCCTCCTGGGCTGTGCTCACTCAGTGCTACAGAAATCCCTTGACCTCTCAGAAATATTCAGGTTGTTGCAAATGTCCTAGTCCAGAGGAAAAAAAATATTGCTTTTGAATTTGGGTTCCTGCCTTTCGTCCCCTATGTGTAAGGGTGGCAGCTGGATTTCTTTACACAAAAAGGCATTTCTGCACTGTGTGCACCGCCCACTCCCAGCTATGGTTTGCTTCCTGGCAAACAAGTGATTCATAGATCTTAATTGCGGACACTAAAACACCTTTCTCTCAGCTGCCAGTTTGTAGCTGCCATTAAACTGAATGCACACGAGACAGTGTGCTCCCCAAACACCCACAGTGTTGTTAATAAAAAATAAGGAAAAGTAATTTAAGTCAGGAGGAAGCCTGCAGGTGAAGCAGAGGTTCAGGACCATAACTTTGCGGCTTTCTTTTTTTCTAAACTAACTTTTGCGTTGTCCATAGTAGGGCCCCAGGGTGCTCTGGCAACTGATTGCAGATGGGGGCTGCAGGCATTGTCCCAGCTGCATGGGGGCTGCACAAAGCCAGCACCCTGTCCCAGCACGCTGGGGTCTGGGCAAGAAGGAAGCCCAGGCATGCCATCCACCTGGGAGCCTAGGGCTGCTCAGGGCTGGTGCCTCTCTAGACCATCACCACCCTTGTGTGTATCTGCCCCACGCGCAGCCGCTCCAGGCTTTGCCCCACATGGTCAAGCACTAAGGCAGGGATCTTGCTGGTGCAAGATTTTAAGCCAGGAGAAATGCTCCTGCAAGTCGCAAAGCAAACCCCTTAGCAGTCATGACTCTCATTTAGGTTCACACTCACAGGTGGAGGTGACAGATTGAGATCCAGGCTCAGTGCGCTACAGCTAATAACATTTCCTTAGATTTATGCTGACGGCACTGACCCAAAACTGCATTGCTGTGAGCGGCTTTCTCCCCTCACCCAGTAAGAGGTCCCAGTAAGACTGTGCTGTTTTGCAGGTGATCCTTAAAACGAGTGTCGTGCAAGTGGGGAAGCACACAGGTAATGAAGTGCTGGGGCAGTGCTGGGGCAGAGCTTACCCGTTATGGTGGTGATTTCCTGTTCATGCCACAGTGACACCTCCCGCTGCAACCCACGAGCCGAGGCAGTGCGTGAGCAGAGGGGACTGGTGTGCCTGGACAGGCAACACACTGCAGCGGGTCCGCAAGCAGAGGAGGCTTGGTAGTCAGTGGTAATACTTCAGTGTCTAATATGGTGGTTGAGTTGGATGGAGAGAGATTTCCCCTCTACCTTCCTGCCTGCCTGAAACTTGATGGAACTTAATCCCTTCGAGGCTTCTACCCCAGGGCCAGGTGCGCTTGAGGAGACCATAATTTATGGGAGAGAATTGACAGAAACAAGGACAATGGGATCATATGAGCCTTATTTCCTTAGGAAAAGCGATGAAAGAAACAGAAAGATATAAAATAATAATTTTAAAAATCCCTATCGCTGCTGGGTCTCCTCAACACAGTGGTTCTCACCCATTAGAGAAAGCCTTCCCTATAGCCACTGGGAAAAGTACTGCAAATCAGCCGCCTCCCACTGGAAAGGTCCCATACAGACCTGCAGTTCTCTAGCACATACAGTACAGGACCAAAAAAAAGACAGACATTTCTTCAGGCCTTTTAAATCTTGAGCTCAAGCTGATCAAGCAGCCTACCTGCCTCCATTCGTCTGTTTTCATACACCTCTGGGCTTTCCGACACGGCGTTGTACTGCTGGAAAGGCTGGTTGCTGAAGAGATTGTCACACAAAAGGCTGCGACAGAGCTTCTTCAGGAAGCGCAGGACGTACCCGATGCTATTCACTACCAGCAGGCTCAGGAGATGCTGCTTCCCCTCAAAAGAAGCTGAAACTGGAAAGCAAGCAGGAGCAATTCAATACCTGGGGATGCACAGCATGAGGAAGAATGAAAGCAGGGGGAAAGATTTCACACACATATTTATATGTCTTAAAATATTTTTACATAATGACACCACCTGAAGTACAAAACAAACTGGAAGAGCTTAAGGAGCTGAGTTTGTGTGACCCAGGTCACCTTCCCCATGGAGCACTGAAAGATGCTGACTGGCATGGCCAGCAGTGCAAGGATTTCGAATATATGCATCCAACTGAAAACTATTGTATGATTGGAAAGAGGCAATTATGATACTCTGGTCTAAGGAAGGGGAAAGAAAGTGATCTGCCAATGATGGGCTATTAGGCTGACTTCAGCAACGCCCAAGGTTTTAAAAGATAATCGGGAGACAAGAATTAAAGACATGGCTGAGAATGAATAAAAGGTACCAGGGTTGTACTGAAGAGAGGGCTACCAGCTTCATCATGGATCTTTGATTACTGATTTAATTGCATTTATAGGCACAGGAAGGTTGCACTGGTAGTCTATCTGGAATTTAGTAAAGTATGAGAAATCTTTTGTTAAACTGGAAATGATTGCATATGCAAGGTGGGTGAGGAGGCGACAACAGGCTCTGCTGGCAGGAGACCCCAAGCACTGGAGAGGAACTGGCAGTGGTCTGTGCTGGCACAAAAGATTTTGTTGATGCTGTAAGCTAGGAGGCATTGTCAATGGAGAAGAGAACTGGGAGACTGCACAGAAAGGACTGGCTGATTTTAAGCTCTGCAGTAATAAAAATGGGTGGACAAAAATACTCGAAAGTACATGGCAATCCATAATATTTTGAGGAGGTTCAACATGACCTGATGGGAGGAGAAATGATGGGAGGGGCTCACCAGATGCCCATGAGCCACCAAGGTGACACACTGATGAAAAAGTCAGATATATTTTAAGGACATATTGCACAAAGCATCTCCAGGAGAGACAAGGGACTGTCAATTCCACTATATAAAGTCCTGCTGAAACATGAGCTGGACCGATGGGCTCATTCTGGTCCTCCAGGCTTGAGAAGGGTGAATTCACACTTGAAGAGGTGCACAGGCAGGCCACAGCAATGTTCAGGGAACAGAAAGTTTCCCCTGTGGCACTGAAGCTACCACCATCTCTGCTACATGGGGCTGTGGGAAGACACTTGCACTTCTTTCACTAATCCAGTGATCTTTCTCACAATGCAGAGAGGACCTGAAAGAAACTGTATTTCAGCCTAGCAGGATGAGGAGTGCTCTCTAGAAATACATCTAAGATTGAACTCAAGGGTGAGAGCAGAGCAATTAAAATTCCTCGACAAAGCTGTCAGGGAATGTATTTAGCCAAGAATCAAAAAGGGCATAGGTCCCATCCATGAGAGAGGTGGAGGGGTCACAACAGACCCACCAGGATCAACTGTAGCAGGACACTTTCAGATGTCAATAGGCTTACATGATATGGCTGCCTGAACTCCACCACCTGGAAGGTTTTTTCCAGTCTTACAGCCTCCAGTCACTACTAACAAGTACAAATTGCAATGTTAGGCTTATAATCTTTGGGATCACTTCAGAGTTTTCCTGCTGACCTGAGCTGCTGTAAGGGATCATGCTCCACAGCCAGTTGAGCACCTGTGAGCCAAGCCGTGAGACTGGAAAGCCCATGACAAAATCTACGCTGCTGCTGGGCTGGGATTGAGCTGCAATCTCAGAGCCACACCGTGACTAGGAGGCCATTCACCCCTCCTTAATGATTAGAAGAGGCATGAAGTTGGAAGCAATGTTGACCAGGTGCATTTAGCTCAGGTACCTGAAGCTAAGCCAGCTCTGAGGACCAAAGGGTTTGGCAGGCTCGGTGTACAATGCAACTTCTCTGCTTGTCATGAAAATCATATACGCAGCACAGAGCTAGGCAAAAATGAAGCTTTGCACTAAATTGCTTCAGTCTTGTGTTTCTGTGAACAAATCTGGATCATTCTTGGTGTATTTCTGATGCCCCTTAGGGAAGTCACATCTGTGATTAGAGAGAGCTAGAGGAGAGAGAGGAAGCAGGATTTATATGCTGCGCAGCAGGCCAGGGCCTGGGCTCCCACAGAAGAGGGTCCCAGTGGCACAGCTGAGTTGCTGTGGTCCCTGCAAAACTGACTGGACTTGCAAACCTTGGCTTCGTGTTTGTGCCTTTCTCATCTGCAGCATCCCATTGGAGAGTGCTGTTCCCATATTCCCATCATTGTTTCATTCCCACTGCCTCCCCATGTGCTACAACTACGTTGTGACACAAAACTCATGCTGTGATTAAAAGTTCATGTTCAATCTGAGAGCCAGGCCAGGGGATTCAGTGTGGGACATGGGAGGCTCGTTGGGACACAGCTAAAAGTGTAATTGCGGGAAGATGAGGAGCTCCTGGGAAGTTCCCTCTGATCTCTGATTCTCTCTGATGTATTTGTATAGTCCTGCTGTATGGGCAATTGCCACAGGACTTTCGCAATTCCTACGGCTGAGAGCAGATTTGGCTCATAAAGTGCAGACAGAGGACACACGAGCAGCTGAACTCTCTGCGAGTTTTCCTTTAGGTCAATGTGTGGCTGCCACACGTGGCATGATGCAGGCTTGCAATGCTGCTCATCCTTGTACAGATGCAAAAAAACCCTCAGCTCAAAGGCCTGGCCTCAGCACTGTTTCAAAGCATGGTAAGCACAGGACTCTGGAGCTAGCCCTATTCCTCCCCTGAATCACCACTGCAATGCTCTTTATTGACAGACTTTCATCTGGCACACAAGCAATTCCTGCAGCAGCTCATCTTACAAAGGCACAAGTGATGTTTAAAGCTGGTTGCCATCCTGCTGATGTGAACGGGATTGCTAGGACAGTCAGCACTGGGGATCAGGTTAAGATTTCAAGCACTTCCCAGTTGGCCACAAACCCCTTACAAAAATGTTTTACCTGACACCATCTCTCCTCCATAGCCCTGTTTGATGAGCGAGAAGACAGCCTTTTGCTGGAGCGCGCAGTCGATGCAGGCCTGAACAGCCTGCTGCAGGGCTGCAGACGGTCTCTCGGGTCCAAAGTGCTCTGGGAGCTGCTGCACCTTTTTTCTGTCGAGGTACGGCCCCAGGTTTGCTTGTTTGTTGACGTAAATGCAGACTGTAGACACAAAATCCCAACAAGGTTACTACAGAATGGCCCAGAGAGCATCCTAGCACATGCTAGCTTTATGCTTTTCTATTTATTTAATGAGCTATTCCATTCATTGGTGAATTGCTGCCATTTGCGATGGCACAGCCAAGCTTCCTCGCGCTGATCACCCATTGCCTATGCGAAGTGAGCTGAGTTTGGGCCTTTGCTTGGTGTTACAGGTGAGGATAAGCTACACGCAACTAAAGAAGCTCCTGGAAGCCCCACTGTGTGTGCCTGGCATCTGCTCTCTTGCAGAGTACCTTGTACACCCAGCTGGTGACCAGAAAAAATGCCCAGGCAGTGCAGGACAGTGACTAGCAGGGGTGACCTTACAGCAATGGGTAAACTTCAGCCTGAGGTGGTTTTGTTTGTTTATTTTCTGTATGTGTTTTTACACTGGTTCATTGACAGGACCTCTGAGAAGCACCGTTCTGAGCTGGGTTTCATTACACTTTGGTTCCTTGCTGCTTCTGACCTTAATGCAGCTGGAATTTCTGGAGGGTTGTGCTGCGCTGAGCTGCACAGTGCAATGCCAGAGACTCTGGTCTTTGGGAGCTTTCTGACCCCCAAGTCCAATCCAGCACTCTGCAAACTGCACCGCTTTGAGGGAAACTATACATCGCATGCAGTGCTACATCCTCATTTGGGACCACAGCCGCACCACTGTGCTGCACAAGGGGTCTGCAAGGGATGCCCCAGCCTCTCCGCAGCCAAGCCCTGCATGCCTCCTCTCTTGGAGTGTTGCCTGCGAAGGCAGTTTTTCTACATGCCATCAGGACTGATGGCAATAGCCAAAAAATCAGTGTTCTCTCTCTAGCGTTAACTTCTTTTAAGCTTGGCTGAGGCTAACTGCATCTCAGAGGAACCGGAGGTAACGCTGTGGTAACTAAGGGTGGCTAAGACACAGCCTAAAGTCAGGCTAAAGTAAGACATATTATAATGGCTGGCTGAGTGTGCTTGAGCTGTCATCTCTCAGACAATATAACATTATCCTCTGACAGAAATCAGATATGTGACAAAAAACCATCAAGCAGAGTGGAGGACATGGTGACAGCTGTGTAAAGTTGGAAATAATTTACAGTTTGCATCACAGTAATGAAAATCTAGTGCGACTGTCACAAAGCACTCTGCTACCCAACCTCTCACTGAACAGCAGAAGGGGCTCAAGCAGTATATCCTGGATAAACAGAAGAATAATAGCAATCATACTTATCATTACATAGCACTTTACACCTCTCCAGTGCTAAACAAACAAAGGGATAACACACCAAAAGACAGCAGCAGCACGCATGAATTGCAAGAAGTTGCCGGGGTGTAGCTTTCCGGGCGTGCCACCATGCCAAAACCTTGCTGAATCTGCAGGATGTGGCTTCTGCTGTGACAAGTCCCAGTTTTTGCCTGGGGCTGGACTGTGGGAGGGACTCTGCAGCCTGCAAGCAGTCTGCCGGGTCCTTCACTGGGGAGCGGGGGCCTACTATGGTCCTTTCAGTGCAGATAGGGAGCTAAAGGTCAGCTTGAGCCTGCTTCCACCTCCTGCAAACCCTGCTCCGGTGGGAGCCTACACGTACCTTTGGGAAAGTGCTGGGAGACAAGGTGCCGGCGGCACAAGGATGGGCAGACAGAGTTGCAGGTCCCACATCCGCAGAGCATGAAATAACCCACAGAACCCCTGCCTCTGTGGCCTCCCCAGTGATCTGGTGGGACTGGTGGACTGTGCCTCCCTGTCCTGCTCTGAAAGCAGAGCTGGGCACGCCTCTCAGGGCAGCGCTATGAAATGCCACTCGGCTGATGTTTGCCAAGCGCTTTGCAGTCTTTGTATGTGAAGGGATAAATGAGAATAAAATATATTATTATTATCATCGTCACTACGTTTAGTATCATTCTGCTACCAGAGCAGATGGAAAACTTCTCCTCTGTGCATCCCAGCTAAGAAATAATGGGATTTATGTGTTGTGTTTAGATTCTAATGTTATCTAATCAATTTCTCTGCTGAAATCTCAGGGTAAATCAACCATCTTGTTGATTTTCTTCTCATTTACATCAGTTTAAAAGCATTGACCTATGTTTCTTCTGGTAATAAAAGCAAAAAAAAAAAAAAAGAATAAGGCTATGTTTTGCCTGACTACAGTCAGAAATGACCAGGTTTGCTGTTGCTATACGGCATTGGGGTTTACATGCTGGCTAACCCTGCCTATAGTCAGACCATGGCTCCCCTGTCCTTCTCCCCACAGCTGTAACAGATGCTTCATGTTCACACTGGGGTTTAGCCTGGTCATTGCAACACATTTGATGGGGTAAATGTTGGGTGTAAAATGGTAGCATCCATGGGACATTGATGTCCACATTTCAAGACCAATGGGTCTGAGGTCTCCACTAAACTTGACACATGGCAGTCAAAATATAGTCTTGCAGGACATCTGTGCTTTTTGTCACTGGCCATCAATCTAATCTGCAAACACCCATTTTCATGAGCTCTGCCTGTTCTGGAAAGCACAGCATCTGGCTCCCATGGTTCCTGCTCATCCCTTGGCCAAGGAGCAATTGACGCTGGGTACCTGTGAGAGCCTGTGGGGTGGCCGAGTTGGGTATTGTAGCTGCATCCTGGGGGATTGAACTAATATCTGGCTCTGGTGTGCTTCTTGGCGGAGATATCGCTAAGGGAGTCATCAGGACACGAGACTTCAGCTGTAAAAAATAACCAGTTGGGCAATGAAAATATACACAAGATATTCCAGTTTTATTCCATATATGTAATTCCCTATGAACTCCCACTCATTAGCAATCTGCTATTGCATCACTTTCTCAGGCCTGGAGCATCCATTCTGTTCCCAGAAGGATATTGGAACCTGAAGCTTGACTGATTTGCAGCAGACAGCAACGCCTTAAGTTACAGGATGCAAATATTACGCCACCCACTGGGTAGTTATTTACACCTGAGCAAATTGGGTGTAACACTCTAACAAATCAGTGCAATGGCATTTTACGACCCATTTCATGTGGGTGTAAACAATTCTCTGCAACTCAGAAGCACAGGGTCTTTAACTACATCATAATTTAGGGCCAAATTCTGCTCTTGGTTATAGGGATGTAAATCTTGTGTAAATCCAATGGCAACAAGAGGCTACTTTGGGCTGACACCCGTGTAAATAAGCTCAGACTGTGGTCCATAGTGTGATATTACCAGATAGTAAATACAAACCGCTGCACTGTTGCACCCAGTAATCTTTGTGACCTGCTTGGCGAAGTGAAACATGATGGGAATTTACGGTGCAATATCACTACACCTTTACGCTGATGGTACCTGGCAATGTCTCACCAGCCAAGTGATGATCAGGTCCTCATAATTACAAAGGGCTGGCACAATGGCTATGACCTGAAGGTACCACTGTTGCCTTTCCTTTTGCTACGAAGGGAAGCGGGGCGAAAGCAGAGACCCAGGCAGACAGCTGCCTGGTTTATATATTTGCATATACTACACTGAGCTGTTCTTCTGGCAGGTGATTTTTTTGTTGTTGTTTTTCAGTGGCTAGAAGTAAAAATACTATAAGTGACAAGTGTCAGAATGAAAAGGAATTTTTAGACCTGTTAAATTTGCAGAGTATTGCTTCTCTCAGAGCTTACGCCCAAGGTGGAAATAATGTACAAAGTATATTGCAGGTAAAAATGAAGCCAGACCACTAGCTACAAACCCAAACCTTGAGCAAATCCTGGTGGAGAGTAGAGGTAATTTTGGATAAAGATTCGTGCTGTCCATGATTATGATTTCAACTGTCTAAAATAATGGTCGCTGTTTTGGTGTACCAGTAAAAACAGAAAGCTCGGGAAGGGAGAGGGAAGGCTGTTGAGCTTAATGCCACCCAAGTAAGTTTTTTATCTTTAAATCTTTGGGAGTTGGATCATTCCCAATTACTGGCTTAACCCAGCAAGAGCTTCATTAAGAGAGAATTCAAGGTCTCTCTTGCATTCAGTAGCACAGTAGGCTGTGCTGGGATGGTACCCACCAAATCAAAAAGGCCATCTTTGTTGAGATGGGTGTCATTTTTCCCTGCCAGATCTCCACCACTTACTCTTTCATGCAACCTAGTGTTTCCCTCAGACCAGCCTCTCTGGAAAGATGGGTGCCATAAATATGGACATAAAAGCTGGATCCTCATCCAGGCACCATCCCCTGCAGGGCTCTGTTTGGTGCCTGGGGCAGAGACTGTATCCCACCTGTCTCAGAAGTGCCAGGCACCATCTCCACATGGTGCCACAGCCTCCCTTCCCCTGGGGTGGGCTAAATCCCTTTGGATTCAGCCTGAACAAGGGAGAAAATGTTCAACAAGCAATCCTAAGACAAGCTATGGATTTTACCTCCTGCTGTCTGGCAGCTGTAGGGGACTAGGGACCCTGAACTGGCCCCTGGGTAATGCCAGTCCTCACTTGACTGCGTTCCCCTGTTTTTATAGGGTTGTCTTGCATTCGGATTGGGGTCAGGAGAGACCAGCAGCAAAGTGTTGTCAGTTTGTTTTCACAGCAATTAAAATAAATGGGAGGAAAACAGTGTTTCAAAAACCAAGGTCCTTATCCAGTTTGGAGTATATGCCACATGGGAAGGTAAGAAGCAGCAAGGTTTGGTTTTGTTCTGTGGCAACAGGTCAATGACTCACTTTTCTATGCTGAAGTGGGCTGGCACTGTCAAACTTTGAGTGACCCTTATGCTAGGCTTTTGGGCTCACTTTTGATCATACGCACATATGCATATATAATAAATGCATATATACATACGTGTGTTTATACACAGGTATACAAGTATATACATTTATATTGAGATGTACATATATACTTGTATATATATTTATGTATACATATATAGAGAATTCATTGAATCATAGAATTATTTAGGTTGGAAAAGAGCTTTAGGATCATCAGGTCCAATCGTAAACATAACACTGCCAAGTCCACCAATAAACCATGTCCCTAAGCACCACTTCTACACGTCCTTTAAGTATTTCCAGGGATGGTGACTCAACCACTTCCCTGGGCAGCCTGTTCCAATGGTTGATAATCCTTTCAGTGAAAAAGATTTTCCTAATATCCAATCTAAACCTCTCCTGGCACAACTTGAGGCCATTTCCTCTCATTCTATATAAAACTATATATATGCGCTCATACATGCGCACACCCATATAGATGCTATTTTGGATACAGCACCTAATAACTTCTGTTTCACTTGCATGTTGGCTCCTTGTCCCCCTTACTGTCTCACAGGCTGGTGGCCCCAAACACAGGTGCACAAATCCCATCTCCAGCCCTTGAGCCTCACGCACCATCTGAGTGTACTGTCAGGCCGGTGGAGGCGGAGGTGGGACAGTGCCTGGTGGACCTCTTTCTCTGCCTCTTCCCTGGCTCTTGGAGGCCCAGGCACCTTACGTTCAAGAGCAAATGAGCAAATCTCTTGTCTTGTGTAAACTCTCTAGCTTGGAAGCCTCTTCTTGGCAGTTTGCTGTTTTAGCAAACAGTTTACTGCAAACTTAATTGCAACAGTATGTGCTCTACAGCCTCTGGATACAGATAAATGCCATTTTATTAGGGGCAGCAGAGAATGTGCCTTCATTAGATCAAAATAAAACAATGCCTGATTACAGGAGACAGTACACTAGCAAACACAGCTTAAATACCTTCTGGACACTGAAACACTGAGTAGTCCCTGAATATCACTAAGTGTAGATCTCCGAGTATTTAATTTAAAGATGTCTTTTCTGGGACTGATCCTTCTCTATCAAAAAGCCAACCCAACCAACAGCCGACTAAGAGCTTGGCAGTAGAGAGCACACATGCATAAAAGTGAAAAGAAGCGGTGAAGAGAGAGGGAGAGAAAAGGAGACGGAGCAAATGTGTCAGAGCACTTTGGGAAATCCTTGCTGTAAAGCATTCAAATCCGCTTTTGAATATCAAATGTCACAGGTTTTAATGTGCACAGAATGAGATATAAAAGGCAATGGTTACTTTAATACAATATGTATAACCAGCCCCCTCAGTCTTATGGACCTTCTACCATGTAAAAGAGAGCAGAGAAAGGTGATCAGAGATTTAGGGAAGAAAATAAGTGTGTCTATTGTGCCAACGTCATAGTGCATTAGATGCAGAGAGAACTTGGGCTTTCATGCCATTGATGTTGGCTGCAGGGTTATCTGAGCATGCAATGGCCCTGGACGGGGAGGCGCCTGTTGAGTCCTGGAGTTTCTGTTACAATCTGCACACCCTTTCAGAGCAGCCATCCCACACCAAAAAAAAGTGAAAGAGGGGGAAGAGTATTTCCCAGATAGATTTTTCTGCTTCTGAACAAGTTCTCTGCCAGCGTGTATAATAAAATACAAAGGAAAGAAACAAGATGAACCAAGATGCACTCTTTCCCTGTACTTTTCTTAAACCACTTAGATCAGAGGTCCTCGTCTTTAGGGCTCCCAGCTCCCCCATACTTGTTGTCCCTTGTCCTGGCAAAACCCCTGCTAGGAAAGGATGGCTTCACCTCATCCCCACAGGCCTGTACCTTTCCAGCCAGGAGGACAGAGGCCCCTCCTGGACAGGAGAGCTTTCACTGCTAGAGAGAAAACCACCTCCAGCCCGAGCAGATGTGCACACAGATGTGCACCAAAGTGAGTGCTTGGGCCAGCCTGGTCCTGCCATGTGGGCTTCTGATGTCTGGGCAGAAAGGTGCCGTTAAACCTGCATCAGGGAAGCACAGAGCTTCCCAGTACATGTTTTGGGGTCCTTGACTATACCTTGCACTCTCCATGCATTTAGCTGTGGGTGAGGAGGCTCAGCATGAGGCAAGTCAGGGCTCAGCTCAGTCACCAGGGCAAAGAGGGGTCAGCACTGTGCTGGCAAAGGCAAAACACAGTCCAAGGTCTTTCCCAACGTTTCTTCTTGTGTCATGCAATATCTTTCTTCCACACAGCAAATATGCAGGGGAGTCTGCCTGCAGCCTCCTCCAGCCCCTAAGAGTTTTGCAGTGAATGTGGCAGGTAACCTTAAGAGGAACGTATGCAACCTTGAAACCCATGGCTGCATCACAGGACAGGTGAATGATCAGGGCATTTTAAGCTTGTCTGTGCAACAACGGTCCCAGTGTGTCTGAATCCTGTCTGCTTATTTGTCGTCATTAATAGTGGCTTCTAGGGCAGCAGGGGAACCTATGCCCTGTAATGGAAATTGTCATTCCACACGTAGTCCTGCACAGGGCAACTCGCTGCCCACCCCACCTGGCAGGAGCTTGGAAGGTCCCAGCCGACCGCTCGCCCTGGGCTGGGGCCTCCTCCCCAGGCAAGAGCTGCTGCAGTGGTGTGGCGCGAGAAACTGTCCTCAGGCTGCTTGGGTGGGGCCATCATTTTGTTGCCCTCTGGGAGGGATGTGGCGGTCTTTCCTACAGCGCTGCCCCACACGCGTGTTGCTTTGGTGTCTAACACTGCGAATCCCCCCCCCCCCCAATGCTAACACAGCCTTCCCTTGTACAGGATTTCTGTGTGGCTCTTTGGGGCTGCCCCTCACTTACAGCCAGAGAAATAAAACTGATCCATCTACTAACCACCCACCAGCTGCCAGAATAGACTTCTTCCTAACTAGATTCAGACAGTCAGAAAGAATATTGTATTTAGGGAAAATGTAGTATTTTATGGCAAATAGCTTCATATCAGGTACAAAACAGTTTTTGGAAAAACAGCTGATGAAATTTTATAACCAAAGCTGTGAAAAAATAAACAGGATAGAGAGGAAAAGGACTTTGCTTGGTGGTGAAGCATGATAAAATGACATTTTAGGAAGACACAGCTATTTGCTTTAATATCAATGAAAACAGGCAATGGGTCATCTGGCTATAAAGAGCATGTGATTAAAAATGTCTGTTATTCACATCTCAGTCAAAATAAATTTAAATCTAGGCTGTAATTTCCTAGTTTGCTAAAAATTCAGAAGTATTTTTCCATCTGTTCTGTAATAATTCAGCTATCTGGTTGCTATAAAGGATTTGGTTGTCTGCCATTTGGGCAGGGAGTAATTTTTTAAAATGCATTTAAGTCTTGTGGTATCTGAAATTCATACAATTAGCAAGCTAATTAAATCAAGCTAGAGTTCCCCATCAAAAAATGTAATCTTTGACTCACACTGAGGAAGTTTTTGTGGTGGAGAGGGGTTCACTTCAGCTGAGCACACAGCATAAAAAAGCACCTCACAGAAAATGTTGCTGTGGTGTACGGATCCTATAGGGCAAATAAACAGCACCAGGCCAGATGCCTTGGATGCTACAGCTCATGAGTGTCAGCTCCAGAAACTTAAGCCATTGGTTATAAAAGGATGTCTTTTTGCTCGCCATCACTCACTGAGAAATAACCCATCCCCGATTCACCGCTGAAGGAGGGATGCCGTCGCCTGCCCACTAAGTCCCTGGGGATGGGGAGGAAGCGTGTGTGGTACCCAGTGGGGGAAAAAGATTTTCTTTGGAAGAGGAGGGGGCAACAACAATCAACTCTTGGGCCAATCTAGGTCCAAAGTGCAATGTTACTGCAGCGTTTTAGGAAATTTAAGCTTCCCTTTTAACTTCTCCCACTTACAAATATGTGATGGTTGGTGAAAGGCTTTTTCACAGGTGGATGGGTGCATTTGGGGTGGAACAAAACATACTCCCCAGCAATTTCAATTAAATTTTCTTTTTTCAAATTACAAATCAAATGTAAATGCAGCATAAGAAATGGGGATCAGCAAGACAAGCAGGGGCAGAAGGGCTGGGGTCTGCTGAAACTCTGCATTTACAAGGTCATTGTGGTATTTGGCAAATCACTTAATCATCTCAGGGACTCAATTTCACCACATCCCCAAATTATTATTTTCCCAGACTTGGGTGGTTTTGATCTAAAGAGCCTATAAGTGACCCAGTGTTACTGATAATAATTTAAATTATTGGTAATAACAAGTAATTCAAGTAAAACAATTCAGAAGTTTCTGTTCTGGAGTTCTAACCTAATACTGAAGTGAAAAATAATAAGTATTTCCATATTCCACGTTTTACAAAAGATTAGAGTAGTTGCCTCTGTCTTAGCTCAGACACACAGCTCTATTTTGGACTACTGCTATAAAATTCTGCGGTAATCCCAAGGAGGACACCTGAGCCTGCTGTTATGTTGGATCTGCCTGGCTGCTACTGTTATATCATTCATGTTACCAAAGTGAAGGCTTTTCAGAAGAAATCAGAATCAGAACTGCCTTTCCCTCAGTAAGTGAAATCTTACTACTTTCTAAAATGTCCCCCCCTTTTTTTTCCCCTTGGAAACTAGCTTTATTTTCTCCTTTTATTCCCACTCCCCTGTATTCCTTTCCATTTCCTTACATTTTGGTTCATTCCCAATCACTCTTTGGGAGAGAGAAGAAAAAAGTGACAAATGAGAGAGAAACACTTCCCAGAAGGTGTGCAGCCATCTCACACAACACTGTGGGAGACAAGTTATTTTCAAACAACGCAAATTAAAATAAGTGTAAACTTTTAAAAAATGTATTCCCTCTATTTTTCACCAGCTAAGGAAGAAGAGAAAATGGCTTCTCTTGCTTTTCTTGCATTTCTCTGCCTGATGCTTGCACAAATTTGCCTCCGTTCCTGCATCTCACCTGAAATTCTAGGAGAAAACATATTAAAACCAGCAGGAGGTGGAGGAGGAGTGCGAAAAACACGTGTCTACCTTGTACCCGGGTTTTCTCCCTCTCTTCTTTGGGATCTTCACGACTGGCAAAGCACCGGCTGGTGGTGCGTAGAGGTTGTGAACGGCCATTTTGATGGGCGCTGGCTGGAGCGGGGGCCGCCCTCGCTTCCTCCCTGCCACTCTGGGGGACTGCATCTCCTCGGGGGCCAGGCTGGGGGGCAGGCACGGCAAGTGGCTCATCTGCCCAGGTGCTGCTGATCAACCAGAAGGGAAAGAAAGAAAGAAAAAAAATAAAAAGAGCTTTTGATTTATTTTTTATTTTAGGTTTTTCATCCAAATGCAGTGCAGTAACATTTTTTTTTTTTTTTTGCATAATGTCATTTTCTCTGTTACTGTCAATCATAAAGCAGCAAAAAATGCGCCACAGATGTGCACTCCTGGGTGGGATTCACCTGACCACAGCTGCCTCGGCTTCTTCAAAGTGGGACACACCCCTCTTTGTGTCCATTTCTCTCTGCTGATCATGAATATAGTACAGGGAACTGGGGCTCAGGTGGTGAGGTCTCTATTGCAGATGTCTAATAGCTGAACCCCACAACAGCCAACATAACCTGCATCCTGCAGATAAGCGTGATGAAGGCACATGATGAGCTTGCACCCATCAGTACCTGCTTTCAGAGAGGTTTGGAGTAGCTGACCTCCTGAGGCCCTTGCCAACCTGATTTCTTCCCAGATTCTGTGGTTTTGCAAATCCTTCCGCACCTTGGAAGTGCTACCGATACCAAAATGGACTTCCCTCTGCTTCATACACAGCACACCTGAGTGAGGAGGCAGAACTGGACCACGAGGTTGCGGGCACAAAGTAGCCACAGTAGGGGAGGATTGCCAAACATTTACTCTCTGCAATTTTATAGCATCTGTTACCACGCATGTTAGTAGTGGGCTTTTGGATGTACTCCATCAAAGGCTGTTATTTTGCCACAGCTCCGTGTAGCTGATTAAGTTGAGCAGGGGTAATGGAGTGGAATCTGGTCCATTTTCCCCTGTCCAGGTTTTAATAAAGAAAACAAATACACAACCATACACAGAGTATCGAGGGAATATACAGCATTCTTCACAGCTTCTGGCAAGGGTCACGTGCTAACAAAGGTCAATTAAACAAAAAAAAACAGCTGCAGAAATACATTTTCAAATGTTGGTTTGTCCAGACATCTGCTTTCCTGTGCGTGGGCAGAATACTAGTCCCAGTCCTGCCTGCATACATTGCTAGACTTAAGGGTCTAAGCAATTCTCATGCTTTTATGATAAGACTTGTGATGGCTGATGTTTTCAATTTCATGCTCCCTCAGGCCAGTGATAACAGAAGGCTCCCTGCTCTCCATTTTTACAGAGAAGACTCATAGCCCTCTCAGCTACAGAGAAGAGCCTAAAGATGTAGTCCAAGAGCATCCTCTAAGCTTAACGAACATAAAGCAAGTAAAGATTTGTTTATTACTACAAATAACTACAAATTTTTACAAAATCTGCAAACTATAAAATGTACAAATTTCTCACTATACTTCAAATTTCACAATTTCAGAACCCAGTGTGATCAGACTGATCAGACCAGATTGGTGGGAATGAAATCAGGATTGCTCACCCCCATAGTGGGAAGGGTGCCACTTGATAGGGGCCTCTGGTGACAAGTGTCTGCAGCTGGGGGCTTCTTTGCTTCAAAGGCAAATATATTTCACCTAGCTAAAACTTTGTAAGCCTGACTGACTAACAAGCGACTCACTTCTCCGGTCTTATCCAGTCAATAGTTTACAGTCTGCTGTAGGATAAGAAAAAGGGAGAGCTCCCAACCTTACCCTCCAGTAAATGCATTTATTTGCAATATATTAAAAACTGGGGTTTTTTACGTAACATTAGGGTATCTGCTCGGTTCGGACAGACCTATTACAGATGGCAGGACTTACAGGTTGACTATAAAATTTCTAGTCTTCAGCATCAGCTGCCTAAAACTCTCAAGCAAACACGGAGTATCTAACATCAGATAAGAACAAACCTGCAGCACCTAATTTACCATATTGTCCAGGACCGCTGTGGCTGCATTCTCCAAGCATGCTCAGCCAGCTCTGGAACCACCTGAAAGCCTGCCATGGGGCTCTGATTTTTCCAAATAAAAGTCTCATGTGACTTCAGTGTACTTTTAGGGTTAAAATCATCAGGCTTGCCACAGCAGGAGTCAAATGTAAAAGCTCTGTCTATCCTGAGCATCACCGCTTTCCTTCTGTCTTCAGCATTGTGCATTTTCCTCCCCGTAGTCCTTTCTGAAGGATACCTTTGGTGTCTCTTCCACCTCCCGAAACAAAACGTCCCCGAGACGTCTTCTTACAGGCTGACTGCAGGCAAGGAGTTTGGCAGGGAAGGGAAATGCAAGGATTTCACTGGGTTTGGCACAAAAACCCACTATGAAAGCCTAGTGTTTCAGGCTTTCATTTTTGGTCTGCTTTAAACAAATCTTGGCAACCCGAGCTTTCTTTCACAGAGGAACTTGGTAGAGGCTGAGGAAGACAAGCCCAGCCCAGGTTTGCTCCCTACGTGGGGAAGAGCAGGAGTTGCCATGGTGGTGGCCACTATGGCCATGAGGCTGTGAGACAGGGGATATGGACTGGCATTGAACACCACACTGCACTGCCTTTGTTGTATTCTCCTTTGATGGTAAAGGTAGCTGGTGGCAGCTCAGAAGTTAACAACTCCCAAAGCAAAAGAGCTGCTGACCTAGAGCACTTTGATTGAAATGTTGCTTTTCTTTTGCAACTGGTAAAGTATCAAACACATGGTGGTCAGGAAGCACACTAAATATTAGCAATCAATCACAGTTTTTCCTGTCCTCTCTTTCTGCTCTTGACACTTGCAACGCTGTGTGTTGGCAAAACTCAAGCTCCTTCCTGCATGTGCTGACACACAAGATCCAACTGGACTGTGCATAAAATGATTTCAGCGCAACGTATTTGAATTGATACAGCAAAGACAAGAAGTCAGCTGCGGTATACAAGCTGTTGCTATTACACTTAATTACAAATCCAACTGTGACTTGATTCTCCTTTCTTTTATCCTATGGGAAATGGAGAGTGCCTTTGGTGTCATTTACTGTGCTATGCTGCTGCAGATCCTGGAAGGCAAGTGTGCTCCTGAGCAGCGGGGGAAGACAGCAGACCAGCAAAAACTGCCTGTGTCTCACAGGGGGTGACAGCACAAACTCCTCTTACAGCCGGGAGAAAGCTCTTGGACAGGCTGGAAAAACATGCAGTCAAATTGCAGGTCAGCCAGAGGGACACAAGGGCTTGTCTGACAGGCCCCCGACAAAGTCAGGGTGTTACTTTGGAAGGACTTTCCTGCAGCAGCTCCGCCTGCTGCCACAGCCTGGGCTTGACCCAGAGCTCAGCTGCTGGAAAGCTTGGTGACTTCAAGGCAAGTTAAGAGAACTTGGTGCAATTTAAAGGCAAATTCAAGGAAGCAAATTACAGGCTACTAACAAAGGCACCCCATCAGTTCAGGAAATCACTGTGGTACAAATAGCCTGGGAGGGTATTTTGGGAGGGAAATCAGTATACGTTTGCCCCGTCCTTGTACTCTTCCGAAGCCACTATGGGTGGCCGAGCATGGCATAGCTTCAGTCTGACCTAGGTCTATCACTTCCTAGTCTTAGTACAAAAATAACAGCAGGAAACTGGTTTATGTTTATGGCTTCTTATCACTTAATGAAGGGCTAGACACGGGGTAACCTTTCCTTACTTGTCTCTCAGACGTTGTCATCTGGAAATTTAATTTCCAACCCTACCTTCCACATTGCCCCATCAGATCCCAGAGAGGAGGCAGCAGGGAAACACCTCTCCCCACCCTGCTGCCTGGGCAAGCACTGCAGGAAGGGTGAAGTCTTGTCCCCTCCAGGCAGCAGAGGTTCTGCCATGACTTCAGAAGATCCCAAGGAGCACCCTGTGTATGTACAGCAGTCTGCCCCCATGGAAGGCCAGGGGTGGAGAGAAAAACATGCCCTAGACCAACACTGGTGGCCTCTAGGATGTTTCTAACAGCCCGTGCTTTGCACTGTGCTTGCACTGCATCATGTGTTGGTGTACATGCTGTATGATCAGCAACACAACTTGCCGTGCAGGCAACTACAGCTGGTAGTGGAGGAAGCGACAGCGCATTTCCTCCCAAGCTGAGTATTTTTGATGGACTGCAAAGAGCCATTCTTAATAAAAATAAATGCTTGCAATAAATGCAGCCTTTAACCTGCGCTCCAGTAACTGCAAGGGCTGAAGGTAAAAATATCACATTAAATTTTATATTGGTAATTCCAGAGGATGATCATTTAAACTCAGTTTACACCAGGTCTCTCACAAACCCGTGCCTGGGCTGGCACAGGGATGATGCACAGGGGAGGGACAAGCTATTCATGCCTTAAGCCAAAGCAAGGCGCAAAAGTGCAGTCGAGTAGAAAATGTGCCTGTTTCACAGCACCTGAAGGAGAATGCCCTTCACTCCTCGTACAGCCACTGGTCCCGGCTGCAGAATGGCTCTGACCCAGGAGTCCCTCCCAGCACTTGCAGCCCTGCCTCCAGCTCTTGACTCCTGCAGAGCTTCACGTTTCCCAGACCTACATACCCAACCGCCCTATGTGGAAAAGACAGAAACTTCTTGAAATCTGGTCTGTCTTTCCTTCAGCTGTTGTTCAGGAAAGCACGCTCTGTGGGGGAATATCACATTATTAAATAGGAGGGAGGGGATACTTTTCAGCCAGTAACAGGACTATTTTCCCTTTCTTCTCTGTGCACAGCAGGGCAGCCTTTTGACTGTGACCGCTCAGAGATGATGACCTGTGGAGTAGGTGAGCAAAATGAGAAACATTGCCTGATCTGGAAGCAAAGCTTTGTACTGGTGTGCTACTCTCGGGTAGTGTTCAGGGACATGAGGTGTTATACATCTCTTCATCATGAATACCAAAGCAGCACCGCATAGTCCATGAAAGGTAAGTGTTAAGTGAAGCAGACAGTAAGAATTTTTGCTAATAAAAGCACTGAACCAATATTCTCTGCATGTCTGGTTGTAATTGCCTAATGACATTCTATGGAAAGCACCCATCTCACCATGGCTCAAAGAAAGGTCAGTGTCATTTTCATCCATGGCATGAAGTTCTTCTCCATTGGTTTGCAAAGCTCTTATCTTTTCTTGCCTATCACCCTGGGGAAGAGAAGAATCTGCTTCTCTGAGGGACTCTCTTGCCCATTTTGACCCCACAAAGATAATTTCTACATAAAACACTTGAGACTGTCCAGCTAACAGGATCTGAGTAGAAAGGCCCATTTTCCCAAACCAATCATTAAAGAAACAAACACCACAAATACCTGTGGTAGCTGTGGGAACAAAGAAGGGGATTCACCCCACCTAATTCCAAACCTCTGTTAGTCAGTCACCTCAGTATAGGTGCCTCCAGTTATTTCAGATGGGATCTCTCTTACACGCTGCCATGTGTCAAATTGTCTTGTGCACCTCAGGTCATCTCAGGTGGCACTAGATGACTATTTTAGGCAACAAGATTTAGCTATAGGGAAGAATTAAATCACAGATTAAGACACCTAAATGCCTACGTTCAGACCCTTATACACAGGTGTCTCTGTGTGTGCTTGATATCTGACCTCCCACAGTATCAGTGGAGCTTTCTAGCGAATGTGGTTGAAGGTGTGCGGTCATTCAGCTGCCCAGACACAGATGTACTTTATGGTGGGACTCGGTGTCTCTAGGGTCCACTGACCAGGTGCAATTTGACTATCATGGGGGCTTTGTCACTTCCTTGTAGATACCTTTATTTAGGTGTCTTAAGCAAGAGTTTATCCCATTTGGATTTGACGCGTCTATTTTAGACCTAATATTAGGATGAGTTTAATGATGTACTATATATATAAGTTTGTTCTTGTTATAAAGTAGGCCCAGGAAAACAAGTTCAGATCTAGGTATCTTCAATGCCCAGGTGAATCCCACCCTTGGCCGCTCATGCCTACCCACAATGGCCAGTTCTGTCTTATCCTGTGTTCAGGATATTTCTGGTTAACAGTACATTGCATTGCAGAAGAAATCATTGCCTTTTTGGAAGTGGAAACTCAAGCTTCACAGGTAAGAAAGACTGGAGATTCCTGGACTTGTCCCAGACTCCCTGTGAGGTCCTGACTGAGGGACTTCCTACCCTTTCAGTGTCTCACTTCTCCTACACGTCCCGCAGCATCCACTTCCAGGAGGCAGGAAGAGAACCAGACATGTGAAGTGATTGCTTGGGACAAGGCCAGCTGATAGCAGGGTCCAGGTTCCTTCTGCTCCCATCACCTATGTCCCAACTATGGCCACATACTGCTTCTCAAGGAAAAGTGGGCAAAATATTTCAGTACCTCTCACCAGGACAAAAGAATGTGTTTCCCCTCTTAGTTCCTAGAGCCGTTGAATTTTGCCAGCCATCTCGTGTTTTAAACATTCTCACAAGCATTTTAGAAAAGGCTGGAGAAAATACAGGCACCTTTTTTCTGCTTGGAGCCAACCCCAAGGAGACTGATCCTTAGGTATTCATAAGAGGTATTTGTGAGTACTCCTTACACAGAGCAGTGCTACAGCAAAGCCTGTAAGCAGATAGAAAAAGGAGTGAGTCTGGTTTTGTTCTGGGCTGTAAGAACATGGGTTTCTAATGAGCGATAATCTTCTGTTAGAGCTGGTAGCCATCTATAATTTTCTCCCTGCAACACAGCAGGGATTTAGCTCTCCTTGATAGAACTGAAAGTAGTAGCAGCATCCCAAACAGCATATACCAGCATCCCTCACTGTGTAGACTCTGTCTGCATTGCCACGGAGCCACTATGTCAGGCAGAGAGACTATGGGAGACAGCAGCACCAGTGAGGGTGAGATGGGCAAGATTTCCTTCAGTGTCGTCAGTCTGTGTTGGGACACACGGCAAAAAGGTGGTCTGCATGTTTTTTAGTCTACTTTTCTGCTGAATAAGAGTTCATGTATTCACAAACTCATGCTCTCCTTCACTCCCCATATGACTTTTGGACTTGTTGACTGATTTCAAACAGACCTGATAAGGCATGAAAGCAAGGGGTGCAAAGGTTTGCAGGTGTAGTGGAAATGTGTAAAAGATAGAGATGAGACCCACATTTATGCTCCCCCAGCTTTGGCCGGCTGTCTTATGAGATGTCATGAATGCATGCAAGTGAAAGCAGAAGATAGAATATAAAAGCTTCAACACTGAGAAAACTCAGACCTGACACCCTGTCAGACACCAGAGTCAGGCAGTTATAGGGCACAAATCTATAGAAAACTGAGCATCTTCTCTCTGCTCAGAAAACTACCTGGGACTGTTCTCTTAATTGCTTTGTGTTTGTCCCCTGCTTAATGTGTACTGAAGGAGGTGCAGCAGCCAGTCTGGACATGGCTGGCACACTGCTGCTTGGCTATTTGCATCTCGGGAAATAGCACATTTATTTTTGCAGCTAGTTTCAGCCCTTTTTAGCTACACTTCTCCAGCTGCAAAATGTGCTGAAAGTTACACTGCAATAGCAAGCGCATGACACTTTATTAAATAAATTGCCAGAGGATCCAAATCAAACTGAGTTCAAACAAGAAAACATCTTTTTACTCTTGCAAATGTGTCCCAGTGCAGCAGAAACCCAACAACATCTCTGCCACAGGTGCTTTGCTGGCTGCTCCCTGCTTCAGAAAGGGCCCTGCAGCTGCTGAGAGCAGGTCCTGCAGAGCTGTGTTTGGTATTTTCACGGTCACTGTGTTGGGGTGGGAAAGGACCAGACATCACACAAACAGTGTCCCATGCTGTACCCTACCCTCTCCTCCCTCTCATGGTCTGGGTCCCTTAATGAAGGGGCAGGGCGCTGGTAAGGAACAGCACATGATTCTTCAAAATCCAGACAAAAAGTATTGATGGTGTCTGCTGCTTTCCTTGTTGCTAAGAGCAAAAGAAAGAAAAAATGGTTCCCAGTGTCATCTTACAGCCTGATTTTTTTTTAAAGTGAAATTCAGCAGCAGTGACAGTGCTGTCCTTGAGGAGGTGTTCTTTTGAAGGATAGCACCCTGGTGACAGTAGGTAGAGCAGTAGCTGTGTGCCCCCTCTCACTCAGGTTTGCTTAATGAGGCAGAAGAACTTGAAAACCCTGGTGAGAATGGGACCCCCAGGAGCAGCCGAGGCCAGCCTTGCCTCCTGATCTTACCTTTCTTCATTTGGCCTGACGCTTTTGTTGCAGACGAGTAGCCTGTGGCGGGGAATTGAGGAAATGAAACTTTACAGAGAGTGAATGAGCGCAGGCAGGGCACCAAAGGAAAGATTTGGAAAACGGATGCGACGAGGCCACGTGAGTGGCAAGGGTCCCTCTGTTGAGGTGGTCAAGCCAAATGTGTGAAAAAAGGAAAGAAAACAAAAGCAACTCGCTCCTCCTCTCTCTTACAGGAAAGAAACATGCAGCTAGTAGCATCACTTCTGATATTGCAGAGAAATAAGAAGAAAAATAGTGCCTAGACTCAGTCTTCCACCTCTACTAGCTACAGGAGAGGGTGGAGTTCCTCTTGCAGGTCTTCACCTCAGGCTGTGGTTTACCATTTGCAAGACAAGGTCCCAGCAAAACAACTTGAGTCCCTCCCCTCACTACCCCAAGGCCTCCTGCCTCAGCATCTGGGTATGCAGAGGTGCTGTTCCAGTCTGCTAAAAAGACCTTCTTAAAATCCCCTGTCCTGAAATCCTGAGGGAGGTAAAATGTAGTGGACTGCTGGTGGAGCAGCTGTACAAAACTCCCTCTGCCCGCTCAGAGGGACAGGATGGAAAGCTGAGGCTGAGAGCTGAGTATTGTAAGGCCAGCATTGATTATACAAGTAGTTAATCCTACAGGCTTGCAGTCTCAGGATTGCTGTTTGCCAGTCCTTCCCATCAGCCTACCTCCGCTTCACTTCCCCACCTCATCTGAGAGTCCTCCTCTTGGTGCTGACAGGCTGCAAAGTTTCCAAAGGAGGTAGGTCCTCTCCCCCGTTACTTCTGCAGGCTGTTACACTCCTGCTCAGGAGGCTGATGGACCGCTGCATCCCACACCAGTGCCACTTGGGGTGTAGGGAGGTGTAATGGAAGGCTGCTACCTTCCCAGGCTACAATCCGTTGAAGATACCTCCCCTGCTTCCCCGCTGCCCTGCCTCTGGCCTTCTGCAATCTGGGACCAAGTGATTTTTCCAGTGACTGGAAGGACTGTAATGCAGACCACATTGCTCTTTTCTCCCTGAACTACCAGACTTGATTTCTAACACCAAGATCCTCCAGCCTCGGTTTCCCCAGCTCATACCCTGAATGCAGGAGGTGCAACGATGCCCAGGATGTCTGTTATTAATTAATTAGATAAGTCTGGGACAAATCTTTCCATAAATAAATGAATGTTTGTAGCCCTGATAGGGCTTCAGCCTGTAAAACTGAGGCTGTGATTCTGAACCAGCAATTAAATTTAAATTAGGCTTTGTATTGTCACAGGTCCTGTTTCTCATATTCAGCCAAGCAATTGCTAGTTGAGACACCCTTGTTTCTGATCACACACTTTGCCAGTGTAATTTACAGGTTGCTTTCCAGAAGTCCCCTCCTGCTATTAGCTTTGTTACCAGGGAACTTGTGCAGTTAACAAGCTAACCCTCCTTGAACTACAGACACACAAAGCAATATCTTATTTATCTACAACCTTCAGAGCAGCAAAGAAAGCACCAACTTCTCTTTTGAATGCAGTTTCTTTCTTTCTCATCTTCTGTGTCTTGCGCAGAAGCCAGAAGCTTTCATCACCCATAAGCCACGGATCCTTTCTGCTCTCTGTTGAATTTTCAGGGGCAAAGATTTGGAACAAATGAATGTGAAATGAACAACATTTATATTATGGCCATTTCAGTTCTCCAGCTGAGTCTGTAATTGGCCGATACTCATATCATTTCCCTGTTTCTTGTCTGTCAGTACTCTGGCCTCTTCTTTTATAACTGCTTGCTTTCCTTCCCCAATCCCCCCCAGTTTTCTATAGTTTTTACATTTATGGGCCATTTTCAACCTATGTCTGCCATAAATGGATAAGCCTCACAAAGCTGCTAGCTCACTTCAAAGAAGGATTCAAATATCTAGATAATTTCCCTAAACTGTTCCAATGGTTTCTTGAACCAGCTATGCATTGCCCTTCCTGCAGAAAAAAAAAGGTTTTGACATTTATATGTAGCAAGAAGAAAGACCAGGTATAACTAACTCAGAGAAGGTTGATGTATCCAAATCAGATGATGGGAGATGGGCAGGGAGAAGAGGCAATGTCCATATTATTCTTATTTTTCTAGATCTTACTTGCCATCTCACCAAACAGAATCCCTCTCAGGAGCATTTGGGACAGGACAAGTTGAGGGGGGATTCTGCACACCTTTCTGTGGAGGTATTGAAGGAGAATAAACAGACATAGGCAGCAGAGAGAAAGTCTCAGTACTGTCATACCAACAAGCAGATCTGCAGGGATTCAGGATGGTTATCCCAACTTGCCTGGTGCACCCTGCAATGAGAGCTGGCCAGAAATTTCAGTAAAGAGCAAGGTGCAACAAAACTTTGTTGAAAATATTTCCTTGCATTGGGATGGAAGGGCTGGAAAGCAGCAGAAGAAACAGGCTCACCCCAGCCTCTCTCACCGCGTGCCTGGGCACTCCCCAGCACACAGGAGCATGAAACACCGGTCCCCATCACACTCAGGACCAAGAATGATTCTCTCTAACTACAGCTGTACTACTAAATAAAAGGGGAACAGAACTAATGCCTGTCTCCAGGGCTCGAGGGCACATTGGAGCTTGCATGCACATGGCTAAGGTTGGCCTCTGAGCAGCAGTTTTGTCTTTGGAGTGTTGGATGGAGCAGCCTGGATAAGAGCCAGGGAGGATGCAAACATTAAACAGAGTGGAGAAGGTTGAGAGCTTTCCCTCTTTTCTATTTATAAAAGGGGGACTCTGTTATGAGGAGATGCCCCCTTGATGGCAGACTGTTACCTAATGTGAGGTCCTAGCTTTTCATCGTCTGCTCTCACGTCTCTCCCGTGTTGTGTGTATTCCTCACAGGGTGACTCCGTCCTGACCTCACACGCTGGATACAAGGGCACTGGCTCAGTGACTTTCTCCCGCGCACATTGAAATGGCTGTGATTTAAATGCAGCACAGGATGAGAAAGAACTTTCTACCCCCAAAATACTGTCAGGACATCAATCTGCTTCCCACCAAAGCAGCCGACTGTGCCCCAGCCCCAGCCTTTCTGCAACACCTGCTGCGCCAGGGCCAATGTGGGCTGCACAGCCTGGGCTGATCCTTGAAATCATCTGGAATTAGCAGAAAGAGTCACTAGCACAAAAACCAGAGTCAAGTTGAAAAATTCCCTGTCTTCCCCAGATCCAGTGGACCTCCAGCGGTGTAACAAGAAATATGAGTTAACTTTATAGTGGAAAAGAGAAAATTGTCATGATCAGCAGCTTAAGGTTGTCTAGATGGTTTTTGCTGGCATTTATTGCCTCCTGTGCTACTCTAGGCATTTCATTATGGCTTACATACTATCATCCTCAATTACTTTGCCAAGTAAATACATTTTTAACACAGAGACAGCCCCTGTTCTTGGTAGAACCCCCATCATTCCGTACCTTTCTTGAGCCCACAATATGGTATAAAATTTCTGTGCTTCCTTGTTTGTCAAATTTTGTCCACTGAATGAAATCTCCAGGGCTAATGTGCCCACTTTGGAAAAAGAGGTAGGACACTCCCCTTTCCCATTAAAATGTGCCGTACAGACAGCCTGAGGGCTGAAGAAGCAGCCCGCTACTTCTCCTATCCCACAAAAATGATATCCCATTAGCATGCTGGGGACCCCCGGGGGGCTCGGCAGCTGGGCCCGGTCCCCCTACTCCTGCATCATCCCATGCTTTTCCTCCCTTTCTGACACCAGTAATATCCAGCCATTGACTCCAGGATGATTTCTCTCCAACACCAACTCACTTGGCTGGATTGTGCATACCAGCTGATATGCCTACCACAGACATCTGTCCCAGGAAATAAATTAACCTCCTAAATCTGAAGAAGTGATATTACAAAAGTCAACAGGGAAATATCTTTTCTTAGACAGAGGACAGGAATTTCACACATTTCTCACATAAAGTTATCCTTATTCCTTACAGACCTACTGCACTTTTATATTACATTTTGAGAATACTTATGAAAGATTCATCCTTTTCCGGCATAAACTGGAGTAGCTCTTATGTTTCTGTCTTTGGAGACTTCAGGGACCACAGCTTCTGAAGACGCTCAAAGCTTTCACTTCCACACACGGGAAATAGGTTTATATTCAAACCACATTTTAACATTGTAATTGGATGGCATAAATGAAAGGATATTAATTTAATCATTAAGTTCAGGAACAAGAAAAGCACATGCATCACTTGCTAGAGTCTGTTATGTTACCCAGGGCTGCTTGGGAACAAGACAGTCACCCCACTACCACCACTTCCCACTTCAGAAGAAAAACTCTGGTGCCTGAGTGACTGCTGGGCAGGCTGGCAGAGGTTGGTGGTGGTGTTTCAGGCCATCAGCTGTGATTTCACCCTGGTGCACCGCTTTTTGGGAAGGCGAGCTCTGGCTGCTCGCAGGCTTGCTGTCTGCATGGATGCTGAGTCTGTCTTTGGGGAAGGCAGCAGGTGGCTCTCAAGACACAAAGCGGACACATCTGGAATAAAAATGTGCTGGGAAACTGCAAAACGTCCCAGGCCTAAGACTGAACTGTGGGAACGCCATGTGGCCAGCTAGCAAGGTGTGGCTCACTGAGACTGGGAAGAAAAACTTTGCTAACTGGGGCTGGTAACTAAAGAGTATAGCACACGAGAGTAAAGTTTGCCCCCATTTGATTGTATCTGTAATTCATTTTCTAAATAAACACATAACCTTCACTTTTCAGAGCTGTTTTTATCCATTTCCCCCTCCAACAAACCACCATTTCCTGTTTTCTAGATGATTTTTACATTGTGTTTGGCAACAACCCTCTTTTCATCACCTAGAAACACAATACTCTGAACAAAACCACTCCAGCTGGCTTGTGTGTCATCATATGCATACCTTGGGCTATAGATTTTGCAAAATTGTTCTGATTAAATATCTGATTTTTCTGTTCTTTAAAAAAACCACATCCCAGATGAAATGTCCCATTGAACGAATTTTCATTTGTTTTGTGCTTGCAGGTGTCAGTCAATAAAAGGCACACTTCCAAACCAGCTCCGAGGGCAACTAACAGAAAGCTTTCAGATACGTTGTGGAAACTATACACAAAGTTCAGCCTCCATGTAATTCCAACACTAATTGGTGAGAGCAACAGAGAGCCCTAGCAAAAGGTATATACGCTCTTGCAGTCCAGCTTAAGCCTCCAAAACAGCATTCTGTGGGACCACAGAAGAGCTCATATTGAACATTCACTCCCTGAACACGGTGATTTTTTCCCCACAATACAATGAATTGTTTAGTGGTTCTCAAGTTGTCATTATTTTCATTTTTTCTATGTCTGTATCATAAAATTGGCAAGATGTGTCCAGCACAGAATGGCAATGCCTTCCACTCCTGGCTACATTTCTCCCAGCTAATTGGGGCAACAATTTGAGTAGCAAAGACAACTCATCACAGATCTACAGAAATACCTGGGACTGCCAAGAAAGAAGTGTCTTCATGCACAGACTGAGGCACACAGCAGCCCTGAGCTAAGAACAGCCACCCACTGCATCATATTCTGATTTAGCGCAGAGGTTTTCATGTTCAGTGGCAGTGGGTTCTCTGGGAGCTGCTCAGCGTCTGGGGATTGTCACACTACACGAACCTCTAGAGAAGTGACACACAGCCATGACCAGCGGCACCTGATTTCCCCAGGGAAGTAAGACCTCCACCACCTGCCAAGCACAGCAGGCACTCCGTGAGAAGCACACAGGGTGCCTGCATGAGCCCTGGACAAGAGAGTGGTCTGCTCTGCTCCCCCATCCCACAAATCTGCCTAACCCAGAAGCCATCATAAGCACCTCCAGGTCCTGGGCACGTCTCTCCCCTGCAGACTCGTTTCAAAATTGTTCAGTAACACATTTTGGCTTTTAATCACTTTCTTCTACCAGTGAGAAAACATAAGTGATTATGAGACACGTAAAATATCTGCAGGGCATAGTCCAGTGCCTGTCCCTGTGTAGGGCATGGAGATGTTGGATGGAGGTAAGTCATCTTTTTTTGGTTTGTGTGTGTGACCATGTCACTCAGGGACAGGTTATAAGCTCTTTGGGGCAGTACAGTGTTTGAGACAATTAGTATGTATCTCTTCATAAAATCTCTGTGAAATTGCAAAGAAAAGAAAACAGCAGATTGAAATGCTCCTTGTACGTCTCTTGGAAATCCAAGGCAATTTCTAAATGCCAGTGAATTAGGAGTGTTTAAGACAGCTATAGTAGGACAGGCAAAGTACCCCACTGCAAACCCCAACCTCTGCATCTTAAAGCTCAAAGTCAGATTTACTCTCTTCTGTTGTAATTCATATAGGACCCAACCCCATCAATGTCATCATTATGCCCCAAATTCTTTGTCTGAAGACATTTTCTCCATGCAGAGTTTATCCTATTTTTCCCCCCAAGCGTTCTTAGCTCCCTTATCATCTCTGAGAACAGATGATTTTAACATACTTCATTCAGAGAGATCTTCCCTGCTTGCAAGGAGCCTGCGAGGGCTATGGCACAGTGCCATCCACAGTGCATGATGAATGGAGCCTCCTAAATACCTGGAGGGATTTCAGACTTTATTTATTTAATTTTCCTTCCGCTTTCCTCTAATTTTGCATTCCCTTATGGAGCACACTCTCCTGACCTTCCCAGCACATCATTTCTCTCCTGACGCTTTAACACCCCTATGCTGACCAGCCTGAGCTGCCCTTTCTAGCAATCACCAGGCAGCAGGACCATCGTGTCAAGCTTTTCACTGCCCCAAAATTAGCATAAGAAACTGGCACATTGACTATGACTGTAGGCAAATGTGACCTTTTCAGAGACTGATTTATTTATTTATTCTGTTGCCATTTATTTCTCTGTTGGCAAAAAAAAAGAAAAAAAATCATAAAAAAAGTGGTGCACTGTCTCCCAGACTTACTAACAATAATCATTAAAATATCTCTGACTAGCAACACTTCTTAATCGAGCAGTAATTAAGGCTGCAGTTGCAGCCTGGGATACAGGCTGAGCACACAGCAAGACCATAATTTCCAGTTCCAGCTCCTGCTCCCCTGCACTTTCACTTAGCTATGAAAATACAACCAACCATTGGGCAACTGGGATGGGCAAACCAGTCACATAAACAAAAACAGCACTGTGGTTGAATTAAAATTTGCAGTTTTCATCTTTTAACTATATCAGCAAGAGAGGAGGCAATGAAATGTCGTTAAAGGCAGCATCTGAAACGTTCAAATGAGCAAAGAAACATTGCTGCATGGCCTGTCGCTCCCTCTCTTTTTGGAGGATTATTTGTGAGCCCAGAGGAAACCCTTCTCTGGGACAAATACTGCCTCGCAGGGCACGGCCCATCTCCGCAGTGGCCAGTGCCCGCAGGGGACTCCCATCTCATGGCGCTGTGCAGCAGCGTGGTGGGCAGCTGCCTCTGTGCCTGTGCCAGACACGAGTGCCCCCACCATTATACACATACCCATGTGCTGGCACTGATGGTAGAAATAACACAGGGGCAAGCATGGCCAAGTTCACCTTTGGACCTATATATCACATTTTTATAATGTCACATGATGTATGGGCAAAACAGCTACTCTGATGTCCTAAAACACACAGGTGAGCACAAAAGGCGATTCCTGCCTGCTCAGGGGAGCTCTCCCCCTCTTTGGCCCCAGGGGATGTTTCCCTGAGTGCAGCCTCCTGTGGGGCTCACCACGGGCAGTGCTCGCTGAGCCATGCCCTGAGTCCCCACAGGCACACAAGATGGACTGGAGCCTCACATCTTTCCCCTTCTGGTTCCCTGCCTACTCTGAACCTTTCACCCAGGCAGGATGATGGGCTTCTGTATGCTCATCATCCCCTCCTATATGTCCCTTTGCATG
Source organism: Phalacrocorax carbo (assembly GCF_963921805.1). Lineage (NCBI taxonomy): Eukaryota > Metazoa > Chordata > Aves > Suliformes > Phalacrocoracidae > Phalacrocorax > Phalacrocorax carbo. Next base: position 79,278,297 of record NC_087515.1, on the reverse strand, counting down.
AGACCTCCATATCTGCAGAGCTAAATAATAATGAGTTTGGGAGAACTCCACAGCTTCCAAATTAATTAGAATAAATCACCCACCAGAAGCCTTTGTAAGTCCTGCTCTCCCCATTTCGCAGAGGATGTTCCTGCGTGCCTCCTTCCAGACCACACACTCAAACCACCCTTCATTTTCTCCTCGGCAAGGGGCAGCCTCCTCCCTACCCAGGTAAATAAACACCTGCATGAGCCCTTCCCTGGATAGACCCCCTTGCTACGTGCAGTCTAACCTGCCGGAGACACAAGAGCACTGCCATGAGGTTAATGGTACCTCATCTGAGCAGATCTTTCTTTTTGTCAATGACAAGTAATTGAGTTTCTTTGCCAGCTTAGCATCGGTCCCTGTTGTCGACAAAGACTGCCACTGCTAAGTGTGTAAAAATAATAAGGATAAAAGATCAATCATAGATTTTGCAATATTGTCTCCAAGTTTAATAACCTCGTTTAATTAGAAATCATAGGTAGCAACCATGGCAGGTAAATTTAATATAAGTTTTGAAACACCTGAGATTGTAGAATTTTTATCATCTCTAATATCCTTGTTAATAAAAATGTCTCTGAAGCAGAAGGTTTGTCCCAGGAGTCTCCTCCCATAACACACAGCTCAAAACCAACCATCCTGGAGGACTGGCACGGGCTGCCAGCACACCTTTGTGCCTGCTGCAGGGTGCCCTGACACACACAAGCTCCTGAGTGCTTGTGTAGCGAACACAAACCTGTGGCTATGCAGGGATGGGGGAAGATGTCACTACCTGCTTGACCAAGCTGCATGGCACAAACACCCGGGTGTCTAAGCTCCTCACAGCACTGAAACTGTATTTTCACTGGTGTATGTTTTCTCAGCTGGATCTGGAATAAGGGATGATTTTGCTGCCCAGCCCTGTGTCCAGGGTGAGGGGTGCTGGGTACCCCACCAGGCTGGTGAGGACGTGAGGCTGCCTAATGTAATGCCTGGTAATGAGCCCATCTCCAGCATCAGATGGGGATTTGGAATGATAGCTGCGGCTGCGTGGGAAGCAGGCTGAAATAGTAACATTGTGATCGGTCCCATTAGCCTAATTACTTGGGTTTTTTTGTTTCAGAGCAAATTTACCTTCATCTAGTCAGCTGTAAAGAACAGAAGAGCTACTTTTTCTCTGTTTTCTTCACCCAAAAAGCCTATGTTCTGAGAGGGAAGGATATTTGCACAGGCTTAACTTCAGTGGCCTCATACAACTACAGCAATCCCATGAGGAACAAAACACATTAATGTGTGTCCAGTAAATGCAATCAAGGAAAAAGCAACAAGTGATAAATACCCCTGGACTAGAGCTGTAGGGTGCCTCCTGAGCAGCAGGGCAGCAGTGCCACGTGCACACATGTGAGGGTCAAGATGCCCCTGGAGCTTGTCCTCTTACCACAAGCTTTTCGATGTTTACCTGCCTGGCTTCTGCCTCCTCTTGCTGATAGGAAAAAGATGTTCAGCAATGCACAGGGCTTTGTGGCTGAGCGGGAGGGCCAGCAAGGAGAACAGCATGGCCAGAAATCTGGGAGCATCTTTTTCAGCTCACTGCTCTCCTGCAGCCAAGACAGCCAAGGGGACAGCAGCTGCAGCTGAGGTTTGGCCGCCCGGTCCCAGTCTCAGTCCCAGCCCTTGCCAGCAAGCCAAGAGCTGGCCTTCCCTGGCCCTGGGGCAATATATGCACCTGTGATAACAAAGCAGAGCTCCACGGTAGGCCCAGGGAGCTGTAGAAAGGGCAAATTCAGATTAAAACATGCCTCTGAGAAACAGCACGGCCCCACCTCAGCAGGACTTGTGGATTTTCAGTTTCAGCACAGTGGACTCCCTCTAATAGTCACTGGGAAACTCGGTAAAGCCACTGCACTTCACCTTGGCATTGCTGGGAAGCCAGAGAGAAGACCTGGTTCCCAGCCCAAAATCAGACATGTGATTGCAAATCAGTAAAGCAAATAGCTGCTCCAGTCAACTCAGACACCCTGGGGAACAGGCAGGGCTGAGCAGCAGGTTGGTAAAAAAAGGCTCTCACCCCAAGACAGGCTGAGGGCGCCCAGCTTTTGAGCTGAGGGAACAGCAGGAGCAGGACATGCACACCCAAGGCACACCGCTGTCTTTCACCCAGATAGGAAAGGCAAAAAAGAGACATGCAGAGGGCGAGCAAAGCTGGTTTCTCCCCAGGGCACACCTTGCCCATGTCTGCAGCCTCCACAGTGAGGGCCAGTCCAGCAGCCCCCTCCAGGCAGCCAGCAGCAAAGCTCCCATTGTTGCAGGGGGGACATCTTTTTTTGGGGAAGGCAGATGGAATACACTGCCTGCATGGGTAGAGCCCAGCCATGCTGCTCACTGGCCTCCATAAATGTGGCCTCCTGGGTGAGAGAGTAAATGGTAGGAGAGCCAGGCCTGACAAAATCAGAGGGGTGACTGCAACCCCTCCTGAAAGGTAGTGGCATCAAGGGCATGCAGCAGAGCCTTTGGGTGGGAAACAGGGAACGCCTTACCTAGCTGCACCAGGAGCTTACGAGGCACAGAGGAATCCAGCTTCTCCCAGTTCTTGTATCCCACCCAGCAAAGCTGCCCCCGCTCCCACACAGGACACTGGTTCAGCAAGGACTCAAGCCTGCAAAACTTTTCTCCCCCATGTCCCACCAAAGCCTGAGGGACTGCAGCCACCTCCAAGTATGTGCCAGATCAGACGTGACACAACAACCTACACAAGCAGCACCCTCCCTTCCCGCATTTTAAGGAAAACTGATTGAGTATCAGCACCAGAGCGGTGTTTTAGATTGCTAAAGCATCCTCTTGAATGACTAAACGGCAGTGAGTAATATGTATTTACATACATTATGGTCTATTTCCCCATTGGAAGGCGATTTGTGTAGATAACTTCCATTAATGTTAAAGGGAGTAATTCACATAAATCCTCAGCGCATTAATGGCCGACTAGCCTCCTCTGTGTAGTATTTCGTGTTGCTGCATTTAGCGAGCGCAATATAAACGTGGCCAACTTAATATGCAAATAAATTCAAGTATTTACTGAGCCATAAGAGACAGTTACTAGGCACATCTCTCATTCATCGTTTATAGGAAAATAGATGGAGGCTGCCAGATGAAATCGGGAGATAAATGCTATAAATATTTTTTTAAGGCAACAGGGGAAAGGGTACTGAGTCTCCACATATACATAAATAATGATCATAAACAGTTTCTTGAAGACATCCTCTCTTCTATTTATTTTTACTCCGTGTATGTGTTTACTACACATCTGTACTGAAGCTTTATTTGTTGCATTGCTCTTCCCTGCTGTGGCATTGGAGTCCCTCCCATCCCCCTGGGGACAGAGCAGAGCCCAGCACCGTCCCAGCTCGTTTGCTCACCACCTCCTCAGCAGCTGCCCAGCTGCAGGAAGGGAACATGATCGCCTTGAAATGACAGGCCACGGACTGCAACTCTCTTTTCCTGGCACCAAAATGTGAGCCCTTCCTCTAGTGGCACCTGGCGCAGAAAAGAGGAGGGAGACCTTTTGCGCCATTTGTTCTTGTGGATGCTCTCTTGAGAAGCTTCACTTGACATTTGCAAGATGAGAGCCCTCACCAGGTCTGCGCTTTTCTGAGGCAGAGGAAAGACATTTTCTATGGTAAATAGGTCTTTAAAATACATCAGATATGGTATTTCTGAAGTCCTCCTTCAGTTCCCTGTGTAAGATTTTTAGGATGCCGTGCCCAATGAGTGTGTCCACCACAAGACACGTCCTCCACAAGACATTTCTTCCTAGTGGTAATAAATGAAGTAACACTGATTCACTTGTTTACTCTTTCAGATGGAAAACAAGGAAAAATCCTCTCTCTATTGCATCACTCAATAGGATGCTTCCTATGCACATGCATGCTCATGGATATATGCAGATACATATATTGGAAGGATTTATCTACCATTAAACTCCACAGCACTCTGCTGGACTGCACCCCTATTGAATGCTGTGAGGCTTTTCCATAGGAGTCACCGACAAACCCCTGGGACCTCTCCAGCATCCCCGTGTTTGCTCTGAGCTGGTGTGTCAGTCCAAGCTCAAGGGCTTAGTGGTGAGGGTGTGCAGAGCCAGATGTGAGCTGAGATGGAGCAGCCAGCACCACCACCATGCTTGCCTGGCTGCCTGGCAGGACAGACCAGGACGACCAGGTGCAGCAGCAGCTCAGCCCCAAACAAAAATGATAGCAGAGGGAAAAAAATACCAAGCAATCTCTGTCCTTAATGGGAAATCCCTTCTTGTAACATTGCCTTTTGGGTTTGTCCTTAGCTAAGACCCCAGAGCTCCCCTTTCCCCCTGTTCAGTGACTACCTCTCCTTTTAAAATCTCTTCTGAGTACTGTCTCTGGCCAGGTCTGAAACCCCCCTCCCAAATCTTTGCTCTCTCCCCTGAGGCACATTTCTCACCCCACAGTGCCTGCAGGTGCAGATGGCCACAAAGCTCTGATGTACACTTTGGAAACCGGATCATTTTACACACCAACTCTATAAAACAGAGCCCCCACCCCAAACCTGCTTATGCCCATCCTGGCATTGCTGTGCCCTCCGCCTCCTCCACGACCCCTTGCAGGGTGCAGTGCTGGCCTCATGGCTCAGGTGTGCCTGTTTTGCCCCAAATTTGGGCCCTGCTGTGGGGCCAGGGAGCAGCGGGAGACGCTCAGGGAGCAGGAGGGCACCTGAGAGACTGACTTTGTGGCAAGGGGACAAGAGGTGGCAACAAGACACTCAGCAAACGGGACTAGTGGTGGTCCCTTGCTCCCACCTTTCCTCTCTTCTGCCTTGATAGACACAGTGTTTGAGTGACGTGTTCCCTCCGACCATGAGTTTATAGAGTGTCTAAACATTTGCTGGAGCCTCTCAGCATGACAATGACTGTAATTCTCAAAAAAATCTGCCTGTGTCACAAGACAAGTTCTTGGGTTAAAAACTTACCTCTCTGTGGTGTCCTCCCTGGCAGGTGGGCAGGAAGAAATCATTGGGGGCAAATGCTGCTTAGAGGCTTTCAGGTCATCAAGGACGTCTGCATTACGGGGACATGGCAGCTTCCTCCTGCTAGCAGGAGGGGGCTAATGCACATCGCCACCGAGAGCCCCTCGCACAGACAGCTGCATGCAAGCCAGCCTGATCAGCTCCAAGATGTCAGAGTAGCATCTTCCTCCAGGGACGTGTTTTGGGAGAACTTGCCTTGTAGGAAAGGCTCACTGCAGCCCACAGACAGCCCTGTTAACTGTGGGGAAACTGGCTTTCAGGAGTCTACCCTGCAAGGCTTGGAGTTTGGGGATAGCACGTCTTCACCTGCAATTAAATCTAAACCAGTTTTGAAAGCAAAAGCACTTACTCACAATTAGCTTCTGCACTGAAACCTCAGGTGTATGACACCTGAAGGTGGATGGGGTGAAAGCATCTTGCACCTTCCCTTCTCCTCCCACCAAGTAAAACATACCACATTTTGTGGTACTTCCTTCACCCTGTTGACACACAAGCAGAAGAGTGGAGAGATGGAGGCAAGCATCAGGAAAAGGTATTTATACAACAGAGAGGGAGGGCAGCTCTTGCAGTTTGGACCCTTGGCAAAAGGCTCAGGCACATGTGTTGCTCATAGCCAAGGAGCAGGTCAAAGAGAAATATGGCTGATTTTTTACAAATTACTTATGCTGTTTGAGATCACAGAATGTGTTGCTAACACCGAGTCACATAGGGTCATGCTGGTATCACCTATCACTGCACATGCTGCTGGAATAACCCTTTGTGCCTCTCCCTGGGAAAGCGAGGCACGCCGAGCCCCAGCCACTGAACTGCTGCAGCTCCCCAGCACCCTGTGCCAAGGTGGGAGCCAGCATACGGAGCTGGGCACCGCTCCAGGTGCAGCGCCGGTTCCAGATGTGGAGAAAAACATGTCTTTACTGGCATACATTTGAGGTAGAGCTGAGGGTGGCCTTAGCCAGCTGCCCATCTCCTGAGCTGGGACCTGACAGCTGCAGCATAGCAGCAAGAAGGTGCATAGTGCCCACACGCCAGGGAAAGGTTCATGGAGGAGTGAGCCTTTCGGCTTCCCCCTGCCTGTGCCAAGTGCAGCCCCCTTCACCTCCTGCCCCAAGATGCAGCAGAGCTGTGTGGGTGTCCAAGGTCCATGTGTGCCATGACCCACTGCGAGAAGTAGTGCATCTATAATTCTATAAGTATGGCAACAAAAGCACTGAGAGCAATTTAGGGCACAACCCCAAATGCTGAGTTTTAGTCACACCTGTTGTAAATCAAGAAAATGCCAGGGAATCCTCCTGGGAGCCCCATGTATAGAAATATTTGAAGCAACAAGAGCAACAGCTGTGGATGCTTTTGTTGGTCTGACATTTTGAATGTTGAGAGCACACTGACATCCATGCACAGGCCAGGTAAGAGGAGCAGCAAACCAGGGGCATGTTCCTTGGCCCCATTGCTGACCAGGGATGGAAAAGAAACCCTGTCCTTTGCGTCCCACACCCAAACTGAGCAGAGCAACAAACTCAAACAGGCGGAGAGCAAAAGGCTGGCATTTATAGCACCATTTCTCCTGTATGATGAGAATCACCTTTAAAGATGGGGTCAGGATAAACTGCAGGGCAACAGCAAACGGTTCGGTTCAAGAGGAATTATTCATCCTTCAGCAGAACATAATTACACATCCAGACTGCCTCTAGGCAATTCTTTATTCAGGCCAAATTTACACTAGTTCCTAAAGGGAGCAGTCAATCTTAATGAACAACTTACAGTTTCATCATCTTTGTAAGGCTTTATTAAAAAAAAAGGATATCAGAAGTTTAGATCTTTAATTAGTAAGTTTTAACCCCACCTTCACTGCTTATCACCCTTTCTTTTGTCAATTCCTTCATTCTCATCAATAGGAAAACTTGGTGCAAAGATGCTAGCTTAGATTGTAAATTATTTTCAATTTTATTAGTCAATAGCAAATGGAGCAAGTATCTTTAAAGCATTCATATACCGTGATTCTGTTTGGCAGAGCAGTGTGTAATCCCCTGACACACTATTTGGAATGAGGTTTTTCTAAGACACAGCAAAATAAAGACAAAATTTTATTTCCTTTGCACAGGAAACCAATTCCTCACAAGGCAACTTGTTACAACAGAATTAATACATGTAATTCTTTTTTCCCTTTAAGGTGAGCATGGAATATTTTTCTTTGCATAAGTAAACCAATTATTTGTGCATTCTCACTGCAGGAAGCCTGGTGGTGACCATCACCTGTTAAATAGTGTAGCTGCTCTTAATGGTCAGCTGGAGAACTCAGCTGGGAGTGTTTTATGTAAATAAAGCTGACTCCTCCTTTGCACCATTTTAAAGCTGTAGGGAGACAAGTAGGGCAGGATTTTAGGGAATTGCAGTATTTCTTTTCATTGTTATGTTCTTACTTTAAAAAACATCATGATGCTATTAAGTATACTTTACGGAAGTGAACTATATCCCCCTGAAGATAACAGGGCTTTGCTGACTTCAGTATTATCAAATAAAAACATTTTGCTTCATTCACTTTTTAAAAGAAATCATTGCTGCCTTACTCTCACCAATTATTTCCTGAAGGCTTTCCATGGCTGAACCATGCTTTTATGCCTTGTGTTTATTTGCCAGCCTTGCATGGGTTCCTTGTTGTTTGCAGGAGGGGAGTTTGCCTTGGTCTCTAGTTTAAAGTACCCTGGATGTTTTCAAACTAATGCTAGGAATATTGGCTAGCCTTAGTGACATGAGTTCAGTCCGCAGCAGGAAAGGAGCCCCTGGGTACCTCTCTTCAGACCCCAGTGAGAAGTGGTGATGCCGGGAAATTGGCTAAATCATCCCCTTTTCTACTGCGGGGGTTGGGCGAGCTCCCACCAGAGCTGGGCACTGGGGGAGCCTGCGAGGGTGCCAACAGGTCCCACCATGGCCAGGGATGAGGAGGATGGACATGTCCCCGACGAAGGCAGCCCGCTTGCCTGCAGCATCCCAGCGGGGCTGGGTGAGCGAGCGGCAGGAGCCCAGCTGGAGGGGCTTGCCTGTCTCCTGTTCTCAGGCTGTGAATGGCCAGCTGTCCCACACCCCGCTTCCTTGCTTCACCTTACAACCTGTGCTCTCTCTTGCTTTTTTCCTTTCGGTTTTGGTTTTTGTTTTTTTTTTTTTATTACCTTAAATTCGAGGAAGGGAAGGTATCAGAGACACATCTGTGTAAGGTCACACCTCAGCCTCCTGAAGCTTGGGGTGTCGCCCACATACCATGATGGGTGCTCTACAGTGTTTCTGTTTGAAATTTTTTTTTAGTATGTATCAAAAAACCAATTTTTTGACAAGCAAAGAACTAAGGGAATGAACTGAGGGAAAAGTATCCTACTGCAATTTCTTCGTTGTAGGTACCATAGCCACCATCAAGCACCTGTGTTCCCAGCAGGTAAGAAACCCCAGGACAAGGCACTGATGGCCCAGGAAAGAAAATTGCCTGTTTCTACCCACTCTTTTCCACCAAATATGGGGAAGAAATTGAGTTAAACATTTCCAATAAACAAAATAACAGAAATATCAGCGTTATTGTGCTACATCAACAAAGCATTTATCAAGGTATACCCTCTGCAGAATTTGTGATCTAATTCAGCACATGTAATTTTTCTGTTGGTAGATTTTTTTTCTGTCCCTCTTCCCCACTCCATCATTAAAAAGATTGTGTCCCTGCCAGCATTTCTAATCTGAAGAACACGTGCATTGGCTAAATAACTTTTATGATGGGGTGGAGGGGCTCTGCGTTATTGGGAAAATCAGTGTGACATCTGAATTAAAATTAAAAGTCACCTGCAGCTGGAGAGGACTGGAACACACCTCATCTAAATAAGACCACAAAACCTGAACTTACAAATCTCCAAGCCATATCCTCAGCTAGTGTCAGATGAGACTGGATACAAGGAAGCTGTGCTGATGTACACCTCCAGCTGACCGAGCCCGGTGTGCTCAGCTGGACTGGGGAATGGCAGCACAGTGTGGCGGAGGATGCTCTAAGTACTCCTGTGGCACAAAGACACTTTTTAGACTCCAGCCCTGCTCCCACAAATAACAACATCCCCTTGCTTTCCAAGTATTTGCTACTTAACCCCCCTTTATGTGCTTCACATTTCCCATTGTGCCTTTATTCAATTCAAAAAGCCCTTGGTCTATCCTTGAGCAAAGTCTCTTCAGAAGCTGCTTGAAATAAACCCAGGATTAAACAGAAATCCCACTCCAGGCAGAGAATTCAAACAACTTTCCTTCTGCAGCTTGCCTGATTAACTTCATACTCCTGCCATAAGCCTCGCATGCACCAAAACCAAAAGCAACTTCTTACGGCCAGACCGCTGCCATTAGATGAACCCGAGGCAAAGAAACCAATGCTCAGAGCCATTCACCAGCTATGGGAAGGGAAACAGAGCCTGGATCTCAAAGGCTGAATTACTCACTGAACCACGCCGGGCTTCACCCTCTGTCACTGAGCGGTGGGCTGCAGGCTGGGGCGGCGGCGGAGGCTTGGGGAGTTAGGGAGGGACCGGCAGAGCTAGCCCAGTGTGTGCACGCATTTCATCTCTGTGCTCTGTCCTCTGTCAAAGTTACCTTTAAAACACCTGAAAAGACAAACATAAACAACTCTGCTAAAGTATGCTCCTTGGCATCTCTCACAAGCTAAATGCCCGTTACGCTTGCAGGAAAAGCCCAGCGTATCACTCCCTTCAGTTTTCAGTTAAGGATAAAAATCCAACTTAGCATCTGGTTCGAAGATATGAGGAGATTATAATTAAACTAATTGCTCTATGAACTATACTGGCATAAATACTGCCTGCTATGTATACTGCAAAATAAGTTGCATTTACCTGGCAGAAAAAAAACAAAAACAAAAAAAACCCCACCAAACCACTTGGATTCAGGTTTGGAAAAGCCCGAAGCCGCTCTGCATGCAGAGTGCTCTGTAGTCAGAAGTCTTCGTCAACTAGTGCACACACACACACACACACACACACACACACACACTCCTGCTGCCGCACAGCACGAGTCAGCGGCACACTGATCTGCTGCCCCTCTCCTCACGCAGACTGTTCCCAGGGCTAAGTAAGGGTGTGCTTTGGTGAAGAGAGTCTCCAACTGAGGAGCTGTAAAGTTACCATACAGACAAGCAGAACGAGAACTGCTCCAACAAGGCTCAACGACAAACATCAGGCAGAGAAGAAGAAGCATGCTTTCCCCTTACCTATTGCTTACGTTAAAACACTGAGCAGTGTCTTTAGAGAGCCTGGGCATTGGGACCCAAAGGGCAGAGGACTTTCAGCACAGTCTCACAGACCCGGGCAAAAGCCATCTTCTCCCTGTCCTTTAGCACAGTGCAAGTCTCCAGCAGCTCAGCTCTCCAGCTGCAAACATCTCATTAGACTAATGCATTCAGCACAGGCAGAAAACTCGATTTACCATAGCTACAGCAATGAATTTCCATTACGATGACAGCTTCAACCACATCATGTCCGGAAAAGCAGCCAACCACTGCCTTTTAAAGAACACACACATTTTACACGCAGAAAACGAGGCCTGCGCGCCGGGTTTCCTTTCTCTTCACAGCTACACCGAGAAAAAAATGCCGTTTCTTTTTATTTCGGAAACTCCGCAAGCTGAAAGGTAAAGGCATTTGGGCTCCCCCCACCTCCCCCCCCCGCAGTATCTTTTGCAATAACATGCATTGGGCTGCGATGAGCAGAAGGGGTGTTTGCAACATTTCTGGTTTCACTACCCCTCCTCTGTTGCCATGGAAACCGGACTGTAGCATCAGCCCTTTGTCCCGCTCCTGCAGCAGCCTGGCCCGATGCTGAGCTTACGTGATGCCACGGCTGGGAAGGACCAGTCACTTCGTTTTGGATAATTTACACGGAAATCGGGGGAATAGCACTTGGGATCTTTTTGCCGGTGGCACTGTGTGTGCATGTACAGTGTTGCTCATGCATAAACACACGCACTGTATGCAAACACACAGAGTTGGCTGTGTGGATAATTTTACAGGTATGGTCAGGCAATGATATCCATCATATGTAGAAATATCAGTTATCGCAGCCATGCCATGGCAGTTGGGTAGGATGTAGGAGCAGCTTTTCACTGCATTTCCAGTCAGTCATTGCAGAAGGCACCAGGTCTTCCCTTATTTAGCAGAGCACTAGCAGCTCTTACCACCAAAAAAAATAGTCTGTAATACATACAATAAATAACAATCATAATAATCTTGCCATGCTCCATTGACTGTGCTAGATTAAATTATCCCAGCAAAGGGGTTTGTCGCAGTTGTTTGCAAGTGTTGCACAGCTCCCCGCTGCCCGCTTCATACGCTCACATATATTGTTACTCGGTATTTATTGTAAGCCAAAATGTGCTCCTCACCTTTCTTTGCTTCCACTCCTGTGAATGGTGCATCAGACGGGCTTGCAGCCGTGGTCACCAGTTCTGCTGGTTTCGTGGTCCCTACATGCGGTTTTGTGCTAGCCTGGCTTTACGGGTGTTACTTTACTTTTGACTTGTCACCAGAGAAGATGAAATGAACATTAAGCCTGTTATATTTAGCGAGGAAGAAGAGGAAAAGCAAGAAACCCCAGACCCTGGACCGTTCATACCAATAAGAGCTGGGGCCATGCTGGGCCCCTTCCCCGGCGATGGGGAGGAGGGCAAGCACATGCCCACCAGCGACTGTGAGTAAGGTGAGATGCTCAAGCTCACATCACCGGTCCCTTGCAAGCACCATAAGGTCAGGAGGATGGCTGGGGTGTTTATTTCTTTCTTGAAATCATGGCTAGAGAAAAACTTTGTACGTTTTAAAAAAAAAAATTAAGTTTGGTAGATCCAGGAGAAAAAAGCTGCAGTTTTTCTTTTTTTTTTTTTGCTTGCATTTTTATAAATTTGACAGACATTGTAGGCGTAAAAAAGTGTATTATCAGCACAGAATTGGACCAACTGGTTTCTGTCTTCTACTACTGGTGTATGAAACCCGTGGTACTCACAAACACGCTGGGTAAGGAAGTACCCAAGTGCTCCTCAGCCCAACCTCCATCCTGGCAAAGTCCTGTAACCCTGCTTTTTCCCTCTTCTCTTTTTTTTTGTTGTTGAAAAAAATCAAGGTCAGTGGGCCTGCATTCATGGATTCCCGTACCAGAGTAAATGGAGAGAACTGGAGCACCATGCAAATTCCAGTTTTAAGTTCCCTTATAGGATAAATGGGGAAAAGTATCAGTGATTAAGAAAAATCATGACAGAATCTTTTTAAAAGCCTCTCTTCTCTTTTGTTTAAAATTTTGAGCATGAGTCTTAGCCATCCCTGTCATTTCACATCGCCTCAGCAGATGCATTGCTGCAGTGGCTTGTCACACCCGGTCCTGTTGGTTGTGTCACACCACGTTACTGATGTCATCTAGCACGGGCAGGCAGGCACAACAGCACAGCGCGGAGGCATCAGCTGCGGCCTCTCACAAAAAATGTGATATTAATACAATGCAAGACAATAGCAAAGTGTTGGGGAGGGGACTGGAAATTTTTCTTTTTCAACACTGTTGTTGTTAATGCCAAGCGTAATTTTACAGGCCTCAAACCAGCCAAATCCCCACTGCTTTGGGAGCAAGTTTGCTCAGTTAAGGATTGCAGAGTTCTTTGGACTGTGCTTGTTGCAGCACTTATTTGACAGCCTTGAATTTAAAGCTTAATTTAAAGAGTCTTGAATTTTGGTTTTCACATACAGCCGGTCTGGAGGGCAGCTTAGCTTATGGCCAAAAGCAAGGCTGGATCAGATAACGTCAGAGGAACAGTTCAAAGCATTTACATCTGCTATGAAGTCAAATGCAAGGCTCCTTTCCAGATCTTGAGTGCCACAAGAGAGGGGCAAGGGGCAAAGGGAGCTGAGCTAGAGGTGGGGTTGAGGGGAAGGTTTTGCCCAGGATGGTTCAGGGGAACGGTCTCTTTGCGTGCTCGCAGCACGTTCACACGAGCGTCGGGTGCCACATGAGCAACCGTGGTCACACGTGGTTGTGCTTCAACCCAAGGCTGGCCTGAGGCTTCCCACGCCGCTCTCCCACGTGCAGAGAGGTGTGTCTGGCTGTGGGGCGGGGCAGGGAGGCGGAGGACGTGGGGGAGCTTTAAATCATTGTCCAAGTAAATCTGCCTACCAAATAATAGAAGCACGGTTGAGCAAAGTAATCACTCTCTTCTTTTCCAAATAGAAATGAAAAAGGTGACAAAGTAGGGGAAAAAATTAGTCTTGTTTACCTGAGGCCCTGGATGTCAGCTAGCCTCAAAGATGCTAAAACATCTTCCTCTGTAGGCATAGGGTTTGCAAGTGAAGACAATACTGCAGATAAATATTAAGGATCCCTGCACGGAGAGGCAAGCAATAGCAGAGCAAGTCTCCTGCCCTTTGTCACTGCTTCAACAACTATTAGCACCACGGACTACGGTCAATCTGCAAAATTTTTTTTTTAATACAAATCTTTTTCACTGTGTGCTCCATCCCCCTCCATGCTCTTTTCATCAGTGACCTGATATTTGTCTTTCACCTGTCTTCTATCAATTATATTTCAACCATTCCCTCTGCTGCTTGTCCTCCTCTGAACAGGAACAGAATCCAGATGTGGGGGTGAAGCTTTTGGGGCGGGTGGTGGCATGGCAAGGGACGCAGGGCCATGGTTTAATGACCAGCTGGGAGGCAGCCCGGTGCCCAGGGTTCAGACATGAGTTTCTCGTTGCTGAATTAGCCCCTAGTTCACCCAGTCTCCTGGGTGGAAGGGCTTTGCTTGCCTGCCTCCAGACTAGCCAGGTATTTCTGTGCCATGGATACAAATTTTACCCTAATTTTACCCTTGGCCACCTGAAGTCGCATCTGAAATACCAGCAGCCACACCAAAGCCCTGCCCTGCTGTCTGCTGCTCTTTTGCTAGCAACACTTGTTGGGGTCACAGATGACATCGCCATCTGCGTGGATACAGGAAAGGGGTATGGGAAGAGCATTGATCCCCAGGGTAATCTCTGTCACCCACCACAGATGCCCTGAAACACCCTTAAAGAGGGACTGGCCCACCAGCTCTTGCTGAACTGCCCAGGCGATTCTGGACCGAGGACAAACCTGGCCATGGCCCGGGCTCTCCTGGCAAGGGACAAGCATCCCAGAGGTTGCCACCCATGCAGGAGCATGCCAGATCCTGACCTTGCACCATTGTCCGTCCCAGCCGCTTGCTCCCTGGCACGCCCAGCCCTGCAGCCCACACCAGGCAGGATGGCACACAGCACTCCACTGCTCTCCATCCACCACCAACATTAATAAACTCCCACAGATTGTCATTTTATTTCAAGCATTACCCTATAATTTAAATAATTCAATTCTTTAAACAATTACATTCAATTACCTTCATATTTCCATGAAATCAGAAAGCATTCAGGGTAAGTGAGAAAGAAAATTAAGTATCCCGGAACAGCCCAAGCGTGTTCAGCCCTACCTGCTATTTGGGAAGAAGATGAGCAGGGCAGGGAGGGGGGGCTTGGGGAACTTCGCTCTGCCACTAGCAAACACCTGGCTGCAGGGGTGACACAAAAGGCAGCAGCGGCAGCAGCAGGACTTTCAGGGCAGCCGCCTGCCCAGGTTCTGTATGTGATTTTTTTCCTGCATCTTTCTTTATTAGGCATTTCAGTTTAACAAGATTTTTACCTATAAATCTTTCAGAATGCTGAATTAATCTCCTGACACTTGCCCCGATCCTCTTCAACCCCCCCATGCTTGCTCAGATGCAGTTGGTTAAGTTATGATGGGGTCCGGTCTAAGGGAATTAATTTAAACAATTACCTTAATTACAGGAGCAGTATCATCTTTCAAGCAAGCAGGTCTCCAGGGAGGACAGCTGCTGAGAAGTCATTTAGACGCATGAGCCTTTGAAAACAGTGGTGAGAGGGGCTGTGACTCCAGCCCTAGCTGCCACCGCTCCCCGCTCACACCCGGGCTCCTTCTCACTTGCCCAGCAGAGGAGGCGAGGTGGGATGGCAGCGCTTGGGTAAGCAAGAAATCTCCAGGCTGCTGGGGCCCCACGCCACCTGCCAATCATGCCCAGCCCAGCCCTGGAGGTCACCTTTCGTTTAGGCACATTGCTAAATTTGAGTAAAGCCATGGAGGCTTACTGATGCATGCCAGCGATTTGCTCAGGAGGCTGAGCTGAAAATTAAGGCCATGCCCGAGGCAGAGGGAAACTCCCAAATAAAAGCCTGGACGGGCAAGGGGTGGCAGGGCTGGGCTCCCATCCTGCCCAGACCCCCAGCCAGCCCAGCCCTTGCCCACTGGCCGCCCCACAGCCCCCTTTGCCCCCCGGATGGGCTCCAGACCGGCTCTGCCTCCTCCGTCCCCCAGCACAGCAGCTCCTGCAAGGTCACCCAGACACCTCCCCACCCTGACTCACTGCTCGCTTGAGGACATGATTATTTCCCAAATCACTAAACATCAGGAGCGGCTTTGTAATTTGCTTGGTTCTTTATTACATTTATTGATTTTAAAATATTTTAACGGCTCGTTTATTGCTGTGTTAAAGAGCTTGGGAAGGCAATAAAGTCACATGGCATCCTTAGTGATAAAAGAAATAATCCTTTGAGCTGCTGAAATCGTGCCTTCTCCCTTCCCCTCTGAGCTTCTTTCAAGCAAAAAACCAAGAGTGACTACAGTCCAAAGGCTGAGTGCCTGGGCAAAATGCCCTGCACCCAAAGTGGGCAGGTAGAATAAGATTTATTAAGCTGTAGCCAAAACTCTGGAGCACCAAAGCAAATTGCTGCAGCTAAGAAACAAAGAAACCTTATTCACCCTCCTAGGTTAAGGTGCTTGACACCCATGGTCATTTTTTAATGTGTTTCTTTACATGACTGAGGTGACTGGCCATGGAACATCTCTGTCTGTCCAGCATCAGCAGTGATGCTAAAACAGTGATGTACCTCCAGGCCCAGTGCAAGGAGGTCACGTCGATGCCAGCTGAGGTGTAACACACTAACTTGCTTGTCTGCAAATATTTTCTAATGAGGCTCCCTTGAGAGCCAGCATAGAGTGATCTGCTGGGGCAGAGCCGCAGCGGCTGGGCTGCCAGCCCAGGCATAGCCAGTGCCTGCTCCTGACGCATGGTGCTGCCCTGGTGCAGCATCCGCATCCCTCAGAGAGGTGACTCTGGTGCTGGCAGAGGGAAAAGCTGTGGGGTGCAGGGAAGGAGCCCTGCTCTCCCCTCCAGCCCCTGGTCCCACTTCCAATCTCGTGTATGTCACCCCGTGGCATAACAGCCTCACCATTCAGCACCTGGGTGCAGCTGGAGGCTTCACCCATGGCATCAGCAACCTGGCAAACCCTCCTGTGGAAGGGGCAGAAGCAGCAGAGGGACAGCCCCATGGGGACGTGGTGCCAGCCTTGGCCTCTGTATTGGCAAGCATTGCTGTACAGCTGACAGATGACCTGCTGGCTCCTGAATCGGTATCTCTGACGGCTTTTCCCAGGAGAACAGACACACTGCTATGGCACGGCACGGCCCAGCATCTTCATTCAGCACTAACTCAGCAGACACTGAGCAGAGGGGCTTGCTCCAGGAATGCTGAGATGGGTGGCGATTACTGCATCTCATTCCTCAGAAGGACAAAGGAAGAGTCAGGATTAGTTTTTTGCATGACTTTCTGCTGCTAATTACATAAGAAGTGCCTGACAAGGGTTAAGGCAATGAAAGGCTGAATTAGAAACTCTTCGCTGAGTACACACCAGAACTGTTATTTGTGAGGCAACACACTGAAACATTAGCTTTTTCTTCTAAGAATCACAGTAATACACAGACAGAGGGTTTTCATGCAGCCAGTATGTTTCCCACCCCCACCCCACAGCTACTGTAACTGCCACCAGGCATAACCAGCTCCACGCTCCCCTCAGGCCAGATGGGGCAGACCCAGGGGTGACCTTGCGGCAGATGCAGCCCATTTCCCTCCCATGCCCAGAGCCCAGGGCATGGCATGAAAGGTACTTGTCCTCGCAGCAATGCTCGCAGGATGGAGCAGGGAGCTTGGGTGCAATTTGGGTGTGTGTTTTACAGCAGCTCATACCTTGCAGAACCCCAAAGACTTGCATACTGCTTTTACAGGGAAAATTCAAGCATCCTTTTATCATTGTGGAAACCAAAATGGTTTAATCAGTGTTAGGGTTTATCCTAAAAGAGTATCTTTCCTAAGTGGGTTTTTCTCTGATTCTAGGAAATTTCCAGGAGTTGATTAACCAGCATCTTAGCTCTAAGTTTTGGCTTTTGTATAGTGAGGGATTATGAGCTGGAGAGTGTTATCATCTGACAAATAAAAGGAATCTATTTTAACAAGAATAATATCATAGTACAATAATAAATTCAATTAATAGGTCAATGAAATGAAAACAGAACCAGCAATCTGAACATTTCCTATTTCAAGCGTCTTTCTCAAATAACTTGGCTCAAATAGCCTAACTTTCTGCAGTAGAGATAACTGGGTCTGGGCAGTAGTCAAAAAAAAATCCTCCAGATGAGGGATTTTGTTCCTTGGATTACTCTGCTTTTTTACAGTCATTTCCATCCCAGGGTCCCCCCAGGCGCCTAACCAATTAAACACCTACAGCCCAGCAGCTGCCGGCAGCTCCCTGCTCAGCAGCGGGAGACCCCAGCCAGCAAACCCCGTTCCTGTGCAAGGTACCACCGGATTTTGTTAATTGGCTCCTGTTCAGCAGATGCCCATGCTCTGCTTCCCTGCGTGCCTGGCCCTGCCTTACAGACACAAAGCCTGAGCTGCTGGGCTTGCTGCATGGACGCGATTAAAAGAGAAGCAACAGCAAGCCGTTTTTTGGCAGAGGGAGTTATCAAATAGGGGTCTTCTCCCGCCCCGCATCCACCATGGTGCATACCATGCCCTTGTGTGGGCCCTTCCTCCTTGGACCAGGGCAGGATTGCACCCTCCCTGGCTTCCCCCTCTCCTCCCTTTGGCTTGGAAAACTGCTATGGCACTAGGAAAGCGGATGTTATTTCCATCCTGAAAAATACAGCACTCCTGAGAGCATGTTAGTACAGAAATCATGGGGGAAATAGCACTGCAGGTACTAGGCAGGGTGGTCATAATGGCAAATGCACGTCACACCTGAAGGGGATGAAGGCCAAGAAAGCCACGCCCAGCCAAGAGTACAGTCCCAAAATTTTGGTCTCCAAACATTAATGACTGCAGCAGGGAGAAAACTACGCCTCCACGGCAGGTCCGCCCCAGCAGCCACTGCACAGCCATGTCACACAGAAAGCCTCTCCTCCCCAGACTGCACACTTGCTCGCACACCAGAAAGAGAGAGAAGACAAAGTGCGATGGTGCCATCTCCCGACTCCTGTGAGAGGAGCACTGCATCTCTCTAGCCAGGGTGGGCTCAGCTGCCACCCCCAAGCAAAACTCCTCAGAGAGAAAGCCTTTAATAGCAATTTCATACAATAGAATGTTATACAAATGTCCGGGACCTGTAGATTTCATTTTTCTCAGTATCTAAAAGAGCAGTAAAGATATGTCTCTATACAAGCCGTGTTTGCATACTCCTTTTCCTTAATTCAATAGAAAAAATAAAATCAGTCGCTATCCAAATTCACTGTAATTATCTCTTCTTTCTCTTGGCAAGGGCTATTTTTAGTCACTACACATGCATAGTCATACTATAGCATAGCTATTTTTTAAATTACATATGCCAGTGTAGTTTATAGATTTTAATTAGCTGAGGAGTTGGATAGCCATCAGCAGTCAGGAGCTGTATGTTGTTTGCATACAAACTCAGTCAAGGAACTTCCCCACACAGCATCTGCTTGTACCATGGAGGGGGCAGACCCTCCCTGGCAGCCAAACCTGGGCACAGTTTAGAACCTGTTGAATGGTAATCGTGATCCAAGGGCTCAAATGCCACGGCTCTTAACTTGGAGGAGGGAAGGGGGGCTTGTGTGAAAGATGGTATTTCAGTGACAAGCATGGATTTAGAAACAGAAATGCAGCACTCCACTTCTCAAAAACCTGACAGATGGGCACATGGGACAGGCGCCCCGCCTCTCTCAGCATATCAAAAATGCCATGCCCAACACTGGTTGCAGAGGCCAGTTTCTTCCCAGAGCACACCATGCATATCCCCAGGCTGGAGCCAATACACAGACACCTCTCCGTAGACATGTCAGAGATTGGTGATGGCTGCGAGAGACACAGGGAGCTCCCGGCGTGCTGCCAACGGGTGCGATACCTGTGAGTAGAGCCCTGGAGCAGTGCTGTCCTGCTGCTGGAGTGACGTGCAGCTGTGCAGCCACACAGGTAGCTGTGGCACCTACGAGCATGTCTGCCTTTCTAACAAACACACACCAGCTACACCTCTTGGCTGTAAACCACTTTTCTTTAAAAAAAAGATACTAGCAGAGATCAGAAATATAGCAAAGTTTCATCATTCATTTAGATTCTGAGGATGATCTGTTTCTGGATTTTATTTGACTGGTGTTGGTGGAAGTACTTTAGTTTAGCCCTAGAGAAATCTAGAATTCCAGGACAGGCTCTGTTGTCCTTCATCCTCATGTAACTCTGCAATGACTTGTCAAGCCCTGTCGCAGGCGAGCAATTAGTTGACCTAGAAATGAGGTTTAATCTTTAAAAGTGGCCTCTGCTCTATGCCAGAAATAGGACAAATTTTCTTTCCAGTGGTGGAATAGCTGTCAACAGAAAGAAAGGGGAAAAAAACCAGCAACAGATTCAAAACATGCTTCCCAGTAGTTATCTGACCTAGCTGATTAATTGCTCACATGCTAATCTTCAGAAATCATATTGTGGTTATAATATAACTGATCTAATTTTAGTAGTGATATTTTTGAAATAATAGGCTTGATTTTAGGGTTTTCCTTATATTTTCGTTCCTCTGCTATTTTGTCACTTCCATCATTTTTGAGGCTGGCATGATGAGCATACCAAAATCCTTGCCTGTGTCTAACAAGCTGAAATATTTTATCATTGCCTTGCCTACAACCTCGCATCTACAGAGACCTGGATTACAAAGGCTGGTGTCAGCCTCCGCGTTGGTGCCATTGTAATATTTAACACTGAGCACTTATATAAAGATTCAAAGAAGTGTGGTGATTAATTGCTGTCATTCCTGTGAGTCTCCCCGTCTCACATTTGACCGAGAGGGCCATGCTTCCCTTTTAAGAGATGCTGGGGTTTGAACAATATTGCTCTGGTTTTTGTCTAAATTGGCTTTTAGCAGCATGTGTGGAAGATGCGGAGCTGGGCAGGGCTGGCCAGGCAGCGTGTGGGCAGCTCACACTGACCTGCGGCTGCTGCCTGGCACCAATAGCCCAGTGACATCTCACGGGCATCTCCATCAACAGCCTTTTGGAGGAAAAGATTAGAGACACGCCAGGCAGGGCTGGCTTCAGCATTGATGCTGCAAGGAGGCAATGGACTGGACAAACTAAGTTGCTTTCATCCCGATTATTTCTCTTTTAAGCCCTCTGCTTCTGTTGAGCTTGTCATGCAGATGGTCTCCCTGGCCTCGCCACCCAACTTGCTTTAAGTGCTTTGGCTTGTCTCATTGCTGCCAGAGTGCTCGATGCAGCAACCTGCCTGCTGCTGTGTGCCTGGCAGAGCCAGCTCTGGTGTCACCACAGGGGGGACAAAGTCAACGCACGAGGAGCAGCAGCACCCAGCCATCCTCCACCAACACCCTCTTTCCAAAAGTGACAGCCCTTCAGGTGGTGGGTGCCCATCATCCTGACTTCCACAGACACCAGGCAAAAACACCGATGGTAGAAGAGGTTCTTCACTCGCCCAAAACAGTCTGACCCCTGACACCAGGACCCAGGGGCAGAGGGTCTCTGGCAGGACAAGCAGGTGACGTGAGCCACTTGCACCTCACTGTGAGGTCCAGCCCCAGCTACCCTGCCTGATTGCCCCTGAGTCTTATAAGCTTGCCGAGAGATGGGCCAGATGTTTTAAAGACAGTTTTTGCCAACAGATGAAGAGCCTGTGTATAGAAGTCTCCATGTTTTAAATCACCAGTAACTTTTAGCGTACATACTATATATAAAATGAGAATTTGAATGTAAAACATAATGGGGCAGCTTTTAGTCATCTGAATGAACTACTCAGCCCCGACTGCAATGAAGGAGGGGAAAAAAAAAAGAATAAAATACACCTAACAAATCTACATCAGGAGGGAACCATAAAAAGATACAACCAAGATAAAACCTTATGTGAGAAGTTAACTGCAAAGAGTAAATCCTCATCACTTAAGAAGTACCTGTAGGCAGCAGTGCCTTCTGCCATGACTTTTAAGAGAAGCTAATGACTTAAGAGAGGTTGCCCAAATTATCTCACGATGGGGAGCTGCCACCCATGTGCTGTACACAGGACCAAGAGAGCAACAGGCTCTCCTGCATCTGAATTGATTTGGAGGGACCTGCACAGCTGGGCAGCTCAGACAGACCATATGCCCAGTGCAAAATGAAGCAAGAACTACCGCGTTTCATCTGTTCATTTCAAGCGACCAAAGTGATTGTCACCTGGGCCTCCAAATCTCACCACCCTGTCATGGACTGTGTATATTTTACAGCCATTATAACCTAATCTCAGCTAATGTGATTTACACATAGTAATTAATGGAGCTTCAGCTGTAAGGAAATTGGTCATTCAATTTGAGTTTAATTTACTGCACATGCATACATTAGAAAGGACAAATTCCATAGCAGTGATCTGGGCATGGTGAAAAGGTTGTGTGCCAGGAAAGAAAAAAAAAACAAAACACCCAATAAACAATACACCACTGGCCTTCTACAGCTCCCACTCTCCTGAAGGGTCTCCTTGATGGGAGGATGGCGGTCAAATAAACCCAGGCATCTCAGTGTGGATGCTTGGAGGTATGAAAGTAAAGTCCCCACTGTCGCTGCTATCCCATTTCCCAGCTGCAGGAAACATCAATCTGGTGTATTAGTGAGTATGGCCTCATTCTGATCCCTATATATATTTGGGGTGTGTATCTACTGGAGAGAGCAGGGTGGGTTGATTGGGTATAATGGTATGGAATATAAAGATGCTGTATCTGTGGCATACATGTGAACAACTCTGGTAACGCAAAACCATACCTAAAAGCCAGGACAACCTTTCACAGCAAGAACAGCATTTTATTTTCAGCCACCTTAAGTTAGAAGCGGCCTCATACCAGCTTGGCTTTGGGAGCATTTAAAAACCATGCTCAAGCAAAGCCAAAAGCAATGCCTGGGTAATCATCACTGACCCATGTGGGACCAGGAATACCCCGGGGGCATCAGGGCTCTCCCGGCTCGGGGACTGCCCTGCAGGAGATACACACAGGGTGTCCAGGTTTCTAGGGTTTATCCCCAGAATGCCTCCGGCTTTGTGCAGTGCAACATCTAGCTATGTTGCCTGCTTAAAAAGGAAAGCACTCACACCTAATTTTAAAGTAAAGGTGGATGAACGAAAAACAATTGCTCAAGGTAGTCCATGCAGTCTCCCTTGTGCTATTAAATTCCACACGTGCAATGCAACTGTAACGTCTCCCCTATTTAACTATTACAGCATATATGCGGAATGCTTATACACAGTGAAAGGTTGAAAATGTTTCCTGACTGAGCACACGTTTGAAATTAAATTCTAGGTAGAGTGTACACAGTTTGGCTTAAGAATGTTATTATTAGCTTTACAATCTATTGTGTTAATTAATTTATGAATAGGTTTCATTGCCAGAACAGTTCTGTTATTTAACTGAGTGATAAACTATTGCAACAGAAAACTATTTCTACCAACTAAATAGCGTTTGTGTGGGCTCAGATTGCATCTTAAAACAAAACATTGACACGAAAGAAATGAAGTGCAAGCCATGAACATCACCCAGAGGTACAGCGTGTACAAATCTGATATCCCATCTGGAGTTCAATATTGAACACGAGTCACCCAAAGTTCTCTCTTCTATTTGTTCCCCGACTAGCACAGCCAACAAAGCACCTGCTTACCCTACAGGAGCAGACATGAGTTTAAGCACATGCTCAACCTCTAATCCAGCACTTGGGTTCTCTACCAAGTCTTCAACAAATCCTAAGAAAAGAGATCACCATCACCCTGACAGATTTTAAAGATGATACCACCAGCGACATTTTTAAATGTGTCTCTGCAGGGACTGTAAAAATCGAGTGACCACAGCACACCGCAGGTGCAGGCAGCTGCCCACAGGGCACCCCAGGTACCCCATAAACCAGCTCTTCGAGGCACAGACATCCTCACAGTAGAACCGCCTAACATATCTCCCTTTGCAGAGCTTAAAATACAGCTGAATTGGAGATACCTTCAGGATGTCCACCTTATGAAAATAATTCTGCAAACACTAACACAAAACAACATGTAAGGCTCAAAATGGACTCATTAACACCCCAATTCCTGCTAAAAAAGGAAGCCTTTCTTTCTCTGCCAGGTGTTTGTTTTTTTTTTTTAAATAATAATAATTTAAATAATTCTAATCTTAAAAGGGTTTCCTTCACCAGTTTTTAAACTAAGACTCAGCAAGGGCGGGGGGGCGGGAGGAACCCCACATATAAACAGATATAAAAATAGGGAGAATGCACATATAACAGTAGACTTTGTTTAAAAGAAAAGAAAGAGAGGAAAGAAACCTCCATCTATGCCTTCGTTCTCCAGAAAGGGGGAAAACAAAACCAAACCTACAGCTCGAAACGCGCTAGGTATCCCCTGGAAGAATCCCACGGTTTCCTGAAGAAATCCATGCCCCTGCCTCCCCCTGCTGGAGCGCGGGCTGGAACTACAGCCGGCCCTTTGAAAAGGCACCTTCTCCTCCTCGAAAGCTTCAGGGTTTTCCCACTCACAAGACAGTTGCAGTTTAGAGAGGGTTTATCAGTTTTTTTCACTCAAGTGTAACTTTCTAGTCACCCAGCATCAGACTAGAAAAAAGTGACTTTTCCTTTAATGTTGAACAACCACTGTCAACATTTTTGGGGGGCAGAAGGGTGAAACAGTTTTTAAACAAAAGAACAACCAAACAAAAAAAACCCACTTTTATAACTTGTTCCTTTTACCTACATCTTTCTACTTCAAATTTATCCTGTATTTTTAACAAGCGGTGTTTATCTACCCTGAATCTAATTCCTGGTACTGGCATCTACCAACTGCACGTTACCGCACCCCCTATCAATACACAAGCTGGGCCAGGAGCAGGGCCAGTTGCGCTGCTTCACCCTCCTGCCTGTTCAAGCAAAGTCCAATTTTTTCCCCTTGGAAGTAGCTTCGGCAAGCCCTGAAGGTATTTGCAGCACCTCTGCTTGAGTGGATGGTCCAGCTGTGCACGTGCCTACTCTGATCTAGAACGAGAGGCTACAAAAAGGAGTGTGACAGCAGAAGGCTAAATATAAGTCTATTCACACTGAAACGATACTAGATGGCTTCCAAATCATGCTTGGGCCACTGTTGCACAGGCGGTGCAGCAGAAAAGCAGATGTCATTTCTAGAACTTTTTTACTTTTCAGTTACTAGTCCAGAGATTCAAAACCATTTGGTGTAAAATTCGCTGAATTCATTCCTAAACCCTATCAAAAAACAAGGCATATAGAGCAGTGAGTGTAAAAGGCTACTTCTTCCTGTAAAGTTTTACTCATCCTGGTAACTGTTACTCAAGAGAGTGCTAGTCAGCCTTTGAACTGCCATTCAAATTGTTAATAAAAACAGGTTAATGGACACACCACACAAACAGACCAACCAAAAATCCAACGCAGGAAGACTCGTAAGAGCTGTGCATCTGCAGTTGGTGTTTTTAATTGTGTGAAGCTCCTGAATACCTCCTTAGCCCCATTTTTGCACCTGTCTTGGAAGGCATTGTAAAATGATGCTCAACTATATAGCTGATAGTTTTAGAAGAGAATACATCAACATCCCTTCTTCACATTACAAAGATTCCCAACACCGCTGCAATTCTTTTCCTCACATCTTCTATTAAGTTACCTTGGCTATTCAGGAGACCCACATTTGAAGCAGCATTAGATTTAGCCTTTGTTAGCTCAATAGAATTATCCTTGGTTTGCAAACTTTCAGTGTAATCCCAGCTGTCAGCTTCAATCTTTAAGAAGAAAAATACTTCAGCATTCAGGCCAGGGACATGATTCCTCTTTTTTAAAAATCACTTCAATGCGTTGATACCTTGCAAGTACATACCTTGACTTTTAATAGCCAAATTTAGGGGTCAGTAGTCAGAGCACTCCCTGACCACCACCCCACGCACTTATCACTCATGTCTCCCAACTACAGTAATTTCCCAGCTTTTAACAACCTCAGAAGTTCACTATGAATTGTTTTGGCAGAACATTATAAGTTTAGTACTCATTTTGCCTAGTTGATAAGGCATCTGGTGACTCTTCCTCAAGCACTTCTCTCACCAGTGCAATAACTGGCTTGAAAGTCTATGGGATGCAACTAGTGCTTTTAAATTGTTATTCCTCTACTGTATTTTGCAAATAGAAACTGGAGTTAAAAGGCATCAAGTGTACAAGCCATTTAATTTAAACCTAGTCTTCATTCTTGAGTTTGAACACCTGACACTGGTTATGCTTTACAAGAGTTTTTCCTGCACGAGATGCACTTCAGAAGTACTTTGAAACATACCATAATCTCATTTAGCACATTTTCAAGTTTTATTTGCAACTATTGCAATTACAAAGAATATAACAATGTAAATTTGCATTTAAAGTGACAACCCTTTCTAATAAACAAGGTCACAACAAATTAGTGTGCACCTATTCTGGCTCTGGGCAATTTTCATAGGATGGAAATTTTCCTGCACGACAATTTGTCACATTTTACACCATTGCATTTTCATAGTTCAATACATAGGAACTGAAATACATCTGTTCCTACTTGCAGAACACTCATATGTATTTCTGAAATACAGAAATACAACTCTTAATTAATCACTTTCATTTGTTTTATTGAGAGGAAGAAAAGGAAGAATCCATCCATGGCTTTCGTCAAGTCATACAATATTCTAACAACCCTGATCCTCTCCTCCCTGAATATATTCCTCTGATTAGACTTGTTTGGTTTTTTAAAACAGGAGTAGGGATAATCACTGTCTTGTTTACAGCTCTGCAGGAGACTGAGGTAAAAAAAAACTCAAAGAGATGCACACTATTACAAATGCAAACAGCCATCAAATTGTCCAGTTTATTGATGGGAATTGAAAACTGATACAAAACATGCCCTCTTTGCATGTTGTATTTTACCCTTAAAATGTTTCCAACAGCATCGGTAGATTCCGAGAATATACTTCGGCTTTCAGCATGTACCTTTTATAAAGGTAGGACACAAAAGCCACCAACCTACTCAACACGTGGTCCCAAAATTGCTTTCAGACATTTTGTTTATCAAAAGACTCAGATCTTCTGGTGATCTGATGAAATAAAGGCTTAAAAATGTTTTAAGCCATTAATAAGTATGCTATGGCAGAGTCAAGAAAGTTTATGATTTCCATTATAATCTTGGGCATAAAAAGGCAACAGTCCTAAAAAAGCAGCCCTCCAAAATATATGGAATGCGGCAATGGGTATGATGCCAATTTATAATGACCAAATTCAACAGATTTTTAAAGCTATGAATGATGTGAGCAGTATCACAGCAAAATATTTAATGAATACCACAGAACCAATCAAGTTTGAAAGTTGAGCAGATGTTGTTTCAATCAACAGAGATCTGTAATGTCAAATATACCAAAACATTTTCTAAAATAAATTCCTAATGCAGAAAAATTGATTTAAAGTTTGCTCCTAGCTAATAGTACCTTTTATTTAAATTGGACCCTAAACTGATCAGACAATACATAGCCCACACTTTCGGACATTTATAATAAAAAAGCTTTTATTTTCAATTGAAACAAATGCACCATCCTGCACTTGAAGGCTATAATGAGCCATAAGCATATCCCAAGGTGTATCAATGGCAACAGATTTGTTTTACCTCCACTGAGAAGTTACATAATGCACTCTTAATTGGTAAAGAAAAATTAAATTCAGCCTTCTCAAAGCTTCTGTACTGTGTTTCTTGGTTATTTTACAGTTCCACAGTCAGACCAAGAGTTTGCAGTGTGTGCAGATATTGTAGTCAATCAATAGTATTGTTTAATCATCATCATCATCCTCTTCCTCTTCCTCCTCAAAACTGTCTTCAAAGCCCTCGCTGTCCTCCTGGTCCTCATCACCTTCTATTGCTGTATCCCATTGTGGATGATTTTCTGGCACTGGTTTTGCTTCATGAACTTCCAGCTGTAATTGGACAAAGAAAAAGAAAAAAAGAAAGGCATGAAAAAAGGGTTATAGTCAATACACATCAGTGTGGGGGAAGAAACCCCAAATCTGAAAACCACCACTAAATTGACAGTTTAAAAAAAAAACCACACCCAAAAAACAAAACCCAAACCAAAACCAACAACTGCTTCCAGAAATAAGGCATGCCAGATTTTTCTCATTAACTGGATGTATCTAGGACTAAGCGCAGGGAAATGGCATGGCAGACCTCAAGGTATAAAGCCAGAGCCAACCATACTGCAGAAACTGAACGTATGTGAGAAAATGTGTATTGAAATATGCAGGCACTGGAAAGCATCACCAACTTTAGTCCCATTTAATCCATCATAAAATTGCCACTACTGGCATCAGGCAGAAACCGCTTATCAGTCCCTCCTTGACACTGTGTGAAAATTAGGACAGCTTGAATTCTTAAAGGTAACAGGATTTGGGAGGGGTTTAATTGCCATATGAAGCAGCTTGCAACATAACGTAAATATGTAACAATTAAACATCACCTTCAATGGTTTCGTCTGGTCCAATCCCATATACGAATCCGATCTTAAATAAACTGTGTACTGATAATTACCAGGCTTGCCTGGTGCTGGGAACTTCAGCTCTACCTACAAAACAGAATTCACGCCGTAAGTTCTCAGTGCTTTGAAGTGACACGTTAGAACAAGTACCTGAGCACTCTAATGAGCAATAAATACTACTACAGAATAACACTTTTTTTAAAAAAGCTTTAGTTTCTTACAAGTGACACTTCTCTGAAAGCCTCTACATAATAATAAGATAGCCGCAGAAAAGAGGCAGAATACCCAAGCACAGTACCTTCCATCAAAGTTGAATAACCATCAAGCCACATTTTTTCTGAATTAGACCAAGTAAATTTACATTAAGTACAAAATTTCACCTTGTTGTATGCTTCCTAAATCTCAAAAACCCAAACAGGTTAAAATATTTCATCTGATGAAAGTATTAGTTTAACTCTACTGTTATTTGAAATTGAATATAAAATCTAGTTTGAAACACCAAAATACATCAAATCTCTATTTTTCAGAAAAGCAAAGAACACAAAGGTTACAGTCTCAGAAAGGTTCATATCAGCCGAGGCTAATTAATTTGTCACAGCCTCTGCTTTACAGAAAAAGAATGCTTAGTATTTCTCACACATTTGATTAACTTTAAGAATGATCATTGTGTACAAATACTGGGTTTCATCAGCTTTTGATATCAGGGAAAAACAAAACCATTCTGCAAAGAAACTTTAAAGTCTTGTTAAATTACTTTTTCTTTTTCCATTACCAGTTCTCACACTTAAAAGGCTCTTTACTTTTATCAGAGTAACATTTTTTCCATCTTAAGAGATAAGCATGAAAAATTTAAAATCTAAATTTATTTGCATACCATAAGACACTCCAGTAAAGTTTTGTAATACCCCAAAAGAAAATTCTTCAAATACTTTACCTCTTCTTTATCTTTTAGTGTACAAACATGATATGGCATACATATTAGGTTCTGGTCCTTCCGGTCTGCAATATATAGCCACCACCATTCTTGTTTTTCCTTTTCATAAAAAAAAAACAAACACAACAAACCCAAAGCATTATTGAAGTCACGTAAAATGATGCCCCTACAGTTTATAAGAGGTAATTATGATTCACTGCTCCTTATTATGCAGATAGAAAGTAGGTGGTTTGTGTTTGGTGGGGTTTTTTTAAAACTCTTGGGTGCGTATGAATATATATATAGTATATGCTGCACACTGAAAGCAAACAGGTTATCACAAAAGTATCTCTTGGTCTCCAAAGGCTTCATTCTGTATATTCAGCCTAAGGTACCATGTGCGACATGGAACTGTTCTGAAGAATTGTGTCTACTGAGGTTGAGCAAGCAACTTCATACAATATAATTCTACCGTAGGTCCTTTAACAGAAATCCAGCCTGGATAAAAAGGTCAGCACATAAAGCAAGGTATGCCAAAGACAGATAAAGTACTCTTCCCAGTAAACAACCTTTTTCAGGAAAGTATGCTTTGCCTCACTTCTCGCCCCCTCCAAAAAGTGGGAATCTGCTGAAAGTTGGCATTTGGATATACCGAGATTCCACTTCGAGGAAGCGTGAACTGCAGGCAATGTTGATATTTGTAAAGGATACCCAACAACTGCTGTCTATCACACACAGCTTTCAAAATAGCTATGGGTCTCAAAGGTCTTGCCGCTGCAGGCATTAAAGCAGAATTCCCAAACCAAATGAGTGCAGTCCTTCATAAAAGACAGCAACACCATACAAAAATAGTTTATCCCTCAACTGGAGTCAGATTTTTAAGACTGTGGTGCAGTTCAGCAGCACAGACACAATCATTCTCAAACTCAAAAGACTACAGACCTTCAGCATCAACTGTTCTTCATTTAACCACTATTCCTTTTTGGTTAACCCTCTGACACACATTTTAGGGAAAATCCACTTCGTTTTAACAGAAGCTGAAACCTTTGTATTGCAAAGAAGTTAGTTTAGTACTGCAAACAGTTTCTGTTCCTTCATTTCCTTAAGTCTTTTCTTTAAGAAAGTGAGGGGGGGAAAGACTACTTCATATTTATAGGTAATAGTCATAACAGCATAATCTTACCCATAGGGGAAAAAAAAGGGGGGGAAAGCCACACCTTTTAGACAACCCCAATCTTAGACTGTTGAACTATGCTTCAAAACAATTTGTACCCACCCCTGACAGTCTGGTAACTGATCATGTTTATAACAGACTGGAACCCTGCCATTTTATGACAGTCACAAGTCAAGCTCCAAACCAGGAGGCCAATTTTTATGTATTTACACCAACAATGATCAGGTAGTTGCTTCAGTGTCACATGAAAGCAGTTGTTTTATTTGATTTCATTTTAAATTTAACAGCTTTAGAAGGACTGAATGAAACTATACAGTGGACTTCAACACCACCACTGAGACCCCTCCAAATTCCACAGGTGGGAAGCAAATGCTGGCAATATGTAGAATTTGAGGAATTTGTCTCTACTGAAAGAGTCAAAAGTTCAGTAGTTTTGGTGTGACTTTTTAACACTTCAGAAGCCAGTGCCTGGTGATCTGAAACTTAAATAATGCAGGTTGAAAAAAGCTAAATAAACTCCTTTTCTCTTTTGAAGTGACTAATTGTTAATGCTAGTAATAATTATCACCGTCTCACTGAAATATTCAACTAGCAAACTATAGATTTACAACAGCAAGGCGCTCACGCCAGCAACCAAAACACCCTGATTAGCATGTTGAGTCCCAGGGCAGAGGAGTGTAAAATTAACTCAATATGTTAATGCCCATTTTACAGCGTATAAAAGTAAAAGCAACTGCACCGCAGTAAAGCAACAGCATTCCTTCACATATTTAGAACAACAAGCACTGAGAATAGGACAAAAACCTATTCATATACTATTTAAAACCACAATTTGTAGAACTATAAGTCGTCCTTTTTTCCAAGGGATTTTCTTTACGAAAAACTGTCCCGTGTGATTACGAGGCATAAGTTATTTTATTTGTAAGTTTCAACAATAAATATATTGTCAATCTGCTTGACAGCTGTAGCAAAGAATCATCTTACGCAGTCTTATGAAGTGTTTATTTCCTAGCCAAGGGGCCTCTAGGAATAGAAGGATAAACAGTATAAATAGGACAGATGAACAAGAACTATAGAAGCTAGATCCATTACAGAAATGGCTACTCACCATTTTGGGCCTGTAAGGACTCTGACCATAATAAAAAGCATCTGCACTTGTATCAATATGTTATTTTTGATATTACCAGAACACTGTGCTGACTTACTATACATTGTGTATGTTTCCATCACTCTCAATGGCAAGGAATATTATTTTTTTTAGAACAAAGATCAAAACTGTCAACTGGATTTTCACAAAAACTGGTAAAAAGAACAGCCAAGGGAGAAAAATACATACCAGAACAAAAAACATTCACTGATCTAACGCTCAAAGGAATCTATAAACTCTTTGGAAGTAAAGCTCCTGACCCCAAAGGGCCACTGCTTTTTTTTTTTTTTTTTATAGAAAGGACAACTGTGCAGGAGTGTCGTTTTCCTCTCTCTTATTGAGTGGAATTTAAAGTTTATGCCTGTGAGAATCTGGCAAGCTAACAGGCAAGCGGGCAAAATGCCCTTTAACAGATGGGTGCAAGGTTTGGCATGCCAGAGAACCAGTATGTTCATGAAATTGGAACACCAGGGCCAGTTTCTACCTAAAAATGTCAAAACTACAATCTGTGCAGTTTCAGGATCCATGGATGCAGAAGATAATTATTCGGGAACCTGCACAGATTAAAGATGCATCTTTGGCAGAGTAATCAACTGCCCTAAAACTTACAATAAACAGTGTTAAGGCTACCTCGTGAGAACAATATTAGGCCCAGTTACACTTAAACATCTGTAAATTCTGTAAATAGAGATTCACACAACTACAGCATTTCATCCTTAACTCTGCGTCTCTGAACTGGCCATGACCACAATACACAAACTCTACACCGATAAAAAAAAAAACAAACACAACACTCAGAGTACAATGGATTTTGTTCTTCAGACGTTGCAAATCAACTATCTGAACATGGTCCAACTGCAGCTACAGCACTAAGTACAGCTGCATTCAACTTTCAGGAAATCAGTGAAGAGAGGCTGGAAAATTTACAACTGCAGTACCTTGAGATAATACGTGTATATCTTTCAAGTTCAAGTATTCAGTTCAGCCCTTGTTTATTTTTTTTTTTTTAGCATAGTACTGTATTTAGGTTTTATCACAAAACCCATTAGCAGCTTGGTTACACACAGTTGAAGCTTAAGAAGCTTTGTACAAAGTATAAGCGAAGTCTCCGATGGAGCCCTCAAGTGCAGTAAAAAAGAAATACGAGTTGTTAGCATCCCCGTGGCACTGGGCATAGCACACACTCACTGTTTGAGCTTAGACTGATGACCAAAGCCAGCTGTCTTCGCAGCAAGAAGATATTAAGAGTCTGCTGCATATTTGACATGATCTAAGGCAGCCAGAGGAGCAGAATGCCAGTACACCTTTTTCTGTTATGCTGGTGTACTGCTGGAAGCTGTATTGAGAGTTGGAAGGGTACCAAAGATCTCCGGAAAATACAGCATTAAGATCAGCCATTACAAAGCTAGATGTCATGAGGCCACACAACTCTCGGCTAAGGCCTTCAGGAAAACAATTTCTTTGGTTTATTTGTGTATCTTGTCTGGCTCCTTAGCAACAGGTCTTGCTTCCCACATTTTGCTTTCTAATGATGGCAGAACCGCGTAAAAACAGCGGGAACGGTATGATCACAAGCATGGGGACAACAGAGTTATGTGTTGCACATGCAACAAGCCATACAGCTTGTAGACATAAAGAGCCTTGGGAACTGAAAAGAGTGCAAATATACACAGTATCTTCCTTTTTTCTCATGTTTTCCTGTTCTCCTGTCTCACTTGTCTCCTTTAAACCACAGGAGGAAGCGTAAGTCTTGCATCTTGCCTCTCCATTAATGGAGATAGCGTGTGATGAGAGAGAAGAGATCCTGGATTAATTCCCTAGTCAGACAGCAGGGAAGCAAATAAAACCCTCTGAACCACTGGCTTGGAAATAAAGTGTGGCCAAATACTCCTTCCTCCTGGTTGCAATCTGGTTGCCTCCCAAAGACCTAACTTACTTGCTCAGAACAGAAACCCCATGCTTTGAAAAATCCTGTCTTTTCCAAGGTTTCATTGCTGTAATGAGTTTTCAGACACCTATTGAGTGCTTAGCCGCTTGTGTAATAACAACTGGTGTATCAGAGCATACTTTCACCACCAAAGGCTGCAGTAGACACTTCAGCCTATCTACTATACTGCGTCAGTGCTCTCAAATATATCCGTTTCTCTGATACCCATCCACACCTGATCTTGTATTTTCAAACTCTGTAGGAAAGATTGTGCCACAATTGGCTTCCGCCACTTCCAGACTACGCTGTGGTAGAAAGACAGCTTTGCCAACCCCCTCCATCCTCCACAGCTGCACGCTGCGTCGCCACCATGCTGTTGCATTGAGACTTGAAGTCAAGTAGCACGCCAAAACAATCTGCTGATCCAAATGACCCCCAAACTCTCCTGTCTTTACTGTTAACACAGGAGGGGTCAGGACCTTCCCTGCTCACAGGCGCTTGCAGTTAGATAAAGACCAAGTAGTACTCTACCCTCAACTCTGTATTAGAGCCACTGCTGTGCTTGCACGATTCATAGCAAAAAAAGGAAAAGGACCACAACTAGATCCTTATATACCTGAAAGATTCAGAATGAAGCCTTATCTATATGCAGCAGATGAGCAGAAAAAAACCTTTACCGTTATTGCCATCAAAAAGGAACCTTAAATTCTAAACAAGTTAGCAAGTCTCTGGGAACTGGATAGAAATAATAATACATTACAAGTTTTTAGAAAAATATCTGAAGGAGTTTAAGAGGATTTTATAAATTAAGACTTTTCTTTAAATTAAGATTAGCAATCTTCAAGTATTAGACTCAAAAGCCCAGTCTTTACAGTAAAAATCTTAGAAGAGCAATTAATTAGTATTATATTCATTCTCATGTTTCACAACTAATGTTTTCTGTTACTGACCTCAGGAAAAAAAAGACTGTAAACAGGATGCGTTATCTTTGACTTCGTTTCAAGAAGGGCTCGTTCCTTTCTCTGTATACTTTGCTGTAATTCTTGCCACTCCTGTCAAAGACAAGTTTAAAGAGTTACTGTGCACTGGGCATCTTTTGCATTTAAAAAAAGAAATTTTAGCCCATGGAAGTAATACATGTGACAAGTTCTTGTGCTACACTACACATAAAAGTGAAAGGCATGCAGAGATTAAGTTACACAGTATGATTAAAAGGAAAAAAAAAAAATCAAGCAACAGTAAAACTAAAGAGACCATTCATGTAAATTTAAAAACATCAAAAACCCAAAATACAGTTCTGCAGGGCTTACACACATTCTTCAAAAATCACCTTCACAGCACTGCCTCTAAACGCTCACTACCTGAGCCGTAAGAGTCCTCATTACAAGCTTGATAATTCTTTTCCCGTTAGAAGCTTATTCTTAGCCTGTACGTGACTTCCAGCTGTCACTCTCCATTTTTCCACTGTAAGACCTGTGGTGCAGAAATCATCTACCACCACAATGCCTTATTCTCAACTACAATTTCAAATTACTAACTTAATGATTAAGTTACTGGAGTTTAGTAAGCACATGTACAAGTTCATTCAACTACTGCACGCTTATAGCATGCATTGTGCAATATGCAACAGCCACTGCATGTAAAGAACAAAGTTCAAAGCAGAGTTTATCTCATGAAACCTGCAGGAGCTACTAATCAAATTAAGCTGAAAGAAACATTACCATCTCTCCCTGAAGTTCAGCTATTTTTCTCATGTCAGTTTTACGTTTTCTGCCTATGCTGCAAAGACTCTTCACTGCTCTGAAACAGACTTGCAATGACAAAGCTCTTACGCAGGAATGAGGGCTGAAAACCTCCGGAAAATTGGTATTACTCCTCCATGCTAGTGTTGCCTAGCCTGAGGGGATGCTAGAGGATTAAAATGCATTTTCTCTCAACCCCAGAGGCAACATTACCCTTCAAGAAAAAAGTAAGGCTTACAGCTTCATCATCTTTGTTTTGCTTCTCATCTTGTTCTCTGTCAGAGTCTCTGTCACTTCCATCATCTTTTTCACTTTGAGAGTCCCTGTTTGTTTCTTCTTCTTCAGATTCACTTCCTTTATCAGAGACCTCCTCCTCCTCTTCCTTCGCAACTACTTCCTAATGGGAAAGAAAAAAAAACAACCACCAAACACCTCTTAGTTTGTCTGCATTATTGTAGCGTGCAGCATTCACGGCACCAGTTTTAAGGTCATAGCCCTTATTTCCTGTTTTGATCTACGCTCTTCTTGTGTCACAGAGTATGTCTACAGCAAAGATTAATCCTTTTCACCTGATCATGTGCTAAGAGGAACAGGGGGAGCAATTTTCCTTCTCTATATGTCACCCGCAGCACAAATAGGAGAAAAGAGTATTCAATTCTGGGGTCACATTTCAAAAAGTCGTAAGAAAATTAGAGAGAACATAAGAAAGTACCTACAACATAGCTCATGAGGTGGAGAAAACACCATGCAGTGGGAGCATAAAGGTAATGAAGCTACTTAATTTACCAGAAGGTCTCATTTCAGTTTTTTCCTTTAAAGGAGAAGTAGAAGGTACAGAACAATTCACCTCCCAGAAGGCAGCATAACAAGAATTTGTAAGAAGGGACTATGAAGCCAGACTTCTAAAGTAGTAGGGCACAAGTTTAAGCAGGCCACTGGAAACATTAATGTGGTCATTCCCTGATTATTTTACCAGTAATTTTTAAATGCAAAATAAAAAATGCTACTTTAGGAGATACACTTTACAAGAAGCATAGAATGAAATGTAACAGATACCAAAAAACCCATCAGATTAGTAGTGATAAGCTGAACAAAATATTAAAATATCAGTGAATCTATGAGCTACCCCATTAGCTTGTTTTTGCTTCTGCTGTTTCGGTGGCTGCAATGAAGGTGGTACAGGTTTCTTTTTCAATGGCTTCTTTTTCTTTGATTTTGAAGCTTTCTTGGTTCCTTTATTCTTTTGCTGCCATCCTTTGCTCTTAACTTTGTTGACATCTCCTTGCTGTAAGAAAGCAATATTTAAAATATTCTGTTTATTGAATTTGAGGCATTCACTGTTCCTCGAGCATTTTAAGCTGAGAACCAAAGTTAGAAAGCATAGCTCAAGAGACACTTCAGTAGGCATTTCTCAGGGCAGGGTGGCAATGCTTGAGAAGCAACTCAAGATCTGAAAGGAAGTTCTCTTTAGCCACCAAGAGGAACATTCATTATTCACTTACCCCATCTTCTGTTGGTTGCTCTTCTGCTGCACATATAGACTGTTCCTTTTCAAACACTTCCTAGTTAGAGAAAGATGTGAAAACTATTAATGCCTCTCTGTACCAAAAAGCAATTTATTATTTTTTATTTGAACTTAAACTAAATAATCTTAATCAGGTCTTAAGGTTTTACTCATTATGGCAAATTCTTTTATCAGTAACAAACACAACAGGGGAGTAACAGATCAAAATTAAACACTATTTTGAACATTTGGTCTAGGATTTTTCCATCACTAGCATTAGAAAGAAATTTACTAACAACATGTCATCTTGGTCCAAAGACTCTACTTGTTTTATAAAGCATAGAAATCCTGTATCAGAAAAGCAAGCTGTAGTAAAATGCAAATTCTGCTCCGGTTGCCAGAGCATTAAAAACTTCAACAGCTGCACTGCTACTCAGGGACACAGGACAACAAATCAAACCAGAAATATGAAACGTTAGGACAAAACACAATGTTAGTATTATGTAGACTAGAACATCTCTATGCAAATGGAATTTTCTCATGCATTTCTTTCTTCAAAACACACTATATACCATTTTTTAAAAAAATTCAGTCATAGGGAGCTGTCCTGTATAAAGATGGCAAATATGAGATACCACCACAAAAAAACCAGCATCATGTATAAAAGGCTAGCTCTAGTTTTTAGGTAACGTATCTCAATGCCAGACTGCCTAGTGGAGTTCACATAGAAAACATCTTAAGTGAGTTTTCTATATGCTGTCAGACATTTTAATTAATTCCTAAGTATAGTTCAACATGCTCACAATTTTCAGCTTCCTTCATTTTTAAGATCCAGCATAGTGATACAGTGCTTTTACTTTCTACCTATTGCATCCTCAGTTATCGAGGTGATGCATTCTGAAATTCCATAGCGCTAACATGATACTTGGACATACAGACTGCTTCCTGCTGAACTGGCTTCAATGGCTAGTCTGATCCTTAACTGTAACACTCACGCTTGTATGCCTTACCTTAGAGGCTAATTCAGACTTTGTTTACCAAGACAATTATCTGAATAGTACAGATGCAAAAACTGACACTGTAGGCTTTGTTACGTAAAAGTTTGTTTGCTTTCTGTGCATTAAGTTTTTTGTTCAAAGGTCATTACTACATTTTAAGCTAAAAAATAAGCACAAGCCAGAAGTTTAACTACTAGGGTGTAGTAATATTTTGGTTATGCCACACTGATACCCATTCAGCAGTCCACTTCCTCCATGTGGCACTGGTGTACCTCCTTGATGTTAAATTATGTACTTCCTGCGTTCTGTTGGACTGAGTTTCTTTCATAAAAAACTGTCTAAAACACCCAAGAGATCTGAAACATTATGAGCCCACATAAAGTGAAATCAAACACTGTCCTAAGGACTTGAGTGAATACTTTATTCTAGTTCAAGAACTAAGTTTCTGAATGTCTCTTTTCCTGTTATTTACAAACCTCAGGGCAGTATCACTTGCCATATTCTTTTACTGTTCCCTAGACAACTGCAGTGGGTCAGGCTGAACTTTGGTTTGATTCCAGGAAAATTTTCTCATTCAGAAACAAAAACATAAGGGAGGATTAAGAGCACGAGTTCTCAATTTCAAATCTTAATTTTACAGTTATATTTACAAAACACTATGTTAGCTTGCAAAGAAAAAATGCCCGTTTATTAGCATAAACTTGCAGTTACTCTGAAAGAACAAGTATTAAGAATACTTACTGCCATGGTCTGTCTTGTCAGTGTGACCAGAACAGTGACAAGAGAACCTACTGTAATATTGTTGCTGTCTTCATCATCCAAAACTAGTGTAAAAGAAAAGCAACACATTTATTAACTTCTTTAAAGCCTTTTTTCTCCACGACACATTGTTTCTGCTACGTCTAAATAAAAGCATAAAAGTTCCAGAATTTTTAACAAAAAGTAATTTCAAAGTATTATTAAATAAAGTCTTTTATAACCTCAAATATACTGCCAGGATAAGGGCTGGTAATTCAGCAAACTATAAAACAGCAACACCGAGTTTGAAATTTTAATTGCATGAAAGTTAAAAAATTCAAAGTTATAGCTGCTGTGGGAACCATAACTCTGTAATATCGTGCACTATATATTAAAGCATAAAACTTCAGAAACATGAAATACCACACATGACCAAAGGGACCCTGTTATATTTGTTCTGGGAATCATAACTTTGATTCTCCTGACTTTCATATGATTAACAACTCAATTTCAATTCCATGTTAACAATCATGCATTTAATTTTTTTTAAAATAGAAGGTAAAGGAAAATAAAAGAACAGCAATGATTATTTTAACTAAAACATCAAACATAAAAACCACAGGAAAGCCACTGAGGAGTTTATATATCCAATCTATGAACTGAAGAATGTCCCAGGTTGGGAAGGAACAGAATTATATCCCAGTGTAGAAATTTTATTTATTCCTGCTCTGAGAAGGCAGTTTTATTATTCACCAGTTTTACAGATATATTTTACATAATGGTAATACTGAGCTAAATAGGGAGGCACTTGCATTGTTTTATCCTCCACACCATGTCTGAGTACAGTTGTGTGACAAATGAGGACTACAGGCAGAAAAGGGTTGCTTGCCAAAATATGGGAAGGTATTCCAAGACTGAATTTTAAGTAGATTACCAGGACTGTGTACAATCCTGTGCTACAATAAGATAAAGTCTTTTGTTTGTTTTTAAAAAAAACCACACAAACAACATTTAGGAATACCAAGATTAACAGACATTTGCTTCCTTAGTCGATATTTGCATTAACGTTTGCTTCTCACAGAGGACCGCACGTAAGACAAGTTAGAAATCAGGCATTTCACGTTTTGAATTTGATCATTGTAACCACAGTAGCAACGTGCATTAGAAACAAGTATTAGAACAACCTTTCAAATATCCCACACTCACTAGCACTGATCTTCTACAAAGGAAAGGGGACCACAGAACCAATTCACTTTCCACTGAAATGGTGTCTAACAGGAACTGCTTAACAATATACGTAGTCTTCAGAGAGGAAGAGCATTATATATTCATTGAAACAGTGCACACAAAAGGCAGCTAAGCCTAGCATGGACAAATTCTGCCAGGTATAAAAACTATACAAGGACTATCACAAAGAAACCCATGAATATTTAGTCATCAGGGTCTCCAACTCAAAATCTCACAAAGGACTCTCCATGCTGGGGTAAGCTGAGCATAAATTCTGGAATATGCACAACTTTTTAAGATAGCTAATAAAAGTGGTATTTCAACCAGAATTCCACATTGCTCATGAAAAATTAAATCAACAGATGAAATATCATAAGCTCCTGCAGGAGAAACTACTGCTGGCTTGGGAATCTGTGAAATGTTTCAATGTACTTTATCTCCTCAGACGATAAATCTCATGTACAAGAGGCCGCCACTCAAAAAAAGTACGTCATTTCCAGACCACATAAATAACAGTGAGTTGTGTTTCAGCATCCTCCAAAAGCTTACTGCCAAGAGGCCATCAAAGTGTCAGAAGAGCGACATATACAGAACAAAAGGACCTCCCACTCACCCTGTGGTTTTATGTCCATAGTGACATATGGAAAGCTGCCAAGGACAGCCATAACTTCATCATATTTCTTATCTTCTAGGAAATGCAGTAAATTGCGACGATCAGAACCCTTCAAACTCACCAAATCCTGAATACTTTTGATTTTATACTGAATTAAAAAAAAACACAGAAGGAAGTCACATGGTTGCAGATTACACAGTCCACAAATAAACTCTTGATAATACATCGCTTGTGTTCCCATGTCACTAATACATACACACCATTTGATTTGTTCTTATAAAAAAACCCCATATTTTAAGGAAACCAGCGAGCATACATTTTGAGAAACATTAAAACAAAAAGATTGCATTCAAACCTACTAAATAGCACTGCTTTCACCATCAGTGTGTTCCTTAGTACGTCACCCCTAGGAAACTGGATACATTTCTTATAAAACTATCATTTCATACAGCTTTTTCAGAAAGCTGAGCCAAGAAACCTTACTAATCGGGTTCTTTATTTAGATAGAGTACTTCAGTGCTTTGAGATTTACATTAGCAGGAACAATTAAGTACAAGTTACTTTTTTTTTTCCGTACTGAACAGCAAACAAATCTAAAACCATTCCTTTAAAGATTTGCAGAGCAGAGCTAAAAGAATAAAACAAACATGTTTGCCTGAACACTTGATTACCTCACCATTAGAAATGTACCTATTTTATTAAAAATAACTTCATGCATCCAGATAGGCTGATCATACCTCCAATCTAGGGGACTGTATTTTTGAAGAGCTCAATCCATGGGAATCACATACAGACAAGCCTAATCAATTGGTCTCTTCCCTCTTTCAGGGTAATGACGGGTGGGTTTATGAGATAGGCAAATTCTTTATTTTTTTTACTTAGCTACACTGCACATGTCAAAAATACATCTAAAACTGCACACTTTTTTCTATGCTTCCTATATTTTAGGGCTGGATTAAGAAAAGTAAGTGTTTGATGATACCTATAGGAGAATGATTCTTTTACTTCAGCCAAAGGAAAAGACTACTTGACTATTTGATGAACAAGCATCTCCAAAACGTGATTAAAAATGCGGTACTTAAGAATTCTTTATCTTCACACTAACACAGAAGCATTTAAACACCACCTAAGGCTGCAGTTAAAGCTAAAGAAAAAACACTTCTGTTAGATAAAAAGAATATTTTTAAGATCGATCCAAATTAACCATTGTAATAAGGCCATGAAAAAAGTCGACCGCTTCTACTGTAAGATAACTGCTTGTATCTAACTAGGCATTCCTAGAAGATATACTACAGTCAAACAAACAAGCAGGTTTGAATATGGAGATAGTCAGTAAAACAGAGTGAAGAAACATATGCAGGTATTCAGACAAGACTATTCTTTTTTGTCCTTAAATTCTACAAATACCAACAGTTGCCCAACTACAACTACACAGCAAAAGCTTTATAAAGCATCCTCTTTCACACATAAAAGATCACAAAACCTGAAATACTTCTCACAGTAACTGATATTTTTTTCCCTTTCAGGAGCTCCCCTGTGCTACCTTCCAGATGTATTTTCTGTCAAACTAGATTAAGAATGATGTAAAGCCAAACAAGCCAAAAAAAACCCACCAAATCCCATATTCCAGCCACGTTCTAGAACAACATCAAATAGACAGTACTCTGTAATAAGAAAGAAACTGTTTCTTCTGTTTGTGAGGTCAACGTAGACTGATCTTTTATACGTATCAGATCTATGATCTTAAGTCCCACCTCCTAACTGAGATGGACTTTAAAGAAACAAAAAGCACACAGATCATCTAGCAGCTATTGCACTGAATTCCTGAAAAATATATTTTTCTTCTCTTAGTCAATTCACAACCTTGCTTCCTTATAGGCACATAGGTAAAAGTAACAGAAAGTGTTCGAAGGTGTTACCAAGTATCATCTGTAGTTTTATACCTTTTTATGATTGGAGACCCGCCTAAGATTGTCCTCTTCAATGTGAGGCAACTGCAGAAGAGGAGACTTGAACTGCTGAAGTCCCTGGACAATCATCTGAGAAAGCTTCATGCAATTTTCCAGAGATACCAAAGATGGAGCACGGAACTCCCTTTCTTGGGGAGAATGAAACAGACAACAACATTTTAAATTTTTTTTTCTTCTTACACTTTTACCATGTATACTTGTATTACAGAGTACAGAAAAGCTTGTTTTCAGCCACCCAAGCAAAAGAAAGAAGCATCTTAAAACATTTAAAACAAATTAACCAGGCAGCCTTTTTACTCTCACTGCCGTCACATAGCTCAGCAGACATTTTCTTCCCCCTATTTAGGCTATCAAAGCTGAATACTAAGAAAGGGAAAGACTTCCATCTAACATTGACTCAGGGAACAACAGCACAGTATGTCTGTAAGAATTGTATAAAAACTCCATCACTTAAGTTTAAAAAAAAAAAGCAGCATTAAAACCAACTTGGTTTAAATTTGTATATTTTATATATGTGTGTGTATAACATGTTTAGCTCTACTTTATATGCATATCATTAAATATAGTTTATCATTAAGCATTAAACTTCAACACAATACATTAAGATTTTCATCTTGATATGAACACAAAGGCAGCAGCCTATTACATGCAAGAAAAAAACTGTAGGTATAACTGAAGCTAAGCAGGCCATACAGTATTATGGCAGAAGGCAGTAAGAATAGCTGTAAAAATATCAAAGGCATCGCTGTGTAAGTACACCTAAAGGTTAAAAGGGGTATCTGAGCAAACATCTATTTGACTTTTCTTGTAGGAATTATAGACAATTCCTTTAATATTTTAAAGTACAAAAAGGTATACGCTCTATGTAATTGAAATCATTATAAGAGACGAGAAAGTCTTAACAAGAACAGATTAAAAAAACAGTAATACTTTCATCATGTCTGCAGAGAAATGAAAAAGCAAAGCAGACTGATTTCCACAAACTGCTATTTAACTTTGTTCGA
Source organism: Phalacrocorax carbo (assembly GCF_963921805.1). Classification (NCBI taxonomy): domain Eukaryota; kingdom Metazoa; phylum Chordata; class Aves; order Suliformes; family Phalacrocoracidae; genus Phalacrocorax; species Phalacrocorax carbo. The sequence continues at coordinate 79,235,382 of NC_087515.1, read as the reverse complement.
TAAACCATCCATTCATAAATAAGACTTCTCAAAACCCTGTTTAGAAAACTCGTTTCAGAATTCCCCCGCAGCTCAAGAGCTGCTGCAAGTCTGGAACTGGCAATGTTCAGGTCACCCTATATATACTTTCCCATGAAATAGAAAAATAAGTTAGATCCCCTTCAGAAAGCCAAGAGGAATTCAAGCTACTTAAATCTTTTTCTGAACTCATATCTGGCATACGAAAGAACTGAAGACAATTTTAAACATGTGTTACAGAAAGCATCTGTATTTTACAATGCCTGGCATTTTATTTAAGACTCCATGTATTTTCCTGTACTTTAAAACCTTTTCTGAGAAACAATCAACCTTTGATTACCTTGACTGTTACAGGTGTATTCTGCATATAAACATATAAAAAAAAAGTATGAATACAAGTATCTGTGTACCTACACAAATATACTCATGTAAGTATACGAATATGTATGTTTGGTGTGGACATATTTGGCTGCTATATTGGGACACTACAGTGCAGCGAAGAGGCATCTTTCAATAGATTGATAAGACAGACGGTCAGAAGGAATATGCCCACTCTGCTGGGGCCGTGTGATTGAGCTTACCACACCATCAAGGCCATTAGAGATGTGGATAAAAGCAGGTTGACTTACACCCGGGTGAGAAGGCAGACAGGCTGTAACCTGCGCCTGACCAAAAGGGTACCAAAGCCAAAATTGCTGAAAGTTTAAGTGCCAACGGCCATGTATTTTGATCAAAAGCAAATTTGAATTTTAAACCATTCTACAGACAAAATATGAAAAGGTAATAAATCTGACCAAAAAAAAAAAACAAATTTGTCGTCTTCAGTATGGTTTCTCCTTCCTTTACACCACTACCCTGCTGCAAACTTATAAGCAGCTACTAGAGGATGTTAAATGCACATGAAAGATCACTCTACCACCTCTGTTCCACCTGCCCCTCTCCCTTCCAATGGCCTGTTTCTTCATTAATTATGCAAAGTTATAAATATAATCACCTACCATATCAAATTACATGGCAGGACTTTTTTTTAACCCAGTGTATTAATAATACTGTGAAGATTATATGCAATGCAAAGAGAAAAATAACACAAGAATGGAATTGAATGGAACTATCCAGCTAGACATACTGATAAGTAATAAAGATGTAACTTCTACCTTTCAAAAAGAAAAAAAAAGTAATGGAAAAACTAATTTCTCAACTAAATAGCACACAGTTTACTTCACATCTTACCTATCTTCCACCTCCCCTGTAATTTCTTTGGCTGCTGCTAAGGAGAGTCACGGGAATTTTTAAATTAAAAAATCCCACACTGCAAACCAAGTTAATAAAAGAATCCTAAACATTCTCTGACAAACTGCCTTTTGCAGGAAATTCACCTGGAGCTTTGAGACCACAGAGCACTACAGTCAGTAGAAATCCTTCTCTTTCTTAAACCATTGACTCATCATCCAAATGACAGTAGAAAAACATTTCAACAAAGTTGGAAAATATTATTTTGGTTTCCCAAAAATAACACAGGAGTTTATATTCCCTGAGAGTGGATTTGAGGAGAGTATAGCTTTTAACAACACCCAACTGCTCCCGCCATAAAATGAATGCCGTTACTGCACGTATTTTGACAGCTTTTGCTTGTCAAAGTGCACAAGACAAGATGACCTTTAATGTAAGGTCATAAAGTCATCCAAAACATATGACATTGAAGTAGTCAATCACAAATTTAAATGCAAACCATAGTTGCTTGAGATGGAATGGTATACACCTGGGTCAAACCACAACCTCTACATTACACTGCAGCTTCCAACTTGAATTAAGAAATGCACTTAGGCATCAAGTCAGCTGTCCAGTCAAACTAAAGCACGTTCCATGTTTTTGGCAGCAAACACCTCACTTGGCAGGGCAGCTCTCAACTTATGGTACTTAAGGATGATCTCAAAAAAACCATCAAGATAATTTAGACCTGCTGATTACCAACTACCAGTTTATCATCACAAAACAGTGGATGCAAGGGATGCTACAGAGCAAAGCATATTTTCAGGGAGCTGCACATAAAAAGAAAGTCTCTCAGACTATGTGAAAATCAGGCAAGAGCGTGAAAGATATTTTATCCAAAGGTAGCTCACAATTGCCACATTTTCCACCAGGCTGGAAAAAGCTTAGTGGTAAATAAAAACTGACTGGGCTGAAATGAAAACCGTATCAATTTTGCTTTTATGAAAGCAAATTAAAACTGTTTCTTGGAAACAGCAAATCCAGATAATAACGAATCCAAACTCATCTGCAAAGAATGACAGCTCTGTTAAAAATTAAGAACTAACCACAATTAAACGACTTTTATGCCAAACCTACATTCTTTCATGACAGGTTGTTTCTAATGGGGCTTGATAAGAAAGGCACTGTCCATGGCGTTTATGAGAATGCATAAGTAGCCCGAGGTACCCCTTTTTGCTACCTGGGGAGGCACGATGCTTTTCCCTGTGAAGGGCTCAGACAGCAGAACTTCATAAACCTCATTCTGTGATGTGCTGTTCTTAGCATTTCTCACATCTCCTTCAAGAACAGCTGATACTGGACCAGTAGTTGAATGCTATATGCACATTTTTTAAATTGACTAGGAAAACAAAGTACCAAGATTCTAAAGATTCATCCACAGTGCTTTTCCTCAAAAGACTTGATTATGAAGTATGCATAAATGCTTACAGGTATTTTTAAAAAAAAAAACGTATTATTCAGGATATTTGAAAGGCGAATGCAGCACAAAATGAGACTCCTCAATTTGAGAGGATGAGACCATCAATTTAGGTTTCACAAAATAAGATTTGTCCCCAAAATACTTCTTCAATTAATATTAACACACACCATCATCTTTGTAATTTCACAGATCAGGACTCCTGAACATCTGTGGCTAATTATAGCATGTGATAATTTTATGAACCTTGTCAAGGCTGCTTTAAATGGAAATTAGAACTAAACCCAGAAACACCTGTAGTTAAGTTTTAAGCTACTTAAAATTATGTTAAGATGACAAATACACAAACTTAAACAAAACAGCCTCTCAAAAATTTCAATGCCTAACTTCACTTTTACTCATATCTTCAAAAAAGGCCAAACAATGACACCTTTTCAATTTCCAGTTGTTTCCCAGCAACAGTCAGCAGGGGGGCAAAATTATCTCTACATGTACGGTCATCAAACATAGGGTCAACATTTTGAATTTGCTAGGTGATAAGTAGCAAAAATGGTGATGCTCCTTCAGATCAAAGACCAAAATTCTGAAACGGTTTACTTTCAAGTCCTCAAATTCATTACTGTTGGCCTGACGGGCAACTGTACAGTATCACCTTCCCTTTAATGCCTTGTGCTGGGAGCACTGGCATGGAACTCAGAGGAAATGTTTGGTACAAGTTTCTGAATGTTGCCATTTTAAAACTTTGGAAATAATTTTGAGAAAACCTGCTGAAGACATACCACACGAATTCTCAGCTGTGCCTATGGTACACTTCTGTTTTGAGTTTTTCCTAATCTATGGAAGTAACTTCTACATACAGGATGACAACTATACTTCCTCATCCACTTTCACAGACTAATTGAGGTTGGCAGGGATCACGAAAATCCCCAGAAATTGTTACTCATAGAGGCTGTTTAAGTTTGTTTCTTCAATAACCATCACTTCCATTTCACATGCAAATGGAAAATTAGTTTACACTATTGCCTTCCAAAATATTGTTTCATTTTTTTATTTTAATTGAAGCTAAAACCTAAATTTTCTGGAACTTCAAAGCAGTTTATTAAATACACTGCACCTGTAAGCAATCATTTTACGGTCAAATTAAAAAGGTATCTCCATGTACACACAGAACAAGAGGAGAACAACCTCAAAGTAGCTGTTCTGAAGTTGTAAAGTATATCTTATATTAAGTATTTTATTTCAGCTTTTACAAGAAGAGGTATAGATGTGTTTCGTTTTTCAAAGCCTTCCAGTTCTGTTGCATTAAAAAAAGTTTCTGGATGTAGTATTTTGGTTTCATTTTGCACAAGTGAAAACAAGTATTTGTTAGTTGACTAATATATATACATCTTAAAAGACATCTTCTAGAGGCGTGAAGTATTTTTATTTTAAAATATCCAGACTAAAAAAAAAGACAGACGCAACTGTATTTGGCATACGGAAGGGCTTAGAAACAAGTAAAAGATGTCTTCACTCAAGTGCTTTTCATAATTTGCTATAATATGTGCACTTGGCCCACTGAGCTAGCAAAGCTTAAAAATAACAACCACCAAACAAAACAGAAAACACACCCACCACCTAAAACAGCTACTTAGCCTTTTATTATTTTAATAGTTTAATAATTCATTTCATAAGTTTCACAGCATTAGTTTCCTCATCTTAAATCTGTACTGGAGATACCTCTGCAATTTAGTTACAGTATGAGTCTGGAGAATATTCTTAAAAACACATCCAATATCCATCCACAACTGAGCTCTTAATATGATACTCATTAATAAAGATAATCTAATGTTAGGTGAAGATTACTTCTGCAATGAAAAATATGGCTACTGTTTCCTTCCAGATTTCAAGCTTTCTCCCAGGCAGTATCACAGACTAGTAAAGACAGGGTTTAAGAGAGAAATAGAAATTCTTCTTTCTAAAATAGGACATGTAAGCCAGCATGCAACAGCCTTATCTGCTCACATGTCCTCTCCTTATTTTGGTTATGGAGCACAATTTCTGGCACCACTTGCAATAGCCCTGGGAAAGATCTTCCCCAAAACCATTCTTATTAGGAGGCTACCAATGCTTGTTAAAGGGGTCTTGGTCTAGTAAAGATCAAGTGATGAGTATTATTTGATGGCAAGCAAAATGGTCCCCAGTTTGACATTAAAAAAATGCCTTGCCTATGTTTGTTGCACTAGCGGAATGAGATCAAAGTGTTTGTTTCTTTACACTACAAGCAACCATCTTCAGCATAATTGCCTTTTTACAGTAAAAATAAAAAAGCTAAACAATAAAAAAACCTATTACATTTCAATTAATTTGTGAATTCTAGGGCAATTATGGCAAAGCACCTGCCACTATGTGTTGGGGGGGAGGGGGGAAATCTACATAGCCAGCTCAACAGCACAGGAACCAGAAAGGGAGATATATGACCAACACACAAAGAAATGACAGCAAAGAAATGAGCCAAAACACAAGTGACACTCATCTCAGAACAGGAAGAACTGTGAAAGTGCAAATTAAAAGACAGGTGAATACAAGGTTCAACAGGTCTTAGATACTAAGTGCTTTGCCACCAAAATGGACCAGAAAGAAAAGGTTTTCAATTGCATTTAAGGAGAAACTTTTAATTGCAAAAATTACAAGGTGAATTCAAGATTTCAGAGTAGGCCTTGGCAGCAGCAGCAGCACCATTTCAATCTTCAAAACTGAGAGCTCTCTCGCTACAGCGAAAAAAGCAAAAGTGCATTTAGGCATTTCTAAATATCACAGATTAAGTTTCCCACCAGAACCGGACTTTATGAAATATTGCAGTGAAGAATAATGTTTACTAGTTTTAATTACACAGTTTCTTTCCTTACCTTCCCGGCTTCGAGCCATTATTATTAGCTGGCAGATCACATTTATCATTTCTTGAAGTAGTGCAGGACTCTTTTTCAGGATAAACTGCTGATCTGCAAAGACATAACTGGCTGCAATTATGCTGCACTTCTATAGGTGACAGTTTACATGAACTGGACGTTTAACAGTTCATTCTATTCTTCATTTCTATCCATTCTTGTATTATTGAAAATAGCACTTTATTCACATTGACACATCCATCTGTAACATTCCCTAACAATACATGAAAGAGCAAGTGCTAAGAGGCAACACAAATTCTGTGTACCAGACAAGCAGCTTCAACACCAAATGAAATAGTACTTGCTAGATCCATCTAAAAAAAACCAGGATGGCACAGATGATTAACCAGTATTATTAAAATAGCATTAATTCTTCACGTAATCACAGGTTTAAAAAAGGATTTTTAATTTTAAGTGAAACACCGATTTCAGGGAAAAACATTATTTGCCAAGTACTAATTACTTTTGAATACAGATCTGTGAAGTTCTAAGTACAAACAGTAACTAAGTGGCAAGGAAAAGGAGGTATTTTCAGTGGCTATTTAAAACTGATCATTTTTCTTTTGAAAGAGACTGAAAAATTTGAACCAAAGCATCTTTACTGTTTTTTTGGTTTGAGCTTTTTTTCATTTGCATTAAAATATAGAACATCTCAAGTTTGCTGGTCAGCCTAAGAAACCATGAGTTTCATGGTTGAAACTTAAGAACCACATTTAGAAACATTTCACTTTGTATATTTACAAGCATGAAAAGTTAGAAAACACAAAACTGAAGCTCACATGTAAATGATATTTTAAAGTTCTAATCTTGCCACCCTTGCTTTACATAGTGGGGGGAAAAAAACAAAAAAATAACCATGAATCAAAATGTTACAGAGCAATATTATGCTTATCTTGGATTTCTTTACTCTGAAAAGCAAATATACCTGACGTTTAACTTTTTATTCTATTACAAAGAAAAAAATTTATCAAAGTCACATTTGCAGCCAAAAAGCATTAAAAACTAGGATATTAGTATTACAGGTCTATCAAGAGAATGGGAAACTGCTAAGTAAATGTTTTAGAAATTCATTGAAGTTGAAAAATTAAGTACACTGCATAGAGATTTCTGAGTAGACATGCATGCAATCTTCAAAAAAGTATGTTTATGAGTACTGTAGCATGCAACGTGTTGCCCTGTTTCCAACAATATGCAGTTAGTGGAAAAGCTGTTACCTTCTTCAAGGACCTCAGGAACTTTCATCCTGGCAAGATGAGTCAACAGCAGGACTCTGGCTTTCAGGCTGTAAGGGTAGGTGAGTGGAGGCTCATTCTTCTTTACATTTATGCCACCAATTTCTCTGATTAGCTAAAATATAATAGAAAATACAAATAGTATTTTAGTGCTGAAGAACAACAAATACAAGAAAACAGTTTACAAGGAAAAAAGTTACATTCACAAAAGCAAGCCTTTAAGCAACTTTCCCCAGGAAAGTTCTGTAGAGATGAACATTAGCCATCTGTATTCATAACCCAGCTCCAAAAACCCAAAAAGTACCTTTAAATGTCTTGTTTCAATGTGGGGGTGAGGAAGGAAGTAAAGATTTGCACACAGAAAGCTTGCCTTGAATAGTATTGGGTAAATTTGTGCTGATACATAAATATTTTTTAAATCTTATTTTATTGCCAAGGTTTACTAGATTCAACCATATTTCTATGGTATTTATATTAAACTCAATATGCACTAGCAACAGCATCAACATAAGACCTTACACCCATCTAAGACCTAGCCAGCTTCCTCAGATCTAGTGTTAAGTATCACAGGAAGGAGGCTTATAAGCCTCAACTCCCTAGTAGGCTGAAGATCAGTATTTTAACTTGTTTATAAACAGCACCAACTTGAAAAAAGCATGGTATCCTTTATTCTGGATGACCTATCTTGATCCTGACTAGACTAAAACACACAGTTCAAACAGGTGTCTCTCACCTGCGTTTGTTGAAGGCCCTGGAGGGAGAGGCTGCAAAGCTGAGTAACAGAAGCTCATAGTTTATAAGAATCAATACATGGCCCAGAAGCTTCACTTTTTAGGTCAACAAGTCACCTGAGAAGAGACTGAGGTTCCAAAGTCTCCAGGCACAAAGGGAAGTTAGGATATCAACAGCCAGGCTACACTGACTTTTGACCAGTCTTTCTCTACACTTGAAAAAAGATCTTCTAAAAAGACGTTCCTTATAAGCACATCCTGGTAAAACACCAGACTAAGGTGACTGAAACTTTGATAAGGAAACTTTTATAAAAGTATCAATACTGGGTTTATGATAGAACAGAAATAAAAACACAAACAATTATCATTGCCCAAAAAGCAGGACACACTGAAAAAAAAAATTATTAGCAATACCCTTCTGTATTGATGCTTTGGAGACTCGTGCTGCCAGTAAAGAACAAAAGTTCTTACTACAAGTAAAGAACACAGATGACACTGATGACTGCAGCTTTAGGAATGGAACAAAATCCAATAGTATAAAATGCAAGGTCATGCACTTGCCTCCTAACAAGACCTGCAGCTTGAAGATGTGAGCTTGTTAGCTGGAAAACAGAGGTATATAAAACAATAGAAATCTGGAAAACGGCAATCCTGCATGAGTTGTATTAAACCACCATACGAAACAGCTGTGGAAAACAGTATGCTGAAGGTTATTCCCTGCAGAAATACAAGATTAGCAGTGCCACCAACTAAGGCACTACTAAGACTTAGCATGAAATACTGTGCACAATTCTGAGCAGACAAAAGAAAAAATGTAAAATTTAGAAATACATCAACTGGGGACAGCACCCTATTCAGCATGTGGCAGGATGAGGGAAAAGAAGAGCCTTTTGGGAAAGAGGGAATTAAAAGACAGCAGCTTTTCTAGTTTAGCAAAATGAAAGCAAAAAGACAAGAAGCCATTGCTTCTGTCTATAAATGCATTCAGGATACACACAGTAAGAATCATTTAGAATTAAGAATACTGATGACAAAAAACCAGATAAATTGGTCACAAACAAGACTAACCACTAGAACAGCAAGTTCTGGAACAGCTTCTCAGTGGGATAAGGTTACAGGAGACTTGACTGGCTTTTAAATAAAGAATGATTAAATGTGAAGCCCTTGCACGATGCCAGTGCTTGCAACAGCACAGCAGAAGAACTGATGGTCAAGGCGACCTTTCCCAGTCATGCTCTCAAGCACAATGTCTGCTGAAAAACCTCACCTAACTACTACTCCAGCTCCTCCTCTTGAAGTCCACAAGACGACAAAGAATTTGTAAAAGAGACAAAGACAAAATTAAGTAGAGGTATCTCAGTCTATTTTCTTTATGTATAAGACATGAAAGTATGTTTACGACTTGAAAATCATGTGCATGCAAAGGTTAAATCTGTGAGACTACACCACCTCATTTTGCAAACTCAAAACATTTTAATTGGAGCATTTTGTATACTGTGCTTTAAACTTCTTAAAACCAAAGTGTTAGTTTCTGATAAATAAGAATTCATAAAACTCTACTAGCAATAATTATTTGCTACATAATGCATTATGGCATCTCTGTTAGGAAGATCGAGTAGAAATGAAAATAAAAGGCAACTGAAGGGGAACTGACATTCAGGGAGGAACCTTTACAATATTTAAATAGATTATTAACTCAGACATTAGATAATTTTATTTCAGTATTAACATATTTAACCAGATCTGTCTTAATGACTTAAAAGAAGTTCTTCAAACTGTGATCACCTCCTTATATCAACGTTCAAAATTTGTAAGGACTGACAATCATCCCTTCCCAAAAAACCCAACCCAGCAGCTTATATACTAAACTGACTCTATTTAAGCTAAGCATTATCACCAATTAATCTTTAAAAAAAAAATTAAGTCAAGTCTAGCTTCTAATTTCTATTTCTGAAGAGACCCAGTTGCATCTCAACAAAATTAATGCCTTGAGAACTTGAATTCTGTCATCTGGTCACCTAGAAGCGCCATCTCCCTCTTCCTTTGAAGGGACAGTTATTTATAAAACACATCGTGATTTAACTAACCTGTGGTATCTGAATGTTGTCTGCCGGTCTGCTCGTAGCATCTTTATTGTACTGAGGATCAAATTCAGATGCCCCTGCTAAAACCATAATAAGCCCTGCAAAGATAATTGGAGACAGAGAAAATGTCAGCAACATCCTATGCCACTGAGTGATTTCTTCAGAATCCTCATGCATGAAACTTATTCCCACTTTTCCCCCAACAACCACAAATATCCATGTTCTGTTTAGTGCATCAGTTAGTACTGTCACAGGGCATTGGTTCTTGCCTCCTTTGCCTTGCACAAGACAAATGACATCACTCAAGGCTCCATTTTGCATCGCATCAAGTCCAGCATTTGATTCTAAATGTCTTCACAAAAACATAGTTCAACTTCTTTAGGACTGGCAGACATTACTGCACAGCAGTGACTACATCTGCATGCTCACAGAACCGTTCCTCTCAGCAATTCACGTGCCTGCGGCTGCACCACAATCTGTGCACTGGATGAGGAGGCAAGAAGGATAACATTTCAACTCAATTTTCTGTTCAGTCAGCATCAAAAATTCACTGAAAATTTTTCTTTTCATTATTAGAAAAGCAGTTCAATAAATACCCCTGCAAACAAATCTCACAAAGATGATGGTCTGCTCTTCTAATTCGATTAGGAAAATCCATACTACCTCAAAATATTCTGTTGTGTAATTAAGATGAAAGACCTATACAACAGTATTTTAACCCCATTATGAGCTTTCTGGTCATGAACATATCAGATGCCTCAGCTATAGACAATGAGAGAAAGCTCATACCATAATTTGCTCCAGTTAAAACAACTTTTTCCACAACAGTTACACAAGCTTAATTCTTAAATTTTGAGCAAGTTCTTTTCTGACTAAGTCAAAGTTATTTTTACGTACTTGCAGTGCTCAGTGAATTCCACCTACTAAGAACTAGCCAAGTTCCCTGAGCATCAATTTTTGTTTCAGTTCTCGATTGTCTATTTACTTTCCAAGCAGAGTATAACGAAGGGTTTCAGACAATTGTAAATACTTTCCTATTATTTAAGATCCACAACTATGGATCCTTATGAAAGGAAGTTTCTTAAAACTCATTCATATTGAAAGCTAAAAAATTATGTAACACAAGGCAAGCCACGCAGATTTGTCTCACTGTTTCCCTAGCCTGGTTTGACTACATCTGCCCAAGCTTAAGCCTTGAGTTTTGGCACTAGTACCTTACACCACTGTGGAATTCACAACCAAGCAAAAGCCTTACATGAATACTGTGTGATTTGTCTAAGCCACCTCAGCTGCACCTCATTTTTCAACCAGACTGCACAACAGACCACAGTGGAAATAACTGATCTGCCTCTGATCCCAGGACTCCCTGAAAATGTTAAGTCCTTAAAGAAGGCCACTTAAACTTACGGTTAACTTCTTAACCAATCTGTAGGTGAGACAGGGCAAACCCCTAAGCTATGGTTCTGAGCAAGGTTCAACAAGAAATAATCTACTGTTGCCAACAAGTTTGGAGAAAGAAGAGAACAGGTTTGCAGTGATCTCCCTAAACTTCTAAATGTCTCTCACCTACTCTCCTGTTCCTCCTTTCACACCTAGCTGTTTGGAGAGGGGAAAAGGCATAAATTATGACAAGGTGGAGAGCACAAACTTGTCTAAAGTAGCCCCACACACAAATCCATTTGTGCTGCGACTGGAAAGCTAACTTACTTCTATATTCTTATCTCCTAGACCTCTCGGATTATCTGTGAAGCATTTCTGTTCAGCAGGAAAGGGATGTATTAAGAGTGGATGCTTCCAGCAATCCTCCAGCAAATCTAAAGCTAAACAGTGCAATTCAAAGGAGTACAAGAATATACTTATGACCTTTTTTGAGGGGGCTTTTTTTTTTATTGTTTTATCCTGCTTTTCACCTGCTCTGAGCATATAGTCTAGTAAAATCCAATGTAGAACTCATTAGTACCATGCTAATTCTTCAGGCCCATGCCAGCCTCCAAACTGAAGGATCCAATCCGCACCTGAGGATACTGTAGACCAAGATAAAGTCCAACATAATGCATCTACAGATTTCCCCAGATTTTTTTTATTATTTCTTTAAAAGTGAGCAGACAAGCAAGATAAGTGTTATCAAAACCTAGAAACAAGTAACGAAGTAACATGAAATTGATAGGGAGCAATATTTTAAAACAGAAATTTAGCTATATAACATAACAAGTAAGAATAGAGTACCAATAATGCTATTTCATTCTTCCGTGACCTAAAAGAAAAAGATATATATGTATGACAGCCTCTTCCTAGAAAATTCCCCAAACCAGTTTTGTTACACTAGCAGAAGAACACACACAGAGACAGGCTGCACTCCTAGTAGCCTCGCAGTAACTCAGGACTACAGGCATCTGGTTTTCCCAGCTTACAATACCTTTTTTTTTTTTTTAAAGACAGATGTAGATATAGATCTATATGACTCCCTCCCCCAAAGAGTTAAATCTCCTTACAGAGTAGTCTTCACCTGCAACAAAATGAAGTTTTAAAAGAATTCTCAAAGAACCAGAAACATTATTTTAACCTAAGGAAGGCTTATAAGGCAGAAGTATTTTAATATCAGCAGATTGACATTTCAGATGAACACATCAACATTTCAAGATGCCTTTTACTTACGTTTCATGTCCATGTTCCGTGTTTTATAGACAAAATATGTATATATTTGAGTTGTCCGAATGAGAATCTGGTCTCCACTATATCGTATTGATCGGTACCACCAGGAACCCTGAGATATTTAACATGAACAAAATTATGTCAGCTGCAATGAAGCATCAGAAGAGCTATGCTGGATCACCTCATATCTGTTCACAACCTGCTAACTCAGCCCAACTGATTTTACCTACGTTAAAAGTCAACTGGTTTTCAGAAAGACGAAGGAAACAAATCTTTGCCAATGCAAATTTTAAAAGCACAGCAATATATTCATCTGAGAGAATCTAATGCTAAAAATTTTAGATTATGTCTAGCCTAGAGAATTTTCCCCCAACACAGCACACACACATATGCACTGCTTAGGGTTTTTCTGGTGCTGTTTTACTGAACCCACTAAAGAGTAAATCTACTCCATTTACCACTTTCTGTAAATATGGTAACTCCTTACTGTGCAACACAGCATTCCAGTCAAACTCAGTTTAGGCAGACCAAGGCCAAACCAAGAACAAAGCAAGATGTGTCTTTCATTGCAAAAAAAATCATTTAAGTCACCTAATGACAGAATGCATTTCAGAAGGGAAATCTGGATGTGGCCCAGTGCCCTTGCTACAGATTTTCAGAGTTAAGCCACACACCTTCAGTTTGACAAAAAAAGTTATCCAAAACTTCAGAAACACTCCAATAATTCCCTCACTAGCGCTACACCAGTGACTTCAAATTATAGAATTCACTGTACAGTGATTACACTCTATAATATATTTTGAGAAAAGTGGTGTGCTGGGTTATAAACTACAGTCTGTTCATTAAACTACTCCTTGTAAGCAAAGCTCACTAGCATGAGAGAAAACATCCAAGGTACATCTCAATCTATTGTAAAGTTTATCACAAGTGAAAAGTAACAAGCAGTAAAACAGTAAGTGATGCTTACTACTATTAATTTAATAGGCAATAGTGTAAATTCCCCTACCACAGCAAGAAGTCTGCAATTTATTTATTTATTTGGGAAATGCTCTATGACTGGCTCCCCACAAAGACTTTTTTGTTAATAAATTAGGTTTGATTCTTCCATGAATAGATGAACCCTGACACAAAATAGCACGCAACTTTAAAACAGTTTTTCTGAAGAAAAAAAATAAGTTATAATCCCCTACCTGTCAAATTTTTGCGTATTACGTACTGGAAAAAGATATAACTACAGCCAACCCAAATATACATAAAAGAGGCTTCCCTTAACTCTTGCAGATAGAGCTTGTCCCTCTCACCTCACGTACAGAACATTGTTTAGGTCAGTGGTGGTCTAGGAAGAACTACATATCAGTATTTTTCTTTTTTGTTGATCTGGATTCAAAGGGTGGAACTAGCCTTACTTTTAGATGCCTGTCTCAGATATAGGGTGACTACACTGTAGTTAACTTCAGCTTCTTTATTGATTCATAAAAGAGAAACAGGCCCATTAAAGGCATGAATCATCTTGTATGTCTCCTTTAGAATGAAATGATAAAATAACTTGCTCCATAAAAATTACTATTCCTCTTCACTGACTATAAAAGAAATTTACAGTGACAAGTCTGAATGCAGAAGTCTACATCTGGTATAGGGGCATGAAGAGGCAGATTATTTTTTTCTCTGCTCAGGACATTTCTTAACAACAGAAAGGATGTTTACTTTCACTTGAGCTATGATAAACCTGGTATAAATCACTCAAAGTACATGTATACAGGAAAGCATCAACAGACACCAACTGAAACCTAAAAGGAAAGACAGGAAAAAATAGGTAGACATTGTATCCATTGTACCCTGGATTTTAGACTTCTTATTCAACGACTTGGTGAAATCGCCACATCTAATTTTCTGCACTGAATCTTCAATTATGCAGAAAGACTCTCAAAGAGAAGGGATAATGCCTGGCTGAGCCTCTGCACACAGAGATGCAAGCAGCTGCCAAGACCCCAGGACACTTTCTCAAATGAGAATCTTACCAAGAGCATAAAGGTTTCTGCGTGTCAATTTTCTGAGTCTTTCTTCATGCCATACCCAGTGATTGTGGATTTATGGTAAGGGACATTGCTCAAAAGCAATAGTGTAGGATAAATCCGAGCCCTGAAATACCACTCACCTAGCAATTGATTCCTCACACACAGAAATCTCAAGGGCAGACATCTCATGGTGTACATAAGATGAATAAAAATTGAAATTATGAAAACAAAGGCAGCCAGGAGAAACCACAGAAACAACCTATTCCACATGCAGTAATCATTCTAGTACCACCAGCTACAGACATCTCAGTCTTGGCTCTACAGTAACACCACTGAACATACTCTTGAGTTCATCACATCATATTAATTTTCATGTGATGAATGACAGAAGGTACAGGACAAATTACATAACTCAGTCTCTAATCCTTGTGATAGCTAGTATTTTCCCTACAGCCCTCTCTCCATCATGGCACTGCATTCGTTTTTGTGGAAACTACACTTTTTCCACAATAAAAGAAAACACCCACATAAAATAAAAGCTTATTTGCAGTCTCTCTCTCCTCGCCCCCCTCCATGAAAGGCAAGAGTGAGCAACTTGACTTTTGTCTAAGGCAGCTTTGTTTACAGCCTGGTTACAGAGGGTAGAATATTAATCAGGTAATACTTACCACAACGACTGGAAGAATAACCATAAAAGCTAATCCATATACAAGCAAAACCTAGAGAAAAAATATGAAACAGTGCATTAGACACTTCAGTTACTTAATACCACTCTTGTTTAATCTTTTTTCTAAACTACAGTCAAGTAGTATTACCACAAGCCTACTACAAATTAACGAAAGCTTATTGCATAATACCTGTCATTATTTCTGAAGAACAACTTAAAAGTAATATAATCAGTTGGGTAGGGTTTAAATAAGGAGTATCAGTTTAGTGTAAGTAATCTTTTAAGTCATCCCCACATTGTCTCAGGTGGGTTTCTTTAATAATTAAAGACTTGGCAGCTAAACTGTGAGGCAGTGGACAGAGACGATTGCCACATTAAAAGAAATCCAGTGGGTAAGCCAAATACCTTGCAGCAACAAATGCAACAGGAAGAATATTTAGACACCGTATGATTACATCATCACTAGCAAACCAAATGGAACTACAGAAATTCAGCGCAGTTCTGTATGTGTTTCCTTGCAACAGCAAACACACACTTTGCAGCAGGGGTGAGCACAGCACCACCTCATTATCAACAGAGCTGAGATCCTTCCAAGCATGTTAATACTTTCCCCTCAAAGATTAGATCTGAGCTACTCTAACACTTTTGACTCCTGAAATTTGCTTCGAAGACGTGCATTTGGACCAAAGTATTATTAACTACGTGTTTTGACTAAAATGCACAGTATTAAGCACCAACATTTTAAGGTGAACACTTGAAAGTGGACCTTGAAATCTTGAGCTAAGGAAGCTGACTCACCAAAATTGAATTTTTCTGATCCACAATCCAAGCTGGCAATGCTATACCGAAGCTTGTAGCTGTAGGATGGAATAAAAGAAGTTCACTATAAAACATTAAGGAATTGTTTTAAAGTCACCTTAAGTCTAACAAACAACAAAACCACTAACCCATTAAAAAATCCTCATCTTTACCACTTCAATAAGCAAAATTCTAACAAATTTAGCAAAAATAAAAAAATCAGAAATACACCCCAGTATGTAATAAAATAACAAGACTTAAATGCAACATCTGAAATACCAAAGATTTTAGTTTAACATACTGCAGTGAAATAGATACGCAAGATTTATTAATATGTTAAAAAAAGGAAAGATTTCACAGGTGGAAAGATTTATGAGCTTTGCCTTGCAGAGTTTTCAGCAGTTTAAATACATATAGTTCAGTAAATACGTGAACTGCAAGAAAACTGTTGGAGCAAATAAATTCTATGGAAGAAGTTTTTATTAGTTTGTAACTTCAGGAAAGTGTTCTAAGCTGTAAATGGTAAAAAAAAAACCTCCTCTGCCAGTTCAAACTTCTGTGTGATTAGTAAGAAAGAGAAAGGAACACTTTTCAATTCAAAAGGAGTTAGGCTGCAGAAAATAGAAGACATGATTCTCTAACAGTAACATTTACAGAACACAGATCTGAATACAGAATAGCATAAAATAGCTTGTCTTCAGACACTTCAGTGGCAATAAATTGAACTTCGCAAATGCTACCTATCCCAAAACTAGAAGTTCTAGGAAACCAAGAAGGAAAAAAGACACTACAAATTTCTAGGTCCTGCTTAAAAAAAAATGCTTTCCTCAGTACTAGCAGGTATCAATGAGGAGTATTGCCTTAAATAAGGACAGACGAGGATCCCCTATGTATGTGGATACTATTCTGATACTGTCTCCAACAAATTGTCACAGCCATGAATCCAGACAACCAGTTGTTATGCACAAGCCTAACGTGACTTCTATGTAGTAAGTTGGAAACTACTATTTCTTGAGACTTAAACATCTGACCAACTTGACCACACCTCAAGCATGGTTGAGTTCAGCAGAATACCACGCAGTTGATTTACCACATTAAGTTACAGGAAATGCCCTGCTCTGGAGAAGAGTCTGGAGACACTTCCTCATCTGTTAATGGTTACAGATTTTTAGAAGAATCTACTAAAAATGTAATGTGTCTTTTACTGGTGGTATAAATTTCAGTTTCCCACAATATTTTGGACCTTCAGGATTGTAGTTTTGAACTGTTCTAGGAACAGAAGTAGCTCAGTACAAAGCTCGCTCTCTTCTGGTCTGAGTCTCCTTGCCCCCAACCCATGCTTGCTGAGCTGAAGCACTAGCAAATCCCAAGGGAAAAGAGTCTACAAAACTGCCTTACATTATTAAAAGCATATCTTTTTACTCTCCAGGTCCTCTCAACCCGCTTTTAAACGCTTCAAATTATTTTGCACATTCAGTATTTTACTTTTAGTAAAGGAGCAAGTCATGCCAAAGACAAGAAGGTCTTGTTCGTCCGCCTCTAACCTCCATGCTGCTTCAGTTGGCTAGAGAGGAATACCGCTTGCTGTTCCTTTGTGCTGGGCACAGAGGGTGGGATGTACCTCGTCTAACTTGGTTAGACCTGTCTAACAACAGATTTGCTTCATCTCATCCCAGAATATACCTCTATAAGGGACTGCCTCCATTCTTTGACTACACAGAACTAAAAAACTAGGAGTACATAGCTTGGATACAGGTTTTTATGCTACAGGTGCATAAATTAAGAGAAGATGAAATTCACTAAATTAGAACGCTCCTCACACTTCAATGATGAACAAGGTTACAGAGTAGAGGATGGAAGAGAAAATTGCAGGCTTCTTCCCACCCTTCAGATGAAGCAACGATGAGGGACCTAGAAGCAAAGCCGAAAACTCCAATTCCACTGTAGTCCGAGTTAAGGTTTCAGAAGAGTAGGAGGTTTCACACTCACAGTACAACTGACGCCCTACCAAAGCATCATTTTATTTCACCCTTCAGGAATCCAGAGTCCCTTGAGTTTGTGAAAGCAATCTATGAGCCAACTGCAGTAGGATCTTCATGCCTTTAAATTCTCCGCTTTTGGCTGAGTTATCTTTTGAAGTTACAGCTTCAGGTCTGTTCAAGGACACTGACATACTGCCTAACTTGAAATCCTATGCCTTGGCAACACTAAGTCAGTAGCTTATGGATGCAAAAAACAGTTTAGCATCAGAAAAGGTCCTAGTAAAGCTATTTGTGCATATACCAGACTAAAATTTACAGTACCATTTTGCTGATATTGTGACAGCATTTCTGAAGCAAGATCTTATTTGTATTTTGCAGCAAAAGGGACAGAGTCCTCTTACTTGCCTGGCTGGGAAACAGAGAGAAGTTAGGAGCCGTAAGAAATTTGCTATGCTATGAAACACAGCAGTTAAAGTGAACCACTACCTTAATCCATCAGAAATGCCTTTGTCCGACTGATTTAGCTGGCACAGTTGTTTTTTTGAAGGGAGAGGGAAGATTGTTTCTTTGAAACACTGGTTCACAAGCTGGGGGTTCGTTCCCACCCCCTTTAAAGTTAATTTCCCATGTTGGATGGATATAATTCAGAAGAATTTCCAGCACAGAATTCCCTCACATCATCCTGTAACTTCACAATTAAATTAGAAATTCCAATTATTACTTCCAAGCTGGCCTTGACTCATTCCACATAGGTATGTAGTAGAACTTAGTCCTGCAAACTGCAGGGCATCAACAAGGAGGAAATCTACAGAGGCCTGTCCTAACAGATGGCAGGTTTCCTTTTTGCTTGTAACAAGTAACAGAAGCAGCTGGAAATCTACAATATTCTTCCTCACAACTAGTCAACTTAAACAACAGTCACAAAGATGTTATACAAGTAACTCATGCAACTGCAAAGGGGAGGGGGTGGAAATCTATTAACTTTCAGCCTTAAATGGTTTTAGTTTGGATCATCTACTGTAAAACTTTAATACACTATTATCAGGATTGTTTCCTTGTAGCTACCTGCGCAAGAACAATCTACCAGCATAGGAATAATCACCAGGACTCCTACAGATGAAGGTGGCACAGAGCTACACTCAAACAGTACTGCTTCCAGTAAATGGGAGGCAGATGCATATACAGTATTTATTTAAATACATATGTATCCTCACACACATCCCTTTTAAGTGTGTTTATTGCATTATGGCTAGTTGTTAATTTTTCAATATGCATTTATAGTATCTGGTCACAAGTACTAAGAAATGTTTAAAATTGACAAATTTCTGATTAGTATTATTCTATTTTTCACTTATACCTCCTTTTAATATTGGCAAGTCTCTCTACATACTTACTGAAGCTGACTAATTAAAAAAACCCACCTCTTTTTTCCCCCCCCCTAATAAGTTTGAGAAATGCGAAAGCAAGCTCCTGCCTTTTCCTCCAATCACCACTCCAGAGCCAGTTTCACAAGCAAAGAATTGATCGGATGCATTGCTTCAAATCATAGGAAAAAGTTATTCTAAGACATTAAGATCCGAGTGCTTCTCAAATGACCAGGTATTACACAGCTCAATGCACAGAAATTACAGGACTTCTGTCATTCATAATTGTTACCTTGTGGTCCATCTGGATTACCAAATTCTTCCCAATTTTTTCGTGACTCTTCATCAGTTAAGCTAGTTTCAAGAAGAGATATTAGGTTAATACAGAAGTAAATAAATTTCTTATTTCTTTAAATCATTAACATACAGAAACTTTAAAATGTGGCATTTCTACTGTCCTTCTGAGATGGTTTGGCAAGCTAAACATTTTCTGCTTTTGTTTGTATGAAATCTGGTATGAAATGATACTGCTGTATTCCTTCATGACACATAGACAAATTCTTTTAGCAGTTCTTTTTGCTATTCTCTGATATCCAAAGAAATCTGACTCAGAAGATACCCCCTCATACAGGACAGGGAACAACCACATCTCCCTTTCATGAGAGTGACTGTGTACCTATCAGCAAAGAGCACTTTTTAATGCCAGATGACAGTACAGCAAATTGTGAAAGAGAACGAAGGTTGAGAACACTATCTTTTTTTGGAAGAAAGGTGCATATGCAAGATGAGTTGATACAGCAGAAGTCGTCCATATGGGCTTTTAATTGTCTTATTCTAGACTTTCAGCCTTTGATGGCATGTGCGCGTTGGCTGTTTTTCCTGGAACTCCCTAGTTTCATATTTAAGAAGAGAGAAATAAACGAAGACACTACCTCCTAAATCTTACCGTTTGTATGCCTGTTCTGTAATGACAGTTTATTTGGCAATAATATACCACCTCAAACAGGATCCCTGCTACCAGAAGGAAGAATATTGCTTTAGGAAACAGAACACCACACGTTCAGTATGCAGAAGATTTTGTCTCACGGAAGAAACCCAGTCAATGAGTCAGACATCTCCTAATCATTTCCAAGTCTCACATTTGTTAACAAGCAGGCTCACAGAATGAGTAGCTTTTCTATTCTTTCAAGACAGTATGGCTAAGGATCTTCTCTGTCATTTACTTCAAGATATGCCTCTGCCACAGCCCCTGCACTTAGTGTTTGAAGTATCAAACTGTATCAACCAAGCATTTGAGTGCTAGCTTGCAAAGCAAAGAGGTGAGATGTTTCAGGAGTTCAGAATGCAATACCAGAATACCCTATTGAAGAGACTTTCATAGTGATGCAGATGTGTTTAAGCAGAAAGTATGATTTCAAAACTGCTCAAGCAAGCATTATTTTGGTTCTCCTTACCTCACCCCAAACAGGGCTCTCAGTCAGTAAGGTCAACCACACAGACAACTGACTTAAAAGCAGAAATCACCAACTTGCTAGGTTTTCTGATGATGTGACTGACCCAATAAATCCCTACAATGGAAGAAGGCTCAGAGGGGACGGGCAAGGGTGATGTGCCATGAAGCTCAGACTGACCACAGTGACCCACCCACAAAGAAGCTGTCTTGACACAAAGGGGACATGAGCGTGGCCTTTTCAGATAAATACCTATCAACAGCTGAACAGATCAACTGGTAGTGTAGATGTTTCTCCTCAAGTTCATTTAAAAAGTATGAACGTCCCCTCAAGTTTGTGAAACCAGCATGAGGGGAGTACATACCTGGCTCAGCCCAGAGTGTAAAAACAGACAACTAGCAATAGAATTTTGAAGAGAACATGGGCCTCGAGCTGCCTTCAACCCACACGTGCCTTCCCAGCACCTAAGGATGACCAGCATCATGACAATGAGCTTATTAAATAGATCGCTAATGGGAATCACGCTGGTATTGATTGAACTGTGTATTGAAATAACTTTTGCTAAGTCAAACTACAAAATATACTAAAAACACAATACAAATGTATCATTCCACTAAACAAGAAATCCCATGTAGCGTCAACAGTCTTCAGATAAACGAGTTTGATATTAAAAATTACATGCTCCACATGTAGAATATCTAGAAGAACCTGGTCAGAGAGTATTGGACTCTGACAGATGATCACTTGATTACAAAAGAATATAAAGCTGTATTAACGTTCCATGTATGAACAGCATTACAAAACCTAAACCCACATCTTGATTAAGGCAAAATTCAATAAAAAGGGATTTCCTTTACACCGAATTCTAATATTACACATCACCTCTCAGATCAATAAAAAAAGCTATCAGCAGAGGTAAGGCAAAAAAATACTCTGGAGGAAAAGAGGACTCAGGTTTTAAGAACTACATAGCTAAAATGAAACAGTCACTGCGTGAAAAATCAGGACTGCAAAGCAAGTGCAAATGAAAAGGGACGTGGGGGAGCTGAGAGAAAACTGAGTCAGAACCAGAATTAAATATCTTTGTCACTAGATGGTAACAGAGTTAAGATACTGTCTCTTACCCGTTGGCTTTATAATCAGGTGAAAAGAACAGTGTATTTATTTTTTAAGCAACCCTTCAGAATTGCTGCGACAAGGCTGGTTGATTAAAAACTGCAAGACCCATTTTGTTCTTTGTCATCTTTAAGATTTAATATGTATCGCATTGGAAACACTTTTCCTAGCTGCCATGGAACTTTAATACAAAGACCTAACACCTGACAGTATTCTGACAGTGCCTAAACAACGAAGATATCCTACCTTGTACATAGCAAGTATGCATTGAACTGTTTTGGACACGTTTTGACTTGTTACATATCCAAATACATTTTCCCTGGCTGCTTAGGTCATCCCTGCTATTACCTCAGGTTTCCCTTCCCATAATATCAAGTTCCCATTTTTTGTAGGTAAAAAAGAAACTTACGCTGCATAGGCCTTAGCAATCCTCATGAACATAACTTCATCTCCTCCTTTATCTGGATGGTATTTTAGCGATAGTGCACGGTACTGTTTCTTAATTTCTGATACACTTGCTCCCTTAAAAAGGAAAGTTTTGAGTTATTAATAAAAATTCCTTAAATTAAACCCATTCTTCTATATCTATATTCTAAAGCACATTGTGCAATATTTCTCTGAACCATTCATTGAACTAAAGAATTATGTTCTAATATAAGATATCATGAAACTACATATGCATTTCATAGAAACATGATTATTTTTCTAGTAACAATTTTATAACCATTGCATTTTTAAAACAAGTTAGAAGTCGTAGTCTAACAAAAATACATTTAGATGGCTTTTTCTCTTTTTTTTTTTTTTTTTGGACTTCCTTATTCATCCATAGAAAAAAAAAGTAAGGCTGCTTTATCTGTTTGACAAATCTTATCTTTCCCTAAACATATTCGTGAATATGAAGAATTCTCACTTACAATATTCTTCTGTTTAAGCAAAGAGTTGATAGATCAAGTGTGATGGTTCACTTCATGGTTTGGCAGAAATAAATCTGTCAGTCACCAGGAACAGTGGATTGCCCTGCCACTTAAGAATGCCTTTGACTAGAATCATCCCACCCATAAATAATTTCAAACTTCTTGAACCAAGGGGATACACCACCTATACCTGAGAAGGAGACTGGTTTTTATTCTACTACAGCACATTGTTAAATGCCACCAACACAACCCCAGCTTTCAGATTGGACTGTGAACTGCACTAAGCTACCTGCTACGTTTCACAGCACCATTACCATAGGACCCTTCAACATTTTGTAGTAGAGGCGTCTAGGATGCTGACCTTAGCTGCATAATAAACACACAGGAAGTTATTAAAGAAGATGATACTGTTTTAATAAATTTAAATCAGAAATTAAAGTACCCTGAGGCTTCAGTTGCTGTTACTTTACCTCTCTTTATACAATGTGTCTATCACTTTCCCTGCCCTAGGTGTACCTGCTCAAGCAGGGTTGTTGGACAAGATTACCTCCAGAGGTCCCTTCAAACCCCTGCCATTCTGTGATTCTAGCACTATTTTTCAACAGTGTGCCTCCCTCATTTAATGCACAGGATTAATTTACTCCATAGTAAGTTAGACTTCAAGCAAAAACAGCAATTTCAAGACTAGATGAAGAGTGCCAGATTAGTAGCAGAAGCTGGAAGTTGGAGGAGAAAAAAAAATCAAGTCGCTGGAGAACAGCAGGGTTTTCACAGCCCACATGAATGATGCCCATTAAAAAAAAGAAATCCTGACTTTTTTCCCTCTCTGCCACAGAGATTGCATGTGATCCCTGATAAGCTGATGACAAACTTTCCGTCTATCATTAATTGCTTACTCCTCCTTTTCAAAAGCTAGGCTACAGAGGTTAGGCCTGACTTTCAGCAATGCTTAGCAGCTTAGGAGAGTTGGTGTCAGTGAGCACTCTGCTTGGAACACAGAGCTTCCCTATATTAACTGCTTGCAAAAATATTAAGACCCCAATTGTCTTACTTAAAGAATCCAAAATTATAATGAGTTTTGAGCTTCATCTTTCAGCCTTGGATCCAACCTGTAAAATGGCAGTAAGGATACTTATTCAAAAAATCAGTAATACTATCTGAGTGCCTTAAGCATTAGTGAATTTAAGTGACACGCTCCAAAAAAAAAAGCTATTCTATGTTCAAAACAAAGTGCTGATACTTTATATAAAATAAGGTGCATGTATGTTATCTGACTTTATCCATGTTCTGCCTCTCCTCTGGGAAAAGAGCACCCTTTTATAATCTGATATGCTAAGATAAGGTTAAAAAAATAATAATAAAAAAAAAATTTAAAATATCTTGGCCACAGGTCAAATGTAAAGAAAAGAATCATTGTGTACCAAAACTTTCAAGTTCTTGTCTGCAACTTTTTTTTTTTTTTAGTTCGGGATTTTTTTGTTGGTTTTAAAAGCAACTTCCATTGTCTAACAATACTTCAACATCTACATTGACATCTGTATCACTTCAACATCAGCAGTGCTGGCAACAGCTCTGAAGGTTCCACTTGAATGGTAACTGAAGAAAGCTGTTAACTTTCATGTACTCCGAACCAGAAGTTTTTCAAGGGGATTTAATAGACATTGTCTGATAGCACAGAAATACAAAAAACAAACATGCTCTGGAATCGTGGACTCTATTCTGAACCCTACTTCAACTGCTCTATCTTCACACCCACCTCTTCAACTCTGTTGTAACTTCTCTGGCTTTAATTCAACTTGTCCTTATGGCAATATACTCCATCCCTCTATCACTACATACATACATTTTTCCCCTCAGGGTTGTTACTTGTAGAAATTTGCCAAAGATAACAAAAGAAAATCCTCTGATGACCTAATCTCTAGCCTGGTTTGTTTAACCAAAGTTAACCCAGATACGTGAACAGTTCCAACAGATAATACTCCCGTGCGTCAGCGAAAGAACACAAGTCAGCAATCAGTCATTCACAGAGGAACTGAGCAGAGGCTGAATTTAAATAACTTGCCTCCACACGTGACAGGCTAGAGTCTACTTATCAGCTATAATGGCTTTCTTAGCCCAAAAAAAAAAAAAAAAAAAAAAATCAGTACCAGTGATGCCTACCCTTATGCTGACAAGGCACATCACTAGTGGCAAGAGATTTATTTTTTGATGTTCATTCCCTCACATACATATGAACAAAGTTCACAGTTCTCCCATACTAACAATATACATCAAGTTTAATTAAACAGGTATGCTCAAAGTTCTTCCACATTCTTGTGCTGAGATGTATCCACAGTTTATTTCCTTAGACAGGAGACTAAAACATACCTTAGACTTCAGAGGTGAAAAGATGAGTCTACTGCTACACAAAAGAGGAGCTTTGTATCAAGAAATAATTACCATAAACAGAGAATTTGCTTGAGGTATTGTGGTTAAGATGAAGAGAAGAGTTTGACAAGATTAAGTAAGAGTGTAAGAGATGTCCAGAAGGTCTATTTGTCTCCTGCGGATATGTAACTTCTTATACCCATTTTGAACCAGACCTTCAATATAAATAAAGCTACATGTCTGTTTTCTAGATAAACCTACACCTTTTTTTCCACAGTTGAACAAACCAATTGGCTGGTATCACTATTTAGAATTTGTTGTTTGCATTCACAGATGCAACTGAGATGCAGGGTAACCTTTCTACATCAAAACGTGCATCACCAAAACCCTTTAGTGAAACCTTTTGTTTACAAGAGAAATATTGCAATATTACAGTACAACTGTAAATCAAATGAATCCACATACTTGTTTATGCAGCTTATTCAGCAGCATCCCTAAAAACAGCTATTGAGAGAATTTTCACAGGGCATACAAAGCAGAATGACTTTTTGTTTTACTACACCAAGCGAGGAAAACAGAGTAAGATTCAAAATAGATTAAAAAACCCACCTCACAATACTAAGAAAGTCATTAGAATATTGAAGGATTTAGGTATGAAAGTTATAAATTAGTACAGATACAGGCAAATAACATCTAATGTCTGACTTTACAATATGCAGCAGCAACTTTCAGATGCCAAAATAGAACCAACCCACTAGATAAACAGAATACATTCACTAAAGTTAAAAAAAACAAGTCTTAAATTTGACATCTAATCATAAAATACACAGTTACAGTAGTACAGACTAGTAAATGATGCTATTACTTACAGGATCCAAATGTAAAACCTCGTAAGGGTTGTATTCTTGATACTCTCGGTCCGTTTTGGAAACTTTATATGCAAGAAACAAAAATAACGCCCAGCCAGCAAGGAGGACTATCTTCCTGTTTGGAAGAAAGACTTTTTTAAATGTACAAACCCACTAGATGTAGCATAATATTTTATACCACTCTTTGAGAAACAACATTAAAATAGGAAGAATCATTAAAGCCATTTTAAAGCGGGTATGAGTATTTCAGTTATAACACCACCTTTGACACAGATGAGACGAGCTGCTTTGACTTCTAATTAACTTGTTTTCTCACTTTTTTTTAATAAAGGCAAGTCACTATCAAAGACACTTTCCATTCTTTAACTGTCTGTCCTCAGCAGGTATATAATAATATTTCCTATTTTTAAAGGATGACTTTAACCCGATCCTAGACAAAGTCAATGTTAAAAAAACAAAAAGCTGAAACAGATGCATAACAGACCATCAACTTGGAACACACAAATTATTATTGATTTATATTTGAATATTGTTTTGAATATTTAATATGTAAACATAAAGACATCACTATCACCACTAATTTCAGTGAAGGATTATTTTTGTGGAAAAGTAAATGAATTTTTTACTTATTTATTAGTGCTGAGGTTCACTGGTTTAATTTAGCAGATATTTTATAAAGGACAAACAGCATCCATCTTGATTTCAAGCCCTACTAGATAATAATTATTAACTATTAATTATTCAAATATAGCAGATTGCAGATGTCTCTGCTGTGACACAAAGTCATTATTATATAATTCCAGCTGCTTTGATTACTGGATATATACACACACAAAGAAAAATGTAGGAATCACTTTAATGGAAAGTCATACAAATGAAACATAACTTACTTTACTGTAGGAATTATGTTCTGTTGTGGTTTTAACAGTCGCAAACGATACCACAAGCATCTTCCATATACATTCCTTATATTCTTTAATCGAATTTGCTCTATAAAAATAAAGGGAAAGATTGTCATTAACCAATCCGACAAAAAGCAGAACAACAAACATGCTCACTTCATGTTGAAATAGTCTTCCAACTGACCTCGTACTCCCTAACAAAAGGTCCAGCAATATTGGAGGAAAGAATGTTTATCCATTTAAGGGACACTGCACATCCATACACATAAGAAGTCAGTCAGACTATTCTGCACTACCTAAAAAGAACCCATTGTGTTTTCCACACAACACACAGCAACCCTCACGTGTGAACCCAGCCTTTGCCTGGCTAATGTGCACCTGAAAATTTTACTTCTGCCATTTTATACTCAACTTCAACAAGTCTCCCATTTTAGTAAGTCAGTTGTGTGCAGGAAAAACAAACAAAACCCCAAAAAACCTAACCCACATGCAAAACTGTTTGTATACAACTAAAGAGTGCAGCTAGAGCAACAGCTACTTCCTCAATTCAAAACATGATGCATTTTCCTCCTCCTTGTAACATCTGCTTTTTATAAGTTGCCTTCATTTAGGTTTTTCCTGTTGAATGGGTAGAAGAAGGAAGATTAAGATAATAGCTATTTGCAAGCCATGTAGTAGCTCAGTGGCCCTTGGCAAGACAGTATATGCGTTAATGACAAACTAGCCAACAAGATTTCCTCCCATGTCCTTTCAGGACAGGATGGGACTGGAAGGAAATTGTATTTATCCTATCAACATCACCATGACAAGGCATGGAAGCTCTCGCTGTTAAGAGTTTTAGTAGTATTTCAGAGTTATTCAAGACCAACTTAGTCTTAGCATAAAAGACTTCTTTGACCAAGAAAAGTATGGTGGAAAGCAAATAGCTTATACATAATTTCTGTAAGCACTGAAATTATGTTATAAAGTGACTTCAATCCTTTTTGTCTTTTAGGTATCTTATCTATCCATAGACTATGCAGTCTGACCTGCAACACTTCTCAAGTGAGGAATTCACTTTAATTACCTCATCTGCAAAACACAATGACCGCTTGGCTGTTTTCAGACTAAAGGAGAAAGAATTAAGAGGGAAAAAAATCATCCTGTCTCAATACATTTAGATATTGCTGGTGAAGAAAGTGACTAAATTTGCCAATTTAAAAGAAGTTTGTGAACGACCTAAAAGCAGAAATTCTATTAATAACTTTGATCCAAAGCACACATCAGTCACATCCCAAAAAGTCCTAAATCTCAACATTGCACTTCTAACAAGGTGATGCCCTCATCTTAACTAATACAGCAGGTATGATACATGGAAACACTTTTCTCTGGCAAATTTCTAAAAGGTGGTCGTGGAAGACAGTGATGACCTCTTCAGTTATTCTGAAGATACTAGGGGGTGGGATATAGTACTCAGTCATCTACTGGAATTTCTAAGCAAGCATGCAATTCAGATTAGACATCTAGAATTTCAATTTGCAGTCACCAAACTATCTAAGGCCATACAAATATGACCATAAATGCCAACATTGTGCACCAGATGAACCATGAGTTCAGATTTAACCTGGATCAGATGTGAGCACAAGATGGTATTTCAAACTCTGTCTGATTTAGCAGAAATAGAGAGTGGGAACACAGATGATACCTGGCCGCCCACAAACTAGTAAAGCAGTCAAATACTAAAGCTTGCAGAGATGAGGTACCGGAACCAGAAAAAGTCTATCAGATTATTCTGAATAATTTAATTCTATAAACTATATCTTTGCTAAAACTCAGTATAGCATTAAACAGTTTGATGGGGTTCCTTGAGAAGATTAGTAGTCCCGTCATTCCCAAAGAGGGAGAGTGATGGAGATAAGGAGGGTAGTTCAATCCCTTGCATCTGATCCAACTCTTGCAGGACGTCAAAACAAGCTTTGAAACTTGTCTTACAATTTTGTTCAACAGATAAACTATACAAGTATTTTGCAATTCTCTTGATCTGCAAAGATTGTTCACATACTTAAAACAGGTACTAAACATGAAAACTTGCTAAACAGAGAGGATATTACTAATATTTGATTAAGCAACTGTGCACTTAGTTTCACTTGTGTAATGCTTTAGAAAGCACTGTAAAGTAAAAAATATCAGAAGACAATGAAAACTGTTAAAATGCAGCACTGACTCCCTACTGGTACAATGCAAAATAATTTGGCATTTTCTCTTTGCAACTTTTTGTTTAAGGACAAAAATTGTGGGATATCTCTATTGGTTCAGAACTGGATCCACCACAACTAGAAGTGAGCTAACTGTTACTTTAATATTAAACTACATTTTTAAATGCAAAAATAAGAGACATCATCAGCATGTAGACCTGGCATTTCAAAAAAAGCTGATGGTATTAAGGACTAGACAGATGATTAAGTTATGAGGACTAAACAGCTCTGTTACAGAAACAGGGAGGAAAATGTTCAGGGTGTTTTAAATGGTCACTGGACAACTATAAGCCAGAGTGACACTTTTACAAAAAGAAGTCACCAGTGCTATTTGAACAAATCAGGCATCACAAGCCTCATAGAAGACACACATGCTCACATTAAGCATGAATTGCTTATTTCAAACATTGTTGATAAATTCAGTTGTGCAGTGCTGAAGCAAGATGAAACCAACGGTTCAGTTCAACCACACGGACCCAGATCAGCTACCTGATCCAATCTGTATCACATCCCCACACAAATTTCTGCAGCACGTCCAAGGGGCAGCGCTGTTTGGTAACTCTATCAACTGACTACACTGCTTGCAGAAGTACCTAAAACTAGCATGAAAATGGATTACCACTGCACTTGGAGAACTTTGTTTACTCAATCTTGTAAAACTAAACCTAACAGGATATGACTCCTTTTAATGTTTTGCTATGATGCTTTTAACAAGCTGCTGTCCCATAGCTTTAAAAATCTGTGCCACCATGCCCCGGTTCTCAAACCTGCCTACTGTCCAAGCCTACAAGTGCCCAGTGACTCTCTTTCCCTCCCTTTGCATCCTCCCTGGAAGAACAGCCAATACCCTTCACCTTACCATGCCAAAATGCTTCCAGAAGGCCCATCAGGGAAGGCATCGTGGACAACAGAAAGAGTTGTGCAAGGTAAACTCAAGAGTGGGGATACGGTGAAATAAAAACTGACCACAGGGAAAATGAGGCTAGAAACTAAAGGTGTTTTGTAATAACTAGAGAACAGAGGTTTTGGAACAGCCTTCCAGTAACAGCTGCAGGAGTCACATTTTTTGAACAGTCCGACAATAACACCACAACAACAAAAAAAAAAGAAAGAAAAAAGAGGCAAGCAGTGTGAGCAAAAATTAAGCCCTTTGCATAGGTATACAGTACACACCTAGACAGTTAGAGTTCCCAGCAATGATGTCCTGGAACAGCTATGCTGCACAGGGGAACCTCTTCAGACAAATACTGAATTAAGACATGATGCTAAGCAGCCATCGCTTCCCCCCCACACCCCCATACACACACATCTGAACAGCTCTGGATCAAATATAATTATAGTTGACTAAACCATATCAAAGAAAAAGCACCTCATTAATTTCTTTCCAATCTTGGTATGGCAATGGTCTCATTTGATTAACAACCTCAAAAGGAAACAG
Organism: Phalacrocorax carbo; assembly: GCF_963921805.1. NCBI lineage: Eukaryota > Metazoa > Chordata > Aves > Suliformes > Phalacrocoracidae > Phalacrocorax > Phalacrocorax carbo. Next base: position 79,204,935 of record NC_087515.1, on the reverse strand, counting down.
GCACCAAAAAAATGAATGATTGTTTATAGTTATCTGTTCTGAACATAAAAAGAGAATCAAATTCTTCCCAAATTGAGGCTAAAGTCCAGACTATTCAAATTGTTCAGAGCTATCCTGAGGCAGTTCCTCTGTCACATGTCATCATTAACACATATTCACTTGTGGAATTCAAAAACAGGCAGCTACTTGGGAGAAAGGAGGAATACAGGCAGCATCACTCCCAGCTTAGGCAGAAAGCCACTGGCAAAACATCACCCTGAGTAAGAAATCTATATTCCTGCTGTATCCAGGAAAAACAGGCTTCCTGTTTATTTACAGACAACATATGTGATTGCAGCAGCGAAAATACTTACCTTGTTAGGAAGAAATTGGTTCTGGGGATGGGCGGAAGAAGAAAAAGTAACAAAAAAAAAAAAAAGGCTAGCAAGAGCCAGAATACCAGATAATTGCTTAACAAAAGCAGCAATGTATTCCTAATGAGCAAGTTGTGGATAAATCAGGTCCTTTCTTATTTCCCTTCCTCTCCCAAGGAGCTTTCCTTCACACAAGTGGATTTGCCATGCCACAGAACTGGCACACTGTCTCTGCAATATCCTGCAGACCCCAGTCATGCTGGAGTAAATACATTACATGCTGCTCAGGGTAAAGCTTTGCAGTGAAATAGGAACTGTACCTTCTTTGCATTTTAGCTCTGGAATCCTTGCTCTGTCAGGGAAAGAAAGAGGTTCAGAGTCTGAAAAGCAGAGGAGAGTTCTCTGCTTCTTCTTGCTCCAGATCGTGACTCCCCATTAAAGCATAAGAACACTGTCCTTTGATATGGGATTACATGGAGACAAGTGTGGGGGAAAAATGTTTTCCTTCTAGTTAAAAATGACTTCTTATTTGAAGGGTTAAAACCCTTAACAGTAGTGAATCTTTCCTACAGTTTTTAAAATAGGTATTAAACAGCCTTGAAAAGCAAACACATAATGCATCCATGGGCTCTTGAATTAATCTCACTAACAATAGACCATGCATCAAGGTACTGTTAAAGAACCCCCATCAGATTAGGATGTAGAGTGCCAGTTCATTTCTATAAATAATCTGGGGAAGCATCCCATTGTTATGGATGCATCCAAAATCCCTGAGATTCATAAGCAATTTTTCATCAGTACAACTCTCTTACTTTCAGAGGGTTCTCACAAATGCCTATTATATCTTAACAAATGTTTGTGAATATCCAGCCAAAACTCCATCTTAATACACTCTTCAAGCTCTCAAGAAATAAAACAATTACTGGTAAAAAATGAAACCTGAGTGCTATCTCTTTCAATTATTCAGAAAGAGCTAGTCAGGTGCTCCAGTGACACTAGTAGGTATTTTAATCCAACATTGTCTAAAGCTTTTAGACAAATGAAAATAAAAATCAAGACTCTAGCACAGCAAGACTACTAGTAACTAAACGGGGAAAAAGTTCATTTGGATGCTAATGCGCTTACTACTTCTATATGAAAATAAAGTAATTAACAAGTATTTTAGACTTTTGCTTCCTTAAAGGTAGCTGTCCATTTTGTTACATACCTAACTAAAGAGTGACTAAAGATCACTGAGTTGTAAATTTAAGATATAAACAAATTTATGTTGAATCCAAAGAGGTATGCAACACCTGAATAACAAGCTCAAAGCAATGATTTAAAAAGGAGAAAAAAACCCAGTCTTTGGTCTTTAATTCTCTTACTGTGCGACTAAAAGTTCTTTTGTATTCCAGGCAACAATGCAGGTATCAGTAGAGAATGCTTAAGTAAACAATTTACTCTCTTTTGTCAGAGTTTACTTATGCCTCTTGAATATCCAAGTTTTCAGAGAGAGAGATTTTAGGAGGAATAATCCACAGGTGTCTGCTTTTTCTGGGTTGGTAACTCAGACCTTGGGTATCCCAGAACAACTGAACGTTTGAGGTTGGAAGAGACCTCTGGAGATCATCTGATCCAACCCTGCTGCTCAGAGGAGGGTCAAAGCAGCAGGTTGCCCAGGGCTCTGGCTGTAGGCCTTTGAATACCTTCAGGGACAGAGACCCCACAGTCTCTCTGAGCAACCTGTTCTAGTGTTTCAAAACCCTCACAGAACAAAAAATATCATGTCTGTCTCAACATCTGCTTGCTCACCCATCACACAATGGGTGAAGAACACAGGGCACAAACACAGAAGGAAGCTGATCACAGGTTGGATTCACTCTTTCCATAGATTACATACAACCGGTGGCCTACAACTCAGCCATGCCTGACTTAAGTTTGGTTTCGACGTTCACCCATACCCATACCTTACTGGCACACAGACAGACACTGCCTTTCTGCACTTCTCACCTGCCCCCTCATCGTAAGAATACAAAGTCTTTTGCTTCTCATACAAATATTGTCTTCAAAAACCAAGGCCTTTATAAAAACACAGTAACTGCATATTGCTTTACCACAATCTGATCACCACCTTTGGCAGTAGTACTGGTGACTAGCAAAGTAGACATGCTTCTATCAGCACATGAGAAACACAAAGTATGTTGGCAACACGGGCACTGCCAGGCAGCTCAGGAACACAAGCACTTGTGTTGCCAGAAGAATCTGTGAAACACGTGCTGGTATGACTTCACAAAACATGTTAAAAACAGTACCACAGCAAGAACGAACCACTTATGTGGGCAATGACCAGGGCACCAGATAACTGGGCTATGCCAAGACATCAAAAGAAAGATCTGGGATACAAGTCATCTTGGGCAAACACCATAAAGCAATACAAATTCAGAAGCACCTCACAAGTTTTGTTTTATTTTTAGTAACCCGTTACTTCAGAAATTACTTGACTCCTTCCTGACAGTAAAGCAGAAGTGGTCTTCACTGTTCTACTATTGAAAGGGCTTGAGAAGTCTCATAGATTTCCTTCTGAAGAAACAGGAGGATCCATTTTATCCTTACAAATGCCTGACAGACAATCCCTACCTAGACCTAACCTGTTTAAATTTCTAGAGGCTCCAACAAGTGCTCCAAAAGAAAACCTAATAGAGATTCTTCTTCATTTATTACATCCTCCTGAGAAAAGAGACAAGATTACACATTTATTGGAGATAGGCAACTCCGGAAGAGAGGGAAAGAGGTACACCTGGAATTATACAGAAGCTTTAATCACCAGAATCTTGTTTCAGCTGCAATACACGCAGGTCAGTTCTAGGAAGAAATGCCACAAAACAAGACTATTAGCATCAGTACTTGTTTCTAAAGCATATAAAAGTTTAAAAAGATGATACTGTAAATTTTTAGGACAACCAAAAACTAACAAAAAACCTAATATCAAGAATAAATGGAAGCCACCAGTTTTCCATCATTCTACCTCAAACAGTAGGAAAGAAGTATTTCCTAGCCTCCTGTGTCCTTTCTGCCTTCAGGCTGCTAAGAAAAGCAAAGGCAGCAAGTCTAAAATACAGCCCCAGTGGACTCTTGTCAGAAAAAGAAGTATGAGGAGGTGCATATGGAACATTCTGCCCACCAGATGCAGACAATTCACCGTAAGGAGAATGCTGCCTGGTTTCAAAAGAAGAGGACTTCTTTCAGCACAGAACACGGAGTGACAGAGTTCCACAGCCTGGGAAATTCCAAGATCACTTGAAAGACAGACTTTTACAAAACTTATTTGCAGCATGTCACCCTCTCTCTACCTCTGTCTTGGAAACTAGTACCTGTGGAATGCATCAAGAGATGCAAGTAATACATATAGCATGCAAATCTTGAGTAAAGGTTATGATCCAACGGTACCTCGGCTCTAAGCATTAAGCCTGTTCTGTTAAAACTGAGGGAAAGAGGCTCATCTGAAACACTGCTCTTGAGAGTTTCTGATTTTGATAGGGTTTTTTATCCAGAGTTCTACAGTTTTAATCCTCTAAAGTGTGCACTAAATAGGTTCCTGTTTCCTTTCAACAGCTATATATATACGCATCTGTACATGTACACAATGTATACACACACACGAGCTGAAGTCTTGGACTTTTTTCTACTTCAACAATCACAGAGATTAAACAATGGTATGGACAATTTATTTCTGATGTCTTGAACTGAGAAGCGCTCTCTCTTTTAATCACAGAACCACTTCTCAGAAAACAGGTGATGAATACAAGTATGAAAACGCTACCCTACTGCCTTACTAGGCCATTTTGCTTAACTATTGACATTTTCCTCAATTATTGTAAAATAGAATCCACATGGATATAGCACAGTACCCAGGAATAATATAAAAATCACAGGATTAGGAAAAAAACCTACACTTACTCTCAAAGAAAGTCACTGACAAACACTGATAATCATGTTTTAAAGCAGCAACCCATCTTCCCTGGCAACAAACAGGCAGGATTCGAACTCCCAGTAACTCAAAGTCAGCAGCTCCTCGAAGTACTAAATAATTTCAAACCTTAGTATAATAGGATTGACTTCTAGTGTAAAACCCCATATTATGAGGCATTAAGTAAATTAAATTGATTTAAAAGTGTTCTAAAAACACAGTTCCTTAAATCCAAAAGCCTTTAAGTCACCACTAGCATTTCAGTTAAGATTATTTTTTTTTAAAAAAAGAGAAAAGCATGTTTCAGGACTTTGAACTGACCACATCAGTGAAGAATTAAATTATCTGAATACATGCTTTCTAATTTTGAGGTATATTATTGTAAGAATCTGCCTCATTACCCCAACTTGATCTATAAAGAGGTCGCGCCCAAGTTAGCCTCCACTAAAACATTTATAGCTGAATAATCTCTCCCTAGTTGTTTTCAACAATATTTTTTGTCTAGTAAATACTCATATAAATAACCAAAAAATGTAACCTGTTTTGGGTAACATGTTGTTGTTAACTATTAAGACTCCAAGCAATTCATAAACTACAGAAGGTCCTGTGGAAGACCTCAATATAAGCAAGGCTTCTTTTCTAGAGTATGTTTTGCAGCAACTAAACTAAGCGTAAAAGGGACAAAAAGTAACTTTTCATTCACACACTGTTCCACACACATTTTCTGACCAAAAGAGAGCATTTGTTACTAATGACTTCAATAAATAGTAACACAAGATGACTCCACATTTTGAAAGTTACATTCTTTTCAGAGTTTACTTGCTTGGACTTCAGGTTACAGCCTTGCTGGTCTCAGGGCACAGTTCTACATTACATTACATCTAATCAAGCCATTTTCAAGCCTTCTTCCTATTAAGTATACTGCCTCATTTGTGCAACTTTTAAGATACATGACCTAAATTGTCAAATTTATAGTAGGGCTGGACCTACAGGTGCATCAGCAAAACTTTAATGGAATCTGAGAGGAATCAGAATCATGGCTGGTTTAAGATGGAACAACACCCACACGAGTCAAGGTTAACAACTTCAGATTAAATCAAAACAACGCTGGGCTCCAAGACTTACACATTCTTAATTATTAGCTGTATTTTATCGGTTTGGTGTGGGGACGAAACCAGAACACATTCAATCCAAAACAAATCTAGACAAGTCACTTAGCATACCATCCATCACTAAAAATGCCTGTATTCAGCATTGTTCTGATGCACACCTTGAAGAAACTATAAGGGACAGAATTAGTATATGCAGGGATAAGTATCATACTTCTATTTATCATCAGTGGGGCTTTTGTAAAAGGAAAGAGTTTTACAAACTTGAGTCCTCTTACGCATGAAGAGATCCTGCTGATACAGTCTGTGGTTTCCAAAAGGCTTTTTAAAGGTTCCCTCAAAGTCTTGAAAGAGGACAACCATCTAACTACTGGAAAAATAAATATGTGACTAGCAGACAAGAGTAAATGGCCAATTCCCACAGCAGAAAGAAATCGTCAGGAGTTCTGCAGGAACCTGTGTTGGAACTATGATACTCACATGTCACTAATAAGTAACCTGAGTAAAGGGATGAGCAGTAAAATAAAGCTTCTGGACAACATTAACTTATTCCAGGTAACAAGGGCAAGGGTATCCTGAAGAAGTGTAAAGACCAAGCAAGCACACTACAGAATGGCACATGGAATTCAGGTTATGAAAATGTAAAGAGCAGCAGGAACTATCATTATAGACATATGGATATGGTATATAGATATAGATAGATCTGGTAGTGTTGGGTTGACAGTTGGACTGATGATCCTAGAGGTCTTTTCCAACATTAATGATTATATGATTCTATATAGAAAATCTATATCTCTACATAGAATGTAGAAAACATATTAGACATATACATATGGATAAGCTTGGGGCTGATCATTACCTCTCAGGAATGCAATCTTGATGTTGTGAGAAACTGTTCTATGAAAACCTCAGCTGAATAATTTTTAGTTATAAAGACCAAAGCAAATGTTTAGAGCATTTCTGTGAGGAAAAGAGAATATTATTCCACCACATAAGCTTAAGGTATGTACAACCTTGAGTATGATGCACAGTCCTAGTCCCCATCTCTCAAAGAGAGGCAACTAGAAAACAGTCACTTAAAGTGAACAAGGGCCATTGAATGCATGAGAAGATTTATGTCCAAAATATAAGCTACAAATCTTTTGGCTGGGAGAGAGGAAAGTGCAAGGAGAGGTAACAGAGGGCTGTAAAAAACAAATGACAGCCAGGACAGTCAGGATTGAATGTTTACTGCCTCTTCCAGTAGAGCAAATAAGGATCGTCAAATAAAATCAGAAGCCAATGCAAAACAAGGGTGATAGTTTGCAGTGTGGGTCGTAGAGCTGGTAAACTTCTTGCCACTGGATGGTACAGATGCAATGCTAAAAGAGAGTCGCTGTTGAAAACTGGAAGAGTATGCAAAGGAAGCAGCATTTATGCTTGTCCTGTTACCCCCTCCTTGAGGAATACACTTTTATAATATCGTGTAAAGACAACATCTGACCTGACCCAGTATTGGTAAGCCTTTGTAGAAGTCATAATGCTAGCATATACCCTGGTTTCAAATAGTTCAACCAAAATAAAAGCATCTTTTGAATCTAAAATGCATCATCTCCAACAGATATATATATTTAGAATGCTTGTAAGTAATTTTCTGTACAACAGGAATATTAAGTGAAAATCTGAAAACACCTCTTCAATCTTCTCAGCTGCACACTTTTTAAAAGACTTGTGCAGACACAAATCTTTTTGCTGAGGAAAGGAATGAAGTACCTGGTTTAGGCTTCTCCCTACTCTTTGTGTTGTCCAGCCAGCATGACCTCCCTCACCGTGATATGGAGGCACATGTGTGTCAGGTCCCAGCTAACAACTGAGGGAAAAGGACTGCAACTCCCTCAGCAGGGGAAGGCAGCACCACGGGATCAAAGGACACAGCAGCCCAAGTCTAGACTTGTTCAAATTGCTGCAGATCTACACCCCTCTTTCACAAGCATGAATTTGAAGGAAAAAAAAAAAAAAAAAAACAAACACAGACACACACCAAACCCAAAAGCCTCACTTTGGAATTGATCCCATTCCTCATCATTTACCTTGCTGCTCTCTCAAATTCCTGCTCCTACTGCAAGAATGGTTTAACTGCTCATAAAGCCATAACTGAATCACCATAGTTTTCCTTTGAATATATCAAGTTAAATAGCACTAACTTGAATTCTCTAACTTGTAGCCTGAACACCCTGGTAGTTCAGCATCACCTACATAAGCAGTCAAGATATCCCTGCAGCAAGTAGAAAATGAACAAGATACACAATAGAACTTTTACAATGCTGTTTTCATAAGCTTCAATAACAAAGGTTAAATTTAAAGAAAAATAGAAACCGCTTTATTTTCATGTACATGTAATGAGAGATAAAGTTCTTGTAATAGCTTGATGCTTATCTTGCAACAAAAAGCTTTTCAGCATTAAGTGTTCTGGACAGTCTTGAAGCTACACAACTAATCTCTAATACAGGGTTATTAATTTTATTTTACTGCTAGAGGCTACAACGCGTATAATACCACAATACTTTAGAAAAATTCTGTGAAAATGCATGCCTTTTTTCCAAGTAACAGAGCAGTTTAGATAACTGTCCAAATGCTTTGTTTTGAAAAGTATTTTAGAGGTAATTGCTAGGCATTACTAATGACATCTCATGACATTTGCCCTTTCTTCAAATGTTTCTGAAAAAACCCTACTGCTTCAAAATAGAAATATAGTAAAAAATTAACAAAATAGTATTAAGTATCACCATTATATTCTACTCCCCCTTTTAATAGTCACCTAATACATTGGGGTTTTTCTGACCTTGAAATAGTACACTCAATCTCTCAATATCTTAATAAAAAATCAATTTACATCTAATAAGAGTTCTTAAATGTCAAATTGAGTTTCCCTGACTCTCTTCCTGCTTCCCAACACTGTGCTCAATGGTTATATTAACAGGAAAGGATAAGCACAGGCACATACGGCACAAAATGGTTATATTCACAGACATCAAGTTTTCACATCCATGCCCATCCGCCACATAAGTATTAGCAATGAGGATGGCATCCTGTCCTTTTACCCTGTCCCTTACCAGCATCCTGCACTTTTATCCCATACTACCAAATACCAAAATGCTGTGGAATACTTCTGAGGTAAGGCTGATGAGAATTCAATGAGCTGTGAGCAAGGACCAGGGTCACAGTCAACCCACTCCAACCCATCTTATCTCATCAGAGGATTAGAAGCAGCACAGAAGAATTTTACGCCAGAGTAGGAGCAGCAGTATTAGTACTGGAATGTCCTTCCTCTCCCCCAGCTGCTGTAAGGTACAATGCTCATTACTCCATTACAAATAAAAGAGAAAAAATGCTGCCTGCATTCTCTACATTGGCTTGAGTCATACCCAAGCTGCAGACTCACTGTTTGTCCTTAAAGAGCTGAATAAACTTTACAGCCTCAGTTCCTCTACTTCCATCTTAAAGCAGGGGATTAAAATGAATCTCTGAAGACAGCCTGGAGATCTACAGATGAAAAATGCACCAAAAAATTACAGAGAAACCTTCATATTTATGATATTACATAGAGACATCCAGTATAGTGGGGCAGATATACAGAGAAGTATGGTTCCTAATACAGTAAACCTTTACAGTAGGACTTTCTCAGGAGTTCTATTCAAGGTTTTGAACATGGATACCAAGTGCTACCTATCTACAGTAGTAGGCAAAACCCCCTACTGCTTTAAAATAGCAATACAGCAAAAAATTAACAAAATAATATTAAGTATCACCATTATAGTCTATTCTCCCTTTTGATAGACATCTAATAAGTTATCTTTTTTTAAGTATTTCTGTACTTTACCCAGCCTCAAAGCAAAAAGGCTGGACTAGAACATGGTTTCTCACACTGCTTATGCTACTACCTAGAGGCATGATGTCTTCAAAGATTAGCAGGGAACAGCCTCATTTAACCAGATTTTTTTAAAGTTTCATTGTATTAGCCCAGTATTCTTCAAGAAAAGTTTAGCTACATCTCAGAAACAGAAACATTTGAGAAGGCAGGGTGCAGGAGAAAAAGGTTAGTGAGCACCAGGACAACACACAGCTGCGGGGGAACCGTAAAAAAGAAAACAAACATTTTATTTCTATCACAATGACAGTAAACTATACAGCTTTTATCCATTTCATACCAATATTTTTTTCCTGGATATGAAAATGTAGCAGGTCACCTTTTTTCTTTCCATTCCTACAGTAAGTTTTTCTGTTCTTACATTTCAAGAAGGAAGATCTACATTCCAAGCAGAATAGCTCCTACAGCCTCTTTTCTCTCAGAGAATAGACTGCAAGAGAAAACTTCCATTAATGTTATCCCTGAATTCACTGTTATTCTTTGGGGTTTCTGAATTGTTTTCAACACCTTGTTTTGTTCAAGTTACTGTAAAAGGCTTCTGAGCCTTTTATTCTTTCCAACAGCTTTGTAACACATTATGAATACCCAGTGCCCTAAAACAGGATAATTATTTAACACAGACCTAGATCAACTAGAAAAATTGGATAGAACAAGCTTTCACAGATACATGTACTTAACTATGAAGTACATCACAACTTATGACCACCTGTTTCAGCATAGCTTTGTAGTTATGAGTCTCAATTCAGCAGCACAGGTGTAAGTCAAAAAGCCCACAAAGTTCAGCAGACATGTCAGCATCGTGCAATAACTGGCACGTTATCCAACTAAATTCATTCAGCTCTTCCTCTCCATTTCCTTTCTGGATGTGGTTTAATCCACAGAAGCCTACAGTGAACCTGGTTCAAAGCCAAGTCCAACAACATGAAGATAGTTTGATGGGCCTTTATCCATCCCTAATTGCTGAGAAAAACATCTTTTCTACAACTCTTATAACTGATTTTTAAAAAAACAACTTAAATTCCCATTTCAGAAAATACTTTAGTTAAGAAGTAAATCTACACCAGAATAACTTTTTAGCAACTGTATTTTTTGTCCCAAGAGAAGAACAGTCCTTGCAATAGTTTTCCTCACAGTGATTATGCTAAAGTTATACCAATATTTACCCAAAACAGAGGTAATCCACAAAAAGTATGAACTGCTTTTTTCTTTTATTTAAAAAAAAAAACAAAAAACAAAACAAAACACACATATTTTAAACATACAAGTCAAGGATAAACAACCATCACCACCACTGAAGGAATCAGTCTTCTCCCCTCCCAGCTCACAGTCACATCCCAGACATCCACAAAGTGAGTCCTACCCCAACGTCAATACACGTTAACAGTAAGACAGAAAAAAAAAAGCCAAAACTTGTTTTAGCTCAAGTGAGTTTCTTCTAATCCCTCACACTGCCCAGGTGCTGTTTGGCACAAGGGAGGGGGAGAAATACAAGACTTGCTTTGTTAGAGCCCTGCTACCTTGAAGCAGTTATGAAACTGCAGCCCAAGACACAAAGCTGAACAATTAACCTTTTACAAGAGCCTTATTAGGTCTACAATGAACACCGAGGAAATAACTGGGACAAATCTGTTTTCCAAAGTCAATTGCCTGCTTGTTTGGTTTATCAAAGCAGAGGTAATGAAATTATAGGACAGTTCACAGGGTGACTACCACACTACAGCAAAACCCTCCCAAATATAAATATTGACCCCTACTAGAGGCTGCAGCAACACCTCACATGAACTCTCTCAGAATGCCTTGAGAAAGCAGGTTCAGACATCCAAGAAATAAAAGCAGCTGAAATTTTACTCAGGACTAGAGAGAGACAAGTTAAATCATGCTGTTCTTCAAGACAGTAGTATTGAAAAGGCCTTCCAAAAGTTTACTTCAAAAAGAACTAAGACCAAAATCTTAATGGTCTGCCAAAAAACTATCCTGCTAAAAATATGACATTAGGTAACACATTCTGAGTTTTCTCAAAGTAGTAAAGCAGTGTAGATATATTCTTATCTTCCAATCTTCACTACAGCAAAAACAACACCTTTTTTTTCCCTTTACTACATTTACTACAAAACTACAGCACAGAACAGATCCTAAAACATTACGGACCATCAGCAATCCCCAGATTTCTGGTACTAAACCTCACCTGAAGAGAGCTGTGAAACGTTTTGCACTCTCGTTCCTCCCCTCTGCTGGCTCTCTCTGTGGTGTCAAGTACCAGTAATCCCTGCTAGTGCATTTCTAGAAGGAAACAGTGAGCACTGAAGGCTCGACCTCAATGCTGTAAGTGTTTCACTCTTGCTTCAGACTAGCTCCAGTCTGCTCTCACAAATCGATGTGGCTGAAGCACATCTAGTTTTTACCAAAAAAAATTAATCTGCTCAGTGTCTTTCAGGTACTCTGGTTTGCACTGCAAGAGGGTCTTGAAGGGAGGAAGACAGGTATGTAATTTGCTTCACAGAAGTTCACTCAGATTCAGTCTTCTCGCTCCTGGCGGGCTCTGCTGCAGCTGGAGCTGAAAGAGCTAGCTAGTCCACCTGGGCCTCACGAACTCTGCCCAGGGCCACAAAGGCATCTCTACACTGGACTCTACCACAGAAGGACAGAACACGATTCCAGAACAAAAACGTCGGTCCTACACAGAAAGCGCAGAGGTCTTGACAGAGCTTATTCAGTGTGGCCCTGTACCGTGCCTCAACTGTTTGGAAGACCTGCTCTAAATTAGTATAAAAAAAAACCCCATCTCTTATCAAAGTCTAGATATTCCCGCTCATTACAGGAATCAGAAACTGGAAAATTTATCTTCTGAAGACATAGGTCCTCTCTTAGCTTCCAAAATTATACATGTGCTTTGGTTCACCTGGTTTTTTTCAGTCATCTTTTCTGATAACAAGAAGTCATGGCCAAACAATCAGCATTTTGCATCAGCAGAAGGCTTTAATTTATTCCTGAAATTCGGTTCAAATGCTGCAACAGGTATGGTTGAATACATACGAAGTTGTGTGAAGGCTGTTCAGAGGATTTTGCTAGGAACGAGTCACACAAGAGCCATCCACTTCAACAACAAGAACACCACAATGAAGTAAGAGAACTCTCCAGTAGTCCTGAATGTGGTCTGCACAATGCCTCAACTCTTTGCTTGAAAAGAACCTGCAGAACAGAACTCAACCAGGGGACAGTAAGCACACTATGAAACTGTATGCTAAAAACTGGACTATACTCACATTTTGAAATCCATCAAGACAATTATGAGGCAGAAATCATTCTTTCATTTCCATTCACGGCCATGCCTGGTGATTTTCACTTAGTTGACTCATTTTTGTACCAACAGCATAATAAAATTTACCTTGCATTTTGTAAAGTATGGTTTGATACGGCATTAAAAGAACCTAGCACTAATTGCAGAACGACATGCAGCAAGCCATCCCCACACTCAAGAACACCAGCTAGAGGGAAAGAGATGAGTAATGTTCAATGGCAGGCCTATTTGGAAATCGGGTACAATCCATATAACCATATTCCAAAGTTAGGTTTTCATTTTCTTCCCTTCTGTAAGGATATCTGAAGATCAAATATAACGCTAGTAAAGTGTTTCCAGGTTTGACAGCATCTCTATGTTTTTTCCTGCTTCTGTCAGCCACTTGAAACTGAAGTTAGCAGCACTGAGTGTCACTGCCGGCCAAAGCATTCTGCACGGCATCTCAACTAAGTCACATCAGGTTTCCCAAGAAGCAGTTGCTAAGAACTATGGAAGAAGCAAAACATTATTCAATAAAAAAAACAATTTTCTCCCCTCTTGCCTCCCGCTCTTCTCCACAACAAAGATAAGACAAAAATCATGAGTTTTTGGGAAAGATTGCAGAAGTGGAGTTATCTTCTCCCTCTCATCTCCTTCCCAACTCCTTAAAAACAACCTAAAGATTACAAAGTGTCTTCAACAACAGTAACACGTCTCTTGCAACAGTCAGGACTCTGCAAGACAAGGCAGAGAAACCTTTTGTTACAACAGAAAGAACTCCCCAGCTGTACCACAGGTAGCAGTTAACTGGAGGGCAGAGATCAATCCTCCAAAAAGGTTCTCTAGCCAATGCCCCGTCAGAAGCCCCAGGCACATTTGTCAGCAACCAAGACTGTAAACAACCATGATTTAGCACCAAACCAGCATTTTTTCTACTCACTCCTTACTAGAGGGCATAAGAGTAAGATTTCATTGTTGAGTATTTATTTTACGTAAGTTAAACAGAATGACACAAGCCATTTCAAATCGCATACAAAAACACTAAATAACCACCAGATATTGAATGTAAAAAAGGGAACGAAGGGCATTTTTCCTCAGATGGCAAAGCCCAAGTGTTCTTAAAAGGTCAGTAGTTTCAGCAATGGGAATCAGCATCTAGCATCCCTGGCCTACTGAGCATTTACCATCCTGCTTTCGAACACAATTTCTACAGCCTTTTTCCTCTCAAAACTGTCGTTAAAAAGGTGTTCTTGGCAGCCCATATACCAAAATGCCTTCTCTCTCCAAGAGCAGATGGAGGCAGAAAATGCAAAGAGGGAAATGGCTCTGGAAATGAAATTTAGAAGTACTCAGAGAAACTTTCTGACATCGCTCAGGCCACACAACACCATCCCAAAGGGCGGAACAGAAATCCAGCACTTGGGACGTTTAACCGTGACTTGCATTGGAAAAAATTAAAGCCCCATTTTCACGCTCGCTGTGACCTTACAGTGTATAAAGCAGAGCCTGGTAACTTTTCTTCTTTGGCCTCAACTCCAAAACGACGTTCAATAGTTTATTCTTTTCCCACAATGAAAATTTAGGTCATCGGCCCTGAAACACCCCGGGAAGAAGAAGGGGGCCGGGAACCCCAAACGAACCCCAAAACCCAAAACAAAGCACTTAGACCCCCGAGCAGCAATGACTCTGCAGGAGCCGCGGCGCGGAGCGGAGCCGGCTTTCGGGGAGGCGGGCCGAAACCCTCCCGCTTGCCGCCTGCCCCCGGGGCGCCGCTAAATGGCCGACAGCGACCGCGCCGCGGGCCCGGCGCCCCCCCAGGCGCGGCAGCCCCCGGGGTCGGGTCCCGCTCCGCCGGACTCCCCGCAGGGCCGGCCGGGCGTCCCGGGGGGGCGGGGCGGAGCTGCTGCGGGCCCGGCACGGCACGGCTCCGCCGCGGCGCGGGGGCGCGGGGGGGGGCGCGCCGGCGGGGACCGGGGACGGGGCGGCGGGGGGGGGGGGGGGGGTGAGGGGAGGTACGGCCGCGGTAGCAGGCGGAGGCTCAGGCCCGGCCCGGGACAGGGCCGCTCACCGGCGTGCTGGTCCCGCGGCCACAGGTAGTAGGTGGCGGGGATGACGATGAGCCCCACGAAGCTGGTGAGGAAGTAGAAGAACGTGTTGCCGCTGTCGTCGTACTGGAACTGCTGCCCCGCCATGGCCGCTCAGCGCCGCGCCGGCCGCCCGCCCCCGCCGCCCGCCCCCGCAGCCCGCCGCCGCCGCCGCTGCCTTCCCCGCCGGCGGCCCGGTCGGTCCTCCCCGTCCCGGCTCGCGCGGGGCCGAGCCAGCCGCTCTGGGATCCCGCGAGAACGAGCACTCCCCCGTCCCCCCTCCCGAGGACCACCGCGGAATGAGACGTGTCACTACGCAGCCACCATAGGCATTGTGGCGTCACGGGCAGCCCGCGCGCGCGCACCACCCACCCACACCCCCGCCCGGCCGCTGATTGGCTCGCGGGAAGCCGCGCCCCTCGCTTTCTGCCGCGCCGCGAGAGGCGTGTGAGGGGAGCCGAGGGGGGAGGGTGACCCCGCCCGGCTCCCGGGGGCGGGTGGCCGAAAGCGATGTCCCGCGGGCAGTGGGGTGCTGACCCCCGCCTTGCCCCCGCCGCCTCTTCCCGCAAGATGGCGCCCCTGCCCCGGAATAGCGCCCCGGCACCTCCTGCGGTCCCCTGCCCTCGTCCCCACGCAGAATAGGCGTCCTCGGGAACTGCTGGGGCTCTGAGGCCGGGGAGGGTCTCGACTGGCGCTCCGCGGCGTGCAGAGGAGCTTGTGGGGGGCAGTGCTGGTTTTATCCCGAGTGGGAGCTAAGCTGGGCTGCTTTGCTGGAGCGGCGGGGGCTTGCGTGGGGCAGTGAGGTCAGCCAGGGGACGGGAGCGGGGCTAGAGAAGGGAGGAAGGCGATGAGCGTAGAAGCCGGGAAGCAGCGTTCAGGGGGTAGATGAGGGACCAGAAGGCGCAGTATTCTTAAGATGCGTAAGAAGTTGGATAAGGAAAGTAGTTCAGACATACAAAGTGCGCAGAATTTTGAGGGCGGACCCTCAGCAGCCATGTGAGGGCAAACATTTGAAATGTGACTAATTCTGAATTTCGTTGCCGGAGTGATCATACTCTGCAGAGGATGTGACACTAAAGGTGTGAAATCAAAAGGCAGATACTCTGTTGGCGTTTATCACGCCATTAATGGGAAGTTACCTCTGAAGTAGAAAAGGCAGCTAATCAGGCCCATTCATGAGAGTATGCCCATCTCTACAGCTTCACAGTCCAGTGTGCAGCCAGTCATAAATGTGATCTCATCGATATCTCACAGTTTCGGTACTTGTCAGTTTAGAGTATGGGAAAACGACACAGAAGTTGTGACGACGTCACATGCAAGGGAGGCGTTCAGCATACCTTAGTGGGAAAGAAGTGCTGTGCCAACGGTAAGGAAGACTGATGTGGGAAGTGGAGAGAAAGGTAATAACACCACAACCAATGAGTGGCACCAAATGTCGTGTTGCCATGGTATAGTAACCCATAGATGGAAGAAATCTCTTTAATTTTCCTGGGAAAGGACTTTGTGTGAATTAAAAAGGTTTTTTTAAAAAAGTTTTTATTTTTTCGTTGATCCTTGTAGAGTTCATACGCAAAGTTTAAGATATTTCCTTCTATGTCTTTTGATATATACACTGCCTTTGAGTGTTGTACACCCCCTGCAGTGACGTCAACTCTTGCGGTGCTGTTTTGGGAGATACGGGTATGCATGAAGCTCACCTCCCTCTGTGGGTTTCTAGTCCTTAATGTTTCACAGTGAGGCAGTGACAAGTTTCTGTGCAGTAAAAAAGATGCAAGACAGGTAAAAACATGGACATGTACTTAGCTGCGTTTTGTAAGCAGAGGAAATGCTCTTTCTGCAACCGAGTTCGGTTGTTGAGTCAGTTACTTCAGTCAGATAAAGGGACAGAGCTCCAAAGATGAGTAAGTTCCTACAGGTGTTGTGAAAGCAACCTGTTAGATGCAGAAGGCTTGTGGGTGCCCCGGCTTGAAGGCCCAGCAGTGGTTGAGCTAAGATTTTACACTATAGACACTGTAAAACCTACACGGGAGACAGTGTGGGTAAGTGCCCTGTAGAAAATCTCTTGTCAACAAGTTCAAGCCATCACAGGAGCCAAATGAGGAGAAAAGCAGGCATTGCTCATGTTGCAGATCATGAGGCTCCTTCTTGATGCCATTCTTTTGGAGCCCGGCTATGGATTTTCTGTCAGTTGTTGGCATGTGAGGGGGTTGCCTGTGGTGTTTTAACTGACCTAGTGAGGGAATCCTAGGGGGCTGCTCTCAGCCTCATCCCTCCTCTGCTTCCCCCTGCCAGCCTGCTGCTGCTGTTATCCAGGAGCCACTGGAAAGCAGGGCCTGAGAAAAATAATTCCTGCCATCCAGCTGTGGTAGTGCAGGGCTCCCCGGTCAGGAGGGGGGTTGCCCAATAATTCAACAGCAGTAAGCAGAGGCCATTCCAGCATAAACCCCAACTGAGTGCCTTTCCTTTTGTACACAGTTTCACCATAAACAAGTGATCCCTTGTTTCCCAGGGGAAAGGGAGAAGCAATGTTGCTTTTTTTCCACTCACGGCCTGCCTGGAAGGTCATCTGGGTAAAAACAACCACACCTTCTTAGATTTCAGGGCCAGCTGGGTCCACTGGAAGTGAAGACAGCATTATGGGAACTCCCCAGTAGATAATTATTTCTAACTAGAGGAATGTGGTCTTCCCAAAATGCTCTCAGAACTCTTCAAGCACCCATTGTGTCAACCCAGAAAAGCACCCTTTTTCGCAACACAGAACTGTCATGCTACGAGCAGTCGTAGCAGGGCCTTCCATGTGGGCAGGGTGTGTGCAAATGGGTTACTGCGGCCATGGGGGCTGCCCGTGACATCTCACAGCATAGTCCTGTGGTCTGCCTGGCTTCCCTTCAGCACCCTGCACCAGACTCAGACTGCTCAGTATTACGTGCACAGTCATTCACGCAGTGGTTTCACAGTCACCAGCATCTCTTGCACATCCACTGCTGGTGTTTCCAATCTCATGGGAGACTGTCGGCTGCTCACCTCTACCAAGCGTACACCTTCAGGCTTTTATCAAGGGAATGTTACAAAAATGCAGCCTACTGAGTTCAATCCTACCTTAATTCCTAACCACACAAGCCAGAGTCCCAAATTACTGGCAGGAGAAAGACTGCTTTGACAAGATCTCATTATCTCTGTGGAAGAAAAGAAACAACAAACCAGGTAAGGTACTCAAAGATGGCAGTCATACTGATTTAGGGGGTAGGAATGGTGAAAATTAGAACATTTCAGATGTAACAGATGTGTAGTGTCCAAAGAGAATGGAAGATTTTATGACTGTGATATAGAAATTACAATCTAGGAGATACACCTACAGCTGTGGGAACTTGTATCCCAGATGTCATGAACGTCCTGCTCTGTGAGGTGGTGGACGGCCTTCCCACAGCTGATGGAGTCTGGAGAGCCGTCATTTCCAGATGTAGGGACTGGTCAGCAAGACGGTGCTAGGGAAATTACGCATGCCAGCCACCGTAACAGGGTTCAACTCTATGTTTCCGCTGAAACAATAAGCCAAAAAGAGATTCTTCTATAAAGTCCTTCTTATTAAGAGCACTACAGCTCGAGCTGGGTGCCTCCAAAGAGGGACCCCAAACAAAGAAATCCCTGGGCAAGTGTACCCTTGCAATCTTAAGTTCCCCACCCCTCATGCAACAGTTCGGACCAACAGTAATATTAAGGCCTGGGGTCTTCTTGCTTTTTATTGGTTTCATTTGCTTGCCGTTTTGGTACTAAGCTGTTGCTAAGTGGTCATCTTGGTTGCCCAGAGAGGTGGTAGGTGCCCCGTCCCTAGAAACATTGAAGGTCAGGTTGGAGGGGGCTCTGAGCAACCTCATCTAGTTAAAGATGTCCCTACTCACTGCAGGGGGGTTGGACTAGATGTCCTCTAAAGGTCTCTTCCACCCAAAGCATTCTATGATTCTAGGATTATATTCTGTGATCTTCTTATAAAATATCCAGTCGTTCTGTGTCATGTTTCACATCCTCCTAGGTCAGTTTCAGCCAGTTCTGTAGTTAGCTGTTTGGCCTGTTGTAATACGATTGTTACAGTTCATATACCACTATCTTTAGGCTTTGTCTACTCTAGCTATTAATGTTTCAGCTGCTAGCACTAAATTTCTACTAACTTTTTCTACAACAGTCCTCCTCTTTTTTTATTAACATTCCTGTTATTTGGGAGCAGAATATTTGTAGCCTCTGAGGTGTGAGTCCAGTAGAGTATAGCAAATGTTAAAACATTGAATACAAACAAACATTACAAAGATCCTTATAAAAAATTAATAACCCATAAAGAATTCGTTTTGCCCAAGCTCCTAAATCTGGCACCCAGGAGGTGAGCCAAGACTATACTTCTTGGAATTCTGCTGAAGTATTGCCCAGTTGTACTTTATGCATTAATTTTACTTGTTTCCACAACCTCCAGACATCGGCTGAAATCCTCCCACTCTGGTCAACGTACATGCAACAGCTGGTAATAATTGTACATACCCCTCCTTGTGAAGCTAACAATGTATATAATGCCGCTCTATTTTGCAGTGTAATTTTGGAGAGTTGCAAAACCTTTTCTTGTAATGCTGTAATTGCATCAGCAGTATTATTGCCAGGAATTTCTATTGCTGCTGAGATGTTAACGAAGGCCTTTTCTAATCTGCTCACTCCCAACCAAGGAAGAAACCATCTAGCAAAGGAGTGGAATGCAGTCAGCCTTTCTACTAGTGGATTACTATGTTTGGCCCTATGTCCTGGTTTCAGCTGGGACAGAGTTAGATTTCTTTGTAGTAGCTAGTATAGGGCTATATTTTGGATTTTTGCTGGAAACAGCGGTGGTAATGTGGAAATGTTTTAGTCGTTGCTAAATGGCAGTTACACTGATCAAGGACTTTTTCAACTCCCCGTGCTCTGCCGGGTGCACAAGAAGCTGGGAGGGGGCACAGCCAGGACAGCTGGCCCCAACTGACCAATGGGATATTCCATACCATATGATGTCATGCTCAGTCTATAAAGCTGGAGGAAGAAGAAGAAGGAAGGAGGGGAAATGTTTGGACTAACAGCGTTTGTCTTCCCAAGTAACCGTTACAGGTGATGGAGCCCTGCTTTCCTGGAGATGGTTGAACACCTGCCTGCCCATGGGAAGGAGCGAATGAATTCCTTTTTTTGCTTTGCTTCTGTGCGCAGCTTTTGCTTTACCTATTAAACTGTCTTTATCTCAAACCATGAGTTATCTCACTTTTACTCTTCCAATTCTCTCCCCCGGCCCACCCGGGGGAGCGGCTGCATGGTGTTTGGTTGCTGGCTGGGGCTAAACCATGACAGTCCATTTTGGCGCCCAAAGTGGGGCATGAAAGGTTTGAGAGAATGACAGATTTGATTGGAATGTGCTAGATGGAATTTATAGCAGTTATTGCTGTTTAGCTGTTGATTGGCAGGCTTCTGTGCTTGCTATGGGGCTTGTCTGACTTACTGTATGCCTTAAAATCTAGTGCTCATTAGTGGTGCTTTTTGCTTTCGCTGCTTGCTGTACTGCTGCACTGCTTATCACCTTACCCTGCATTGCCTGGGAACATTCTGATAACAGCCATGGCCATGTGCCCGGGCTTGCATATGGCAAGCTGCTGTTTCTGTGCTGCTGCTCTTGACAGGCTGGAACTCCAGCATGAACTTGAGTCAAAGGGACTGTGACCTGTGGATGAGTCCATGTGGGAGCAGGACACCCCAAAGCATCTGTGGCTGTGTATAAGCCCGTGCCAGAGCAGGTATATCTCAAAGTGTCTATGGCCTTGGTTATGCCTGTGCCACAGCAGGTATACCTCCGAGGCAATTGTGGCCCAAGGATAAATCCATCTTGGGGAAGGTACACCTCAAAGTGTCTGTGGCTGTAGATAAGTCCATGCTGCAGCAGGTACAGCTTGAAGCATCAGTGGCTGTGCATGGGGTCATGCCAGAGCACCTCAAAGTGCGTGGCCATGGATAAGCCCACAACAGAGCAGGCTTACTTCTGGAGGGACTGCAGCCATGGGCAAGGCTGTGTTGGAGCAGGTTTACTTCTGGAGGGATTGCAGCTGTGGGTAAGGCCATGCTGGAGCAGGTATAGCTCTGAAAGCACTGAGGCCCATGCAGAAGGCCACGCTGGAACAGGCGCACCTCAAAGCAACTGTGGCTCTGGATAAGTCTATGCTGCAGCAGGTGTACCCCTGGAGAGACCGTGGCTCCTGGGTAAGGCTCCACTCGGAGCAGGTACAACCCTAAAGGACTACAGTCTGTGGATAAGTCCAAACCAGAGCAGGGGCAAGGGGAGGAGTTCATTACAATCTTAAACCTGATGGTCTGATTCAGATGGACCAGGGGTGGAGATTCTAATGGAAATACCTTTAAATTGTTCTAAGACGGGATTTGAGTTACATATTATGGAAATTATATCACAGAAACCCCTTGTTGCTAGCCAGGCTGGGAGCAAGGGGAGGAGTTCATTGCAATGTTATAACCTATAACATGGCCCAAAGGGGCCAGGGGTGGAGATTATAATGGATATACCTTTAAATTGTTGTAACCTGTGATTTGAGTTGCATCTTACAGGAATTACTGCAGCAGGAACCACCCGAACAAGTGGAGGACAAGCCTTTCAAGGAGCAGTGCAAGCGCAGCAGTGACCTGACCTGGTTTTGGTGCCCAGTAACTACATGCAACACACCACCTCTCCTGTCCTGCAAGACCACAAGAACAGATGGAGACCAAAGCCATGGACTATCTGTGTATTTTATCAAAGGAAGGGAAGGTGGGTGGAGGTTAATGAGGTTGTATTGGGTAGTGTGGAACCTGAGCATGATGTAAATGGTATGGAATAAGGGGTGGATACTGACCCGGTTTCAGCTGGGACAGAATTAAATTTCTTTGTAGTAGCTAGTATGGGGCTATATTTTGGATTTTTGCTGGAAACAGCGGTGGTAATGTGGAGATGATTTAGTCGTTACTAAGTAGTGCTTACACTGATCAAGGACTTTTTCAACTCCCCGTGCTCTGCCGGGTGCACAAGAAGCTGGGAGGGGGCACAGCCAGGACAGCTGACCCAAACTGGCCAATGGGATATTCCATACCATATGATGTCATGCTCAGTCTATAAAGCTGGAGGAAGAAGAAGAAGGAAGGAGGGGAAATGTTTGGACTAACAGCGTTTGTCTTCCCAAGTAACCGTTACAGGTGATGGAGCCCTGCTTTCCTGGAGATGGTTGAACACCTGCCTGCCCATGGGAAGGAGCGAATGAATTCCTTTTTTTGCTTTGCTTCTGTGCGCAGCTTTTGCTTTACCTATTAAACTGTCTTTATCTCAAACCATGAGTTATCTCACTTTTACTCTTCCAATTCTCTCCCCCGGCCCACCCGGGGGAGCGGCTGCATGGTGTTTGGTTGCTGGCTGGGGCTAAACCATGACAGTCCATTTTGGCGCCCAAAGTGGGGCATGAAAGGTT
This sequence comes from Phalacrocorax carbo, assembly GCF_963921805.1. NCBI lineage: Eukaryota > Metazoa > Chordata > Aves > Suliformes > Phalacrocoracidae > Phalacrocorax > Phalacrocorax carbo. The sequence goes on along the minus strand of NC_087515.1, from coordinate 79,182,757 downwards.
TGAGAGAATGACAGATTTGATTGGAATGTGCTAGATGGAATTTATAGCAGTTATTGCTGTTTAGCTGTTGATTGGCAGGCTTCTGTGCTTGCTATGGGGCTTGTCTGACTTACTGTATGCCTTAAAATCTAGTGCTCATTAGTGGTGCTTTTTGCTTTCGCTGCTTGCTGTACTGCTGCACTGCTTATCACCTTACCCTGCATTGCCTGGGAACATTCTGATAACAGCCATGGCCATGTGCCCGGGCTTGCATATGGCAAGCTGCTGTTTCTGTGCTGCTGCTCTTGACAGGCTGGAACTCCAGCATGAACTTGAGTCAAAGGGACTGTGACCTGTGGATGAGTCCATGTGGGAGCAGGACACCCCAAAGCATCTGTGGCTGTGTATAAGCCCGTGCCAGAGCAGGTATATCTCAAAGTGTCTATGGCCTTGGTTATGCCTGTGCCACAGCAGGTATACCTCCGAGGCAATTGTGGCCCAAGGATAAATCCATCTTGGGGAAGGTACACCTCAAAGTGTCTGTGGCTGTAGATAAGTCCATGCTGCAGCAGGTACAGCTTGAAGCATCAGTGGCTGTGCATGGGGTCATGCCAGAGCACCTCAAAGTGCGTGGCCATGGATAAGCCCACAACAGAGCAGGCTTACTTCTGGAGGGACTGCAGCCATGGGCAAGGCTGTGTTGGAGCAGGTTTACTTCTGGAGGGATTGCAGCTGTGGGTAAGGCCATGCTGGAGCAGGTATAGCTCTGAAAGCACTGAGGCCCATGCAGAAGGCCACGCTGGAACAGGCGCACCTCAAAGCAACTGTGGCTCTGGATAAGTCTATGCTGCAGCAGGTGTACCCCTGGAGAGACCGTGGCTCCTGGGTAAGGCTCCACTCGGAGCAGGTACAACCCTAAAGGACTACAGTCTGTGGATAAGTCCAAACCAGAGCAGGGGCAAGGGGAGGAGTTCATTACAATCTTAAACCTGATGGTCTGATTCAGATGGACCAGGGGTGGAGATTCTAATGGAAATACCTTTAAATTGTTCTAAGACGGGATTTGAGTTACATATTATGGAAATTATATCACAGAAACCCCTTGTTGCTAGCCAGGCTGGGAGCAAGGGGAGGAGTTCATTGCAATGTTATAACCTATAACATGGCCCAAAGGGGCCAGGGGTGGAGATTATAATGGATATACCTTTAAATTGTTGTAACCTGTGATTTGAGTTGCATCTTACAGGAATTACTGCAGCAGGAACCACCCGAACAAGTGGAGGACAAGCCTTTCAAGGAGCAGTGCAAGCGCAGCAGTGACCTGACCTGGTTTTGGTGCCCAGTAACTACATGCAACACACCACCTCTCCTGTCCTGCAAGACCACAAGAACAGATGGAGACCAAAGCCATGGACTATCTGTGTATTTTATCAAAGGAAGGGAAGGTGGGTGGAGGTTAATGAGGTTGTATTGGGTAGTGTGGAACCTGAGCATGATGTAAATGGTATGGAATAAGGGGTGGATACTGACCCGGTTTCAGCTGGGACAGAATTAAATTTCTTTGTAGTAGCTAGTATGGGGCTATATTTTGGATTTTTGCTGGAAACAGCGGTGGTAATGTGGAGATGATTTAGTCGTTACTAAGTAGTGCTTACACTGATCAAGGACTTTTTCAACTCCCCGTGCTCTGCCGGGTGCACAAGAAGCTGGGAGGGGGCACAGCCAGGACAGCTGACCCAAACTGGCCAATGGGATATTCCATACCATATGATGTCATGCTCAGTCTATAAAGCTGGAGGAAGAAGAAGAAGGAAGGAGGGGAAATGTTTGGAGTAACAGCGTTTGTCTTCCCAAGTAACCGTTACAGGTGATGGAGCCCTGCTTTCCTGGAGATGGTTGAACACCTGCCTGCCCATGGGAAGGAGTGAATGAATTCCTTTTTTTGCTTTGCTTCTGTGCGCATCTTTTGCTTTACTTATTAAGCTGTCTTTATCTCAAACCATGAGTTACCTCACTTTTACTCTTCCAATTCTCTCCCCCGGCCCACCCGGGGGGAGTGAGTGAGCGGCTGCGTGGTGCTTGGTTGCTGGCTGGGGCTAAACCACGACACCCTATGAACAAATGTTCGTAACCATGATCCTGATTCTGTAGTCAAACTTGAGAACACAGAAATATTAAGAGTAACGGTTCCTAAGGTACAAGTTCCCGACCAATCTCCTGGTAATGCTTTGCCAGCTCGCTTATCACATATCCAAAAACACCCTTTTCCCTCAGGTACAGGCCAAGGTGCATTGGAAAAGCCCCCAAGTGTTCCCACTCTTCCTATTTTTGTTGTTTGGTTACAATCGTTAAAGTTGCCCACAAGGGCAGTACCATCGTGTAGGAGCTTAAGTTGACGGGGGAGGGCCTGACATTTTACACATGATGCATATTTGCTCTTTGCTCCTGGGATTAGCACCTTCCATTGTTGTGAATCAATGTGGTCTCGATGGAAAGTAATTATTTGGTATAGGGATCCCTAACAGGAATGCTTGAAGCTGAGTGACTTGGGAGGTAAGTACATATCTGACAGTTTTCTTAGTAATTTGGAGTATGGTTTGTGACAAGTTAAAATAGAAGTTTTCTCTCCACTCATGATGGGGCTGTACAGACTTAGATATTCCCTTTACCTGTGTAATAAGCACAGCAAATGTTAGTAACTTTACCCATACAATCTCCATAATCTCTGCTATAAGGGTGATATATATACCAAGAGGGGTAAAACGCCTTATTAACAGTCTCAGATAGTCCACTTAACCAGGTGTCTGGGGAGTCCTGCATCCAAGTAGCTCTGGAAAAGGAACAAAAGTGACACAAATTCCGGAGTCCTGCATCCAAGTATCTCTGGAAAAGGAACAAAAGTGACAGAAAGTCCAAACTCCTTCATCCTTCAGAAATTCAAATTGTTTCAGTCTCCAAAGCCGCAATTGTGTTAGATCCCTCTGCTGACAGTTTTTGTTTATCTACTAAATGATCCTCAGGTAGCCATTTAACATGTGAGTGGTGGATCCAGTGTTCTTTCCCTGTAACGTTTACAGCAAAGTAAGAACTTAACAAGACAGTGTATGGCCCCTCCCACCTGGGTTCCAGTTTAGGTTTACAGGGAAATACTTTTACTAAAGCTTTATCCCCAGGCTGGAAATTGTGTACCTGTATCTCTGGAGGGGTGGGTCAGTACCACTGAGCATGCTTCCTTTTAATTTTGAAACTTTCTTCTAAATTTAGAACATCGTATGTTAAATGCTCATCTCCAGTCAAGAGGCTGGTTTTGGCTGGGATTTAAGTTCCCAGTATAGCTAAATGTCTCCCAAAAAGACCTTCAGTGGGCGATAGTCCTAAGGGTTGCCTTGAGGCATTCCAAATGTCCCATAAGGCTAAATTTAATGCTTCTGGACATTTTAACCCTGTATGTGGGCAAATTTTAGCTATTCTCTCTGTAGTAGTTTCATTCATTCTTTCTACTTGCCCAGATACTTGAGGGTGATGAGGAGCATGCAATCTTTTTTGTACCTCTAAACTCTTATAAAGTCAGTCGATTATTTCTGCAGTGAAATGCAACCCTCTGACTGATTCAATAGATCCTGGTACTCCATACCTAGGAATAATTTCTTTGAGAATAATTTTTATTATTCCTCCAGTGTCTGCTTTTCTTGTTGGGAAAGCCTCTGCCCATCTTGATAATTGGTCTGCTATCACTAGCAAATGTTTATATCCACTCACTGCGAGCATATCAGCATAATCTATTTGCAATCTTTGGAATGGGAAAAATGCCCATGGTCAATTTCCCAATTCATGCGCAGGTTTTATATTTGAGAATTTTTGACAGGAAGAACAGGTATTAACAATTCTTTTAGCAGCTGCACAGGCAGCTGGGGCCACCTGTACTTGCTGTACTTGATTAGCCACTGCTTCCATTCCACTATGAGTTTTATCATGGAACTATCTAATTACAGTCATCAGGTAGTTCTCTGGTAAGACATGTTTTCCCCCTGTTGGCCATATTCCATCTTCATCTTTCAATGCTTCCCATTTTTTTCCACTGTTCCTTTTCTTCACTTGTCACACCTGACTGGTATAATTCTTTTGGATGGTCAACACTGGGCCATGAGCTCTTATCCGAAGTAACCACCATAATCTTCACTGCAGGCTGACAAGCCATGTCTTTTGCTGCTGCATCAGCTAAGGCATTCCCTTTGCTGGTTACAGTAGTGCCCCTTGTACGTGCTGGACAGAGAACACAGCAGTCTCTTTGGGAAGCTGAATTGCATCCAAGTCCCAAATTTCTGTGCTGTTAGCCACAGCTTTTCCTGAGGAGGTGGGAACCCCCTGTTCTTTCCACAGTATGCCTATTGCATGGTATACACCTAAAGCATACCTTGAATCTGTAGAGGCAGTTACTTGCTTTCCGCTTCCCAGGTGAGCTGCTTGGGCTAACGCAATTAACTCTGCCCTTTGAGCAATAACCATTGCTGGAAGGGGTCTGGTGTCTACAACCTGCCATTGGTCCACAATTGCATAGCTAGTCTTTCATTGCCCATGTAAATAGTAGGACAATCCATCTGTGAATAAAACAAGTTCTGGGTTTTGTAAGGGGAGGTCTGTGAGATCTGCTCGTGGCTTGCTAACAGTGTGGATTACCATGTCACTTTGGTGATGCTCTTCCCTTTCTCCACGCATTGGTAGTAGTGTTGCCGGGTTCAATGTATTACACTTCTTTAGAGTCATGTTACCTGCGTTTAAATGAGTTAGTTTGTATCTATGTGCACATTGGGGAGACAAGGCTTGTGTCGCATATTGCTTGAGAAGTGATTCAAATTCATGTGGTATATAGATCGTAATTGGGTGCCCTAATACTAAATATTAACTTTTTCCCCACTACTATAGCAGCTGCTGCCACTGACCTGATGCCTGTCGGAGCTCCAGCTGCCACCTGATTCAACTGAACAGGGTAATATGCCACAGGTCTTTGCTGAGTTCCTAATTTCTGCATTAACACTCCACTAGCCACCCTTTTTTGTTCATGTATATGCAGATCAGAAAGTTTTGTGTAGTCTGGAAGTCCTAAAGCTGGAGCTGAACCCACGACCCCTCTTATACCTCTAAAGGCTTTTCCCCGTTCTGGCCCCCATGTAATGGGTTCTATTGCTTCATATTTCTTGTTGCCTCTGGCAGAGGATTGGTTAGTTCCCCTAATCCTGGTACACAATGCTGGCTAAACCCAACTGCACCTAAAAACCCTCATAGCTCTTTTTTCACAACTGGCCAAGGAATTTCAACTATAGCTTTTTCTCTTTTTTGGTATATTACCTGCTGTCCTTCCTTTAAAATGAATCCGAGGTATTTTACTTCCTTTTGAAACAGCTGTCGCTTGGATAGAGATGCACAATGTCCTTTGGTTGCTCAAGCAGTACATAAATGTCTAGTATCTTTTAAACAGTCATTACAATTTCTACCAGGTATTAGGAAATAATCTACATATTGCACTGAAACTGATCCACCAGGTAACTCAATATCCTGTAAATCTTCTTTTGATATCTGAGAAAATATGGCAGAAGAATCCGTGGGAGGTGAGTCCACGTCAACCGTTGCCCCCTCCAAGTAAAAGCAAACAAGGGTTGGCTTCCGTCGTCTATGGGAATGCTGCAGTCAAATGCTGCAGTCAAATCAGTCACAGCAAAACACGCAGCCCAGTGCGGTATTTGCAAGCGCACAGCAGGGGTCTGGCACTGCGGGGTGTGCGACACCAACGTGCCGGTTAATTGCTCTCGCATCTTGAACAAATCGAAACAGGATCCCCATCGTTATCCAGTCTGTTTTTTCTTACTGGTAACGTTGGGGTGTTATATGTGAATTACATATGCATTATATATTTTTTTAATATGCCAATATATAACATTGGTGTTGTATATTAATTATATAGGAATACATGACTCCCCGGTATGGGGATTCCCGCCCTCCCCGGGTTCCTTGGGCAAGGTGCTGCGCTGTCCGGGTTTGGACCCTCCTCCCCGCTCCCCGGGCCAGGGCCGCGCCTTGGAGCAGCAGGGGGCGCCCCTCCCCTTGTTCTGACGTCTCCGGCGTCTCCCGCCGCCGCGGCGCCACGTCAGTGCCCGACGTGCTGCTCCGCGGCCCCCCGGGGGGCGCCGCCAGGGTGTTTGGTACCTCTAGGCCGGGATCCCGGAGGTCGGACGTTACGCATACCCCCGCGGTTATCAAATCAGTTCCCCTGGGTGATAGATGTAATTGTTCATCCAAGGTTTGGCGGAGAGCTCTTCCTAAAAAACCAGCTGGGGTCTCTTCTGCTGTCGCAAATCTTCCCCCCACTCCTTTCTTTCCTGTTGTTCTTTTTCCCATTATCCCTTGAATTAATACCTTGTCCTGTGATATGGATCCCTTTGGTACAAAATCTAAAAGTGATAATGTTGCTTCCATATTGACTAAAAATTCAACTTCCTTTCCTTCTGCTTTCCCAATTATACGTCCCTTACAATTCAGCTGAGCTTGCCACATCCCATAGACTCCAATTTCCACAGAATCTTCTGAGTCCCCTGCCTCCAGTCACTGCGGATTATTTCTTGATTCCTGCCTTATACCTCCCATGCCCGGTTCCCTTTGAGGCCCCCTCAGACGAAGCGGGCATTCTCTTTGCTAGTGACCAGGTTTTCCACAGTAATGACACTTTTCCTCCCAGTTATTTCCAAGTCTTCTCATTCCTCTTTCAAATCTCAGGTCTGACCTGCCTCTTCCTCTGTTTTGTTCTCTTCGAGGAGGAAAATCCCTCCCTCAGCCTTTTAGTTGTAAACTCTGTGCCAGTGCTGCTGCTAAAAGACTAGCGTCTTTTTGCTTTTCCTGCTTCTTTTCCTTTGCAAGTTCAGCTCTATGTTTTTCCTCCTGTCCCTCAAGCGTAAGCACGGCCACACTTGGGATATTTTGTAATCTCTCCCCCTGCCACCCAGGCATATGTTCTTTAAAATATTTCTGTATATCTGGGGCAGCTTGATCAACACATATGCTTGCCACTAGCTCATTGTTAAAGTTCTACATGGTCATCCTCCATATTTTAATAAACATCGCAGTAATCCTCCCCAATAGCCACTAGGGTGTTCACCTAGCCTCTGCCTGCATTCCTGTATGTTTGTCCAGTTCACTCCCAATACTCCACAAGCTCTAATATCTTCCACTAAATTCTGAATTGCTGTCTGACAGTTGGGTCTTCCCTGGCACTATTATGTAGTGATCCCAATTTGGATCATTTGCTGGCCAAGGATTCCTGTTTCCCCCAGCCTGTCACACCAGTTCTGCAACCTTTCCAGTTATTTTACCCCTTTCATCATATTGAAATAACTCCTTCAATAATAACTAAGTATTCCCCCCCATGATGGATTATATCCAGTACAAATGTTTGAAAATAACTGGGCACACCAATCCACATCTTCCCTCCATCTAGGCATTTGACTCCCACACAGCTAAATCTTCTGGATTCCCGGGCTGATTAGCAAATACCTGCAATACTGGAGGAGGAGAGTTAGGTCCCCCCTGCTACAGGCTGCATCACAGCTGGATTTGGAAGAACATTAGCAGAAGCAGTAGCTAGAGGAAGGACAGAAGCAGTAGCAAAAGATGGGTTAGAAGAAAGCGGAGAGGGGGCTGCGTATGGTGGAGCAAATTCCACAAGAATATTTATTGGATTACTTACAAGTGCTGCAGCTAGAGTCATAACCTGGGTTCCCTGTGAACTTTTCCGACCACCTTCTTTATGGCAGCCATACACCCAGTTGTCCCATACATACCAAAAATCCGTTTGATAAGGCTTTTCATCTTCCAGAATGTATCGTAATAAAGTTAATTTCTTTTGGTCAAGGATCCTTCATGGAGCCACCCTCCCTATCCAGTTGTCACCAGCCATTCCTCCTGGCACAATGCTATTGCTTGGTTTTTTGATAGAGTTGCAGTGCCATCTATTTTCCTCCGATTTCCTAGTACCTCAGCTAAGGGCATCCCCTTCTCTAGGCCAGGTACTTTCCCTATATCTGTATGCCAAATTTGTGCGCTTTACACTAATCAGGCCATGCACACCTCTCCTAGCATGCTTCCAGGCTGGGACTTGAACACACTCAAACCCAGAATATCCAGAATTTAGTAGCAGAATTTTAACGCTCACCAGTCAGCACCTCCCATGCCCAAAGTGCCCAGGTGAACTCACCTGATGCCAGCAGCTGGACGTTTGGAGACAAGAGGGTCCGATGTCCAGGGGTGGTTGCCTGAAGTCCCATCTGGGTTGCCAAACTGTTAGGGAAATTACGCATGCCAGCCACCGTAACAGGGTTCAACTCTATGTTTCCGCTGAAACAATAAGCCAAAAAGAGATTCTTCTATAAAGTCCTTCTTATTAAGAGCACTACAGCTCGAGCTGGGTGCCTCCAAAGAGGGACCCCAAACAAAGAAATCCCTGGGCAAGTGTACCCTTGCAATCTTAAGTTCCCCACCCCTCAGGCAACAGTTCGGACCAACAGTAATATTAAGGCCTGGGGTCTTCTTGCTTTTTATTGGTTTCATTTGCTTGCCGTTTTGGTACTAAGCTGTTGCTAAGTGGTCATCTTGGTTGCCCAGAGAGGTGGTAGGTGCCCCGTCCCTAGAAACATTGAAGGTCAGGTTGGAAGGGGCTCTGAGCAACCTCATCTAGTTAAAGATGTCCCTACTCACTGCAGGGGGGTTGGACTAGATGTCCTCTAAAGGTCTCTTCCACCCAAAGCATTCTATGATTCTAGGATTATATTCTGTGATCTTCTTATAAAATATCCAGTCGTTCTGTGTCCTGTTTCACATCTTCCTAGGTCAGTTTCAGCCAATTCTGTAGTTAGCTGTTCAGCCTGTTGTCATATGGTTGTTACAGACCATATACCACTATCTATCGGCTTCGCCTACTCTAGCTATTAATGTTTCAGCTGCTAGCACTAAATTTCTACTAACTTTTTCTACAACAGTGGCAATCCAACACAGTCCTGGGAAGTTCTCCAGCTCACACCATTGCCAAACGAGTCTGATAAGAAGGTAATGGATTTCCGATGATTTGCCAGTTTTATAGGTATATTACTTTCCAGCAAAATGCAGTGTGATGTTATATAAGCCTATCCTATCTGGGTCATTAAACCAACAAAGGAAGAAGGCTTTTAGTGTGTGTAGGTGGGAAAGAGAGAAGATACCAGGTTTGCGTGGCATATTTCATTGAAATGGGCATTGCCAACAAAATAGCTTTTTGTAAGAGCTTCAGAAGCACCTGTAGCATGGAAAAGCTGCAGGCATGAGAAAGGCAGCAGGATCTGCACGGCACATGTAGCTGGGCTCCACCTCAGGCTGCCCGGTGGTGTGGTGTGGCCAGGCTGATCCCTGCCATCGTTCTGCTCCTGGTCCACTCTGCGGGCAGTGTCACAAAGGAGTCTTTGTGTTTCGCTCAGCTATTTTAGAAATGTTCTTCCTCTGTGTGTGTCTTATAACACAAGATGGTCCGTTCAATTAGATCCAGTCAGCAAAAGTTGAGTGTGACCAACCTGAAGAACCATGAACCAAGAGCTCTTATTAAGAGAAATATACTATAGGAAGGGAGATGCCTGCAGCTAGTTCCACTAGGGCAGGTGAGTGCCTGCACCCGCTTCCCTGCAACCACCACTGCCTTTCTCACTGGCACTTTTTATTGCTGCTATTTTATTTATTTCTGGCAGAGAAGCCAGATTCAAATTGATGGCCCAGTGATCCACCCTGGGACCACAGTCGACCTGTCTTCTTTGGATTTGCATGTTGGTTTTGATGGGAATAAAACTAGCAGTTGCCCAGGACCATAGAGGAGTTGAGCTGTACAACACATCTAACATTATCGTACAAGGAAGAAAGGTGTCGTGTTTTAACCTATGCTCGGGGTGCCCGCAAGAGTGTAACTCCCTCTAGTTGGAATTACCACATTCTTGTGTCCCCCAAAGTCAGATTTCCTTCCAAACGGGGGTGAGAAAAGATACGTATCATATTCTCCTTGGCGTGCTTCGTAATGTTTTGGTGTGAATTCCACAAAAAACATCCGTAGATCCACTCCTGACTAGGCACAAGGATTGGGCCAGACCGATAGCAATGGGATGGGGGTGGAAGGGGGGAAGTGCTGATGGGCAGTGGTGGGGACATCTGTAGGATGCGGAAACAGAGCTTTCCTGAGCAGTGAGTGCTGCTGAACTTCATGCAGTGGGTAGTTACAGATGACAGGAAATTGAGGGGTTTTCCTGCTGAGAGGGTGACAAATTCCAGAAAATGGTACTAGAGCCAGTTGCTGGCAGCTTGTATCTCAGTTGTGTAGAGGTTAACGGCAGCCCAAACCCCCACAATGCTCCTGAAGAAAGTGTGGTGCCAGGAGAGCCAGGAGAGTGGGAAGGCATTAGTTTATGCACCTCATAAGCTCATCTGTGATGTTTGGGCTGTGATTCCCTGGAATCTACCCTTGGCAGAAAATCCAATTATTGCATCTGGAATCATTTTGGTTGGCATTTTCGTCTACTTTCTTCTTTCCTGTTGGGTATGAGACAGTAATTGTGGGGCTGCAATACTGAAGCTAAGCAGTGCTGTGGGAGTTGAGGGTTTCCACTGACCTAGGTCCAAAATGCTGAGCTTTCTCCTCTTTCTTTCTTTCTTTCTTTCTTTCTTTCTTTCTTTCTTTCTTTCTTTCTTTCTTTCTTTTCTTTCTTTCTTTCTTTCTTTCTTTCTTTCTTTCTTTCTTTCTTTCTTTCTTTCTTTCTTTCTTTCTTTCTTTCTTTCTTTCTTTCTTTCTTTCTTTCTTTCTTTCTTTCTTTCTTTCTTTCTTTCTTTCTTTCTTTCTTTCTTTCTTTCTTTCTTTCTTTCTTTCTTTCTTTCTTTCTTTCTTTCTTTCTTTCTTTCTTTCTTTCTTTCTTTCTTTCTTTCTTTCTTTCTTTCTTTCTTTCTTTCTTTCTTTCTTTCTTTCTTTCTTTCTTTCTTTCTTTCTTTCTTTCTTTCTTTCTTTCTTTCTTTCTTTCTTTCTTCCTTCCTTTCTTCCTTTCTTTCTTCCTTCCTTTCTTCCTTCCTTTCTTCCTTCCTTTCTTCCTTCCTTTCTTCCTTCCTTTCTTCCTTCCTCTCTTCCTTCCTCTCTTTCCTTCCTCTCCTTCCTTCCTTCCTTCCTTCCTTCCTTCCTTCCTTCCTTCCTTCCTTCCTTCCTTCCTTCCTTCCTTCCTTCCTTCCTTCCTTCCTTCCTTCCTTCCTTCCTTCCTCTCTTTCCTTCCTTCCTCTCTTTCCTTCCTTCCTTCCTTCCTTCCTTCCTTCCTTCCTTCCTTCCTTCCTTCCTTCCTTCCTTCCTTCCTTCCTTCCTTCCTTCCTTCCTTCCTTCCTTCCTTCCTTCCTTCCTTCCTTCCTTCCTTCCTTCCTCTCTTTCCTTCCTTCCTCTCTTTCCTTCCTTCCTCTCTTTCCTTCCTTCCTTCCTTCCTTCCTTCCTTCCTTCCTTCCTTCCTTCCTTCCTTCCTTCCTTCCTTCCTTCCTTCCTTCCTTCCTTCCTTCCTTCCTTCCTTCCTTCCTTCCTTCCTTCCTTCCTTCCTTCCTTCCTTCCTTCCTTCCTCTCTTTCCTTCCTTCCTTCCTCTCTTTCCTTCCTCTCTTTCCTTCCTCTCTTTCCTTCCTCTCTTTCCTCTCTTTCCTTTTCTCTACCTTTCCCCCAGCCTCACTCAGGGAACAGCCATGAGGGCTTTGCCCTTGAGGAGGTGCAGGCTTTGCCCCAGGGCTTCACTGGCATCAGAACAGGGCACTAATGTTGGGAATACTAACAATGAAAGCTGGAGCACAGCTGCTGCTTCTCTGGAAATTAAGAAGTGTTGTGGTTAAATCCAGCAACTGGGACTCAGGGGTATTATGAGGATAGGCACAACAAAGATGCAGTAAGTGGATTATCTGAAAAGTCCTCCCCCACTTTTTCCTCCTCCTAGTTTCCCATTTTTGTTTAAATAACTATTTTATGCCATATTTTTAAACATGGCCTAAAAATGATGCAATAGCACTGCCTTTAGAAATGGAAATTAATTTGTAAATTATGCTTACTACTTGGCATTCCGAGCTCTTCAAACAATATGTTTTGATAGTTGACCTTGCAAAGTGGGGAAGACAGAAGTAAGTCACAAAGATTCCTGCGGGTTAAACTATTTTCCAAGCTGATTATGAAGCTTAAAGCTCAGATGGGTTTTGCACAGAAACTTACAAAATACCTTTTATTTTTAAAGGTTTATCACCACCTAATTCATTTTACCTCTGATTTCGCATTAGGGGTATTGTTTACTCCTCTGCTGCCCAGAAAATGCTCAGGAAGTGTGATATTATGGTCCACCCCACAAGCCTGCTCCAAGATACAGCAGCTTAGCACAGTATAGTGCTGCCGTCTGTTCACCATGGCTGGGCTTTGTCAACAAATATTGTTTGAATGCTTAAGAGGGACTTTCCCATACATTTTACTTATTCCTCAGTAATCTCAACCATGCTGCCACTGATCAGGTGAAATTCACATTGACACCACTGCCTGGCTGCTACCGGTGCAAGATTTGCCCAAGAAATAGCTGCAAAGCCATGAATGCAATGTTATGCACAGGGGCTTGTGCTAGCTTCTAGAGAGTTTCTATCGGCTTTCATTAACAATTTATAATTAACTACAGTTCTCTGGTTTACTTTGTCCTCTGCTTATTTTTAAGGGGCAAGACTGTTTGGGTTTAGATTAAAGTGTCAGAAGGCAAAGGATAAAAATTGTTTTTCATTAAGATTAAAAAGCAATTGATTTCAAAGAGGAGTCATGGCAAAAATAAAAGGAACTTTAAAAATATGGCTAAATTGATCTACATCTCATGTTTGTGGCTAAAGCAGATGCTTGTTGATATATACCCTTGATATAGAAAGCAGAGCTAGGGAAGGCACAGGGAAGGGCAACAGAAATTATGAAGGAGCTCATCTTAAGATCATCTTACAGGGAGCAAGATGACAGGCTGGGACTCTGCAAAGGAGGTGGCCAAGAAAGGACATTTTGGAGGTTTGCAATGCTTTGGCAAAAACAACCAAGTGGAAGAGCTGCTCGCAGGTGTTGCAATGTCAGCATGGAGGAAACTAGTAGGAGATTGGTTTAAAACAGACATTCTTTACACAGACGATAGTGAACTTTTGTTGCTGGCAGCCACACAAGGCTGAGGGAGTCAGACAGTACCAGCAAGTCGATAAAGAGGTTAGGTGGACAGTAGATCCATGGATGGATACTAAAAGGTCAGGCCATACCCCTGAACATCCCTAGCACAGCAGCACTAGAAACAGCAGAGGGAGGGGACAGTGGGCTACAGGTGGCTAGGCTTGTGTGTTCTCTCTCCTATTAGCCTCTGCCCAGTGAAAGCAGCAACATGTGCTTACGTTCACGCGTACCCACAGACTTCAGCCCACTTCTTCTGGTAGAGAGGTTCCTTTGCTTCAAAACTCTACTTTTTTTTCATGAACAGCCTTCTTGTCTGCAGTGTAATCAACAGTGTCTTGCAGACGCTTTGGCTTTTCTGCTTCTGGAACAAAATGTCCAGCCCAAAGCCATCTTCCTCAGCCAGGGTGATTTCCTCTGTGTCTCAACCATCCCAGACAAGATCTTCCATGCAAAGGGAATTGCCTGTGGGACCAGTCTGGCCACACAGCTCCGTGACACATACTTCAATGCTGCCCATGGTAAGAGATGGGAAGTCTGCAATAAATGAAGATGGGGGTGAAGCCTGTTTTGTAAGTGGTGGAGCCAGGAGTGCTCTGACACTGTCCTGGTGCATCACAGCAGCAGCCCAGCCTGTGACACTCATAGTATGGGGCAGCTGCAGCAGTGAGATTTACTGGTGAGGAGCTGGGACAGCTCATGTCAGAACAGAACAACAGCAACTTACAGCTGCACACCTCTAGGTATGCCAGGGCTTCAGGAATAAGAAGGCCTTTGGTGCCAGATTCCGATCATCTGCTCAGTGAGATAAAATAATGATCATGGGAGATTCAGGCACAGAAGGCAGGGATTGCAGGCAAATGTTTGAATCAGAGGGGTTTAGCCTAACCTAGGGGGGATGGGGACATGCACATCTTTGCTGTGGGTAGGGCCAGGCCACCACTCCAGAAGGTCCTGACCACCTAGTGATTCACGTCTGGCCAGCAAATACACAATAGCTTCGGCCCAGCCAAACACAACTCTCACAGCTGCAATGGGGATGGCATGCCCAGACAACAGGAAGCTTTGCGGCTCAGGGGAGGTGTACTTTAAAGCTTTTTTTTTTTTTTTACCTTGATGCCTGCCAATCTGTATGAAGTAAAGATCTGTAAGAACCATTGTGTGTTTTCATGTTTACTTTTCCTTCACTGATTTCCAGTTTGCCTTTTTTTTTCCTCTTTAACTGTCAGGCTGACAAACCCAAAGCTGTATTGTGTTCTCCATCTTACATGTCAGGCAGCGGGTGATAAAGATCTGTAAACCAAATGCAGAGGCTGTTCAAGCATAATGAAGGGAATAATGTAATTCTGTAGAGCTTTTATTATCATTCCTCATGAAAGCACAGTACTTCATGACATAAATCTGTGACCACAACCTTTTCAAACATGGGCTACTATAAAGAGTTATTACTTAGGTGAGGTGAGGATGTAAGATTGATTTGTACATTGCCATCATACTGTGATGACATTGATTCCATTACCAGTATTTATTTTCTAAGCTTTTTCATATACAGGTCATTTACCTTTTTAAACGACCGTAGCAAATGGAAGGGCTGTGTTCAGTGCCACATTCGCCGTTGTACTTGGGCTCCCCCTTCTCCCCAGCATAGCATACACCCCCTGCCCGTACTCCACCAAGTGTTTCATGTTATTCTTTCAGATGCATAATGCTCCACATTTTGCTACAATGAGATCATTTTCTGAAGTAGTAAGGGAAAAGGAAAATGTACCAACATATGTTTTCGTGTGCTTCTAAAACCTACTTAAAACTGAGCAGATTTTTAAAGACCTATGCAAGGAACTTTAGCACTCTTCTCCAACTCTGTCAAAGGATTAACAGAGACTGCCACTACGCTGAGGCTTTGTATGATGTGATATTGATTTTTTTTCAAGGCTGAGCTATATATTTCCAGACAGCAGGGTTTCTAATGCAAATGCTACAGCCTTTCACTGTAGCAACTTAGAGGAGCAATGCTATGATTTTAATAAAGCTGTCAGATTAAGTGACTGCATGGTTACACCATGATATTAATACATGTTCTTAACTGTCAATTAGTTAACTGGTTAATAAAAAGAGCCTAGCTTATAGGATTTTACTAATGAATATAATGCTTTGTTTCTGGGCAAAACATATGCTTTGGATATATAATTACAAAAAGCACCCCTCTCACTCCCCCATCGAGAGAGCATGTGCAGCTGAATAAAGGAGCTCATTATACCTGCGAGGGGTCAAAGTCTGTGGATCTGTAGCTTATGGTATTATGACAGATTACAAAATCACTCTATTATGTTAGTCAATCTGTTTCCAAGCACAAACTAGCAGGGAGCAGGGCACTAGAACCTCCCGAGCAGGGCGCCCGTTGGCTTTCCCCGGAGGTCTTATGATGGGTCAGCTGGCGGTGACACCACCTCTGACAGCTCACATGTCAGACCTTCCCTGCCTGACTTCTGCCTTTGTTATCACAGAGCCTCTTCACCGACAATCAATCCCTGCTTCAGGTTGCAAAGAGTTCCCAGTAAGAGCTGAAACAAATTTGAAATCTGTGGGTAGCCATCACTTGTGCTAATGAAAGGGAAAAGCAGAGCACTTATGCTCCAGCTGAACTCTCTCAGGCTCTTGCCTTAAAAAAAAAAAGTTTTAAAAGTTTTTAAGTAGAAAGGGGAGCACCTAAATAGCAATAGCTGGGAGGGAAAGCATTGGGTTCAGCTTTAGTGCTGAACTAAAACTTTGTTGGTTTAAAAGGAAAAAATAATAATTCATATGCTGGATAAAGAGATTTCAGGCATGATAGAAATCCTAAGAAATATTTGACTTTTCTAGAAATTATTCTGCTGGAATCATTTCATTCTTATTCAGTCAACGCAGCATAAAACTCCTTGGAACCAAGGGGAAAGAAAAGCCCCTTGTATTTGAGAAATGCAGCAGTAGTCAGCACTGTGGGGACATATGTTTCTGATGGACCACACCTTTCCAAGATCCTACTGAATACAGGTGGTTCCATCACTGCCTTGGGCTCGTTATTTCACCCCCAAACCAGTCTGGCAGCAGCACCAGGAGCAGGAGGGCCCCAGCGCTGCCAGCGTGTCACAGAAAGACCAGGGGGTAAACCAGAACCAGCAGGCAGGCTTAGGTAACCCCCGAGGACTGCAACTAATGAAGCCACTTCTGTGCCCTGTGGTCAATTGATTGTGGTACCCAGGAAGATGCAAAGTCTGACCTAAGGTTTCTCTGCAGCTGGGACTTGTACAGGCTCTGTCACATGGGATTTTGTCATGTCTAACAGACAGTGAGGTCAGGCTGCAGCCTTTCTCTGAGGGGTAATTTCTAGGCAGTTTCTTTCCTCTTTTCAGCTGCCCTTATTGTGAAACTTGTAGGAACCCATTTCTCTTTGCATCTTCTCCCCAGAGTCCAGCTTGATTAAGATTTGCCAGAAGAGTCAGTAGCTGGGTGGGTGTAATCTGCATTCACACCCCGTGAGCACACAAACCAGCTTTCCCCAGGAAGCCAAGCTCAGAAATGTGCTTGCCCTGTTATCTGTTGAGGGCTTTTTTTGTTGAAACACCATGTCGAGAACACACTTTTAACCATTCCACATTTATAACAGGCACCGAGTGTCGCACAGCCGCAGCAATAGCAACAGCACCTTCTCTCCTGGTTAAATGACCTACAAAGAACTGGGCAGAGAGGATGGCAGGAGTGGGGAGAGAAATGCATATTTAGCACTCACAGTCCGAGATAATGGAGAGCCAAGTGCTGGGCAGTGGCAGAGAAGAGGTACAGACGAGCAGAGAATGACTTGCTGCATCTCTTTTTTACTATTGGATGATAAATCAGGCACTGATGGAATGAATATCATTTTAAAAAGCAAGCTGAGTCAAGACCCTGGGGCTAGGGCTAGTGCCAAAATGGAGGAGTGCCACCATGCAGGTGCCCCCATGTTCACCCTGGGTGGGTGTCAGCAAAGATTGAAGGAGTCTTTTGGCTCACCCTGGTGCAGATGTGGGGCTCCCAGCTGCTGCACCACAGACCACTCTGACCTCCAGGGACCACAGGAGGAGCTTAGACACCAAATCCTTACAACATCCCTCCTGGAGACACCTGCGTTTGGGGCCAGGTATCACCATAAACACACCATGGGGCATCCACGGCATCAGGAGAAGAAGCCACAGCCCCCAGAGGATGCAGGGTGCCTGAGGAGAGATTTTGTAGCATGAAGTTTGATGCCATCCTGCCCCAGCTGGCAGCTGGGCTTGGGGTCAGAAGTTCAGCAGCCCAGTAGCCCCTCCTCGGCGCCTTCCTGGAACCAGCAGGTTCACCTTCAGAGGTGCCCCTCTTTGGCAATATTGCCAATAGAATATTCTGTTATTCAATTGAATAATTCAGTTCGTCAAAAGTAGATTACTAGGAAGTTCAGCGTAGACTCACCTTGGAGCAATTGCCTCTAGGTGGCCCTGCTTGAGCAGGGTGGTTGGACCAGATGACCTCCAGAGGTCCCTGGCCTGATAATAAACCTCACTGCACTTGCAAAGCACCCTGGTAGTTTTAACTTTGCCTTTTTCAGTACCCATCCAAATTAGCTGGAAATTCTCCTAATTAAAATACAGGGTGAAAAATTACAGTAAGAAACTTCTTCCTTTCTCTTTTAACCATTGGCTCAGGTAAGGAGAGGGAGAATTTCCTGTAATCAAGCTTTGCTGTTATTATAATGAGACCTGAAGAGAGCTTCTCCTTTACCGGGGAGCAACCTTCCCTGGCAAAAAACAGGAAGTCAAAATTGGAGTATTCAGAGCAAAGTGAGGTTTTGAATAAAATTTCCCGTTCTTTTAGAAAAAAATGTGGGGTTCTTTTCCCCTATTAATCATCTCAAAGATAAACAGTCTGTCAGTCTCTTTCTCTTGGACATATCTACTGTATTTGAGGAGCAAGCTTTTCTTCTGAAATACATACACGGATTTTCACACACATTTATCCCCTTTCTTTGCAGAACGTACAGCACTACCAGTCATACAAACACCTTGTTAATCCCCAGAGGCTGAAACCGGGCATGGTGCAAGTCAGTTCACATCCCTAGAGATCAGTAGAGGGACCTTAGCTTACACTGGGCAACAGTTTGGCCCATACGCTCTGATGTATTTGTCTAGCAGCTGAGGAGTTCGTGACTTTTATATGTTTCAACAAAAGGCGTTGAAAAGAGCTTTTGATGTGGTTATTTGGTGAAAGAGATCAAACATTTCCCCTTTGCATTAATCCTTTTCATGTTTTCAGTATATAAACTAAATTTTAAAAACCTCATCCTGCAGGTGTTCAGGCACACAGTTTGAGAAATAGATATCTGGGGCAACTGCCACTGGGGCAACTGCAGAAGAGAAATGGCAAAGGTTTGTGAAATGAAGGAAAATATGAACCAAAAATGATGAGTCCTACCCATCCTGCCAGCTCCTGGACAATAGCTCTTCATGTTCTTCAGTCAGCATTGCTCTTATGCAGTTGCCACCACCTGTAAAGCTACAGATGCCCAGGACGTGCATTTTAACGACACAAGAAACGTGTCAAAGCGGCCCTGTTTCATTCGCATATGAGCGGTGCTGCGCTGCTCTGCCGACTGGGACCCTGCCGGGCTGCTCCCGGGCTCACCACCCCAGGCTTGGGCAGGTGTGGGTTTTCTGGTGTGTGCAGGGAGATGGCGGCTAGCCTCCTCCCGAAGCATCCCTCCTGGCGGGAGCGAGGGCAGAAAGGCTCCAGCTTCCATGGGAACAAATCTTGGGTGGGTCCCTCTGAAACTGGTGGGCACAGGAGGGTTTGCCCGAGGGTTGGGGGAGACTGAATTCATTTACTCACTGCTCAGCACTTGTTTTCTGACCTCTGTGGCCCCTTTGCAAGCCCCGGCCAGGGCTTGTTTGTATGAGCACAGCTATTGTACATGTGCTGGGCTTTACTGCTGTTCTCGAAAGCTGCCCCAAAATGCAATTTACTTCTAAGAAATAACAAAACCCAGGCAGGCAGTCATACTCTCTTCATCTTTCCTGTTTTTTTGATTTCTTCTTAAATGACCTCTAAAATATTTTCCCATTAAAGCAAGATCTATTTTTATGCTACCAATGTCATTTTATTAGTCATTTTTCATGAGAGGCACATCTGACTGGAATTTATGTTCTTTTTATCCCCTTTTAGCAGCATATACATTTTTTTCTACCAATGAGTAAGATGGCGTCTCTTAGTCTAAGGTCTAACAACCACTACTTTTTTTTCCTTTTTCTATTATCTGCCCCCTCAGATACTGGAAGCGAGTACATTAGACAGCCTGTGCACCCCCATTTCACAGATCGTCTGGCTCATGGCACAGGAGCTAAGAAGTAATGCACTCTGAAATCAAGAAGATGCACTTTGCAGAAAAAGAAATACTTTTTTTTTTTTTAATCTATTTTAGATATTTTTTATCTGTCACTTCTATACCTGTCCTTGTTGTCCCCTTGGAATGCGTTTCCAATGTAAAAATATGAGAATTTCATAGTGTCAGACCATTAAGATAACCTACAGCTTAATTTCTGCCCCAGTCACATAAAGGATGGTGCTGTTCCTTTACCCAGCACATGCAGCTGCGTCAACATAGATTTTGGAGGAAAAAAAAATGTGCAGCTCTTGAATTGAAATGTTCATAAATACAACCCACAGCAGAGAAGTAAACACCGTTTTGCCCAGCTTAAATGTCTTCAAGATCTTACAGCTGATTCAGAACACTTAGTTCAAACACTGAGCATATGGGTCACATCCTGGCATCCTCATGCATAATGGCCGTGTGTCCAACTTCCCTGTGACACAGCCGGTTTGCTTACAGACTTCTAGACATGGCAGCAGAAAAACCTTGAGAAGGTGAGAGATCAGGCAGAGGTGGAACACATCTGTGTATGCTTTCCTTTTTTCTTGGGGTTACCTATGTATATGCGAGAGCATTGGCTGCTGTATAGCAAGGTGTGCACTGCAGGGCAGTCACCCCACCTGGGCACAAACCCCACATCCAAGGGAGAAGCCTCGTTCCCCTCCCAGAGCTGTTGTCCCTTTGCATCACTGGTGGAAAGCAATGAACTTGTGCTTTTACTCCTTACGTCTTATTGCAGGGTGATTTTACTTGAGCTGAGGTGGATGTCTGCATAAGCAGCAGAAAGCTGCCCCTGTTACCAGTCACTGGGGGGTCAGCTTTTGTGCAAAATCTACCAAGGAAAGCAAGGGAGAAGCTGTTGTAAAGGAACTGGGCATAGGAAGCCCCTTCACAGGCTCCATTTGGAGCTGTTCCTCAGTATCCAGCTGTTGTGTGAGTTGGCTGCACGCTCCCTGGCAAGGCTGGCACACATGGGGCGCTGGGGGTGCAGATATTGTGCACACTGATGGCACTGCTTCTCAGGACTCTTTAAGCCTCTGCTTGGAGATGTAGAGCCTATTACTGTTACCGTTAGCACCCTGAACATCTACGTACATACCAGAACCTCGTTATACTATGTGCTGCTCAGTCCACAACAAATGCCTTATCCCCACGACCCCCCTTTACAGACAGGCAGCAGGAACATTGCTGGCAGCCCCAACAGCAGCGAGGCTGTGGGTCCCTGACAGCAGCCATATAGGGAAAGGAGCCTATGGCCAGGTGCTTCTGCAGAGAAAACAAAACCTGTCATTACTGCTTCAACCTCTAAACAGATGCCAGGCAGGAGAGAAGAGCCTCCTTGCTCTCTGCTCAGGAAGCACCAGGTTAAAGTTTGCTTACTAGCTTCATCGGCAGCTTTTCTTTCAGCCCTGTGCCACAAGAGTGCGTGGGAACAGCCTCTGCTTGCTATGGGCTCCGGTACCCTGCAGCGCTCTGTGACGCTCAAGGATTTGTGGAGTTCAGTCACTGTGAGCTTGGAGTTACTGTTGAATGTGTTACTGGGAAGAAAATCTCAGTGTGCAGGTGTAAAGCTCTTTTTGAAGTATTTGGGTAGCAGTGAGGGATAAACAGCACTTCCCAGTAAAAAAAAAAAACACAATCTGCTTGTGCTGCAAACCAGCAAGTGTTAAAAGTGATTCTACTGCAAGATTGTCTTTGCTCTGCACTTTGGGAGATAGTCTACATAAACTTGCTTCCATTTCCAATAGTCTCTTTTGCCCTCTCAGGCTATGGACTTCTCTTTGCTTTTTGACCCATCACCATGAATCTCTGCTGTCCCTCACAGCCAGATGAATCATGCTTCCTTGGGGAAAGCTGCCGTAGTCATTTGCATTATTATGAGAACGCAGCTCCCATCTGGTGAAACTGCAGGAAGCTGCACCCACCCTGCTTGAATCAGGATTGCAGATGTTGGAGACAGAGCAGCAACCATGGGGTGCAGAAACCATTCTGAGATGGCAAATGTTACTCCATGGTGTTGGAGCGGTATGGAGCCAGAAAAACCAGCAAACATTATGGACTTTAGTGGTGGGACATGTGACATCAAGGCCTGGAAGAACAGAACACCTGAAAGGTGTTGACTGTAGATTTTAAAGCCAGAAGAAATAGTCAGAGAAGCTGAGGATGGCCTGGTGTAGAGCACCAGTCAGGGATGTCTCCCTGTCACCAGTTTGGATGCTCACCCTTGTACTGACCCTAACAGTCTGTGGTTGAGTTGGAGCTGTGGTTTTCAACCTCAGGGGTGCCACACGTTGCACGGAAGTGCTCCACGAGAGGTAATTGGGAAAAGCAAGTTCACATACCCTGTACAGCAACCTGTGGGTAGAAACATAGAATCATAGAATGTCCTGAGTTGGAAGGGACCCACAAGGACCATCGAGTCCAACTCCTGTCCCTGCACAGGACAACCCCAAATTTACACCATATCTCTGAGGGGTTGTCCAAGTGCAAGTTGGGTAAAGCAACTTCAAACCCCACTAGGGAAAAAACAGGAGATTATCAATTGAAATGAGGTTGACAAACATGAACTAAAGACCATTCGAATTATGAACTTGACCAAGTATTTTCAAAAATACCTTACAGCTGAAAAAGAAGGAATATTATTCAGAAATAATAAGTCTTATAGGAGCCCAAGTCCTGCTTTCGTAGCAGCTTGGCTATTGGGATGCTACACTGTACTGTGGGTCAGTGGGTTTGACCACACTTCTGAAGGCTGCATTTGGATGCCCTCAGTCACTAATGGGGAAAATAATTATCATTTTTTCCCCTCAGAAGTCCTACCTGTTCCCCCGTGGATACCACAGATGTGGGACAGCTGACACAGGTAAAGATGCTTTAAATCTGCAAGTGTAAAACCAGGCTGCTGGGCTTTGGCAGGGCCCGGCAGTGAGTCAGGCTCCAGCAACTGCCCAGTGCACAAAGACCAAGCAGCGCTGCTGGCAGCAGGCTGAGGCCAGAGGCTCCAGTCCCTCACATTACCAAGAATAAAAAGTCCTGAGCTTCCTGGAGAAACTAAACTCTGGCAGGTCCTGTAGCTTTCAAGCAGCAAGACAACCATTTTATTTAGGGAGCTCACAGTTGCTTTGCTAAACTGAAGGGTGGTGTTATATTTACCACATTTTTCTTTCCCTCCCCAACAGCACCGTTACCAGCAGAGAAGAGACACCATTTCTGGTGGGTGGTGAGCCTCCTGCCAGTAGCCTTCCCTGGTGAGATGCTGCTGTGGGACTTCACAGGGGAAGATGGGCACACACCGGGCTGCCTTTTCAGAGTGCAGCCAGGTAAATATCATAGAAATAAACAGGCAAGGTTACCTTGGCCATGCCAGCCAGCCAGTCAATAGGCAAGCTAAAAGCCAAGGAAAATGTTCCAGGAAAAAGAAAGAAAAGAAAGCTTAATCTTAGTAAAAATATAGTCCCTGAGCACTGGCAGGGTCAGGGTCAGATTGGGTTACACGTTGTATAAGCCCCCGTTATACAAGCCAAGGCAGGGCAGAGGCTTTCCCAGGACTATTCAATCCTGCTTTCTCTTGCTCAGTTTTGCTGTTGCTCCCTCATTCCTTCCTTCTCACTGTACCTTCTCCTGATGCTTGCTTGGACAAACAGGTCGGTCCAAGTGCTTCCATTGCTGTGATTTAGGAGATCACACAAATCACTTGGTCTTTAAATAAAACATGAGTGTGGGAGCTTATGAATGGACCTAAAGTAATTCACGTGAGCAGCTGCAATAAAGGCAGCTCCTTATATGCTGCTTATCTGTGTAACATGCAAAAAACCAAGCATGTTCTGCACTAGGGACACAGCTGCTGTAAGGCAAAGCAATCAAACCCCAGGGCTAGATGCAATCATCACTTAGACCTGTGCAGTCCAGACAACACCAGCAAATGGTGCTGGGCAGGCTCCTGGTAACTGAGAAAAAATGTGCCGCATCCATGTTTCCTAGAAATTACGTGACTGTTATTATTCATCCCCTGACCAATTTTAAACCAGCTGTTGAGGACACTCTTTTCCCTTTGAAGCATTCATGCTCCCCTTGGGGCACTCCATCCCATTCACCTTGAGATTCTGTTTTTTCCACGAAAAAGTGTCCAAACAATGGCAAATTAATAACTTTGCCAACACTCACTGGCCTTCTCTTTGTACCCCAGCACTCACCCTTCAGGTAGATGTTCTGAAAGCATCTTCAGGCTTTTTTTTTTTTTTCAGTGGAGGAATGTAAAGTAAGGCTGCTCTTCCTAACAGACTTGCAGAGTACATTTCCTTCTCCAGAAATAGCTGCCTTCAATCCCTTGTCTCTCCCTTTGCCAGATGACTTTTGATTCTCTGTTCTGATCACCTGGAGAAAAGCACCGTTCACCAGAAGAAACATGCACTTTCCAGAGTCAGAACCACAACCTCCATTTGAAAACCTACTCCAACGCAGTGCAAACACACCGCTTTTGACATTTTTCTCATTTCTACATGTTTGAGTAAATGCTCTCAACTTAGCACGCTTGTGCAATACTTTGAAGCTCATTTCTCTGGCTTTAATATTCTGGGTTTCGCTCCAAGACCCACAAAAGCTCCTGAAATATATATACAACTGATCATAGTCTTCAAAGCAAAAGAAATTTAACACCATACTGCAAACAGAAAATTCATTGCTATTTTTAGAACTATGGAGAATATACAGGTGCCATAACAAATACAACTTGCTTCTTAATCAACAGGAAGGGAAGGTAGTTCTCTAAAGCAGTCTTTTCATGGCAGAGGGAAAGAACAAAGCAGTAACTCAAACTAACTGACTTTGGAGACTCCCAGCTGAGGCTTGCCCCTGTAGTAGGAAGAGAACACCACACAGTTTTACCTGGAAACTGGAGACCTTAAACTTTTCAGGCCTGGCCAGTATTGTACAATAGAACAGACTTTCTATTATACGTTATACAATACCAGACAGGTGTAAAATACCTGTATCACTCATATGTCCCTGCCCCCTTCTACAGACTCCTTTGAAAATCTTCAGTCTTCACCACATCTATCTTAGGACTCTTCCCTGCGAACCCAAGACGCCTGCTCCTTGCAGTCCCTTCTCCCTGCAGCACAGTAAATTGCTACTCTTTCAAAAGCTTGGAAAAAAAAATTCTGAATGAAGTCCAAAGGAATACTCTGATTGCCAGTGGCTGTTCTCACTGTCTTAACCTAGATCAGTTTGACATAAGCCATTTACTTCATGGTTAACCCCGGAAAAATCCTGCAGGGAATATAAATTCACGCATTAATCCTGCTCACCAGTTTGGTTCCACTTAGGTTTGGATGAAGGAGGTGCCACATTGCAACCCCAACTCAAATTTACTGCTTCGAATGCTTTAACAAAACACCACTCCAGAGCCCTTTGTGGTCCTCACACAAACTCTTTATTGCAGAGGAGAGAAAGAGACACCACTGTAAGTGCTGAGCATTACAATGAAACATAAAGCAGCATTAAAGTTGCTCCGTGCTTAATGCTGCGGTTTAAGCAGCTAATCTTGTTTCAGTTGAATGGCATGTTCATTACAGCAAATAAATCAGTAACGTGTAGGATTATTGAAGAGGAAAGACATATTAAACCAGTTTAGGGCATCATATTGATTTTTTTTTTTTTAAAAGTGTCCGATTTAGCTTGGCGTTTTTCAACAGTCAGTTCTAATAAACGCGTGTATAGCACAGATTAAGCAGGTGGGAATGTTGCCCAGAAAGTGTATTATGAACGACTTAAGGCACTGGTTTAATTGCAGCAATCCATGATACTTACTGTGCTGGCACCAGAGGGGAATTTTCAGTATTAAAAGTTAAAACTTCAACCAAGCTACTAGCGAGCGTCACTCTTTTATTAAATATTTGAAAAAGCTTTCCGATATTTTTACCTCAGATGAGAGTAGGGGAAAATTTCAGAGTTCATTCAACTATTTAACTTATTTCCACCACAACTCATTAAGTTATTTAAAAAAAAAAAATATATTAGGAGTTTACTCGACACAATTTTGCACCTCTGACTCTGAAACACTGCAGCAGCACCCCTGCCATCCTGCCACCCCATTGGTCCTATTCTGCCCGGTCCCTTTTGCAAGGAACATGCACAGAAGAAAAAAAGCCCAAACCCAGCTCACATTTCAAGTAGCAGGCTCCTTTCAAACCTGTAGTACAGAGTATTCCCATATTCCTTCCCCACAGTGCCGGTGCCCTGGCACTAGCCTTGTCACAGCTCAGAGAAATGAGTAGGAGCAACTTGATCCAGCTTTGGAGGTGGGTCTGCCTGAGCAGGGACTTGGCCTGGGTAACCTCCAGGTGTCTCAAAGTAGGGCCAACAGGAGGAGAAGAAACAGAGTTATGGTTTAGGTGAAAGCAAAGTGCTCCACAATGCCGAATAACCTCCCCTCAGCAATTTATCTATGTCCATGTAGAGTGGAGATCCCCGGTAAAACACCCATGACATTTGCAGTAAGCAGGCTCCCATACTGTACACCACACACAAACACATCAAAGCAAGGATTCAGCAGGGAAGTTGTTTTATCTGGGGGAAAATTGCAGCATTCTTCTCTGCATAAAGCTGAAAGTAACAAAAACTCCCTGCAAAACAAAAACATCCCTCTTCCCTCACCTCTAATCTGTGCAAGGTCCATCTTAGCCCACTGTGCCTCCAGAGAAGCGCACATGCTTGTGGGTGCTCCGACACCCTCACGCCAGCCAGCACAAATCAGAAGTGCCTCAGGCACTCCTCAAGCCCTGAAGCAGTTGCTGGGGGAAACCAGTTTGTACCAGTATCATCTTTCAAGCAGAGCAGTTGCAAGGGCTTGAAGCTGTGTGCTGTAGCAGAAGACGCGGGTCAGACAGCTCCTTAAGCCCACACCCAGTCCCAGGTATGGATCTTGCCAGAAACCCTCCCAATGGCCAGCAGAGATGCTGGTACCTCTGTATTGAACACCTGCACTTGGAAAAGGTTATTACACAACCGATTCTAGTCATCAGTCACACCACCTCCTGGTTTCTTCCTTTACATGTTATTTTTGCCTTGGATTAGACCAGGGTCTCCAAGATAGCAACCGCATTTCAACTCTCGGCACAACACAAGGCTACTAGCTGCACATAAAGCATCCTGGCTGACTCTGGCAAGTAGCAACAGACACTAATTGCAATGCTGGGAGAAGCAACGCTTCAGAGAAGTTGCAGAATTTGGAAGAGCGGAGCCAATAATGTGTAATTTCTTGCACTGGCAAAAACACAGAAGGAGCTTCCTGCACAAACTTAATGAAGATCAGGCTAAAAATGCTTACACCAGTCCCAGAAGCAAAATTTACACTAAAATATGAGCAAAAATTGGTAAGTTACCCATACGTTCTGATTAGGAGTGCAGTGACTTTGCTGATCACACAGCTTATCATTCCAGAGAAACTCTATATTCAGGGCATGAAAACTAACGTATAAATTAGCAGAAATGCAAGTAGATTTGATGGTACTTGATTAACTAGACAGCAAGCACCAGAAGCAAAACATGAGGAAAGTGAAGACATTTTGTGATTGTAGCAGGCATTTAATAAAGGTAGGAAAAAGCAGCCATCACACAAAAAACCAAGTATTTTTGGTTTGTTTGAAAGAAAAAAAGCCCCCTGTCTAGTGCTGAACAGGAACTCTCACTCAGCCTGGAATAAACCAGGAGCTTTGTAAAGAGTCTTTGAAACATCATTACTTCAACACCATCTGCAGCATCACACAATTCAGGTAGACTCCCAGAAGAAAACAGTCACTTTTAAGTAACTCAGAAGTCAGTTCCCTGTTGCCATCCCTCTCCTTGCTCCCATTCCTGACCTGCACAGGCAGCCCACCTGTGCATCCCATCACAGACCAGTGGGGGACCTGGGCTCAGCTGCTCCATCTCCCTGCTACCAGCCCCCCACCTCACCTTCACCAAGGAGCCAGAGCCACTCATTTCCAGCTCAACTGCAATCAAGGCCCCATTTGTACCGCCTTTCCTCAGACTCTTTCAACCACCTGGGAACTTCAGCAGCCTCACTCCTGAACACTTTGTCCTGAGCATGCTGACAGACCCTAGTTTCCACCCACAGTTACTCTCTAACCCTCTGTTTCACTCATTGGGTAAATCCCCTGCTCTTCCTGCTTGCCTTTCTCCTGTGCTGAACTCCCTCCCAGCTCCCTCCCACAAGCACACAGGCACCCACAACCATTCCTGGTTTCTCAGCCAGGGCTGCACCTCACACGCTGCCATTACAACTTTCCCAGCCTTTCTGGAAGTCCCTTGCAAGTAACACACTGAGTTTTAAAGTTGCCTTTGAGCCATCCACATCCTACCACTAGTGCGCAAGGCTACTACTATCGGGTGAGACACCCAGCTCTCTCCATGGTGAGGCACTGCACTGCCGTTTTTAGAGAAATCTTCCAGCTCAACAGCAATCCAACACCGTACCCGCTGAAGCCGAAAGAGTGGCCAGTGCAGGCAACTAAAAGCCTCCCCCAAAGACGGCAAGTCATCCCCACTAGCCTTACACACGCACACCCACCCAAGAAACTCCGCTGCAACTAACAGGAGCCTTTCCTTATACTTCAGTAGGCTTTGACGGAGCTGAAACTCCACCCTTTCTCAGCAGTTGCAGTTCATTTGCTCTGTATTTCAGCACAGCGCTGCTTTGAAAATGTCTTTCTGATGCTGTTTTGCTGCAAAAGGCATAATGAGGAATAATAAGCAGGTGCTTCTGAACACAAACCCACAACAGCAGGAGTATAAAACTAAAACAAATGAAGCAATTAAGTAACCACACTGTTCACTGTTTCTTGACAATCTTTATTAGAGCTGACTTTCCATGTTTAGAGGTTTCCGAGTAAGTATAAATACAAATGAAAGTGCTACCCCACAGTAAGAAATCTTTATTTGCACAAAAAGATACAAACAACCAGTATTTCAAAGTTCATCCTAGTTAGTACCTATAATACCAAGAAGGCAAAAATAAACAAAGATGAAAGACTAGCAGCAAAAAGAACACTAGTTCTCCTTCAACACAGTCTGTGTGCTTCCACATTTCTCTAGGAAACAGAGTATAAAGAGAATTCAATCAATTTATATATGAAATATCCTACCAAAAATATAACACTGTGTAAAGAAAGTTAGTAGTACAAATTTTTTTTTTTTTTTTGGGGGGGGGGGGGGGGGGGGGGCAGAAAAAGGAAAAAACAGTAGATGTAATATTAAAAATCTCAAGTGTAAACTTTACTGCTGCTTTAAAATAAAAAAAAAAACAAAAGTCACATGAGTATTTCCGTTTGGCTTAGCAGCCAGGAAAATAAGGAAAGCTGATTTTTTTTTTTATTAAAGTGCTTAACCACCATATCCAGAAGTAATGACTTTCAGACCTACTTAACATGAATGTGCTCAAAAAGCCACTGCTTACAGTATAAAAGCTGTCATTCTGAAATGCTGCACATACAAACTGGCTTTATCTGCACGAATGAAAGATTGCTTTGAACAGCTCTCAATCATATGATGTCCCAAATCAATGTAATGCTATTAGAGCAGGCAGCTGAATAAGTCCCAGAAAGTTGAAGTTTAAGAATAAGAGATATAAAAAAATAATCTTATTTTTTTTAAAGGCAGCATGCCTCTCCCAGCCGCAAGAAGGTAGCTTCATATAACAAGCAAGAGAAACAACAGTTTTGTGTTATTGTTGTAAACTACCTAGAACAAACTGACTGTTGACCTCACATGTTTAAGAAAGGGAGATAAATACTTCTCAATGATAAAATGCAAAAAGGCAATCATGTGGGTGGGACCAATCGCTAATGCAGGATTTTACTTAATATTAAAAATACTGTCGACTTTAAAATTGATAGTAAGTCCTAACTCAAAAACCCACAAAAAATAACAAGAAAAGCAAGAAAACCAATGACTTGAAGTGCTTTAGAACTATTTTGTTGCACTGTTATATATTTATTTGAGCCTTAGTGCAAAGGAAAAATTTAACATTCTAGGCTCCAAAGCAAGTCAAAGACGTAAGACTATTTCATAGGGGGATTGATGGACATCAGACATGCAGATCCCAAGAGAAATTTAATTTTTTAGCTCTAACGGCCATTCACTTTTATCTCAGGGTTAGAAAACACATTTTAAAATGGGAACAAAGACTCTGGCATTCATTAACCTCAAGTATGGCTATAAATAATTTCAACCCCACCACTCTCCCAAATCAGGGCTATCATAACCAAACTGAACCGTCGGTATTGCTGCAGCCGTTGGGTTGCACCCACAGGCTGTCAGTAGCACTCTCCATCCCCACAGTTATTGTACTAATTTCTCCGTCAGCTTTGGAATCCTGTGAGCTTGAATTTGTTTACAAGTCTAATTTCTGAAACTATTTTTTGGAAGTCATCGGCTCCCGACACAGTATCTTCACTGTCCTTCAGGACCGTTTTTAAGTTAGAGAACCCCCTGGTTTATTTACCACTAGAATACATATTATCTAGAAAAGGTAACTTTTTCCCTACGAAGTTCCTGTAAACACTTCTGTGGTAAGCCATAGAGAGCTCTAGACAAGGAAATTCAGCATCTCCAGTGACTTGACTTTACCTCACTTCTTTACAAAGGAAAAAAAAAAAAAACACACAACAAAAACCCTGATAATTAAAAAGGAAAGGAAATAACACAATAAACAGACAAACAGTGAAGCATTCAGCTACCCAAGTAGACATCTAAAATAAGCCTCTGAAAATTTAACATTTGAAAAGCAATTATTTTAGTGGTTAAAGTGTGCAAATGACTAAATATGCTGTCTGCTTCAGAGATAGCTGAATACTGTAGTCAATGATTATTATTCATGTCTAGCACTGGCAGTTCTGTTGCTTTTGTTGCTGGCTTTGGACATTATTTGGACATTCGGACTACTTCCTCTGCGTATTTCATGCCTTTTTTTTCTTCTCTTTTCTCCAACAGAGACCAGCAGCATGACTTTAGAGAGAGGTATCAGACAGATGGGAACTTTTTAAAGGCTTCCTGTCCATCCCAAGTCTGGCAAAACTGAATGTTGTGTGTAATTAAACATAATGTTTCAAGTAGAAATATCAAATATTATTTCAAGTTTTGCCTGCCTATGAAAATCACCTCAAAAAGATTCAGAATCTGAGGTTTCTGTGAAACAAACACGATAAATTAAAGATAAAAAAACATGCAAGGAAAGTGAAACTATTCTATTGATGAGAAATACAAAAGCTTAGAAACAGAAAAACACTAGCTTCAGCCCAAGACTGAAAAAAAAACCCAGCACAGATTTTCCAAAACCAGAGTCCATACAGCATCACACAGCCCTGCCTTGTCATGTTTGTTAATATCCTCGCTTAGAAGTCAGACAGCATTTTGTTTAACTTGTGTTGCTCTGTATCATTACACTAAACCATAATTAACTCCTCTTTTGTGCCGGCCTCATTCCAACACAATTGTACCCACTGTATACCAGCAGCAGTTCTCAGGTTTTGTTTTCCAGCTCAGCTGTATTTTTCTTGGATGTTCACAAGACTGGCATTTGACTGGATGCGCTTGGCTAGAAAGGGAAAAATTATATGAAAATTAAACACAAAGAATTCCACAAAACTAGTCTCTCCACTCCCTCTATTTATCCGACACAGACTTGCAAACAGCTTTCTGTTCACGTCCAGAAACTTTAATGACAAGATATGGCTGAAGCTCTGTACTACCCTTCTTCAGGGGACAGCAGCAGACTAATAGTCACTATTAGCGCCGTCAGCACAGCTGCAGGCAGATCTGGCTGGGCCCCCTCTCCCACAAGAGCCAAGCGAGTCCCTGGCACCACCCAACTCTAATAGTGAAACGCCAGCACCATCACTTACGCAAAATGAGTATCCGTTTCTTCTGCTTCGAGTGAAGGAAGCTACTGAGATAAAAAACAATAGGCAGGAAGAGAATAAAGGATGAAACTGCAATCACTGGGACTGTATCACTGCAGGGAACCGAACAGTTGAAAGCCCTGCTCCAAAGCTTCCGAGTGATGTTCATCTAAAAGAAGAACATAAGCAAGCCGTGAAAGCGAGCACGTGCAGTTTTGCTGTGCAGCACGGCAAACACTCAGGTCTCAAGACATTCAAGTGTTCAAATATGAAGTCAGAAAACAACACTTTAACAGGTTCCCCCCACCCCACCAGGAAACAAACAATCCTAGGAAGCATAGAAACGGAGGTAAATGAAGCCAAAATTTCACATCAGAACTTTTGCAATCTTCAAAACCAGACTCTACTCAGAGACACTGTAGCATTGCCACACGCCTGTTTCCCAGAGACCTCACTGACAGCCTGCCAGGACAGGGCTAATCCCACACTTTTGACAGCCCTCCTCCTGCCCAACTGCTTAAAACCCCACAATATAACAGAGCTTTTTCCAAACATATGTCGCCAGTGCTGAGGGCCCCTAGAAACAGCTGCTGTAATAAGGAATCAATTATTGCACTGGCTAGAACAATAGCAGTAAAGCTTCGCATTAAAAGCCAGAAGATTAAGACAATTTTTTTTTCAATCCATCCCCTTCACAGTAACAAGAAATTAAAGTGCAGCTACTTAAACTGGAATGCACTTGGGTGATCAGGAGCTTCAGTCACGCTCCTGCTGCACTGACCCGAGGACAGGACCTAGCAAGACAGCACCACCAGGCGAACCTCTTCCTCACAGGACATCAGCCTGACAAAGGCACTGCTGCCAGTACTGTCCCACACCAAAAGGGAAAAGGAAAGCCCTAGCAAGACAAGGGCAAATGGCTCAGATTAATAAAGACCTCCATGACGAGGTCTCCCTGTTGAGTATTAATAACGACTTACTGCATCTTCCACGTCGATACACAAGTGTGCAGAGTGCCCTGATTCACCACCTTCCCTGTTCATCCTTTGCAAGTTGTTATACAGGTCATTCAACATTTTGTAGGTTTTGTTGCAGTTTTTACATACTTCTGTGTAGTTATTTGGTGACAGATAGATGCTTTGCCCCTAGGGTTATAAAACTCTGTTTGAATGATGTTTGAAGGTATTACATAAAAAAAAAGACCAACCCAAAACAAAACTTAAAAACTAGAGTCAAGTTTGAACCAAAATCCAGATTTTTAGCATCCCAGATCAAGCAGAAGCTCAGACAGACAACTCACATGAGAATGTAGCAGGAAGAGAGATCAACTAATTCACTAGGGTGAAGATATTCCAACCCCGTAATGGTTGTACCAGCTACCCACCAATCACTGGGTTAAGTTCTAGTTCAGACTCTTGAAGTGATCAATAGGCCAGTCCACACTGCTTCTGGCCAAGGCCTAAAAAGGCACATTTCCTAGAAATCACTAATCATAAAAAAAGCAGACAGTGTCCTCAGAGATTGTCCCACGCCCATCATTTCCCATTTTCACTATTGAACGAACCTGGAACTTGGCCAGTTTCTGACTAAAATGGAATATGCGCAGTTTCTTAGGCTATGTAGAGCATTTTCTTTGAGGACGATTGCCACATCTATTTCACTAAGTTATATCACCTTTGCAATATGGACAAACTTCACCCATAATTTTACTCGTCAAAAGAATTGTTACAATGATTTAAGGTAGTTGGTCTTTCTGAACTAGTCTATATTATCAAAAGGTTATTTAAAGATTGAGTTGTTAAGTCAGAAGACAACAATTCCAAAAAGAGATAGAAAGAGAGACCTACAGCATGCAGACGTGCTGTTTCTTACTATATAATTATCAACTATTGTGAATTCAGAAATTCCGATGTGAAGTAGCATTGCAATTACATTCAAAATGAAGTCAAGGTGAATATCAATTAGAATTAATTTTAGGCTCTCAATCTGTAAACATCTGCATTTTACAGATCATTGCTTTATCTGCCTGAAATTCACAAACTCACCAGTGGTTTATTTGCCTAATCTGTATCCACAGTTTATTCAGCATAAATAAGATTTTGCTACCAATTAGAGCATTTAGTGCTTCTCTTAAATACACAGCATAAATACCTGAAGGTTATGTTCAAAACATGTCAGAGTTTTATTGAATAAATCCAGGAATTCTACGGTAGAATTTGATAACCCCTCACTGTTGTTCTTTAAACAATCTGTCAAAGAGAAAGAAAAATATCAGGATATTCTAAATTCTAACATTTCCATAGCTGACAAGTCCCAGACACTCCACTCCTGCAAAAAGACCTCTCGACTATAAAAGACAGATCTAGTCAACACTGTGGTTTCCTTATCTGCCTGCCATTGATGTCTCAGACCTGCTGACCTAACTCTTCATCGAGAACATATTTCAGAATTAATTGGCCTTGATTAAATGAAAGATGAAGACTATCATCAAGAGCTTTCTGAAGAGGGGGTCTGAATTATCTTTGGACTTTAAGATAAAACAAGACATTACTTTTATTTTCTAGCCCGCAAATCTGGCTTTGCCCAGCAACAGTAACAGCCATTATATGAAAGCAGAAGCACCGGCAGTGGAGATGAAACAGAGAGCATCCGGGGAACAGTCACACCATGAACACAATAGTAGAAATCAGAGTGCAGGTTATTATCGTTTAAGAAAAGTTGACTGTTTCACCAGCTTTGAGGGGAACTCTGGGGCTTTCCTCCCAGTCATAGGCTCAACCCTTAGCATGTTACTGCTTCCATCCACCCCACCCCATTTCAGGTGTTCTAACCTGACAGACCCTTGGAAAAAAAACAGTGGTTTGGGAATTCAGACATTCAACAGCAGCACCGTGAGAGTGAGCCAACATCCTAGAAAACTCTACTGAAAGAAGGAAGCGCCATCAGTATTGAGGGCAAGCGTTCAGCTGGACACTGGGTAGGGTAGGCTGGTCACAGGCTGAGCACAGCAGGACACCGCAGACAGCACAGCTGCTCCTGTACTGCCTTTCCAGTCTCCACACAGCCCAGACTCACAAATGAAAATAAACTCTTCTGGACTCTCAAGGGCCTCCGCAGCAAACCCAGCATCTTTAACACTCAACTCCATGATGTTTTCAACTCCCACTGTTTTCTAGTGCAGCAGTTCGCATAGGGTCCCACCTCCCACACCAGGGGAATGGCAAAAAGCCATAGTTTAGCACAGCACAGCACCATCAGCATGAGGACAGTGAGATGCAGGGATAGACTTTCACACCCTCCACCCATAAAGTGAAACAAAAAGCACGGCTGTGGAGGCAGACACTGTTCAACCTGTAAGCATTCCAGGTTACCGACTTTATTAACAAACAAGGAAAAGTTTCTTATGCCAGTTTTGTTGTTTGGTTTTTTTTAAATAGGAAGACTAGGAAAAACAGAAGAAACCGCAATGAAGCTAAGGAAAATCTCCAGCAGGGTCTGTAGATCACAAAGAAAACTAACATGACTACCTGTTGAAATAATAGCCTAAAAGAAATATTTATATAACAACTATTTTCTTCCAACAGACTAGTGCCCTCATATTTTGGCAGTATATCTTACAAAATAAAGAGCGCCTGTACCCCTCATTGGAGTGGCTCCAGCTTAGGATGCATGCGTTATATATTATCTGCATTAACCAAATACTTATAATTCTGATCTGTGCAAACTTTAGGGGCAAAGTTAAGCTAAGTCATAGAAGTAGCATGAAAGCTACAGAACGAGTCACATACTTGCACAGTTGGCTGCCTCCCAGGTTTCGTTAAAGAACTCCGAAAGGGTCACAACTATCTGCAGCCTGTCTGAGGTCAAGATGCTTTTGGCACAATTGTGGCTCTCAGAAGAATTCTAGAAGAAAAAAGGAAATAAAAAAAGCAATCAAGTGTTAAAAATATAAGGGAAATTTTTAAATGTATTTTAGGCAAGCACAGCTAAACAACCATCTCATCATATTGATATTTCTAGAATAGGCAGAGCAAGGTTGACAGCACAATAAAAATGTTTTGATCCTCCAAATTATACTATGAGCAACACAGCTTTCTGCACATGGTCTTTGAAGACCTACTAGGACTATATGCGAGTCAGTCAAAAACATACCAGTGCAAAAAAGAGGGGAGGAAAAAAAAAAAGCAGAGAGACAGGGGCTCCTCTGCCAGGTAGCTCATATTCATCCATTTCTGGGCCGCTGCCCCACGAGCCAGCTCAAGGTATGAGCAGCCAGAGAAAAGGACGTTAGACTGCAGGAACAGTTGAAGGAGCTGAACCAACAGACTGGCTTCAAAACAAACTCAAACAACAGAAAACGTCCAAAACCACTGTACCAACGTACCATATCAGCAAACTTCCCCCAGCTTAGTGCGGCCACAGCAGGAACGCAGACCTCCACGAAGCAGTGCCTGCAGCCACTCCCCCAAGCCTATGCCCAGGCTGGGCTCTCATCCTCCCCAGACATAGGTACCAAGCTCACCAGGTCTTGGCGAGCCACCCAATGCACCCCATCCTCAAAGCAGGCACTGGCACAACTCTTCCAGCAACTTATTCCCTGGACCAAGTTAATTTAAAAAAAAATGCAGAGCGACTATAAAAGCAGTTACAGAATAAACAGGAAGTATCCCTACTGGAATTCAGAACCATGTTTTTCTCCTTCAAAGCTTTATTTTCTTCCTCAAATCACTGGTACGAAACCACAGTCTCCAGTCAGCTGACTCCTGTGCTCTAGCTCCTGGATACTGGCTGCTAAATTGACTTAAGCACTTCTCAAAATTGCTGAAGCTGCCAAAAGCCTCCTTGATAAGTGACGTGGGACATAGGAGAAAATAATCTCTTTAACAAGAAACATGTTCCTTAAAGAGCTTTATGAGAGATCCAGTTTCCTCCTTTGTTAAAACAGGTTTATTTTTTAAATAAGAAGTTTCCCTTAGAGACTCAACTGCTGAAATCGAATATTGCCACATCTGGTAACTCCCACGTTCACCCGCTTTCATTTCTACTAAATTACAAACAGATATGCAACAAAGTTGTTTATGTGGGAAACTCTCTGGTTGCTTCATGAAGGCCTTTAATGTGACACTTCCTCACCAGCTGGACTCACAAGTGGGAAAAAGCACTTTAAATCCAAAACTGAAACAAGTAGAGCCATATCATTCCTTAAACATGCTTGCCTAATTTATTCTTTAATTAGCATAGCAAGGAAGATTTTACATTTCAGAGATGTCTGAAACTTAACATGTCTGCTTCTTTCACATTGCACTACAACTGCGGTAGGATGGCAAAGATAAAAACATCAGATATCTGATTACGTGTGATCGTGGGTTGAGGTTGCAAGAGCTCACCTCCTTTATTTTTCTGGTTAGTTAATCCATGCACAGAGGAAACAGCAAACGCTCTCTAATACAGATGTGCCTTCCAGACCACATAGTGGAGCAGTCCTCTCAGGCTGCCAGTACTCAAGAACAGCAGCTGCAATGAGTTCATATACACTGTAAGTACTGGGACTTGTTTGGCAACCTAATCCTAGCCAAAACATCATGCTGGAAGTACCCAAGGGAACTACATGCTCAGTTTCTCACTTTCACATTACCTAGTCACTGGTATGAAACAGCTTCCAAATGAGAAACAAGTAAACAGACTACAGGTTTGCAAACCAAAACAAGTGACCACTGGCTAGATATTTGCCCTGGAGAGGACGATATCAAATGAACGCCCACGCGCTTTTCCAATACAAGTGGTGGGTCGGTGGGAGGAAGCAGGCATACAATGCGTCAAAACCAGAAAGTGATACTTCTTCGCATGACAGGTAACTAGGGTTACCTGGATTTAAAGAGCGACAGATTTTTCTTGTCAGTGGCGATTCTAAATGCAGATTCAGAAATCCCAAGACTGGAAGCACAATCCAGGGGACACACTGCTATAAACTTGCTCTCTGCCTGTACTCTTACCAGGGCACCCACTTCTAGCCATCATCAGAGAACAGGCAAAGGTCCTTTGGTCTGATCCGCTATTGTCATCCTCGCGTTATCCCAGGGACCAACTTTTACAAATGGATAAAAGGGACGAGAACCCACAAAACTAGTCATGAACCACCTCCAACACTAAGAAATGAAAAAGGAAAAAAAAATTATCAAGAGTCTGGAGAATGTAAACATAAGACCCAGCTTTAGTCAAATCAAGGTTTCCCACTGGTGGGGTCTGCAGATCCCAGCCCGCCCTCAGGACTTCTAGATTGCTGCCACACACTCCCACCAGCTTTGGAGCCGGGAGCACCGCGCCACGGCTCCCCGCAGACGCCGCACGTCGCTCGCCACTGCTTCAGACACCACCACTTTTCCAAGAAGTGCCGGGCAACTGAGCTCTGCCGGCGTTCCTGGTTAGCGCTGCACAACGACGACCTGCGAGCCACAGCCCTGCTTCGGGTATCGCTACATCAGCAAGAACAACTCAAGTTTTTCCACTTGCACGGAGAAGCAAAGCCTTTTTTTGTTGGGTTTTTTTTTTTTCTCTCCAGGTGGAGCTACTCGCCCCAAACCATGCCGGGAGCCGGCTGCACCCACCGCGCCGCGACACCGGCCAGCGGCCGCCGCTGCTTCCCAAACACTCCCGGCCTCCATTAAACCACCGTAGGGGACCGGAGGTGTGGGAGCAGATCCCGGGAGGCCGGAGAGCCGCCCACGCCCCCGCCACGGCCGGGCCCGGCCCGCGGCCCGTCGCCCCCCTCCCGCCCTCGGGGGGGGGGGGGGGGGGGGAGCGGGCCGAGCCGCCCTCCCGCCGCGGGGAAGGGCGAAGCAGCCGCCTGCCGCAGCCCGCTGCGCCCTGACGCAGACCTGACCGACTGGTAGGCGTGAAGAAACCAACGCACCCCCAACCCCCCTGCGGCCCCGGGCAGCCCCGCAGCCCCCCCCCTCGCCCGGCCCCGGCCCGGCGGACGCACCCCGACGGCGCGGGCGATGTCTCCGTAGTGCGCGAGCAGGCGGCGGTAGTGGCGGTGGCAGGCCTGGCAGAGCCGCACCGGGCGGGCGCGGCGGCCCAGGCAGCCCGTCAGCGCCGCGCTGCCCTCCGCGAAGGCGGCGAGGAGGCGGCGGCACTCCGGCTCCAGCTCGGGTAGGTCACCGGGCAGCCCCGCTCCCCCCCACAGCTCCTCCGCCAGCTCCTCCGCCTCCACCAGCGCCTCCAGCGCCAGGGCCCGGCGCGCCTCCGCGGCAGCGGGGCCGGGGACCCGGACCGCCAGGGCCAGGGCCACGGCGAGCAGCAGGGGAGCGAGGCAGCACGGCGGCGCCATGGCGGCCGCACCAAGGAAGCGGAACCTCCGAGCCGGCAAACGGCCCCGCCTCCCCCGCAGGGCGCCCTCGCTCATTGGTCGCGGCGGGTTAGGGGGCGGGGAAAGGGGCGGGGCAGCGGAGGGCCGGGGGGCGGCGGGGGGTGTCCCAGGTCCGTGGGAGATGTACCCGAGTGGGGAGGCGTTCCCGAATGGGGAGGTGTCCTCGGGTCCGTGGGAGGTGTCCCCGAGTGGGAGCGCGTCCCGCCGCACGGGGAGCACGGTCTCCGTGCCGTACCTTTCAGCCAGGTAACGCTCTTTTCACCCGAAAAGGGGATTTAGAAGTTACCTGTTGTCTGGGAGGTAACCTTAAAGTACGCTGAAAACACAGCAACAGTCAGGAAAACAAGTCCCCAGAGCAGAGGAAGAGTTGCTGAGAGAGGAATAAACCACATCTTTCTGCAGTCAAAGTGCTTCCTGCGTTTTATCTCAGACCGTGCACCTTTGTTGATACCAGGCCCCAACCTTTTCCCATGGCTGCTTCTCCATAAAGCTGGAGTCACCAAAGGAAAACTCATCCCAAAGCGGGGGGAGCGAGTACAGCAGCAGGTAAACCCCTCAACGGGGGCTGTAGCCCCAGGCTCTCTACTCACTTCTCTGTCTGGCAGGACATTGACCCCGCGCCTGTCCCATCTGACAACAGCCCTTTCCAGGGATCTCAACAGGCTTTTGACCGAGCCTGGGTTTCCTAGTGCTCTGCGACAGGAGGGGCAGGGCGGACCCCTGCAACTCCATACCATGGTGCCTTTGGGAATAACGGAGTGGGGCAGGAATGGCCCCATCCCTTTCTTGCAGCTGATGCAATTAGCATACACGCGGCACCGGTGGCGGGAGGCAGCGCTGGACGACGGTGGTGTGATGGTTGTGGCAGCTGCCAGGAGTTTGGCGCTGCTTGAACCGGCTCCCCATGCTCCCACCAGTGCCCAGCTTGGCCAGTGTCACCTGGCGCTAACTTGTGCCAGTCCTGCAGTAAATGTTGCAGGCCCCGCCGAGTTGCTGGCTGAGGCCAGGCAATTCCCCCCCCCTACGGCGCCTGCTGGTTCGGGGACCGCAGCTGGCAAGGCCACCATGCTGGGAAGCCTGGAGATGCTTAGCAAGACACCCATGCCCAGGTGGCTCCGGGGGGAGAAGATGGCCCCCCTTCTTTAGCTCACTTAGCATGGGTGCAGCCTAAACCCTGAGAAACTTTGCAGTGGAGGTGCTGCCCGCACCATGCTGGTACCCACAGCCCTGAGACGGGGATGGGGGCTGCTTGCCACCCCCAAGTGACCCTCGTCCCAGCCGGTGGTTGTAGAGCGTCGTTTACCCAGCGCAGGGGATGGGGTGGCCCCGCACTGTGCCCCTCCCCGGGCAGCCCAGGGTAGTGGGCAGGGCCGGCAGGCAGGCAGGCAGGGCTGGTGGGAAGGCAGGGCAGGAGGCCAGATAGGGCAGGCAGGGCGGGAGGGCAGGCAGGCAGGCAGGCAGGGCAGGAGGGCAGAGTCCGGCCTGCCCGCATCCCCCCAGGAGAGGGCAGCAGCGCTCCCGCACATCGCCCCACCGAGGGGCGCTCGGGGGGCTGCCAAGGGCCCTCGGCGTATCCCCCACCGCCCTGCCAGCATCTTCATCCCCGGGGAGCGGTGGGACGGCGGCCCAGAGCCGCCGCTCGCCCTCCTCACCGGGGGTATCCCTCCCGTGGGAGGCACGGGCACCGGGGAGGACCGGCGGGGGGGACGCAGAGCTGCGTCTTCATCTTCGCGGGTCAAGAGGGATGCGCTTTCCCACGTCCTGAGGGAGTTAAATATTCTCCTTCGAAAGAATGTTCTTCCTGCAAGTGGAAAACTGGTCTCAGGGGAAAGAGGAAAAAAAGAAAAAAAGAAAGAAAAGAAAAAGAAAAGAAAAAAGGGAAAAGAAAAAAGAGGACAGAGAAAAAAACAAAAGAAAGACAAAAAAAAAGGAAAAGGAAAAAAGGAGGGGGAAAAAAAGAAGAAAACCTCTTTAGAGCTTCAGAAGAAATCTCTGAGACATGACCAGAATATAAACATTTCTAGAATTAATACTTTACTGCAGACCTGTAAGGAAAACATCTGGTCATTATGTACTTCTTATTTTTATACTGATAAACATGACATTACAAAGTGAAATTAGAAAGTCACTAACTTTTTCAGCTGTGGTTCAGAAATAGGGCCTGAGAATGCACGGGTCTCTTCTCTGATAGTAGGTGAATTTGTTACCAGGCAGAAATCGGCATTCACCCTGACTAACAATTCGGCTGTGAAGCAAACTTGGTTATTTTCTTACACAAGTGGTGCTGTTACCTTTCTGCTCAACCTCATCAAAGGGGTTATATTCACAACTAAAGCAAGCAGGATTTGTCCTTGGCCAGGAAATTTCAGAAATAACTCTAAGAATATAAGAAGTCTTGTGGGGTTATATAGTCCCAGTTATTCTTGAAAACACATCCAAGTATTTCAATGGCTGTCCTGACTACGGGGAAAAGTATGTATCATTCAGCAGAAGGAATAGTCTTACCTTAACAGTGCAGAAGCAGAACACAGCAAATAAATATTGATTTCCTATGCCATCTTGCTGGATCTGTGGAGATGGCAGTATGAACCAGGGAAAATGAGCAGTTTGAAGCTGTGAACTTGGTTCTCCCCTCTGTTTCCCTGCTGCCTTCAGTGCTCTTTCTCCTGAGTTATGCCACTGTGAGTTGAGAACTGAACCCTTTTTTCAAGTTTTCTTGTTATCTTAGAAGGATGGTGGCTTGGATAAAACCTTTTAATCAAAGGGCTGGAAAAGGAGGGACAGACCATAAATGTCAAGGCAGTGCCAGAATGTTAAGTGATGTCTTAAAGTGATAGCTGAATATAAGGTATACAGAGGGAAAGGAGTCAGGGACGACTGGGAAGCTGGGTGCCTGGGGAGTGGGACGGCCTCAGGAAGGGAGACTGGGGCAGGCAGCAGCTCGGGAGGCAGGAGGAAAGGGGAGAAGGGACTGTGCCTCCTGAGCCAAAACTGCTGCCCGGGAGACAGGCTGCTTATCATCCAAAACAGGCCAGCAAGAGCAGGAAGGTGTGAGGGCTGTCCACGGAGATGTGTCTCCAGGGTTGTGGAAATGGAAATCTTCTTTTTTTAATCTTAACTATTTATTTATTTGTTTTTTGTTTGTTTGTTTGTTTGTTTTAATCTTAACGTTGCAAAGATGGCAAAGCTTAACATGAGCAAAGGATCAGCGTATTATGTCTTCCTTGCACAATCATCCCCTGCCTATGGAAAGCTTTTCTTCCCCATGTCCATTACAGTCCTGCGTGTACCTATTAGTTCACACAGGGACAATGTTGGCTTCTTCATGCACTAGTCATGGCTGTTGCTGAAGCCTAGCAGTGGGTCACCCAATACAATGGCTGTTTTGCAGACCCCACAGAGCATCAGAAAGCAGCCCAGAAGAGAGTTGCACATAGGTAATTAATTAAGGACATGCACACATCCCCAGCACACCTGAGAAAATAAACTTGTGAGGAAATAAATATGTCAAATAGACGATCAGCATGTTGAAGCATTTTCAGTTAGTTGCAAGTGAAAGTCGTCCTGGCAACACTGTACAATGGTCTGAGCCAATTTTATATTAAAAAGATTATGAGAGCTTTGTTTAAAAATGATTGACAAACACTTCTCTAGCTGTACTATTT
Source organism: Phalacrocorax carbo (assembly GCF_963921805.1). Lineage (NCBI taxonomy): Eukaryota > Metazoa > Chordata > Aves > Suliformes > Phalacrocoracidae > Phalacrocorax > Phalacrocorax carbo. The sequence goes on along the minus strand of NC_087515.1, from coordinate 79,140,197 downwards.
CTGACCAGCCTGAGCCACCGTGCCTGTTAGCATTGTCCCATTGGAGCATTATTTTTCTATGCACATAGCAAAGAATATTAAAGCTTTTTCACTCAGTGCAAGAAGACAGAGCTACATCCATACTAGACCACAGAGAATGAGCAAAATAACAAGTCAGGGAAAAAAGCAGTTCATTTACAATCATTTCAGTCTTTAATTCAGAAGAACCCCCAAATTTATCAGTGGCTTTGCAAATCGCATGCCAAATCCTGTCCTTCAGCCGTGAGCACTTGGGAGCAATAATGCTGCACTGGCTACTTGGGAATCAAGGAAGGTCAGGCACTTGAAATGTGAAGACACACTCAGGAACATCATTCTCTGGATGAGTACAAAAAACTGCTATCACCAACTAAAACTTCAGGAGTTTTAGACTTACAGAAAATGGGTGTCGAGTCAGTGCCTCATACAGAATGCTTTTTTAGGAACGTTCTGCGAATTCCAGGTTTATTCCCTGAAATTACCAAATAAAAGTTTTCCAAAGAGCTGTTGACTAGATTTACTAAGCCTGACCAGCCAACTCGACCAGGATCTGCAGTGTATTTGTCTTGGTCAATTATATGGCCAATTGTGGGCAGACCATTTGCTCACCCTAAGCCAAACCACCACGTTCTCATTTCAGAGAGTCATGAACCTCCCCCATGTCAGAGTAAGGTTTAATCAGTCACATGCCACCTAGCACATCCAACTCCTCCTTACAGCTAGCTGGTTCTCTTGGGGGGAGGCTGAACCTGCACCCCACATCCTCAGGGGATCAGAAGTTACTTTTCTGGTGACCAATGTCCATGGAGACCTGCCCAGGACTCATCTGCATTTCTTCATAGCCACCCACTCCTGATGCCTATGGCTGTTGTAGCCTCTGATGGGTACTCAGGCCACCTCAGCCAGAACAAGCTGGGTGGAGGAGTCCTGGACACTGTCTTGTCTCTGGGGCTAAAGTATCAGAAGGAACTGAAGTGACCTGAGATGATGAGCCAGAAAGCTAGCATTAATTTTTTTCCATTTCCAACACAGAGAACACCGAGACAGGCCATCCATCAGCTAACCCTCTTCCCTATTTAGCGCCATCACACTTCTGAAGAGGGAAAACAAATCCTCCATCTTCATATGAAGGTTTTCATTTTCTGTAAAATGGTGTCATAGCTTGAGAAATCATAGACAGTGCCATATGATCTTTGCTTAGACCTTAAATGTTTGCATATAATACTCTCTGTGAAACCAATACGCAGAGAAATGTCACTTCCATGCACCTGTCAGCATTTTTGCTGGGGAAAGGAAAAAAAAAGTACATCATCATTTATGAATCATGACTAGAAAACAATTAATTATCAGTAGGCAATCATGCCAGTCTGCAGACATCCAGCTTGAAATAAGTTTCTGGGATATATTTTTTGTTTGTTTTTTTTCAGGATGCTGCACTTGAGCAATTGAATGATATCTCATGTAAGGTCCTGGCTGGCATGCCATTTCCTTACTCATACGCATCTAATTAAGTCTTAATTGTGCCATTTGTTATGAAATAAAAAAAGAGTTGTTAGACTGGATATCTTTCATGACAGCAAAAACAGGATGATACCAATGAAATAGCTGATGTATAAAAAAAGAATGAAAGTATGTATGCAGGGAGGGAAAAAGACTTTTGAAGATAATGATGTTTAAAACACAGCAGAAACATTAGAAGCAGCATAATAGTGAAATTACCACAAATACCTTCTTGTTCAACACAAATAGCATGAAAGGTATATTCTTTTTATAACTCACTGAAGTGTGGATGACTGTCCGTGCTCAGAAATACCCAGGGAGACAAATTCTGCTTTTAGTTACCCCAGTGTCGATGTGGTATCATCCCAGTCTCCTCTTCAGAAGGAAGCAACCCAGAACTGTTCTTTTTTGCACAGATTGCTGCTTATATATGTCCATTGAATTTCATCAAGTTCCCAAAGCACAGGCCTATAACATGGCTCAGAAGGGAAGAGAATGGCTTTGCTTCAGCAGATGTTGGATCCACATGTGCACCCATCAGGTTTCACTCCTTGTATTGCAGCCCCCCCCCAGACGGGTCACTGGAGGACACCCCCCAGCAGTCCCACAGAAGCAGGACTCCCTCCCCCCTGCACACGTGTGGCTGGGATTGAAGCGACAGTGCAGGAGCTGATGTGAACATCTGAACTAATCACCTGAGCTAAAGGAGAACATTTTGACAGATGTCTCCACTTCAGATGTCTGTCCTGTTGAGGTCTTTGCTTTATATTTCTTTGCATTGTACCTAGGTACTTCCTTTTTACCCTTAGTAGTAGAAAATTATCTATTCACTAATATAATTCCCTAGTAAATTTTTTTCCTTTCCTCTCTGGATAGAGGATCGCAGCAAGATGAGCCATAACAGAAGATAACATAAATATGACCAGTTATTTCAGTAAAGGTGTCAAAATTTAAGGACCGATTATCCTACAGAGTTGCAATCTTACCTGAAGTACTCCCCACATATGTTGATTCGGGGGCGGGGGGGGGGGGGGGAAGAAAAAAAAAGTCTGTGGCACAATTTCAGGTTATTATAACAGCAACGTGCCTGCTGGTGAGGAGTCGGCAGACACACTGTTGGAGGGGGCAGCCCAGGGCACGGTGGGTGAAGTCCACCACAGCTGCTTCCCACCCAGCCTTGACCAGACACAGCCACCACACCCCAAAATGGGCTGGGGGCTCTGAGCTGTTGGTAGCTGCGAGGGACTTGGGAAAAGCCAAGCATTTTTCCTGTCCAGGGTATGTCTTCAGCGTTGGTCCATTGTGGTTTTCACAAAGGGCCAAACTTTTTCATCTGCAAATTTGCAAGTCTGCTCAGTGGAGTTCACCGAGGTTGTGTGCATGCAAGAAAGGGAGCACGCTCTGGTCAAGAGGCTATAAACATAATATTGAATACCAGATGGCTTTCCTTATGCTAGCAGGAGCAAGCAGGCACTCCCAAAAGGCTTGTTGTGGTTTAAGCCCAGCCAGCAACTAAGCCCCCACACAGCCACTCACTCACACCTCCCTGGTGAGATGGGGGAGAGAGTTGGAAGAGTAAAAGTGAGGAAACTCGTGGGTTGAGATAAAGAGAGTTTAATAGGAAAAGTAAAAGCTGCACATGCAAGCAAAGCAAAACAAGGCATTCATTCACTCCTTCCCATGGGCAGCCAGGTGTTCAACCATCTCCAGGAAAGCAGGGCTCCATCACGCGTAACAGTTACTTGGTAAGAAAAACACCATCCATCCAAAGGTTCCCCCCTTCCTTCTTCTTCCCCCAGCTTTATATAGTGAGCATGACATCACATGGTGTGGGATATCCCTTTCGTTAGTTGGGGTCAGCTGTCCCAGCCGTGTCCCTTCCCAGCTTCTTGTGCACCCCCAGCCTGCTCGCTGGTGGAGCAGTGTGAGAAGCTGAAAAGCCTTTGACTTCATGAAAGCACTGCTCGGCAACACCGAAACCATCAGTAAGTTATCAACATTATTCTCATCCTAAATCCAAAACACAGCACTATAGCAGCTAGTACCTTCTTTCTTGGAAGAAAATTAACTCTATCCCAGCCAAAACCAGGGCAAGGCTACAGGCAGTTGGAGACTTGATGAAACTTTGTAAAGAGTTGCCATCACACCTCGCAGTGTTCATTGCTGTGTTTCGGTCCATGGCCCACTGCTGTGACCTGAAAGTCACTTCCCCTCTTCCAAGGATTCACATGGAATTAATAAAAAAACAAAAAACCAAACTCTCTCAGATGTAATTATCACATGTAGTAAATGCATCTTATACTGCTGGGGTGATATTTACGGATGTCTTATTTTTAATAGCTTCTTTTTTAAATTCTTTTTTCCATTTAGAGTGTTTTCATTAAAAAAAACCAAACACATTAGTTCCACCCACCCTCAAAAAAGACCCAACCAACAACAGAAAAAGAACCCCACAACCCATTCCTGGTCTTAAAACTGATCTAATACTGTGTACTTGATCTTTCTCTGCTGGGAAGAACTGTACAAGCCTACCTGCAGAGCCAGCGCAGGCAACCTGGCCCTCCTGGCCACAGCATGCCCCTGAAAGCGCTGGCTGGCAGGATTTAGCCCCATTCCATGCTCAAGGGGACAGTCAGTCGCACGGGCTCCTTCCAGGGGTGAGGGACAACCCGAGGCAAATCACCTTATCAAGAAGGGAAGTTTCAGTGGCAGAGGAGACATCAGGCTGTGGGAGTCTAGAAAAGAAAAAAAATTGATTTTCCTATTTTTCTCAGACTGTATTAATTGAAGTATTTGAAAGAGAGAAGTTACTCAACACGGACCTGTAAATTCTTTAGCACTTTGGGCAAGCCTCTCTCAGCAGCAACATATCTGGTTTGTGAATGTCTCGGACTGTCTGACGTGAACTGATGTCCCACCGTCTTCCAGATCTTCAGAGCCTGTGTACCTTTGTCTACAAATTATAAAAAAAATTAAGGAATGAGTGATCCCGGGAATTTCCCACAGGGTTTCCAACAACTTCACTCTCAGTGAAAGTGGGGGGGGGGCACACGGGACTGGTGAGTCCCCAGAACCGACTGGAGCCAGCCCCCACTTTCCATGTGCTCCATCTGACAGCCGGACACGAATCGTAAGCAACCTCCAACCTCCCTCCCCAGTGCCCATTTGCGAGGTGCCGGGCGCCAGGGTCACGTGTGGAGGTCCCCACCCGTGGGAGCACAGGGGCTCGCACCTGCAGCCCTCCCGCTCACCTGGGGGCATCAAGATTGGGGGGGATAGATGAGTACCCAGACAGACAGACAGATGCATAGACAGACCAGGTGCACCCTTCCCCTCCCTCGCATCTCTGGACGAGGACTGTGCTGGGGAGACCTGCCGTGAGTTTTTTTTCCCTGGGAGCACAGAAACCTGGGGACCAAATTTGGGGCATTTGGGGGGGAGGGTTCCAAGCCAGGTGTTCCCCCGGCCACCAGAAGCTTTGAACGTGCCACAGAGGGAGGCTTAAACAGCTCAGAAGAGGAAGGGACAAGAGCCGATGAAAGCCAGTACACACACACGGGTACACCCCACCCACCCCCACTCACACTGGTGGGGAGCTCGGGGCGGCCGGCAGACGGAGCCGAAGCCACGGGTGAGGTTGGCACCGGGGGGAGCCAGAAATTAAAGGCGGCAGCAACCTGTTGGCACCGGCTGCTGCACAGGCAGCCTTTCCGGGGCTGGGGGCGGCTGCCTAGCCCCCACCCCCAAAACACCCCCACCCCTTTCTCCTGGGCACCGCACTGGAGGCAGGGGCTGGGGAGGTGCCGTGCAGGGGGCCCTGGCTGCACGCAGCCTGTCCTGCGCCCCTTGGGGAACGGGGCTGGCGGGGGGCCGAGGGTCTGAGAGCCGGGGACAAGCCGTGTCCCATCGGGCCAGCCCCGGGGGGGCGGGGTTAGCCGGGGGGGGTGTTGTTTTGGTTTGATTTGGGTTTTTTTTTTTTCATGGGGAGGGGTTGTTTTCAGGAGCGGCCGCGGCTTTGGGAGCGACGCTGGCCTCCCGCCTCGGCCCCCCCGAGCCCCCCGGCCCCCCAGCCCCGCCGCCCCCGGCCCGGCCCGACCCGCCCCGCCGCCGCCCGGGGTCGCCTCCCCTGCCCAGGGCCGCGCTGGGGCTCGGCTTTTTGTTATTTTCACGGAGCAGATATTAATTAAAAGAAATACATGATTAAAAAGTAATGAGTTGAATAAAAATTATCTCCGCTCATTTTCTGATTATGTTAATTGTTAAAAACCCTTCAATCACGCTGTTGCAGTCAATGGGTTTTAATGTGAAATTAGTGGGCTCTTGATAACTTACAGTCCAGAATAATCCTGGAGGTTTAGTCATCATTCCTAATAACGAGATGTTACTGAGAACGGAGATTTTACATGATTTTGCCACATTCAGCCCTTCCCCCATGAAAGGGTCTGCCTTTGTGGCACACAACTTCAATTTTCATGCCTGCGACTACTTTGTTAGTCTTACCCTGTGTGCCGCTCCAGTATGCGACAGTTACACGTTTTATGTCGCCTGAATATTAAAAAAAAAAACAACACCAAAACAAAAACCAAAACCAGTGTGCCCGATATAAGGATAGAAAAATAATTTTGTCCCTCACGGATTCCTAATTTTATTTTTCCCGTCCAACTCATCTCGCAGCTTGCGACTGTCTCTCGTCTCTGATTAATTAGCTCCCTCAGAGATAAGCACAGGTTTACACTGAAGGTATGAAAAGTAATTAAACTCTTAAGGAAAATATATGTGTATATATATTTGCCGCAGGAGTTGGTACGCTACGAATAGGCTTAAGGACCACGGAGGGAAAGAAATATGGAGAGTTTCTTCCGTGGGCGATCGCCGGGAGCCGGGGATTTGAAATAACTTCACCCCCGCGTTTGGAAACGCTGTGAAATTCGCCTCTCCTAGAGGGATGGAGCGATGGCCCCCAGACCACTCTTATTTTAGCCAACGTGTTTCTTCCCTAGAAATTCGTTTGAGAGCGCTTTCATTTTCATGCAGATGATAACTAAATGTATCCTTTTCTGCTCGACAGCCTTGAAAATTTGCATCTAAAAACGGCTCCTCGCACCCACCTCACAATTTAGCTAAAATCTCCGGCACTGACAGCAAATTGACTCGGGAAGGGAAGGGAAGGGAAGGGAAGGGAAGGGAAGGGAAGGGAAGGGAAGGGAAGGGAAGGGAAGGGAAGGGAAGGGAAGGGAAGGGAAGGGAAGGGAAGGGAAGGGAAGGGAAGGGAAGGGAAGGGAAGGAGCGCGGCAGATGAGCGGAGCGGCTGCGGGGAGCCGAGACGCCCCACCAGCCCAGGATGCGCCCCAATTCCTTCCCGGGGCTGTCCCCGCCGCGGGAGAGGAACGGGACCCACGGGCGACCGCCCATCCCCTTCGGTTCCACTCTTCTAGGTTAAAAAGGAAAAAAAAAAAAAAAAAAAAGGAGGGGAAAAAAAAGGCAGCGGCAAAACTGGCGCTCGTTGTTTGTGCGTGTGCGTGTGTGTGAGCGCACACCCACGTACTCCTTCCCCCCGAGACACGGTGTCGGTGCCGTGCATCTCTCTGTCACCGCCAGGATCTCTAATTACTGCTAACAGATAAGAGGAGAGTTTTTCGCGGGGACCGAGGGGGCCGGAGCGGCGGAGCGGGGACCCGGCCAGCCCGGCACGGACGGCGCTGGGGGAAAGGCTCCGCCGCGGCGACTTGAGCTGCTGCTGCCGCTGGTTTAATATCGATCCCCTATTGCCAGCGGCGGAGCGGGGAGGGGGATGTGCTCGTATTGCGGGGGTGGGGGGGGGAGGGGGGATACGTCGGGCCAGATCCTGCACCCCAGGCTCCTTCGGGCCCGACCAGGATCGGGCCCTTTGGGTGCTCCCCCCGCCTGTCCTGGAGGAGGAGGGATAAGGTTATGTCCTAATTTGTTGTGAAGAGGGAGTGCTTGGGGGTTTGCGGTTTGTTGTTTTGGTTGGGGTATTTGGGGTTTTGAGGCTTTTTTGGGGTTTTTTTGGGTGTGTTTTTTTTCTCTTTTTTACTGGCCCTTCTCGTAAAAAAAAAAAAAAGCGCTGTTTACAAAGCCCCACTGCCCCCATCTGAGCCCCCCCACCCCCAGGCAGAGCTCCCTAAGGAGGGGGGATCCCTCTGTGCCGGGCCCCCCCTCGCCGGCTCATTTCCCTATTTGCATCCGCTGTTAGCTGAAGATCATTTTAATAAATAACAATGAAAGGGGAGCGCATCTAGAGGGCTTGTCGGCAACATTCAAAAGCCAATAGAGTTTATAATTCTACTCTATCATTTCTTATTGATTAGAGTAATCAAGATAAAAAGCTAGCCGGGCTCCGAGAAGTTCAGCGGCATATCATTAAAGATAAGAGTCAGTTAATTCTGGCGCAGGGGTAATGGTGCCGGCGATGAAGAGTTCATTTGCATGAGATGCTGAGCCCCGTAACAAGAGGACAAAAATCACTAATTAGGACTGCAGAGTGTCTCGAGTTCTTCAAGCACCCTTTCGAGATGAGGGATGATGCAAAGAGACCGCACTTTTATGTAAATCCCGGGCAGGACACCGCGCCCGGGGTGCTGCTCCCCCGGCAGGGATTGCCGAGCTGGGCCGGGCCGGGCCCCGGTGGCCGCGGTCGCCGCCGCACCGAGCCTCCGGGGGCACCGGCGGCCCCCGAGCCGGGCGGCGGGGGTAAACGCGGCCGCGGCGAGTGCCGACCTTGGCCCCAAATCTGCCGGCTGGGGGGACGCGACAAGGCGGGGGTGGGGGTGCGGGAATCGTAGTTTTGCTTAAAGGTTTATTCGTCGGGTTTTAGGAAAATACAGTGAAAAATAAGCCTCGCTCTAATGAAAAATAATTTTAAAACCCCGGCACCCCGGAGCCTGCGGGCAGCTGGGAGTTGCTCAAAACTAGGGAAAGCGTTTCGCCGCAGCCTGCAAGCCTGCGAGCAGGGCCCGCACCTCTGCGGGCAGCGGGGAGCGCCCCGCCGACCCCCGACACCCCCCCGCAGCCCCCCGGGACGGCGGCGGGAGCCCGGGACACCTCGGCGAGGCGGGACGGGCTTGGGATCCCCCCCTCCCTCCCCCTGCCTGCGGGCACCCGAACGCCTCCTTCCCCACAAGGCACGAGTGGCCCCCTCCTTTCACCGTGGCCGCTGCCTTTCCCTCTTGTCCCCCGTCTCGCCTCGCCCCCTCTCTGCCCGCACAGACGGACCCAGAGCCGAGCAAAGCCCCTCAGCTTCTGGGAGGACGGACACCCGTGGGGCTTTCGGGATGCTCCCCGCACAAGCCGGGGCGCGCAGCAGCGGGCCGGTAGCTATAAAGTTGTTTACTTGCCCGAAAGGCATCAGCCGCGGGAGGCTTGGCAGCTGGCTCTTAGGGCTAACTTTGCCCCTCGCTTGGCCGCGGAGTAAAGGATTCACGGCCTTCTCTTGGCTAATCGTAGATGTCAGCGTGGAGAGTGGCAATGTTTGCCGCCTCTCAGAAGTCTCACTGTGTCTCTCGCCTGCAGCAGCTCCCCGGTCAGCCCCGCCACACGCTGCCCCGCACACACACGTATCCGCAGGACCAGGTGCCCTGGCCACATACACCCACAGCCACCTCTCATTTTTCTCCCGTGTTCACACCTTTCTCGCTCCACACGTGTCCTTTCTGACCCGCCCCCCGTGGTGCAGGCATCTCCTGCGCACGCACTCAAGCCACACTCACATATTCACATGTGATCACCCCACTACCCCACGTTCCTCCTCGCACACTCACGAGCAAGGACCCACATGTGTGTTGGCACCTCGGGCGCACGAGCGCCTCACGTCCACAAGGGCCCTTGCACACCCCTTCTCACACACGTGCACCCCCCCACACCCCCTTGCATGCCCCACCATGCTCATATGCACGTAACCCCCACCTTCCCTGCAAGCTCACCTGCTCACACACCCTCAGACAGACAGACACCCCACTTCACAACACCCCCGCCCTCGACACCCCTGGTCCCCCCACACACCCCCTGACCCAGGGCCCAGGGCCTGTGCGGAGGAGGGTGACAACTCTCCTCCCACCTCGCCGCCGCGGTCCCCGGCTCTTTGGACTTTTGTCTGGCTATGTGGCTGAAGGCTCCTTTTCCCTTGTTCTTCCCATAGAGAATAAAGTCAGTCTGTATTTAATGGTTATGGCGGATGTGAGGAGGATTTGGCAAATGAAGAGGCCTTTTGCTCTAAAATATTGTTCCTTACGTCGTGTGAGTCTACCAACCCACCACGACCCCATATTCTTCTCCGGGTGTCTGACTCGAATGACAAACGAGGTGATTTTTTCAGTACATCGCTGGGAAATGTAGTGAGTGATAATAGAGATTTCTCTTTCATTTTTTACGCTTGACTTGGTTATTGTTGCTTTTCTTTTCCCGTGATTCCTTCTGAGGATTAGCTCTGACTTCCCCACTATTGGCGGTCAAAGTGGCCCAAACTCTGGATGACAATTGATGGGGATCAGGGGATTGCCCATTCTGTGCCTGTAAGAACTGATTTGTGCCAGAGAAACTCATCAAGTATAGGCGAAGAATAAAAAGCATTTGGGGGTAAATGTATTCATTGAGAAGGGTTCTTCCAAATTGCTTCTAAGTTTTCTTAATGAAAAGTAACGCTTGCAGCAATCAACGGCTTTTTGACGGATTACAAACCTGGGTAGGACTATGGGGCTGCATTTAAAAGTGCCCCAGCCTGAGCATGGGGGCAACTTGCTCACAAAAGTATAGGAACGAGGGTCAGGCCGCAAAATACAAAGCTGAGGTTTGATGCGTGTAGGAGTAATGAAAGGTGCATTAATTTATTAACATGGTTGCGCTCAGGGAAAGTGAAAGAACAGCCCGGTGTAAGAAGAATCATTAACTCTCTACCCCAGGGACCCACCCAAGGCTCGCCATTTACATCAAAATAGTTATTGTATCTTTAGAGAGAGAGAGAGAGAGAGAGAGAGAGAAATCCCGCAGCAGCAACAGTCCGTGTAAAAGGTGGAGGACAGAAGAAAAAAATAAAAGAAGAGAAAAGAAGAGAAAAGAAGAGAAAAGAGAAGAAGAGAAAAGAGAAGAAAAGAGAAGAAAAGAAAAAGAAAAGAGAAGAAAAGAAATGAGAAGAAAAGAAAAGAAAAGAAATGAGAAGAAAAGAAAAGAAAAGAAAAGAAAAGAAAAGAAAAGAAAAGAAAAGAAAAGAAAAGAAAAGAAAAGAAAAGAAAAGAAAAGAAAAGAAAAGAAAAGAAAAGAAAAGAAAAGAAAAGAAAAGAAAAGAAAAGAAAAGAAAAGAAAAGAAAAGAAAAGAAAAGAAAAGAAAAGAAAAGAAAAAAGAAAAGAAAAGAAAAAAGAAAAGAAAAGAAAAAAGAAAAGAAAAAAGAAAAGAAAAGAAAAGAAAAGAAAAGAAAAGAAAAGAAAAGAAAAGAAAAGAAAAGAAAAGAAAAGAAAAGAAAAGAAAAGAAAAGAAAAGAAAAGAAAAGAAAAGAAAAGAAAAGAAAAGAAAAGAAAAGAAAAGAAAAGAAAAGAAAAGAAAAGAAAAGAAAAGAAAAGAAAAGAAAAGAAAAGAAAAGAAAAGAAAAGAAAAGAAAAGAGGGAGGAGGAAGGGAGGAGGAAGGGAGGAGGAAGAAGAGAGGAAGAAGAGAGGAAGAAGAGAGGAAGAAGAGAGGAGGAGGTGTCAGCGGAGGTACTGGGCCGGAGGGAAGGGTCCGGGGCGCGGCAGCCCCAGCCCGGCCCCGGCCCCGGCCCCGCTGCCCGCGGTCTCCCCAGGGCCGGGGCTCGGCACCCTCGCCGCGCCCTCCCCCAGAAGCGTGGCTTCGGGCTTTTAAACATCGATTTTGTCAATTAGTCTAATCGTTAAGGGCCGGGAGAGCGGCACGGGGAGGCAAGGCTTTGTCCCGGGCTGGGCGAGGGCTCCGCCGGCCCGTCCTGGGCTGCGTTTCGCTTTTCGTGGGGCTTTTTAGTTTTTCTTCTTCTTCTTCTTCTTTTTTTTTTTTTTCGTATTTTTCTTAAGCAGTCGAAGGACACAATGAGAACGGCCCCGAAGTGAAAGGGGTTAGCCCGTGAACGGGAGCCGGGAGGAATCTCCAGCCCTTCCCCACCTTCCCTTCAAACCCGAAAGGCCAGAATATTAACTTTTTTCCCCCTGCATCTTGTCAATGCTATCATGGCTTTGATGGGAGGGTCTTCAAGGTGGCACATTTCTGAACTTAACCCCTTTTCAAACTAACTCTCTACCTCCCTTGTTAGTGCCCAGCTCTGAACTTCTGAAGAGTATTTTTGTGTGAGTCAGGGTTCATTCACTCGGGGGCTTTTGTAGGACTTTCTTCCTTTCAGCCCTCAGTGTGTTACACCAATTAAAGGACGACGTGCTGTAAATGTAATGGGCCGAGCAGTGATTGTTTTTGACAAGCAACAAAACACATAGATCCACCCCTTAGATTAGGCCGTTGAAGGGAGGTTCATGCCGGTCAGTTTACTGAATAGTTCATGAACTGTAATTCTGAGGGCTTGTGTGAAAGAAAATGTCTCTCTCCCTTTCTTTTTTTTTCTTCCCCCCCCCCCCCCCCCCCCAAAGAAGAAACACCAAGCATCTAGGGGGAAGGGGATGGCTGGGAGGGTGAGGGGAGCTGGAGGAAAGCAGAGGTGGCTTTGTCTTGTCATTTAGAAAGACAAAAAAGAAAAAAAAAAGAAGCTAACAGTCAAGCTACTTTATGTCACTAAACAAATCAGCCTCCTTTGCAGAGATGCTCCTCTCTGTGCATCGTTATAGGCAGCCTTGGGCCAATAACCTGCTAATGGCTCCCATCCACGCAGTATTTTTACCTGGCCCAGTACTCCCTTGTAGCTGGACCAGAAGCCTTGGTAATTTTGACTTCATTTCACAGGAGGAAGAAGGTGTGGATTTTGAAATGCATTAGTTAAATCTCTGAGGAGCAGAAAGCACAAGAAATATCATAGTATCATATCGCGGGACCGATCCTATTCCTCTTCAGCTCAGTGTGAGGAAAAAAAGGGGGGAAATCCTCGATAACCTGAAGAGCAGCTGAATCAAAGGGGTTTGAGAAATGGAAAATTATCCTTCCCCAAATGCCCAAGGGCCAAGGGGGTGCCAGGCTTGCCGTTTAATAAGTGAAGCAACTGGGATGTTCCCAGGGAAGGGGTAGGCACAGACACAGGCTGTGGAAAGAGTGGAATGAAAGAGATGGATGTTCCTGAAAAGAAGTGAGTTCCTTCAGCCTTTCCTATGAAGATTATCCTGGACACATCACATTCCTTTTAATCCCAGAGGCACCTGCGGTTCTGCAGCTGCACGGGTACCACGTGCAGGTTTACGAAGGGAACCACAATAGCGCGTCTCTGTTGAGACAGGTATGGCACAGAAATGTCTTCAGAGCCCTGTGGGAGAGGGGTACGCCTCAGCATGCAACCCCAAAAGCCAGCCTGCAGGGTAATTTCTGGGAAGGAAGCTTCCTCGGGAGCTCCTGCTGAAGAAACCCAGCGTGATCTGCTCTCTGCTTTTGCCTGGGCATCACTTCATCTCTGAAATTATAAGTTAAATATATAATCTGTCTTGCTTTCACATGTGCTGTTTTTCTGGGCATTTTTTAGCAACTCCCAGGGTTTGCTAAATCCCTGTTAATTCCTGCAGGGCCTCAGCAAAGCCTGGTAACACTTGTGGAAATGATGGGGCTAGCTCTGTCTCAAAGATCCAGAATCACTGCCAGGCAATAACAAGATCGCAGCCGTCTCAGCCTAGGCAGCAGCGCACAGCAAATTTTTCTAACTCTTCTTCCCTTCTGTTCAATACAATGGGACCTAATTCCTGCAACACTTTTTTTGGATGCAGCAAGTTGTTTACACTGGTAATATGCGTACTGTATGCGCTGTAAAATTTGTACTTGATACTGCAAGAGATTAATGAATATGTGAATCACAGCTGAGGAGTTTAACTCTCATTGACTTCATTATGCAGAAGGTATCAGGAAACAAAAAGACACGTGTACTAACTCATAAACAGAAGTACATCTCTAATTCCAGTCTGCAGGCCCCACCAGAGCAGGCTTTACATCTGCTTCCCCAAAAGGACCGTGTGCCACTCACGCTGGCACACTAACCGCAGTCATTTGAGGCCACAAATGTCATGGGAGATGGGGACACTGTGCGGACGAGGGACAGATATCAACAGGGAGCTGTCTGGTGCAGGGGGTGAAATCTGCTCCCGAGGGAGGTGGATGGGTGCAAACCAGCGAGGACCAAGAGATGCCGCACACTGTGTGCCCTTGCAAAGGCTAAGATCACCGTCTGACCTGCATTTGATTAACAGCAGTACAAAATGCTGCAAAATATTACGGTACACACAGAAATATATAAAAAGACCCCCTCCTCTATTTCCCACCTTTCTCAGCAGCAGGGGGAAAAACTCCACCCAGTAAAATGATGTGGAGGTATTTCCACAGACAGAGGCTTCCTGAAGAATTCCTTCTTGTTCCTTTCCAACTAGGTCTTCCCAAAAGATTTAGCCTGGGATAGCTAAGGAACTTCTCTTTCTCAGGTTGGGAGAGAATATTCAAAACAGCCAAGTAAAACAAGTTATAAATTTGTAAACATTTCCGTAATGCAAACAGCCCGTCCTGTTGCATATCGGTGAGGCGATTCTCGTTTGGGAGAGAAAGCATAACCCATGCAGGGGTTGCCAGTTGTACGCGATGTAGCTGTCCTAAGCCCGTGCCAAACAACCTTTCTGCTATGCCAAACCATCCCAGATTTTGTGTAAATTTATTACACCAAGCACACAGCAGCTGTTTAATTGCAGAGAATTTAGGACAGGAAGTGAAGAATAAATCTGCATCCAATTGAATCCGCAGCATGTAATTATCTGGAGCACAAATGGGTAAATAACTAAAACTAATGTGTCTAGGAAAATAAAAGCACACATATAGACACATATTTGTGTGGGGAATGGAAGTGTGTTTCATTCAAGTAAAATGACTCACTCGCAGCGTTCCCTTGATCTGGCTCCAAGTGTTTGCAGCGTGCCTTGCGATTCTCGCCTCAAGAGTGCTACATGACTTCGAAACACAGTAACTTTTTTCCAGGTGTTACAGAGCATTTCACAGCATCAGATCGCATGATCTGACAACTCAGAATAGCAGGCAGGAGGAAATTAGCCTGTAAATTCATCACAGAAATAGCAGAGATTTGTGCTGCATCAGGCTGGCTGTATGCTCTTCCAAGGGATGTAGAGGAATGAGAAAAGGCATCCACTTTTACCAGTGACAAATGACTGTGTTTGTGGCTTCCACAGAACCTGAGAAAATGAGGACCAGGAAGGATTCATTTTTATGTATCCCCTCTCAGACAGAAGTACAGTATTTCTTACACTTTCCACAATTCTGAACTTTTCCCAAGGAGAACAGAGAAGAAGGAGGGTGGATGTGTTTTCTCAGAAGAGGTTTTAATTTTTACCAATTGCTGTGAAAATTCATATTTGAAAATGGACCAGTGAAATAGTATTCACTCAGTGAAGGTGGACAGGCTGCAGTAAGCTGCCCCCCAAAAATGAGGGGAGAGTGTTCTGGCTACTAGACATATGATTGGCAAGTCATGTAATCTCCTGGGGAGAAGGTTTTCAGATCTCCTCCCCGAGTAGATGTCAAAAGCACCATCCTGCTTATCCAAGTTAATACAGTGTAAATACAGCACCGGGTAGCTGCATGCAGCAGGACGGCTACAGTCTGAAAAATCGGTAACCGAGATTTACTCGTAAATGCAGTATCCAGAGACAGTGCCTACTAATCCGCTCCCTGCATTTTCCCTCTTCTCCTCTACGTAATTTTCCACGGCTTGCATAACCATTGGGACACTCACACGAATGCTGTATACTGATTCCCAAAGCTATGAGCCACTTTTGCAGTCTTCTTAATTCCCAGGGTTTCTCAAACAACCCACTGCAGGGGGAAAAAGCATTCTACTGAACTAATCATACACATTCCTTTTGGTGGCAGAGTTTATTAAAGATTTTTTTTTTTTCATTTTCTTAAATGGAGATATTTTTTGGAGATGAAGTAAATGGAGAGGATCAAAGCAATTTTTCATTACTGGGTGGCTGAATGATGGTTAGTGAGACTAGAGGAGATTGACTGTTTTGTAGAGAGATTAGCAGAATTCACATCGCGGCTGAATGAAAAGGTGGAGGAGGCAGAAACCCTAAACAAGTGAATTCAATTACTTCTGAAAGGAATAGGGTAAATGAGGATTCTCTCTTTGGGGTTGCTCCAGGAAATATTTCTGAAAAGTTTGTTGAAGAATACCAGTCATCCAAACCCTAATTTTGCTATTATGTAAAAACTCCTCGCTCTGTTGCAGCTTGCAATTTGGAAACGCTTCCCTTGTCTTGTGTATGCCGTTGTCGTGTCATCTCTTCATTTAATTTCGCTCTCAAATTACACCACCCAGTGCAACTTGTTTGCACATGTGGCAAGGGTTTCAAAAGGAATATAAACCTGATCCCAAGCCCACCGGCTTAAAGAACAGAACCTCCTCAGCTTCCCTGGATAACCACCCTGGCGGAGGGAGCATTGAGCCACCTTCGCAGGCTGCGGGCTCTCGGCGGGGTGGTACACTGGGGTGTGATTGCTGGCGCTGGGAGGGATGCTGTGCTCTGAGCTTTGGTGTCCGCTGGCACAGTCCGTGACAGCCTAGAGTTCACGACCTTGGGAGTTTGGACTTTCAGTTTTATTTGTGATGTGGTGATTTTGTAAGCAGCATGGCATGGTAGGAAGTAGCATTTGTTCCATACGCTATTAGAGCAAGGTCTGTTGATTAAGAAGTGGCATGTTCTCGTTGCCAGCCTGTATCTCTGTTGGGTCTCCCTGGAGCAGGAGAGCCCCCCCTCAGGCGTGCAGCACTCTCCGCTCTCCCACCGCATTTGAAGGTGCTAAGCACAGAGGGCCTCCCAGCTCCACTGGGACCTCCCGGCACAGCCAGCGCAAGGACTAGGAGCTGAGGCAGTGACTCCTGCAGGGCTAGGGAAGGAGGAGGTACCCCAGGGGCACCTCTCCCCTCATCCTGATGTGCCAGAAGGCATGACTGAACAGACACAGAGTGGAGAGACTGACTTGCAGATGTTCCTTCCAAGCAGAGCTTCCTCCTCTTCACACCTGCTGGGCCCCTGCCATCCTCAGCACAGTCTCTTGGTGCTGCAAACCTAACATACCCCCACTTCCTTCATACCTCCCACCCTGCGACAATCTGTCCCGGTCAATATCTGTTCCCTCCCCTGTGGGTGCCTCTGCCCCTCCCAGATACCCCGAGCTCATCTTTCATCCTGCCAAAGCCCCCTCCTCAGTTCTGGACGCCATAGAAAAGCCTCACAGTCAGAGTCATTGGGTGAGGTGCTGTGCAGGATGTGGGGGGAAAACTGGTCTCTGCCCTTCACTGTCTCCTAGGTCATGTCCTCAGTTTATCCAGTCCCCTCCCCAGTCTTCCCCCCCACCCATTCCCACTGCAGCAGGTGGTGTTACACATTATTCACTCTGAAACAACTATGCACTTTGGCTGTACGTACTGGAGAGGTAGGCAGGGGCTCATGTCAATCAGAACACAGGTCACCTTTGAGGATCCATCTCAGCTTTTTTATCTTCCCCCCACCCCCCAAAAAAAGTAAGCAAAATTTCCTTCATCCTGAAACTAAGTTTAAAGCCTTACAGGCATGGCAGAGCTGGCAGGAGTCATAAAGGCAGCTCCCTCTCCACAGCGGAGCATAAGAGGACTGCCCTGACTGCGCATGCTGGGTTAACCTCAGGTACAGGGGAAGGTGGCAAAGGGTGGCTGTGTGAGGAGCTATCTTCCCAACTATTTCCAAGGTCCACTCTTGGAAGACACATCTTGCCCTTCTCCCAACCCCCAAGGCAAAAAGCAGCTCCCAGAAAACCAAGTTGCCGGGAAAAACAGCTGACTTAGCAGAGCAGTAGAGCACAGAAGAGCCGAATGTGCAGCTGGGGGGAATGGGTGTGGTTCCATAAAAATCAGTGAAGCTGTGCTGGTTTCTCCCAGATGATGATGTGACCTGCAGTCCTTAGCTGTAAAATCTGTGCTGTGTATTGGTGCTGTGTACAACCGCGTGGCAGACTTTCTCCCTCACCGGGGGTGTTCCTGATTGCAGGAGGAGTTCAGGAGACCAAAACAAATTCTTGGGCTTCCTTTCTACATCCCTTCTCTAATAAATCCTTAACCAGCTTCTTCTTTACTCTTGTATGCCTAGTCTACCCCAACAGCTTTATTATTGCAAAGAGCTCATTTCTTGCCAAATTTCTTATGCTTTTTTCTAGTGCTTTACTCAGCACAAATCCTCTAATGGTTTGCCTAAAATTTTTTGCATTCTCCAAATATCTAGCAGTTTCAAAACTCTTGTGTAGCTCAGAACTGAGCTATGAGGTATTTCAGATCATCAGCTTGTACCAGAACCACCACTGGATAAGTTTTCCCATCTTTTACACCAGTTTCTCTTGAATCTCTTTGTCGCAATGGCAGTTCTGCATTACTCACAGATGAGTACATTTGCCCATAGATTTTCTAGTGACCCGACGTACCATGTCCAAGGCAGAGTCTTTGGGAAGTATCTGCATTTCTCTATGATCCTGTGCCTGGTAGCATTCAGGGCACCCACCAGACACCTTTGCACCTGAACACGCTATGTAAGTGGAGACAATCTTCTCTTCCAGAGTACCTCTCCTGAGCAATCTGGCTCAGGGCAACATTTGCAACTGATTCTCACCAGGCAGCTGGGACGAGGTGTTTGTAGCGCCTTTCTTATTCTGGGACATGGGTGTGAGTACAAAGCCCCACCACTTCTCCCATTTCCAGTCAAACTGCCTCTCCGAACTCCTGTTTACAAGGTCACTGGATTACTTAGGCCACTGTTGATATTAGATTTTCAACTTTATAAGTTAAATATTAAATCTTCGATTTCACAAATCCCTTGTGTTCTTGTTCCAGAGCAGCCTCCAGTCTACAGGGACTAGCATCTGGGCCTACATGAAAGGGTCTTAACATTGGATCTGCCGAGACAAAAGCAGCTCTAATTCTGAAAGTGGTTAAGTCTCACATGCCGCTACAGTTGGTCTCTCTCTCTCACCCAGTTTATGTCATGTCTCTGCAATACTGGCAAATCCACAAATAAGCCCTTCGTAGTAAATTCAGAGCCCCACAAAACTCTGCACATCTGTGACTGCCTGGGAAATTGCCCAGCCCTGTGCACAGCCATATTTTTCTTTTTGTTAGAGAAAACTCTCTCTCGTCGGGTTGTGTGTCCATGAGAAGGTACCTCTTTTCAGAGCAACTCTCATTTCAGGAAGCTCAAGTTCAGTGGCAGCCTTGATCTGATCCCAGGCTGGTTGTAAATGCAGTCTTTCTTACCAGCAGTCTCCGAGTGTGCCCAGAGCCATCTCAGCACAGCAGACAGGCTGAGAGGGACCTATTTTGCAGTGACCGCTTCCAAGATCACTCAGTGTCAGCCAGGAGCCGGCACTTTCAAGTGCTGCCTACTGATGCAGTAGAAATGCTGTCTCCTGCCTTTCACCCCTGCTCTTTGCTTCCACTGCCACTTGCCAATTCTTCTTAAAACTGAGTATGGAAACCAA
Organism: Phalacrocorax carbo; assembly: GCF_963921805.1. Classification (NCBI taxonomy): domain Eukaryota; kingdom Metazoa; phylum Chordata; class Aves; order Suliformes; family Phalacrocoracidae; genus Phalacrocorax; species Phalacrocorax carbo. The sequence continues at coordinate 79,121,019 of NC_087515.1, read as the reverse complement.
GCTGAAACACTGCAATATCCAAGGTGTTATCCACTCACAACAGCAGTTGCACCTACTGCAACATTATTTGTTTCAGCATGTTCTACTCTGTACTGAGACATGTACTATTGCCTCCCTTAAGCAGACCTGTGGATGACATCCAAGTTACTGCTGAAGGCACCTTTAGGTTTTCAGTGGTCTGTACAATGCCTTCTCCCCAGACAGTGTGGGGCATTTTAATGGGTCGGTGCCTTTAAAGATGAGCCTTGAGTCTTCATTATGTAGTAAAATCAGTGACTTCAGGATTCAGAGGAGCTACCCTTGAACCCTTACCAGAGGCACAGCTTTACAGTTTGTTTCATTAGCTAAAGCCATTAAAAGACATCCTCACCCAGCACTCCCCCTTTCTGTTTGTTGCCTGTAACTCACAACTGCACAGTTACCATATCCTCTGGCAGTGACCATGTTTGTGAGCACTTTGGCTCAACAGAGGGCTAAAATAATTATTGGCCTCCAAATCTACACTGCACGCAGCCTGAGGGGTTTCCTTCATACAACATTTAGTCAGCTTCGCTGGATCAAACACCCTACCACACATGTTGGTGGGATGCTTGGAGTGCATTTGGTGGGCATCTGAGCTTCCCAAGTAGGGTTCTCTGACAGAAAATGAGCTCATACGCATCATGGCTGCTCTGTCACTGAGCCAACCTCCAGCAAGTGAGGGTCAACATGGGATTATCTTCAAAGCTGCACACCACTGCTCCAAAGCAACCTTGCTATGTAGGTGCTGCCCCTGATGCACAGGAGCATTCGCTGCCAAGATTTCCCAGGTCTCAAGGCACATCTTGGATCATCCCCATCTTTCTTTTACTAGCAGAGTACAGACTGTGTTCTAACACGTTCTTCTCGTGTAAGCAAGGTCACTTATGCCCTACAGATCTGATGCTTTCAGCACATCTACTTCAACCATGCAACCTCTGCAAGGGCATCAGTCTACTCTCACTAAAGCAAGACCCCACCATTCAGACACTGGCCTTTCACAACAACCTGGGGAGCAGGCTGCACATTCCCCACCGTGGTCTCTGCTCACTTCAGCCCATGCCCACGCAATGACCTGTATGCTCAGCTGGTGCCCACTGTGCCCCAGAGCTGGTAACCCCTCACACATCTGGCCACATCCAATCCACCCACCTCAGGTGGCTAGGTCAGCAGCCCTGACCCTTGCACTTCCACACCTTCTTTCAAGTCATAAGCTGCACCTTTTCGCCTTCAAAGCTGGGCAAGGGCTTTCACTGGGTACCATCAGTTACTCCCTTTTGGCCACACTCCAGACTATCCTAATTGTGGTATTTCCCTACCTGCACCCATTAAATGACCGGTAAATAGGGCTGCTTCCTTTAGCACCTGTTTTCCTCATCACACAAACAGATTGTGTCATTTCTTCTAATCACTCAGAAGTGCCATCAGGAGGATGGATTTCCATCCTGCGTATCAGACTCTCGCCCATGCTCATCATGTCCACGGCGCTGGGCTCTTGTCTCTTTCCTTCAGCTACGTCCCCTTTCAGCATACAGCTGAACCCAATCCCTGCAGAAAATTCCAGCACCTCTCAGAACAGCTCCGTCCTCCTTTTGCTGACCTTTGCCGGCCAGGCCAAGTCCAGCTGAGTCCCTCTAAACTGGTCCATGGCCAAAGCATTTTGGCAGGCCTGGCTCCTCAGGTTCTCCCCCAGCTTATGTAGATTTACTCCTCCTCTTCTCTGAGAACCTTGCTGAGCCTCAGCCTACTGGGCTGGTTTCTGGCTTCGAACCATTTGCCTCAGTTCGGAAATGGAGTGGACAACTGACTTTTTTTTTTTTTCTGGAGATAAAGCTTAGGACCTGTTTGGTTCCTGGGAAACACTGTTTCTGTCCATCTTCTCTGCCATTGATTTGGGCTATACATTAAATCCTGACATAAAGGTTACGGGCTTACCTCCTCAGATCATTCACTGCATTTTGTATGCAGTTTCTTATCAATCGGGACAGTTTGTCTGGCTTCTTCCCTTCTGGTTTCTGCAGTTGTGGCAGTGGTAGGTAAGACTAGGCAATAGAAATGCTCTGACAGACTTAATTCCACGTCAGGTTTCTGACTTTTGCAACTTTCTGATTTCCTTGTGCTGTTGGTATTTTTAGCTTTTTAAATCCTCGCTGCCATCCTGCTCAGTTAGTAACCTCCAAGCTTGCCAAAGATTCCTTGGCCTCCCCTGTCCCCGGAAAAGCTGCTGGTCCTCAGCCATCTGGTTACTGGTTCCTTATTCATCTATTTTGAACTTGTTCCAGCTTCTGCTGCCCCAAAAAATTTTACCTCCAGTCTCAGGCCATCTCCAAGCCTTTCAGCAAAGCCTTCAGATGTTGCTTTAATCCCTTCTGCAAAGTCTCATGCTCTTTTCTCGGGTCTTTAGACCTTATTTTAGTCATTTGTGATATCCTCTGTTTCTGCAGTGTTTGTTCACAGAATTCCACAGGAAGTCTCAGTGCATGGCAGAGCACAGCATTCCTGTTTTTCTTTCTCTACTGGAAACAGCTCACTTGATATAACTTAGAATTGCATTTGCCTACTTGGCAACCCTATAACTTTAGTGTCTCATGGTCAGAATGTGGTCAGTAACAGAATGAGGGTTTATTTTTTGCCTTTTGCATTTCTACATAATGAACTGCTATCTTCAAGCAGAAATCCTTCCGATTCACCTATAGGGGCATTTTACATAATTATAAATCATCTCCTTTCTATTTGTAAAGGCCATCAGCTCTTCCTGTTGGATATTCCTGTCCTTCAACATTGTTGCACAGAGCACAGAAGCCTGCCGATTAATAGCTAAAAAGCAATAACAGATATAAATTCGATTTAGCACATTCCAATCAAACCTGTCATTAACTCAAACCCTTTCAGCCCCGCTCTGCATGCCAAAAAGGACCATTGTGGTTTAACTCCAGCCAGCAACTAAGCCCCCACACAGCCACTCACTCACACCTCCCTGGTGAGATGGGGGAGAGAGTCGGAAGAGTAAAAGTGAGGAAACTCATGGGTTGAGATAAAGAGAGTTTAATAGGAAAAGTAAAAGCTGCACATGCAAGCAAAGCAAAACAAGGCATTCATTCACTCCTTCCCATGGGCAGGCAGGTGTTCAACCATCTCCAGGAAAGCAGGGCTCCATCACGCGTAACAGTTACTTGGGAAGAGAAACACCATCTGTCCAAAGGTCCCCCCCTTCCTTCTTCTTCTCCCAGCTTTATATGCTGAGCATGACATCACATGGTGTGGGATGTCCCTTTCGTTAGTTGGGGTCAGCTGTCCCAGCCGTGCCCCCTCCCAGCTTCTTGTGCACCCCCAGCCTGCTCGCTGGTGGGGTGGGGTGAGAAGCAGAAAAGGCCTGGACTCTGTGCAAGCACTGCTCAGCAGTAACAAAAACGCCCCTGTATTATCAACACTGTTTTCAGCCCAAATTCAGAACAACCTCATACTAGCTACTATGAAGAAAATAAACTCTATTGCAGCCAAAATCAGCACATTCTCCACTCCTAAATGCTGCATGTTGGATACCAAAAAGGGCTGTTGTGTTTTAACCCATCAGGCAGCAAAACACCACACAGCAGGTCACTCACTCTCCACCGGTGGGATGGGGGAGAGAGTCAGAAAAAAGGTCAAACTCATCGGTTGTGATAAAGACAATATAATAGGACAGAAAAGAAAGGGAAAATAATAATAATAATGATAAAAGAACATACAAAACAATGCACAGTGCGATTGACCAACGCCCGCTGACTGATGCCCAGCCAGTTCCTGGGCAGCGGCTGCGTCCCCCCAGCCAACTGCCCCCCAGATTTTTTGTTCAGCTTGACGTCATATGGTATGGAGTATCCCTGTGACCAGTTTGGGTCAGCTGTCCTGGCTGTGTCCTCTCCCAGCTTCTTGTGCACCTCCAGCGTGCTCGCTGGGAGGGCAGTATGAGAAGCTGAAAAGTCCTTGACTTCACGTAAGCACTGCTGGACAATAATGAAAACATGAGTGTGTTATCAACATTATTCTCATCCTAAATCCAAAACACAACACTATAGCAGCTATTCGGGAGAAACTCTATCCCAGCTGAAACCAGGACATCTGCATAGCTGATGCTGCTATGTTTTGCACACAGATATTTATTAAAAATATAAATTGTGCAGCTTCTTGAGAAACTCCAGGAGTGCTTTTTCTTGATCTGACAGCTGCCCTTTTAGCATAGCCAACTGTCTCCTCTTCTCTAGCCAGCTATTCTTCCACCTCATAGCTCTCCAGCTATCGTCCATTGCTCCTACAAGGTGTTACATACTAGTGTCCCTTCACTAGAAAATGCTTCCTGTTTAACTACAACGCTCAATTTCAAGGTTGAGCCTAACTAAAATGAAGCTGTTTTCTAGATTGCCTTTATACTCCGAGGAGGCGAGTAGGCATGTTGAGGGCATAGTTCATCTTGTCCTGACATGGGAGTCTGAAACAGGTCAAAAGAACAAGCTTTACAAGTGTTCCTCTGCCCCCCTTGAATAGAAAAGACGCTTGGGACACTAAAACAGGAGCAGATGCCTAAAGCTAGGTGGAATTCCCTGCCTTCTAGATACCTGGATTTCCCCTGAAATCCCTTCCATGATGTTTTTAGGGAATATGGTGAGTAGAAAAACGCACAAGCAGCCAAAACCAGGCTCCTGGTCATCCAGAGTACTTCCTATAGTTGTGACTGGACTTCTTTTGCCTTGTCTCCTGTACTGATACCTTCCTGTGCTGTTTTAGGAAAGTTAAATTAAGTGTATTAAAAAAAAAACCAAACCCACTTTTCCCCTTCTCAGTCCCTTATCAGTGCTGCTATATTGAACATAGTTAAAAAGTAACACTAGTGTGCACCTTTTACCAGCCTTCTCAAATCTGTATTAACTGTGAAATCACTGTAAAATTGTGTTTGCAGTGATTTGTGTTTGTTTTGCTCCCAGCCACAGCTACCAAGGGGAAAAACAAATCAAATGAAAAATCCAGTAAAGTTCCATACCAAGTATACAGATTGGGCTGCAACTCCAGGAGCATCAGCTGCGAGAAAAATATCTGTAAGACCCCTTCTCATCCTTCACATGCTTCTTATAGCTATAGCTATAAGAATCTTCTCCCACCCCTGAGATTTCATCCTGTCCATACTCTCGAGAACATCTCTATTAGTAATGCACTGCTTGCCAAGGGTTTTGTACAAATGTTGTTCAATATTGCCAGGAAATTCATTGCAGGAGTGCTGAAGTTAACACTGACACCAGCTCTCCACCTTGACATGCATTTTAATATGGAGGCTACAGTGATACAGAAATATGTCTAAGCAATGGGGATCCTGCATTCCCCCACCCAAAGCCTCCCAAAGATGCCACCTTAAATTTAGGAACCCTCTTCTAGTAGGAGGCCAAAGCTCTCAAAGCCACAGGACTGCTACTAGAAGACAAAAGGCAGTACAAAAACATATAAAAATCCACAGTAACTCTTGAACAGCCACTGCTGCTCCATAATAATAGAATAATAGTGTGTGGCCCTCTTATAGCACTTTATCTGGGGACCTCAGTGGCTACACAATGGGTGAGTTAGTTTGTCTCTTAGCCTAAAAGAGAAAAAGGTCCAAAACAGAGCTGTGGGAACATAACACCTCTCCAGGTCAAAGAGCAGTTCTCTGGGAGATCTTCAAAGCATGGAGAAAGCCTTACTCATGGAGTACACCTTGCTCCATCTCCCTTTTGACACAAGAAGAAGGACGCAGGAAAGCCAAGGGTCGCATAGAGCATATAGGAAGCAGCTTGGCATTTCTTTGATACTGTTTCTGTGCTGATCCTTGCTTTCAATATCAAAGTATTTCACCTTTTTTCAAAATTGAAAAAAATATTTCAATATTTTGCATATTAAAAATACTGAGTAAATATTGGAATATTTTATGGGAGAGTTTGAGTTATAAGCTATATATAAAATAAAGTACTATCTACTGCAGTATACAGGAAGATATAGGCAATAAGGCAGATGTGTGCCCTGTGCATCTTAAAATTTATTTCTAAAATGTAGCCATTTTTTCTTGGTATTTCACACTTGAATCATTTTTGGTAAAGAAATTCATGCTAATGTGAAGAAGATTTTTACCAGAACATGAGGAGCAAGGATAAGTACAAAATTTTTTTAGTTGCTTGTTGGTCTTTAATGGCCTGGAACTGTGTGTAATTTATCCTGAAGAAGATCCAACACTTAAAGAATTATTAATTCAATTGCTCTATTTTTTTAGTCTTTCTAACACATTTTGTACCATGTGGTGCATAAGATACAGTCCTCTGGATATCCAAATAGCTCTTGATTCCACATTTCTTAAAACCTTCAAATCAATGGCTCTAGCCAGTATGTTCCAGGCTGCCAGAGCTGGGACAACATTGCTTTAACATACACATCCTAGGCTGCAGTAGTCCTTGTCTTTGCCTTCCTTCCCTGGAAGGTGATGGCTTCCCATGTTCAAACAAAACCCTACTTGGACACTAGGTCACTTGGTTGCAACACCAAACAGGCTGGACTTGCTGTAATCACTGCCCTTGATGTAGCTTATTCAACATGTAGGGAAAAATGTGAAAACTAAATAGGTGAAGACCTCCACCCTGCCAATTATCCCAGTAGGTTAAAAAATATACAGTTAAAATGCCAGGACTGTCTAACATTTCACTTGAAATTCTCCATAGCAACACCACTTTCATACTGTAGTGGGAAAAAAAAGAGTATAAAAAAAAAATCTAAGGTCTTCAAAAAGGCCCTTCAAGTTTAAAGTGAATGTATTTGTGGAGAAATGAAGGGTCTGTTGTGCAGATGGCTGTTTGCTCTCATTGCTAGAAGCAGACAGTCTTCGGCTAGGAGGGAAGGGGAGTCAGATAGCGTATTACCATGCAAAAGCAGCAAGCTCTGCCTATGATGACTGCAATATTAACTCCCAGGGCTTCCTGCGGCTGAGAGGCAGCAGCAGCAGCAGCAGCAGCAGCAGCGAGTTTCACTTGCCCCCTGCCCCCCACCCCCAAGCTTCCAGGTTCAATAAAGATTACATCATGGAAAAAGTATGCCATGTAAGCCTGAGAATCAAAGCCGTCACAATTGGTGGCTGTTTAACTGTAATGTCGCTGAAACACATACTCCCCCTACGCGCACACACACTTTCCCCCTCACCCCTCCCATCCCACCCCGAACCCTCCGCGTCTCCTACGATTAAGGGTAGTATTATTGGGGAGAGGAAAATCTGATCAAAACTGTCGACCGTCAACTGCCGATTTTCTATGGATTCAATAAAGGCCACCTTAACGATTTCCCTAATTAATGGATGACATCTTTGGCTGGAGGAGAGGCGCTGTATTCTACTCTGCCTTAGTCTTTGTTAACCTTCTAATTAACTTTCGTAGGTCACCCAGGTCTCCCAAACCTAAAAGTGAAGAGAGCCATTGTGCTAGAAGCAGTAAACTTACTTTTTCTGCCTGGGTACTTAAAAGGGAGAACGATTATAGGCAGGGAAAAATAACTCCATTTAAACTCTTTGTGACTGTGGAGAATGCATAGGTCCCTGCCTTAGAAAATAATTGAAACACCTTTTATACCAATATTTGCATGCATAATAAACCAAATTAGCAAATATGCATCTAAATTCAGCTGCGGTTTCAAATTGGTTAGGGATTTGGAGGGGGTTTTTGGTCTCTTTTTTTTTTTTTTTTGGAATGTGAACTTCAGTGGGTCAACAAAAGGAATTGGATTTCTTGAGCAAATTGCAACTGCAGCAGCTATCAGCTTTTACACGGCATGATCTCCAGCAAAGAGTCTGGGCTAATAGTACACACACACACACGCATTCTAATACTATAATATTAGGCCAGATTAATCCCTGTGGTAAGACCATTGAAGTAAATGGAATTGTATCAGAGATGAATCTGGTTCACTGCCTTTTGTGGAATCTAATATGAATTGACCATTGAGCTGGAGGCATCAAAGATGATAAATGCAGCCCTCTTTCAAACAGTCTGATGCAACCCAAAAAAGGGCAGGCAGAAGGCATTTAGGATGGGTGGCCTTTTCTTCTGTCTACAGCTTTCTCAGGGAAATTCTGCCCTCATTCACGCCCATTGACTGAAGTCAATTAAATTATTTTAATAAATTGTAATTAAAATTCACAGTGTACAATGAAAGATTGAAACTTCATAGCACAACTTGACTAATAAACCTGAAGTTAATTGCCTCCTGAAAGTAAAGATTGAGAGTGCTTCTTTGGCTTATGGAAGAGACATGAAATTAATTGTTCCTAGTTTTCTCTACTCAGCAGAGAACAACAGGGCAGAGTCGGAGAGAGTAATAGTTGTTCCCAATATAAACATACAGATGCACATCCCTGCACAAATGTCTGACCGTCCAACCTGTATTCCTAGACAAAATATACTGAGCTTAAACTTTACATGGAAAAAGAAAAAAAGGAAAAAAAATGTATAGGACAGAACAGTTTGGAGAATTTTTTGAGGAGGAAGCATGATACGGTGATTAAAAGAGGCCCCAAAAATCAGACCACCTCCAGTCTTATCCCTCACTGCCATTGGTTACCAGTGGAAAATGGGCACTTTGACCTTGATTCAGTTTCTCTACCTTTACAGGAGTTATGTTTCACAGAAGTAGCATTTTAAAAAAGCCCTTGAACTGGTGGGGTATGAAAGCTACAGACATGCAAAATGCAACATGCCAAACCAAAAGTCTGAGTTTTCTAATAGCCGAATTCTTTTTTTTTTGATGGTTTGATTCTGCCAACATATACACATTTTCTAATGGAATAATTGTCATGTAAGATGGTGTCTACTGCTTCTTTGCTCTATTTTCCAATCAAGTGGTGTAAGGTATATTAATCATCCTCCCAGATGTGCCTTGTATGTCCTAGGAACAGCCTGGTGGTGGATACATAACTCTGAGCAAATTTGAACCTTACAAAAAATATCTTCAGTTAAACACATCATCTACTTTTCTTCCTGCAAGGTCCTGAAGGAGGTTTGGCATCATGTGAGTTAGTTTGCTGAGGAAGGACAATCAGATGACATGTACGGGATCAAGTTACAGGAAATAAGTACACCTTCCCTCCCTCTGGGAGTCGCTGCCACCGGACAGCTGGAAGACAGATAGAGGCCCAGGGCCCCGGTCCAACTGAACACCACAACCAGGCAATGTTTTACCTGACCATTTTGGGAGACAAATGACCCCACATCAATGATCAGCTATTGCCCTTTATAGTTTGATTGAAGCTTTCAGGATCCCCAGTGTCAGGCTCTACTTCAGGAGGAGTATTTGTATTAAAGCAAGAGGTCTTCAGAGAAGGGCATCACCATTAAGGTTCTCAGGGAAGCTGGGTTCATTCTCAGGCACCAACACAAATGTCCCTTGTGACATGGAGCCGGGGAGATTCACCTCACCTGATTTTTAATGTCATGTGAATATATCTGCATCCGAACCTTGTGAGACTGGATGCCTTGAGAGTCAGTGGAAGGAAAGACGTCATACAGCTACTAACCCAGAAGTGCCTATTTTGGATGTCTGGTACAGGAAGGATGAACAGTGTCACAGAAGAGTTTTCTCCCAATTAACTATGAAGAGTCCACATACCCAACTCGAACATTTACAGTTAGTACTGCAAATGTCTGTTTTGTTGTCAGTTCTCTGTGAAATGGAGCTAATGATATTTCCACTCTTTTATCTTTTGCCCTTTTTGTCCTCTTAAACTGTAAGGTCCTTAAAGACCTGTCTGGGATTCACCTGGCAGGAAGAAGACAGCTACTTTCAGGATATCTACTAAATTGGTACTTTTACGATGCAATTAATCTCATCCAAAATTCAAAATCTAAAATAGATCTGAGGACTGCATCACAAAAGTGCCTTTTTCTCAACAAAAAGGGAGATGGGGATAACCAATTCTGCAATTCACATTTCTAAAGTCAAAGCAAATTAATCTCCTTTGTTTGTTTATACAAAACAAGAGCGGGCTCTGGTGAAAGTAGTTTAGATATCTTGTAATATTGTTTTAACTGCCTTTCCATCTTAAATAATCCAATGACTAATTAACTGGGAAACCTGGTTAACAATCAGTAGACTAAAGCAGAAGACTTCTTCCTCAGTAATTAACATGACACTTTAAAACTTGTTAATTCAAATTAAATAAATGATCTATGGAAATATTTCACAGCAACCGAGACATTATCTCTCTTCTTGACACAACTCACAGGTTTGTGTGTACCCAGAACTGGACTTAACTTTCTGACTCTGATGTTAAAGTCATATTTCACAGTCTGTGAACAAGGCAGCAGCTAGAGTCTGATGTCCCCTTCCATCTCAGTCTATCCTTTTCTGGAAGAAATAAATTACTTTTGCCAGAGAGCCTTGCAGAACCTGATGGTTTGCAGTTAAATTAAATTATGTTCAGTTGTCATCCAGAAACAACAATAATTTCATACAAACAACCATAAAAAGAAGTTACAGGCAGGAAGTGTAAACCAGGGCTCCTGAAAAGCATTTACTTTGTCTTCTCACAACACAAAAATTATCTTTTTATGGTCAAACTAGTAGGAAGGTCCTGAGCACATAGCTCATTGAATCCAACTGCCTTGGCAGGACTAGAGTTGGACCTCAGGAACTGTGAACGCTCCAACTCCGGTATTATTGCCTGGACTAGACATACCACCTTGCTACCTTCTCAGCCCTGAGGGGTGTCATAAGCTGGCTTCCCAGCCCAGGAGGCTTATAGGGGCTTTCTCCACCCTCTGAACTTTTATGTGCAGAGGTCCATGGACTCATCAGAAACAGAGATGGCAGTCCATGTCCTTCGTAGCTTTAGAGTGTGCTCAACTCGCAAACGTGACCTTATACAAAGCAGAGCGAGGCTGCACATTTGCTGCCTCTTGGTGGTTTTCATACCAAATGTGCTTAATTTACATTAAAAAAATACATAGTGTCTCTTTCCCTGCTTGGGACTCTGGCAGAGGCAGCCTGGATTCTGAGAAACAGGAGGCTCGGTCACCTCTGATTGCCTCGATGCTCTGCAGCAGTCTTGCCTTCACACTCAGCTGTCCTCACACTGATGATACACGCTTACCTGAAGGGACTGAGCAGACACCCCTGCTTGGGTTGAGCGCAGTGCAGCCCAGCACAGCTGGTATCCCAGTAGGTCCTACAGATCTGCATGTCGGGTAGACATGAAAAATCAACTCTATCCTGTTGCCTAATTTGTGACAACAAACATAGTGCCCGATGCAAGGATCACCTTAGTAAAGTTTCCATGCAACAGCCCTGCTTCTCTTGGAAGCCAAGAGTCATCCATATGATTCTTGTGATATAAAAAAGCACAACTCATTCTTATTTCTCCTCAGGCCCTTTTAGATTGCCAGAGCCTTGTGGATGAGCCGGACTAGACTTACAAAGCAGTCTTAGACACAGGAAGGGTGACTGAGTTGCTCAGCATTGCCCAATAGCAGAGATGTAGGGAAAGCAAAGGCTTTATCTCCAAAATCAGCTATTTTAAGTGCCTCCAGGTTGATATAGGCACCTGTATGTTGATCTTTGGCACTGAAGAGAAAACCAGGAGTGAAAGGAAAGCACTTTGCTCAGCCCTAGCAGGAGAGCTCATTGTTAAACAGTAGTCTCTCTAGGCAGGGAGCAATGACAGGCTCAGGATGCAGGTCCACTTGTCCAGGATGCAAATCATGATATCCCAGAAGTTCTGAGGATTCCAAGGGTTTTATATGGATGAAAAAGAAAACAAGAGAATCCATAGATTCTTCCCTGGCCATTGTTGTTTTATTTGAAGAATGTCCTTTATATTTCCCAACTACACCAGCTGAAGCACGACTACAGGCTTTGGAAACCCTTATGGTCACACCTGAAACTAGACTAATATGTCAAAATCCCTTGTACATAATGGCACTGCTGCCTCCTCAGTTCTCTTTGCCTCACTGTGAACTCTGCTGTGTCTGCCAGCTGTGGTGTCCATCCCTTTCTCCCGTGTTTTCTTATCTGCTGTCTTATAGTGTGTTCCTGGCAACCACTCCTTCTTCTCCTTGCTGTTGCTGATTGGGTTTCTCTTGTTGATCTTTGCAGCTCAAGTCCTGTTTTAAGAGCTTCAGGTTTCAGCTGCCAGCTCAACAGAGAGTCACTGACCTCACTGCATGGCTGTTTCTGCATAGCTGTTTCTGCCTTTTACACCTTGTGCACTCTCCTGATACCTTCCGGCAGCTCTGGTTTCTTTGTCTTGCTTTGTTCTCCCTTTAGCTCATCAATCTGGTGATAGTTACCCATAAGTCTCCTCTCAGCTTCCCTTGTTGCCCTTCCACACGCACTAACTACTAACTCTGCCAGTCTCTACACTGCCTTATTTCATCCAGGCACATGTTCTGGTGAATGCCTCTGGAGCCTTGTCTTATCCTCTGCATCTTTGCATTTATCCTTGGAAAAAAAAATCCTTTCTTCATCCACTCCCTGCTAGGGTCCCTTCAGCCTCCTCCCAGCCATACTCATTCTTTGATTAGCATTTTCCTTCTCTAGGCTCACCAGCATACTCTTTATGGATCGCCCTCTTCATCTGTTTTCAAATAACCCTCTGAAGTCCCTGCAAAAACAACCCTCCTCTACATACCATTATGCCTTTCTCATGTCCTTTACCTCTTATCCTTTCAAATGACTAGTTTACTCCCAGTCTCTTGAACTCACCTCTCTGACACTCAGCAGTCTGGTTTTCAGCCACTTCACTCTGCAGGAATTGCTCTCTCTAAAATCACTAATGATGTCCTTCTAGTCAATTCTAACCACCTCTTCTCCAGCCTCTTTCCCTTTGATTTTTCCAACACCTTTGACATATCAGACCATTCCTTCCCTTGGAGTTCCCCACAACTCAGGTGCTCTGCTGAAAATTGCCATCTTTAGTTTTAGGAGAGCTTGGTAGCTTACAGCCAGAAGCTTAAGAATAGGGACACAATGAAAAGGTTAATTCTGTGTATTGTCTTCTGCACACTAATGAAGCTCCTCTTAGGAAACCATGAAGATTTTAAGGGCAAACCCAATAGTAAGGAAAATCCCAGCACAGGATCTCTCTGCTCCCTATAGACCTCTATGCCAGACTTAATGTATAATATGACAGATTTTGCTTTTGATATCTTTATAGTTTCCTTGATGAGTTCTTGTAAGGAGGAATAAAAGCAAGAATAATGAAGTCAATAATTTCACCTTTCTACAGATTTGTTGTTTCATGGCTTTCTCTGCTTACCAATAAAATCAGAGATGGATTAATTCTGAACTACATATAGATATACAGTAAAGATGGAAAGAGGATCAGGCTGGGAATGTAGCGGAGTCTTTCCAGTGTCAGGACAGCTGGAAGCCAAAGAACACAGTACAGGGTAAACGCAAACACAGTGGCGTAGCGAAGGTCACAGTCAAAGGTTCGGGGAGGGGTTAAATCCTATAGCTCAGCAATGAAGCCAGAGGCTCTTTTCAAGTTAAGCTACACTTGCAGAGAGCTACATGGATAACGTGAACAGGTGTTCCTACTGTTTGGCTCTCACTGTACCCATTTTTACAAAGATAGTTCTACTTGAAAAGTGGACTGAATAAAATCTGCAATCACTTTATATGGACCTTAAAAAATCAGAAGTTCATGTGCAGAGTGCACAGACATAACACATGAGAATTATCATGAACTTCAAACTGCCACACTCCGTACACTTCTACCCTAGTTTCAAGCTCTGATTGCCTGCCATATAGTCTGCAGCAAAGCTGTAGATGATAAAACACACTGTTTCCTGTTAAAGTAAGGATAGGTTGCAGAAAATTATGTTTAAAACATCAGGGGAATTAACTTTAACTGTTGGATGCACTGCTCCCTCCCCTGTGTGTCAAAGCAATTAATGAGAGTCAGATCAAAGGATCCACTCTGCAGAAACGGAAGCAATAGAATCCAGTGTGAAATGTCTCCCTGCAAAGACAAAATATATGCAAATAAATTGCAGGTAACTAGGAGATCTGATACTGTACCACTGCCAGGAGGAGAGGGTCAGCAGTTACATCTGATAATAGCCTCTCTCTTTTATTTGGGGATCAGTATTTTCCAAAAGAAAAGCTAAATATTGATTAAGTGATATCTCAAATACCACAAGATTATCAAACCAATTACAGGGATTAACTTCCCAAAATGCTCCAGTATAACCTCAGCTGCAGAAACTGTGCCAACTCGGTAATGGCTATTAACATCTGTATGCACAAGAGTAATCCCCTGGTTTTGCTTCTTTTTTGCCTCTCTCTGTCTCTGATTGCTCCTATATATATTATAGTTTTTCGGAGTGCACGGGACGTTCCTCTTGGGAACCTCATTCTGCATTCCCTGGTGGGACCTGCTTAGAGTCAGAGGAAGCCACAGGTTATTCAAGGAGGACACAAGACATCTAGTTGTGTTGCCTACTTTCACATGAGAAAACCTTACTTTTAGAAAAGGGCAGGAGACTTTGCCAGTCACGAAGTCCTGTATGGATATGCTGACTCCAGTCACACTGAGTCTCATTCCCTGGTAGAGCTACCTACCTCAGGATTGAATGTGCTGCAAACACCTTTGAGAACAGCAGCAAGACAGCTTCACTAAATAACAGCTCCAGCTGAGTCCTCAGCACAGTCACAGAGTCCAGGCTGTTTGGTAGCTTTCTATCCCCAGAGCCCACTCTCATGTTCACACTTATGAGGACGGCTCACTTTTGCTTCCATTTTTTCCCCCTCAGTCTTCTCTTAGGGGCAGAAGCAACTTTAAAGCATGGGAGAGACAGACAGAGAGAGCATGACGCCCTATAATCCAACAAGTCAACTTCCCGAGCTCAAACATGAACTGATTTTTTTTTCTTCCCTCGCCTTATAAAAAAGAAATTGACTTTTGTTTGGAGTTTGTGAAAAGTGGGACTCGGGGCCCAGTCAATGGGGCTCCCCGCAGCGCGGGCTGAGTGGAGCCATCTCGAACCAGTCAGCCGCGGCACCAATTAATCCGCTCTTTGTCACAGCCCCAGCCTCAGCAGCAGCGGCAGCAGTAGCAGCAACACATTTGGCCATTGTTCAGACCTTCATGCAACGGGATTTACCCTTTCAAAGAGGCAGTTTTGTCCCAAAGAGTTCGAGCGGAAGTTTCTCACTGACAATTTGCCCCAAATAGATAGATTTGTCAGCAGCAACCTTTAAAAGCAAAAAGCCATGGAGGAAAAAGGGGAGAAAAAGAAGTATGGGGGGAAGAGCAAGTGCATCCTTGTCCATCTGTCTAGGGGTCTGTCCTGAGCAGGTGGGATGGGCGTGGGGCCTGAGGTACAGAAGGGCGGAATGGCATTGATGGGGGCTCTTGTTCATCTCAAGGCAGATGTAGCAAGGGAGCTAACAAGCTCCCAGGCTGTTGTATAGCTGCTCTGACTTCTGAAAGCCTTTCAGGGAACTTCTTTTACATGGCATTGTCATGCTTGCTACACAGCACTGCGCTAGGCTGGCCAGGGTTTCCCAGCCTCAAATACTCCACCGGCAGCTCAGCTCTGAGAGCATCAGGCCTCATGATCCGTGGTCTTGCCACCAAAATCTTCATTTAAACCAATACAAGCAGTTTTTCGCAAACAGGTTGGTGTAGCTTTTCCTATGCACAGTGCACTGGGGCCCATGTCCCAGGCAGAAGAAGGTGAAACAAAGCCACAGGTATTTTGTGCCCTGCACCAATGCTGCTATGTTCCTTAAGGGCAGACTCCCCTTTGGACTTCACAGGCTGTTTGCATGAACTGGGGGTTGAACCCGCTCTATTGCAAACTGCAGCTATTCACATAAACCACTGTTGCTCCCACCCTCGGATCATAGTACTGTTCAATATCCCTGGTTCACACATGGGACCTGCCCTTCCCCACAACACCTACCCACATACTTCAAATCCAGAAAGGGTGAAAGCACAGGAGACCCTCTCCCCAGCTTGGGCTTCAGCAGTTCCAGGTTCATATACACACAGACTCTCCCAGCATCATCAGACAGCCCTGCTCTCACATTGGAGGGTACTAACCATGAGGACTCCAACACTGTTAGACTGATCTCTCTTTACAGCACAATTTTTAGGAAAAATAAAGAAAATTTGCCTGATTTCACCTGTGACTCCACCTCTCATCCTGTTACACCAGCTGGGTGGGTGGGTGGTGAGGGGGTGGCTAGCAGGTTTCTTTGAGTACTAGGGTGCTGAAAACTAGAGCTCTGCTTCTTCCTAGGAAAGGCTGGAAGAGGTTGTTCAGCCCTACATAAGTCCACCTTCGCACACAAGAAACTGTCATCTCACCACTTAGACTGCATGTGTAGCCTCCTAAGAGGTCTTTGCTTGGCAAAGAAGCCAAATTCACAGGAGAACATGTAGTTCTGCTGCGGTCATGGTGCTTATCTACTACTATTCAGGCAGTTTGGCTTCCCAAACAAAGCTGAAGAAACCCAGTTTGCCGAAGAAGGTCCGCTGCAGCTAGCTGACCAAAAGGAGGGGCATGAGAAATGGATACAAGGCAGCTATACAGCCCGAAAACTTTGCAATGTACTCTGGAAACTTCATCGCTGGGTGACAGCCAGTCCAACTCTTCTGTCAGACTACTTTGTCTCGCTGTATCTTAAATAGGTTTGATCTACATTACTCAAAGGACTTCATCGTTTGAGTATTGCCCAGCCCATGGGTGTTTATTTGATGGCCTTCTCAAGGCATTTCCTGAAAGACACAAGAAAAAATGAAGGCCCATTTCAAACTGACATCCAGAATGTCACCAGCCTGCTTTATACCCACCAAGTTCCCCTAAGCCTGCTTACACCTGCTCTCGGAAAGGGAAATGTACAGGTGGCTATAACTTAATTATAAGACAGCCAGAAGCAGGGGTCATTTACAACTAGGTTAGGGCTATGCCACGTGAATAGGTTTACAGCAAAATGAGAACACACTGAGCTAAAACTGAAACATTGGGCCCCGCACTTGAAGACACCAGTGCGTGTCATGAATTCTAGGTGGCCTTCAATACAGGGGACAAAGAGTTCAACAAACAGTTGCAGAGCAGCAGCATCCTCAGTTGCAGCAGGCAGATGGAAGACCTAAGGCCTTCCCCACCTGCATAGAGTTTTAAGAGACTGTAAGGGCAGGTAGGCAAGGATGGACACACCTTGCAATGGTGCACAGAACTGAGACAGGCTAAAAGTCAAGCAGCATAATTGCAAATATGTTAAAACACAGTTTTCTCCAGGAATTCCAGGAAAGACAGATGCCCATGTACAGTCTCTCCTGTGGAGGCCTCACTCGTCCAGCTCTCCTGGAAATGCAAAAGTAAATTAACTCTGTTCTTCCCTGGTATGGGAAGAACACTGGTCCAGGGACAATGGTATTCCCTAGAAAGCTCAGCTTTCCCACCCTTTATTCTCTTAGCATGACTGACCCTGATCATCAATCAAATGGACGGGGTTCCCAAGACCAAAATTATTCTTCTTCTCGAGTAGTGAGTTTGCTTATGATTTCCAATAGCAGAAAAATCCAGCTACCAGATATGACAGAAAATATTCTACCAGCTACTGTGTATTTACTGTGTGCACAGAAAAATGAACAGGAAAAGAAACAGTTCCTCTGTTTGTCTGTCAGATGCTGAATCACATCAACCTCACAGCAGCAAAAGCGCTAGGTGGATCTGAGCAGCATCAGCCAACTCTGACTGCAATGACAACACATAGAAAATGTCAATAGTAGCCAAATGCTCCTGACAGTACAAAACTGGTTAATTAACCATACGGTAGATTTTTAACAACTTCCCATGTGCATTTACAGCCACACTGCAGTATTTGGATCGCTCCTGGGGTTTCTTAAACATCATGATTTAATATACAGTATAGTCTCTGTACTGTTAATTGGAATAAAAGCATTGTTGAGCAGTAACGTGTACATTGGACTTCTACTACTTGTAACTAGGTGATCTGCCATACAGCTTTGCTTACCAGTGTCAGCACTGCCACAGAACAGAGTAATTATGAAAAGCAATTAATGGAAACATTACTAGTTGTTATTACTCCACATGCACCGTTCAATGTTGAATTGCCATCCATGCCAATCCTCAGAGTTTTAGACTAAATATTTTGATACAGGATTGCAGCACAAAGAACTAAGTTGCAAGATAAAGATCTGTCTGGGATTCACATCACGCATCCCCCTGATTTATATTTCTTTATAAGAGCCATTCCTCATGAAAAGAGGTACATACAGTTATTGGATCAAATCTCACCAAAGACAGATCCTTTCCCATACCCAAGCACCTGTAATTCCCTAGTGATGATAAACATTCTTGTGACAGTTGCAGCAAAATTGCATCTGGCAAAATTGCATGGGGACATGAGTGAAAATATCTGAGAGCACTTAGGGCTTGGAATCCCTGGGTCGGTAGCACATGATTGCCCCTCACCACAGAAAGCGCTCCAGGCACTAGGGGTTGTGTACCACCAAAATACACTGCAAGTTATAGGACATGCATCATATTTTCATGGCAAAATCTTAACTGAGGACTGACAGGACTTTTCAGTTCAGAGAGGCTGCTGGCAACTTTTGCTCATGCCAAATTCTGCAATCATTATGCACACCAGCAATCCTGTTGAAGCCCATGGAACCTATTTCATATTTACGATGGAGGTCAGAATCTGTCTCAGTAGTACATATTCATTGGATTGCATTTTCTGTTCAGGTAGAACAAGTAGAAATAGCTGCAGGAGTTAAATCATTTTACAGAGGATAATGGCAGACCTCTGCATTCCTCCTTTCTTAGAGCTAGGAGTGCTGGATTTTGTCACGCAGACTCAAACCACTGGTTTCTCAAGTTCATCATCCTGGCCTCATCGATGCCTGCAATCTCAAAAGGCAGAAAACCCTGTAATACATCTACCTAGTTGCAGAGTGCCCTGATTTCAGCTGGGATGGAGTTGATTTTCTTCCAAGTAGCTGCTATAATGTTGTGTTTTGGATTTAGGATGAGAATAATGTTGATAACACACTCATGTTTTCATTATTGTCCAGCAGTGCTTACGTGAAGTCAAGGACTTTTCAGCTTCTCATACTGCCCTCCCAGCGAGCACGCTGGAGGTGCACAAGAAGCTGGGAGAGGACACAGCCAGGACAGCTGACCCAAACTGGTCACAGGGATACTCCATACCATATGACGTCAAGCTGAACAAAAAATCTGGGGGGCAGTTGGCTGGGGGGACATGGCCACTGCTTGGGAGCTGGCTGGGCATCAGTCAGCAGGTGTTGGGCAATTGCACTGTGCATCACTTATTTTGTATGTTCTTTTATCGTAATTATTATTATTTTTTTCCCTTTCTTTTCTGTCCTATTAAATTGCCTTTATCTCAACCCATGAGTTTTACCTTTTTTTTCCAATTCTCTCCCCCATCCCACTGGTGGGGAGTGAGTGACCTGCTGTGTGGTGTTTCACTGCCTGATGGGTTAAACCACAACACAGAGTGACACATACCATGCTCTTCTCTGCTTGGACTTGCAAGTAATTGCTCTACCTGCAAAGATATCCTGTGACCTACATTTTGTGAAGAAAGAGATAAAGCAAGCATGTCTATAAATGTCATAGACAGTCATAAAACTATTCCTCTCTTCTTAAAAATCTATCAGCACCAACTGACTCAATACTTTCAAGCAGCACTGAATGCGATATGCTGACTCAATGCTGCATCTGGAAGTATTTATTTTTGTTGGTTCTAAATTCGTTTCCTGAAATAGACACCACAGATCTGGTCTCCAGCCAATATCAAGATATATAGCTAAATTGAAGTCAATGGCGCTGAGCCATTACATTGCCAGCCAGAAATACAGCCCTTCCTAAGAGCATTCTTTGCTGCCACTGCACAGTATTTTGTGCAATTGCCTCAAAGGTCAGCTTGTTAATAGGCTTCTACAGCAAAATTTGGGAGGCCAATCTACTATAGAAATGATTACGCTCAAAGTGAGATCAATCAGGGTCATAGCTGAGGCAACCCTTTCCTACACACACACAAGTGCTTAGGACGTACCCAGAGCTATTCGTTTAACAGATCGGTAACATGATTTTTAAATGTCACAGCTCCAAGGTGTATTTATTCCTTGTAGTCAGCATTCTTTTGTGGGCAATTTAAAACTGTTAAACTATAGACCTGATCTAATTTTAAGTTTTCTTTTATTGAGATAATAATATATTTGCCCTCGTATTCAGACCTTTCGCTAGTTTTATACAGCTGTGTCTCTACTGGCTTCAGTATTGATACTGTCTTTTGTGTTCATGTCAGGAAAACTAAAATGAGTCTGTCTCTCTCCAAATTAGATTGCAGCTGCTGCTACATCATTGGCTTATTACGACACTTTGATTTATATCT
Source organism: Phalacrocorax carbo (assembly GCF_963921805.1). Lineage (NCBI taxonomy): Eukaryota > Metazoa > Chordata > Aves > Suliformes > Phalacrocoracidae > Phalacrocorax > Phalacrocorax carbo. The sequence continues at coordinate 79,100,565 of NC_087515.1, read as the reverse complement.
AACTAGCAAACTAACAAATAAGTCAAGTTACTAACTAGAGCCGCTTTGTTAAGCGCTTGTCTCGCATTGTCTAGATGGGATCAGGTACCAATGTAGGCGTATAAGCCAAGCCTGACATATCCCTTTCAAAGGCATACGTGATTAATGGGGCATTTCATTGCTGCAAGTGAACTCAGGCTTGTTCCACCCCTGAATACGAGCATTGAGAAGAAGTGCCATGACTTACAGAAACACTCTTTTCTCAGTATCTTCTTTAGGTATGGTTTTCTCTGCTATTTTGCACACGGTAGCTTTACTAATGCACACTTATCAGATGCATGTGTGGAGACAAAGATATATGGTCACTGTTTCATGCAGTCATTAACTTACTTAACCAAGCATGCACACACACAAGGGAGAAACTTGCCACTTTCACTGGCATCTGCAGGGAATGTAGGTCTTCCCTGAGTTTTTGCTGGATGGATTACTCAAGGTAGAGGATGGGCTAAGAGCAACTCACACCCAAAAGCCACCAGAGGTAACTGGTGCATTCACCTGGATGCCTTGGAGCACAGAGATCGAGCACAGGGTGTCACCAACTCAGAGAAAATCAACCCCGGCTGCAGTGGGAAGGTTTCGCTTTCCAGAGAATGCATAAACAAGAGGAAATCCCTCTTGCACCAGGAGAGAGGGAGCATTCACAGGACAGTCTTTTCACTGGATCATCATTCTCTGTCTCGGATTTTCACTTTTTGGAAAAAACCCTTGTCTTGCCCCACCTGGAGAAAACCCACAGCAGGAAGCTGTGGTGTTTTTTTAAAATTAGCTGGGAAAATCAGGGCAACCCTGCAGCTCCAGAAGGTACCCAGCCCCAGGGTAGCCATGAGGTGGTGCCAAGATGGCCTCCAGGGAGGTCAGCCATGTTGGGTGTGAAGGCCCAGGCACAGTGTGGGGAAGGCCAATGCCACCATCATTGGGTGTGCACTGTGGGACCAGCACATCACCCCACACCTCCCCAGGCATAGCTCTCCAGGGAAGGTGTCATGAGGCAAGGGCTTTGCAAGGAAGACTCAATACCACAAAAGAGCTTGTTGGGTGCATTTACACTACCTGCATGGGGGGCAACCTGAGCTGGGCATCAAGCACAGCCATGTCACAGGCCAGGAGCGTGGCGGCGTGGCCAAGGAGCAGCACAGTCCCTTCAGCGGCCTCACAGTGCTTCTGCCTGTCCATCTGCCTGCAGGTAGATGCAGAAAGGGGTTTGTAGCAGTGCTGCAAAAACACAGACTGTGACCTACAAAGAAGGGAAGGTGCCCCAGACTTCAGGGGGGATTTAGCAACCCAGAAGAACTAAACCCAGTGGGTATTTATGCTGCGAGGGTGCCGCAGTGTTCATCTCCTGGCATGGGGCTGCCTGGGGCACTGAAGGATGTCCCTGGCTCTTTCCTGGCACATGCATCAAAGGAGGGGAGTGGAGATAGCTTCTCGAGCACCCCAAAGCAACAGCAGCCCCTCCTCCCAGGAGAAAATAGCTCTATCCTTTCCTTCCTTATCTTTCCAAGAAAACAGGTATGTTAGATTTGCCTGATCTTACCCACCTGCTTCCCATTGAGAGAAATGGATGAAAACAGCACATCTGTATGTTCTGCTGCTACATCCACACACTTCTTGCAGCTTAAATTTTTTTCCTTGCCCAGCCTCCTTCACTCTTTTCTTTTTCTTTTTTTTTGTTCACTGAAGATTTTTTGGCTTCCCACCCAAAGTGCAGAGAAGACGAGCAAGGTAAAGGCAGAAGAAGCAGTGTACTTGAAGATGGGTCTCACATTGGATTTGTCTGGCAGCAGCCAAAAGACTCCAACAGAATAGGAGATACCTGTCAAGAGACCGCGGCACAATGCTGAGAAACGTCACCATGTGATTGTAGCCATAGTCCAGAGTCCTGAAGGAGATATAGTAAAAAGGGAACACATGCCAGCTTCTGTAGCAGGACTGATAACTATTTGTACTTCCAAGACATTATGAGGTGACAGTAAATTTCATTACTATATTAGTATCTTCTGTATATGTAGGACTGCTTAATAAATAGAACGCTTAATATAATGGTAAATGCTAAATGGTAATAATGGTAATAATGATAAATACTAAATGCCAAATATCATTTCCCATCTTGTTGGAGATGGACTACTTTTCAACCAAATGACCATGGAAACAGCTTTGACAGAAGCTGCAGTGAAAAGTTGGAGTGGGGAGAGAGCTCTTCCCTATACTCTTGGAACATGCAGCCTGCCTTCACTTTCAGGGCTCAGATGTCTACCATGAAAACAAAAAACCTCAGACGGTGCAGGATTGCAAAGCAACACCAGGCACAGCCCAGGAGACAGGGAAGAGCTGATGGTTTGCCCCCTCCTCAGCAACCCACAGCCCCAGGCCACATGCAGAGCTGGCTTTGGGTCTTTGGCTTTGAGTTACATTAGTGGAGTTTTGGACTGAGGGGTGGATAGTTTGAGCTCTTCTTTTCCTCACTTCTGGCAGAGCCTAATGCTGTACATGGAAGGGACAGCCCTGCTTGCATTCAGAGCAACCTGTCTCAGGTGGGGGGTGGAACCTGCGGATGAAGTTTGACCAGCCTTTGCAGAGTTTTTCAGGTGGCTTCAATTTTACAGGGCAAAGAATTATAGCTGCTGTAGGACTAGATTTCTGGCCTCGCTACCGCAAGGGATGCCCAGGGCCAGGTTAATCCTCTGTCTTTGTTTATGCCCCGAGCCCTGCTAAGGTAGCATGGTCATCTCCTTCCTTGTTGCTTTGGGCGTTCCTCAAAGAGGTGAACTTTTCCTTGCCTCCCTGGAAGCAGACTAGGAGTGAAAATGTGTCTGCGTTCCCTGATCCACCAGCTTCTTTTCTTTCTGGGATCTCCCTGAGCAACTGCCCAGCCCTCTGGACAGTGTCCCTCACTGTTAGGCAAGAGCAGACTTGTCCGGATTGAAGGTTTCCTTCTGTGCCATGGAGGCACCGGTCCCATGGGGAGCAAAGAACAGAAAGTCACCAGGATCCCAGTGCTGAAAGAGATGTAGCCCTGTGACACAGGTGTGGTACAGGCACAGCTGGGGTCAGCTGTCCTGGCTGTGTCCCCTCCCAACTTCTCATGCACCCCCAGCCTCCTTGCTTGTGGGATGGAGTGAGGAGCAGAAAAGGCCTTGACTCTGTGCAAGCACTGCTCAGCAGTAGCAAAAACATCTCTGTGTTATCAACACTGTTTTCAGCACAAATCCAAAACACAGCCCCATACTAGCTAATATGAAGAAAATAAACTCTACCCCAGCCAAAACCAGCACAAGGAATCGCACATGTCTTGGGATAGAAAGACACAGGAAGGACGAAAGTGCAGAAGGACGGGGACAGTGTGTTTGGGGCTGGGCTGGATCACAACCAGCAAGGGAGAAGTTAGTTGTGGTACATTGATACCTCGCACGGGTGGCAGGGACGAGAAAGCAGTCATCAAGGAACAAACTCCTCAGCAGCTCCTGGCCCTGGTGCTGTTGCTCACCTCAGCTTGCACCCGCAGAAGACTTGGTCGTTCCTCCCTTCCACCTCTCCCCGCCCTCGGGCTGCTCTCCAGCTCCCACCTCACAGAGAGTTTCCGACAGCAGTGGGAGAGCTCGGCAGCCCCTCAGTGAAACCACAGATGCTGAGCTGGGAAGGGGTCCCACCCCTGACCTCTCACCGCCCCCCTACACCCCGGGACCTGTGTGGGGGGCAGGAGGAGGGACCCCGGGCTGCGGGCGGGCTCCCTGCGCGGCCGCCGTGCAACAAGTCCCGGCTCCGGGGAGCGGGGGGCCGCCGGCCGCGGGGCTGGGCTCGGGGGTGCCGGCGGTGCCCCCTGCCTGGCGGGGCCGGGCCGGCTCGGCGGGCGGCAGCCAGAGGCGGCTCCGGCCCCACGCACTGGGAGACGCAGAGGTTTTTCCAACCTGGGGCACTGGGGCAGGGCAGAGCGCTCCCCGCTTCCCCCGTGGGGGACAACAACCCTCCCGCCCTGCTCCCCCTGCACACCCGGCCGTGCTCCGCCGGGAGTCCTACGCCGCCGGGGACCGACCCCGGCTCCCGCAGTGGGAGGGAGCTCCGGACGCCCTGCGGCAAGGCTCGGCTCGGCTCGGCCCGGCTCTGCTAGGCTCAGCTCGGCAAGGCTCGGCTCGGCTTGCAGCCCCGGCCCGCTCCCGTCCGGCCCCGCCGGCACAGCCGCTGCCCGGGCCGGGGCAAGGGCAAGGGCAGGGGCGAACCGCAGGCGGGCCTCACCTCGCCAGGGGAAAATGCAAAAGAAACGGGATCTTGATCTGTTCTTTCTGCTTTTCTTTTGTCTCCTCTTTTTTATCTTTTTTTTTTTTCTTTTTTCCCTTCCTTTTTTTTTGGGGGGGGGGGGTCGTCCCTTTTTATGACAGCGAGGGCACAAGGCGAGTGAGGAGGCGGAATCATCTCGGCAGCCGCTGCATTTTGTGTGGAAGCCGCTCGGGTGTTCGTTAATATCATTAGCATTTAACCCCCTCCCTGCCCCCTCCCCTCCCCAGCGCGGGGTGACGTCACGCGGCGGCAGGAGTTGGGGGGAAAGCGGGGGAAGCTCAGTGGGCAGGGGTCGTCCCTCTCCCCTCCCCGCCGCTGCCTGTCACAGCCTCTCCGCCGATATTATAGGGGCCGAAGCCCGGAGCTCAAAGCGCAAAGTCAGCCAGTGTAATGAACTTCTGGAAACCTTTCCCTTTTTATACCATTCAGTTTCTGAGAGGCAGAGACAGCCTCCTCTGACGCCTTTTCCCCCCTTCCATTATTTTTCCAGGCTCTGATCTCCCTGCTCGCTGCACCGAGGCGCTCAGCGCAGAGCCCCCGCTCCCCATCCTACCTTCTTCCTCCGGCTCATTGTTGTCCTGGCTGCTGTGCCTCTCGCTTTTGCCTTCCAGGAGCGCGGCGGCGAGCTCGCCTGCACCCCACTGCACCCTCCCGGGGTCCCGACAGCATCTGCTCGCAGGGGGGGCAGCGACCCGCCGCCGACTTTGGGTCATTTCGTTTATTTTTTTTTCTTTTTTTTTTTTTCTTTTTGCTCTTTTTTTTTTTTCTTCTTCCCCCCCCCCCCCACCTTGCCGCCTCCCCGCCGTGTGTCTCCGTCCCTCGGGAGGACGTCGGTGGGGAGCGGGGCAGCGGCGAGGATGCGCCGGCCCCCGCGGCACTGAGCGGCCGAGGGAGGCACCTGCCCCGCGGCGGGCGGGCGGGCGGGGGGGGGGCACCGCCTCGCCCCGGCGCCGACACTTCGCCCCGAGTTTAACGATTCGCGGGGGCTTCGAGCATGAGCAAGCCGGCGGGATCAACAAGTGGGTAATAACGCGGTAGAGGCTTCGAGCAGCCTTTCCGAGACCGGCTGCAGCCTGGCTTGGGGGGGCGGGAGGTGGAGGGGGAGGGAGGGGGGGGTGGTTGTGGTTTGGGTTTGCATTCCCCCCCCCCCCCCATTCCCCCCGCCCCGAATTAAAAAAGAAGCCTATGTTTCCATCCGGAGCGGCAACGAAGATATAGCTTCGGAGTTGCCCCGATGGAGTTTGGGCCCGGGGCTTACAGAAAGCCGCTTCCCCGCTGCCCGCCCCGGCTTTCCGCCCCGAGAACGGGGGCAGGAGCCCGGAGGCGGCCGGGCAGCCCCGGGGGAGGCAGCTCGGCCGGCGGCGGGGAGGGGGCTCATCCCGCCGGGGCGCCGGCCCTTGTCCGCCGCTCTCCGGTACCGGGGCGGAGGGGGGCGGGGGAAAGGTTTGGGGGTAACGGGCTTTACGGAGGTGAAACGTGCTGCTTTTCTTACGGACTTTATGCAATCTTCTGCGACATAATAATTTCTTTTTAAGAGTTTGAAACTCCCGTCGCTCAATTACACCGAATCGCGTAAACAACTCTATTGAAGGAGGATTTAAATGCAATACTTTGCACACCATTTCCAGTTACAACAAATAATCCTGCAACGAGGAAAGCAGAAACAACTTAAAAGTCACATTTTCCTTAATCCTAAATCCATGCACCTCATAACTGGGGAATTTAAAGCATGACTAACCGCTCTTACAGAATGGCTCAATCCGTATAATCCCAATGGGACTTTCGGAGTTTGTAATATGGATGGAGTCAGTAACAAAGGGGGGGGGGGGAATACCCAATCCAATTTAATGTCTGACAAGTGATGGATCGGACAGTTATTTCCTCTGCGCCCCGGCGGGCTCCCGGGGTTGCGGAGGGGCGGAAAAAGGGAGGCAGAACCAGGAGGGACCCGCCGCGGTACCTGCCGCGGCCGCCCCCCCACACCTCACGGCCTTCTCCTTGCCGCTGCCCTCCCCTATCTTGACCCCGGCCCGCCCTTTGTCCGCGGGGACGGGGAAGCCGGGAGGCGGCGGGGCCGTGGGGCCGCAGCGTGGAAGTCGCGCGTGGAGGAGGCGGGCGGCGCGGAGCCCGGCGGGGACACGGCGCTGCGGCCGAGCTGCCGCCGTTTCGGCGTGGATTGGCTTGTCTTCTCTGCCCGTGGGGCTGAGTGTGGCTTTTTTCTAACCCCCACCCGAGGGGAAAAACAAAAATAGCGGCGGGGCGGCGGTCGGGGTCACCGGCGGAGGGGAAGGGGGGCACCGGCAAAGGCGGCCGGGGCTCTGCTTCCCGCCGGCTGCGCTGCCCGAACGGCCCGGGAAGTGCGAGGGCAGCTGGAGCGGGATCGGGCCCGTGGCCAGCAGCGCCGGGACGCTGTCGGGGCTCTGGGCAGACTTCTGAGGCGTCGGGGACGGGGCAGGAATGGCGGGGAGCCTCGTCCCCGAAGGACGGCGGAGCTTTTGCTGGAGACATTTTGCGGAGGAGAAAACCCGCAAGGCTCGACCGCGCCTCCTGGACCGACCCGGCGCCGGGCCCCCCCCGGCCACCGCCGCCGCCTGCTGCTGACCCCGACCTCCCCAGACCCCCGGCCATCGCCCGAGGGGACCCCCAGGCCCGACCCGGCCAGGCCCCGCGGGGACGGGGACAGGCGGGGACTGCCGCGGGCCCAGGCCCGAGCCCGAGCCCCGCCGGCCTCGGCAGCGCACGCAAAAGCCCGACCCGGTGATCCGGGGCCTGGGCGCCTGTCCCGGGGGTCCCAGGGGGCTCCCGGGCAAGTGGGTTCCGGCCTGGCTTCTCTGCCCGGCGGTGGGCGTCTAGCGATGTCAGCTGCCGTGTCCGCCTGGGTGGTAACAAGACCCCATCCCGCCGTCCCCCGAGCCCAGACTAACTTCTTTCAACAGCCTCTGATGGTAATTACAGTAATCGGGGCTGCCATATATCCTTTAAGCAATTATGACACACAAAAAAAGCCCCCGAGGACCCCCCGTCGTGGGATGTTCAAAACGGTTTCCCAGCCGAACAGAAATCCCATTTTCTTAGCGCTAAACTTCTGAGACGAAGAGGTACCTCGGGGAACCGGAGCGCTTTTAACCAGAGTTAATCAGTTATCTCATGACCCCGTGTCAAGCTTACATTTTTTTTTTCCTTCCCACCCCCCCGCTCTGCCTCTTCCCCCTCTACTTATTTCATATTTTGCCCTGCACGAAAGTTTTCTCATAACAGCCTCGGCGGGGCAGGGATGGAGGGCGGTGGGGGGTCGCCGGTGGGCGGTGGGACGGGGCGGGGGGCTCCAGCCGCTCCCTCCGCCGCCCCCACCCCCGCCGCCCGCCCGTCGCCTCGCCGAGGGCCGCGGAGCTCATCGGACGGGCCGCGCCGCTCCGACGGCTGGAAACGTGGGGTTTGGGGCTGGGAAGAGATGCTCCAGGTGCTCCGTTTTTATGGACAGGAATATGCGGGCGTGTAAAGGATATACTGAACATAAGTTTGCACGCGTGGTGTGGATACGTCCATCTATATAATGCATATGCTTTTTTTTTTTTCCCTAAAGCGGCTTCCAAACTTAAAATCCATCTGGGCAAAACTGTTTTGCAAAACCAGCCCAAGTTTCCTCTCTCAGCGCCCGCAAAGCCGAGCCGGCTGCCCCGCCCGGGGAAGCGGGGACACCCGCGGCTGCCCCACGGCGGGCCCGGGTGCGCGGCCGCAGCTGGGCCCACTGCCGCGCGAAGGGGGAGCGGGACGTGGGGTGGGGGGGTCCCCCCGGCGGCAGGAGCGGCGGCGGGCCGGGATGCGCGGAGGCAGCGCGGCGGTGCGCGGCTCTACACCGGGATGCGCCACCGCTGCACGTCCCGCTTTCGGTGCCTCTCCCCCCACCCCCAGCCTGCCCCTCCTCCTCCTCCTCCTCCTCCTTTGTGTGCGTGCGTGCGGACCCTCTCTCCCCGAGGATGGTAAGGGCCGGAGAGGGAAGTCGAGCGCTTTCCCCCGTTGGCATTGTGCGATATCCGAATTCCCATGCTACACTTTTTGACGGGTCACTGGTGCCCCAATAGGCAGGTGGCAAGGAGGGCTTGTAATTACACACTCCCAGAAACCGTGCCTTGGCCTCAGCCCTCCTCACGGGCGCCTACCTGCAGCTCCAAAGCCGCGGCTTGCTCGCAGGCAGTGGGGCGGGGGGGCTTCCCTTAGCCCCGCTCCTTATTAATTGCCTAAAAGTTTTCTATTCTTTAACCTCCCTCCCTCCCTCCCACCCTCCCCCCCCCCCCCGTCCCCCTCCCTCTGGCAGTCCCTAACCTAATCCCCGTCCCTCTCGCCGTGTTGTGTATAGCAGCTGTCGGGTTTCATTTAGGGGAGAAGCTGGCAGCTTGTGCTCATTGGAGGCAGTCAAACGAGTTTCAATGGGCAAAATCATTAAGTTAACACTTTATCTAAAGTCCCTATTGTCTGCCAGCAGGCATTGTCTTAGAGCCTCAGCGTAGACATGTCTGAAAGTATCTCGGGCTCCTAAATTCTCTAGGGAGCGAGAGGAGCCCCTGCGGCCTGTTCCCAGCCCGCTCCCCCCCCCGCCTCCAGCAGCCCCCCGCACGGCTCCGCATGCTGCCTCCTTCCCCCTTCCAGCCTCAGCCTCATCCACCCGCAGCCGGGGCCCTCCCTGAACTACTTCCAAACAAAGATAGCGGCCCCGAACGCTCTCTGTTGGAGTTTGGAGACCAAGGTTTGGGGAGAGGGACGGAATCTCCAGCGTAAGTTGTGGTAGGAGGGAAGAAGGTTGTTTGAAGCAGAGGGGAAAAAAATAAAAGAAAGAAAGAAAAGAGAATCGAAGAGAATCAAAGAGAAGAGAATAAAGCGAATCAAAGGGAAGAAAAAAAAAGAGAGGAGAAGAGAAGAGAAGAAAAACCGAAAAGAAAATAAGAAAAATAGAAAAAATAGCAAGAAAAGAAAATTAAAAAGAAAAAGAAAAAGGGAAAGGGAAAAAATAGAAAGAAAAGAAGGGAAAGAAAAAGGAAAAGGTAAATAAAAGAAAAAGGGAAATGAAAAGAAAAAGGGAAAGAAAAAGAAAAAAGAGAAGAAAACGACGGAAGGAAAAAAGAGAAGAGCAAAACTGGAGAAAAGGCAGAAACCGAGCGGGGTTTTGGCGCGTTTCTTGAACCGGGCTGCAATCATCTCCCTTCAAGTTTTCACACCACCCTCAGAGCACTGGCAATTCCAGTCAGAGTCGGTGCGAAAGCAGCGCCCGGCGGAGCGGGGGCTGCGGGCGCGGCGGGGCGCCGCGGAGGGGAGCGGAGCGGCACCGCCCGCCCGCCCCGGCCCGCACCCCGCACCCCGCACCCCGCACCCCGCAACCCGCGGCCGCGCACAAAGGCGAGGCGGAAAGTTTTGCTGCAGGTTTCGGGGGTGAAGAAAACAGCAGGGCTCGCCTGTGGCAGGAGCCAGCCCCCTTTCTCTGGGGGTACGAGGGGGGAGAGGAGGTTACTTGGCTTCCCGGTCATTTAATTTTGTTTTGCTTTATTCTGTGGCTGTCGCTCTCCTGACTGCTCTCCTGCCCAGGGAGAGTGCCGTCCCCTGTCTGCCGAGCGCCGGAAAGCGAGGGAAACGCCCCCCCTCCCCCCCTCCCCAATTCACACACACACACCCCCGCCCCCCCACTTCTAGCAGGCAAGTCTGCTGCTCCCGCTGCTGTAATCTTCCCTTCCAAAATGGGTCTTGGCGATTATAGAAGATCCAAATAAACGTAGCGGGGCATGAATAATGCTCATTGTAGAAAACTGACACTTGCTCAAGGAAAAGAAAGTTGGCTATAAAATCACTTCATTATTTGCTTGTACTGCGGCTCCGGGGCTAATCCCTCCGGAGGTCAGACTGCTGAGCGCTCGCTCTCTCCTTCTCTCCCTTCTCTGCTTTCAGGTCGCATTTTAGACATCCCTTGCAAAGTGTGTGGGGACCGCAGCTCCGGGAAACACTATGGGGTGTACGCCTGCGATGGGTGCTCGGGATTTTTCAAGCGGAGCATCAGGAGGAATAGGACCTATGTTTGCAAGTCGGGAAATCAGGTACCAGCCGCAGCGCTGTCCCCCCACCGCCTGCACCCTGCGTTTCCCCAGGGCCCCGCACTGCGTGTCCCCGTCCCCACCACACGCCAACACACGCGGGAGGAAGATCCAAGCGGCCACTCAGCCCCCTCAGCCCCTTCCCCGGGGGTCCCGCGCCGAGGCCGGGCGCGGGGTGCCCCAACCCGCCTCCTCCCCCCGCCCCCCGGGAGGTCTCCCCGCTGCGCCCCGGGGAGGGGGTGGAATGCTCAAGAAGGGGCGGGGGGAAGGCGAGGAAAGGGAGGGGCGCCCCCTCAGCAAAGCCACAAGTCATTGCCGGGCCATGGACCACAGGCATCATTTCCACGCGTGGCGGGTCGCGTCCGCGTCTCGGCCGGAGGCATCTCCGCTCCCACCGCCTTCATTTCCACCCGCGGACCGTCCCCGCGGGGATGCGGGGCTGGGGACGCGGCGGGGCGGTGTGGCGCGGGGTGGGGGACACACACCGGGGACCAGGGCGCCCCGAGGGGGCGGCGCCGCCGTCGCTGTCTCGGGTGCTGAAGGTGGCCCGCCTCGTCCCGCCACGGGGGCCACGCACCCCGCCACGGCCCGGCCCCTCGCGCACCCAGGGGCGGCCCCTCCGTGCCTCCGGCCGCCGCGGGGAGGGCGCCGGGGTCCGTGGGTCTGAGCGCCCTGCTCCCGCTCCCCGCCTCGGCCCGACGGCTGGCTGTGTTGCAGGGAGGTTGCCCGGTGGACAAGACGCACAGGAACCAGTGCCGGGCCTGCCGGCTGAAGAAATGCTTGGAGGTCAACATGAACAAAGACGGTACCTGCTCCCCGTCTCCCGGGTCTGGGGCTGGGGGGCAGGAGGGAGCCGGGCCTTACTCTGAAGGGGGAGTAGTGTGTCCCTGCGGGGCATCATGTGTCCCCCTCCCCGGGCCCCTAATGACCCCCAGTCCACGGCCGCTTTGCCCACTTCTCCCCAGACTCCCCCTGGGTGGGGGTCATGGGGTCAGCCCCAAAGAGTTGAGGGGAGGTGCGCGGCACCCAGTGCAGGACCCTGTGGTGACCCCCTCGCCTCTCCTTGGTGCCCCACAGCGGTGCAGCATGAGCGGGGTCCCCGGACGTCGACGATACGGAAGCAGGTGGCCCTCTACTTCCGTGGGCACAAGGAGGAGAGCGGCGGCGCCCCGCACTTCCCCACCACCGCCCTGCCGGCACCCGCCTTCTTCACTGCCGTCTCCCAGCTGGAGCCCCACGGCCTGGAGCTGGCCGCCGTCGCCAGCACGCCTGAGAGGCAGACTCTGGTGGGCCTGGCACAGCCCACCCCAAAGGTCAGCCATTGCCCCAGCCCCTGGCAGGCCTGCAGACCTCACTGCTGGGGTGCCTGCAACCCACCAGCTCCCTCCTGCCTCTGGGATAGATGTGGCAAAGAGCAAGGCTTGAGGCCTTGTGGGTTGTGGTGGGCACCTCTGTTGTCATGCCCCTAAAAGGTCTGAAGATACAAAGTGCAAGGGGTAAGAGGCCCTCTGCAGAAGGGGTATGCAGAAGGACCAACTGATAACCTGCTCTGTACAAAACCTGTCTCTCCTACAACCTTATACCTTCGTGGTTACAGAGGTGCCCCTCCTGCCTGGAGCCCATCCACAAGTAAATTTTAAACATTGTTTCATGAAGATGAACTGCAACCACTGAGTTTTCTTCAGCAAAATTCCCATCTCCATAGCGGTGTAGTCCAGAAAGTACTATCTGTACTGACCAAAGCCTGTAGCTTGTCCAGGCAGACACAAAAGTGTCTAAGCTGACTCTGCGCTTCTTGGCTGTGACATTTCCTAAGCAGCCCAGAGGAAGTACTGCTGTGGCCTCAACTGCACAGGAGTTAGCTGTAAGGTGATGTTTTTCATTAATCTATTTGCAATGGCATTTTGCATATTGACAGCATCAAGAAAATCATAGAAGGGGCAACTTAAATAGTTCAGCATTTTCAGAGTTGGTAGCTTGGCAGAATCCATTGTCAACATGATTGTAACATATAGTTTTATAATTTTGGATAATGCTGAATCAGAAATTATTTTGCAAGAAAACAGCACATGCTTGCAAATATAATCCCATTCTAATCCTACAAAACCTTAGGTAGTTGAGTTTAGCTCTATGCATCTGCTTACAGCCTGTTGCAGTAAGGGAGCTAGACAAAGGGTTAAGGCTAAGTGAGTATTTCCTGCTTTGCTGAGCAAGGCTGGAGTGCTAAATCAGCTTCTGAAGCACAGGTTACAAACCACAAATTCTTAATCAAATTTGTGTTCTTCTAACTCTGCTACCAGAGGTGTGCTATTGTGTAACAGGGTAAAGGATGGCAACTGGTAATTTTTTTCCCCTGATGTAATAATTTCATTCTCCCTTCAACCTCCTCCAGAGAACTGGTTCTGTAGTACAGTTCATCCACATGGATGAGCAGCAGAGAGCGGTTTGGAGTGGGCCCACTGAAAGCAATGCCCTCTGCTTGCAGAATAAGAGAGTGCATGCTCTGTATCGGGCATGAACATGATGCGCTGAATGGCAGCTGTACGGGAGAGGAAGACCAGGCTACCTTGGTGATGTTGTATGAAGTTGCTTTATTTTCTTTTTGACATTAGTACCCACATGAAGTCAACGGTACACCTATGTATCTCTACGAAGTCGCCACCGAATCCGTCTGTGAGTCAGCAGCCAGACTTCTGTTCATGAGCATCAAGTGGGCCAAGAGTGTCCCAGCCTTCTCCACCTTGTCCTTACAAGACCAGGTAAGGCACCTGCACTGGGAATGGCATTGGCCTTGCCTGTCTGTTAAAGAAGTCTCAGAGCTCAGATTGGGTCCTGAACCTTCAGCCCTGGACCTTTAGATCCATAATGGACTTCAGCAGTCCTGAAGTTCAGGGCAGAGTTTTGGTCTACCCCTAAAAAGCAGGCAGTGATTTAGAAACTGCTTTCCTCCAACTGTTACTTCATGAAGCAAGTGAAAATCAAGCCAGAAGAAAATATAATATAAAGCCAATATCATGGGAGGACAAGTTCTAGAGGAAAAGTCACCAGGCTGCAGACCAAACTCAGTGTGCCCAAACTGCATCTCCACTTGTCGGTCAACTTTGCCCTCCAAACAATGGGGAACAGCATCTTACTTTGCTATTTGGGGATGAGAAGCACTTAGTTAAACATATGGTCCGGGATATGAGTGAGGTGATTTCTGAAGACCATTCCCTCTCCTCCCCTCTCCTCCCCTCCCCTCCCCTCCCCTCCCCTCCCCTCTCCTCTCCTCTCCTCTCCTCTCCTCTCCTCTCCTCTCCTCTCCTCTCCTCTCCTCTCCTCTCCTCTCCTCTCCTCTCCTCTCCTCTCCTCTCCTCTCCTCTCCTCTCCTCTCCTCTCCTCTCCTCTCCTCTCCTCCTATGCACACAGTCAACATTTTTTCCTTATTCATGTTGGCTTCAGTGCACTTGCAATTACACCAATATGGTGGAAGCAGAATTTGGCCAGCCCCAATATTTTTCACCATTAATGGCAATCTTCCTTAATTTGTCTTGTTTTCCTCTATGACAATTTGCCTTTGCCTCAGGTAAATCATTTGTGAACCATACGAGCTGAAGCAATTTCTTAATGACTTGATTCTTGATGAGGACTCGGTGTTCTTTGTATAATGCACTAATTTAAAAAAAAGTAATCAGATAATTATAAAATGGCAGGGGGGAAACCTACGCAAAGCTCCAATCATAAAAGACATCTAATACTTTGATATGATTGAGCTAATTTCCCAAAATGGTAACTAGAAACATTGTACCTTAGATGCTACATAGCAGTTATCGGAGGAACTAGTTCCTTTCCATGGATGCATGTTGCAAGTGTTGCAGCTGATATGCAATTACATATTTTGAACTGAAAGAAAAGAGCTTCTTAGGAAATCAATAGTGCTTTCTACCTAAAGGTAAATCATGATGGACACGCTGTGATATAAAGCTAAGGTACACTGAAATATTCCTTTTCTAGCACCACACCCACATTTTGAAACTCCTGTCATGAAATTAGACAAAAGGAGATGCTGCCCAGCTCTGGCTGCAGTACTGCTATGGAGTGAGCACGAGGGGGCAACAAGATAGGACCCGGGAGGTTACACACACCATGAGGAAGACAGCAGTCCCAGTGCAGCATGCTGTTCTCTAGCGTTGCCTTCTGCTGCCACTACTCCCTTGGAGCACTGGGTCTGTCCAACTAAGCAACCAAAGAAATAGGCCGAAATACCATGGACAAGCAGCAAGTACGCTGCTTCAGCAGGAGCCTCAGCGCATGGGGAGAGGCTGGGCCCGCCTTTAGACAAGTAATGTCCACAGGGGCGTCCTTAGACCAAGGCTTTATTTGACATACAATGGGCACATTCCCCATATGGTCATCTCTCTTAGTGTGCTGAGGACGGGGCAGCAGGATTTGGGAGCAAGGGAAGTCTCCATTGCACGTACCCAAGCATGCCTCGAACAGCAAGGCCTGTTCGTCTGCCACAGATACCAGAGTGTTCTCTTTAAATAACCCACTGCCTCTTTCACTTTCATATCAGGGAGTAACATTAGTGAATTACATACTAAAATCCCAGCCTTTCTTTAACATCGTCTTGACTTGTTGTACCTCACTGCAAGCCAGCTTCCTCAAAACTTAGAGCTACTCAGCATTAAGGCCCTGACCTGGGCCTCCTTCTGCATGATTCCACTGTCATATTCAGGAGAACTGGAGAAGAAGTAACACTGATTTTAATCACCTTATTTCATGAATAATCAGACAGTTGATTTTTCTAATAATGCCATTGCATTATTTAATTTGACAGTGGCCCAGCTGCAAATGTCTGCTTTTCTCTTTTTGTATCCCTGACATCTGCCTGAGGAGAGTCTAAAACCTTCTCCTGGATTCTGCTTTTGTTGTGCTTTTCTGAAAAGGCAAGCGCATTGTGATTCCAGGACTCTGTGACAGACTCATCTTGAAGGCAAGGAAATAAGTAGAAACAAAACTGGTGACAAAACCCAAGTCTGAGGATTGCTGTGTCACTACCGTCGGTAAAACAGAGGCTGCGTCTCTTTCCCAGCTCCTGAGAGTTAATCCCATCGCGGATTGGAAGCCACACAACAAAAATGCCATGCTCCAAGTTCTGCTGGCCAGCACACCTGTCCATCTTGTCAGTAAAACAGGTTGGCCCAATGCAAGCCACCAACAAAAGGTCATACTAGCAGGATGGGGCTGATTAAGAAGCAAAAAGCAGTCCTTCAAAAAGCCTGGTATTTCTTGTTTCTTTGAAGAAGGAGGGCTGAGTATGACTTCAGCATGAATTATTTTAATTGGTGGTTTTACAGACTTATGCATAGGCATGAAGAAAGCTTCAGCTATTGGAATAGTCTCTTATTTCTAAAGTCTTCTGACTTTAAAGACTTAGAGGGAAAGAACATATGAAATCGATATCCTTCAGGAACCACCATTCATTACCATTGTATCTGCATGAATGAATGACAAAGAAAGTTTTACAAAGGCAGATGAAAGGCTGGCGAATCATTTCCTATGTCATACATAAACCTGCACATTCATCAGGCAGGATTATCCGGAGGAGGGGCTGGGTTCACAGGCAGCAGCAGTCAGGAGACTAACGAGCAGGTTTGGCTGCTCTCAGAACAGAGCTGAGATGGGCACTGCACCCTAGACTCCCTTCCCCCTCCATATTTCATATAGTGACCTGGGCAGCTTCCAGTAATGTAAAACCCAATGTTATTATTTCAAACAGTAACTATATGCAGACAGAAACAGAAATACGTTCCCATTACAATTTCCTTAGTCAAGTCATACAGAAGTTCTGCAAAGCACATGGCACAAAGAGGCAGAAAATGGGCAAAAGCCCGCAGTGATAAGCTGAGAGCAGAGACTCTGAAAGCAATTCCTCCCATTCTGAACAGGCTGGTTTAAAATACTCATAATACTGTTAAGAGTTAGCACCTAGATAAAGGATTCACTCTTACTGCCTGCTTTCTCTATCATCTATTACTTTCACACATCTGATTCCAAGGAAATCATAATTAATTTGTTCAGTGTCGCGGTTTCACCTGGCAGGCAGCTAAACACCACGCAGCCGTTCGCTCCCTCTCCACCAGTGGGATGGGGGAGAGAATTAGAAAAAAGGTAAAACTCATGGGTTGAGATAAAGACAATTTAATAGGACAGAAAAGAAAGGGAAAATAATAATAATACTAATGATAAAAGAACATACAAAATAAGTGATGCACAGTGCGATGCTGACTGATGCCCAGCCAGCTCCCAAGCAGTGGCCATGTCCCCCCAGCCAACTGCCCCCCAGATTTTTTGTTCAGCTTGACGTCATATGGTATGGAGTATCCCTGTGACCAGTTTGGGTCAGCTGTCCTGGCTGTGTCCTCTCCCAGCTTCTTGTGCACCTCCAGCGTGCTCGCTGGGAGGGCAGTATGAGAAGCTGAAAAGTCCTTGACTTCACGTAAGCACTGCTGGACAATAATGAAAACATGAGTGTGTTATCAACATTATTCTCATCCTAAATCCAAAGCACAGCACTATAGCAGCTACTCAGAAGAAAATTAACTCTTTGCCAGCTGAAATCAGGACAGTAAGGTGGTTTTTTTTTACTTTGTTCTCCCTTTTACAGAATCTTCGTAGACTTAAAACACCCTCCTCCTTATTTTCCTAAGAAGCTAAGCTGCTGATAATTTCAGGGACCATAGCAATATTAATACTTGTTGGTTTGCTTTTGTTTTTCTGCTTGAGTTTTGGGCAATATGTTTTCACTACATGGAGCCATCAGATGATCCCTCCTGAGTCCACTATAATTCTCACCCTTCCAAATCTCTCCCGCCCTATTGAGAGATATGAGGTCCCAGCAATGTGTACGTACCACAGCATGTCCTTTAAGCCATGAACTTCAGCTGAACTCGGGGCCCTCCAAACCCTTTTTAAGAGTTGGTCTGGGCCAACAATCCATAGATGCCCTCAAGACTAAATGTGTCTGCTCTGGCTTTGCCAGTCTGCATTATCAGGAGTCATGTCTCCTCTTCAGATGCACCACTGCCTCTCCACGGAAAGCAAAGGCATTGCCTCCCAACAGAGAAAAACACATGCTCCATACAACCAGGCAATGTACAAAAATTGCAGAGAACTCGCAATGCTGTCAGCTTAGGCGCTTGGATACTCAGTTCCCTGAAAGGAAATAGCTCTTAGTGCCTGGAATTTCTGAGTGATTTTAAGCAAAAAGCAGGAAAACAGGTGACACTGAGAAACCATATATGTGTCCAGATGCTGCTCTTGAAAGAGCTGAAGACTTGCTTAGTATGGAAGGGGTTAAAGATATATACGTACTCTAAAGCAGTGCTCCCTACAGTGTAATGTAATTTCAGGATGTTGCCCAGGCTTTTCTTCACAAATCCTGCCTTCCTGAGGGAAAGGAGGGTAATCCCTAGAGAGCAATAGGGGAGCACTTGTCCAACTTGTCCTAGACGGCCAAAGGAGAGGAGGAGAGAGCACATGCTGTGCTGAGAAACACAGGCGAGCGTTCACATTGTGAGCAAGCTCTCTGGGGCAGGAGTTCTGACTCTGCTTTCTCTTTCTCCTCTCTTTTGGTCCACAACATGGCACACAGTGAGCCAACCCTCAGCGTTTTTCTACAATGCATATAGACTTATTTCTAGACACCTTCTCAAAAAGCTAAGAGAAGAGCTAACAAATGCTGTGGGGAAAACACCATGACAGGCATTTAAAGTAGTTTTTAAAATAACAGAAATTTACATATTTAAATTGTTTATAAATCTATAAATTATACACTATGTTATATTGTACATCTATTGTATGACAGCTGATGCTTTTGGAAGATGCTTGGAGAGAACTGTTTGTTCTAGGAATAGCACAATGGGCCATTCCAGTTGATGCTAACACCCTACTGGCTGTATCTGGTAAGAATTGCACAATTTAATGACTTTGTTACAAAAATTACCATAAAAATACATTACTGAAAAAAGAACAACATGTAAAGAATAACAAATTCCTACTGAACAATAGAGCATACCTGTCATTTATAAATCTATATTTAAATGCAAATAATGTTGTTTTGTTGTATTCATGACTGCTTGCATTGTCATTTAAATGCAAATTACTGTGTTTGTTATCATCCAAGAGAAGATTTTATATTAACTTTCATACAATATAGTCAGTTTACATGGAACCAGATAGACAAGTGTGACAATAGAGTGGATATTGATACAGAGGATTTTGTCAGAAATCAATATAAAATAAAGGAAATGCCTTTAATATTATTTATTTCATCTGTTTCTGTTTTAGGCATGAATGGTGACAATACAGATTCTCAGAAGCTGAATAAAATAATTTCAGAAATACAGGCTTTACAAGAGGTTGTGGCTAGATTTAGACAACTTCGTCTAGATGCTACCGAATTTGCCTGTCTCAAATGCATTGTCACTTTTAAAGCTGGTAAGCAGAAAGAATCTCTTGCTCACCTCGTCCGATAACTATAAGGTTGCTACTTTAGAGCAAAAATGATGTTTTAAACCAGACATAGCATTTTATCATCCAATAGGTTTCCCAGTATTGTATTCCAATAGTCGGTGTTGCATTTTGAAAGGGTGACGGTGGAGTGCTGGGGAACTAATGGGAACGTTTAATTTCCATTGATAGCACTAGCTGAACTGTTTTGACCCACCCAAGAGTCAAGCTGAACTAGTAACTGATCTGCTTTCCAGTGCCTACACACAGTGGTTCCGAACTGAGGAGCTTCCGAAATGCTGCCGCCATAGCAGCCCTTCAAGACGAAGCCCAGCTCACTCTGAACAGCTACATTCATACCAGGTGATCAGTGTCTTCTCTCAAAACTTCTTGCAGATGTAGGGGTAAAATCACGCTCTCACTGTAGCTAAGGTGACACTTCCACTGACCGAAATGGGGACTGGGCCGTTACAGCAAGTATACCTTGGCTGTCTGCCTGCTGGGATTTGGCATTTCCTGATGAAATGAGGAACGTGGGATTTATTCAGACAAATTGAAAAGTGGTAGAAGGAGAGATCTTCCCCTGGGAAGCGATACCTGCTGTAGAACACTTTGCATTTCAGAAGGCTGCTTTTTCTTCTACATTTTATTCAGTTAAACACTGCTAATAGTGATGATGCTCAAAACAACATCACATCTCACAGCAGCACGGGTGCTTCTGACCCCTGATCTCCAATATCCCATGTCATTTCCCTCGTATTGCAGACATGAAAATTGAGACACAAGAAAGTTAAATGGCTCTTCCGAGACGCTACCCTGACTCCACTCCCAGGTTGAAATGAAAAATCCAGAAATTGTGAATCCCATTTTGGTGCCACAGCACAGCACCCAATTGTTTGGGAAGAAAACATCTCCTCTGTCTCATTCAGGATACATGGGATACAGAAATCTTAAAACCTGCTGTAAAAGCTGTAGCTGTCATCCCACAAAGTGTACAGGAGTAAGCCCAGGATTGCGTGAAATGTACTAATCAAAATACAACCCCATGCTCTAGAACAGCTGGCTGTGAACAGACCAGTAGCCTCCTGCTAGGAACCACTTCAGAGTGGCGGGACAGGGGAAGAGCCAGAAGAGTGCACCTAACATCATCTGCAACAGCTGCTCTGGCTGGTTCAGGTCTTCCGGGGAGAGCTGTGACAGGTCTTGTAAAGTCCATGTCTCAGTCCTTTAGCTGCAGTGGAGGTCCATGAGACCAGCATAGTGGGAGATAGAGTGGTGGAAAATGAACTTTTATACCATTTTTTCCTTCTGAAACTTTGATCTGCTCTCATAATAGCTCCGTCTAGCAGAAGTCCACTCAGTGTCAGAGATTAGATGGCAGCAGTCTCTGAAGCATTTCTGTTTAGTCTAAAGGGAATGGCTTGCCCTGGGGATGGGAACAAAACTGCAAATACCATCCAGTTATGGCTAATTCAGAGCAAAAAGAATAACCGCTGCATAGCAACCTCTTCCTGATCTTACAGAAGGCCTTTTCCATGAAGATTGCTCCCTGGAGACTCTGAGTGAGGCAAGGCCTGTTGGAGAGCAAAGCCAGGAGCAATGGTTTTACATGGCCATGGTTTTCAGTCCAGGCACGGTGACTTTCCCGTTGTATTTCTGCATTGCTGGAAATATTTCGTTACTGGGCTGAGCAGTATTTGTTGTAAAAGACACCCTTTTACACGAAAAAAGTGCAGCCCACTGAAGGACTGTCACATTGACTCCAATGGGATAGGGCTTTCAGCTCGCATTTCCACCCCAGGCCTGAATTTACCTCCCTGCCAGTGTTACAGCTGTATCAGCCCTTTGATATCAGTGGAGTCACCTTCAACAGGACGCCAGGGAGGGCTGACTGGAGAAGTAAAATGTTTCTCTGAATGTCCTAGTCCTTCTTTTAGGGAGACCACTGTAAGCAGAGGCTTGAGAATCACTGCTGTAAAGTCAGCATAAACACAGACAGAATACTTATCCTATGTTGTGCTGGCTTCAAAAAGCTGGGAGAAAGGATGGAAAACACCCTATTACACAAACATATTACCTGGGGATAAAACACAGCTTCTTTAACAACAACAACAAAAATTTCTAAATGTCAGTTGGTATTCAATGTGTAAGGCAACCAAAAGGGGGGGAAATTATTACCATGCCAATCCAGCTAGGATTAAATTGCACTTTAAATGACAGGGTATTGATTACAGGTCAAGCTCTTCCCTGAACTGCATCAAGCACATAGCTATTGTCTGAGGGACAAGTCAGAGCAGATCCCCTCCCTGTATTGCTACTGCTCTGAGGGAATAAACAAAGGAGCTAATCGAAACTCAGAGACATTGGTCTATGTTCTGCAAACCTCCCTTATGACAGTTTTCCTTGGGGTCAACCTTCTTGCTCACTTGAGTACAAAACACAGGGTTTTGGCACAGGTAGCGCTTGTCTGTAGAATTTGCTGAATATTGGTCTTTTCTGTAAAGTGAAAGATTTCCTTTGGAAAAATACCTAAAAACTTCAACAGGTTTTTCTCTCTCTGCCTCCCAGGTATCCCACGCAACCCTGTCGTTTTGGAAAACTTTTATTGCTCTTACCAGCTTTACGTTCGATTAGCCCATCTACAATAGAAGAAGTGTTTTTCAAAAAGACCATTGGGAATGTACCAATTACAAGACTGCTTTCAGATATGTACAAATCCAGTGACATATAAATTACCTTAAAATAAACAATCAGGATGGACAGTTTGAGAAGAACTTTTATCTATGGAGAATAAGCCTCAACTAACAAAATCTACAGGAAGCATAAGCCTGGGAATGTTTAGCCTTTAAACCCATTGACAAAAAATACCCCAGTAGATATGATTCTGCTGCTCTCAACAGAGTGATTTAGATCATGGAGAGAATGCTTTGTTCTACAGAAAAAGTGAAAGTGGTTGGAATTTGGCTGCTATTCCTGTTACTACAGGATGGAGGCAATTCAGATGCCAGTCATAGTTAACAAAGACTCCGCTATTCTCTCATTTAACTGGCAGATCTGAGACAAAATGTGAAAGAAGGTACTTTGGTTTGTTCAGTATTTGGAACCGGGTGACCAAACTTGGCTTCTGTTGTAATGTGAGATGTGGTGGCCTTCAGAACTGCTTTAAAAGTAGCCTCCGTTGGGAAAATGTTTTTAATATGATAGGCAACATTTAAGACCAGGTTACCAAAACACTGCTTCTGCTATAATACAACATGAAGTGGCCTTCAGAACTGATTAAAAAGTAGCTTATGACGGCAGCTCCATTCTTCCTGCAAAATGAACTGTGATCTCTGATGCGGATGTCACCACAGTTTGATTGGTTACCATCTCAAAGACAGAAGAGCTTTATACACTTCTTCCCCGACCTTCCCTCCTTCTTCTTCCACACATGCAGGCACACATTCACATACACACCTGAAAAGATACAAGTCAAGAAAGGAAGACTAAAACAGCAAAACCAAATACAATGGAGATGACCGCTTCAGTGACCTGCTGGCTGTCCCGTTGGCACAGTGCTGAAACCAAAGGCAACGGTGGCCAAACTCTTTGTCAATGAGATGCGCAGAGAAGTGAAATGACTATTAAAAAAAAAAAATCAGTGGAAGGAATTTTATTTCAAAGAAATAAAGGTTGTTGACTGATACAATGCTAACAATTTCCAAAAGTCTCCAATGCCTTTTTAGAAAACTCCAGGTTCTAATTTTGAAGCCTTGTTTGCCTACACCCTCTCACACACAAAAATGTTATAAGCTGCTTATTTGATGTATGAAAAAAATGTAGAAAAAAAACCATTTAAAGATAGCTGCTGTACTTTTCAAAATTTGTTTTGTTATTAGGAACTAGCACTGAGAAAAATCAGCACTTGGACTATCATAGAATGAGTAAAACTTTTCCTGTACAAAGTGGATTAACTGATTTGTGAAGTTAAAAAGTTGTACTCATTGTATTTACAAAGAATAAAAATATATTGAATTTAAATTACTTTCCACTCTTCTTTTAATGCTTGTCCTTCTATTTCTGGATTAGTTTCTTCCACTGTACCCTACTTACCAGGGAACAGAAATATTCTCTCTACTAAAAGGGACTGCCTTGGATGCTGTGGAGTCTCCATCATCAGAGGTTTTTTAGAACAGGTTAGACAAACATTTAAGGAATAGCTTAGGTGATCCTGCCTTGGGGTGAAGGACCGTGAGGTCCTGCACAGAGCTATTTTCTATAGTTCAAATATACACCTGCTGTGAAGTTTCCTTCTCAAGGAGCTGACACAGAGCTTCTTCCAGGACACAATACTAAATGGATCAGCATCTAACCTGGTATGTGTCTTCCATTTCACGTTATTACAATTTTTAATATTGGTGAATTGTGCAGCTAACAAAGGGTGATGAGTACAAAAACACTGCTTCAATTAAAAATATTCTGAGGTTTTATTAAGCTGTCCAATTGTGTAATCACACCAATGAAAGAGGTAGGCAACTCCCAATGCACAGGAATGAGTTGGCAATAGGAGAAGGGAAATATAACATATTGTTCATAGGGCAATGAATGACCGAAGAGCCATGCACACTAAGATGACAGGTGGAAATGTACAGCAGATATCAATGGCTTATTGGTTTTCAGTGTCAAGGAATACAGATCACGAGTGAAGTCCTAGCTCCATTGACTCCAAGCACAACAATCTCATGCATCTCAGTTTTCACCCCATTTCTCTTCCATTTGTGCAGTTTGCTAGGTCTCACGTTCTGCCCTTCCAAGACAGCCAGACCATAAAGTATACAAGATGATTCTTTTGATAAGACACAGGAGACAAAGCACGGACAACAGGACTTTGAAGCATCTTCTATACAGACTAGCTTGGAGCACTTCAGAATGCGTTTACCACAGGGCACAGCACATTCTTAGAAAGAAACCAACAAACACTTTATGAAGTGTTCTTACTGCACCTGTAATAATCATCAAGCATTTACTGCTCTCTACACTAAAAAGAACTGAACAGGGCAGAAAATCGACTGTGTCTCTCCATTCTTTGACAATTCAGTTTCTGATCTAAAGAAGTTGAACCCACTGCTGTGCAGAACCCATGACAGAATACTCATTTCAGTAAGATTCATGCTGCTGCCCCAGAGCAGCAGTAAACATGAACTGCATGCATGCCCCAATGCAACCGCACTCCGCAGCGTGCCCTAGTCCCAGTCCCTAGATCACCCAGGCTAGAGGATGTGACAAATTATACTGGCTTTCTCCCAGTTGCAAAGCAAGCAGGGCAGCAGGTGCACACCCATATCTCATCCTCTTACCTGCAGGACCCAGCCCAGCTGCAGAGCAGACTCACAAGCTGGGAACAACGCCCAGATCTCTGTGGTTTAGGCGCAGCTCATCTCAGACCATGTCTTCCTCCCAGTACTGCAGGTTGCACAGAAGCAGAACCAGTTACGCTACACTAGAATTAGGGTCTCCAGTTAGCCTTGAAGGCCAGCTGAAATCCCAGAGTCCTGAGCAGGTGTCCTGTCACCTCAGAGGTTAACACTCTAAAGTCCTCACTTCAGAAACAGGAATACTTCAACATGAGGCATACAGCTTTTCCTTCTTCAGCTTAATTCCACAGCAGATGCTAGAGATTGTGTCATCACCTTTTAGGGATAAGACGGGGCATTTACTCTGATTTCTGAAAGAAGCTTCTCTCAAAAAAGAACATTCAAGAAAAAAAGAATGAACACCTTACTCTGTATCTAAAACTAAATAATAGAACTTCATGTACATTTAGTCCTCCTTTCCCCATTTCCAAGAGTAACTCAACTTCTCAGTGTGATTCAACAAGCATGGGGAATTTTAGAATTGATTTTACATTATCAGAAACTCCTTGAAAAGCTAGACAGCTCTAGGCTGCAAGTGGGCTCTGTCAGTTTTGGTCCCTGGTTCCATGAATAGGACTGTTGGAGGTTCAGCACAGTCTTTGTTAAGTATGAGGGGGGAGAGAAAAATAATTTGAGCATCTAACTATTCAGTTTAGCTAGTACTACAGCCACCACTGTTTTGTCAGTTCAATCTTTTACATCTAGATTTCCATAAAATAGGTTAATGGTCTTAGTTAAAGGAAACTAGTAACTTTGCAGGATGTTCTTGACAGGTCTAAGTATTGTAAGGGAAAAGAGCAGAGCCAAGCCTACACCAACACATACTGTTACCAAATAGCACAATACACTGGATCAGATTGCTACTAGAATGGTCTTGAACCTATTTTGAAGAGCATCTGGATAGGTAACGCCCACATCACATTTGGAAACACTAAGTAAGCTTCTCCAGCCATAGATGCTTCTAGTGAGAAAGACGACTTCAGCAGTGTTGCTTGTGGACTGCAGCTCAGGCATCAACCTGCATTTCACCAGCGGTCATACAAGCACAATACTACAGCTTCCCCTTCCTTTAATGTTCAGGGAAGTGGTCTATGATCACATCTTATAGCAGGCTTGTATGACTTCATGGCCCTAACTGTATTTGTAGGGCAGAACTACATTAATCTAGGACCAAAGCTCTGATATATTATAGGTTATGTCAACATCCCTGTCTCTGTAGGACGGTATAATTTTCACTTGCTAGCTGAAGCTTCTCAGGCTAAGTAGAAAGGTACTCTTTTCCCAAAGATATTGAAGCCACAGATCTGTTGACTGCCTACCATGAATGGGGTTCCAGCTTTGGCTCCACAACACAGGAACAGCCTTCAATACCTTTGTATGTTCTTCAACACTTGAGCAGAGTGTGCCAGCATCTAAGGTATTTAGTGCTGGTTGTAAGTAACACAAGACTACATAACAGAAGAGCATCACAGCAAGGCTGAAAGACCAGTTCACTTAGTATAGTCAAGTCCCTGCTTCTCAAAGCATGAGATACACCACACTCAAGTTCAAGAGTGACAACATTTGAAGTGCATTTTCACTTTTATTTCAAAACTTTAGACAAGTTACCTTAGTATATAAATCTGATTTTTTCCTCTTACAGAATATAAAGATAATTCCCTCATTACTTCAGTATAAAGTGTTTTACAAGCTCGAAGACAGTTGCTAAGTGTTTCTCACAGAGTATCAGAAATAAAGCAGTCTTTCTACAGAAGTTCAGACAGATTACTACCTCAGAAACAGCATAGCAGTTTAGTCTAATACAGGTGAACACGTGACACTACAACTGTGCAAGTTCAAGTAAGGCCAAGTCAGTAAACATTGTTAAGTCATTGCAAATAAGAGTGGAAAGGTTTGTGAGACATTGCAAGGAGTGGATGGTCTCATAGTATAATACTCTTAAATCAACGATTCAGAGGGATTTAGCTAGAAGACAAGTGAGTTCTTTAATGCTGTAAAGCATATACAAAGACCAAGCAGTGTATTGATGTTAGTGGAGACGTTGTACCTGTTTATCCTCAGCATGCTAAGACAAACTACAACCTCTTAAAACCAAGCATAAGAACCACTAATGTTGAGAAGATGGTTTCAGAGCTCAAGTATGTCTTATTTTGGATGGTGTGTAGTTTTTGTCTATTACTTCATCTTGTAAGAACATGTGAAGACAGCGCTCATTCTGTGCCAGGGGGTGGCCTGCAACCCTGGAGAAGAAAAAACAAGCATTAGTGCTAACAAATCGAGTCTACTTGCAGCTAGGCAGCAGAGCAAGGTTTTATACTAATAACCTATGGTTCTGCCTTAGCCATAGATTCCACTTCCAGTTCACTGTTGGTGACCAGAATAATATCTGGCAGCAAGATTTGTCATTCTTCCCCAGATGAAGTTAGTCCATAGGAACTCTGAGCTACCTCTGATCATCTGGAAGTATGTTATGACATCATCTGTCACCTGAAATTGAGGGACTATATATTTCCTAATGCTAGGATGTTCAGAGTTAAGCAAGCCAAGGGGATTTTTGCAGGTCTTGATACCTTTGACACAGAACACCTTTCTAAAGGCAGCTTAACCCCTTAGTTCTTAGTCTAGTCAATAGTAGTTAGCCCAGGCAAAGTTAAAGACTTAGTCCACCAGGGGGTGCAAAGGTCTTCTGAAGGGTCTGACACTGCTTAAAGCAGTGACTTACCATGGTCACTATTCCTAGCACATACAAGCAGCACCGATGCACAGCCAGAGGGTACTGGCCATTCTGTTAGTCGCAGATGTCTTTAGATATGAAACCTGGGAGGCACAGAGATTGTCTTTTCTAGAAGAGATAAGCACCTCTACTATAGATTTAGTTTTGTTCTACATATAGACTGAGCCACCATCCTTTAAACAGTAAAGGAGCTGAAATTCAATTATAAGACACTCCCAAGCTTG
Organism: Phalacrocorax carbo; assembly: GCF_963921805.1. Classification (NCBI taxonomy): domain Eukaryota; kingdom Metazoa; phylum Chordata; class Aves; order Suliformes; family Phalacrocoracidae; genus Phalacrocorax; species Phalacrocorax carbo. The sequence continues at coordinate 79,073,333 of NC_087515.1, read as the reverse complement.
GAAGAAAGCCACAAGGTATTGCATTTAAACCCTTAAAATAGCATGCAGGCTTCTGCGTAGGTAAAAATCCAAGAGAATCAGAATTCCTGGAAGTTGGTCACTTATGAGTATGGAAAACTAAAACAGTTTGTTTTGAAGTTACATTCAGTTTGGTCAATCAAGACAGGCTTCTTCCTTTGAGAGGAAGCCTGCTATCCTCCCTAGGACAGCTTGCATCAGCCTCATGGCCTCCATATCTGTCAGAACATTTATACTCTAAATGGAAGCTATATAGTTGAACACACATAATGCATAGTCAACACCAGTGGCTCAGCATCAGTACTTCTAAGCACTTTCATGCATCTTTTCCGAATGTATCTATAGTGCTTACTTCACCACAGGACAGATTCACCTGTCACTACTCACTTGTCATTGAGGGTATCTGCTAATAAGGAAGCTGAGCTCTCCTGTTCAGCATTGATAGGTTTTATGACTGCACTTGAATCTATCAATCTGGACAGGTTCTAGTAAATGGACAGCAGTCTCAAGCACTAGTTCACAAGGAAGGCAGTCTGGATAACTAGTTTCTCACCCCCATCAGACTGGAGCTGCTGGCCTTGAGCTTCAAGAGAAAGATATACAGGAGAAGATGAAGGGGCAGCAGCATATTACTTCTCCCTTTCAGGAAGGCTTGCAAATGGGTGGCTGAATTGCAAGACTAGATCTGATCTTTCAGATTCAGCTCTTGGTTTCACATGAATACCTCACTCCGCATTGGCTTTTCCCTCCATACTCTTTTCTAAGGTGACTCTTACACAGAGCAGCTACTACTTCAAAGATTTTCATGTATCCCAAAGGGAGGTTCAGGCAGATAAGTGTGTTGCAATGTAGCTACCCCTATGAATGTCATTGTAGGTAGTATGACAGTGGTGCCAGCAAGCTGGCCCAAGAGAGCTGACTCAAGCAAGCTGCACTGCTGTGATTCAGTCCCCCTTGATTTTACATCTAGAGGGACAAAACTTCTCAACATCATCCTGGATATCAAGAACCAGCATTGGTGCATTAAGACCTTTTCTGGATACAGTGATATCAGTTATCTGAGGGGCTCTTTATTCTAGGAGCAGAGGCCAGCTTTGAGAATGCAGTAATGTGACTATATTACACAAACTAACCTCAGGACTAATTTCACTAGTACTCAGAATACTTTGTAGAAGTCCTAAAGCTTCAACATGGTTCAAAACCTTCATTAGTAATATCTGCTTGATGAGTTGGCCATGCCATTAGAATAAATTGATGACACTGAACAGCTAGAATTCTGCCTGAAGAATCTTGTTCCAGCTGTACTCAAGCCTGCCACTACATCAGTATCTACATTAACAGCCTGCTTTTATGTTTCAAAGGAGGAAAAATTGACCAAGAAGCTTTACCCTTCCACAAAACCCATGTATTACTTGCTGTAGGACTGAACAAGTGATACCAGTAAACTAGCCACTCCATTTCCATCAACTATACTGAGTTTTTCAGAGATTCCAGTTAAGATGACTGTTTTACTATCAGCTACCTCAACACATAGACAGCCTTCTTCTGCCACATATTGCTAGATTCAGCATACAGAACTTTCAGTAAGTGCACTTCTTTCACATTTAGTGTAGAGTCCCAAGCCTGCACGGATAAAAGTTGTACTTCACAGTCATGACTACCTTGATTGTGCAGCCTTAAAAGAAAAACACATTCTATCTTACTATAATCACACCTGCCTTCATGTAGTGTAAATGAAAAGTTAGATGCCTTGGAAATTCATTCCACTTGTATTTGAACACAGGAAAGAGCATTCTGAAGCATTTTACCTGCTCAGAACCATTAGCAATACCTCTGAATTGAGCTAACAAGCAACAATGTGGAAAAAAAGAGAGACTTTTTTACAGTTGCACTTAGCTTACTTGCACAAGACGGACAGTTCTAGTGAACTAGTCACTTGCAACTCCAAGCCACATGCCTGAACTAACAATAACTGATGGGCAGATGAAGTTCTGGCTTAACTCAGACATCCTCTATCCCTGTTAAACAGCATTACTATTGAACAAAATTAAAATACTAGTGGAACTGACAAGCTTGAACTTTTAAAGGGAGCAGTCCCAAATCCAGTTGGTCTGAACAGCGTTAGCTCCGGAGACCAGAAGTTAACTAGCTGGTTAACTGACAGTATTCCTTCTTACTCACTGTTTAGATCCACATTGTTAGAAAGATTAAAGTAGCTCTTCAGGTCACTAAATGGAGAGCAGTTAGCAGTGTCAGATGTTAGAAAAATAATCATAAGACTTCACTGTAATTTCTGCTCACCTTTTGAATGGCAGTGAACAAAACCCAAAGTGTCTAATTCAAACTATACATGTGCATACCTCAGGTAGTGTTTTTACACTTCAGAAAGATTCTCATGATGATTAGAGAAAATATGCATCATTACACAAGCTGATAATACCGCACATCTGCAATCAAAGTAAACTGCTTAAGTCCATTGTAAGCTCCATTGTTCACCCAATGGAGGATACCTTTTCGGAAATGAAAAGTAGAACTATTTTGAATGCTATAATTTTGGTAGTAATTTGCATAAATTAACAACAACACTAACATTCATTTCAGCTGTGCAGGTAAGCATTAAGATACCCAAACTAAACACTGGATGAGCAACATTCGTGTGTCCTACTGCAAAATTACGGGAAAGTTACTATTCTGAACCTAGTGCAGCTAGGGGATTAGCAGCTTTAATTCAATTTTCTGGAGCTGAGTTCTGGGTCTCTCTCCAGATAACTATACCCAACACTTACTTGTTTATGAATTGTTCAAGAGCCTGTTTCCTTTCCTCTATAAAGGAATCATCAAATATGCCGTCATCTCCTCGGAAGGGGAGCTGACGGAGAAGAGCTTTTCCTGGTAGAGGTGGTACCACAACCTGAAAGATTTAGAAAAGTGTCCTTAAGTGCCGCCTGTAAGTTTATATTCGTCCTGTGCTACATCTTCCTCCTAAAGGATGCAACTGAATCATTTCCCCAGTGAAGTAATAAAACATGACCAGAGAAGAACAGTATCTGCCATAGAGATAAGTTGAATTAATGTAGTTTAACTCTGAGTTAACTCAAAACCATTAAACAGCCTCTAGCATTGTACAACCGAGACTTGATGAAAGACAGTGGTTTAGTTCTGGACATTTTCAACCATGATATCTGCTCTATAATATATGCTTTATAACATAATGACAACATTTCAGCATCACTACTCTTTGTATGTACCTTTCATTTTACCCACCTTGCTTTCTCTTTCTAGTTCATTCCTTAGCCATTCAAAGTCACTGTATCTTCTTCTGACTGTCGATTCTTTCAATTTGAAAATAGGTAGATTTGTCTGAAAACAAGAACATAAGCTACTGATTAGACAAATTAGAAGTTTTGAGAAGCAGAAGCAAGAATCAGGCTGTTACAAACTAGTTCCACTTCAGCAACAACAACAGTACTGAAAAATACTCAAGAGCTTTATCTCTATTTCTGTAAGCTACATGAGTAAGCTGTGCCTTAAACTGCTTAACTGTGGGTCTCATTTATATGGCATCCTAATCACTGGTATTTTGCCACCATATCACCTAGCAGAATAGCAGATTTACTGGTCACTTGAGGAGACGTTCCAAAGGTTGCACAAGCATCTTCTATTCTTGCTGTCTCAGGTGCTGGATTCCCAATGCCAATACACATAAAATCAGGGCAGGAAAGGGGGGGAAGAAGTCGTCTTAATCCGTCCATGCAGGCTCCTCTTATTTCATTCAAGGGAGTGTTTGAGGTACCAGCACAGGACATTAAGCAAGCTTCCTGTACTTTTCTGCTACCTGATACAACGTGGCCTCCAATATCTTCAAAAGCAAAATCAGAAGTCCTATAGTGAATCCACCATTTAGGACAGATGAAGCTGAAGATTTGCTAGCACAAGCTGCCAAGTTTCTATAGCTCCAGAGAAGCCAGCAAGGCTGAGATGCAACACAACATTCAGTGCTGATGAGATCAGACTGTTTTGTGACAAAGTTAAGCCAAGCAGAGCTTCATAAGGCAGAACTTTCCTGAACAAGGCTAGGAGTCAGCACCCAACTCTAACACCCTTGAAAGAGACATCAGACAGGAGCCAGGCTACAAAGCTGCACAAGATCATGTTAAATACATAAGCATTTTGATAGGTGTCCTTACACTAACTTGTGTAAGAGCCTGTATTACTTCTATTCATCCTTCGGATGCAGGGTTATCCCATTGCTGTAATCCAACTCACACATTATTTTAAGAGTACACATCAAGAGAGCACCCTCCTAATGACACTTCCAGAATGGAAAGCTCCAAGATCACAATCTGAAGCTTAAATGTCTTTGAGGTGGCAAACTGGCTAGTGTTACAAAAATGTTTGTAGGAGTTATGACCTACTAAAAGCATCTACTTGCCATACATAACCAGTGCTAACGGAATAAAGTTTACTATTGTCAGACTGCACATTCACTGTCTAATACACCTTGAAAGATGACCCTTGAGGAGCACCCTAGGAAGCTGATGTTCACATGGGACTACAGTTATCCTCACTTTTCCTGTTGGCAGAAGCACAGCAGTCATCCTCAGCTAGTGCCTTCTGTTTTCAGTTGTTTTATTTTTTAAGTTGTAAGCCATCTCACTCAGCTTCTGGTCCCAGTTTGAGTGGATATCCCTGTACAATGTAATTTATAGGTTGTTATGCTCCAGCTATCATTGTGTGTGATACTTTTGGCTGCTCAAAGCAGGCTTAATTGCAGAGATACTTTCCTGCATTAGGCAGGCCTATGACCACAGGCCATGATATTACTGCCAGCCAATAACAAGTTTTTGGCTGTCACAGTCCAAAAGTACTTGAGAAGTTAGTTGTGTACTTTCACATTATGGTATTTAGTTCATAATTTACAGATGATAAAGTACAGAACAGTATTTTGTTATGAAATCTCTTATTGCTAAATGCTTAGTATTTGTTTATGGAGTATTCAAGCTCTCCTTCCCAGGTAAGACATTGTTGATTGTACTAATGACTAATAAAAAAATTGCACTTAAGACTATTATGTCAGAAGTCAGGCTTTATAAACAAACACTCTTGTCTTGAGGATAAGAGTACTCTACTCAAGAACGAATAAAACTAGGTTCCCCAGAGTGCATGAAGGAGATTCCCAGAAGTGAAGTATTGGATTATTTTTCTCTTATTTCAGCTACTGGCTTTTTAATCAAGTTCAGCCTTCCACATTACAACATTAACTCTTTGTCAGTGTCTTGGGTAGGAAGTCCTTTACAATATTTAACATATAGGCTCTCACCTGCAAAAAAAATTCCATTCTCCTCTCAAGTTACTTACAAGAGGGATTAGAACTGAATAAAAGCAGCAAAAAAACCATGAGTTCCCAGGTCTCCAGGAACTCTTTTCATGCTTCTGGGCACAAAGTCTATAAAGCTAATCTCTAAAGAACATATCAGGCTTACAGGTACAATGTGGGGACAGAAGTGCCAACTGAGCTCATTTTACCTTCTACATTCTCTTGAATTTTCAATGTGCTAGCCCAGCTAGCAAGTTGGAGAAAAAGACAGTTAAGAGTACTTGTTTTCCCTTCAAGTTAAAAAATCTTCTCCAATTTTCATCATAAGCACTGGAAATGTTCAAACTGAAGTGTATGCTAGAACGCTCCCATTAAATTAAGTGGCTTACAAGTCACAAGTTGACAGCTACATGCTAATAGAAAGTGCACATCCCCATCCTTTGGTCTAGATATGACTTAGAGCTATCTGTTGAGAACCACTTCTAAACCTCATGTTCCTTAAAACCTAGAAACTGCAGCAACTCTCCTCCCTCCAGAAATTAGTACTGATAGAGCAGTGTTCTTCATATATACATCTGTTAGAAAGGATAGATTTAAAAAAAGTTAGAGTCCTGTTTTATACTGCTTAACATATTTACATCTTGGGTCCCTATTTTTAAGTCAGGATATATTCACACCTGAAGTTACTTTATGTGCCTTTCTCACTCAGGATTATTACCCTGTTTGAGCAGACCACTTTTCCTCCAGTAGGAAAGGTTTCTGCATGTCCTACTGCCTCCATTTACCATGGAGATATGTTTCTCATTAAGCAAGCCAGACAGCTGCTGAACCATGGGCTATCACTGAGCAAGAATTTGGTAGAAGCAGACAACTCTAAGGTGTCAACAGAAACTTTCAATTTCTATTGATGTGTCATTTCAAGACCATACAGCATATCAAAGTTATTCTCAGCTTCACAGTTTATGTTGAGCATTATCTTTGTTTAGTCACTGAGGTGCCAGTAGCTATTCTGAACACTGTTAGTGCTTTGTTTGCCTGCTTGAACAGAGATGAGACTGAAGCACAAAACGTGAAGTCAGGCTAGTTTCATTTTTACAAACATACCTCCCCACACTCGCTCAACATTATAGTGTCTGTTTTCTGGCCCGCTGATCTGCTAAGTCTACTGTCATAAAACTCATGACCCGGTTTGGCACAGCCCCTGGAGCATAGCTCACTCCTCTGATAAATTTAGCATAATTCCTGCAGCAATTTTTTCTTCTACAGTGTAATAATTAGTCTCCTTTTTATCAAAAGCATTTTCAACAACTTCCCACTCCGAAATCATGCCTCCTAGAAGTTTGAATGCAAGTCTTCAACCTGAAAGGATTATGTGTTACCCTAAGATATGAGGCAATCAAAAGTCACTAGTCAGAATTGCAGATAAAGCATTATTCCAGAAGGACCAATAAACCAGCTCTGCAGAAGTCCCACATAGCCCAAAACCCTAAGCATAGAAAGACGCTAAGACAAGACAGATTCTGTCTAGCACTGTTTCTGTATCAGACTACATGTATATACCCATTAGGCTTTCTGTGACTACTGTCAAACTAAGAGTCTGTATTCTGCTGGGTGTGTTAATGGACAAGCCAATACACTAGAATAAACATTGTCAGAACTGGTGCCAAGTTAAATTACATAGTTAAACAGCAGGTGACAAACCCAGACCCTTAAGTCGCTCTCCTGCATTCCTCCACTCAGACACCAAATGAGTTTCTACAGAGCTTGGCTAGTGTTCAACAAACTGATAATGGGAAGCAGTGGTCACCTGCTGATATATTTCAAGGTAAAACCTGTATTCACAGAAAGCATGTTTCTTCAGGGACATGTATGTTATTGTAACATCTTCAACATATCCAACGCCAAGCTCAGGAGGTTCCCAATTCACCTCAGAAGCAAATGACAGTCCTAAGACAGTAGCTTGGATAACCAGATAAGTCTTATAGCTGTTACTACGGTCAATCCTGAAGCTATGCCCAGTTAGAATTCCAGAAATTGCTTTTATCTCCAAGTGAGAAGACTTTCACAGGCAGAATGCAAGTGGTCTGAGTACAAGTCAATACTGTCCATTCAGCTTAAGATACCCAGCTCTCCGATGCTGCCATACTGGTATACAAGTTACCATAAATTCAGGAGGAAAACTAGAGTACTTTATTTAAAATACATTCATTTATAATTCTAAGTAATTAAGTGTTTTGTTATCTAGACTAAATTAATTTATCCAGTGAGTGGAAAAAGCCTTGCAAATACAAATTTATCTCCAGACATAAATTGAATGCAAATAGCATTTGGGTTCCTTCAAAGAGCATGCTGACACTCCACAAGACTGGCTCTGAATGTCACTGCACCCCAGTCGACCCCCACAACTGCAGAAACTCCACAGCTGTAGTTGTCCAGGATAGTTTGAGGTAAATTTGATCAATTTCCTCATCTGCCAATGTAGCACTCAGCAGCACCACTGCATTGCCCATGTCTCCCACTCCTAACAGACTGAGAATAAAGCTGCACTGTTGCCATAGCATCTACTTTGATGTTGTCTTTTCAAGTAGGTTATAGTAGCCTTGATACAACTCTATTTCCATTAAAATAGAGTGAAAGAAAGCACTCAGCTCACTTCTGATAGAAGTTTGTGGCCTTGACTCTCAGAAGCTAAATTCAAGCTTCTTACTATCTCTTCATTATAAACTGTAATCTTTGTAAATGTAGCCAAAGGGTGTAGTCCCTTGATAGTCAGCCAATGGGAGCTCTGGGGTATTAGAGTAAGTACCATTCAGGGTGGATAAAAAAGTATTATGGTTTTCTTAACTCAAGAGCCTGCTGCCCTTTATGGCTCCAGTAGTCCACTGTTATTGCAGAAACCTTGCCAGTGGTTTGCTTCCTTCCTGACTTGACATAAGCAGTTACCTCCCCATTTCCTACAATTATAAAAAGCAAGAAAGGCGGCAAACATGCTCTAAACTTCTAGCAACTGAAGTTCAGCTTTTTGCTGTGACTTTACTGAAGGAGAAACTCTCTTCCCACTGCAAAAGGTCAGATAGGGCGATGTTATTCTTCTAAGTTTCAGTCCTTTTGACCAAAGCAGAATTCTATCTTCCTTTTTATCCACTTGGTGTCCAGGTTTATTGAAGGTACATTAGATGCAAGAAGAAAATAATCTAAAGTAACAGAACACTGAAACCTGACCACACGTATCCACCCAAGTTTTAAACAATGCTGACTTAACCTATACCAAAACCTACAAAACTTCCTGCTCTACAGTACTGAGACATGGAGCTAGGATGTTTTCCACCTTAAAGACCAAGGCAGTAAGATCCTAGTAGCAACACAACCACGAAGACAATAAGTCTTTAGACAAGAGTTAACCTTTGCCAAGTCCAATGCCTTGAGCTGCTCTATGAAATTAGCATAGGGTTGTCTGGGTTTTTGCCAAGCAGCATCTATCATCACTTGATCGAGATCACCAACATCATGAACAGCTGGATTATGGCATGCCACAGTCAAAAGGCTCAAAGCAGGGTAAGTCTAGAAAAACAGATTGTTTAGTAATCCTTTGTTCTTCAGGTTGCATCCTCAGAAGCCAAGGGTAAAAACAGGAGCCCACTTTAAGGAGGACACATTCAGGCAAAGGTTTTTACAACACCCAGACAGAATTAGTAACTCTAGATAATTATTTCAGGGTTAGCAAGCCAAAGCCTCCTTTGAAATACCAAATATTCATTTTAAAGAGAAAGGATTGCTATTTTTACACAATTGCAAGGTGTAACTGCCATACGCTCTGGTTTGGCCTACTGTAAGGTTACCATTCTTTTCTCATTGCAAATGACTGAAGAGGGATCACGTTAAGTTGATGGTTTAGCATCACTAGCTGACATCTACCAGCTACGATCAAATGGGGCCGACAAAATTGCAGTGCACTGCTGCAACTGACAGTTTATCAGGAACAGAAGTTTTAATGTGCTTTGCAAACTGGAGACAGCCCAGTATCCCTACACTTCACAAACTCACAAGGAATGAGATAAATAACTAGTATAGAAGTATACTAAGTAGCAAATAATTATCTTCATATTTCCAGTTTTATTGGAGCAGTAACATTCACCTTCTTGTGTAGCCACCTAACAGCTACAGAAAGGCCGACAGCTCCTGTTCATTAGCTTGTAGCCCATCTTAACACTTAAGGGGTGCTGCAGCTTAGGCCCATAGAAATAGTCTCCAAAGCTTTATTTCTAAATATAGCGGTGGCTTTAAACCACTTGAGATACAGCTTCATTTTCTTCTGGATTTTACACTAGCTTATACTTTCAAGATTGGCTTTGTGGCCAACACAAACTACACTGTCACATGCCCCAGAAGATCCTCCCATGACAGAAGTTGAGCTGGATTCAAGAAACAGCCACAGAAATAATATTTTCATGGTCCTGTCTTCAGCTGGTAAAATATCTGAGTTTTTACCTTGACCAGACCATTAGGGTTTTTCCATCCTTCTCACATCAAAAAAGTTACAGCAGCTTCAGTCCCTTCACTCAGTGCTATAGCTCCACAGGGCATTCAGATTACATACTTGCTAAAACAGCCTCCAGTAGTGCAACTGGCTTTGCATTACCAATGGAAGAAAACTTTAAAGAAAATACTTCCCCTACAGTTAGAAGCTCATAAATCTGTACTGCATTATTTATTTTCCCAGATGAAAAACAGTAGAGACCTGAGTGCTGCTCTAAAGTTCAAGCTGACACTTTTTTGGCAACTCATCTAAAAATAAAGATGTATCATAATACTCCAGCATCACATGCCTACCTGGATCCCAGCCATCTGTCCTACAAAGATAAGTCATTGTTCTGTTTGATTTGGTCTGTTCATCACTGTACTAGAGGGCACTCTTGATACATGACAATCAAGGGCCACATTGTATGTGCAGAAATAAAAAAGAAGAGTCCAAGTCACCAGTTAAATTAATATACTAACATGAAGCACTATTCAGAGACTTTGTTATTTTATTTACATGGTAACAGATGTCAACACCAAACTAGTTCAGTACCTTTGGACTAGGCTCTTGAACCTAGTTTAATCAAAAACTTCTACAGAAAAATCAGCTGCTCAGAGCGAAAACATGCAATAGACTTGTAAATCCACTCTCTCTGCTTTGGAGGTTTTTCATCCAAACCATTCCACTTGTGTCTCCCTAGTCAGCGTCCTGGGAAGTTCTTAGCCTTCCAGCTATCCTCTTCTGAATTATTGCTCAAGGGAACAGTTAATATTTGTAAAGGTACAGTACCTGGGCTGTAGAACAGAAAAACAAAGTCTCCTCAATCAGCACATTTTTATTCCTTGAAGAGGAGTCTTAAAATATCTAACTGGTAGCAGTGTCTAGAACGGGGTATTAAAAGATTAATTACCTACAGTTAAAGCAGATTTGCAGTGTGATGCAAGATTTGCAGTAGTAGAAAAAGGGAATTAGTGCTGATTATGCATTCCTGAACACATCCACACTGAGTCAGTGTTTAGTCATTACTCCACCACAAGCTTCACTGACTACAAAACTGAACAATGCGTAAGTCAACTACATGTACCAGCAGATTTGATTCTTCTCATGGTGGGAGAAGAGCCTGCAACTTCAAACGCTGCTAAACACATGAAGGACAGGAAATATGGTACCATTCAAGGACAGAACATTTCAAAGATACATTCACCAGATCAAGAGTGCCACTTTGCAAAACCACGGTATAAGACAAGTACTTCTGAACAATTTACACTTTCAGTTTGTTTACCATCTTACTCTGACTTTATTTGATCACAGAATTCAGACTCAAATCAGTCACTCAAGTCAGACTATTATAAATATGCAAAAATGCAAATATTTTATCCAAGCTAGGTTTTGAAAAAAAAATGGGTTGATATGAGAACAGACTTTCAAAACAGCTCACGCTTAGCAGTACTTTGATATACTTCCCCAATCCTCTGGGAGCAATACTATTCTTAACACTGCAGGCACTTCACAGCCTGTGCATTCACTTCCTTCCCCACACTGGGCCTATGCAGTCAAGTACCTCTGCAGGTCTACAGAAATCGTTCTGCAGAAGTTACGGGAAAGGTGACTGCGGCCTTAAAGACCATTGGCACCACCCAAGTGATGCATTTCACAACACCTGGAAGCACAGCAGTAAGGCATTACCTTTCTACACCTCAAGACAAGCCACTGAGCTGTGGAACCTCAAGAAGCTAAAGGTGTGCCTTAATGCCGACTTAAATCACACCAATCAGAAGCAACAGGCCATTCAACATTAAAGAACAGAATTAAGACGACAAAGGGTTTTTTTAACTTTGGTTTGACTAAATATAATTCTAACTACTTGGACTAGTAGCTCCTGTAACAGGTATTTTAGGTCTGTCAGTTTGACTGTTAATGACTTCTCTGCAAGTTGTCACTAACCATAAACAGATAATTTAATCTTTTAGTCTAAGTGACAAACCCTGCTAAAAATGGGCAGCACAGAAGTCACTTTTACAGAAATAACACATGAAGTGGTGTTAACAAAGGGATATTTTTCCAAATGTAGCAAGTTCCTGGATAGCCACATGCTTCCTTGACATTATTCTAACCAATGTGCTTATCTCTTATGGCACTGCTTTTACAGTGGGTGTACAGCTCCAAAGTAACCAATTGCTGGGATCAGAGTTCGCTTGTAAAGCTTGTCTCCTTAAAGGATTTAGCAACTGAAGCTGTTGCATGGAATTTGTTTGAGCAAAGGTGTTCCTGGTGACCCACTTACCAGGGAAATTATGTCTCAAATACAGGAGAATACAAGTGATACCTGGAACTGGATTGAGGACTGCAGACATGCTGTAGGATGATAATATGACAACTGTCATTTGTTCTACATTTGCTTCCTGGAATTCAGAGAGATGACTGGCTTACAGCCCATAAACAGTAACAGGTATTTGATTTGCATGCTCTGTTGACCTGCACAAGCCCACCCACAAGCCCTGAAAAGGGTGTAACATGTAGAAGGGAACCACCACCACTCTGGTCAGGGTTCCTGAGTAAACAGCTAGTGAAGACTCATAAGAAACAGCATATGCATATACATATTTACACAGAGAACTTAACCATTGGTTCACACTCTGCTTCAAGAGGTAGAGGGCAATGAAATAATTTGTTGTGTTACTTTAGCAGGCAGTCTAATTGACTGGTAAGTTTTAACCACTGCACAGTCACCATACTGGGATCATCTATACACCTTTAGATGAGATGACTACTTCATCAAGTTTTAGTTCACTAGAAAAAGCGCTTGGAGCTTTATACCCTACTGCATTGTTCTCCTTTTCAGCTCACTTAGGCCTTCACCACAAAGGATGCCTTAGAATGGTACAAACACACTGCCTAACACTGCTGATGGAAAGCAAATTCTCAAGTAGCCTGTCAAGAACATGACCCACTCAAATTTCCTATTTTAGCACTGCAGGATGGCATTTTCCATCATTTACCATTACTGAACAAGATATTTAGCTTCCATTGCCAAGCTACACTCTAGTGACGTACTGCCACGTTTTGTGCCTTATGATGGTAGTTACAGGGGAAAGGTTTCACCATCACCTTGTCCAGTTTGCTAAGAACAGAATGTTATTTAATATAAGTTCAGGCTCAGAAAGTCAATACTTTGGCCAACTGACCATCTGTGAAGTAAGCTGCCACTCTGGAAGCACTATATAGGTTCCACCTGCAGCACTGAGAGCTTAACTGCTTGTGAAATGTATTTATCACAATGCACAGCTAACCTGCAGAGACACACGCTATGAAAAGCTTTCCTGAGTACCGAACTACAAGTTAATTGCTTATCCAGTAGTACACTAAGCAGTCTACCCAAAACTTTTGGGTTCTCCATTAGGCTTTCCAACTTCCATCAGAAGTTGATGATTAGAGCAACACAAGAACTAAAGCATGAGGTTGTTCTACTTGTTGCTTTCCAAGCAACAGATATGCTTCAGCTGCAACACCAGTAGAAAGCTTGCCAATAAAAGCTTTGGGGGAGCTCTGCAATATTTCACACAAGTATGTTTTACAAGATATTAGTTATCAGACATCAGTTCAAGAGTCTGCTAGCAAGCTCAGTCCTACCCCAAAAAGTTAAGCTTTGAGATTCAGACAGAGCAATAAAGACAGAATTACCCTCGGACTGAGTTTTTAAACACCACAACAATGGTACAGGTCTAATTGCTTCAATGCAAGCTTGAATCTCCGTGTCCTCTCTGACACTGTCCTCTGTCTGGCTTAATGTGATCTGCAGCCATAACAAGGCCATCCAATAGCTTTTACCAGAATTTGCCAGCTGTTAAGCCATCCATTTCTGCACCACTTCACATTTTAATGTTGATGCTAGTTAAAGACATAGCTTTCCAGATATGACACAGGTAACTCACTCCTCCTCAGATTTGTTCTGCTGCTGCTACTAGCACTGCTGGGGGAAACTGCAAATCTCAGCTGCTACTTTCTGTGACCACAAGCACTTGCCAAACCAGAGGGTAGCTGGTGGATACTGTCCGCCATGGTCCAACAAGCAGCTTATCATACAAGGCCTACCTATCAGAAATACATTACTATAGCAGTTCAAGTTTGAACTCTTCTCCCATGCTGAAACTTGCAACACAGTCTGTGTTCTGCTGAGAAGCAGTTAATTGATACAAGTTTAGACAGTGAACATAATTCTGCATGACTTGTATTACCTGCTCTGTAGCCTTCCAGGATAGACAGACAGAAAACTCAATTTTACAGTTCATGACAGCTATAAATGCATTGATGCACTATATGTACAGTAGCGCACAGCTGGAAAGGGAATGATCATGTATTCTAAGAGATAGTCCTGTATACAGGCATGCACAGATGCAAGTAAGGAAGGTGGAGGAAGCAATGTTTATACAGGAGTCAGAGTGGGAGGAAGAATAGAGGAAGGTCACAGTACTATCAGAGTTTCTGTTTGTTCAAGTCACTTCTAGGCCTTCATTACAACAGGAATCCAGAATTTTCTACCCCAAACAGCACAAGGTCTAAGAGTAACCTGCCTCAAAACCTGTTTTCCTGCTTTCCTTTCTGCTGAAGAGCTTCAGTTGGGGATTTAAGAAAAATTATTTTTTAATCCCAGCAAATTTGATCTCATTCCCAAGGCTGTATCATGGCTAAGCCCCTTTTGTATCATCGTCCCTGGATCCAGCAATTTCAAATGCTCAGTCTCATGGAAAGAAAAGTTATCAGGAACTTAAGGCACAAATACTTCCCAGCAAGGTAGAGTTACATCTTTCTGCTAAGTGGACAGCTAGGGTCCTGATAAGGGCAGTGTAATACAAGACAAACTGGCAAGTTCTAGTTTGTCCTCATGCAGAGGCCAAACACAGACTAAAGTTGTTTCAGTTCATTCTTCCTGCCCTATGGACACATCCTGAAACATGATAATAGCTACTGGACGTGACAATTTAAGAGCATCAGAATTAAAGTAGTATCTTCCCTAGTAGCTTTACAAATCTGTTGATTTTGCTTTTTTAAGTAAAGTTACACTAAGCTGAGAACTTAGACCTTTAATACCAGAAAACCCCCAGAGGGTTTTAGTCTTGTCTGAAGAATTTTAACAACCAAGGCAGCAGCCCTCAGCTGAAGCCTTCCCTGCCACGAAGGCATGTACACTCCACGGTGGCCAGTGTAAGAACTTGCACTGCAGAGAATGTGTGCTGGGGATCAGCGAGGCCTCTTGGCCCTCTTTTACTGCCTGTAATAACTGACCAAGTTCAATCAGCTGTAACAGAGTAAAACTATACAAAGTAGTGGACTCAACCACAAGCTACAAAAAAGATAATATTGTAAGAGGTCATCTTTCTCAACGCAACTTATCCCTGGCAGCAAAGATTAAAAGGGTGTCAAGGACAACACTGTAGATATCATGTTTTTCTGTCCACTCCTCCAGGCCCTGTTTATGAAACTAGAAAGACCAGGGAACATAGCAACAACTTCACATGGCTTTTTCTCAAGCTCAACACTACTAAGCCTTTGGGACAAGTCAGTGAACACAGCCCTTCCAGCTAGGACAGAGTCTAGCGCTACTTAGAAAGAGTATTTGGTAGCACATAGTGAAAAACAGCCCTGTTTATCAGGCACTCAATTTATATTTCAGGTACAAAAGAAGGCTGGAAGCTCTCCCCCATATACACTCACCTTGTCACTTCAGCCAGCTTTGATCTAGCACATGTGCCCACTACACTTGTTTACACATTCTCTCCAGAGGTTTTTGAGGCTGCTGGAACCCTGAACTGACCCTCCTCCTCAGGGCAGATCCACCCATGCTACTACACCTCAGACAGCTGAGAGTTTGCCCTATTCTACTTAAAGACAGACCAGCAATTGCTGACAGGACAGCAGCACGTCAGTCTTGACGTCAGCTGTGCCCAGCAGTGCTACAAAAGCACTTGTCCCTCGGTCACCTTAACCGAGGCGCGATGCCCTAGCTGCCACCAGACCGTCGGAGTCCCCAGCTCCAGCCGCTTGGAGCAGCCGGGGCCTGCTCCCACGTCCCAGGAGAAGCCCGCCGCCGCTCAGCCATCGCCACCCCCGCCGCGCCCCCCTCGTTAGCGGTGACACGGGCCCCGAAGGGACCCGGCGGCGGCAGCCCGCCACCGCCTCCCCCCCGGCCCGGGCCCCAGCGGGGGTGGGGATGGGACACCCCCCCCGGTTACACGAGGGCCGGCCGGAGCCCAGCACCGACACACCAGGCTCCGCGTTCGCCCCCCACCCCCCCCCGCCTCACGTTTGCTCCTGAGGCGCCGGGCCCCGCCACGGAGGGATGGGCGCGGACCCCGCCGGGCGCCCCCAGCCACCGGCCCGGGGCAGGGCGGCCCGTCGGTGAGCAGGAGCGGGGCAGGCCCCCGCGCCCCCCTGCCGCTCCCCGCCGGTCCGTGCCCTCACCTTGACGCGGATCTCGTAGGTGGTGAAGCGGCCGCGGCCCACCCCCACCGTCTGCGGGTTGCCCACGTCGATCTCTAGGAAGTTGCTGGGCGGCCCGTAGGCGTCGTTCAGGTTCTGCGGCTTGCTGATCAGCCGGCGGGTGTCCGCGATCGTCTCGGCCATGGCGGAGCAGGGCGCCTTCCCCGCCCCCGGAGCGCGGCAGGAGCGAGCAAGCGACCGAGGAGAGAGGAGGGAGCACCGAGCGCTGCCGCCCTGCGCCGCCCGCCCTCTTATCGCCCCGCCGCCAGCTGACCGCCCGGCACGGCGCACCCACGCCGCCGCCGCCGCCGCCGCCGCCGCCGCCAGCGGATGCACCCGCCGCCCCCGCGCAAGGCAGGCTGGGCAACGCAGTCCTCGGGGGCCGCCCCGCTCGGTACGCCCGGCGTGGCCGCCCGCCTGCCGAACTACAGGTCCCAGCGTGCGCCGGAGGCTCTGAGGGCTGGTTGCTCCGGCCAGCCCGCAGGCAGGCGGGAGCGAGGGATGGGTGCGAGCGGTGGGGTTCAGCAGGTCTTCCCGAGGGGTGCCCCCGCCTCGGGGTCCGCGGTGAGCTCCCTCATCTCGCCCGGGGAAGGAGCTCCCGTGCGGGGTCGGGGTCGGGGTCGGTGCGGCCATCAGGCGACCCCGGGCCCGGCCCTCGGTAAGGCCGAGGCGGGGGCCGCTGCTGATGCCGTGGCAGGGATCAGGAGCACAGACGGACAGCCAGCCAGCCAGCCGCAATGCGATTCACTCATCGCAGCAGCAATCTAACCCATTTATTTTTAAAGAAAAGAAAGTTTTAACAGCACACGACAGTAACGCCGCATTACTCCCCGCTGCAACTTTTCACCCCCTGAAAGAGTGCAGAAAGGCAGGATTGCTGTTTATTACAGGTGGGGAGACCAGGTAGGTTAGCCAGAAACATGCCCTAGATCTCGGTGTAAGAGAGCAAGAAATTATTTTTGCAACAGCATTGTCGATGGACATGAACAAAACTCTACGTATCAAGATCAGAGAAAAAGGCAATGCTGTCATCAAGATATGAAATGGCGGGAGCCAGGATGAAAACACTGGAGAGGGAATGCTGTATATGCAAAAGGTTAGGCAAAAGGAATCAGCCAGGTACAAATGGAGGCTGGAGGAGATGCCTACAAAAAGCTCTGCATGGAAAATGAAGTCTAGGTCATTGACCCGAGCTGCAAGCAAGGTGGCAATGTTGTCTGTAGTAGCATTAAAGCCTTTAAAAATTATTTTCACAAATGATAGACATTGAATAGCCAGTATAACCAACTGGCCCAGATCTTATAATCCTCATAGCTTACAAAGATCAAGAGTTTGTTCACATTTCACTCATAAAGGATAAGAAAGGAAAATCATATTTACAAAATAATAATAATAAAAAGGTATTTTAGTAACTTGGAGAGAGATAGAAAGAAAAAAAGAGAATGAGAGAAAAAACGGGAGCTGATGCAACTGTTGCCTTCCAGGACAGAAGGTCTTTGATTCTTCAGTACCTGATTCAAGTAGATGGTGTCTTACAATACAGGTAGGAAACATTACCAAAAGAAGTGGAACGCTTAGCCTCTTGATGCACCTAGGACATCAGTGAACAGAAATGTTAACCCATGGCTAATATTTCTAAATGACTCTATCATCTTAGAGGTCTTCCAGATTTTTTTTTTTAATATCTGTTAGCAGTACCCCTCTAATGATTAAATGCATAAATCATTCTCCTTCCTTCCTTATTAAAGAGTCCTGGCGATGCTCCATTACTGTCCAGGTAGAATGAGACTGTAGGAAAGCTAGTTATATTTTTTCTTAAAATCTGTGTGTAAGCAGTAGGCAAAATGGCAGGCTGCCCACAGATCACATCCAAGAGACTCAAAGTTAAGATCCAGCAAGTTTGGTTAGCAGTTGTCTATGTTAATAAAAAGATAACCAGAAAGCAGAGATTAACCCAAGGTACCAAAATAGCCCATCCACATAACCAGTATGCTGTAGGTGGTTTGCTTGGTAACTTCTCTCTGAATTGCCTGCTCATCACTCCTCCAGTATTATTTCTCCCCGAGTAGTGCACCTTCCTTACTTCCTTTCTTTCTGCTAATAGCTGCCAACTATTCACTTCATAATTATAAACAGAAATTAAGCCGACAGTGTTTTAGAAAGTAGGAGTGAAAGGGAGCCTTACCTGAATTATACTAGTTATTAAACTGGTCTTGCAGCAAGGCAAGAAAAAACTCATTAATTCTACTGAGATTACATATGCACGCATCTGGATAGGCTTTTGTTTGTTACACAACCTATGCTACCACATCTGACTGCAAACGTGAAAATACGGCAGAACACTGGTATTAAGTATATTGTCTGCCTCCTGGCCAAGCCTGGTTTCATTATGTATTCCAAAGAAACAACAAAAAAAGTGCCTAATACTGTACATTTGGTAAGTTGGTGAGCCTATGATGAAACAAGAATATAATTTATTCTCACGCTGGGTAAATACTAAGAGTGAGGCTTAAGTTGAATGCTTTTCTCACTGCATACCATCTTAGCACCACCGTTCTGTCTGGTTTTCCTAACAGAGATAACTGGTGGTGGAGAGCCATATGGAGGCAAGCTGCAGCGAGCGAAGGTTTTAGTGTCCACGTGTCAACAGCGTTGGCAAGTAAGGAGCTAACAGTGGTCCGGTGAAGTCTCCCATCTCTGTTTTTTTTAACTGAGGTCAAATACAAATCCTCTGACCTGGGAGACACAGGGGAAGATGCCCTGCTTCATGACAAGCCCGCCCTTACATCACGTGAAAGCATGCATGCCACACTGGCTAATGAGGCAAAGAGAAGGAGTGAAGGTGGGGGAAAAATCAGAGTTCTGTGAGCCTCCTTGTTTTCTTCCAACCCTCAGAAAAACGCATTTGTTTATTTTGAATTGTGTTTCAAATGTTTTTTGCGATCCGAGGGACCGGAGTTACACCATCTGCAGTTATTTCTGCTTGCTAGAAAGGTTCTTTTCTGAGGATGAAGGTGAGCATAAATTCAGAAAAGAAAGTTCTGTTTCTGACATGAACTTTGGACCAAATTTCAAATCTGGAGGGAGAGAGGTCAGCTGTGTTTGTAGGTCCAAAGATTAGATGCAAGAAATCAAGTGTTTAGAGTAACAACCAAGAGATTAAGTACTCGTGGATTTGTTACTATACATTACTTGTTCAACTATCACACAAAGATTTTCTGGCATAACTTCAAGTGGCAGTATGGGTGCCAGAATCTCATCACATGAACTGACAGAAGCAGGTACTAATGGATTATTAAATCTTAAATTTGGTATAGTGATACCTCTCAGGTAGTTTTTTGTTTGTTTTCAGAAGAAAAAGTCACATTTAACTGGAAAGGAAACCAGATCTCTCCATTATCTGGTTAGAACTCTCCAGCCTTCTGGCAAGTGTCCAGGTTAACACATTTTAGTCATCACAGGCATATTTTGTCAAAACCTGTGGGGAACGCTGACTCAGGATAAGGCAAAACCCACAAGGCATTGAATTAGTTGTGCAATGCTTTGTGTGGAAAAATGACTTCCTGATCCCTGCATTAGCTGCCAGTGCTTTGAAACATGGTGTTTGAATATCTGCATTGTGTATTTATCTGCCAGATAAAAATATTAAGCTTATAAATAAAATTTGTAATATCCACAGTTTATATAGGTATATTTATATTCAGATTTAACCATTGCATTCAATTCCTCTTCTTTTTACACAGTATTGTCCATTTCAACAAGGGATGCTTCTCGTACACAGTTCTAGATTCCTTAGTGTTTAAAATGTCATCCACCACCTCATGGCATTAATTTCTACTGTGAACTCCTTGTTCTGAGATGCTGAATAGAGCCCATGTAGCTGGAAAACTGTGCAATGAATTTCTAACACATGGAGCTGTTTGAGCTGACTGAAATGCAAGCTGTAAACAGATAGTGAAAATGGCTGTAAGTCCATAAGTTTGGGAATATTTATGCAGCTTTATTAATCTGAGGCTTTATAAGGAATGTAGAATGTTAATAGCATATTTTATTGCCTTGAAATAGACGAGGTTAATATCAACTGTTTTGACATAATCCCAGAAAAATGGCTTTTGACGGAAACTGTGTCGATGAAAACTAGCCACAAAATCAATTTTCGTAGAGTAGACTGAATGACTTTTCTATATGAAAAGTACGTTCATGTTTGGGAGCCAAAGATGTTTCCCATGGTGGGAATACCTTGGAGCCTTGCAGGCAGGTAAACTCTGCCCTCCTGCAGAAACTCAGAGAGAGTCTGGCAGAGACCCAAAGACCCTTGGACACATACATCCCCATAGGGTTCAGCACATCAGGATTTCTAAAAGGAGTGCAGTTTATACCACTAGAGGCCAGAGAGGACCTCTGGAGGGGTTTTATTACACCCCTGGTTTTCATTCCTGTTGAAGACCACCTATACTTTTGGCTAGCTGGCAGAATAATAATGCAGCTGGATTGAACAAGTGTCCATTTAATTTCTACACGGTTGCAGTGTCACATTTTTGGAGATGAGCAAAGGGATAGGTACAGGTAATGAAGTACACACAGAATGGATCTCTGTTAGGTTAATGCCAAAACGTGGGTTTGCCAAGTGCTTACAGCCAATGCAGATTCAGTTCCAGGGGTGTGCAATTCAGTGTACGGTGGCATTTCAGAGCTTGCCAATGCATAGAAGGCTCATAGCATTGCAGAGGGTTTGTTCACTTAGGTAGAATATGTCAGAGTAGACCCAAATGGGAAGTTTTTCTATGCTGCCTTGGATAACAAGGTTAAGAAAAAAACAGTGACAATTTAAATAAATCAGATGTTTTTGCTGAAGATTAGGCTGTCATTTTCTCCAATTATTCTTGACATTTCACCCATTCGGATTGTGATCTGAGTTAATAATGGAAGAAAAAACGGCTCTTGTTGCCTTGTTTATTCTTTGTTCTCAAGGAGATAAGCTGTTTATAAAGATATGTTATTTGTTATTTAAATCACTTTTACTGAAGTTGTTTGTTTCCTTGTTTGAGTTTCTAAAAATATTGCAACAATTGTGATGCATCTTTGAGACGTCTATTCAATTCACTATGGTTTGTACTGGAATTCATTCCTAAATGGGCACAGGTGTTGATAGCTGTAACATGCTAGAATGAGTCGAAACCAATAAATGCTCAATAAAGGAAAGATGAAAGAAAATGCACTGAAAACAGCTCTTTTAAGATGTAATAAATTGGCACTTTAGTTCACTACTTAATTTGACACACACACATTAGACATGGAGCAACTACATATTTTAAAACAGCTGAACATGTTAGAATGTAATTTTAATCACTGTTAATATTTTCAATATCGAAAACATTATTTTAAAAATTAGTGATACTATTCAGGATATCATCAACTTTTGCTTGCTAGCAGTTCTATAGTGCACTGGTGCAACTTTTTGTTATACCCCTTATATAAAAAAAGTTGAACAACAGTCTGTGAAAATCACTTGTTCACTTTCTCCTGTTGAACAGAAATTTAACTCTAGAATAAGATCCAGGAACTATGATGTTGCAAACCCAAAAGTCAGTTAAAGCATTTCCTTTGCACTTTTACCATGAGCAGGCATTTTGTTATCTATTTCTTGCACAATGCGCTCCATAGGCTACATCTTCTGAAGCCCCAATCTGACCTTTGGGTGCATTCCTAATGGGAATGGAAGGCCAGCCAGCGAACGCGCGAGTATTACGGTTAGCAATTCCCGAGGGCCAGTTCCGTTCCCTTGGAGTGTAGCTTTTTGCATGGTGCCTTTCTGTCAAAGAGCTTTGTAGTCACAACAGAGGCGGTTGGGTAAGTCAGTCAGGTACCTACAAAATGAGGCAGGCGGTCAGCATTCTGCCGAGGAGCGATCAGGAGCCCCACATGGGTATGTGAACTGATACTGCCAAGGAGAAGGCTTACAGTGGGCTAAGCACACAGCGGCCATACATGGCTGAATCAGCCTCTAGGTTTTGCATTACATTGAGGGAAATCTGCTTTTATGGTAACGTATCTTGCTGTTAGGGTTAAAATCTATGTTAATAGGCATAAAAGTGATTGTACTGCTGATGTGGAGATAGGCTGTAACTCTGGCCAGGAATACTTGTTCTTAATGTTTTACGGTCCATGCTTCTGAAGATAAACAACACTAGCTAGAAATCATCGACAAATGAACATTCAGTTGCCAAAACCCCTCAGAGACAGCCAAGCTGGCCTGAAAGCTGCTGCATCAGATGGAGCAATGGTGCGGCACGATACAAATCATAGGCGACAAGCAAGTTTGGAAAATTTGAGTAGGTGGACACGGCAGTAAGGTACTGCCTTAAAGTACCTTAAAGTACGTGGCACCGGTGTGGCACTTGGTGGGCCTGCAAAGTCCGATTTGTGCCGAGCAGCTGGAGCGGCTGCGCGGGGAGCGTGGCTGGCTCTGCTCGCCACCCGGCTCCCCAGGAGCTGCCTCACAGCCTGCAGCTCGCTTTGGGGGACACGGGTACGGCGAGGAGCCGGGGGCGCCCCGCCGGATCGGCTCGCCCAGCACCGGCCGAGGCCCGGTTGCTCCGAGGGACCGCTGCCCTGGCCCCGGCGGGACTCCATTTCCCAGCGCGCCCCGCGCCCCCGCCGCAGAGGCCGGGCCGGGAAGATGGCGGCGCCCGTGTCGCCCTTGGTTACTGCGCGCTGCCTGTTGCGGGCTTCGGCGCGCCGCGCCCTTCGCCTGCTACCGGCGCCGGCCGCCGCCTTGCGGAGAGGTCAGTACCGCCGCCGGAGGGGGCTTGCCGGCCCTGCCGCTGCCCCCAGCCGGGCGAAGGGAGGGCGAGCGACGGGCTGCTCGAGCGCTCGGGGCAGCCGGTGCGACCCTCCCCGCTGCGCCGCGGGTCTCCCCTGCCCCGGCGGTGGGGGGGCCGGGCCGAGAGTAGGGGGTTTGCCGGTGCCGGGCGGGCGGCAGCCGCCGGTACGCGGCCCGTCCCCGCCGCGCTGACCTGCCCCGCTGCGTCCCCACGATCTCCCGGCTGGGCAGGTCGGGGCGGCCTGTCTGCCGGCCCAGCCGCGGAGGGGCCCCGCGTCCCCGGGCGGCGCGGTGCGGGGGGCCGGGGGCGGGAGCCGGCCCCGGCCCCCTGGAGCGGCGGGGGATCCCCGAGTGGCCCCGCCGCTTCCCGAGCAAAGGGCGTCGTTTTCCCTTGCGAACAGGGCTTCAGTGCGCCGCGGCGGCCTCGGGCGGCGCGGTGGGCGGCGGGGCCCTGCCGGGGCTCCCGCCGTGCTGCGGATGGCTCCCGTGGGGCTTTCATCCCGTGCGGGGCCTCCCGTGAATAGATAGAGCCGAGCTCCGTCTGGCAGCCGTGCTGAAAAAGTCAGCGTAATACACTAGTTTGTGGGGATCTGGGTTTTGTTAACTTAGGCTTTGGCTAGAAGCAGGGGTCTTTTTTTTCTTTAGTGAGAGCTATTCGTCCTCTGCCAGCCCGACACCGGTGGGGGAATTTGGTTGAGTTCAGGTGGGTGCCAGAGGTCTGAAGGTCAGCCAGCACATCTGGGAGCACTGGTACGTGCTCCCACACGCATGTTATATTGTGATGGTACAATATTTATACATCCAAAGGAAAATGGACTGAAAATAGATTTGTTGATTAAATAAGCACTATGGCTACTACTACAGTGTATAAGTTTGGGTTTTTTTTAAATTTGTTATTGGCCCAACACTTTACATTCACCTAGACTGTGTTTTATTACCAACATATTACCATTTTTAAAAAGTTGTTAGAGCAAATCCAGTGGCTTTAGCCATAGCTCTTCTACTTAATTGTTAAAAGGGAAGGTAGTCTCTTACATTTGTTGTTTGAGGACAACTGCAGAGGTGGGCAGCCATCATTGCATTGATTTATAATCTTGGTTTTATGATCAATGGTTTGTAGTCCCTTATTTTTTCTTATTATTTGCTTTTCACACTTTTATACCATTTCCTTAATTAAAAGACTTCACAAGTAGCATTTGCGTAAAGTTGCAATCTCACTGGTACACTTTTCTGTCGTCTTCTGCATTCATCTGTGGGTCAGATTAAATGGGGTGTGCATGGAAATAGTACAAGTAGTCTTATTTCAGAATAATGTCACAGGCATATATGCAAAAAAGCAGAATTCTAGTTCCAACTCATGTTTCTCTAGAAGCTTAAGTGCTGCTTCACGTGCTGTTTGAATGAATAGGCTGCAAGGTTCAGTGATTGATTTAACTCGTATAATGAGACAAAGATGGGAGGACAGTCCTTGTTCTTGTGTCTTAGCTGCAAACTGCCTCATCAGATTTGAACTGCTTATTTCAACAGGCGTGTTTTTTTCATTTGTTTTTACATGATATTAGCCTAACATTTTCAATTTGTGCAGATAAGTTAGGCTCTCCCACCCCCCCACCCCCCCCCAGTATGGTTGGTTGGATTTTGCTTTTCTAAGCGTTCTATTAAGTATTGGAAAGTAAATAATTCTTTCAAATAGTCTCCTCTCCCATTCTTCTCATTAAGCATTGTAAAATATTTTGAAAGTATCAATTGTTTGGCATTATTATAGGACTATAGATGTATTTTCTGCTTTATAACCAGCATATGATCTCTTTCTTGAAACTTAGGTGCCAAGTCTTTGTTCTTCTGCAGGTTTACAGGTGTGCTCAACTTCAATTCATGTGCTTAGCTCATCAAAATCCTTGTACACCATGGGGCAGTTTACCTGTTTGAGATTGATTCTGCAAAATTTGCACATATATTTAATAAAAGATGAGACAAGGACATTATTATTATCTGCGGGTACTGGCATACAAAAAAATGGTCTTTTCTGATCTTATGCTACCTTCACTCCCATCCTCCTGCAGGAAAATAACCTTTGGAGCTACAGGACTGTACCATTGCCCTTCCCTGTCACTGCAGTATCGTTTCTTAGATGGAAAGATTTTGCAGCATTCTGTTATCAGCTTAATTATGAGTTTAGTGAGGTCTCTGATACCACCGTCTGTCTGTTGATAAAAGTGCCCTGTAATGTCACAGGTCATCTTCTGTCATGGCAGCGGTGTTTCGTAGGCAATTTTAGCAGCTTTACATTAAGGGTTTGAGGCTTTGAAGCAGTTTGGCTTTACTGTGACCCAAATCCTATATTCTGAACTTCAGCTTGGCTTGTTGAAAACAGGACAGGTTTTAAAAGTTGCCCTCTGTTATGTTTTTTTGGTCTCTTGCCACACAAATTCCAGTGTTTGTGAAAAGCTCTCAAGGCAGAATTTGGTTTGCAGAGCAGTAATGAAATAGGTGGGATTCCTGTATGGTGCCTTAACACTGGTTTAGCAGAACCTGTTCCAGCTTCTTGATTGTGACTGTCAGCAAAGGTGGTAGTTGGATGATTTTGGGGCCGTTAACTTTAGTGCAGTTATAACCTCCATGAGTTTGGTTTAGATGCAGTTCTTGAGCATCTATTAGTGGAAATATTTTTTATCTTTAAGACAACATTAATTAACCACTACAGCAAAGTGTCACAGGAAATGGTTAAATCTCCATCACTTATGCCTTTAGTATATATTTTCTTCAAAATATGCTGTAATCAAACACAATTCTTGAGTGTAGTTCAGAGGTAATTAGATAAATTTAACTTTCTTTATACTTAGAAAGGTCAATGTCGTCTTCCAGCCTTAATCTCTGTGAGTGAAAACTATTCTAATTATTCCCATGACGGAGGGGTTTGAAGCATACATACAGCACAAGGTTTAAAGGTGATTTTTTTTCAGTCCCCTCAAGTGCTTGTTGCAACTTTGTTTCCAGAATTAATAATACACATTTTCATATGTACTGTGAGTGACCCTCTAGTGACATGAATATTGTAATCTGAAGCATGACTTACCTTTTGCAATAAAAGGAATTCAGTTGCATTTGTTCGATCTTTGCTTCTTTATCTATCTGTCATGGTTTTCTTTTTTCTTTATATTTCATCCCATTACCGGTCTAGAATTCTAATCGTGTTTAAAAGATGTTTAGTTTGATGGCAGTAAGAAATTTTGCAGTCCAAATTTGAATTCATCTGTGGAAGTATAATACTTTTTCTCTTCCAGAAGTGAATCATCGTCATAAAATCATGTCTCTTGCATTACTTGAAAACTCACAGATTAATACATTCAAAATTGTCAGTTTCTGCAGTCATGGAAAGATAGCAAAGATGAAATTCATGTCAGGGAAGCCCAGGTTCTTTTCCTAGGGCCTGAAATACAGGGGAGACAAGGACCTCCTAGGATTTTTGTCATGGGAATTCTCTTCTGACAGATTTTAGACATCACAGTTCAAAACCTCACATAATGAAATCCAACTACTAGGGGGGGGAAAAAAGTATTACCAGGGTGAGTGGTGTTTAGCTCGGTTACCCTTCTGTGCTCTCAACCTTCTGGCTGTTGTCAAGATCAGTTTTTGATATGCCACAACCTAGCTTCCATTTCAGATTGTCTTCTTACATAAATAACTCTAGTGCCTGCCTCAGCTGTGACTGTTGCTCTCATAAGCGGTGTCATTGAAACTTGCATGCCTTTTTCCTGTGTCATCTCAGACATCAGTTCTAAGTGGCGGTAGGAAAACTCAATAACATACTGATTAGTTTTTCAATTTGCTGCTCTTTTCCAGAGCAGAAGGTCCCTGGAGTTAAGAACACTTTTTATATTTTTATGTAGGTGCTTGTCTTGCAGTGGTAAATTAATGCCAGTTTACTGAAGGTGTCTTAAGTTCCTCACTTTGAAGGAAATTTTTATAATTTCAGATTGGCATTTATACATTAAAACTTTTTTTTTTTGGCTTTGGTGAGTTTTTTCCCTTGTATTTCTCCAAGACAGGACTTTTGTTGTGTATCACAGTAGGTCTTCACTGAGGCTTTGTCTGTGATCCTTGGATAGGCAAGCAGAAGGGCAAATGCAAGCAGCTAATTTTATGGCTTGAAATAAAGTGAGATTACACTTAAATATGTATGTTTTAGGAACAGGAATTGAATAAAAACCTGCAACCTGGTGGCAACTCTTAAAGAAACAGTGAATATCAGGCTGAATGTGGTAATATCCAACACTGTCCTGCAGTGTCAGATAGTTATGAATAAACATATATCTGTAGTTTTACACTGTTTTATGTAAAACCGGGTGAATAATGTACTTTTCTATGGTTGTATCTAGACGCTGCATAGAGGTAGAAGGTGATTTTTCTGTGTGTGACACTTAAAGAGTTCAGAAGGGAGCTAGTAAAAATTGAGTAACAGTTTATGCAATACAAAGACTAGATAATGAAACAGGAAGAGATAAATGAAAACCCATCTTTTGCAGTATGGAGGAGAAGGCTGTAGGACTACGACTAATGCGCTGAATTGTAGGTGATTCCTATTCTAGCAGTAGTTTCCTTGATACAAGATTATGGAAGGTGATTGCCTGGTACTCCTCTGCTATGTATTAACATTTCTAAAGTTTCCTTTTCTTTATCAGTTCAGGAATAGATTACTGTAGATGCATAGTCGTGTGAATGATTTTTCAATCTCTCCTACAGAATGCAGGTTAGAATGGAAGACCCACGTCTCTTTCTGTCTCTCAGGATAGTTTATCACTTGAATAGCTATCTTCTGTTGACGTAACTCTAAAACCTCTACATGTTTTTTAAGAGCACGTGCCTTTATTTTGCAGCTACAAGTTTGAGTTTATTACTTACCAGTTACTTGGTGACTCCTGGTAGTGTGTTATAGTGTAACCCGACCATATTTAAATCCCAGCATTCAATATTATTTTAGGAGAACAGTGAGTAATTTGTCCCATGAGATCCTCTGTCATCACTCACGTATACTCTCCATCTCTGTCACCTGTTACTTCCACTCCCGAGATGGGTAGCTGTAAGTACTTGTAATCTGAGACAAAAAACATTCTTCTGAGCAGTCCTGATGGTGTACTTTGTCCGTGGCCGGGAAGGTCATGAGCCACAAACCCTTTCTTATCTCCAATTTTACAGTTACTGATGGCTTTATAGGTGCAATGGTATAATGGGGCACTGTCTGTCCTTCACTCTCAGAGCCATCAAACTCTTGACGTTCAAAGGCACGGGTAGTTTAGAGTTACACATTGCAGGACTGAGGTTGACTTCATGTGGGAGTGGAGTGGTTGAAGACAAGATGAAAAAACTTTGAGAGATCATCTATGCCTTTTGCCCTTCCATTTGGAGTCAGGTCAGGTATTGCTGACCTGTTCCTGACAGATTTTTGTCAAACTTATTCTTAAAATTCACCCCCCATCAATGAAGGTTTTACAACTTCTAGGCTATTAATCGATTTTTGTTGCCTTAATTACAGTTATTAAGGTAACTGTGTAAATACAGTTTATTTCCTCTTCTCGGTACCCTGTGTGTATCTGGAGATTGCTATGTGCTTTTCTTTAGTCTTCTCTAAAGGTTTTACTCAAGTTTTTGCAATAACAGACTTTGAACTCAACTCTCTGTGTGTGATCTCTTTAGCTAGGGATGAGCTAATTACTGTTAATTCATAGCAGTAACTCAGTTCCTTCAGGGCAGGAGAATTTGCTGTAATTATTGGCTGCAGATGTAAACAGTGACTGTCTTGCTTTGGAGAAACTAAGGTGCTACTTAAAATAAATAAACATAATTTGATCTAATTGTTCAGTTTTATCCTTCTTTCTTATAACTATATTCATTTTATGTTTCTTATAATACTTTGAAACTCTTCTTGTGCCTCTTAGAACTTCTCTGTAGGTTGTGACCCATGGTTTAACCAACAGTCCTTTAAATCATATTCTACTCCCCCATTTAGTTCATACCTCTCATGAAATATGATGTGAAAATTTAAAAGTGTATTCCAGGGCAGACTATACCAGTATTGGATAGAACATGTTTTTTTTTTTCATATGTACTTATATTGCCCCTCATATATATTCTTGAGAATTTTTATTTTATTTTATTTATTTTCTAATAGTGTTATGGTGGTGCTCACTGTCAGTTTGTGATGCAGTGTAGCCCCTGTATCCCTTTCTGCAGAGCTGTTCTTTAGCTGGCCATTCCCCATCTCTTCAGTTATTTATTTCCCCTAAGCACCATACTTTGTCCCTGTTGAATTGCATCCTATTTGTATTAGAGTCTTTGTCCAGTTTGTCAGAATTGCCTTGTCTTCCAGGGTGTTTGCAGTCCCTTCCTGACTTGCTGTTATCTTTGTTCCCGGTTGATGTACTTTATTTTGCCATGTACAGGTAATGAGTGGAAATTCTGGATTGCACCAAGCTGAAAGCCCTCTCTGAAACTCTACTGCACATATGCACCTAGTTTAACTGTAGTAATTATTCATTACATGTAACTTTTCTAGCTGTTTTTGTACCTGCTCAAACGTGATTCCATTTGCAGCTTACTTTCCTACTTTATATATGAGAATGCTGTGTGACCCAATGACAAAAGTGTTACTGCAATTAAGATGTTTTTCTTCTACCCGCTAAGCATGTTACCTGATGAGAGAGGAAAACTTGTTGATCTCACACTGTTCCTGAGGAGCTGGTGTTGCCTTTTATTTGTTATGTTGTTGCCTTGTTAAATGCTTTATTAAAAGAAAAAATCTGCTTGTACTTGTTCCAGTGTTTTTGAGTGTTTTGAGGTTGTTTTGACTGACCTATGAATTTCTGGATTTGCCTTTCTCTCCTTTTTAAAGATAAAAATTGTTTCATTTTCCTAGCGTTTTGGAACCTCACCTGCCTTCAGTGAGGCATCAAAGAAAGCTGTTAGAGGCCATTGTGTTGCTTAAGAAACTTACCTAAAGCATTTAGGGATGAATTTCCTTAGATCTCACAATGTTCAAAATAACTATGTAGCTATGATATGTGTTTTTCCTACTCAAATCTGTTTTTTATCATTGCTGCAAGTTGTGTCGTTCATGATCAAGTTTAACCTTTTAAATGACAGTGGAAGCAAAGAAGATAGTAAACACCTTTTCAGTGTATTCCATTGAGTTTCTGATCTTACAGTTTAGCAAGCTTTCTTCGTAATCCTGTATGTTCTTCCCTTTCCTAGTTATAGCTCACTTTATGTCTAGCAAATCTGCTATTTAAAAAACCACAAAACAACAACCAAAAAATCCCCCAGAATTCCTGCTTGGGCACATCCCTGCCTCATGTAGGCAGAAGATAATGCCAGCAGAGCAGGCTGTGGCATTACAGGGCTTCACAGCCATTGCCTTGCTTAGTGTGGTCTTTGAGTCTTTCAGCTTGCTTCTGTACTCCTGTTCTGGTCTCCTGTTTGCTGGCTTTTAAATTATTTCTGTCTGGTTTAGCCCACCCCTCTCTACAGGATTAATCTATTCAGAGAAATGCAACAGCTCATCTAAACCTTACCACTCTCCAGCTGGGCTTTTTAGTGTCTGTGCTTGTTAATAATAAAAAGAAATGTTAAAACATACTATTAGAGGTGTTTAGTAGTAAAGTTAGAAGTCGATTAAATGAAAAATGAAGGGATAACATACTCTAGTGGTTGTATAGGTAAGTGATATATATGTCTTTGTGTAAACTATTAAGAATGTGTGTTGCTTATGAATATAAGAGGATGCTTTTCAAAACTTCTCTATTAAAAATCTACTTTTCATTTTACAGCATACATAGCTCAGGCAGATGAGAAGACAGTCCCCGGTACTCCAACAGATGCTAACGCCAGAGCCTTATTGGTTTGCAGTGGACCTTTAGAACATTATGACTTTCTGATTAAGCAAGAAGAGCTGAGGAATGATGAGCAACAAAGAAGAGTTGTGCAGCACCTGCAGAAGTTGCATGAGAGCCTTAAAGGCTACAGCATCAGTTCAAAAAATATTTTCTCAAAGGTAAGGTTTATAATGATAAAAATATTTTTTTACATTTATATTTTCTTATAAGAATGTGCTTAAAATACATATGTTTCTGTCATTAACGTGAGTGGGTTTTTTGCGGCTGAGTCTTTGGATCTCTGTTCTTTCTTTTTTGGTTTGTATAAATCTAGAACTCTGGCACTGTAGAAGTAACCAAATTAAATATTATTGAAATAATTCTACAAGAAAATATGATATTATTTTGGTTATGTCCATCATCTGCCTTTCCAAAAGTGCCATTTGGCAATAGGAGAGAGGGGCCTAGACCAGGTTTAACTTCTCAAGCACTGGTGTAACACATGTGTGTTTGGGCTACACATACTGAGCAGGGATGTTTTGTGTTCTAGAAGTTCTTCCATTAATGTAAGTGAAACTAGCCAGCAGAGTCTAAATAATTCAGCTTTGCAAAACCTTATAATACAGGTCAGACATGACTTTTTTTAAAAAAATGTCCATTCTCTCCAGTGTTATTAGTCTCCAGGTGAGGTATGGAAAGAAGGAAGAGGTGTGATCTGCACCCCAGTTGCATTTTTTGGGGGCATCACAGCTCCTTTTCAAAGTATTAACAAAAATTCACACATCCCTGTTGCATAGTGCCTTAGCAACCATAGTGCCTTAGCATTAGTAATGCTAATAGCCTGCTGTTGCAGCTCTGTAGCGTTTCCCTGAGGCTGTTGACACAGTGTTTTCCAGAGTGTCTGTGGCAGTATTTTTCATGTCTTGTTCTCATGCTGTTATTCTCAGATTGTTGCTCTTGTGGCCTTGCACCTGCAAATCTTGATAGCATTGTTACGGCAGGTTCTTGTGGGAAGCAATGAGAACTGGTGTGAGAATCCTCCCTCAGCTTTCCTTGTCTCTTGTTGTGTAGATATGAGTTTATATCCCAGAAAACCAAACATAGCACCCAGCAAAGTAGATAAGACATCTAACTACTTGGTAAATATTAGGCAATCTTAGACGTGCACAGAAGCTGAAAGACTAGTGAATAAGCTTTATTTGCACCTGATCAACATATTCCAGTCAGCACGAATAGTCATAACATGGCGAGGGGAAACAACAAGAATAGGGCATTTGAGTCCGGTGATAAAAGTATAGCACTGGGAAAAAAGCATGGCAAAATATTTATTGCCATTATTATCTTCACTTTCCCTGCCTGCACTGAAGAGACGCCTCCTTGCCCCTCAGAGGAGGATTTCTGGAAGCTGTCACTGCTCTTCCCAGCCAGCCACTGAGTGTTTTCCTTTTTCTTTTTCTCTTGCACTGATTTTGGTTTTATTTTTCATCAGAAGTAACTTTCACATTTACCGTCAACATATGCCATCAGCTGAAAACCTTGGTAATAAATCTCCATGTCAGGCTTTCTCAGCATCCTTTATGGAACACACCTCATCTCATGGGCATAAATCTAAATATCTAACTCTACTGAGCTTGTTACCTAACCATATACTTCCCATTACAGCTCCAAATTCTCCTATTACCTGGCATAAATACTGTATTTTGTTTGCATGACAAGCCTAAATGATGTACGATGAGATCAGGGGAGCCAAAGCCTACAGGGCTCAAGTGCCTCTAAATGACATGCTGTCCTCTGCCCTTTACGGGAAATGACAAGTTACCACTCTAAGGCTCTTGTGATGTATATTAGCTTCAAGGCATGAAAAAGTAAAGAAGAGAATGTTGGTATGAGAACAAGTATTATACCTGTAAATGGCCTGTGTTATACCTGTAAATGTGCCTTTTTCAAATAGGCAAGTATAGCAGGGTGCAGAGCATTGGGACACATGCTGGCCTGTCAGACTGCCTCCAATGTCCCTTGAAGGCTTTAAACTCGTATATGTAGCTGGAGATCATGGAGCCGGAGTCAAGCTAATCATATGCTTGACTGGAAATGCCGTAAATGTCTTCCTGCCTCCTGATGAAAGGAAGCAGACTAAACACCTAGGAAGGACCTCTTTTTTTTTTTATTGAGATACAATGAGAAGAAACCTGAATGGGAAATAATTCCATGGAGCACAAGTCAGGCACTCTGGAAGGGAAAACACAAGAGTAATGAAGACCAGGAAGCAAAGCACTAAGGCAAGACTGCTGCTAGAGGAGAATGAGTGTGTCTTTGGAAGTTCTGTTCTGGAAGCAGTGGAGCTGATCATCCTTATGGGTCCCTTCTGACTTGAGATACTCTGTGACCCAGCTTTAAACAGGGGGTTTGGCTGCATGATCCCCTGAAGACCCTGCAACCTAACACATTCAATGATTCTAAGTCTGATGTGGGGGTTGGAGCCAAAAAACGGTTTGGGGTATATTTTTGCCCGCTCTGGCTGGTGGGTCAGCTCATCATGTTACCTACGTTTTTACTTTTGAGATTTCTTTAATTAAAATTATTAAAAGCATAAAACCAGTGTAAAAATGATAGATATAATCTGAAAACTGTATGTTTATGGTATTTTAAAACGTTTATACTGTATTTGGTTGTGTGCCTGCAGATCTATGTTGTCTTGGTGCTTTTGTAGGCTAACTGTTGAGCCTAAACCAGCCTCCTGATTCAGTCTGGGCAAGTACCAAGTGAAAAAGAAAAAATTCTTATTTCAAAAGTGGTTATTGCTTATTTTTGTTAGCCAAACCAATATGGTAGTGTGCCTGAAAGAGAACAGTTTTTGCATAAGTGTAAGGAGATTGAGCTGGATTCAGCTTGCCAAACTACTTCTGTAAGTGTAATCTAGCAGGCCAGAGTTTTGTATCTTGAGGGTGCTCGATGTGGAAAGTTTGGGGTGTTGTTTTTTTTTTTTATTTGGTTGGGGTTTTTTGTTGTTTGCTTGTTTTTTATCTGGGCTTCTTTTTAGCCTTAGGTGTTGGGCTCAATCTTTTAAATTGCTTATCTCAAAATAGTCTTTAGAACATTGTACCTGGACTGTAGAAGAGGAGGTAACTCAAAAGGAAGCCAGTTATCTGGCTTGCTCCTATGTTGTCTTTTGGACATACTGCCAGACTTCTATTCATTTTCATTCTTTAGAAAAAATGTTATGACGAAGGTGTTGATCTTACTGTTAAACCTGAGGATCAGTAGGCTACAGCATTTTGGTCTTTCCTGGTAAACTGTTTTGGACATTTGTATATTCTGTTCTAAAAGTGCTGCCTTTGAGAATAGTTTTGAGAGCTGACTTGTGTTAAATGGAGTGCCCTGAATCATTATAGTTGTTAGAGCAGGTGTCTTGTAATGGGTTTGTAGATCAAGCATTATGTGGGTTTGTTATTTACTGCTTCTTTGATTGGGAAGCATGAATAGGGAAGAAAGTCTTTATTGCAGAGAACAAATACCAATCTTATTCTATTTAGGAAATTGTGATGCTACTTTGTCCCTGTATAAGAGCGCTAATCTCAGTAAAGCCAGCCTGACTGACACTTTCTTAAAAGCAAAAAGTCAAATGCCACTTTTTAAGTTGAGAATGTGGTTTTCACTAGTTCATTTAAAGCACTCCTCTTTCATTTAGCATTGCTTCAATTCCATGCTTTAATTTTAAACCAGCTTTTAAAAATTGTTGCATGGATCGCTGATAGCTGGGAACTAATGCCACAGTCAGTGAGAAGCAGCTGTAGAACTACTTACTATTGGGATAAGTGTTGGTGCAGTTCGAGGTTTTTCTTGTAGAGCTTGATGTCTCTGTGGAAATCTTAAGATGATTGATAACCAGGTGGAGCAGTATGGTGCTGTGCCATACATCAAAACCCAGAAAGGAGGAGGGCAGTGCATTTTCTGTAAATCTGTTAAAGCATAGTAGCATGTGTAATTAAAACAAGTTATGATTCATGATGGAGAAGTATCACAACATCTTTGTTTCTCTTCTGCTGTCTTTGAGGAGGTTATTTGCCAGTTCAATGTCATAGAGAGACTGATGCATTTCACTCATAAGAGAGAAGCAGCAATATGTTTATTGCTATAAAACAGGTATTTAACAAAGTTTGATAGTAAATGCAACAGTGGTTTAACAGGATTTGATGGCAAGGTACACTTGCTTATTTACTACATAGTTTTGTTTGACCCTGTCCTCTGTTAGGGAGACCCTCTTGTTGAGACACAAGGTTCGGAGAGGACCCCCTTGCATTCTAAATGCCTTCCCTTAGAGGAGTCTAGGTGTGGCTAGATCCAACCTAAGTCCTGGACTTGGTCAACGGTTTATGTCTGAAAGGCTATATATGCGCAGTCAGTCCTTTATATCACTTGGCTAAGATTACAAAGCTTCTGTGAGCCTATTCCCAATTCACTTACCAAGTGTTTGATGCGATAAGGATTGTCTCAACCTTGAGGAGGAACCTTGAGAAGGCATCCCTACTTGAGTGGAGATCCTGGTGTGTAGACCGCTGCCATGCAGGAGAGCTCAAAGGGCTCTTGGGCTGCTCGCTATTTATGT
Organism: Phalacrocorax carbo; assembly: GCF_963921805.1. NCBI lineage: Eukaryota > Metazoa > Chordata > Aves > Suliformes > Phalacrocoracidae > Phalacrocorax > Phalacrocorax carbo. Next base: position 79,037,705 of record NC_087515.1, on the reverse strand, counting down.
GGGTAAGATGACTGAGTCATGGTCATATTTACATACTAACTGGAGACGTTAGTTTCTTCTGAATTTGGCTTGAGTTGGACATGGACCAGCACTGTGGTCAGGTGGGCGCATTGCTGTAAATTAGCCCTTGGCTATTGTGTTGTAATCTGTCTCCCCTGAATCCACTTTGAGCTGGATGCATCCATCATGACTGCCACTGGTAGTTAGTGCTTGAGCAGGGTTACAGGAAAAGGTGAGGTTGGGCAGCAGGGAGCACATCATCACATTCAGAGTTCCTTTTGAGATAAAACGAAGCCAAATAAAGTACGCTTTAAATTCTAGTGCAGGCCAGGTTTTGCTTCAGCAAAGTTGTAATCAACATCCTTAACGAAGGTTTTAATCAGAATAAGACTCAGAGCTGTGAACAGGTAGTTGGTAAAATCATAGCCATTCAGCACTATGCCAACATGCCAACTGTAGACAATGGCATCATATGCTTGTCATACGTCTGCATCTGTCAAGGAGTTTTCTAAGTAAGCAAAATGTTTTTCTATGATGGACTTCCAGGGTAGGAATGCTGTTGCAGACTTGGTTCAGTTTTGAAGAGTAGAACAAAGGGTTTTTGTGCCAACAGGAGGTAGTGAGTACTGCTCTCTGGAACAGGCCTAGGTTTAATAGGATTTGTGTAGGCTTACGGGTTGAGGTAGTTCATGTAACTAGAAGGCGTCTCCAGGAAGTACTAATGATATAGGGCACAGATAAATCCTGTATTCATGAAGAGCTCATTGGCACTCTACTGGTACTTTGTAACTCTGAATATGCTATGAAGTAAAAGATAAACCTTATACTATAGGTGCTAATGATTGTTTTTATGATAAAATGATTGGCATTGGTTTTGCTTAACATTTTATACTTAATGGATTTTAACAGATGTAAATGAAACAAATGGATGTATTTTAAATTACTCAAGGACTTGTTTCACTTATTTCCAAAAACTTAATCTACAAACTACTATATGTAACTGATTAGACTTTTTGTTTTTTCAGGAGGTTTCTAGCAACTTCACTAACCTACTTTGAGTATGAAGTCTCCTGAAAGCAATCTATTACAGCTTCTTAGAAATAAAAAATAGTGCTGCATGGCATTTCAAGCATGCTCATTTTTCATGGCTCTGTCATTGAAGAGAATGTGGTTGAGAGGTTGCAATGAAGAAAAGGGGGCAGAGAGGGAGAGATAGAAGCCTTTCTCTGTCTACCTATCCTGTAGTCTGGTGTTCTCTACTTTATTGCATGATTTCTTCTGTGATAGAACTGCTGAAACCTCTTCTAAAATAAGTTATTCTAGAAATAGAAACTTCTTGCTCTTCCAAACCATTACAAGAATAGTCTGTTTTGGTTTTAGTTTTGTTCTTCATTTGTCACTTTCGATATACATAGTTTTGTTCACTAAAATATGGTAAAAGTAGGATTAGGGAGAAATATTTATCAGATAAAATAGAAGCATTTCAATGTTTATCTGAGAGACTTGCATTACCTCACAGGCCAAAGCTTTCTGAAATCAGTAGCTGGGGAACACATGACACCAGCCATTTCCTTTATGATAATAAAAATATGGGGCTTTTTTTCTATGGTGTATTTTTTTGGGGGGGACATCAGCTTAGAATTAATTTGAGGGGAAAAAACAATTAGTCTTGCTGCAAACCAGGTAGGTTTCTGTTTTTCAAAATTATTACTTGAATTTGAACAGTGACTTTGATGTTCAACTTGGTAAAAGCATGGCCTTGTATGTTGAGATATCTTGAGATTCTCTGAATTGAAGTTCAAGGCCATAAGAGTTTGCATAGACATTTCAGATCTCTAGCTTTTCAAAATAATACCAATTGGGACATCTTAAGAGTTGTTGAGTTGCTGTACTAATGACTTGACCTCACTTATAATTAAGCTTATTTCATCTTTTGAAAAGAGGTATGAACAATAGTAAACACCATTCAAGGCCTTGAAAATGTCTTCAGCTACAACAGCAACCAAAAAGGAGGTCTAAAAGAATGAGAGAAAGCAGCAGTTTTGTTAGTGTTTAAAAGCAAATCTGCTGTTTGGAGACTTTGCTCTTGAATTTTGCATATTTAATTAACCACCTTATTATTGATATGTATTTTCACCTGAAAGTTTCCCAAATCAGTGTGTAAACATTCCCAGAAAATGAGGCGCTTGCTTCTGGTGTCTGAGGCGGGGAGTATGGGAGAAGGTGGGAAGACGTGGCACATAAAGATATTTTAAAAAGAATAGGAAGTTGTCAGAATGAAGGAGATGTTTTGACCAATATAATTCCTTAAGTGAGGTAAGATATTGCTTGATTACAGTGAAGTTTCAATAAAAAAGAAAAATCTGACGTGATAGAATCAAAGCAAGGAATGCAGTTTTGAAACAGGAATGTGTAAAGCATTTTGGTAGTAGAGGAGAGAATTCTGTAAATCTGGGAACACTAATGTGTGTGTCTTCTCATGGAAATGTAACTATTTTAGCATATGAATGAATTTTCAGAGAAAAGTCTTTAAGTCAACTGATCTATGAATGGAAAAAGGTTCCTACTGTAGCATGTCCTGATAATAAAGAAACTTGATGAAGCACTTAAGTTATGCTTTCGTAAGTTATTGCAAAAAATGTTATGGGTATTAAGAAACTTGGAGGACTCAAGGGATTTGACACATTTGGGGTGATGCCCTCATTTGAAACGATGGGGTGAGCATTCAAAATATATGTTTAAAAATTCCTAAATTCTCCCCTTCAAACTCAGATTTTTTGCATCCCTTAATATCTTTGGGTTTGTACATTTCAAATATTAACTTTAACATCCTTAGATCTTATTGTTGCAAAACCAGATTTGTTGTCAGCCATTTGAACACGATTATGCTGAGACCCCCAAATACACCTCAGGATAATATGGAAGCAAGGGGCAAGGACAAGCTCATTCATTTAGTTTGTAGTCCTACATGTCCCATTTTTCTTCCTTCTCTCCCAGAAATAAACAAGAGCACCCTTATTTTAGGGTAACTGGAGGATCTTCTGCATTATATCTCCCTCCTTGTTCTTTTGGAGTGTGTGCTTCAATAAAACCAAGATCAGTCTTCTGCTTTGTTCATCCCCATGTACTGCTGGCTTTCTTGACTGCTTGCTGTGCTCTAAGTTGAGCCAACGGCATTGATCGGATTTTATGATAAATCCTAGTGGAAGAAGTTGCTCTTTTGCTTGCACAACTTCCGGGCTTCAGAAGATGCAAAAATAATTTAAAAAAAACCCAACAAAAAAAAAAACCAACCCAACATCTTACGATTGTGCAGAATAGCTTGAAACCTGTAGGATGTCTGAGTTTCAGTATTAAAAGTCTACTGATTGAGTTTACTTTTTTAAAATAAAATGTATACTAAAAAACCCCAACCCCAAAATATAAAAATAAATTCTTAGTATTATACAATACCTGACAGGCTTGTGGAATTAAGTATCCTAAAAGTGGCAGTAGTGTCACTTCTGGCAGAAGTATACAAAAGACAACTTTGCTTGGAAGTAAAATATTTCCTACAAATTTTTTCAGTTGCTCAAAGCGGATAAGAGGTTTTCTGCCATTTGATTTGCTTTTAGAGATGATCAACTTCAGCAAATGTTTGGATCTGCCACAATATCCATAGGTTTGTTTTTTTTTTTTTCAAAGCAAATAGATATCACTCAAAAATTGCTGTCTTCACAAAAACTAATTCATTATAATTTCATAATTTGATTTTTTAAATGAAACAGAAGTTGGTTTAGACTATTATGGAGCCCCCGCCATTATATTTATTTCCTTTAGCCAAAAAATCCTTTTACTGCAACGTATTTTCTAGAAATGGTAAGTATTGGAGTGAAAATAAAATATGCCTGAAAAGACAAACTTCAAGATGGTTAAATGTAATTAATACACACTTTACAATGGAAAAATGGTGTAAAAATGTAGGCATTACTACTTGTTTTGGTTATATAACCTTTATAAAAGATAGGTAAAGCAGTACTCTAAACATTGATTTGTTTTTCTAGCTTTCTGTCATTCCTTCTGAAACTGCAAATCACATTAATACAGCCTTTTTGCGTCATAAATTTAACACGTTCGTCTTTTGTCATGTTAAAATCACTGTTGTTAATCTCAAATTAAAAATAAAGAAATTCCTATGACTGTCTCTCTCATTCGGATTTTTTTCCCATTTATCCTTTCTTCACTGTGTAACTTTGAGCATCAGTAGTTTTAATGAGCGCAAGCTCTTAAAAAGTACACACTGAAAAATGTTCGTCAATTAAATTGTCTTGCAGTGCTTTCAAAGCACTAGTAAATAGTTGCAGCCTTGTCTATTAATGGAACGGTTTCAGAACATCTGAAACGCTGCTCAACCATAGATTGATGATACAAATTTTTTATTATCCTGTTAATATAGCTCTAAATTAAGTCTATAAGTGGGTCTTATATAAGAGCTACGCTTGCATATTTTCTGAATAAACTGGTACTATAGACCTGAGACATTATCTCTCTACCTTTTGGTCATGTATTTTCTTTCATATTTAATTAGTGTTTTGTTACTGACTCCCTGATTTCTTTAACATGGCGCTGTATTTTGGAAAGTGCTTTAAATTCCAGTTGTTTAGCAATTACCCAGCTCCAAATGAGATCACAGGGTTGCAATTTTAATTTTCCTCTGTTTTGGCTCTGCTCATAGAACTCTGAAAGTAGAGCACTGTAGAAGAGTATTTAGTTATTTAGAGTATTAAGTATTTTGTGGATGTTAATTCAGTTTCATGGATTTGATGAGAATTTTAAGATTTCCAGTTTTTGAGAAACTGTTTCTTTCTAAATTTATACTTGGAAGTGGCTATCCACAATACGGGGGGGGGGGGGGGGAAACTGTTTCAATGTCATGATGTTATTCCAAGTTTTTCCATAAAAATATATATTTGAATGTATATATAGTGAACAGAATAAACCATCAGATGTCATAACATATGTCCTGAGCAATATGAAGAGATTAAAAATTCTTAAGCAGTATTCATTCAAGGTAAATATAACTCACCTGAGAACATGATTAATAAAAGGCATACTTTGAAAATAACCTTATATATATATACACACACAGAGATATACACGCATGTGTGTATAGGTATATATTTTCACCTATACATATTTTTACCATGTGACTTGACTCCATTGATTTTAATCATGTTTAAGCCAGAGACAATTCTGCATTTAATGCTCAAAGTGGAGAGAAAGGTGACCTACAATGCTCGCTGGCTTTCTAAATACTGATTTTTTGAATCCTAATGGTTTATATCTTAGAGCTTTAGTAGGTATATAGTACATATATCTATGAATACTAAAATACTGCTTAAATCCTTTTTCCTAGGACTGTTTGTTCAAATGGCTTAATGAGGAAAAGGATTTGTTTTGATTATGATAATCAGGAAACATTTAATCATTTTATATGTCTTCTGGTAAAACGGCATGTGTGCTAGGACTGGGGATGGGGATATTCTCACAGTGATAAAAAAAACCCAAACAACCCTATCCCCGCATATATGTTTGGCCTCTTTTATAGAATTTGCACAAATACAATATTAAGATTGCTTACTGGTTCTAAGCTAATGATTTATTCAAGGTTACACTTTGCTAGCTAGTGCTACTTTGGTGATTAGTGTAGCTACTTTTTTACTTCACCACAGCAATGTGCTTGCTTTTCTTTTACCCCATATTCATATTTATTCTTTCTCTCTTGATTTGCAGCTCTTTGCAAAAAACAAGCCTCCAAAAGGTCTTTATGTCTATGGAGATGTTGGTAAGTTTCAGTTGTATCAATTCCAATGGAGTTTTTTTCGAAATGCATGTTTATTCGAATTCTGAAGTGTCTTAAAAGCTTTATGTTTATGTGGCATTCTTGCTTTAACGAATTTTCGAGGATTAGTTTTCTGCCACATTATCATGTTATTTAGTGCAGTTGCACTCTGAATTCTGGAAGCTGTTGGACTGGACTACATTGCAATGTGTAGGTTTTTTTGCATTACCCACTCCCTAATATTTAAGAATGCATTTTAAGAATTTGGGAAGTAATTGAGGGGGCTGTGGAGAGTATTTATATACTCTTATTGTGACAGTGCAGCATTAAAATGTACTTGCATTTCAAAAGGAAATACTAAGGACGTTTTCTGGATGCTTATGGAGCCATTTGTCCAACCTTTGGACTGTCTCTGTATGGATCAAAATTTTAAATCAGAAAAATAAAGATGTAGTTGTTCCAAGTTTTTGAACAACAAATATAACTGTTTGTCACAAACAGTCTGGCCTTGTACTTACTCTGTGGAAGCATATAGTTTCATTAGTTCAAAGCTAATGAACAATCATTATTGTAATCAGTATGTAATGTTCTTAAATTAACTACCTATTGGGTGTGTTCTTTTGTTTTTTATTTGAAGGCACAGGAAAGACAATGGTGATGGACATGTTCTATTCCCACTTAGAAGTAGAAAGGAAAAAGAGAGTCCATTTTCATGGCTTCATGCTAGATGTACATCAGAGTAAGTGCAGACCCAGGTATTTATAAGAATTTTGTGAAACATGGTATCTGTTAAAAAGTCTGTCTCATTCTCATATTCATATTAATTGGTGTAACTCTAAGAATTTAAGAAAAAAAAAAGTAAAAACTAGAAGTTAAAGGATTTCAGCATTGTCTGTCATACCAGAGTAGATATTAATTGCATATTATTTCTGAAGTATCTTTTCTCAAAGATTCTGTATACCTGATTGTGTAGTAAACTTGGGTGTGTATATAGGATTAAATCCTTAACTAAATGTTCTCCAGTAACCAACTACCTTACATGCAATCTGAAGAAGACAATTGCTAAAACTGAAACAGTAAAGTTTAAATTCAATCTGCATTTTGAATCAGCAATAACTAAACCAGGTATAAATGCCAAAGAGAATGAGAACTGTTCTGGTTGGCAAACTTAGTAATACTATCAGTAATTTAGAGGAAAAAATAATAGAAGGAAGTTCATCCGAAGTGTCAGAAGATATTTCTGACACGGTGAATAAGGCAAGTCGTTTTCACTGAGACACTGGTTTAGATATTTTAAAATTTGCTTCTGTTTCTAAATTCTGTGACCTTAAAATACTGTGAGATTGTTAAATGACGCTGTAATTTACAAGTATTTTAATAGCTGCATTTTTCTTGGGAAGCTTTCATCAGTGTAAACAACTTCTGCCCCTTTTAGTGCCCTCTTTTCTGTCACCGCTGGGTCACTGTTAAGAGTTTTTGTTTCCATTTCTTGTCATCTGTGCTTAATCTTAACAAAGGTAACTTCTTACTGCAGGATCTTTTGTTTTCTGAATGCTTGTTTATAGCCAGATGGAATGCAATCCATGAGACAGGGAAGTATGGATGTAATAATCTTACTTTGTGCCAGTATCATCGTTACATTTTAAAATATAACTGTGTTGCTATGTCTGCGTTCTTTTAACTAAATGCATTCTGAGTATGCCTTCAGAGCTTGCAATGCACAGGGCTGTGCCATTGATTCGTAATCACCGTAAGGGTTTTTCATACTCAGAAGATTAAGACAGAAAATGCCAGATTACAAAGTGAAACTGAAACTAAGGTAATTGATTGGAGCAAGATAAAACTGTAATTCATATCAGTTTTAAAATATGAAGTATAGGTGCCTAGCATTCAGGCGTTCTTTGTTTTTTGTTTTACATATTTCTAAACAAGAATACGAATCACAGAATCTGCAAGCTTTGATAGTTGCCTAGATGTGTTTGAAAACTGTTTTGCTGTCTTGAAATCGGACTAAATTTTAAGCTTTTTTTATTTTTACTGGACTGGGTTACTTGTTTTTTGGTAGCTAAATAATTTTGTTCTCCCTATCTTAGAAAAAGAAATATTTGTTCTTTTCCATTTATCAACTCTAGGAATACATCGCCTTAAGCAGAGCTTGCCAAAAAGAAAAGCAGGATTTATGGCCAAATCATATGACCCTATTGCACCAGTCGCAGAGGAGATAAGTGAAGAAGCTGCTCTCTTATGTTTTGATGAATTTCAGGTGAGAAGTCAGAGATCACTCATTTGCTTCAGGGGCAACTTCATAAATTTACTTTTAATCTTAAAATATGACACAGGTTACTGCCAATAAAGTATTTGAATCACTGGCTGGTAGTAAACTGTAGAGGTTGAAGTGTAGAAACCATTTCACAGTTTTGAAGATGATGGAGTTACAGATTTTATTTTTTTTCCTCCCAGGAGATAAGATGCAAGTTAGCAGTGTAGGTCGCCTTATGATGCTTTCTTCTGTCAGTCTAGTTACTGGTCGTACAAGAGGGTATTAGAGTTTGGTGAAAGGGTCATGAGTACTTTAGGGCAGGGACCATCATCCTGTACTGAGTCTGTACAGTGCCTGGGAGAGTAGTCATTTGATACTTGCTTGGCATGCCTGGTCTTTGCTGTAGTTTATATAATGCAACAAAATCGTCTCAATGTGATTAAGGATGTGGAAATAACATGTCAAATTCAACCTAAATTCTTTCATAGAGTTACTGGAGCCTTTGGCATGGCAGTGCCACATTATATCAATGTAACTAACATTTTTAAGGAACTTTTGTTGAATTAAATGTGAAAATTAAAAAGAAACTCATAAAATTATCTTTGTCTAAGCAGACTTGGTTGTTCCAATTGTTTTACACAGCTTGTGAATTTTGTTTTAAAGGCATGTCACCAATTTAAGTTAGAACTGCTGTGTAAAAAATGTTAGGAGGGAGGCTAGAGGTGTTTGGCAGCTCTAATCAGCTGAGATTTTTTTAATTCAGAGAAAAAATGCAGAGCAAGTTAAGAACAGATCTGTGTTAGTTCTCAAATCGCCAGTAGGAAAAGAATCATGTATTAACTATGAATTGTCTTCTGCTTTTAAAATAATACATTACTGAAATGGATAGAGCAATTTATATTTCCTAGCTATTATTTTACAAGCCTGTGCACCTGAGAAAATAACCAGTTTATTATCAGCTCCCATGAAGGGGATTTTTGTAGCTGTAAAGTAGTAGGTGTTTTAATTACTCTTGCGTTTTTTTACAAGGGGTAGTCCTGTGATCTATGATTTCAGAATGTTTTGGATCATTGCAATTGCTGCTCTTGGATAATTTAAATTGTGCTTTATCTCATGAATATGAATGCTGTGCTTCCAAAACTTGCAGTATAAAATCTAAATACAGAGACAGTTGTATTTACACTATGAAGAAATGGGAAGGTTTGAAGAGGGAAGGGAGGAATGTAATGACAAACGCTCAAATGGTAGGCAGGGGCATCTTTACCACGGATTGGTGTAAATACCTGCTTTTCAGTATAAATGCCCACTGCTTTCATATCCTGGTGGTGCTGTGTTTCCAGACTGTCTGTCATGTTTCCACATTTTAAGTGGTGAGACTGGTATTTTTTGTTTCCAAATTGATTGCCTGCTCCCCCTGCTGACTTGCTTGAGGTACATCAGTCACTTCAGTTGTAAAATTCACCTGGTTTTGTCGGTGAGTCACAGTTGGGAAAGTAATACAAGAACTATACTTCAAGATGTTTATCTAAGACTTTTTATTCTTATATGAATTTTAAAAATGTATTTGTTCTGGGCGTACTAATGTTCTAAATTCACAGATTTCTGAACAGCTGGATTTCTTGACTGGTTTTCTATAGCACAGAACACTACGCAGGCTTTGCCTACTGAAGAGGAGTCCTAGCTTTCTGAAATTTTGCAGAAGGCACTGAATTAGGGACAAGAAATCTTCTTAAATACTCATAAAGTAGTGCAGTGACTGGAAGAGCAGCTCACATGGTGATACAACTAACACAAGGAGCCATATCTAATTCAAGATGTTTGCAGCTCATTTCCCCAGTAGAGGTAATGGCTAGATTTTACTGCAATCTGATTCACTCATATTTAAAGAATTGGTAGATTAAAATGAAACCGGAAAGAGTCAGAGACTCAAAATATACACTGCTCTGACTTGCAGACAAAGCTGCTGTCTGTTTTGACAGATGAAGTGTCAAGTTAGGTCTACACTACTTTGGCAAAATACTTTTGTGTGTGGAGGAAGTATCAGAAAACTATTGAGATTTGCTTGAAACACTTCAGGTTGCTTTCAGATACCTGTTGGGAAAAAAAGGAGAATAAGCTGAATTTATTTATTTATCTTAAGATCAGACACACGGACGAGTGATATTGTAACAGGGGCAGCAAAGTATTGTTAACACTCATATTTCAGAGGAAACCAAATGCAGAACTTTAAAATACAAAAGCATTGCTGAGGTTGCACATTCCTCTTTGACAGCAGGCTGAAAAAATAAAAGGAAGTACTCTGAAGTGAATCTTCTTGCAAAGCCTAGAGAACTGTTGAACTAGTGGAGAGTTGACTAGTTGATGTAGAAAAATACTTCAGTACTTTCAAAAGTAGTTTTGAGTATTCCAAAATATTATCGTATTAAAAAAAAATAATTACTATATCTTAAATGTTTCTTTTTGCAAATACTGTGCAATAGCCAGGACCTTAATGATGGCACCAAGCTTCTGAGTTTGTTCATTTTGAAGCAGGTTTTTCGTCAGCATTTGCCTGACCCACACGCTCTCAGATTATTAAAGCATTGCTGTTTCTTACTGATCTTTGTCGTACAGTTTACAGTAAATATTAATGTCTTTTTTTTAAAATCACGAAAGTCTTAAGCCATTCTAAAAATGTGTCCTCATTGTGGAAAAAAAACCCTAGAATTAAGCCATTTGTAATCATAATTTTTATGTTTCAGAACACAGAGGTTGGCCAATAAAAAGACACTAGTTATTGTTTAACAATCAAATAACTATACAAGGTAGTTAGAAGTGCTATTTTTGCCATATGACTGTAACCTATGCTAGTACTGATAATGAGAACAGCATCCCTACTTCTTGGTAAGCTGGATGATCATACAGTGTTAGTCATTATGTATACCATTCGTACCACTTGGACTTAAAGCAAACTACAATTTAGGGAGTTTTTACTAACCTGCATGCTATTAAAAGCCTCTAATAAAAATTAGGCTCTTATTTTTGTGCTAATACTAATTACTGATAATACATGCTTATGTTTGTCATTCATTACGTGGAACTGTACCAATCAGTGGATGACTGAGTCTCAGGCACTCACACATGTAAATTAACTATTAGTCTGGTGGTTTTTTCTTTTTTCTTTTTTTTTTTTTCATGAGTCATAATGGAAAGCAGCACTAGGTCATAAAAATCTTTTCTCTTAAATGCTAATTTCTCCATTCTCTCCATTAGCAGTCTCTCCTTATCGGTAATTTGTAGCCTTTGCTTTTGTTCCCTGTTGCAGTGAATGCTGGATACAGTAAAAAACATGAGAAATGACAATGCTTTAGTTCCTGTCTACCTGCTTTACCTTGTAGAAATTTCCTCTCTTTCCCAAGCTGTATTATTATGGGATCATTAATATTCTTTTCTTCCCTGTTTTCTAACATCCCTGTAGCATGCTTTACAGTATTTTTAAACAAAAAATATCGGTAACAAAATTATTTATAAATATTTTGGTTTTAAAACTTGTTTTTAAAACTTTTAAAACATTTTAAAAACTTGGCTATTAGGTTTGCTTGTGATACAAGAAATTCAGTTCCCCCAAAAATGCACTTACATACCAATTCCTTGTGTGCCTTGTTTTTTAGGAACAGGGAAAGTTCCTAACTTTTAGTATTCAGAAGAAATAAGTTATCGATAGGTGGGTGCATAAGCAGATATATTAGACATGTAGTACAATAGTGAATTACTACATGCTTTTTAGAATATTGAGTCTTAGAGATCAGGGACATGCAAATTTGAGGAGTGTGTTGCTGACTGTGTAAAAGTTTGTTTCTAGAAAAGGACAAAAATTCCCATATTAATGCATTCCTTAGAACTAATTAGAACAAATCTTTGGAAGAAGGAAACTGGTGTTTACATATGGTTCCTTATGAACATTATTGCTTCCAAACTAGCTGTTAGAAATGCAACCTAAGTCTTTTATTGTCTCTAGTGTAATATGGAGAGTGTGGTGGCAGTGGAGTAGGGAAAAAAATTTTACTGGTTAAAGTATTTCTGTAGTTGTATTACTATGACAACATATACATGTAAAGTTGTGAAAGCCTAGCAATCTGTTGTGTAATGAGTGAGTATAAAACTCTCAGCATGCTACTACTTTTTATTTCCTCAGAATTGGGGTTTGTTTTGGTAAGTCAGAGTGCAACAAGTGTCTATATAATAATCAAAAGGAATGCACGAGAAACAAGTGTAGCACTAGGATTTCCAATCGCAGTTGGTGAACTCCTGTAAAATCTAAATTGCTGTTGTAGCAATGGGCTTTTTACAGAAAAAAAAAAAATTACTACTTTTTTTTCTCATTTGTATGGAGTGGTTTCTGTTTCCTCTTCTTTCTTGGTACTGTAAAGCAAGTTTGTTAAGCTAAGCTTAGATAGTTAAAGAAATTGTATTTTATAGCTCTTTGTTTTAGTCTTTTGTTGGTGCCACCCCCCCTTTCCCCCAGTATCACTTGCCCCAACCCATTTTTATTTTTTTATTCGTGTTTTGTGGCTGAAGGTTAGAAGAGGCTGACTGTGCTGGAAGTGACTGCCGTGCCTTTTGATTATTCATGGACAGTAATAGAAGGCACTTAAAAAGAACAATGAAATTGCTTATTTTTGTGATGGGCCATCTGTTGAATTGTTTTTTGCAACAATCACACAATAGTATCTATGTCATATCATTCTATTTTCAACAGCAGCTGATTATGTATAGTTGGCTACTTGTCTTTATTTCTGAAGTCCCATGACCATTTAAATTCACCTCTGCAAACCTTTGCCTCAAAGGTAATAGAAATGTAAAACAGCCGGTGTGTATTTTCTTTGTGTCTTCTGTTTTTTTTTTCATGTTGTTTGTAATTAATTAGGCCTCTTAAATGTTTAGGTCTGTTTTCTCTGTCTCCCACCTGTAGTTTTATAATAGAAGTTAACATGGAATCATTTAACAATTGGTAAAGAAATGGTGGAGTTCCGCAATAAAGAGTGGGCAAGTTTTGAAAGACCGTGGTACATTCACTGCTTATTAATTATCCCTTTTATTTTTTTCTCACCAAGCAATAATTAGAATCTTTTCTCCATGGCTTTCACTAACAAGCATTTTTCCTAGCTACAAAGCCACTCGCAGATCTATTGCAGCAGAAGCTGAAAGCAAGATAAAACAAATGTGTTGTCTTCTGTAGGTCACTGACATTGCTGATGCCATGATTCTGAAGCAGCTTTTTGAAAATCTATTCCAAAATGGGGTTGTCGTTGTGGCAACATCTAACAGGCCGCCAGAAGGTAAAAACAAACATGGTACTGGTATTATCCGAATACAATGAACTCAGTATCTTAAAAAACAATTGTATTAAAATCATAGTGTTTAATACTGATAAACTGTCTAGTTGTCAAGAATCTGAGATATTCCAATTTGTCCCATTTTTCTTGTTCTTAAGGAAGAAAGGTTTTTCACTAAGTCTTAGCCCTCTCTTCTCTCAAACACAAGGTGTTCCTCCCCGCTCCTCCCCCCAAATCCTTCTGTGTTTTCTGATCTTCCCTGCTCTATCCAAACCAGTGGGAGGATACTTGGATACGAGAGAGTTAAGGAGGGGTGAAATATTGCCTCTGGTTTGGATGTATTCCAGGGTAGGAGAAGATAGTATTCTGCAGAAGAGAGGGGGAATGAGAGTACAATCCTTCCCAGTTTTTAACTTGGAAACTTGGAGACTTGGTCCACCAGCAAAAAGCAGAACCTCTTATCAAGATGCCAATCTCACCGCCTGGTTTGAGGTCACTCACTGGGAATTACGTAGGTGGAGAGTTGTTTCCATTTCTAACAATATTTTTAGATAGTGAATAGCTGGGTAGATCCTTCTACAAAGTCTCCAGATCTTAAGCAAGGGGTTTTTAAATGGGTTTAAGCAAGCAGTAATTATAATTTTTTGTAGAGGAGAAAAATGTTTGTTACGGTGTAGCATTAGCAGTTAGCATAATGCATAATTTCTAAGCAACTTTTATGAAACTTTGATTCATTTCAGATGTTTGCAAAAAGTACTGAAGAGTCACGGTGTTAACTGTAACTACCAGTTAATTTTTTCTATCCAAATTAATTGTGTAAAAGAGAATCACTAACGATTTACAATGCACTTTATCTTTAAAAAAAAAATAAAAAAATAAAACATTCAGATGTTTTACTAAAGGAGGAAATAATTTCCCACTGGTTTATTTTCTTTGTTTGAGCAAACAAGATGAAATCATAACTGCTGTAGTTGAGTTAACTATAGATAAGCTGGACGCTGGTGCCGTACTCAGTTCAGAACCACCCCTTTGTTTTTTGAAGCACTGCTCTTTAAAGTTCAGGAGAGATTTTCATTGTAACCTGGGGTTTGTATCCCACACCTTAAATTGAGATCTCCGTTTGTGACCATTATCATTGTATGGGGTTTTTTAATCCATGCCAAGTTACTGTGTCAACCTGAAAGACATCCGCTTCTACTAGCTACCCAACAGAGAATGTCAAGAATGGCATCTCCAGAACTGAGCTATTTTGCAGTCCAGATGTTGGTCAATGCTCGTCTCTTCTTCCTTCCTCACTACCCCTACACGCATGCTGTGTGTGTCTGAAATCCTCCTGCAGGAAAGAGAGGTGGGTTAGTGTAGTATGCTTCATCAAGGTTTAAGACTGACTCGAGAGATTAGTTTTTGGTGAATACAAAGGGGAAAAGTGCCTTTTTAATTAGAGAGCAGATGTACCCATCTGCTGACCATTAATGATATGCTTAACCATGTAAAACTTCTGCCCCAGGGGAATATGAGGGAAGATACTGAGGCACAGTGTTTGACAAATCCTGGCTTCATTTCTCCACCAAAATTACTGTTTGTTTTTCTCTTCCGCAGAAAAGAGAGGCATAATACAAAACTCACAGCCTTTACTAACAAGAACAACTAACAGAAGTAGCTGTCTTGTAGTACAGTTACATGTTCATTAATTTTTGCAAGTAAATATGTAATTGGTTGCTGTTTAAACAAATGTATAGCTGTTGTGATTTACAGAGTTATGAATGAGAACGAGATATGGCTTCATACAACCTTGTTAGTAATTAGGGTGTGGAATTGCCTTCACTGATGGTTTTCCTAGATGTTTCTGTGTACGTATCCAACTTTGTAGGTGTCCTGTTGGTTTCTCAGGCATACGATATGTTCTGTCCATCATGAGGTGTCGGTACAGCATAAAAACTTTAGCCTAGTTGTAGCCTTCAGACATTATGGGGAATATAGGTGGTATTAATAACCTGGCATGGTCTTCACAGGGAATTTCGGTGACATCTCTGCCAGGTGTCTGTATTCTCTTTATTCCTCCTGTTAGTCATAGGTGCTGTACTGCCTTTTTATAAGGCTTCCTAATATTAATGAAAAAGAGCAGCCCATCATACAGTTTAAGTGGTAACATTTTCAATGAACATGTTGGGCAGTTGGATAGTTTCCAAGGAAGAGAACTTTATGCTGTATAAAATGTAGAGATAAATGAGATGTAAAATGCTGCTTTGCAGTTTGTTTTTATAAATAATTTGTCTTTTCTTTGAGTTCAGATTTTTCATTTTGTTACATATTGTTTTTTAAATTCAGTGCATTTTTTAGCAACTTTGCAAAAGTTTACATATTCATCAATTGTCGTCATTCCCCACCCCCCACCCCCCACCCCCCGACCCTTTTTCTGGCTTTGCAAAAGAGTACCTAGTAGAATTGCTAGAAGATAAAGCATACCACAGTACACTGAATGATACTCACTTTGTAAATTCAAATAGCATGGTTTTAGTTCACATTGGGTTTTTGCCCTCTGCCAAATATTTGGGACTTAGCAGTTGCGTAGTTTTGGCCTTATAATAATACCCAGCATTACAAATCCTCTTTTATATCCTTGCTTTGAAACAGATGCTGGTCTTATTTATTCCGCTAAAATCAGTTATATGTTGTCAGAGATTTAATTCATCTTTCACTCCCTGCCTCTTTCAGACTTTCTCAGAATGTTCCTTTCTTCCTTAAGAATGTGTTGAATTTTCATACAGCAAAAGAAGAGAAATCAATTTCAGTTCTCCTTTTCTGCCTTTTGTTCCTCCTCTCTCGAGCAACACTGAGTTTTATTTGCCAGACTAAAAGACAAGCTGACATTGTGATTAAGACTAAGTAGCAAAATGGTACTGATTTCCTTTCTTTCAGATCTCTATAAAAATGGTCTTCAGAGAGCTAATTTTGTACCATTCATTGCTGTGCTGAAGGTAAGGAAAGTCACTTGTTAAATGCTTTTCAATTTTGCCTGCTGTATTAGAGATTTGTACAGGATTGTTTTGATACTATTTTCCAGATAAGATGTATATGCTTTAATTGTTCGGGGCAAAAATAATTGAAGGTAAGGCAAAAAGGAACTCTTCCTCTCTAGAATTAACATGTCTAGAAAGCTGGACATTTTTACTGTGACAAAAAGTTATCTTTTTGACCTAGGTAGCACAACTTGTTTGTTTGGATAGGACTTCTCTTACCAGTGTGTATATGCTGTGTAACATTATTCCTATAACAGTTATACTGTGTTGTACTTGTGGACATCTTACATTTATTATGCTACAAAAACTTGGTGTTCCTTTGGTGTAAGGAAAGTAGCATTTGGTATGTACCCCTCAGTTACCTTGTTTCTGGGGGGTCTTTCTCGTGTATAAGTGGTTCTGTGAATGGGTGTGTTTGAGGCTTCTTGTGATGTTCAACAGCAGCAGCTCTGAAGCAAGCTTCCTGGAGTCTGCATGCTGTGGTGTAGCAGGCCATAAACTACAGTTGCTTCATTTAAATTAAAAAGTGGAGCATCCTTTCTCGATGTGAACAATACAGTCAGTGCTTATTTTGTGATTAAAAAGAACACATGCTGAACTCACACTTTTAAGTTCTGGGCAAGTCGCAGATATTTTTAATTCACAAGCTATGATTGTATTGTTATTGAGGGCAGGCATAAAGCTCCTGTGTCCTGCTCTGCCTGGATTGACATGACATGTAAACTGGAAATAACAGCACTTCCCTGCCTCACAAAAGTATTGCCAGCATAAACACACAAAGAATTTTATCTGTATCAATATCTAAGATAAAAGAAAGCTAAGGCAGAGGTCAGAGTAGGTTTGGCGTAGAAGAAATTTGGAATTGCTGAATAAATACATTGGTTGGATGTTTTTGTGAAGGTGGTCATCAGTACAGCAGTTGACAGTGCCTTGGGTTTTCAGCGGGGCATTTTAGAATCATAAGATTGCTTAATTGTCTAAGCACCTCTGAAAGTCCTGTCTAATGTTGACATTTGAGCAATTACCAGGTTTCAAAGTTAATGTGCCATTGACATGAATGGGGCACTCATATATATCTCAGAATGGCTGTGGATAAAGTCAGGATGGTTACCAGTGAAAGTGGTTCTTACCTGGATAGCTTTATAAAAGTAGGAAACATAAAAATAAATGAACAGCCACTTCCACTTCAGATTCTTGAAAAGGGTTTATTCTGTAGCTGACTGCATTGGATGCAGGAGAGGTCCTGATCGCAGAGCATTTTCAAGAATAGTAGTAGTTACATATGCATTTGCTTTTTGAAATGCAGCATGCATGGCAAATCTTTCTTTTCTACATACCCTTCCTTGTTGACTCTTAGTTTTCTGCCTTGATAAATGTAAGGCTCTTCCATTCCACTGATGGTCAGACTTAAAGAATATCTATCATATGTGCTTATTTGTAGTTTCCTTTTTTCTCTTTTTGGCTAGCTGAAGAAAAGTAAAATGTAGTTTATGCATACAGAACACCTAAGCAGGGCTGGGAAATTAATCTGAACTTTTAGAAGGGACCTTGTGGATCGAATGCCGACAGAAGCCCTAAAGGTGGGTTGTTTTACAGCTGTGACAGAGGATGGAGTAGTGCGAAGAGAAACAAGTAGCACAACCCAGACTAGAGGTAGATGAACATTACCATGATAATGAATGGAGAAAAAAGGTTTCGCTCAACATTCTATTCACAAGGGCCTTTCTAAAATTCTAGTTACTTGTCATTGTTTTTTCCCCTACATCTTTGTGTTTTAACACTGCTCCAAATATATCTGCCTTTATTGTCACGTTAATAAATGTTATCAATACAACATGATTCTTTCCCAAAAACATAATGCCTGAAAGGTGAATCAGAGGAAGCTTATCAACAAATGCTTCTCTGACCTTTGTTGGAAAATGAAAGGGTAATGGCAAGGTATTAAAAATAATAAATAAAAAAATTCCAAATCTACATTTTTAATTCAGTACATCAGAAGTAGGAATCAAAAAACCCACACTGTATTTTACAGTAAGATTTTAACAAGTGATCTTTACATTACAAAGGCGTGGATAGAACTAAGTTGATACTCTGGATGTGGTGTTTGGGAAATGCAGATTTAGGCCTCCCCAGTGTGTGTATAATCTGTTTCATGGCATTGGTGTTAATGGTTGGAGTAGCTTCTGCCTCAGCTGTTTATAGTTCCGTGTGTGACTTTAGGAAATGTAAAGATGGTATCTTCCAGGGTTTTACATGGAAATATAAAGGAAAAAAATTATACTGGATGCTTGCATATGTTTGATTTACTGTCTTCTCTACCTTTACCTCACTCCAAACCACGTGTGTCTGTGGTAGTGTCAGTCTCATCCAACCTGTTCCCTGGCAGTGGCTTTGACGACTCAGACTAACTCCTGCCTTAGTTTTCTCTAGGCTCAGAGCCTCCTGCAGGGATTTTGTCTGCAGTTCAGTGGGGGTGAATGGGTGGATTGATTTTTTTGTTTCAGAAATTAACTTATATGATCATAAATGTTAAAATATGGCTTTAGCACTACAAGTAGTTCAAGCTTAACACAGGAGCTTTGAATTCCTTTAAATATTCCTGGGAAGATGGGGTGAATGGGAAGCATTGGCAGTACATTTCTGTGAAGATATGTTCCACTTGAAATAGATTTCAGGCTGTTTTCATTTCTCATAAATGGAATGCATTGTTCCTAGATACCCTGGTAACTGTTATAAAAAATCTTGCTCTGTCTACAGATGGTCAAAAGAAATGTTACTTTCCTGGACCTAGAATTGCCCATGTTCATCCTTGATGTTTTTTTATTTCCTTCAGGCTGTATCATTCCAGTATCTGTATTTGGGTCCATATTTCTTATAAAGATAACTACAAACCAATTTCTGGGGAATAAGCAAAAAGGTGAAACAGCACTTTAGGGGAGATAGAGTTCTCTTGCAAAGTTTGTCTGTATTGCCTTTGTAGGTGGTAGATTACTGGGGACAAGTGATTGCTGAACGCCTGCGGTGGGGGGTGCAGTTGATAAGTTCCACTCTTTATGGCTGCATAAAAGCTCCAGGTCCTACAGCTGGTGGCCACGTAAAAGCTCCACACCTGTGTAACTGGGCAGGCCAGTAAGACTATTGGCAGCTCTTCCTGCCCTGTGTGTCCCCACAGCTTAGTTTCTGCAACACATAAGAGTGCTTCTTTGGTCTGTGAAATTTTATACAGATAGACATTTAAAGAAATAAGAAGTATTAGGAAGGAAAATCTTTTAATTCTATAATTGCAATTAGATTCAGTCTCTTCTGATTGAGCTTTTAATCTTGCAGCATCTCTTACCAAGCATTTTAAAGTGCATGGAGCTCCTAAGTGATTTTTTTTTAACAGAGGCAGGTCTTGAAAAGGAAAACATTAATTGCTAACAGTTACTTTGTTCAAATGCTTAGAGCAGAAATACTCCGAAAATTGTTAATCTAAACCAATAAGAAATATAAAATTTTTCTAAACATTTTAAAACTCGCTTACAAATAAAGCTATGTATCTTTAACAACTTGATGTAAGATCTGAAAAAAAGAAAGCACGCTTTATGTTACTGATTTGGCAGTAAATTTAGCAACATTTTAATTTTTGCAGGCATTTAATGAAGACATTTACTTCAACCCTTAACTGTTCTGAAATGCTAATTCTAATTCAGTGACTAGTTCCATGCTTAATTTTTCAGACAGGAAGGAAAGCTCCTCAAATAGTTTGTTTTGTATAAACGATAACTTAAATGAGCAGTTCTTGAGTTCCCGAAGGTTTCCTGCAACCATAGTGTGAAGTTTTAAAAAGTCATGCCAAGTCAAAATACCAAATACATAACTTCTGCATTTTTTTCAGTTTTTCTTCATGCAGTAGACCTGCACTGCACTAAATTCTAACTGAAAGTGAGGAGGTTTTAGGGCCTTTCGTAGCGTGAGTATACCATTAAAAGGTACAGTTTTAAAATAAAATGTTTGGCTTTGGCTACCTGCATTTTGCTTTAACCAAAGGAAAAGATTCAACCAGAATCTGTTGTCAGTAGGACGTGAAATTACGTAAGCTTCCTATAGTGAACTTTTTTTTTTCTCTTCTGCTATTAGGGACCAAATATATATTTTTTTTTAACTATTTGGTTAAAATGACTCTTAACAGTAAGCACTGTACACTCCTCTCAAATAGAAAGCAACGTGTTTTTATAGGGTGTATTCTTTGCTGTCTTTCTCAAAATTGGTTAATCATTATTTGCCTACTCTGGTTGGTTTTAATTAAAATATACCTTTCTTTTGAAGCAAGAAATGGAGGAATTTAAAAGTGTTTTAATGTTCCAGTAACTTAGTTTGAAGATGTGAAAAATAATTGTTTAAAACATTTAGAGCTGTCCCTAAGGAAATTGTGGGTGTTCGTTTTGCACAAAGGCATTTGGTAGATAGAAAATGTCTTTGATGGAGCACTCAGCTTTTATCCAACCACCTGTGTGAGAAATGCAGGGATTTGTTGATTGATAGATCTGCCTGTTTCCCCACCCCCTGAAAAAAAGTCATCCCCTTGATGAAATTGATTTGTCAGTTTGTTCCAGTCTAATGGTGTGATAGCCCAGCAGCTTTCAGTATGTTGAATAGTTAAAACCTGCTTTTGAGGTCAGTGTCAGCCACTCTGACCCCTGTGAACTGTCACCTGAGTCAGAATTGCAGGGATTAGGCCTTTGATATTGTGATGGCTTTGCCTATCAATTGACTTTTTCATTACTGAAGATGTTGGGCCTTTTGTTTCCCTTCTTAGTATGTAACCAAGCAAACTCCTAAGTAGAAGGAGCATTTGTTCTTGTTCTCTCTCTCTGCAAGTAATAGAAGTACTCATCTTTTGTGAAGTGTACCTAATTAAACATAGAAAAAAATGAAAATAGAAAATATAAGCATGATTGCAAGTATTTTTGTGTTGAACATCAATATAATTCCTGGGTAATTTTAATTTGACAAATTTGTAAGGCTGTTAACTAGCAAAATGTTGTATATAGAATGCAAGGTGTCAGATTAGAAGTCCCCAGCCCTTTCTGCATTCAGCTTTCTAAGTTTGTGTGTGTTTAAATTTAAACACAAGGATTATTGGAATTCTGTAGTTGAGAGCACTTAACTGTTACAATATTTTATAATGTACCTATGGCTTTAGTGTGTTCTCTGGATATTGAGCTGTTGAGTTTACCTGCTATGTCTGCCTTACACACACCCGCTTGCTCCTAGGCAGTTTGTTTAGATGCAGATCAAAACTTTATCTAAGGATAAAACAGTTGCTACCGTAGCTCAGTGTCGGGCTCCCTGCCTTCTCACTTCCTTTAATTGTTAGGATTTCCTGCGTTCTTGCTTTGGTTTGTTTACTCCTTGATTAAAATGAGTAAATCAAAGCATATCATACATATAGAATAGTTGATTCCTGCTGTATCAGGGTAAATTAGTCTAATTGCACGTGGCAGTTTTATTTGCTTGTGATGTAATGTGAAATGAGGTCCTGCCTCCCCCCAAAAAGCCCGAGCCAATTAATAAAGCTTTTAAGCTCTTTGTCACAGGCCACCGTGGAGGTCTACAGAGAAGAACTTTAATCCAATAAACATTTCATTTAGATCATGAAAAGAAAGCATGAGGAGAAGCTCCTACAAGAGAGGGTGTTACCAGCAATTCTAGCCATGAAGAGATGTGAGGAATTTGCCAAATAAACCAAGAGGCCTTCATATTTAACACATAAATGTGTCAAAACTAATAATAGAATAATTTAATTTGAGTTGAACCTCATATTGTTAAAATTCTAAGAAGCCACAACTGTTTTCTTCAAAGACTTTACTGTTGAGTTGGATGGACAGGGCAAGGGGAGGTTGTGAGAAACCCAGATAGCAAATAACACTGGCTGAAGCTGGTGGAAAGGGAAAAAAAAAAAGGAATAGATAATTAGGTGTAATTAGCGTGTATGAATTGTTGTCTCCCTGCCCTTGGCTTGAATAAATTTCGGAGAAAAAAAAAAACCCTAGTGGTGAAAACGCTTTGATGTAAGAAGAGTCATTGTGGTTTGGCAGCATAAAGGCAGTGTTTTATGCTTCTTACATAATGGTTGTGATACAGAAAGACTGAATGGACCCTGCACCCCCCAGCCTGCTTTACAGCAAGGACTTTTGGATTCCCTTGAAACAAAATGCATCAGAAGTTTTCAGTTGTTGGTAATGAGGTAGTGGACCTCATCAGAGCTAAGCGTAAGCCATCTTTAGCCTTTGTTTAGATCTTAATCACTTTTTTTTAATTCTGGGAAATCCAGTTTCGTAAATCAATACTACTTCCCACCCCTGCCTGCCAACAGTTCTGGCAGGAGCAAAGGCTAATACTAAGAAAAGAAATACAAATCAAATTTTTAAAAGAAAAAAAAAAATCGGCAAAAAAGAAGTCGAGACAAGTAACTTCATCCAGGGTATAATTCAAGTGAAGTACACGTATTAGGGATGAATTTGACCTTTAGCTTATGAAACACCGTGTTATATATTCAGAGTGAACTCCTGGCATTTGTTTTTTACAGAACACCGTGGCTTGTTTGTTAGGAGATTGAAAGTTACAGTCATTACGGGTTCTTTAGCAAAACTAAATGTTATACGTGGCTTGTGGGTTGATTTTGGGTTGTGTTGTTTTTGGGGTTTTTTTTTTCTGTTTTGGCTTTTTTTTTTTTTAATACTTATTCTGCCAGGAAGATTTTTTTTCCTAAGCGATGTGAAATGGGGAGAGCTGTTCAGTGTAATTCTTATTTCAGGGAAGTTTACTCTGTCATTCTTTTGCTCCCTGACTGGAAAAAGGAGCGGCTACTTGTCTCCTACCCAGCACAGCCACATCTGTACCTCCTGAATTCTTTCACTTTTGTCTGAATGTCTGAAATACCATTCACAGAACAGTACATTTTCAGAGTCTCTGTCTTTAATCATGCACCATTATTTTACAAGTTAATTGTCTATTTTTCCTCTTCTTAGGGGGTAGCTGATTTGTAGCTAGACATTAAAATAAGTTATTGAAAAGTTGTACAATAGATCGTATGTTCCTTCTGGTAGCAAGAATAGTGGGGTTTCTTAGTTGTTAAAGTTTTGAAGGCTGTAATGTAAACTTGTGCAACTTCCATTGAATTAGTTTTACCACTAAATTTATCTCTGCTAAACTCTTCAGTTTAAAGTTTTAATGTACTTGTCACAAGTGTAAGAAAGAGATTAATTTAAAAAATTATATGTGGCACTATTTCACTTCCCCGGTCTTTGTGCTCTAGGTCCTTTTAAAAAATAAATCACAAATAAAATGTTTGTCATCCAAAATTAACCTAAGCATGATTAGTTTTCCTGATATGGTACAATATACTTGGATGACAATTTGAAAGTTTTCCTCAAAACTTGTTTGCATGTTTTTTGGGTTTTTTTTTGTTTAGTTTTGTTAGAGTGTTTAAATTGGAACAAGCATGAAGTGCCTGAGGCTATTGTAGCAATTTCCCGTAGTTTGTTATTGCAGGTAATAAAGAATATGGGGGAAAAGACTAAAAAAATTTAGTTAACCCCTTAAAGCATTGCACTATTTTGTAGAACAAATAGCCTTTTGTACTTGAAGTTGATTCTATCTGTGAAAGGCAACCTGAATATCATGCAAGACTAAGTAATTATGCCTGATTGTAAGTGGTTTTTTTTCAGGTATAGGTCACAGGAAATTCAGTTAGGGTAGAGTATGTACAAAGCTAAGAAATATGCAGATTTTCTGTTGTAAGATTGTGTAAAAATTATTTACAGTTAATACTTGCATAAAGGTTAGAAAGGTTGATGAAGTGATATTTAGTTTTGCTTTACTATTCACTGTGTGTCAGAATGTAATTATGACTGATTCATGAAACTGTCTTAGCAACGAACCATCTTTATTAAAATGCTGATCAAGACAAGAGCTGACAGTAATAAAGAATAGAACATTTTAGTCTTGTTGCTTTTGAATGATTGCTAATTACCCCAGAGGTCATGTATAGTGCTTTTGAGGATTCATTGACATTTTCTTTGAAGTCTACTGTTTCAACAACATCTGAACAGGGAGACAAAAACTGTATGCACGCCCAGCAATGCTTGGACCAAGTTTTTATCCACCACCAAATAACTGATGATACCCTTTCTCCTTCCAACTGAGTGCATCTTGTTCCCATGGATCGGTGTAGTAGAAAGCTAGGAGTGTTACAAACATGATCTACTCTTTCTCTCTCTCTGCCTCCATCTCTTTGTCTCTGCAAATTTTAAGCATGGATGAAAGGAGCAGCCTTTTGAAGGTCCTGCACCTGTACCAAGCTTGCTTGTAACTAGTGGTCTGGCTGACCTCCTTTTATAAGTGCACTAGAGAGGAAACACTGCACTTAACTTCGTACACTTCTCTCAGCAGGTTGTGGACAGACCTGCCTGGCTCATGAGTCCCAGTTGGACCAGTTTCACATTCTGAAACGTGCTGGTGATTGTCACTTGCTGATGACTTTGAGAGTATGCCAAAGTTAAAACCTGTGGGTATGCTTTGTAGGTCGGAAATAATTTTTTCATGACACACACTGTTTTTGTTCGAGAGGATTCTTGTTCTACCACGGTTATGAATCATTAGGGAAAGTGTCAATTGTAATGGTACCCTTTGGATGAAGAAATATTTTCTTGAAATTTTTTAAGAAGGAAGAAATAATATTCTAGTTGATAATCTAACACTACATAGAGTCAAATAATGAGAAATAAAAATGGTTACGTCTAGTGAACTCTGTTTACCTGAGGAACTCTTCCTCTGTTGCTTGCTGAGGGTTCTCATCACATGTCTACATGCTGTGGATGTAAGTGTGTGAGAAGAATTATTGCCAATGAACAATCTCATTGTTTTCTGATTTGCTGGAGGGAAGGAGTATTAGTGGCCCCCTGTATTGTTAATGGAGACCAAATCAGCAGGATGGGTGTGGGGTGGCTTGGGACTTCCCCCCCTCCTTAAGCTAATACAAAGAGTTAGAAGCTGAGAATGTGTTTGAAAAGAGAACATGATACCTATGTGGAAATTATGATACCTTTTGCTCAGAAACAGTGGTTAGAAGTTGCACTTCTCAGGTAGACGTGGCTTGGTTATTAATAGTAGGTGTTCTGATGTGCTTGTTAAGAACTATATCAGAGGCCAAGAGTATTAATTGTGCAGCTTTGCATGCCTAGGGATACGACTATACTCTTCTTTGCGCATATGGAAAGTGTGTTTGCTACTGCAGATACAGTGCTATCTCTGTGTTTGCAGGTGTCTGGTTTGACCCCAGCGTGAAAGGCTGAGGAAACTCAGTAAGTGTGGTAATTAAGGTAATAATCACCCCAAGGTGAAGCATCCTTACTTTTCTGTCCCTGTACACCTTCTCTGGAGGCTCTCAGATAGGGTTTGTCTGATCCTGTGGGCCGACAGGATGATTTATATGATATTTTTAAAAATGTTGGTTCTTTTTTTTTTTTTTAATGCCATTAAAATTAAGAGGAGAGAATGACAATTGGGTTGACTTACAGTGGACTTCAGTAAGGTTAAGAGATATCTACTCACCCACATTATTGAGGATCATGAGCTGATCACAAGATTTGAGCTCCCAGGAGCATGTATTTAATACAGTGGACTGTAGTTATGACATTCATGAAACTGTTTTAGGAATGAACCATCTTTGTTAAAATACTGATCAAGACGAGCTGACAGTAAAGAATAGAACAGTGGCCATCTATTAGTATTTCAGGGCTTTTTGTGACACATGGGAAACACATGTCTTGAACTTGCAGGTTGTCTAGTTAACTTTGCCTTTTGAAATTTTCTGAAACCTTTGTTCCTCTACTTAACGATCTATCATGTCATGTACTTTAATATTTTGAGCAGTTAAACATGTTAATACCTACCATTCTTGATTGCAGCAACAAAGGAATAATAGAGGTGCTTACAGGAAGAAAAATGTGTTTGTATGAGTCAATATTTAATACTTTCTACAGTAGGTATACTGAAAGTCTAATTTTACCTATCCTATTTGAAGATTGTCATTTTAGGTGTTTGTTCTTGAGTTGAGCCTTGAGGCTTTGTCTTTTTTTCCTTCTGGAATAAAAAGTTTTTCTGCCACTTCAGTGGAAATGAGTGCATGATCATGCTGTATTTTTAACTTACTAATTGCGTTTTCAATTCTGTAATTGTATTTGTTCGTTGTATACATAAATACATAAATGACTTCAAAATAAATTGTATGACTAATTAATTTTATGCATTTGAATTGAATGGGGTAAGTCAGACTTGAAATATCTCAATAGAATAGAGATTCTATTTCCAACAGATCTGTTTGAAACTGTAGGTGGTTCCACAAGAACACACTAGACTAACTGTAGCTTGAGTTTTAAGTATTTATGTCAAAGGGAAAGTAGAAGTTTAGCCCAAGTAAATGAAATTTGAAAGTTTAAATCTTCGTCTTAAAAAATGGAAACCAATAGTTACAGTCATGGCTTTGACAATTAAGTACTAACAATCTGAGCACTCCAGTTAGTTCTTTGGCTGTTGATTAGGATTCCGTGGTGGTGATTAGTGAGTGTGAGGATGCAATCACATCTGTAGGGTTTAATCAGTCCAGTGCTGGAGAAGTTAGTCCAAAGATGAAGAGAGAAACTAGAACTTCTGTATGTAATACTAGTAGGGTTTTTTCCCCATGCTGCAAAAAGATTAAGGATAAAATGTAGAGAAGCCTACCATCTTTTTTTTTATCCCCTGCCCCCCCCCCCCCCCCCCCCGCCCCGAGTTTGCATGGTTTGTAAATGATAATGTTGATTTTCTAGTTCTGTGATGCAGGAGTAAAGTTGTTGACACCTGTGAGGGGAGAGATGATGTGGTGGTACTCACATATGTGCCCTCTCTGAGGCTCAGGATTTCATTCTTGCAGTTGTGAGCAGTGTTTGTCTTTCTATACTGTGCAACCATGTATCTGGTTTTCATTTTTGTAAATGTAGTATTTTAAGTGTTTAGCTTGGACATATACAACACTTTGGTGTGCTTTATTTTCTTCTATTATACATTCTGATTATATGCTGTCTTTTTAACATTTAAAGCATTTCTTTTGAAAAAAAATTTACAGATATGAACATTTTGCTCTCTGCACTCCTTTGAAGCAGAGAAGCGAATGCTTACATGTGCAGGAACAAAGAGCCACAGTGGGAACCCTGGCCTACAAAGGAAGCCCCAAAAGGAAAAACTTTTGGATCTCTGCTCAGCGCATAGCTTCTCTGTGACCTTTCTGACTCTGTCTTTGAGTATAGGTGACCATGTGCTGAAACCCCCTTTAGAACCATCTCCACAGTCTTAACTTGGAGGAGAAATGTGGTTGTTACTGCCTGGCAGTGCAAGCAGTCCTCCCATTACCGCTCTTCAGTTCACGGGCACTGCTGTCACACCCTTTTTCTTCTCTACTGCATAGAGCTCAGTTTGTGCAAATAGGGTTGCCTGCATTAGTGTGTGTTTGTACGCTGTTTTGTTGGCATTAATTTCTTCCACATTGTCATTTAATGATCAGTTTCTTTATTCACACTTGTTTGTTTTTCTTTTTTTGGTTACAGTATTTTCCAGTAGCACCTATAGATCTGTACTCTACTGTCATAAATTCATGTAAGGAGAAGGTTGCTCCTACCCTACAAAGCTTATACTCTAACAACAGCAATTGTGTTTTAAAGGAACGTTTTCTGGGAGAGTGTTGCTAATGCAGATTATAATGTTTTGTTTTAATGGCAGGGGCCATCCATTTTATGTATATTTATACAGTGCCTAATAGAATAGGTGTGTGTAATCTTTGAATCTCAGTAAAAATAATTAATGATGAACAGTGGTAGATACTTACTCATGTGAACCTGTAAAAGAGTTAGGAAATTCTTGTGGCTGTTTTAATTTTATTTAAACATGGGCTCTGAAGGGCTGGAGTACCTTCCTGAACAGAGCGTCAGTCTGGAGAGGACAAAAAAATAGGTGGGAGGAAGGGGAAGAAACTGGCTTAGAGATCCAAGCCAGTGGTTCTTGAGACAGTAATGGATGAAAAGTATGCTAGAGATTCAAAGTAAAATATAAACCAGAATTTGACTGAGAATGCTGCTTTGAAAAATAGGAGACAGAACTGTATTTGAAAGATGGGACAGATTTAGACCAAAACAACTCCCAAACCAAAACCAGAAATTAATCGGGAACATCCAAGAAGTAGGATAGTAAAATGCCAAATGTTTTTTCTGAAGGATGAAGTATCTCTCTCTTTCTATTAACTGGCCCCTACTTCAGTGCTTACGTTGTGTGTTACAGAAAACTGTTGTATATCAATTCTGTTTTACCATTTTGTTGATGTTTGGTTCAGTTGACTTTTGCCTCCTAAGGAAGCTAAAAATCAGTAGGACTATAACAACTGTATTTTATATATCTCTGGAGGGGGTGCTGCTATTACCTTTCTGGCTGAAAGGTCCTGTAGCCCAGAATATCTAAGAGGTGCATTTTAAAAATAAATTCTGTAATGTTATATCACATTAGAAGCAATAGTAGTACATTAGTGTAGACACACAAGGCAAGGTTCATAGAGAAAAGAAATATCTTTCATTTAGGCAACTGTTCGTAGCTTAAAAAGGGCCCAAAAACATAAACAGGCTTTTGAGCACACAAACTCTTCTTAACTAGTGTCACTGATAACAGCAATTTTTCCTGAATAGTGATAATACTAATTATTTTGAAGAAAGAGAAAAGGGGAGACAGGAGAAATGCATCTACTTCAGAGCTCTGTCAGTAGTATTTACATGTACAGTTCTTACCTTCAGAATTCATTCATTGTAATGTTAAGTCATGAAGTCATAAAAGACTGTCAGTGCATTTAAGGAGTGGTAAGTCTCTAAGCAGAACACAAGTGAACTAAAATACTCTAGCACCAACTGCTGATAAGTATTTCAGCAAGCTGCAGTGACCTGCATAATCTAGCCCGGTACCAGTCTGTATTTGAGTGCACAGAATGTCTGCCCTGCTCAGCAGTCATTAGCAGCTGAACCGCGAGCACTGCTGTAAATATCGGTGCAATAAATTTACACGAGCTACAGTGTTCAGGTGTACTTTTTTCTTTCAGGCATACCATAACTGTACCACACTCTTGGGTATATATAGTTCTGTGTTCACTCTTCACTCTATATGCAACACAACACCCTGAGAGAGCGGAAGAGTTTGTAAACCCATCTTGAAGGCCAAAGAGATGAGGCTGGATTCATGCAAGGCAGGAATTCCTGGATTCATTTCATCCAGGAAAAAAACCAAAATGATAAACAGCGTTACTAAGTATCTGAGTATCTAAAGTTAATCTAAATAATTTCATAGTCTGTATAGCTGTAGTAATATGTTTGGGTTTTTTTCCCCTGCTAACATGAAGAAAATAATACTTGAGCTAATCTACTACTTCGGAAAAATAAAACACAAGGCAGAAAGATGCTGAGCATTAGTGCCTGGCAAAGAAACGCTAAGTGAAATTTCAGGAATCTTCCTTCTAGCATTGACTGCCAGACTGATGCTGAAGAAAAGCTAAAACATCCTCCCTCCCTTGTGCATATTATTACATGCCTCTGGAACTTTTTTCTTCTACTCTGTTATTCTCTTTCTTTGTAAGCTTTCATGAAAAGAAAGGGAATAGATTATAATAATATTGTAGCACCAATGCTATTGTGTTTGCAGTAGCCTTAGCCCGAGATAATGATTTGATTAGCATGGCTTTTTCACTTACCGGCATTAAAGATACATGGATTTTTGTAGGATCTTGTGCTTTCAGGATGATTTTTTTTCACCTTCTTTCTTCAGCTCTGTATCTCTGCAGAGAAACTGGAGGTTTAAAATAGGTATAGAGACTTCAGTAATAGCCAAGGGTAAAAAAATTAGTGCAATGAGTCATCACAGTCACTCCTGCAGATATTTGTAATCTGTAAGTCCTATGCAATGCATTTGTTCAAAAGGGACATTGTTCCTTAAATCACTGATGATAGTTCTTCTAAAATTTGAGGGGCTTTTTTTTTTCCTGCAGTGTAGTCACTATAAATGAGATTTGACATTTCCAATTTTGATATTTGAATGTCGTCAAGGAGGCTTTGAAAAATTTAACACAGAATATGCAATGCTTAACAAGAGTATTAAAGATAAACTAGTAGTTCCTAATGCAGTGAAGAAGCAGAGTAATTTAGTGGATTCTAGCAATCCAATGAATTCTAATAGTGTTGAATTGTGTACAAAAAAAGTTTTATTGCTTTAATTAAATTGTTGCTAGAGGAACATTTTCTAAAGTATTAAAACTTTTCCCCCGTTTCTTTTATAGCTTATTTTGCTTCTAGCTATATATATGCACCAAGAAGCTGTGTATGTTGGCACTAGTAATACAGATGAGCAGAGCTGTTCCCTTTGCCAGAGGGTGTAAAATCTTGATCCTGTTGAGGTTAGTGAGAATTTTGCTCTCAGCCTCAGGCCTTGAATCAAAAAAGCACCTTTTTGTGCAGCTGGTTTTGAGTTTTTTAACATGAGCAACTATTGAGACTACTTGGAGACATTTATATCACACTTGGACTCTTACAGGTTGTTTAAAGGGGAAAAAAAAAGATCCCTTTCTGAGTCAATTCAGACACTAGAGAAACGAAAAAAACACCTTTTTTATATAGAGGTTTGTTTATTCCCCTTTATGCTTCAGTCCATTTTGCAGCAAGGCTTGGTGTGGTTTGTATATTTGATGTTTGACTCAGTTTTTAATCTTCTTAGTAGAAGGAAAAGAAAAAAATATTTTTAGCTTATAAAGTAGAAATAGTTTCAGTTGTTGCTAGA
This sequence comes from Phalacrocorax carbo, assembly GCF_963921805.1. Lineage (NCBI taxonomy): Eukaryota > Metazoa > Chordata > Aves > Suliformes > Phalacrocoracidae > Phalacrocorax > Phalacrocorax carbo. The sequence goes on along the minus strand of NC_087515.1, from coordinate 79,006,409 downwards.
ATTTGATTGTGGTTTGTTAAACTTTAACTGTTCCTAATTTTCTATTTCTAAATATATATTCTTTAAAGTGAAAATAATTATTTTCACACCCCCCGCTAACAAAGCACTACCCAGAGAGAACGCGTAATATCCACCCTCATTTCATTCCCCGTGCTCCCAATCTATTTTAATTTTCTAGTTGATGGACTTTTGAAAATGGTTACTTTTTTGTTTTGAATATGTGAATGATTTCCAGCTTATTTCTTTGCTTTGATAATTGTAAAGGAGAGTTGAATTTTGTGATCTTGATTTCAGTTTTGCAGATGATATTCATGCCGATGGTTTATTACAGCAGTGTCTTCTAATGCAGACAATAATAAATACAGCTTTTGCTTGAGGAAAGCTATTCTCTTTTTTTTTTTTTTTTTTTTCCTCTGTAGAAATACTGCAGCACAGTCCAGCTTGATTCTGGAATAGACTACAGGAAACGAGTGCTTCCTGCTGCTGGAAAACTCTACTACCTGTAAGTTTGTTTATGATACGGTATTTGCCCTCTTTTTGCTTCTTATTAGCCAATAATTTCCTAGTCAGTGGGAAATGAAAAATGTATAGTAGAATTAGCAGAGTGTGACTTTTCCTTTCTTTGCCTTCTGGTCCATTTTGTTCAGCAAACCGCCTTCCATTATGCCTTGATATTAACTTCATTAAACTACATTTTCAGTATCCACACTAGCATCATTTATAATGTGTGACTGAATAAAAACTAATTAGATTTTTTGGGGAGGTGTGGTGTTTGGAGAACTGAAGTGACAGATGGTTAGAAAGTAATGAATATCCTCTTGTAAGAGATTGCACAATTCTCGTATAATAGAAGAACATCCTTATTGTATTTAAGTAATTAAGTATTTATAGAAATCCAATGACAAGGATTCATTTAATGTTGGGTGTTTCCAGTGCTGTGGATTAAAAAACCCCAACACTCTCCTATTTTGACAGATTGTTTGTTTATCGTGACAAGATTTCTTTAGCACTTTATTCTCTATTTGCAAATAAATACATTTAAAAATACGTTCACAGTTGTGCCTATGGTTGCAGCCTATATCTGCCTAATAGAAACATCGTCTCTTTTTTCTTTTTAAATACTTTAAAACCTTTGCATCGCAGATATTTTTCCATCTCATATTTGCTCTTATAATGTTATTTAATCAATGACAGCCTCAGCAAGGCAGAAAACAATAACTTCCAACTAGATTTATAACCATTGTATCTTTAAACAGAACATACAATATTGATTTAAATATCATGTTTCTGTTAAGAAAAGTGCAGTATTTTCATTGGTGTGACACATATTTGAAACTAAGTATGTCACTATCACTTTATAAAGTTAGAAATAGTTGTTTGGCTGGAGGGAAGAGTACTGCTTAGTAGAATTACAACAGGTAACTTTCTGCTTCTGGAAGGAAATGAAATAATTCTATATATGGAAAACAGGTCAAATGCAGGTTCTCCTTCTATACTCAAGAAAAGTAACTCTTGGTCTATATTCTTGCCTGCCTCCACTTTCTTTTATGGTTTGCAGTGTCTGCTTGGAAGTAGTTTGAAGCCTCCACTGTTATCTCAGATTTGCTCATTGTGGCTCTTGTTCTGATGTCTGTGTAGCTGTCCCAGCTTACGGGTCAGCTTGTTGTGCCTGTTGCACTCTGACTTTCTGTTTGATAATTGTGGAGAGCACCTACCATATTCTTTTCTTGCTGTCCATACTGTGAAGAAAGGAAGAGCATATATGTGGTTTCTAGCGGGTAACAGGCTAAACAAGGTGCCTATGGCATCAGCTCTCAGAGGAGAAATACGAATAAGCCCCAGTAGTAGTACCCAGCCGAAGAATTTCATGGTGTTCTGCGGTAAAACTTGTGATCAAGTGAATGACAGAGATTGGTGATAAGTCTGTCTCATGTTCTTTTGTTGGAAGGATGTTGGTTACCCCTAGAACTTGCTTTGTAAATCATTAGGAAGCGGGTGGGGGGGCAAAAACAAATCTGTAGCTGTCAATGGAAGTAAGTTATTTATTTTATCATCCTTTCTTTTTCTGAGGGAATCTCATTCATTCCTCTATTAAACTTGTTCATTGGAGCTTTTAACCCTGCAGAACTAGTGTAGTATTTGGGGATTTGTTTTGTTTTAAAATTAGGTACTATAGAGTATTTTGCTACAGATCTTTGAAATTTATTTAGCAGTCTTGTGCCCCCCCCCACAATGTTCTTGTCCAACATGTTTACATTCCCCTATTAATGGTTATGGCATCATCGCCACATGGTTTTTAAAAATCCTCTTGATGCTTCATAATATGTGTAGTCTTGTCTTCATTTAAAATATGCAACTAAGGGTTGCTTAAAGCTGTTTCATACCCATCCGAAAGCAATCAGCGTAGTACAATTACAAGGTTCCTGATCAAAGCAACATCCTCGTTCTCAGTCTCAGGTGTCTATTTTCAAAACAAACTTTCTTGGCAATTAGATGCAAATATCCACCTAGGCATCATATTAATCTGTTTCTTCTTGTAGCCTTTGCATCAAACTTTTTGATAGTTATATGCATACATATGTGCATACTCTCCAACATATATATATATATGGACTCTTTCCCCCCTTTTGTGGCTTTTTGTCTGCTTTTGTCTGTTCCTCTTCATTTGTCATTTTGTCAGAGGAAAGTAGCACACAAATATTAATGTTGAGAGAAACTCCTTTTTCTGAAGTAACAAATTTATGTAATCTATTCAGAAAACGTTTTTTAAAGTGCTTGAAATGGCACTTGCAGAAGTTTGGGGGTTTTTGTTTGTTGGGGTTTTTTTTTCCCCAAAATTCTTTGCATTTACAGGTTTGCTATCATTAAGCTGAGCTAAAAAGTAGTTGTTTCAGTTCTGCTGTTATCATTTTTAAGGTGCTTAAGGCCTAATGAACAGACAAGTAATTGTGTAACATGCTGATCATCACTTGTCATTTAGAGGAGGTCTAGAACCGTGTGAAGCAATGAAACTAGGGTGCATCCACAAGCTGTAAAAGCAGACTTTTCACACCAAATGAGATCATGCAAACTTCAGTGAAGCGTTCTGTATCCTAGTTCTAGCTTAATGTCCACTGTACCATTAATTGGCTATTCTCAGCTTTCAAACTCTGCTAGAAATTTTCTCAGAAAAGTTGGCCCTCTAACCCATTCACTGACAAAAAACATATTATCTAATCAGGCTGATTTATAATACTTGTAGAAACCAGAAGATGAATATAAACTTCAGCTTCCAGCACAGATACATTGCATTTTCACTGTCTGTGGTTGATCTTTTCCCAAATAGTATTGGGGCCAGAGGCGGGAAGCTGATAAAATTCCTACTGCAGACATCATGCTGGTATTTTGAATTTTATAGTTTACTTTTGCAAATTGATCAATACAAACAGTTGACTTGATATCCCCACCACCACCACCACCACCACCAGAAAGCTGCCTCAATATTTAATTTCACAAAGTCCTCTCTCAGAAATTTCAAAGGATACTTCTTCAGGTGCTTGACTGCCTTGCCTTGTCTATTTGCTCTTATTTTGCATGCAAGATAGAGCCAGAAGCGCTATTTCTCATTGTGTACACATAGTGTTAATGGATATGCTCTGCCTGTATTGCCTCATTACTGGAAACAGCTCAAAACACAGAAGTCTTTCAGTGTATGCAAATAAGGCAGAATCATCTACCTGAGAGTTAATATTCTCTACTTTTAAGGGTATTCTAAATCTAATGTTTGTATTTAGAGCATAACATCCTGTTCTCTTTTTTTATGGGCAAAAAGCTAAGCAGGCTCAGGCAGCTGTTTGATGTTGGCTTCAAGTGTTATTAATTTCATATTCTATTATTCTTTTCACTGTAGCACAAGTGAAGCTGATGTGGAGGCTGTCATGGATAAGTTGTTTGATGAGCTGGCTCAGAAACAAAATGATTGTACGTAAGTTAATTTCTCTTGAAAGAGAATACATTTAGAACACAATGCCCAATCTCCACTGACCAATTAATAAGTTCCATTGCTGTATATGGGTTGATGCCACACTCAAGTGGCAGTCATTGTATCAGCATTTTGTCTAATTTATGTGTTGAATCATGTGCTATTATTCATCAAGCTATGCATTTCCTATCTGTAAGAGATGAATTTTATAGTAATTATCCAGAGAAGATTGAGTCTTTGTTCATGTTCCCATAGTAACTAGACCAAGGATTCTGAAAGTGCAAGGCAGAGAGCTGAGGCTGAATAAAGCGTGTGGAACCATTGCAGACTTCACGTTTGAAGAGCTATGCGACAGAGTAAGTACCCAGTCAAATCTAGATCAGTTAATGCTCAGACTTTTCACAGTTTAAAAAAAAACCCCAAGCCCCAAACACAAAAACGCTCTATTTTCCCAAGCCGTACTAAATTAAAAGGGCTTTTTTTTAACATGGTGGACAGATTTTGAATTTAAGAGAAAAGAAGAAAGAACACCCTGAAAGAACAACAATTATTTTCTTTTTAATGTTACAGAAAAATCACTTTTAAGTGTATCACAGATTGTCTTCAAAAATCCTAATACAGTATGTGCCTGGGCTAACGTCATTGCTGGAATATTTGTAGTCACAACATATCAGTATGTAAGTAGCCTGCAAATACTCTTTTTAAACTCTGAGGTTTAAGTTGATACTCAAGCAAAGGAGTGGTAATCCTGGCACCACTAGAGTAAAGCTGTTGTTGTATGCCTTAGTTGTGACTAGTTGTGCAAGGGCTGTTTAGTCCCAGGCCTTCTCAAAATTTGCCAAATTTTCCTACATGCTGCCAAAATCTCCACTGAACATGGGGTGTGATTCCTGAAAAGCTCTCTTTGATATGACCTCCAGTGGGTTTGAAGACACTACCCCAGAAGTTGTGTTGTACTTCAGTGACCTCTCTGCTGACACCTGAAGTTATTGTGAAATGATCACAACTCTAAACTGGGCTGATAGCACCTTTGATTCAGGATGCTGACCAGTCCTATGGTTATAACATTATGTTTTCACTTCCATGCAGCTACCAAGGTTAAAACTATTTGGACAGAAATTTCACTTGTTGTGTTTCAGACCGTAGGTTTTAGGCTTTGTAGGTTTTTAGTTTCAGATAAAATCAGTTAGCCATTTGTGAGCATGGAGGTATGTCATGGGTAGAACCACTTGCTTTTCACTAAAACTTTTGAGACTTTTTCTTCGTTGTGCCTCTTAATGTACCAGGAAACTATGCTGTCAGCAGACACCTGTAAAATTCTTTAGTTCAGTAAATGCCTTATGTACTTAAATGAGATGATAAATTGCTTCTAAGATGTGCTCTGGTAACTCGCATGGTGGCGGCCACTACATTGGGTCTGAAGGTTCTGATCCTGCTGAAGAATTACGTGGGGTTCAGACCATTCTGGCGTGACAGAGCTGAGGTGCTTGGTTTGCGCTCAGAACAAGTAAAGAGAATCCTTATGAAGCGTTGAACATCATGTAGCGGTATTGTTCTTACGTTGATCACCCAGAACTTGGAAAGTATGCTGTCTTAATTCAGATACCTTCTGCAGATATGTTGTGATTATTCCATTAGAGACTATCATCTGCTTCACACTAAAACAACATGGCAGACAACACTTTTTTTAACAGCTTCCTCAGTAATCACTTATTTTCTTTGCATATGCCTCCATTTGTTTCTGCCTTTAATTGTTATATATAATTATTTATTTTACCATGATTTTTCTCTTCGGAATACTGATGTACCTTCATAAATATTACAGTAGTGTATTGGTAAGTGTGTTGGTGTCACTGTGCTCGCTTCATAGATACAGAAGGATAGTCATGAACTTCAGAATTGTCCAATAAATTTGGATGAATGGCTTGTCTCTAATATGATTTCTTTCACGAATGTAAACTTTTATAGTGCTTCATAGCAATAGTAAAAAATTCCCATTGATAGAAGCTGCATTTAAGACCTTCTCTGCCCTGTTGCTCCTTTTGCCAGCCCAGTTGCCTTTAAAATCTGCTAAAAGGCAAAAGAAAAATTCAGTTGTCAAACCTTGAAACTATGTTCATTTTTTTAACTAATTCTTTTAACTCTTCGAGGGAAAAATTTATTCATGCAGTATCCTTTTTTAACAGTCAGAATGGGAAGTCATTCCCACTGAGGCCACAGAAGAAAAGGAAGAATAGGTAGGACCTGAAGAGTACACTGGTGGTTTGTAGCCCCACAAAACCCCAAAGCCAGGAGCCATTCAACATGACAGGAACTATAAAGTCATTCATATATTCAAGTAAGCTGGCTAATAGAGGGATCTATTTGTGGAGGGATAAAGCAGAAAGCTGTAGGAGACATAGCCACAAGGTATTTGGTACTGCTTGTGGTACCAAATGATAGATAAATTGACAGGTGTCATAAGTACAGCTATTCAGAGAAAGGAAACTAGGAGGCTGAGAAAGATGTAATGAAAAGGAAGATCCACTAAAGAAAATACTGGAGGGGAACTTGGCTTTGGCTAGAGTGAATCTGCAGGTTTCTTTGTGCAGGACATGGGGACAAAGTCCCATGGGAAGGCAGATTGTATGAAGGGACACGGGACCGGGAATCTTCCTAGCTGGAGCCTTTAGCAACAGGAAGGGGCTTAAGTGACAGCCCTGGTGAAGTGTCCTGGGTAGATAAATGCAGTCTATAGTTGGTGTTGTAGGAGCCAATTAAACTTATAACAGAATTGAAAACAAGATTTGCAGTTGGTTTTATATTGGTGATAAGACCTGGTGACTAGCATGATAAATGGGAAAATCCCATTAATGGGAAAAAATGAGATATAATTTATATTATTGAAACCCTGTGGGACAATTCATAAAGTAAGAATGTGAAATCAGTGCTTACAGCCTACTTGTGGACAGAGTGGCTGAAAGAGGTGGAGGACAGTATGCAACATTAAAGACACTGGTACCTGCCTTAAAGTTAATTAATACAAGGATCTTGAATACATATCAATCAGTCTGCTAATCAACAAACCCGAGAGGGTAGTACTTATAGGGGTCTGTTGCAAACGGAGAATGAGGTGCATTGCTTCTTGAGCACTTGGCTATAAAAAGCATATAACGAAAAAATAGCATTGTATGGGAAGCTTGTGCTGTAGATGAAATGCAGAAAATGGTGAAATGTAATTAGCCTGAAAATTGCAAACGATAATTTTGTAGTATAAAATGTACTACATCCAGTACAAGGTCATTTGGTTTGAGCAGCTTTATGGGAGCTTACAGTGATGAATTAATCTAGAAATTTGTGTTGCATAGGGACAGTCTTCTCCATAATTTCTGACATTCATTGTGAGTCAAAGTTACTTCCAAACAGTGAAATTACATATTTGAGTGTTCAGGAAGAGTAATTTTTAAAAGCAAAAGGGAAGTACAACCAAAACTATCTGGTAAGGGAAGTGTAAACAACAACAAAAAAGAAGGAGGACTTCTTGAGGAAGAAGGTAGTAAAAGTATGTCCTGTGTCAATGTCAAGACAGAATCAAATAGTATAGAATGGATGGCAACTAGTTACAAAGTGTGTGAAAATTGAAGAGAAACTAGAGGTCATGGGCAAATATTATGTCTGCTCAGCCATAAGACTTTTTGTTGTTGTTAAGTAAAATGGGAGTTTTGACATGGTTTATATTATCTGAATGTTACTGGCTTATTCTTAGGTGGACATGGCTGAACTTTGAATAATGGTGTGGAAAAGCAAAAGGTTTTGCAAAAAATACTTGCTCTAGGTGAAGCAGAGTGAAATATTTGTTTCACTAAAGCATAGTAAAATAACTTTCCATGGCCCATGTGAGGCACTTCACATACAGCGCTGTGGACTGGTTTGTAATCTGCACCAACACACCTGATAGCGTGGGGAGCTGGTCTGTTAATAGTTGGAGTATGTTAAAAATAGCTTGCAAGTACATCTTGAATCATTGGAGTCCTGGAAAACTAGACTGAGATATTTGACTAGCTTTTCATTTTTGATGAATGTTGAAGTGCACGAAAAATTCCATGGCACTAGGAGAGTGCTATTATGTGCCAATATTAAAAAAAATACCAAAAACAAAACAAACCAAGCAAAACACTCACACACATGATAACTTGCAAAACTGCAGGCTCTCAGTCAGATTTTAGTCCAGAAAGGGTAATGGTAATGCTGGTTCTGGATTCACACAGCAGATAGCTAAAGAATGGAAATGAAATTAATTCAGATCTCCCTGATTTTGTGGAAAATGCTGAGTTTTGTAGATGCTGTTGTTACTAAGAAATTGTCATTATGCCGTGTCAAGAAAATACATGTCAAATGGATTGAGAAGCTAGTTAACTAACATATAAAAAGAATTATTACTGAAGGATTGTTGTTGAGTGTAGCATTTTTATTTATACCAAGCCCAGTACAGCCTTTTTTCCCCTAGCAGTTTTGAATGTAACATAAATGCTAACATGAATTTGCTGTAAAAACAGAGTGGGGTTTGGTGGGGCAGGGGTGGTAGTGGTGAAGCAATGAAAACAGGGATGCTATGTGCAACAACTTTTCTCAGCAGAACTGAGATTTTGGGGAGGAGGGAGAGGGTTTGTTTTGGTTTGGATTTTTTTTTAATCTAAGGAAACAAAACTTTACATCTAGAAATTTGGAATGTAAATCATACCTACAGGAGGAGGAGACTGTGTCCTAGATGTGATGACTTGGAAATAGATTTAATCATTGTAATGGATAAGCACCTCAAAAGGTGTTTTCAAAAGCTTATTTAGACCTAATTTCATCTGGGATGGGTAGGGTGGGAATAAACAGGAGCATAGAAGATTGTTTTAATTTTGAAAGCATCTCAGATTGATTGGCAGAACGTTACGTGTGGTTTTGGCATCAGAATTTTAAAAAGACATTGAAAAACCTGAAGAGGCTATTGAAAAAGCCACAGATTGTTAGAGCAAGAGAATTTGTGCCCTCAGATGCCAGACTTGCAGTTCACTTTGTTCAGCTTATCAAAAAGAGGACTTGGAGATTATTTTATGACAGACAGCTGTCCTCCCAGGAAAAAAATACAGGTGTTAGTGGTCTCCTAAATCTATCAGAAGACAGCATAATGAAAAACATAGGATAGAGAGAGATTCAGATTTTAAAAAGAAGAAAAAGCACACTTTCATGCATTTGAAACAGCGAAGGAAGTGGCAGAGCCTCCATGTACTGTGTTTTGAGTTAAAATGACTGGGTGTCATTTTAAGATGAGGTGTTTGTGTTTGAGCTAAGTACTAGTTCTTAGGCTTAGCTGTCTCTAAAATTCAGGAAATTGGAGGATCTCATGATCTCTTCTGGTCTTAAATTGTCTGAAACTAGGGACGTGAGAGAGTCAGGGTCCCCGCTGCCTGTTGGCAACAGTCCCACTGCACCTGCATGTGCAGTGACCAAGTTCAGTAGCCGGCAGGAGAATGTGCCCAGTCCATCTCAACAGGATAACCTGCACTCAGTCCCCTCATGCTTTTGGAAGTAGACGATACTTGGCCTACTATCAACCTGTGCAGTGAGTTCTGGCTGCGTTTTTCCAAGGCTTGTAACTTCCTTACTCTTGAGTGGGATTTCACAGGATGTGTATAAGACATGCCCTGACACCAAGCAACCTTTCTTCCAAATTTGACATTCCTGGTCCACGGCATGGAAGCACTACAACTTCTCACTGAGCCACTGTTAAAGGAAAGTCTAACTTGAGGGGCAAGGTCTATAATAGCCTTACTCTCAGAAATATAGTAGTTTACCAAAACTTCTACAAAAAAATATTCATTCACATGCACAGATGCATATTCATGTGAAGTCAGTTTGGGGCATCCATTCAGAATGAGAAACTTGCAAGATGAAAACTAGTTTCACAATGGAAGGTGGGTATCAACTCTGTTTAGACTTTTGTTTGCATGTTTCCTGTCTAGTAAATACAAGGTAACAAGATTTTTTGTGTGTGTGGAAAAAGTTTATATTGTCGACTTACGACAGAAAACTCAAAATATACATAATTTGATTTAGCTAATGCAATTAACTTTGGTTAAACTTATTTCCTCTGTTACATTTGGTTTGGAATTCCAAAAATAGTATTTAAGGTAGGGGGATAAGTGAAATGTAATGAAGGCAGTCAGTTGTTTTGGAAAGTTATTTTTTGTTACACTGAGTTGCTGCAGTGCTGGAGTTGAAGTATTAAATTTTTTGAGTCTTCTGAAACTGGCATACAGCGCTGCTCGTGTGGTTCTCTATAATCATTGCAGCATAAGTGGACAACGTTGCTTTCAAAACTTGGTGAGTTGATACCTTTGGCGTTCCAGAAAGAAGAATTTAATTTTTTGCAAGAGTCAACATGTGAAAGAATGGATGCTTTTGTTATGTTGGAGAAATAGCTTATCACCCAAATGACTCTGCCTTCATGTCATTGCAAAAATATGTTGTCTGGTCTTGGGTAAGTGTTACAGTGCAGTCTGGAGGGATAAATGTCCAGACCTAAAACTCTATTTACATTTGTTGATGTAGGATTAAGGAGGTGTGTTTGAAGTTGCTCAGATGATTCCTTAGTAACTTTTGTAATACAATATTTCATATGATCAGTCTGTAAAACTTTTTCAAATTCAGTGATGTTTCCTCTGAAATTAAATAAAAATTATGTTTTAAAGGGAAATATTAAAAGATTTTTCCACTTTGGTATCGCATGATTTCATGAAATGTCAGCCAATACATAATAGATTAAAATAGCAAATCAGCAATTGGTAACTTTATACCATTTGAAACATATCCTAGCTTTAAGTAGAATTTTCAGAATAGCTCCTGTAGTAATTAATACCTGAAGACCTTGGGAGTTAAAGTTGGTGCCTTTCTAGTATTCTTGTTTCATGTGTTAACATCAAATTTTTTCATGGCAAGAATATAAGGAGCTATTTCTGTCTAAAATAACGTATCAGATAATGGTAATTACTTAGTTGTCCATTAACCTTTATAAAAATAAAATACAGAGAATGTATTTTATGCCATGCTGATGTGACATGCAGTTGACTTGGTAAAAAGCATTTTCTTACATTACTGTGTGTATCAATTTTTAAATCATAGTTTCCCAGTTGAGGAAAATCCCAAGTTTTAGTTAATTTAGTTAATATCAAACCCATACACTTAGCTTTTTTGCTTTACTGGCTATATGAACATGTGGAAAACAAAAAATGTTGGATGAGAGGATATTGATCTATTTTAGTTGCTTTAGAGCAAAGTGGGAAGCAGTTTTTCAGATCTGACACAGCAGGGTTTGTGTGGCAGTATGGCACATGGCAGTGTTTGTCATGGCTTGAAAGTAGTTACCTACTCACCAGAATGGAGTCCTGTAAATGTGCTCCGCTGTAATCACCTGGGAGAACTATGCCTGGTTTTCATCAAAATTTCTGTTATCATAACATCTTTTCTAAGGCCCCATAACATGAACAAATGTAGCCAGAGAAGGCTGGGAGAGGAACCAAGCAGAATACCAACATGTAGTTCCTGAATTTTAATGCTAATGTTACCTTCCCCCATTCTTTGTGGCCTTTAATTTCTTCCTGTCAGTTCCTCTATCTATACAATGACGAATATTTTACTAATGGAGTTAGACTGTTGCAAAACATAATTGGTTAATTTTTTCATTGAGTTAGTGTGTGAATGAAAAATTGCCACAGTAGTGGATTCTAAGGAGCTGGTTCTCGACAAGCAAGTATAGTTTATAATTGTCCTTGACAAATTCTAGAAGGCTTTTTGCATGGTCAGATCTGATAACTTGAACTCAGCAACGTGTTTATAGAAAGCTGCTTTTTCCTTATCCCTTTTCGCAGCAGTTGTATGTATTTCCAAAGTTCAGATGAAAATACTTTTTAAAATAAAATGTCGGTATCAACTTGACTTTAAAATCTCAATATCCTAAACTAGCAGTCATACAGATATAAGTCTTACTACCGCATCAGAGTGGTTTCATTTCTCTGTGTTTACACATAAAGGTCAGCGTTCATTATGCCTTAATAAAATCACTGTCTGCCAAGTCCCTTCTTCACTTCCCTTTAAAAATTTTGTCTAAAACCTGGTAACTGTGACAGTTTAGCTTGAATCTTGATCTGGTATAAATAATTTAGGCAACGGTGTACCTTTATATGTAATCTTCCAAGGTCCTAAGGGAGTAAGGAGCTACGGTCTTCCTCACAGTATAATCTTTTAAAGTCTTCCTCTCACTTGTGCGTAGCAACTACTGCCCTCTGCTGGGAATACTGACTTTTCAATACACGTGTTAGTCTTTTCTTTACAAAGGCTGAGAAAATTTGTTTCATGGATCCGATAGTCTTTTCATTGGGTAATTAAGTATATCCTTTCATCCAACTGACAACTACCAGTGAATACAGTGTCTTAACATGTAGGAAAGTGTCTATAAAACTGATTTTGTGGGTGGGTAAACTAAAGAACAAACAGGCATGTTAATTGCAGAAGGTCTAATACAGAAATGCCTGGAAGTTCATAAACAACAAGTCACTGGTACCTGGGAAAGTGTATCAGCCAAGCACTGCCATGTGCATATCCCATTCCTGTGTTCACTCTAGACAACTGCTTCTGGCCACTGTTAGAGGATATGGGGCTAGGTGAATCTATGGCATTTATTATTTTTAGAGTAATTTAGATAAGGTCATGGCTTCAGTTTGAGCTGGAAAACAGAGCAGTGGAATTTGTGTTACTAACCATTAGCAAACATACTACAGCATCAAAAGCTAAGAAAATAAATGTAATATGTATGTGGGGTTTTTTTTTCCTGGAAGTTATTTAGCATTTCTGTAATTGGCAGAATTCAGTGTTTGTGTAGATTAACACACCAAAGAAGTGGCAAACGGTTTCTGTTAGGTTGTTGTTCCATTGCAATAGGCGTGCTCTGCAGACCAGGAGGAAGATGTGGTTCCTAACTTCAATAGCTTGCACTTCGAAATGAAAGATGTAACTAAGCTTTAAAAAAACCAAAAAGGTCACCATTTTCAAAGGCAGCCAGTGATCTAGGAATGCAAGTGTCTGTCTTTAAGTCAATTGAATGTCTCCCCTACGTGATGACACAACTCAGCTGCATTTGCAGTTTAATGACTCTGAATCATTTTGAGGGAATCACCTCCATTAAAAACTGCTAAACGTATCCACTGTATAATTTGGTGTCGTATTTAGGATTGTTGGGTATAGTTGTAAATCAACATACCATGGAGTTGTTCCAAAGTGAGTACTATTTTCAGTAACTTTTTAGTATCATAGTTTTCCTTAGTTTGATTTTGATCTTAGTTTTATCCCCAGCAGGAGATTAGCTTTTGCAGCTTAAGCTCTGGACTGAGAGTCTGTCTTTCGTTAGCTACATTTGCTTTAAAAATTTAATTAGCTTCTACACCCCCCCAAAAAAAGTTGCCTTATCTAACTCACAAGTATGATTTATAAAATACATTTCAGAAACTCATTTCACGTGGAAATACAGTAATGTAGTAATATTGTTATTCAAACCTCCTTTCTGTTTTATACCTTATTTTATGTGTATCAGGGCTTAATTTTAGAAAGCACTCTGTTCGGTGAAAGCTGCATAAACCTTGAGGTTTTAGATCCTATACTTTATAGACCAGGGAATACACAAGACAAGATTTTTTGAAGCTGATTGCAGTTTTAAGGGTTTGCCTCTTTAATTCAATCTTTTGTTTTTTAAATGCCTGAATGTACTTTTCTTTTTTAAAAGCTTTGACCATGGTTTTGAAATCTTAACAATAAGTGCCAATATTTAAATAGACCTATAAATAGAATGACCTATAAACCTAATTCCTATACTTTCTAGGTTCTTTTGAAAACTTTCAGAATCACAAGATCACTCCAGTTGTGATCTAGTAGCTTATTTAAGGGGAACTTACATGTAATTTTGATGTAATACATTTTCTTACAGCCTTTTGTGTTTTATGTGCTTATAGTTGTTGGAATTGTAGGTTTGTTTGCTTACAGTACTAAGCAATGGAAACTTTTTTTTTAATTAAAGCCTTAACTATTTTTTGAGACCTTTTTGTTGTTAAATGCCATACTTCGGAGTTGGACCTTGAAATTTGGCAGTGAGGACTTTGGGGGCAGAAGCATGCCTTTTGCTGTTCCATCAGTCTGTAGCCAGCTTTGACCAGCGAAGTCTTTGAGATGTCTCACTTCTTGTAGGTTCAGTATCGATGTCTGTCACTATTTAGTAGACAAGTGCAGGGATGAATGTCATGGACTCCTGACAGATGTTTTGCAGAAGACCTTTATTGTCAGCTTTTCACTGCTTATATATATTTTCGACATGTTCCTCACACGATCACGTGCACAAACAATGTCTGTTATTCGTCAGCGAGCTCTAAGCATGCGCCTTATGCTACATTCTAATAAGCTGCTCTATTTGCGCTACCTCATTTGTTTTTGCTTACTTAAATTCTTCTTGGCATTCCCACACTCCTGTCTCTGTTTTTTACTGCTGCCTTGCTTCAGTTCAAGGACGTGTCAAACAGTGCTAAGTTACTTGCAAATTCATCCCTCACATCTCCCCCGTTTTTATTTTGTATTAGCCACACATTTTTTACTGTTCTCTCTATTAATCGCTGCAAGCACTGACAAAAGAATGGCAAAATTAAAAGCAAAATTAGGAATATTATTAGAAATACTAAAGCCGTTTTTACTATTTCCTTGAACCATCCTGTGATTCCCCATTCAGTCAACCGTGAGTCCCCACAAGACATGTTTTAAAGGGATTATCCGTGCTGGCTGAGGACAGGCATATTGACTCCTGTCCCATTAAGTTTGCGAGGGTAACCCAGACATTTTTTCGTGGTTGGACGGAGACCCATGAACGGCAGAGGCTGATGATGGCAAGGAAGGTGATGAGGCCGCAAGCCATGGTTTCACTCCTTTCGCCAGAATCCATCGGGGACCGCAACCTGTGGAGACACAAGCATACCCTCTCCCCCAAGTTATTAGCAGATGAGGGCCTTCCCACAGGCCCGTGTTTAGATTTTTTTTATCATTACTAAGGGCTGCTCTGAATGTTCAATAGATGCTAGGGCTTTGCTTATGGATTTATAGTGTTTTACTATAGGCAGGGTATCATCGTTTTGGAATGGTAGTGACAAATGGTTCATCACGTATAAAATTTTTGCTAATCGGTTGTGCGGGGTTTCTTGGCTATCTCCCCCTTTTTGTTTTTGGAGCAGTTGTTTGACTGTGTGGTGGGTTTGTTCTACTGTAGCTTGACCCGTAGGGGAGTGGGGAATGCCAGTAACGTGGCGAATACCCCATTTGTGAAAAAAGGTTTTAAGTGAGCTACTGCTGTAGGCTGGGCCATTGTCGGTTTTAACTTCACTTGGGATTCCGAGTGCAGCAAAAGTGGCTCGGAAATGGGCTTGTACATGTCTGCTAGTTTCGCCAGTGGCAGCCATTGCCCATATTGCATGAGAGAACATATAAACGGATACGTGAACATATTTAAGTCATCCAAACTCAGGAATGTGAGTGACATCTGTTTGCCACAGGTGGAGGGAATGTAAACCTCAAGGGTTCACCGCTAAGGCGGGGGAGACACACAGGCCTGACAGTCTGGGCAAGTCTACACAATTAACTTGGTGTCAGCAATGGTGATACAGAATTGTGTCGCTAAAGACTTTGCTGATTGGTGGAAAAAATTGTGAGAGAGTCGTGCTTGCCCCAATACATTTGGTATGGGAGCAGCAAGGATTACATCACTTAAAATGTCAGCACAGGCATTACCATGTGTAAGAAAACCCAGTAATTGTGTGTGACTTTGAATATGAATTATACAATAGGGGTGTTTCCGCTGTTGGATTAAAAAAATGTTCTTTAAATTTTAAAAATAGGGTTTGCTTTGTTATATGTTTAAGAT
Source organism: Phalacrocorax carbo (assembly GCF_963921805.1). NCBI lineage: Eukaryota > Metazoa > Chordata > Aves > Suliformes > Phalacrocoracidae > Phalacrocorax > Phalacrocorax carbo. The sequence continues at coordinate 78,990,474 of NC_087515.1, read as the reverse complement.
GAGCTCTTTCTATTCGTTGAACCACACCCACCACGTAATGGTGAATTTGCAAGTTACTTGCAAATTCATACCCCACAGATAAGCTCTTCTAAGGCAGGAGTGATTGTGCTGAATGGCGAACGAACGTAGGAGCGTGCTCTAGTGAGACTGACATTTCAACTCAGTTGGGATAAAATGGGGAAATGGGCAAATACCATAACTGAAGCAATATATATCTGTGTGCAAGGAAATCGGCTCAAGCAGAGAAGGTGCAGAAAAGGCGTACTTGGGAGAGTCTTGGCTAGAATGGCATGCATGTTCTCCCCATAGGAGGAAAAAAAAAAATAAATGTGAGAACCAAATCCACATCAGTCACTCCAAATAAAGACCAAGAATGAAAAAGCACTATTTCAGTTAGTAGTAACACTGTCATACATGAATATAAAATTGTTTATGAATACAAAAAAACCTGGAAGTTACAAACGTCATCTTAACTGGCAGAAAGGCAAAGGTCTGCAACAACTTTCCGCTATGAGAAATGTGACTAAAAACTTCTGCTGTAAGACCAAGCAAAATCAGTTGTTACCAGGATTCTGTGATGAGGTAACCTGAGATAGCAGGGGGCTGTACTTGATTCAGAAAATGTCTTCTACCACAGGGTTTATAGATCTTGGATCCTGCTCTACTGAACATCCATGTGGGTGAAAAAGCTGGAAAACAACTTACACAAAAGATGTACAGTAGGTATAAAATAAAGTGCTGTCAACACCTCAACACCAAAATGCAGTTAGAAAATTCCAGAATGACTGTTGCTTGTGTTACTTGAGTTTTTCCCTCTTTCTGCATAGGCACTACAGTAATACTGATTGCTATGTGATGTTGTAATTACATGACCACATACAGCTGAATGCTGCCTTGCATAATTGGCTTCTGTCATAGTTTGCATCAGAGTTAGTGTGTGATACTATTCTTACTTTAAAAAAGCAACAACAACAACAAAAAAAAACAAAATCCAGAAAAACCCAACCAAAACCCCACCTTTTGCCTGTTGGCAATTTTAATTCTCATTTTCTGGACGTTTTTCTTGAGGCACTGGGTCCTAGACTGCCATAGTCATGGCTCTAACTGAAGTCAGAGGGTGTTCTACTTCGAATTGGTAGTGTTCTGTGAAACATGAAAAATCAACTTTCAGAGGTCCTTCACCTGGCATCAAGAGCTTGCATACGCTTTTAACTTTACCCTCACTGTCCTCTGCTTGTAACATGAAGATAGTATCACTTTCTTGATTCACAGACATAGTTGTGGTGATAAATTCATCACTGCAGATGAAGTACCTAGATATTGTGGTAACAAAAGTCAAAGAAGAAATGCATCGTTCTTCTTCTACACAAGCATTTGAAAAGTCCATGAAAAATGAGATCTTGTGACACAACAGAAATGAGACAAAACATGTATTGATAAATGTGTGTTACATGAGAACCACTGTTCTGCGTACTGGGTAGGTCAAGGGTCCTGGGAGGGGGGAAGCATCAGGTAATGGAAGTCAAGACTATAGCATATATCCAAGAGATAAAGATTAAGGTTGCCCAGGCAACTGCTGTCTAACATCTGTGTCTGACTTTTCAGCTTTAATAATGTTTTTAAAATGCAGCTTTCATTTGTTTGATTACTGCTGGAAACATCATTTGTCTGTTTATTTTTGGTGGCCTCCCTCTAAGTAACTTAAACATACATTAAAGAATATTTTAAAAGAAAGAATAATGATTCAATTAATGAATATTTTAAGAAACAACTTGTATAGCCTCATGTCAGGTAGCGCTCAAACAAGTTAAAATAATGATTTTAAAGTTGCAGGCTGACTCAAGGAAGGAAGCTCAAAACTGAAACTGCATGTTATTTTAATCTTTCCTCAGTGTGCCCTCTGTGATCTTTAATGACACAATGACACGCCTCTCTTTTTTCCCACCAGAAACCTTCAGTAGAACTTGATGAGGAATTGCCTTCTTCATTAAATTCTCGGTGTATTAATAATGCTTCAAATGAACTTCTCATCTTCGCCTGCGACTTACAGAGCTTTCCAACAGATTTGCACTGCCATTAGTGTCTCTAATTTTTTTAACCAAGTTAGCTGTGCCCTATCTGTCTTACATTTTTATTTAAACTTCAGCATGCAGCTGCACCACAGATCATGCCTTAGGTTTTTCTGATCCTTTCTGGAATGGTGATTTTGAAATATTACCTCAGTGCTATGTTTTATCAGCCCTATTAGTGGTAGAGTGTGGCTCCTTTGGAAACAAAAGAAAGAGCTCTGTAATTTTATTATTGCTTAATGTCGAAGTTGTAAAACTGTATTTTGGTTTTAGGAGGTTTTGGAGTGTTGGAGTGTCTGCACTAAATTCTACTTCTTGTCAATCACAGCTCTTCAGGATGTTATCAGAACTGGCCCTGGAATATCTTCCAACATAAACAAAAATAAATTTTCTCTTGAGATGAAATATCTTGTTCTAACATATGTAAAGCGTTCTGTGTTCTTCAGACAATCTCTAAAAGATGAGCTACTTTGTCACTGATGAGTGAACAAAGAAGAAGGATGCTTTATACTTCAATTAAATGGAATATATAATAGGAACAGGAGACGACTAACTCTGAAAACAGTCCACAGAGAGCTCCAAATAATAAACATCCTACTTGAACTGAGATGATGATAGCTGGAAATGCATTAAGTAGACAGAGAAACAAAAACAAATGAAGGCGAGAACTCAGTCAAGCAGGCTGAAGTGGAGTAAACACTTTGTCAGGAGGGTAGCCCATGTTAGTGCTAATGCGTTTTGCATTAGTACGGTGCCTATAAAATACTGACTTCTGGCATCAGAGTTAATGACAAAAATCTACAACAGTTTTACCTTATATACACATGTAGAAACGATAATTCCATCAGAAAGATGGTTATCTGTTAATGTTTCTTTTTTTAAAACAAATACTGCGGTGTGTGAAAGAGCTGGTAACAAATGGTAAGTGACAGTTGTTACATAAATGTGTTATGGTTCTGAAGCTGAGTTTTGATCAATAATCAACGAAACAAAAAAAAAGATCAGAGAGTACCAGAAACATGCACCAAATCAAGTTGTTATTTTTAGAATGCTGTTCAGAGGACCATATTAATCAGGCTAAACTTTTATTAAGAGGATTACGTATATATGTGTCAATGTTAGGAGGATTTGTACCTTCATTAGTAACTTCTGAGAAGATATCTTAATGTGTGCTACTGACTAAAATGGAGTAGTTTCTGTGACTGAGTAAAGTTCATAAAATAAATTTCAGCCCTGGAGGGTTATACAGAGGACAATGGTAAGTGTCTAAAATAATTTGCCACAGGTCTTGTCATCTTGTCCCAAGCCTGTATCGTTGGCAGTCAGGACCCAGCCAATACTTGCTGCAAGGTGAGGAAGAAGGGCCTGTAGGCAGTACTGTAAAGGTGAGGGGAGGGCTGTTGGCTGCTGAAACAGCAGAAATCCACTCCTCTATGGAGCTTCTGTGTATGGACACTAAAGCCAGAATCTTTAACAGGGGTGTAATCTGGCCTTGAACCCACTTTCCCTGGCTCTTTCCTGTGTGGCACGAGAGTTGGTACACAGGTGCTTGTGCCAGCCTCGTAGCAGTTTTGCAAGGACTACAGGCCAGTGAGAATGTGACTTGAGAAGCTGTTGGGGTGCGCCTGCATCATGCCCTCCTGCATTTGGAGCATTTTGAATGCAGCTGGTGAGTTGGAAAAGCTTCGAAGCAATTGCAGGCAGCATGGAAGTTAGGCCAATACCAAAGTTAGAGGAACACTAAAAGGGCTTTAAACTGTCCCCACAGAGTTTGGAAACTTGCTGGTGGTTCCTTCTTTTTGCAGTAAGTAGAGTAAGGCAGAAGGAAATTAAAGGACTTGTCCAAGATGAGAATAAGTAATGTTGAAAACAAGATTAAAAGCTTTATCTTTGACTCCAGGGTTATGTCTTTCTAAACTCTAAAAGGAGAGGGTTTGAGAAGTCCTCTATGTAAAGAACTACAGCTGATGCCAAATGAGCCATATATAACGACAGGCTGGCTGACTCAGGGTTTCAGTTGCATCTCACCAGACTTGAGTCTTGGCAGGGAGGTACAAACTTACTCTATTAAAATACATATGGTTGCTACGCTCAGATCTTTCTGATCATAAAATTTTGGAGTGTTCAAAGGCACATTTATGCCAATGGTTACAGAATATTATAATTCAGCGCTGGCATAGGTGTTTCAGAAATTCCGTTAAACAGCTCAAAATTATCTGCCTTTTATGTCCTTAATTAGAGGAATTTTTAAATTCGTGCTTTTCATACTGCTGAAGTAGATTGAAGTAGATTGAATTCTTGTTTTGGCTGTGATAAAGATGCATATCGTAGTCTTTTATGAACTGCGGTTCTGTGTCTGTATAAAAAGCAAAAGAAGTATTTCATCTTCCTTTCTTCCCATGTGGAACGCATTAGCCTTATTTTTGTCCTCCGCCAGTTTCCTCTCTCCAGCTCCCCAGGTTTTCTCGTTTTCATGTGTGGATGCCCACCAAGGTGCCCACCAAGTTCTTAGATGTATAGCTCAGCAGTTGGGTGCTCCAGTTTGCAGATTTTGGCAAACGTATGAAGCCTTTATTTTTTATTTATTTTAGGAATCAGCTTTCAATATTTCATACTTTGAAATGAGGTTGTATTCATGTGGTTTGGGTGAGAAAGTGTATCACATTGGGGCAAGACAGAATAATTCCTCAGGGTTTTGGGCTTTGGCAGAAGGGCACTTTGGCTCTTCATGTGATGAAAGAATGAACCTGAACAGCAGAGATGTCTGTAATGTCTTACCTGGAGAGAGACATGAGAAGTTATTTCCTTTCTCCCATGCAATTAGATCACTGCTGTTGTTCCTCCCAGGTACGCAGCACGCAGGCATTCTTGGTCTCCTCTGTACTTAACAATGCTTCAGTCCTAAGTATGGAATAAAATTTACCGTTACCTAAACTGTTTGCTCACCACCAATCTTAAAATCTCCAGCAGCATCCTAGTTGTGTTGCCTTTAGTGCTTCCATTGTTTTCTTTTGCACTTGATATGATGGTTGTCCGGCTAGCTATCACTTGTATCTGATGGGGAGATATGCAGTGGGCTAGCTCTGTAGTGTTTCCATCCAGCAGTTCCTTGCACTTTCATGAACCTTTTCATGTTTTATTTCATTAAAACATTTTGAGTTCAGCTACAATTTGTTCAGATGAGACTTTTTGTCCGAGGTGATGCATGAAGCTGTTGCTGGTGGCCCTCATGATGATTAGTTTCTTGGTTTCTGGTTAAGAAGTCAATAGTAGTGGCTGGGGGGACTGAAATGGAGGGAGAAAATAAATACTACTTAAATAATATAATTAAAAAAGATAAAATAAATAGATAATATAAATAAATATACTTATATATAATATATATTATATAGCATGTAACTATATAATGTATTATACATACATATTATATATTTATTTTAATATTATATATATTATATAACTTTGAGGAGAGGATATATTGTCTACCACTTTTAAAAACTGCTAAAAACACTTGAAAGTTTTTGTAATAATTTTTTCCTATCGGTGTCACAGGGAAGTTGTGTGGTTGTGAATGGCAAAGCAGGGAGTGATTCATGAGACTCCAAATAGGAGAACTGGCATTAATACCTGCCCGGGGAGTTAGCTGGTGAGAAGCCCTAGCTTGTTCCCAGTAATTTTCGCAAGAACTTTTGGAATGCCATCAGGGCTTCAGTCTCTTGTGCTTGTGTATTGACCATTTCTATGGGTTTTTCATTCTTGCATCTAAATAAAACCCAAAGTCCTGGTCATGGACAGCCATTAATTGCTCAAAATAACTTCTTGCAGAAGGGTTCTAGTTAGGCAGTTATGTTTGGCCTACAGGAAATTTGTCTAGCAGTTTCAGTTGGAGAAAATACTTTTTATTTACTGTTTTTAAGATATTAATAGTATTGCAGTGCTTTATAACCATATCATACTGTTGATACAGCGCATTTCATTAGCTGGGAAGGGAGTTGTGATGTTATCATGCAAAATGCTGCCAGTGGTGCTCTGTGGGATAGTTGTGTTCAAGGTACTGAAGTACTCTCACAGTAAAACTAATGGGACAAGTTTCAGGAGCATGAATTTATCTCCTAAATATGGTGACTTAATAGCTCAAGGTAAAGTACTGCCTGCAGTACTGATAGGGTAGATCTTGCAGAAAAAATTATCTTCCATGTAATGAAAAAGTAATTTTAAATTAGTGTATCTGAATGTGTACTTGAATGAGACACTACAATTTGTGCGTATCTTCTGTTGATGGTTTAGATACACAAATAGAACCTAATAAATTTTTATTAAAGATTTTTTATTTCATCATTAGGGGTGAAATCATGAATGAAGGAACTGCTACGAAATTGTACTTTTGTTTGTTTCCTGTTGCTTTCAGTACTTAGAACGTAAGATTTTTATTCAGTCTGGGTTAGTCTTGGGTGAACTAAATGCAGGTCTACTTATGATTTAGGAATTAGCCTATGCATTTGCATTTAAAAATCTTGCTGCTGGAAAGCATCCTAATAGCTGTTCAAATTATGCATGCTTTAGGTTGACTGTGTAGCTTAACCATGGTTTTTCTTTTCTTCTATGGATTATGGTTTATAGCGATTATTCTGTTTGAGGTTGTCAGAGAGATCATAACATTGTCAGGATGCAGAAGAGTCACATTTTTAATTATCAGGATGCTGTTCAGGTGAAGCTGACAGTATGAATAAGCACCCATACGTACCTGTGTCAGTAAGGGCAAACTTACTGAAGCAAGGTATGAAGAAACAAGAACAAGAATGTGATCAGAACATTACACCCTCTCTTCTGAAATTGTAGTATTTCAAGATACAATGTTTGTATCAAGATACAATTCTATCACGGATTTGCATTTCTTATGATTTGTTTTGTTTCAGCCTCTTGGGGCCAGTGACTATTTGGAGATATCAAAGCATTTTGACACAGTCTTTGTTCATGACATACCACTTCTTACAATGGCAAAAAGGACACAAGCTCGTCGTTTCATTACTCTTATTGATACATTTTATGAGCACAAGGTAAGAACCAAGCCTTTCCTATATGTATAGGTGTATATTGGGAGCCCTAAACCCTGGCTATTATAATTGGCTTGAAGTAGGTCTTTCTATAGTAATGGTTTGGAAAACATAAGCAGAATGAACTAGCACTGCAAAGAAACATCATTCCAGCTTCACAAAATAGGATCCATTGCAATAAAGGCAAATTGCAGGTATTTGATCTCTGTGAGTATTAAGCATGACCGTAAATATAAGCCTGAGCTCATTTGCCTTTCTTGAATAGGGATGTTATTTCGTTCCTAATCCAGGAAAACCACAGAAGCTATACTATAATTTTAATAATGAAAGATTCTGCTGCCAACTGTGCTGGAGTAAATGTAACTTTTTTAAAATTTTAATCTGTATGGGCAGTTGGTTGAGAATCAGTGCCTTCCTGAACAGGGTACTGAGGAGTTAATAGTATAGTTACATTATTAAGTTTAAAGGAAACAGTCACTGTAGGCTTTACATTAGGTTGCAGAACTGCTAATGGAATGGTAATGATAAATGCAGCACTTCATGTGGATTTACAGAGGTTTCAATCATGGAAGCAAAATCAGCACTATCAAAACAAAGAGAAGTTAATGTTTAAGATTATTTTAAAAAGTAATACAAGATAGGGTTTCATATCTTATGTGTGATTATATATGCACACACTTAAATATTTATGCAATCAGGAAATATCCATTGAAATTTTTTTTCAAGAATGTAAGATGACCAGAAATCCCCGATTCAGCAAGGTATTGAACTAACTGAATGTATGAGTAGTCTCATTCAAGTCAGCCAGATTCTTTGTGCTTTATGATTTGGAAATGGACAGTTTCTAAGAGGGCATGCTAATATTTATAAACTAATAAGAGTGTGTTAGAAATGGGCGTGTGTGTGTGTCTGCTGTATCTACATGCTGTCGTTAAGAACTACAAGCGACCAGCTGCTTTCTATTACTTCTTCCATAGGGAAAGCACAAGTCTTAAACTTCTGTCAGAAGTAGTTGTTTGGAAGAAATACCTGAGAGCACATATTGGTGGAGACTTGTCCACAGTGCAAACATTTTGCCTGCATCCTCTCAACAAGTGTCTCCTATAATAATATTTCAGTCTGTCTTCGTTGCAGCCCCCCAGAGATACTGTATCTCACTGCACACTGTGTCTCCTCCCAGCAGACATGAAAACAGTATCATTATTGTTATTATCAGATAATGTGCACTTGAGTAGCATAGGTGAAAGCAAGAGTGGCTCCTCTCAGCCTTCTGGGAGACTTGGAATTTAAACATTCTTTAGATGGAAGTATGTGTGCAGTGCACTTACTGTGGGGGGAAAGAAAGCATTGGTTACTAATACTTCATAGTTGTTATTTTAGAAAGGAAACTTGACTGTGAACTCACTGCCTGTATAGCAGATATTCTGAGTATTTAAAAGCACAGTTACGCTATTCTCTGAGTAAAAGTTACATGAGTTGTTATTGAGAAAAACATCCTGTAAGGTTAATATACCAAATGAGTAAGTCAGGTGAATCTGTAACAGCAGTGCTAATAGGAGAAAGGGAAAACACCTGGAAAAAAACAAGGTCGTAAATTGAAGTTTGCTTTTCATAAAACATGTATTTTATCCCTTTTGTGTAAAACAGAAGTGATGATATTGTTGCCTGTTTTCCTTCTCTCAGGTGCGTATTATTTGTTCTGCAGTGACTCCTCTCCAAAGCTTGTTCCTGGTAGAACATGACAATGGTGAGCTGGAGGACAACAGAGTGTTGATGGATGATTTGGACTTGAGCCAGGTACGTGATACTAACATCATCTCCCTTTTGTAACAAAATTGGTTTTGGTCTCATAATTACAACAGCGTTTTAGGAAGAGGAATCAAGTAAACATTTAACTAGCGATTTGCTGCTTTTTCTGCAGTCTATCTATCGTTCTCATAATTGCATGTTATGTTATTTATTCATAGTCAAAGAAAATGTCACAATATATAGAACCATTTTGGGTAAGTTTTAGGGTCATTTTGATTGTTAATCATTATATCTGATCAACCATGGATGAAAATACTGATGTAAGTTTAGCTCCTACATTTAAAATACAGAAATAAAAGATGGTATGTTCTACCTCTTCCTAGACTATATAGGACTGCCTCACAAATCCTCACGAACAGTACTATTCTGCATGTTGCTTATTCTGTTTTCCTTTTCCCTATACCCTCGTTATTGTTAATTATTTTTTTAAATGATTTGTCTAAATACAATTAGTCAACAGAAAAGTAAAAATTGATGGTTAGCATCGTCATGTTTTAAACCCAAATTGTTGTTTTGCTGTGTTCCTTCAGAGGACTACCTGGCTGAAATAGGTGTTTTTCTTTGGTTTTTGGACCTTGATTTTATGTGTTTGGTGCCATGCTGCTGTCTTGTATTGTCAAGGCCTGTAAAGCACTCAGCCTTAGGAGATAGATAGGGTGCACTTCAGTACAGCTATGTCTCACCGTTCTGTGGTACTGTTTTTGTGTGTTAATGTAGGATGCTGCCAAAGGACTCTCCATGTTTACAGGAGAAGAGGAAATCTTTGCCTTTCAGCGTACTGTCTCACGGCTTACAGAAATGCAAACTGAACAGTACTGGAAAGATGGGGACAGAAGCAAAAGAAAGTTATAATTATAAGTTGAATAAAATAACCAAGAAGTAAAGCTACAGAATTGGAAAGCTTTTTAGCACAACTGAAATAATAATTGCACTTTATTACCTGGACCATGTTTTCTTCCATCTGTTGTTTTTTGTGCTTAAGGCATGAGGACTTGGTTATTTTTCTGTACCACCAGTGTGTGGACATGTGAAATTTTGCCTTCATTTTATTTTCTGTAAAATACAACTTTAATGTTCAGAAAGTTTAATGGGATTAGAATTTTTCTGGAGAATTGGTCTAGAGACAAAGTTAATGGGCCATGCAGGGTTCACACTAGACTTATAATGTCACGTGAAGAGGGCACTTTGTGGTTCATGCACTGCTTCTGTCATGTACAATGCAGTTTGCACAAAAGAAAAATCAAACGCTTTCTTTATGAACCTCCTGATACTGTATAGGTCCCTGCTAGAATCCTGGAACTCCTCTGTAGTGTATTCTGTTTCTTTTTCTCCTAATTTCTGTGTGTAGCCATCTGCTGACTTTCAGGCTCTAAGAGTTTCTTGTAATCAGACTGTTGCTCAGTCTGGTTCATTGAAAACTAAAGGTTGGAACCAAGAGAGAAGCCTGAGGAGGAGCTTGAAGGTACTTGAAACTGCACAAGATTAAGATCTAAATAATCATGGATGGGAAGAGAAACTAAGACAGGGTATACTGTAACATATAAGTGCAAGTTAATACTCATAAATTTTGCGGTTCTTGCAAGCCTGGATATGCTGCCTCTGCACCAGTGACATATCTCTACCCTGAATTTTCTCAGGCTTCATCTATACCATTGCTGCTAGCGCACCTGCTCTGATCTGGGCAGAGAAGTACACAGTGCTGCTGAGGCCATTCACCGTGCTACAATAGGAATGTGTTTTGTGGAAAAGATGGGATATTAACTGATTCCCCCAAACGCGTCGCCCAGCCTCACGTTTGTAGTTGGAAACTTTCTTTTAGTTAAAAATGCAATTGCATCATTCTTGGTTTTAATCTAACTGAAACAAAATATGGTATGGCGTGTATTGGCTTGTACAGTATTTTTACAAAAAGTCATTTAAAGACCATTTTTAGAAACCCTGAATAGGGAAAAATATTATGCAGATGGACTGAAAAGATTGCCCTAATTTCTTAGGGAGGAGATGTATAACACACTGTCCCCACATTTGAGGGGTTTTCTCGGATTTTGCAACATGACCTATTTCTTGTACTGTATCTGTTATCAAAAATATTCTTCTGCCTTTGTTAAGCCTGATTAAAATGTGTTATTCATAACCCCCATCACAATTACAGAAGGCTTTTAAAAGGGACTTTTGAGGTGCGGGGAGGACTGGAGAGTTCCTGTGCACTCACGTGTGCTGTGGCAATACAGATGTTTTGGAGCCATGTGTTCAAGTCCAGCTTTCTGTTCCGATCACTTCTCTTTGCCCTGGAAGTTACTTATACTGGCTATACCTGTTCTTCAAAGAATTTTTTAAACTTACATTTATAGTTTACAGCTTACGCAGCTATGTTGTTATTCCCACAAGGGTGACTACCGTGGAGAATTTTAATGCATATTTATGAAAAACCAATCAGAAAACATTTCTTATACTTAAGAATACCTGAATAATTGGTGTATATTTGCAGAGATTTCTATTAGGTTTCTCAACAGAGGGACTATTGAGATTCATGCATGTGTGTCTGTATATGCACACACATATGTATACTTAATTTATGCATATATATATAACTATAGATAAAACTAATATATATAATTTAAGTGTGTGTGGTTCTATATTTATACATGACAGTCTATGGCCATCAGCCTGGGCCTGCGCTGGTAACTCTCCTGAAGCTTCAGCCTTGACTTTTTTCCCAGATGCCTCCTGCCTTGTCTGAACCAAGAATGTATTGTGGGAAAACGGGAGGTGGTGGTAGATACCCTAAAGCATCTTGCACCTGGATATTTATTTGCACTATTTTAAAAGTTGTTTATATGTTTAGCCTGTACGTCCTCCTCTGTCGTGTGGTACAGGGGAAATGCACGATCTTGCAGAACACAGGTGAGATGGTTGGGATGTGTGAGGGGGCAGTTCTGGCAGGTTCTGTATTCCCACGGAGGCCGTCTTGGGCCAGGGAAGCGAAGTGTTTCTCCCTGGTCTGTGTGGGTGATGACGGACCTCATTTAACCAGGGGCTTCCTGGAGCCCGCTGAGCAGCTGTGCTTTTGCGCCAGCTGGTGCAGCTTTGCATGGTGGTATTTGAGGCTTTTCTGCAATCTGAGCGCCCATCCCAAACTCGGATGCCCCAGGTTTCTGAAAGTTCCTAAATGCTGTCGGACTCAGGTGTGATTGAAAGCCTCCTGGGATGTAGGAAAGCTCTGTCAAACCAGAGAGTGGAAGTTCCCAAAAGCTTCCAGAGCCAGTGCTGCTTCCAGGGCATATTCCTAAATGAAACCACAGTGCGGTCTTTCCTCAGCCAGCAAGGAAGCTGTTTGTTGGAAGTCATTGGTAGGTTCCAGCTGTAATCAAGGAGAAAAAAACCAAGAGAATATTCCAGAAGGGTTTGGGGGCTGAAAGAGGCTGTAAACAAGAAAAGCTACTTAAATCACTTTGAAGTATTTGTGGTTGCACTGCAGAGTGTGGATTGTCACTTTTAGGTCAGGACCACAAGGAGAGACTGATGGGACCAATTTGTCAGCCAGGCCACGTGCCGAGGCAGAGATCCCCACAGTAACCACAGAAGCATCATCTTTATGTCTGTCCACTTACCTAAAGAAAGTGAGGCCCTATATGCTTATTTTACGATGCTAATAATGCTGTAGCATGCACGAAGGCTCTTTCCAATAGTGAAATTGGTGGATGCTTCTTCTGAGGCCAAACAACTTCCAGGCAACTGGTGCTGGCCAAAATCTGTCACTGGGGCACAACGGACAACACTGGGCATGTCCTGCCCCAGGGCGCTGGCTCACCTATGCTCCCAGCAGTCCTGTCCCCCGCTGCCTGGCCGGCTCCTCGCTGCTGTCAGAGCGCAGCAGTCTGCGACTTTTTATTGCCACTTTAAGATGTTTTAGTTGCCAAAATGTAAACAGTGAGATGCCTGTGAATAAATTACATGGAACTCCTTAATTGCCTTAAAATTGCTGGATTTATCCTGGATGCTTCTATCCCAAGTTCAAGTATTGGCTTTTCAGGTTTTTCTTAACTTGCAAATTCATTTAATCTCAGATCTGCAACATGTTTTTACTTCCCTTTAGTCATTTAGCAAACATCATTGCTGAGTTATTCTTAAAGGTCTTCATAAGTAACCTTATTGATGTGGTATGATATTTTCCTGTCACAGGAAGTAAAATCCTTGTGATGATGGACCATGAGAAACGATTTATGTTAGCATATAAAGGCCACATCCTGGCTGAGAATCTCTCAGGTAACTTATTTCAAATGCTTGATTGACAAAGGAATGTTCCCAATGCCTGAAAATTTAAATTACAGCTTCTGTGAGCATAGTTGCTCTATCCATATAGACATTTTATCTTTAAAGCTGCGTTTGCATTTCGCATTCAAGTGCAATTGCTCTTACTTACCTTTTTTGTATGAATAATGCAATTCTGTCTTTCAAAGTTACTGGGTTTTCTGTATTTACCTTTGCACAGATGAAGGGAACAATTGCAGTATTTTGGGTGAAACAAGACAGCTGCCTTCCACAGCTCTGTGGAGGGATTGAAGATGCACTTCTTGATCTAAAAAGGATAACTATTAATGGCTTTTTTTTTTGAGCAAAGGTGATCATAATGACAGTATAGCTGGATAAATGTCACCTATTTTCCAGCAATTTAAACATGAAAAAAACTGACCAGGTTTCAAACAGTGCTCAGCATGGTCACCAGCCATCTAACAAGGAGGAAGACTAGTCTCTCCATCAAGAGGATCAAGATCCAGGAGTTTTCTTTCTGCAGTTACCTGGATCTGAATAATCCCAGTGCCTCAGTTTCCCTGTTGCTTACGTGGGAACGATGTTATTTTCTTGTTTGCTAACACTGGAGTGCTGCCAGGCTTCACTCATTAATATTCTAAGATGCTTGCTGAGGCTCTGGGATGAAAATACTTCAGTAAAGTATGTAAACAGTGCAAAAAATAATTTAGCTACTCAAAGTGGATGAGTTTCCTTGTTTGGGTTACAGAATTAATGCCATGAACTAAACACCACGTGCCTCTTTGTGGTGATGATTTTTCTTCTTAAAATAGATGAATTATTAAAAAGAAAAATTCTGAGGTTTGTGATTAAAACCCTAACCAATTCGTGTAGTTTGTCTTCTACCTGTAATGCTAGATTTCCTATATGATTCATTACAACCTCAGCTACTGTACCTGTGAGTTACAGTGCCTTTGTAAATTCTGTTGGGATTTTCCTTGTAGACTGAGAATTTTTTTAAAATATGTCATTTTGAGTCTTAACATATAACAAGCTGAACACTGTTAAATCCTGCTGTTATTTGAGAATAATTTATGTTGTAATAAAGAAAAATTAATAAATCCAGATTTTATAAACATTTCATTTATCTTTCACGCTCTTTTAAGGTATGTGTTCTGAATGGATAGGCTTTGTGTTTACTGAATGAGATTTGGGGGTCTCTTTTATCTCTGTCTCCAGGCGGCAACCCCGGACTGGCCACACTGCCAGTTCCTGGGCACTTGGTTGCCTGGATGAGCCGTAGCACCGCAGGCCACTGCCTGACATGTGGCTTAGCTTTTGGTAGGTGTATCCAGAGCTTGTTAGAAAGGTTCTCCTCCGGAGACTCGTCCTCCTCGGATACTGCTGCCAGCAGCCTTTGTTTTTGGTCTTGGAACCTTTTTTCCGTGTCTGACTCTCTTCTTCAGCAGCTTGAGGGTGCGGTGCTCCAGCTGGGTGCAAACCATAATTAAAGTGCTCTTTTTTTTTTCCCCTGTTAATTTGGGATCTTACTGTTCAAGATCTGCTTTCGCTGTCAGCCAATTAGTTCTGCGGTTAGTTGTTACAGGTTTTACGCAGTTTGGAAAATTCCCCCTTGGAAGCAGTTAGTTAATATTTAGGCAGGTAGAGAAGTCCCTGCACTGATGGGTCGGGAGGGTCTGAGGGTCGCTGCAGCACCCCAGTGCAGGTGCCCTCATGCAGCACCTATTAGTGTTGTGAATGGGAGAGCAAGGCTGCAGCATGACCCTTCTCCATGGATGCTAGTGACAGATTGTTCTTCCTGACAGATGGCCAACAGTGTTTTACAGTTTGGGCTTGAGAAACCAGCACTTTAAAAATTTTCAGGAGGGGTTTAATTTTGGGGCAATTTCTATTTTTGTCTCCAGATGTTTTCCCTCTCTCATACCTTTTACTGTAACCCCTCAATCTCCCCATTTTTTCCAAAGAGAGGGATCATCTTATTGAATTGATACTCACAGCTTGATAGCTGTGACCAATTTGCTCCAGTATCTTGCTTGCAGCAGTGTAATGTTTGAGAAGAGAATCCAGAAAACTCCCTAATACCCAGTTAGAGATTCACACAGGTTTGTGAAGCAGCAGGCTGCATCCTCACCAAAAGTTAGTCTCATGCCATGTTAGTCATGTAAACATTGGATCCATCTCCAGACTGATTTAAGATCCCTCTTTTTTTGGCCTCAAACATCCTGCAGCGGTCAGCCATCAGGGTCTGATTAGCAATTTTGCTCAAAAAAAGTCCCTTTGCATGCTTTGCTGATTCTTCCAAGATACTTCAGGAACAGATGCAGCCACTGTGCCTTTGCAGTTCTGTTTGTCCAATTGATGTTTCTCTCGTATCCCCCAATCTGTTTCCTCTCAGAGATGGGCAATCGCTAACGTGTCCATCTCTTGTCAGAGAAGAGCGCTGCTCGTCTTGGGATACTTCCTCTTTGTTCTGTTGTTCTGCAACCTCATGTCTGAGGTAGGAGCACTGGCCTGCGGAGGCTCAGCTTCCCCGAGACCCCTGGGCTTTGAGTTTCCTGCTGCTGTGGCACACATGAAATACAGGGTAAGGGATGCAGGGGTGCATCCATGCTCCTGCAGAATGGGAGATGTTTCTGATCCTTGGGTTAGGGCAGTGCCTGCATTTGCCTTTCTGTCTGCCGAGAAGGAGGACTTGCAGTGACAGTCCCTTGCACGAGAGTAGGGGGAGGATGGAGCAGATGGAGGATGCAGGCCACTTGCTCCCTCTCCAGCCTTCTGCATTCTCCACGTATTTGTAAAACAACTTTTGTTTTAAATTGAATTGAATTCTAAAAGCGCCATTAAAATACAGAAATGCTTCTCACTGACCTATTACTCTGCATTCATGTTGGTAAAATTTTGGATGAGTTTCTATAGTCCTCCCGCCAGTTCTTTGTCAGGGTGAAGGGTTTAGTTGGCTCTGTTAATCCACTCTCTAGCTGAAATTGTTCATTTAAATCGTTATAAAAATCCACTCTTTTCCAATGTGAATCCTATATTCCCAGATTCAAGTACTGCTGCCAGTGCAAAGACTTCAAATTCTTTGAGTGCAATCACACTGTGTCAGTCCAAAGCCAAATTGCAAACACTTATCCACAATTCCCCTTACTCAGCTTCAAGCTAATTTTTCCAGCAGGCAACAATAGCTGTAAAAGTATAGGGAAAGATTATTAGAAGAGCTTGAGAAATGGTTGATCGATTCCTTCACAAGTTGGGTAAAATGCTACCACATCTTCTTCTTGCAAGAAGCAAAACCTTTCATTCTGTTACTTAATATATTTTTAGCGTGCAGTGTCACAGTAATTAAAAGAGATCACAGCTGCTGAAAGACGAAGCACGGAACAAAGGATCAAGTGATTATTTAAGCTGAAGTTAACTGAACCAGGAAAAGTAAGCTCAATGACATGAAGAAAAAGCTTTCTTTGTATCCTCCAGTCTTTTGCAATTAGTAAAGCCACACACACTTGTGTAACTTTTTTACCTACAGTGATGGATATAATGTTCAGGTCACAACGTGACATGTTGGGCGGCGAGGTTTTTCTCCTGCAGGCTTGTTAAGAGCATTGCTCACATCAGATCTTTCCTGTAGCTGAGGTACGGTGTGCCCAACAACGCTTCCCTGTTAGTCAAGGTTCAAGCACGCTGCAGACAGCTAACAAAGTTAGTTGGGGTCGGGGGGACGAAGTTCGTTGAAAACATAGGCACAGGACCAGTCTCCTCCAGTTGTGGTTGATATCTCCTGAAAAGTAACATTTCAGAGGCCAATGGAGAAAGAAGCAATTACTGTCCAGCAGAATTACAATCTGAATGGGCTGCCATTTTCAGTGCTTCGCTAGGACGGCCGTGATTGCTATAGAAACTTCTGAGAGCGAGACAGAGAGGTTTTCCAGCACTGGAAATTACAAATGGAGAAGGTTAGACTGGGTGCAAAGCCCATTCAGTCAGGCAGCTGCCAGTTGAGCCTCTTTGCCAAGTAGATTGTAGGAAATGCTGATTAAAATGTCCACTGAACGCACCAGGCAAATTAAATTTCAGTCACAGCCGCCTGGCCAGTTTCGGTGGGAAGATGGCTCTGGCGCGTGGTGCACCTGGGCTCGCTCTCCCCCGGCGGCATCTCCTGTGGGCGCTCGCCCCCTGCTCGCAGGTAGGGCAGTGATGCTGCGGCCCTGGCAGTCTAAGGACACAGCTGAGATGAGTTTTGAGGGGAAAGGTGGTAGCGGCTGGTATAATAAAGGATCTCTATGGGGGAAAAAAAAGTGCTGGACATCCTTCCAGGTGGGGGAGTGGTGTGTCTCCCTATCCAGGCTTTGCCGTCTCTCCCAGGGCACAAGCTCAGCAGATGAGGGCTGCTGCCATGTTCACCTCTCTCCAAGCGCTGTGGCTGGCACCCAATTTTGTCCCCCACACCCCACTCACTGTGTTGATACAAACCAGGACTGCTCTCTTTGAACACATTGCCTGCTAGCCCCTTCCCTTCCAAACAGCCTGCGATGGACAGGTGAAGCTCTCCCTTTGGGACAGAACAGCTGGTGGTACAGCCAAAAGCCTGCTGCAAAACAGGAGACAGGGCTAAGCCTGCAGGAGGGCTCGGTGCTCAGGCCTTCCCCTGCATCCCATCTCCAGCAGCTTGGACAAGCCCCTGAAACCCCCCCGCAGCCCATCGGTCCCCAGCATTCTGGGTACATCTCCAGCTCCAGTAACGTCTCTCCTTATGAGGCTTCTCTTCCCCCTTTTCTACACCCCCCACTCCTCAGTCCTTTCATTTATACTGGGGGAGGGTTTAATATCTTTCTATGTTCATCTCTGGCCTTGGAAAAACAGCTTGTCACCCTTCTGGCAGCAGGCTGGCAGCCATTATTCTAGTACCTCGCTCCCCACTGATCCCCTGAAGGACTGTTGGTATTATTAGGCCTTATCACCATCGTTTAATTTCCTCCCCTCTCCCGTCTCTCCTTGGCCGCCTCTGATTTAACCCAGGCAGTCAGCCAGAGGAGTCTCAGGTAGGTAAGCGTAGGCACATGCAATGCTCTGACACAGTAACACGGCCATTTCCCTTCTCCACAAGTCGCGTGCCAGCTTGGGCAGCGAAGCCGTCAGCGCTGCGCCCCTTTACAACAGCTCTGCTTAGGACAGTTGCTTTTCCAGTTGTGCTTGGCTTTGAGACAAAACAATAAAACTTCTTCGTGACTCAGTGGGATTTCCTACCTACCTACATTGCAGTTTCCATATACACCAGTTCTTCACAGGCTACACTTGGAAGAAAAATGTTTGCATTTAAGTACAAAAAATTATATGGCCTGTATTAATAAGAGCACTGAGATTTGTCTTGCAGCATAAGGGTGAACGATGTAACAAGCCGCAGCCTATCAAATCCATTAAATGTTTTCTGTATAGATTTTTAAAAAAAAAAAAAAAATTATTAACTTTTGGTAGCAAATAGAATTGGTATTTTGGTCTGATTGCGATTCTGTTCATTTACAATTTCTAAACACACAGTTCTTTAAAGTCAGACTGACTTCATCCTCTGCTTTCAGAGCACCTGAAAACAGTGGTCAAGCATCTGCTCAAGCCAATGTCTCATGGTCTGCTTAGGCTTTTTGTATGCATTGGTTATTTGTTTTACTGATGGCTAACACTAAGCCGTTAAAGGGGTGTGTGTATATATATTTACTGAAGGGCTTATGAATGGGTTTTGCAGTCCTTGTGGCCTGTAACTGCTCCCATAGCCATGAGTTAAGGCCTGGTTAATGGATGCCAATCTGTCAATTCTTGAACAATTTAGGAAATTAGTTATTGGCATAATGGAGAAATTATATGAGTGTATCACAGCAACCCATACTTGAGGACATCTCCGTCTGGTAAGGTTGACCCTAATAATTAACAGCCTTACCCAGTGCCCCAGAGGTGCTTTATAACACACAAGGCTGAAGGTTAAATAGCTTTTGTGCATCAGATGTGCTCATTACACCAGTATGTCTATAATGGATTTCCTGAAGCCACAGCAGCTTGTTAATTGATTGTTCTCATTTTACGGTCTTTCCAGGGGTCCCCCGTACCACTGCAAAGCTGTGTCCTTGGCCTTGCCAGAGTGTCTCTTCCTGGTCTGAGAATGAGCGTCCCCTTGCCGAACAGGGACCTGCCTGCCACCCCTTTGGTTGCCCTTGGTCGGCTGTACGGTGCTGCTCGGGCACCCTCCATTCCTCTTCCCCCAGCCTCACTCTGCCCCAGCTCTTCCTTCTGTGAAACTCAAAGGCTCGCTAGCCAGCTGCCTCCTGTTTAACCATCCGGTGCTGCAGTTTAGCATCCAGGCAGCTCTGCGGTTCTCCTCTGTTTGGGCCAGGGTTTATTAAAGTTTTCCAAAATGAGAAGGCTATGATGAAGCAAAGGCTAAGTGTCATTACTGACTTGGTGTGGAAGAGGAATGAGGTTTGTAAGGAGAGCGTGACCAGCTGGTAAACCACCTGTGTCTCTCTGATCAACTGCTACAGCTGGAAAGAAAACAGAAAAACTTTCTGGGCTGAGAACACTTTTGCCAGCTCCTTTGGAGCTGAAGCCATTGAGCTGCTAATGCCACACGCTCCTGCCTATGTCCCAAGTGAGAAATGAGCTGCAAAAGCCTCAGCCCTTGGGTCGAAATCCTCCAATGTACGTGGCTACCTGCCTAGAGGGAAAGGTAGGTCCCTGCAAAGAAGGAGCTGGGCTTTAGCACCGCCTGCCTTTTAATCAGGAAGATGATTGCATTCACGTGTCTTGCATGTAACAGGGTAAGCAAGGGTTAAAAGCAGGGGGAAGTGGGTTTCAGCAGAGCTTCCCATTTCTTGGCTTAAAACCAGACTCAAACTCCCCTCTTCCCATTGCCTTCACCCCACAGCCCTGCGGGGGGGGGGTGGGGGGGGGTGGGGGGGTGGGGGGGAAGTGGGGCAGGGGATGTGCTACAGCTCTCGGGAGGATTTTACTGTTCCACCCGGGCTGAGATGTTCCTGATGAAGGGAGAGGCTAGACCCACAGTCAGGATTTGTGGCTCACTCGCCCCTGACTTTGGTGCATTCACCATCAGTGACAACAGACGCGTTCACTGCTGTTATTTTAAGTGACTTGAGGCACCACTGTTCCATAATCCAGGCAAAATGACGAACCCGGCCTAAGACAGGATAAGCAGTAAATTAGCATGAAAGCCTCATTCTGCGAGAGACAGCTAGTCCCTAATCCTGTTTTGTAGGAATACCTTTGTACTTGGGTGCATCAAACGCCATCGTCTAGCTCCACCGTGTGTTGGGCTCGCTCCTCTTACCACAGGGGAGAGCTTTTTTCCCTCACCCTTTCCCATGCCAAGGTGCGAGTATTAGCAATGCACTCTCTTCAGCGGGGTGTTTCGCTAGTACCAAGCAGGCGATTTCACATAAATCACGCTCATCATTTGTGCAGTTCAGTAGCACTTGCAACTGAAATGCATTCCCTCTTCTCCTTCACTCATCTTCTCCAGCACATGCATACACTGGGCTCTCCAGTGTATAGCGAGCTGGGGCTATAAAATTCTAGGTTGGCGAAGATGTATCGGGATACCTGTCCTTAGGATAATGGAAGGAGACATCTGGGCAGCCCATGACCCCCACAAAGCTTGCAGCTACTGGGGAATCTGAAAACGTGTCCACTTGCTCTGTCGCCTGTCATTTCCCTGATGATAAAATGGGCTGTGTGCCCCAGGACGGTGCCTCAGGATTTCTCCCACTTTTATTTTAAAAATAGCTTTCAAATTTTAAAACAGCATTGGAAAAAGTTATGAAAAAAACTCCCAGTGCCCTGCATGAGCATATGAGTGTTATGCTGTGAAGACAACCGAGGTGGCCTGCAAGGAAGGCGAAGCCCACAAGATGGCAGGGCCGCATCACGGCACACGGGGCCCCCGCCGCTGGCCGGGGAGCAGATGTCACTGCAAAAGGTGTTAGCTTCTTCTACAAAGGTAATTCTAAAAAGAAATGGGTAAAATATGCCCACTTTCACCTTGTCCTCAGACTGAGAACAAAGTAAAATAAATATACCGTGCTAGCTTGGGTAGAGTTTCCTTTCAGAAAGTGTGGGGGAAAAATGGAGGCTATAATACGCACACTCCTGGCATGTAAAGAAACGTCAGGGGCCTCCGCAGTGCCCTTTGGGAGCAGCTCTGGGGCACGCTGGATGGCTGGCTGGAGGCAGAAGCCATGCGTGTGATCGCACCGGGTGCTTTGGGGACAGCCTGCATCCCGTGTCAGGCAGGGCCATCACGAGACAGCGGGGCAGAGGGGTCGCATGGGGGTACGGGGAGGCAGTTGTATAGGGCAGTGCAGGGCAGGTGGGCAGTGGAACCTCATGCAGGACTGGGATGACTTGACCCTGAGCAGGACACAGAA
This sequence comes from Phalacrocorax carbo, assembly GCF_963921805.1. NCBI lineage: Eukaryota > Metazoa > Chordata > Aves > Suliformes > Phalacrocoracidae > Phalacrocorax > Phalacrocorax carbo. The sequence goes on along the minus strand of NC_087515.1, from coordinate 78,968,844 downwards.
GATTTGTGTTTTTAATATACAACCACTCAATTATTACTTCGTTTTGGTTTTGGGAAGTGAGGGCTTCCCTGGAAGTGGGGTTGCCTAATAGTCAGGTAAATATAGTATTTAACATCACTTGATCCTGTCCCAGCCTCCCCTCCACAGCCAGATTCTGCCTTGCAATGGCTCCACCAAAATCCTCCCAGCCACACCGCCACGCAGGACCCCTCGGTGTGGGGTACGAGGCACGTGTGCTCCTGCGTGAAGCAACAGGCAGGCCCCTGAAAGCATTTGGAAAGCTCAGGGCTTCTGCATGGCTACCTCGTGACTTCTCAGGCAGGCATATCCCTACCTGGATGGCTGTCTCCAGCCTACCCTTTTTAGCAAGTTGGCTTGGTGCTGGGAGGCCTTCTCCACCCTGGAGTGCAGGAGCTCTTTGGAGGAGTCACTGCTGCCCCTGCATGTGGGGTCTCTTTGGCAAGTGGATCTGGTGAGTAGTGCCATCCATGCTTGGGATTTTATTTAATTCTGGGGTGCTCACTGCACACAGAAGTCACCTTACGAGGTAAAGGGAATCACCCAACTTCAGGTGCAGCTGTGAATTACCCAGCTTCAAGGGCAGCTGCGATGAAAAGTTGCTCTCAGTGAAGAAATCTCCTTGGTGCCATGTGTTTTATTAATCTGCTGGGATCCTGACATTGCTTTCAAAAAATGACAACACCTGGAACAGATTTGGAGTTGATACAGCCCCGTTTCCTCCCCCAGTAGTACAAGCCAGTGCCCTTCCAACTGGGAGGGCCTGAACAAGCCTGAAACCCCAGTGCTCTGAGATCCAGAGCGCTCATAGGATTTGGTTTACAGTGGACTCCTCAAAGAAAACCCCATGACTATGCCTCTATAAAAAGAGATGGCCCTTGCTTGGGCTTGCTGTGGTAAGAGCTTCAGGAAGCTCCCCAGTCCTGTTCTGCCACCCCTTCATCACCACAGTCTCTCCACTCCTCTTCCTCCCACGTGGTTCAGCTTGCAGCAATCCTCTCCATTGCCAGTAACCTGAGGAGAACGTGCAGGCTGTATCTTCTTCCAAAACATGGCCAAAGAAGCGAGGTAGATGATACCAAAGGAAGTGGGTCAACCTCTGTTTAACGTTTAATGCTTAGGTGGGGTTTATTTTTATTTTTTGATTTTTAAAAATTATTTTAAAAATGTGCACAGCTCTTGACTGCATGGGCTTCCCCGTGTGACTTCCCCTTCCAGGCTCATATCCTCTGTTGGCTGGTGCAAGCAGCTCCTTGTGCAGTCAGGTTCTGTTCTGACTCTCCCCATACAGAGCACAAGCAACCCACGTGGCATCCAATGAGCCAGGCATTTGAATGCTCAGTGTTGTGGCATATTTAAGTATGTTTTAGGCTGTATCTCTTAATCCTCAAGCTCTAGGAAATGCTAAATTCAAGTGGAAAATATAGATGAACTTGGTATGCATTGGCCTCTCTGTGGCTTGCCTAGAGGCAGAGATGATGTTGAGACTTTTTCAAGTCAAACTATTGTACAAACATGTTGAAGGGAGGCATGTAAGAGAAGCCTTTTTCAAGAAAACTGCACTCCTATAGAGAACCTGCTGGAACAGAAGGCTGGTAATATGTAGAAAAGCTGCCCCAGTATTTCAAGAAACAAGAAAGATGATCAGCCCAGCTAGAGCGAAGAAGAAACAAGGAGGAAAAAAACTCAGCTCCAATCAAACACACTAAGGCATAACCCTCTCTGCAGATCTCTTCTCATAAGGGTCCAAGCCCATGAGAGAACCTGCAATCAACGGATGCTGAAGTCTACTGAAGGAGCAAGCAGGCCATTAACGTAACAAGTCAATGAACTCTGATGGAGCTGACTTTTCTGGAAAATTAGCTGGATTGCCAAGGTAACCAAATCACAAAAGGACACAGAATACAATCAACACACGGAAAGGTACAGACATTTGCTGAGAAGTTCTATGGGCACGACAAAATCAAATGAAACTGGATGTCCTAGAAAACAGTTTTCACTTTCATCATGTCTCTTGGCTGGATTCCACGACATCACAGAAACATTTCTACAGGAATTGATTACTTCTCACATTCTGGGCCCTGGAGAGCTTCCCGCGCCACTCAAAATAGGTAGGTCTTCTTGAGTACTGGCTCAGAGGTGAGATGTAAGCCAGCTGGGCAAAGCCACCATCCTTCAATTACACATTACTATGCGTATGACTGAATCCTGTGATCAACAGGCTGAAAGGAAAGAGAGTAAAAGGACTAGCCACTTATTTTATCCACATTTAGCAGCAGGCTGTGCATATAAAACCAGATAAACCAGTGGGCAACAGTAAGCTAATCTGAGCCAGAGAGCAAAGGTAGATCTTTTCCTGACACTGAGAATAACCTTCATCTGGCCAGTGACTAAGCAAATGGATCCAAGCTACAGAGTGAGGTCAAAAGCAACATCTCCCCAGAGTTTTGACGAAGTTTTAGACTCAGGGGTTCAGTTCAGCCTAAACCATGGCTCCTTCAGATCCACACCTGAATGTTCCCCAAAGGCTGGGAATAGGCTGGATCAGCTCCTGCCTGGGTCTGTTTTCAGGTGCAATCTTTGCAGATAAGATCAGCCATTGTAGGACTTCACCTGTTGCCCCAGCTAAGCCATTTCCATCTCTCCAGCCACACTCTTATTCTTCTTACACTCTCTATACCTTCCTGGGCTGGAGCGTTTTGCTCGTGCAAATACCTCCACTACTTTCCCAAGGCATGTGGGTCTCTGGAAAAGTGCATGGAAGACTGCCTGCATTTCCTAAAAAAAAAAAATTTAAAAACATTTCTTGTTCTTAAAAAGTTGGGTCCCTCCCCCCATAAAAATAACCTCAGGACTCTCACTTACTATTTGGAGAACAGGCAAGTCCGAAGCTCAAGATGAAATTACAACAAACAAAAAAGAAACTACTTATCTGAGCTGTCATGTGTGCTGCTGAGCACCACGGATTTTTACTCAAGCTCTCCTCAGATGAAAGAGACTGACACCAATCTGTACAGAGTGCTTGTGGACTGGAGAAAGATCGGTCTTGCAAAGGGTGTTGCGAATATGTTAGTAAAGCCCTGAGTGGGTGAAAGACTCAGTCCTTGCAGAAACAGAGGGCACATCAGTGTGCCAGCGATGGGGCTGTGATTTTGATTCTTTCCTTTGCTTTCTCCTCACCGCTGTTTTTCTCAGTCTCTCAGAGTTAAGGACAGATGGGAACCATTAGATATTTGTGGCTCCTTTGGGAACTGTTAGTCAGGCCTCTTGTATATCACAGCCCTTCAAACCTCACCTGCTTACCTTGCCTGAGACTTGACTACAGCGTCACTCACGCTTTTAACTGTGGTTAGAGCACATCCATCAGAAACATGCCCGTCTTGGCTCGGACACATCTGGAAAACACGCCAACTGCCCTGACAGCTTGTTACAGTGATTAATTACCTTCATTCCAATAAATCTGTGCCCAGTTTTTCATATGAATTTATCTGGTTTCAGCTTGCTGCTACACATTCCCATAATTTACTAGATTAAAGAGCCTTTCAGTACCTGGTATTTTTCTCCCAAGGAAGTTCCTCCGCCATCATAATCAATTCCCTGCTCAGTCTTTTTTGATAAGCTAGAGAGAGCGAGTGCTTCGTGTCTCCCATCGCAAAGCATTTTCTTCAGGCTCTGAATCATTTTGTGTGGCTCTAATGTTCCACTACCCATTTTTCAACATCAATTTAAAACACACAAGCCATCCCAGTGCTGGTCTCACGAATACAGTACTTGCTCATATCCAGTTGCATATCCCTTAGGACTCTTAAAAAAAAAAAAAAAGAAATCTATTCAGAGGCTGAGGCAGATGCAAGCCGGCTTCCTTCTGGCTGGCATTTGGAGCAACCGAAAAACAGCCATCAGTCACCTCTGCTGGCGCTGCCATCTCAGCAGGTAAAGAGAAAGCATGACAAGGCTGTCTCCCTGCTTGTCCACTGTGATGTGATTCAACGTTGGAAAGCAAGGCTGCCCCTGCGCAGGGTACCTGCTCTGAGTGCAGATTGCCCCGGGCGCACCCAGACCACATCCATAGGGATAAACTCACCAATGGGCACAGAGCAGCTGTCTCCAGGCTGTTAAACCCTCTTTACTCATGAAAGTAGAGTGGCTGCAGCCAGACTTTTTATGTCCTTGCCTGGGAATTGTTTGGGAAAGTGCTAGAAGCCTGGGCCAGCACTGTGCCAGGCACCATTTGCAGTCTCGCCATGGATGCAGCTGAGCTCCAGTACCTGGAAGTGCTCCCCACTGCTGCTCCCTTTACCACAACGCCATCTTAACAGAACCAGCCTCAAAGGAGGGAGAAGGATGAAGTGACTCCCTTGTTTTGTCCTTACGAACCCTCCTTCCTAACAGGTCAGCAGGCTTCAGATCAGAGAGGCAGCAACAGGCTGGGGCATCCTTTTCCTACCCAGTGGTGGTCTAAGTGCTCACACTGGCACTGGAGAGCCAAGATTTCCATTGCAGCAGCGCCTCCAGCAGGCACATCAGGCCTCTCAGTGCAGCAGTCTCAGCAAGAGAAAGAACACAGGAAGAAAAGGCAAGAAATAAAGACGAAAAGGCAATAAAGGCACTTTTGCATAAGCTTAGAGAGGAAGGCTTGCATCTGTGGTCTTGCATCACCGTGCAGCTGGGACCAAACCTGGGCTGGCAACCTCATATGGGCTGATGCTTTAGCCCTGGGGGGTCCCTGAGCTGCCCATCCTGCATCAAACATCCACCCAGCACCAGCACCCTGAAGACTTATCACAGCAGCATTTGTCCTGCTGTCACTTGTCAGAGTTCAAACAGCAGTCACCCAGGTATCCAATACCAACAAAGCTGGTGGCACCTCACACCCCTTATAGGTAGATGAGGCCTCCAGGCTGAGCCTAAATGCCACTTTTTCTACCATTCCAGGGTTCTCAGATCAGGAAGTTGAGGGAAAAGTGATTTGAGGAAAAGATACCGACCCCCCCCATCTCAACAGAAGAGAACAAAAATACTTGATGACTAATATTTTATTAGATTTTGACTAGAACAATAGAAATTTCTGTATTTCCACACAGTTTCCCCCTTTCTTATATTCTGTCAGTGGCAGAAAATGTTGAATCACTAATCTGGAGCTTTAAAAAAAAAAAAAAAGTATTTCACATGCAGAAGAAACATATCTTACATCATTTCATGCTTCCTGCTCTGCTCTCTGGTGCCACGTTCCTCATTTTCAGGCTGTTTTAAAGGTCAGCTTCACAGAATAAATCCTGACCTCAGACATGGGAAATATGCTGCCTCATCACTCCAGGATCTTTTCTCACATGATTAGTCCCAACATTCCTGCAAGTAGAACAGTCCCCATCACCACTGCTGCAGCCAAAAGAAAAAACAAAACCCCCACCAACAAAAAACAAAAAAACACACACAAAAAACCCCCCAAAAGGCAAGATATCTTTTCTTTTTCTTTCCATTCCCCAAGTTCACCACCATCACAGCCTCATTTTGTAGGCTGGGGGCTACTTGAACAGTGTAATGCTATTGCCATCTATGGGCAAGGAATAGTCTTACCAACCATACTTAAAGTCAGAATACATACCTAAACTGACAACTACTCTCAGGAAAGTTTTAAAGAACTTTAAAGATAATATTATTTAAGATTTTTCAAGGGCTAAATAATAGGATCTGGATAAAATTTATACCCAGACAGCAATTACTTCTTATGGTATTTGTCTTACTCCTAATTATGTATTCATTCAACTGCCTTCATTTTGCCTGAAGAATTTTATTTTGATGCTATAATTTGAGCAGGGCGGAGAGGTCACGTTAAGGTGTCGATCCAGAAGAAGCATGCATACTCCATATGTTTTAAATGAAAGACCTGAATGTATTTTAAATTATTACTATCGATTATCCAATGTTTAACGAATTATGGAAGGCACAACAGTGATGAACAAGCTTCAGTGCTACGGGAAAGCTGAAGATTAATTTACTTGCTTAATAACTCCTCTAAAAATGTAAGATTTCAACCCTAGTAAAAGAACGAGTCAATTAATCTACTGGTTATAAATGACAAATATATACTGACAAAATAGTTTGACTGAAGTATAAAAGTTACTGTGAACTCTTTTTAGCTTGCCTACGCCTCTAAAAGAATCTGGCTCTTTTTCAGTAACCTAGTGAACCATGTTCGTATGAAAAATTTTTTGTCAGCATCTGAAAGAAATACAAAGCAAAACTGAAGCTCCCACTCACTGGGAGACTCTACAAATGACATTAAAAAGAAAGCACAACAACACAGCAAGATGAAAAATGGGTTTTCTGTTAAATTGTAACTAGCCAGACAGTTATGCTGCTCTCGGGTTCATGATAAAGGCATAAAGATTGCCTCCCATGCCTGCAGAGCTCATTGCCAGGTGGCACAGACCATGCGTGGTTAACTTGCCAGCCTTGGCCTCTTCTTGGTCACTGCTAACGCAGCGAAGGGAAAATGACCAGGCCCTGAGAGCAAAGATTGCCCACAGCTTGTCACTCAGGGAGGGAAAAAAAAAGAAAAAAAAAAAAAAAAAAAAGAGAGAGCAGCTAATGCATCAGACCATCTCAGTCCCTTGCCAGAGTGCCAGAGGAAGGGCACTGTAAGACTGAACCTCGTGGAAGTCGTAGGAAAAGAACCAAAGCACAAAGTCCTCTTCTAATGAAGTCAGAACAAAAACATTTGGATAGGATTTCTGGAAGAAAGAGCCAGAGGTGTTTGTGAATAAGCACAAGAATAGGCACTTCCAGTGACTGCAGAACTATAAACAAAAGCACTTTTGTGCACTCCCGGATTACTTGCTCTTATTTTCTCTTTCAGTCACATGCTTATGTGGGCCTGTACTCTTTGAAAACATGATTCATTAAGATGCTTTAAATCGCAAATATTGTACTATTAATATTGACTTTAACTTTCCTCTTACTTAGTATAATTTGTTTCATAACTGTATCTCTTACGTGACCAAATGCCCACTGAACCCTTTAAAAGTTTTTGTTAATACGTGCACTATATTTCCAAAGCATTTCAGATGTATGGGCTTCCCCACCTCCTCATCACTGTTTCATTGGTTCAGGGACATCCCCTTCTTCTCAGCAGATTGAAACATCCAGTAATCTGAAACAGATTTGGTGATCCTATAGCATTAAATCATGCCTTGTGATGCTTTATTCCTGCTCCAAAAGACTTTATGCATTAGCAGGTACATAAAATTGCACCAGAGACTGAATACATATTGAAAAGTAATAAATGATTCCATATGGTCTTAATTTTTCAAAGCAGTGCACCACTGTTTTGAAGTAATAGTGTTTAATTTTCCTGTTAGGAAGACTTTAAAATAGCCCTTCTAACCCACAGATAGGGGAACACTCTCACTTCAGATATTCTCCCCAGCTGAGAGATTTGGGTGCACCAACAATTTTCACAGTCAAATGGTGTCCTTGGTTAGCTAGCTAGCTAGCAAGGGTACAATTAGCCAAGGCAGTTAATTTCTTCCTTTTATTCAAAAAAGCTTGTGTCATCATTACTGTGAAGACACAGGTCACAAAGCCTCTGTGAGCAAACTGAATAGCATACGTTCCTCTTTAAGCTTCACGTACTTGAACATCTGTCAGACCTCAGCTACAGTTCCTCCCCAGTTATCCCTGTTTACTTCCAACGAAAAAAATCCATTTTGGTAAAACAAGGCTCATAATACCCCGACTAGATATATTTTAAGTTTAACATGCCTATTAGGAAGAGTAGCTACCGTATTTAGAAACAGACTCTTCAGCAGATCAGTTCTCGGCATGCATTCAATTATGAGTGCTCACTGAAATGGTACCCCCAAAAAGTAATTAAAAGAATAAAATCAGGTCTCACTCTGTCATTGGCTCTCCACAGGTAAAACAGCAGTGAACAACTTAAGACAGACACCTCTAACACAGCTGTTTGCTAGACCGAAGAAAATTATTTTGCAGGGAAGGAGAGGGTGCGCGTGAATGGAAGAATCCAACTTTTCAGATTCCAGGAGGAGTTTACAGGGCGGTTAGCTATAACTGCATGCCCCAAGCATGTTTAAGTGACATTCACATGAGCTGCAAGGAATGCAAGGCCTTTAACACCAGAAGCAGGAACAGGGCTGAACTGAGGCATTAAAGTTCAGAACTGCCCTCCCAAAAGCTCCTGCTCAACTCACGCCTAATCCTGGAGGCTCTGGAGTCCTATTTTTAGGCTTTCAGCATCCCAAGATACAGGACATTCTGCTTTTCGCATACACGGAACCACCCCACGTTAGGCAGCCCCATGCCTCTCTTCCCCCTGAGCCCAGCACTGGAATTCAGAGCTCAGACACGTCTCCATGCAAGATGAGACCCACAGCTCCGGCTGCACAGCCTGCTCAGAGTACATCCAACACGTACCAGCGGACTCCAGCTCCTTACAGGACAGTGCTGTGATGGCTCTTCCCAGAAGGGACAACAGGTAGGAGGTGCCTGTCGCTATCCCATCGCTCGCTGCACTGTGTCTCAGTCACTCAGAAAATGTGACCCCCTTCCCATTCCTTCAGCTTGATGCAGCTCCTGAGTCAGCAGCCACCCAGTTCCTCCAGGGTGGGAGAGAGAACCAGCTGCAAATGCTTATCATCGACTTCCCCACCATGTGCTGAGCCACTGACTGCTTTTGCTTAACACTTCACCAGCTTCTTTGAACCCTTTCTCAACTCCCCAGGGGGAACTTCCTTCCTGCTGTGTGCCTTGCAGTGCCCCCCACGCCAGGAGACCCAAGGTCACAATGTCTCCCCACTTCTGCCAGATGGGGTTCAGATGCCTGGCTCTGACCTTCCTGAAGAGTATCTTACCCGGGGGGTGGGCTAGCCTAACACGCACTCCATTTTCAACCAGCCTGTCGAACCCGTACTGCTGCCTGGGGGAAAGGGTGGGGATTCAGGATTCATGGGAGCAATCAAGGAGAGGCCATGACCTAGCAATAATAACATTGCCACGGGGAAGGGAAGGGAACAGCCTTGGATTTCAGTCCCCTTTTCCAAGTCTGCTCCTGTACTTTACATCGAACATTTGTCAGAGGACAAAACTCAAGAGTTCTGGGAAAAGGACTGTGAGCCACATCTCCAGCTCCTGAGCAAGTGCTCTGATCACTGGAGATACAGAATAACAGTGGGAGGTACTCGGACATCTTCCTCCAGGGGACACATACAGGAGAAAATAATTAATTCTTTGAAATAGGGTGTACGTAGGCACCTGCTCTCAAAAGGCCAAGCCAGGCTGGGAGCCTCGGCAAAGGGAAATCCTTTCCAGCAACCCTCATTCTCTTCACCTGGTCCCCGATTAAAACCTCAGCTATACAAGTGAGCCTTATGCTTACAGGTAGAGGGAAGCAGGACTGTGAAAGGTGGTTATTTTAGGGCTGTGGTGGGTAAGCATCGCTACAACGAAGCAAAGGTCGAGGCTCCATCTCTCTGCACAGCACCGGGCAGACAGCACAGCCACCTTTTTTGTCGCACGAAGACAACCGGCAATGCCACAGTTTCAGAGGTGTAGCTTTCAGGTGTCCCTGTCGGCGCCCTACCTCAGCACCCTGGATCCCAGCGCCCGGTCCCCTTCTCTCGCACCTCACGCAGGCCTCGGCAGCCTCGGGCAGGGCTGCCGGTCCCCCCAGAGGGGGCTTCGCCTCAGCTGCGAGGCAAGGGGAACCGAGAGATCCCTTTCCCCGACCCTCCGTGCAGCCGCGGCTTCTGGTTGAAGGTAGTTTTTAGCGCAGGGGCCGCGGTACCTTCAGGAAAGGCTTTTCTCCTTTGGCTGAGCGAAGGGGCAGCTTCACGCCATGGGGCCCGGGCAGGGCCTGGCCACCGGCCCTCACCCCGGGCCAGCCCGGCGGCCAGGCGCGCAGCAGGCCCGGCGCCCAGCCAGCCCGCCCGGACCGCCGCCGCCCGGGAGCGGACCCGGCCAAGCCCGCCCAAAGCCATCGGGGGACCGGGACCACCCCTCCCCCCGCCTCGCACCCCCTCCCCGCGCCGCATTTTACTCGATTGTTTATTATTTTCTAGTGGGCGGTGGCGGGGTGGAGGCGCCGACCAATGAAAAGCGCCTCTGCCCTGACGGGCGAGAGGGGCCAGCCAATAGTCGGCGAGGGCGGGCCCCGGCGGTCACGCGCGGCTCTAGAGCATGACATCATCTGTTTGCACGGCGCAGCCTAGCTTGGTGCGGGCGGGGCGGGGCGGGGCGGGGCGGGGGCGAGGGGGCGGGGGCGTCGGGAGGGGGCGGGGCTGCGGCGAGGGGGAGGGGCGGGGGCGGGCAGTCGCCGCGGCGGGAGCGGCGGTCGCGGCCTGGCCCTCCGGTCGTCTCGCCTTGATGCTGCTGACGGCGGCGGGGCGTCGGTGAGCCCCGGCCGGCCAGGAGGCCCTCCGAGCGGCGAGGCGCCCCGTCTTGTCCCGTCCTAACAGGCGGGGAGCAGCCGCCGACCGTTGGGCTCGCGGAGTGCGGGCGCCCAACCGCCGGTTTGAACCCCCCTCCCCCCCGACCCCTGCGCTGAGGTAACCCCGCCGCGGGTCCTCGGGCGGGGCCGCTGCCCCCCGGGCTGTGGGCAAAGGAGGAGGGTGTTAAATTTTAATAATGGAGTAATTAAGAGATAAGTGGGTATAGTTAAGCCCGTATGGGGTAACCGAGACGGGTTAAGTGACATGCCCGGGTTGCACAACGAGTCAGTGGCGGGGCAGAGCGGCGTTTTGCTCTGCTCCAGCTCCGGAGCCAAGCGGGAAAGCTGTCTGTCTGTCTGTGTGCCTGCCTGCCTGTCTGCCTGTCTGTCTTAACACGTGTTGGAGAGGTCGGTTCGTGGAGGTGTCCTGATGGGGCAGGAGGCAAGGGGAGGTGATTAAATGTCTCCTTGAATCCTTAACCGAAGCTGCTGTTCTGAGGATTAAATCCTTTTGTATCATCTAAGCCAAACGTAATAATAAAAAGATGGAGTTTCTTGCCAGATCTTAGCAGTTTGACTCTTTTCACCCTAATGATAATGAGTTGATAACTGCACGTACTCCCAAGTATTCAAAAATTATGATGCAAGTTTTTGAGTAGCATAATATAAACTTAAAAAACAGGTTTAAAAAGATTTAAAAATATGCAACTAGGGTTTCCCCCCCCCACTTTCTTCCTGGCCCTGAAAGCATACTTGGGTCACATCCATGGAGCATCAGGAACTTGGCTATTGGTTCAAAATGGAAGCTGAGGTGATACTTCAATGGGACTTTAAGAACAGGGATTTCAGAAAAACACCAATATTTCAGGACTCATAAGTAAAGCTGAGAAAGCTGGCAACACCACTATGTGCTATTTGTGGTTGTTAGCAAGTGCACGAAACACTGTTAGAAACCTACTTTTCTCTGCCTAAGAGGGGCAGCTTTTTGGTGGGCCTTGGCAATGCAGCTTCAGCAGAGATGAGGCCACTTTAATGACAACTTGAGGCTATAGGGTTCAATTTTCCCACTTCCTCAGCTTCACAGCTCCTTACTCAGCCAGGTTTTTTGAGGTTTCATTGTCAACATTGTTTCTTCCAGAAGGGTGATCCTGTCTTTTAATGTGGATGGCTGCAGTCACCGAGCTCCACACAGTGCAGAAACAGGCCCAGAATTCCTCCGGGTGCTCACGTTTAGGTGTATGCCGAGCTGAATGCTTCCAGCCTTAGCTTTTGGTCCCCCAAACTGTAGAGATCACTTGAGGAAAGAGTTCTTCTCTGCATAGTAGTAATGTCACTGTTTCCTTCTGCTACTGTACTTCTCTTCTTTCCCCTCCCCTCTCTTACAGTGGTCAGTCAGCCAGTTCACAGGCTGAAGTCCAACTTCAATCGATCTTTAAATTGCTGTTCGTCACTTTGAGGAAAATTTTATAGTCAGAACTCTGTAGCCGTCTTTGGCAAACCTTTCATGTCTCCATGGAACGATTTGGACCCTTGCTCTGCGTCTATCTGCCAGTCAGCCAATCTCCCTGTAATAACTGTGGAACCCATTAGCCAGTTTTAGCCAAATTGGGCAGAAAGGTTAAAGTCTCAAAGTATGAAGTTGGCTGGCTTATAGACGACATTTCTTTCTAATCAGCACACAGGTTGCTCTGAATCAGTCACAAAACCTACTGCCCTTTGCCCAGCCTGTGTTTAAAGGATGTAGTAGGGGACTGTGGGAAGAACAAAAAAATGCACTGAGGGAGCCGCGGGCTCACGGGCTGGGCGGGAGGGGGAGACGGGGCAGTGCCCACGAGCCTCTCAGAGACCAGGCTGCAGGTGGCTTACCCATCATACACCTGTTTATGTGAAGTCCATGTAGACAATGCCGCCGTTGTTTAATGTAACTGCAATATAACATCGTTTTATTGAGCGGCAGTACACTTTATGGTAGATTTCTGTAATGATGTAATGATGAGAAGTTCCAGGCCCCCCACCCCCCCCATGCAGCCTTAGCTCCAACAGTGCTTCTGCAGTAAGAGAGGTAAAGCCAGTAACGTGACCTGCACTTTTCTAGCTACCAGCCTGGGAGGACGCAGGTTATGGCAGAGCGAAGGATGGAATGCACCTGGGTTAGCCCCGTGAACTGGTGGTACGCTCTTACCTTACAGGAAGGTGATGCTCTGAATTGACAAAATGGAAGAATGAGAATGAAAACTGAGCCGATGGTAGCCTGCTGTAGCTGAATGTAGCAGCTCAAAAGAGTTATCTCAATGCAAAAATCACATATGAGGATTCCCACCCAGGGTGCTGTCATACGAACGTTAACTTTCCCCAAAGCAGTATGCTGCGGGTCTTGCACAGTCCACGTATGGCTGAGGTTGCCCACAGAGGTGACTTGGAGCCGCAAAGGAACCGTGACCCCACCGGATGCGTATAATCGGGTACCGTGATGGGTACGCATCTTCGCAGTATGGGCTTGAGCAGGGGTAGGAGATGAAAGGAGATGCAGAGGAAGACGCAGCGCTCCCATGGAACACTCGCAGTCTAAGTAGGCACAATGAGTGAGCGAGGCTTTCAGATGGCCTCAGGGCTGGCCTAGCTTTATTCCTGTTGAAGTCAGTGATAAAACTCCCATAAACTGAGCCTTTTTGAAAAACCCACCCTTGGGGCATTGAAGTACTTAAAGGAAGAAGACTGGAAATTGTGCAGGCTTTAGATCAATTTTGATCAGTTTTTATATGTATTTCAGTGGGCCCAGCCACAGAACAGCAGTAAGAAGGGCTCCTCTGTCTTTCTGTTTTGTGCATGCACGTTTGGTGAGTAAAATGTGTAGGAACAATTACACTGTGGTTTTAATTCTGCCTCTGAACTGCAATATCATGGGCACACACGTGCTGTGCGGAGCTGTGAAGAACTGGTACCGTGACTTGTGTGACAACAGCTGTACAGCTGGTATACCAGTGAATTCTGAAGAGGGCAGATAATCTTGCCGTATAGGTCTGGAGCTGGCACTCAGGAGATCCAGTTTTATTTCTCAGTTCTGACATGGGCTTCCTGTATGACCTCAGCACAGTCACATAATTGCTCGGTGCCTCAGTCCATCATCTCTTTAATAGGGTTACTACTTATTTCCTTTCTCCCGCCCTGGCCTGCCTTACTTAGACTGCAATTCTGCCGGGGAGTGGAGCATTGCTTACCACATGCAGGGCCTTCGCTCAGTACAATGAGATCTAATGGCAATGCCTGTACAGTAATGCAATGCCAATTAAATAAATAAATGAAGACGATAATATCATTTAGGACTAGATTTGCAGCTTGAAATCCAGCCCAAGGTCAAAGTGCTGTGCTTCCCTGGAACATCAGGACCTAAGGAAGTGCTCCACAAAGAGGTTTCTGCACTGGTCAAAATCAGCCCCAAGCAGCAGCAGGTTTTGGGAAAGGGCTGAGCGTCAGTCACAGTTTTGCAGCTGGCCTTCTCCAGCTAACCGCTGAAAGCCACGAGTAGAGGCTCCTCGGACACACGATGTTGGTCTAAGCGTCTTCTCATTGTGCACGGCCTTGTCTGATCTCGGTTCCTGACTCTTCAATGCTTCTGCGCTCTCCTCCCTGACCAACTGCTAAATCGTACACGTGAATGCCAGTATTGCAACTGCAGAGTAGCTGGTGTCTTTCTGAGCTGCCTTGCATTCCTGTGAGGGGCCACGCTACAACAAAAGCCATGGCTGGGCACGAAACGTCGTGACCCAAAATGGAGCTGCAGTGAAAATTATTTCCATTACTCGAACCTGCATTCATTCTGAATAATTCAGTGCCTCCTACTATATTTAGATAACTGAGGATTAATTGTATGCATGCTGAAATGCTGTCCCTTGTAATAAAATCACACCGAACTATTCCTAACTTGAGTGCCACTTGAATTTGAAACCTAACTAGACCCTGAGGGCCTTAGCCCTTACTTAGCAGGACGTGTAAGGCATGCAGCATGAGGGCCTTGCTGTTTTCTAATCAAACCAAATGATTTTCAAATTTCCTTGCTTCTCTATAATGCTAAATAAATTTGGAATAATCGAATTTGTCTGCTAATTCTACCTAGCAATGCTTCAGAAACACACCTACTTCTCAGTGCACGCAGTTGTCTGTGTCTGGTGTGGAAGACAACACTATTTTTGTGCTAAATCTAGTCAATAGTTTAAGTCGGTACAAAGCTAGGTGAGAACTGATGCATACACATTGCTATGTAATGTTATAACTACATCTATATTAATAGCTCTATATTCCTTGGCTTTGTGGGTCACCCCTTTATCCAACCCATAATTAACTACGTCTTCAAGTGAGCTACTTTGGAGGGCTCTCTGCCAGGGCACGGCCTACGACGGGGAAGGACAGCAGGATTACATTCACATGCGGACACGTCTGAACCTGCTCCCCATCACCCACAGGCAGAATGGAAGTTTTCAAAAAATGACAAAATTGGACTCCGAATTTAAAGTTTACCAGAATTAACTTGTGCACCAATAATTTATGACCAGCAGAAACAAGTCGAGAAGGAAATAGTGCACTATCGCTCCACCGTGACTGGCGGCCAGAGCTGGCTCCGTGGTGAGGCAAAGGCTGAAGCGCTGCTCCCCCCTGGCCGGGTGGGCCCGGCAGGGATCGGGGCATGGAAAAGCGCGACGGCCTCCTTTAGCCGTTCGAGTTCTGACAAGCGCAGAGAGCCAGGGCTAGCGTAACCCTTGGGAAGAGACCCCGGACGCTCTGAGAGACTCGAGGGCTTCCCGCCGCCTTCCCGCGGCCCGGGCGGCGCCGTCGTCAGGATGCGGCCCGGCGGGGGACGCACGGCACCGGCGGGGAGGACATGCCGCTCCGGAGCGGAGGGAAGGCGAGCGGGCAGCCGCTCTCCCCGCCGGCTGCCAGCGGCCCCCGCAGCCCGACCAGCCCCGGCTGCTCGCCCCCGGCCCGGCCCGGCCCGGCCCGGCCTGGCCCGGCTCGGCGCTCCCGCCCCGTCGGGGCGGCCCCTCCGCGGTGCCCGCCCGCCCTCTACTCCGCCCGTGGGCGGGCCGTGCCGTGCCGTGCGGTTAGGTTGAGGCTCCCTGCGTGTGTCTATAACTTTGTGTTGCTGCCGGTGGTTGTTAGGGGGAGGGATGTGGAAGTCGGCGGCGAGCAGGGTGACAGGCTGCTCGGGCGGGCTGCGGCGGCGGCGGCAGGCTGGCGGGGCGCGGGCGGATCGCTTGCCTCTCGCCGGCTGCGAGCAGAGGGAGCGGGCGGTTTGCCGCTTTCCCCTCCTTCGCCTTTAAAGGGAAGGCTCCTCGGAGCTGAAGGCGCAGGAGCAGCAAGGAGCCATGCAGCAGCGCTGCTTCTTCCTCCTGTGAATTCGGATCTCGATTCCTGCCGGTGTGGAGGTGGCTGTTGATATCCCCCCCCCCCTCCCCGCCTCTCTCCCCTCCCGATGTGGCTCTCCCTGCCTCTTCTGCCTGCGCTTTTTAAATGACTTGAGTGAAGGGGGGAAAACTGTCAAGATGGCAGCAGCAGGAGCAAGGAGGTTATGAATGTGGTGTTGATGCTGGAACAAAACCTATTCTCTTTGGCAGCCCTAGGGAGGGCTTAAAGCTTCTGGACCTGTTGGAAGACTGGCGATTTGATTTGTTCCCGTTGTGTTTGCTTTTTCCCTGCGAGAAGAAGGATTTATTATTTTTGTTTTTAACCGAATAGCCCCCGAGGTCGCCTTCTCCCGCCCCCTGCTCCCTCGGCTGTGAGATTTTGGGGGGGGGGGGGGTTGCTTGAGTGTTTCTTGGGGGGCACCGCAAAGTGACACGCTTACGCTAGTGTGCAGCTGGATGTATGCGAAGACTTCGGCTCCCTTTAGGGGGTTCTGAAGAAGGAAAAAGTCTTCGGCGTAATCCGAAGGACCCCTCTCCCTGCCCTCCCGCCGAAGCAGGAGGCAAAGGACCACCACCCCTCCCCAAAAGGAAAGATATCTGCGGAAGCGACGAGGAGCGAGCTCGGAGGCGCCGGTGGCGGGCGGAGGGGGGTGTGTGTGTGTGAGGGGAGGGGGGGGTTGTCCTCTCCCGGCTGGATACAGCGCGGTTCCCGCTGGAGCTACTTCTGCATCCGCATGGAGTGAAACATAAACAAACGCACACAGGCAGCGCGGGAGCGGCTGCCGCTCGGCCGGCGCGGAGGGCAGCGCCGCGGGCACCTCCGGCACCGCCCGGCCGCTCCGGCTCCTAATCTGATTTTTTTTTTTTTCCTCCCTCCCTCCTTCCCTCCCTCCTTCCCCCCCATTGCCCCCCCCCCTCCGCTCCGGCGTGCGCACCGCCCGCGGGGAGCAGGGCTCGGGGTGCAGCGGAGAGCCTGCCAGCCCTTAGCGGAGAGCGGCATGCCCGCCCGGCGGCTCCCCGCCTGCTGCTAGGCTCCCGTCGGCACCGAGGAGGAGGCGGCGGCGGAGGAGGAGCAGGGTCGGCGGCCGCCCGCCCGCCCCGTCGCAGCGCCCCGCCGCAGCCGCCCGCGGGGGAGGCCAAGATGGCAGAGGCGTCGCCCCCCGCGCCGCTCTCGCCCCTGGACGTGGAGCTGGACCCCGAGTTTGAGCCGCAGAGCCGTCCCCGCTCCTGCACCTGGCCCCTGCAGAGGCCCGAGCTGCAGGCCAGCCCCGCCAAGCCCGCCGGCGAGCCGCCCGCCGACGCCGCCTCCATGATCCCCGAGGAGGAGGACGACGAGGAGGAGGGGGGCGGCTCGGCCATGGCCGTCGGCAGCGCAGCCCCCGCCGGCGGAGAAGCGGCAGCGGCGGCCACCGCCGTCCCGGAGGAGGCGGCGCGGCTGCTGGCCCCGCTGCCCGGGGGCGGCCCGGAGGGACCGAGCCTCTCGCCCGGGGGAGCGGCGGGCGGCGGGGGGCTGAGCGGGGGCCCGGCGGCGGCGGCGCCGAGGAAGTGCTCGTCGCGGCGCAACGCGTGGGGCAACCTCTCCTACGCCGACCTCATCACCCGCGCCATCGAGAGCTCTCCGGAGAAGCGCCTCACCCTCTCCCAGATCTACGACTGGATGGTCCGCTGCGTGCCCTACTTCAAGGACAAGGGCGACAGCAACAGCTCGGCCGGCTGGAAGGTGAGGAGGGGTCCCGGGGCCGCCCCGGCGGCCGGGCTGTCCCCGGGGGATGCGGCGGGGACGGGGGGTGCCGGCGGCTTCCCCCGACGGCGGCCGGGCGGCCGCGGCTGCTGGCCGTGCTGAGGGTCGCGCCGTCCCCTTGGCTATTTTTTCTTTTTAATATTTTTTTTAAAGGAGGGGGTACGAAAAGTTTTGTCTCTTTCCTGTTGCTGTGTGCAAGCGGTGTGGGCTCCCGACTCAGGGAGCAGGGGAGACGCCGGAGCGGAGCTCTCTGGTGCACAGGCACATAACCCGTGAAAGGAAAAGGGGTGGGGGGGTGGGGAAGATTTTTTTAAGGCTGGGGGTTTCTTTTGTTTTTTAAGTTAGAAGTACCTTCGGTGTAACTCGTCCTGGAAATAAGCAGAGTTGCTTTTATGCAGGGTCAGTCTGAGTTTCAAAGCTCAAATACAGAACGACTCTATTATTTGCTTCAAGAAATACCCCAGTGGTTTCCCACACGTTCCTCAAAGGCAATAGAGGGAAATTCGGGTCTTGACATTTCTTCATAAAGTTAATCAAAGCGTGGAGTTATTGGCTGCTCAGCCACGGGAACGCTTGGTTTGTGTTTCCTGCGGTGCCAGTGTATGAGGGCACTGTCTACTGATAAATCCTGTATATCCGAGCATTTTCTGTCCAGCATTGCGACAGTTAGCAACTAAGATCACTACCGTTTTAATAAGAGGGGGAAAAAAAAAAATCTGGTTTTGTGGCTTGTTTACATAGCGCGTGCGAAAGCACGTTGCAGGCAGGCAGGGTTTTGCTCTCAAAGGCAGAGTTTAATAAGGCCTACCAGGAGCCAGTGCTGCACATAAAGAGCACATTTCAAGTGATTTCCAGAACTGCTTTTTTTCTCCTCATTTTCCATGTCCATGTATTAATGTCTGTCAGACACGGAAATGTCATGGACTTGCGGCTATGCAGAAATGCAGGTGCTGCTTGGTGCCGATACTGTTTGCAGAGGGAAATCCCGGTACGGTTCAGTTGCTGCCGAGGGCTGATGCTGGCAGCACCCGAGACCGACTTTTTGAATGGGTGGCTGAAGGCGAATTTGCTGGGAAGTTTTATTGTGTTACAGAGAAATTAAATTTCCTCTTTGAATCTCTCTAGCTTTGGATCAGGGGATAACTTACAGTATACAAACCGGTCAGAAATACTGCGCGGATGGCAACATTTCTGGCAGTTTTCATCTCAGCAGCTCTGTCTCATATTTTGGTGCCTGAGCAGGACTTGCTGCTAGGAACTGAAGTACAGCTGTATGATTTTTACCTTCCAAATGGAGTACTGTAGAGGAAGCATTTCACTGACAGACTTGTCTCAGGCTGGGGAAAATGTAAACACAAAGTTTATCGGTGGCATAGCTAATTCAAGACGAGGCTTTTAAAAACACAGATCCTTTTTGCAGCTTTCGGGTCTGTATTAGGTGCTGAATTTTGATCTGACTTTACAAGTGCAACACGGAGCGTGATAAAGGGTTACATCTTCTGATGACAGCCCGTGCCTTCTTAAGTTGTTTGGTTTCACGCAGAAGCAGTGGCTTTAGATGTCAGCAGCTATGACAAATCCAGCCTTTTTATCTGATAGTTTGAATTTTCAGTAAATTTACAGACGCATTCAAACGAAGACTCACTGAACAATGGGGCTGATACTGTTTCGGCTCAATTTAGTGGCAAAACTCCCATTCGCTTCAGCAGAAGCAGGATCTGGGCCATAACACGAAGTGCTTACATTGATTAGTATGCTTAATACAGTCACAATTTTTCTGACAATTTATACTGTTAATTTGATATTGATTCCTTTGCTGAGCAGCATTAACTGGTACTTGGAGCTAATTAAAATGTTAAAAACTTGGATCCCTTGAGATTCCTCTGATATAATTTAGTTCAGAAGTTTCTCACAAGCCTTTAAGATGACCTTTCTCAGAAGATGCAAGCACACTGGTAGCAGAAAATTCTGCCTCTTTAATGACTGGGAGCTGTCTCTGGAAGTTAGGGTAAGGCGTCGGATCGCGTTAACGGTGGGTGCAGCTGTGCGTGGGTGGTAGGGGCACACTGAAAGGGGAAAAGGAGAGGTCAGGAGCTAATAATTTGCCAGGCATCCAAAACTGCAGGATTTAATTCCTTAGCAGGACTAGAGTTTCTTTTAATGTATGTATGCATATGCGTTCAGAAGAGGACTGTTTCAGAAGGGGACAATTTCAGTTTCTTGGCTGGAACGTAAATTAGTTTGTGCAGAGGCAACACTCTTAAATAGAGACTCCATCTTAGTCTCCCGATACTAAAACACATCATATGTTATTATCATCTTTGTTTCCCTCTCAGGTGATGAATGCAACTCTTCAGGAACTAATGTCAGCTTTTCACATCAGACTTTTTCGAATTGCTAGTTACACCGAGATTTTAAATGAACAGAAGATAGTTCTGTATCGGAAGGCTTTTATCTTAATTTAGAATATTTTTACACAGCTAAGTTCATCTTTGAAGGCAGCAAGCCCATTTAACAATATTCTGCTCTGGCACTGAGTGTGAAAATTGTCATTTTAAACAAAGGGAAGGAGAGAACTTGGTTGTATTATCTTATGTATTATTACATATGAAATATGAATACCATTGCCACTGAGATGAGCTGAGTACCATAATCTGTAAACATAGCTGGGATTATACTCCTCAAAACAATTATTTTAAGAGCTATAAATTAAAGTTACAACTATCACTTTTTTTCTCCTAGAGCATTAAAGCAGAAGTGAATATTTCAGATGTGGTTAGGAAGGCGTATATTATGTTTCCGCTAATTCAGATAAGGTTTGCCCAATACAACACCCCCCCCAAGTCGTCTTTGCTTCCCCCTCCCCCTGGCCCCGGTGGGATGTTAACTAACCTGATACTGCCTGACAGCTAACTAGGGCAGTAGTGTACAGTGCATCGCTGTAGAGCCGGCACGCTGCGGACTCTGTCGTGTGCCACGGGCAGCCTGGTTTGATGCAATCCCTACACTCCTAAATCACTGGGACGTGTTTAGGTGCATGCTTCAATATCTGCTACTGCGCTGAATACTTATGGAGGGTCAGTATTTCTATTTATCATCACTGGAGGGGGAAAAAGGTCTGAGGGTGAGCTGGTTTCACCTTTGTGAAATGCACTGTGCCGGGCGGCTGTTGTAAGTACTTCCACAGAGCTCCTTGCTGACCAGATCTACCCGTCTTCCCAAATTCAGGTATCCGTTACCCTGTCGATATCCTGCAGTCACAAAACTAATGTGCTGGCTTAAAAACCATATTTTTTCCCCAAAATATTTAGGATCCAGTAACTCACTTCACTCGATAATCTTGAAATAGAAAACTGAAACACCTCTGTGTCCGTGTATACAGTAGAGGTGCCTGGTTTCACTGTAGCTTGAGTACTTTCGTATCTCTTCCTATAATGTTATTTTGTAATTTCTTGCAGCACTAGCTTGTGAAACAGTCTTTTCTACATGAAGAGTACACTAGGGGGACTATTTTCCTCTTCGTTGAGTGGTATGGCAAGACTATGAATCTGGTCCTTTTCACACAGATACCAGCAATTCCCAAATTTAAATGCAGCTGATTTGCTTTGATTTGTTGTTTTTTTTATTTTTATATCGGAAGCCTATTTGTTTTACACCTGTTGCATTCATCTTCCTCATGAAAGATAAATACTAGCTGCTGGGATATTTACTTTGAAGGGGAGATTTCTGTAAACTTTGTACATGGACATTTCATCATTCCTTACCATGTTTTATTAACCAATATGTACTGAAGGGCTGCAGTCCCTTCAGCATAACAAACTCACAAGTCTCTAATTATTGAGACTTTAAAAGACTTGAGAAACTTGCCAGCGATGTAGACAGATGTCTAAATCTGTTAGCCAGATGCTGATATGCAGGATGTGTCGGACTTTTTTTATCTATTTGCAAAGGATGTGGGAAGGAAGCAACACCACTTTCTGTTCTTCTTATTTCTCCTTCCTTGCAGTAACACACAGCGTCTTTGTCAGGAGTGGCAGCGTGAAACTGGAGTTTCCATAAGTTTCTTTTTTTTTTTCTCTGCTGTCTTTTTTTCTCTTTTTTTAAACTATGTTTCCCAGTTAACTGCTAGCATGAATATTTTTTCCAGCCTTCTATTATATTCTTACTTTTTGTTTCCTAATTTTGAGCTGCCTTTTTCATCTGTACAGAAGGGTTTGGGTTACAAACTGTAGCCTGATTATTTTAAGTTTTGATCTTCCGAAGCGAGCACGGGTTTAAGCATGTGAATGGATCCTTGGGACTTCACTGGGATTACTTGCGTGCTTAACCTTACTGCTTAAGCATCTTACCTGATCAAAGCCTTACTACGTTGTGCTTTAACAAAATACTCAGTAACATTTGTAAGTGAATTTTGTGCTGAGCAGTGTAGAGAGATGTGTGGTTCCAGCCCCAAAGTCGAAGCCGCTAGATAACAAGCTTCTTGCATCAAAGAGGAGTATACTTTAGTATCAAAGTAACAAATGACTTTTTAAACTTTCCAGTGGAAACCATAGGTAGATATTAGCTCACATTATTATTTTATATCTGTAACGTACATCAAAGATCTCACTTTTCCCCAGCTCATGCAGGCAGGTGACAGCTATTAGAGGAGAGAGAGAGACACCAAGTAGCTCTCCCAGAATCATTGACATTGTTTGATCCACAGTGTGACAGTGAAGAGCACCTCCACTGAAGGACTTGTTAAATGCAGATACAGACACATTGCCTTGGTGAATGTCATCAGCTGCAAAGAGTCACAGGCTCTGATAAACTTAACTTTTGATGTGAATGGGAAACCTCCAGTGAATGGTGCCTGATAGTATCGCTGTCAGGTAGGCCTGCGTGGTACACACTGGAATCAGTGTTCCTCAGTTATTTAGAGACAGAAGATTACCTAAAACAGTCATCCGACATCGGTGTTGTCTGTCACAGGTTATTAGTGTCAATATTTGAGCATATTTAAAATAGGAAGCTTGAGAGTCAGAAGTTGGCACCTACACTTATCCGTGTGTTTGAAAGTGCACGGTTAATGCTAATAAAAATTAAATCACCTTAGAGGCTTTTATATCCGCTGTATTGTATTGGCTTGAACAAACACTGTCTGAGACTATCAGGCTGTGGAGGAGAGGTCCTGCCCCACGACACCCTGCTTCTGCTTGGTTTCGTCCTAGTAAAGCCAGTGGTGTCTTACACATGAGGCCATTTTGTATTCGGGTCATTTTGGTGGTGCTACACCACTTCGCTGCAGTCCTGGGAGATTAGGGGAGGCTGGGCACGTGCTGGTGCATTTAGAAAGGCGAGTGATTAGGGTTAGCCCAGTGGTTTTGTGAAAGCTCTTTGTGCTGAGTGGACAAAGTAGAAGCCTGGAGTCGGTGGCGTCCCTTGCAGAAGGCAGGCAGTGCTGGGGCGAGTCCAGCCCCCCCACACCTCCCTGCAGCGGCCAGGCTGTTTTCAGCCAGCTGTGTGGGGTGGATGGGGAGAATGTGTGAAATCACCCCAGAAAATTACGTTGGTGTGCTGGGTTCAAAGGGAAGCCGAAGGGATTGCCTTGGAGATAAGGGAAAGCTGAGGATAAACAGCCAAAGCATTTCTCTAGGTGGCAGCCTCCTAAAGGTGCCCTGCAAGATTTTGGCAGCCGGCTATTTTGCGTGGAAGTATGGAAAATCTTTTGTGAGGATTGTTTCTTATTTGCAATGCAGTTACAGTGGGTCTTAGCGTAGTGGCGGCTTGCCAAAGGAGAAACTGAAAGTGTTTCCTAATGCAAGTTGTTACTTAGACTAAAATCTTTGCATGCTCTTGTTTCTCTCCCGCTTTTTAAAAAGCCCTACTACTATCTCTGTCACAGAAAATGTGCCCAAGGGCAGGGTTATAAAATGGTAGCGTTAGTTTCTTCTGAAGGCACGAGGCCCTCTGCGTTTTGAGGCAGACTCTCTTTGGAGGAGGGTGAACTCTGAGCATCCTCCCACCGCTGTTTCATTCCCCCCACCATGAAAACCTGTGGTTCCCAAGTCAGCATTGGAAAGGGGCCACGGCCTTGCCAGGTCCTGGGGCAGGAGGCGCATCCAGGACCCACAGCACGTAGCGAGCATCCCGATAAAGGTCTGCCTGATAACACAGCGCTCGGGGAGCTGCAGGGTTTTTTGATGTGGCTTTTCTTGGGGCTGACAATCCATGCGTAGTGCAGTGGTTTGGGAGTAAAACAAAGTGTTCAAGTAATGTGCACAGTCATTCAGTTTTCGGTCGTGCTGGCTCAGCACACCATGAGTTAAGTAAAGATTATGCTTAACCTTTTATTTGCTCTTTTTTGTGCTTCTACAAACTTAGACTGTTCTCTTCTGTTACAATTTCCTGAGCATTGCCGCACACTAAGCTTGGAAAATGAGGTGCATTTGGCCAATTTATGGTCTGACATATGTTAATTAACATTAATTACCTGCTTGAATAGTCCATTTAGCACTTATTATTAAAAAGTGGCTTGTCTACAGAAGGGGATTTTCCTTCAGAGTGAGATGTTTTGTTCTAACTTGTTTCAGACAAAGTCAGGATGGGGTATCCCATGCTTCTCTGCACAGCTATACCAGTTTCCTGATGTTCCAGTTGTGTGTGTGGAATACCACTGCACCACTGACAGACACTAACTCCTTACCCGTGTGTTTTTTACATTTATTTGGCATTGGCTTAGCTTTCACAAGCAAACCAGCGAGTTTCCAAGCTGTTTTCATTAGCTGTGGGTACAGCTCTTGCTTCTCTGATTGAGGCAGCTGGGGAAAAAGCCGTGTTTCTCAGCTTGCCCAGGCACTGCAGGGAGATCTGGAGGCCTGCGGTGATGCGGCCCCAGCCCCTCTTTGGGGTGGAGGGATAGGAAAAGCTCAGGTGTGCAAGGCTGGAGGGGGTGCGCAGGAGTTGCTGGGGTGCACTGTGGTGTCCTGCAGGGAGGGCGTCTTCAGCTCTATGTGGCTGAGGATGATGGACTTTGAGGCTCCCGCAGCTGTTGCTCCACTGCTGGAGTGGAGCATGGTCTCCAACAACACCAGGCCATGTCTTGCTGTATTCATCAGCTACGTTATCTAAGTTATCTCCTGGGCAAGGGTTGTCACAGGTCATTGGTCTAAAATCTGTTAGATGAGGGGAGTAAAAAGCAGACGGTGCTCGTTCGATTTCCAAATATCAATATTAACAAAAAAAAAATCCATTCCTCAATTCTCCCTCCCCCAGTTCCTCATCCTGTCTTGGAAGACCCCAGGGATGTTATGTTGTACTTGACCTTCTCTGTCCTTCCCTTCGTAACACCAGCCGCGGGGGTTGCATGGTGCATGGGGTGTCCCTGTGGGAAATGGAGGGCTGGCTCGTAACTGCTGGGCATGTTGCAGAGTATAGCTCCATTTCGGTTGGGGATACTGTGTAGTGACTGATGAAGAGCAGTTTCAGGGCAGTGTAAGGAGTTGGGAACAAGCAAGTGATTGCGTTAGTGCTCTGCCTCATCCCTGTGGTGAAATAGCAAGGGAGCTGCCTTTCAGTGGGGCTGGAGAAGAGCATCGCTGGGTCACCATTGCTTTTTGCTGGAGTGGTTCCTCCTGATGCTGCGCCTAGCTGTGAGGTCCAGGAGGAGCCAGTCTTGCCCAGCAAAGCCAGAGTCCTTTCTCTGGGCCATCTCCCTCGCATGTTTACTCAAGGACTGATATGCTCGTAACACTGCTTTGCAGGGAATTTGAGGCAGGTCGGGAGTTAACAGCATTGGTGTCTTGTTAATAACTCTGTGTGTGTGCGTCCTACCTGGACTTTGCTTATTGGGGCAATTTTCTTTATCTGTACACTGCCGCCTATTAAAATAAAGGCTATTTAAATACTTCTACTGACATAAAACACCTTTGCAAGATTTCACTAACAGAGAAATGCCTTTCTGGTGATTTGTACTGGTAAAGAAATGCCTTGTGAAAATTGGCTCTTATAACAGACTTGTGCTAAAGAATTGAATGGATTCCTTGCTCAATCGTAACACGCTATGTACTTGAGAGCTGAATTATGAAATGCTGGGTTCTCACTTGAACATGTTTATTTGGCAAGGTATTCTTTTGCTTTTCTTTATTCTTTTTCCCCTGCTGGTGAAGTTGCCACTCGTTACGTGTAAAGGGATGGCAAGTGAGGTGCGCGCTGGGACAGGAGGGCAGAGGCAGCCTGTGGATCATCACCGGAGGGCTGGAGGAAGGTCCACTTGAAGTGAGGAGGATGGCGTGTGGCACCAACAGCTTGTCAGGGCCTTTGCAGCTTCTGCCTCCAGCTGTCCCGGAGAGCGCTGCCTGCCAGTTTTGGGGGGCAGGCGGCTGCTCACAGTGGGTGTGGGGCTCTGCCCATGCAATCTCTGGCTGCTGTCCACCTGAGTGCTGCTGGCGGTCAGGTGCGTTTCTGTGGGGTGAGTCACTGGATCATGCCACTTCAGTGTCCCTTCACCCACTGCCCGTGACAAGGCGAAGGGTGGGTCTGTGCTGATGTCTCCATGTCAAAATCCTGTTCAGAGCTCTGGAATGAGGGCAGGAGGCAGGAGCGCTGCCAAAGGTGCTGTTTTTCTCCTTTGACACCTGCCTCTAAGGCTGCCTTCACACTTTGTGTTGTGCTATGGGTCTGCCTGGAGGCTGCTTATAACCTAGCCCTCAGCCTCGCAGTGCCTTCAGGCTAGCCCACCTTCCCATCTTTGGCTTTCTGAGACCTTTGGCTCTCCCTAGGGAGCAGCGGAGGCCCAGGATTGTAACCAGTGGGTGGGCTGCAATCCTAGAAAAAAAGTTTTTGGTGGGTTTGCTGGATTCTGAGTCGCGTGAACAGAAAAGGGCGGGTCTGGGCTGGATGCCAGCACTTGGAGGGAGGTAACATCTGCTTATCCGGACCCCAGAGAAGTGGGTGGCAGCAGATAAGAAGGAAGGCTGATGAGGACAGAGAGTGTTCTGCTGGGGGAGGACAGATAGAGGAGCACCCAAACACATTGGCACATGTCCACCTGGGCTTCACTCTGCCTCCTGACTGCTACAGTTGCTCAGTCCAAAGCAATTCCTTGCATGCATGAAAACTGGTTTGCATGGATGCAGCCCAGTTCATGACAGTGCAACTTTCATGGGTACATGAAGTAAAGAGAGCAGGGTCTGACTCTTGTCCCTGCTAAAGGCCATGTTAAAGCAGCAGAGTGGGGCTCTCGTACGGTGCCGCAGCAGTGTGCATTTGCATTAATGTAAGTAAGACTCAAGCCAGCAATGCCTAAAATCCTGGTGGAAGCTGAGCCTGGACTCCCAGAGAGGACTGAGCATGACCAGGGAGTGTTAGTAATGGCGTTGCACTTAAGTAAACAAAGCTTTGTTTAAAAATGTATTAATTACCTAATAATACTCTAATACAAACTAGTCTCCTAGTCTAGACAGTCAGCACCTCTGACATTGTAGATGTTTTGCCCTTATAACTTAGTGTTTTCTCATGCTGTACCATGTTGGTTTCTGCATATTTTTTTTTTCCAAAATAGGATGAAGAAGAATAAATACATTAGTCTAGCCAAATCATTTTAAGATATGGCTTCCAGGGCCATATTTGCTTTATCTAGAATGTGGACTGAATTATCTTGATATATACTCCAGTTATGTGTCAGCACTCTTAGATCCTGCTGTATTTGATCTTTTTTTTCTCTCCATGCTAACTCTTCAAGCAGATATTTCAGCTCTCCTAACAAGACATGTTATAACCAAAGTTAGCCCCACATTCTGACATGAAATTTGCAGTGTAAATATACCTTAAAATGCGAGACTTAATCCAGATCAAAAGTTACTGACTGGGGGGGGTTGTGAAGTTAGACTGTGAACCCCTATCTTGTGTAAATATATGTGCTAGTACTTCATGGAGGATTTATCAGTTTCATATAAAAAGTTCTAGATATGCTTAGTACATAAATTTGGCATCTGATAAGTGAGAACAGCGCTCGACAAAGAATGTCTTTGTGTGAGACTCTCACAGGCTCCCACATTATCACCTTTTTTGCTGATTGGCTTTGCACTGAGAGCAGTGATGTGGTTTTCTGAAAGCCTATAACCTACTGTTTCTTCTGCAAAACTGCTCTGGACCTTAACTAATTATCAGAGGATGTTTTTTCCAGGAATTTGTAGCAGAAGGTGATGCCAGTTCGAGCCGTGTCCTGAGATGCTTGTAAGCTGAGACACATAGAGCTGCTGTCCCTGTTTTTGTGCAACACGATCTGTTGTGTTTAAAAGTTTCACTGTATGGGGGAACTCAAAACCATTTGTCTGAGATGTCAGGTTTCAGAGTGAATGGTGCTTCTTTAAGCATTCATCAAGACCTACAAAGGGAGGCTGATAGTATGATGCCTTTGTAGGAGAACGGCTTTGGCATCAAGGACGATGCTGCCACTGAGGAGCTGTAAAAACTCTGAAGCATTTTGTGAATCTTATGCAAGCACCTTCTGTGTTTGCGTAGCCTGAGCCATATATGTGGCCCAGAAAAATGGGCCACATCTAAAATCTTGGATTTTCAAATGGAAATCATGTCAGAGCTCTGCATGCATTGGGCCAGAGGTTTCCAGCCTAGTTTGTGTAGCAGCCAAAAGCTCCAGACCTGATGTTATTATTTTCATCATGGTGTTGACGGTGTAATTCTCGCTTCCCAAAGCACGTTGAGATGTATTTCTTGCTCCATTGCTCTTACAGCCTGGTTCATGCACGGCAAAAATACTTCTGATTAAAATGTACTGGAAGGTTTGCACACTTTGGGTAGGAGAGAAATCTTTTATGAGGAGCTGTTTTTCAGAAGACTCTGGGGAAGGGGGATGTGTGCTTAAGAAGGTATTTGAAAATCAATAGTGAGGCCATTTTACATGCAAAAAAAAATAGGGAAAGTGTGTAGGCCATGAGGTAGAGGCATAGGGGGCTGGGAGGAGGAAGGATTCTGTGAACTAGCAGTAAGGAGTAAATTAACCTGTTGTATGTTCATAGACATCTGATGTCTACTGGGCCTAGTGGGGTAGCTTGGAGCAGGTGGAAGAAGCATAATGTTTACCTAATTAGAAACATAAATAAAATCTTTCCAACATTTTTTTCTAAATTTAAAGCATTTGAAGCATATGTCAGACTTCTCACATCCAGGAAAGATCTCTAAAACCCTGCCATTCCCCAGGGAGGCTGTTTCTAGCTCGTCTTCTTCAGGGCTCTGCCAGGTAGCAAGTTCTCCTGGTTGGAGGATGGAGTGGGATGTGCATTAGCAGTTGGAGATGTTGAGGTTCTTCCTGAGCACATCTGTACTCCTCTTTAATCAGTGGGAAGAGGTCTGTCATTTGAGGTGATAGACCATGGAGTTGGAAAAACCAAAAAAGATTATCGTAGCTGCATTCATTGAAGATAGGATTTCACCTCTGTGTATTTATTGAGAAGTTGGTGATGGTGGGGAGCAGGGCCTGGGCTGCTGTACAGTGAGAGCAGTCTGGTATCTCCTGTGTATTTTAGACAAAGATGATACTAATTGCAAGAGAAGCTACTTAACTGCTTTGTATTATGCTGGAAATGAAGGGGGAATAACGCTCACTGAATGACCTATTTTGACTTTCTCAGTATAATATGTTTAATGTTGTAGTCTTTTGCTGGACAGTGAATTATAATTTTATCAAATCCTGCTGGAAATGAATATGTTGCTGGGCAAAATATTTTATCCTCACAGTTTTAACTGGAGAGTTACGTCTTGCTGCTTGACTCGGTGGCAGGAGTTTTCTCTTTCGGCTGGAAAGGTCTTTTGCTATGCAACACAGTGACAGCAGGTTTTTTTTAATACAAAATAGGGACCTGTCAGGAAGAATATAAAATAGGGCACTGAAGGAGTCTCATTTAGAAGGAGAAAGGGCATAAATCTCCACCTCTCTCTGCTGACAGAAGGCCAAAGTACAGCAGAAATGTTTCCCTGCTTGTAAAATGCTTGTCCTGATACTGGAGTTGTTGTTCAGTTAAAGGCACAGCTGTATCTAACCTCCTTACAAGTTTTTCAACATTATTTTTGGTATGTAACTGGATGTTACATAAGGGGATTCTTAGATGACGAAGCGCCTCCGTTAGGGTCTGCTCTGCTTATTGTGCCGTTACAGAAATTGTTTGCTGTTTTGGACCGGTGTCAGGCAGAATAATACTGAATAAGTCCCAGATGAATGTGGGTGGTGAAAAGAGAAAAATAACTTCAAATAAAGAGGGGTATTATCAACTGAGGAGCCAGTGTTGATCCTCTGGTTCTGAAAAATGGAAGCAGGAAAAATAGTCTTGTCTTGTCTTTTCTTTTTTTTAAAGATGGAACATCTTAGATGAAAAATCCATTCTGACCAGAGTTTGATACCCAACTTAAACTTGCAGCAAATTGGCATCAGTGCAGCAGTGCTGGGAAGTATTGAGAGGGAGAACAGAAGTACAAACAGGCCTCCAAAACTTGAGAGGATCCTCAGAGTCTTTGTCAATTTAGGACAACATGACCTGTAGCATCACTTGCAGCTGCTGTATCCAACAGTATAAATAGTGAAAAGAACACTGATTTGGGCAGGATAAAATGTTCATTTTGGGTTTTTCCAACAGCTGTGTCAGGACTTAACCCTGACAAAAGGTTCTCACGTGTCGTTTTTTATTCAGGCTTGTACTAAGCATGTGAAATGACAATGTTGTCTATCTGAAGAAAAAAAAAAGGAAAAAAAGTAGTAAATTGAGAAATAGCATAGATTTGGTGTCCCCTCAGCCTGAAGGAAAAACAGTTTGCTTCAACAGTATGATAGCAGTTGTTTGAGAAATTAAGTATGGATTTCCTTCAATTGTAGTTGAGTCATGACATCTTACTAAATTTATCCAGTCTTGGGTGCCTGGTTTCTGGTTTGACATTTTCATTGGATGATTGGTTGGTTGTGGGGGTTTGGTTGTTTTTTGTTGTTGTGTTTTGGTTGTTTTTTTTTTTTTAAATCTCTGCATGGTATGAGAGATGAGAGTTTCCTTATTTTCTGCAGGAAACTGTATCAGGTGTCGAACCCAATTCTTCCAGGTGGGTACAGGCATGTGGGGGGCAGAAGTTTTCTCCCTAGAAGCACCATGATACAGTGGGTGGGTTTGAGCAGTGCCAGTGATGGGTCTTTCCCATTTTCCTGGAGCAGAAAGGGAGTAAGAAAGTTGGATTTTGCATGGCTTGACCATTAGCTGCAGAACGCTTGAGTATCTCTGTGGATAGTTCTTACTGTTCAGTGAAGTGCCAAGCAGAAGTACTAAATAAGAGCATACTTGATT
Organism: Phalacrocorax carbo; assembly: GCF_963921805.1. Classification (NCBI taxonomy): domain Eukaryota; kingdom Metazoa; phylum Chordata; class Aves; order Suliformes; family Phalacrocoracidae; genus Phalacrocorax; species Phalacrocorax carbo. Next base: position 78,937,917 of record NC_087515.1, on the reverse strand, counting down.
TATACGAAAATCTACACTGAAAAAATGTTTCAATATAAAAGCCAAGTGCTCAGAAGTACAAAATGTCAGAAATAAAGTTGCCTCTAACACTTGAAATTACTTCTCATGCTGGCTATGACACCGTCGTTAGTAATGAGTTCACGCACTCTATCCACCCCCAGTCTCCTTGTTGGGCTGGATGCTTCAAGGGGTATTCAGGGTTTCGGCTCATCCCGTGATCTCTGTGTGGGCCCTGTGCCATATTTGTTGCACTCAGCTCTGAGTAAAGAAAATACACCCTTCCTGGTGTGCTCGTGTGTGTCATCCGCCTCCCCAGTATCCGTGGACTTCTCCAATGGGCACTGTCCCAGCCCTGCATCCTCTCCTCCCCTCCCCAGGCTCCTTGCCCTCCGCAGTCTCCTGTCCCAGCCTCCTTCCCTGAGATTTCCAGTCCTGCTCCATGCATCCCTCCTTCCTTTTCCTGTGATCTCCCACCCCTCTGCCCACCTTCCCTGCTTCCCAGATCTGTTCTCCTTGTCCAGCTTGCCTGCTTTTTTTTTGTCCAGCTCCCCATTCCATGTTTTCCACTACCTCAGGATTCCCTATTTCCCAAGTCTTGCTAAACCCAGGCCACTTACCCTGTTTCTAATCCCTGTTTCAGTTCAGGTTTGCAAAGCTATTAGCAATGGGGAACAAGGTTTTATAATAGGAAGTGTTGGACAATACGAAGTGCAGGTGGGGCTCACAGTACCACCTATAATTTACAACGTTGTTTATTTTTTTAACTAATCCACCCTTAGGTAAGCAGTACTGGTACTGTCGGTGTGCAAATCCTTAGTCATTTGGGTGGTCCTATTCCCTCTGCTGATACTGTGTACAGAGGGATTGCTCATTTGTGTAAGAGATGGAGGATCCAGCCTTACAGAGACTTTGATCTCTGTTTTGGTGTGGCCTGAACTAGACAGCAAACAGTGTCTGAGATTATACAGTTCATAGGGCTACTGAGCTGTCCCTAAAATATGTAATGGTACGTGTACTAATTGCTGTCATTTCCACGGCGAGGGGCTGTTCCTTTTTCCTTCCCTATTTGTGAGAAATGAGACATACAAGTTTCTCACTGTTAATATATAAGGCATAAAAGTATACAGTCTGTAGTCACACCATATTCTCCATCCTCTAGTAGGTGCCCTCTGCCTTGCTGTATTTAGACTAGAAAATATAAAGAACCTTTTCCTTACATAGCTCCCTCATTTTCATGTTTCTTCTGCTAACTTCATGCCTGGTCTTTCAGGATTCTGGTAAATGCCTCCACATCTAGCTGGGAAGCTGATCATGGGCTTTTTGTTACCAGAATTAGACTGAGAAACTCGTGCTGAATTGTTGCTTTAAACTGCAAGGTGTTGCTTTGGAGTGTGGGAGGATGGACGCCTTTGCTGCTTTCACTGGGTGCAACTTAGCTTCTGTCGTAGGCAGCTTCCAATGGACTTGGTGCTAGATCAAGTCATTTAATGGTGTGAATAACCTTATATTGACCTTCTAAAGAGCTTATGCATAGACCATGGAGTTTGAGTCCCTTGTTCGTTCGTGATAAAGTTAAAAACTTTAATCAGGTAGCAGGGTGGCCTCTCCCCTTTCCATTGCAATAAAGTGCATGCGAGCACGCATTGCAACAAATAGTGCAAAGGCAAATCTGGCATGCCCTGCTTCCTCTCCCGTAAGAGAAATCTGTGGTTTATTCTCCGCCGCTGCTCCCCAAGCCATTTCAGCAGCTCGGTTGGCTGAGGGGTTCACTGGTGGTGGCTGATGCCTTTCAGATATGGCGCTTCAGTTTCCCAGGCTATTGATAACAGCTGTTTAGTCACATGTGGCTCTCTGGGTCACGATGTATGGGATTTTCTGATGGTTGTGGTGACCTTGGGGGGGAATTAGACTGGATGTAATGTTTCCAGGAATTGGAGACGCCTGTGCCATTGAGCTGGTGCATGTTGCCGAATCAATTACTAGCATTGGCAGGATTTTGCTTTAGGGGAATCTCGCAGCTACATCACAGTCTTGCTATTAGTAGCTTATTGTTAATTGGTTTTAATATTTGCAGGGAAGAGGGACCTTAAATAGTTGGTTTCTCTGAGGTATTTTTCCTACATGCAGCACCGTTGCAGGGCATATGCTGTCACTGTATCTCACTTTTGGTTTTGGGAAATTTTTATCAGCTCCTGTGTGGAAATACTCATTTGGTGTGGAATTGTCGCCCTCAGGTGAGGAATTGTTGCGTGGTGCCCCGACCTTCTCCAAAGCCGGTGGTGACAACTCAAACTCTCCGCATCAAGATTTTGTAACTTTTTTGTAAAGTGTTGAATCATGATAAGGGGACTCGGCACCTTTGCAACTTGGGCTGTGGCGGCATAGGCCCCCAGCGAGCTTTTGCTGAGAGGCTTCCCAGCGAACCTGCCAGTTTTTATGTGCAGCCCCAGGTCTAAATCTGGGTCGTCAGCCTCTCCCGCGCCCGTCACAGTCAGGTGGCACAGAGCAGTCATGACGCAACGTGCTCAGGCAGTTTTAATTTATGACCTAACAGATTATGAATGTGCCTCTCAGCAGGTGACAAAGGAGCGCACCATGACCCTGCTTCACCAGCGTAAGCTTTGAGCCACACGCTTTCGCTCTGAGAGATCGGGGTCAGGCTTAGGGCTCCTTCCCACTTTCTCTTCTCAGTTTTGTGCCAGTGCAGCATGGTGTTTTCACAGGCCGGCTCAGCCGAAGTCCCGCTTGGGCTAGTTCTTGCTCATGTGATCGCTGAAGTCACCGGGAGCCCTCTGTGGAAATGCAGCTCCCCCTAATTCAGCCGTTTCGTTGTTTACTGTGTTCCTAATTGACTGTCAAAGTGTTGCATTTAATTCAAGCGCTGGTAGGGTTTTCCTCAAAATGCCTGTGTAGCGTTAAGCCAGTTAGGAGTTATAAATGTAAATATGTTTACACAAAAACGAGGAATGCATGAAAACTGGCATTGCTCAAGCAGCCAAAAGCAGTGTGATTATATGCTAGAGGGACACTGAAAACGTAGGTTGCCGGAGTGTGCCTCCAGAAGTAAATCCCAACCAGAAGCGCTTGCAGTCCCTGCTTTCTAAGGCACTGTGCCTGCGATGGCTGCTGAGGCGACGTGGGGGGCTCAGGACTCTCTGGGCATCCTCATGGAGTTTTAACGGGAAGTTTGAAATGCCAAAGAAAAGCATCGGCTGTATCTAAATGGGTCCTTGTTTTAGATTTTCCCGGGCAGTAGCAATATCGCTGGCAATTGGGGGACCTCTGGCGCTAGTGTTTCATAACTGAAAGTTAGGCGTTTTTCACAAGCCGTCCTATTTCGGGTTGTGAACGCGGGCACATGCACACACACACACCCCTCGCACACCCCCCACACACCTCCCCAGCACATTGTTTACTTCCTCTGTAAGTTCTGGGACATTCAGTACTAAGGAGCATGATACGCTTGCATAAACGCCCCAGCCAGATTTATCTCTCAAGCCTATCTTTCCTTTCCTGTCTTGGAAAGTGATTAATCTGCAGCACACATTTTGTTCTTTGATTGCAGGGCATTATTTTGTAATCATTTACAGTTTTGCAGAGCTGTAGCACTGGCTTGATGGAGTATTTCTGTCATGTAGCCATCGCTATCGGCTGAAGCTTTAGCTGCGTAACGTGGAGGGAGCATTACCATGAGCTGTGTGTCATGTTAAAACTGTTTCTTTTTATGTTGCGTGCTTTCTGTGCATTCAAAAAAATTCAGATGTACATATTTAAACTGCAGGTAAGTGTCTCTGCAGCAATACGTGCTGGGGCCCGGTTTGTAGATTTTAGAAACAGAGTCAGTACTGCAGCATGCTGGCTGCCAGCTGAGGCTTTCCCCTGCGTTTGTGGAGGGTGGAGGAGTTCAAATAACTTTTGTTTTCCATGCTGCACATCCTGTATTGAAGCCTACACCAGTTAGAAATTGTCAAACGTGTAGATACAAGAACCTGTATGCATGGTCTAGTGTCTGAGAAAAACAGAAAAGTGAAGAGATTGAAGGTGAATCAGAAAATCTTTCCTCTCTGTGCTGCATTGAGGCTCTTCCATGTGCCCTTTGTGGTTTTTTTTTTTTTGTTTTCCATGTTTTCCAGTATGCAAGGAAAGGAGGTGGGAGAGGTAACAACCCTGAGTTAATATGCAGTGGGTTGAGATAAGGCTATCAAGCAGAGGGGTTTTTTGATGCAAATGTCCAAGCTGTAAACCACTTTTTCAGTAAAAAGGTGTGAAAAGTATGTAGAAAAAATTCAAAGAAAACCATATGACTTTGGGTTCTGACATGTTGGTAAGTTTATTTTTGCAGTATATGTGCACCTTTCTCTCCTACAAAGAAAGAGTTTTTAATGGACCTGAAGTTGGTGGGTCTGGACCAGTCACCCATGCCAATGAGTACCTTGTTCCAAAGAGTCTCAGAGGTCTGGCCTATACACCATGTTGGACACTTTTCTGTCACCTTATGACAAACCAAAGCCTCGTAGTTAAAAGGCAGAAGCCACAGCACTGTTATAGTGCGTGCAAAGACCGGGGAAACTGAGGGCATTGCAGGTGCAGAGTGTCTGTTAAATGAGATGTCCAGAGGATCCCATGCCAGAAGTCAGGACAAAAATTCTTCCAACAGCCTTCCCTGTCAGTCTGATCTTGAGGGCAGGGTAGGGCAAAGGAGGGGGATTTCCTCTGACTACAAATCCAGCAGTTGTTTTAAATGGGCAGGTGTCAGAAGAGTACCCTGCTCTGCCCCGGGGACCTGCAAGTGCCAGGCCGCGAGGAACACCAGCCTCATGTCTCCAGCGACGGGCTTTGGGGCAGGGAGAACAGGCAGCACAGACAAGACATGGTATTTTTCTTTTAACCCCTGCCCCCTGATTTACTGATGTTTAGGGGTATTTAGAGCATCTGATCACAAATTTTGCTTTTCCATCCTAGAAGTACAAATTTCTGTAAAGTTCTCATGCAAATTCCTTAATGATAAATAAAGGGGAACTTAATAGCAAGGGGAAGGAAGACTAAGGTTCTTGTAAAACAACAGCTGTTTAGGAAAACTACCGAATTGTGTAAGGAAGCGTCAAGCTCAGAGTGTGTGTGTTTATGGGGGTATCTAACTGCTTGGTTGGGCTCAACCCCAGGATTAAGGTAGCCATCCTGTGGTTGTTGGAGGGAAACATACCACTTGGGGTCGTGAATTTGCACCATCTCCACTCCAGTGGGATGAGGCCCTGGTTAGATCGTGTTTGAGGAAGGGGCCAGGTAAATAACATTTTTCTGCAGTTGTGAATTAGTGGCAATGGCAAGAATCCTAGCAATAGGCAACTTTTCTTAGCATCTGAGAAAGACTGAAAGTACAGAAACCAGTGCTACCCACTTCCCATGCTCTGCATTCCTCTGAAACCAAATGGAGCTGCTGCTTGTCTCCAGACGTGACTTCAGTCGTGCAGCTGATTTTAAATACTGGTAAATGAGTAGAAGTGACTCTGCACAGGAGGCAGAGCGGTGTGGTGCTGCTGAAACCCAGCCTTGCGGTGTTAGTGCCTGTGGCTGGGACGTGCTCAGGTGGGTTGTGGCTCAGCTTCAGGGAGCGACTGGATAATTCCTACCCAGTTCCTTGCGGTGGGAGCTTCCTCTTGCTGTGCCTGGATGTGTGCCGTGGGGTCACAGAGTCCACAGGTCCAGCCTCGCTCACCCCAAATCCCTGTTGCATCAAAATGGTTTGTAACAGTTGTGTTTGTTTTCCTTTTAACAGCAAGAGTTGAACCCTGTATCTCTGTTGTTTATATCACTGTTCTTACAGAGTACAGCTGTCCACAGAAAGATTTCTAGGACATACTGGGTTCAGTACAAAGGAGCTTCATGCTGAACACCTGAGACCCCATCCCATCAGGCAGAAAGGAGCCTTTGCCTCAGCATGGGTTAATTATTTGTTAATAGTTGGCTGAGTAGGCAGCACGGTCATGGGCAAGGCATGAGGCTGTTCAGCTGTGTCCAGAGTAACGTTTCTGTGAGTTAGGAGGTGTTTTCCTTAGCCCTCCAGAAGTGTCAGAGCTAATGTCATGCCGAAGTTACAAATCGTGCAAAAGCTTTGGGAGGAAAAGAAGCTTTGGGCTTTAACATATTCGCTTATGGAAGAATACATGCACTGAGAGCAGGATCCTCTCGAGTGGAACGGGTACCTCTAAGGGAGGTTTTGGATAAGGACCAGGTGCTAGGAGCATCGGTCTGAGCACCCCAGCTGCTTGCTGGCTGAGTGCCGTAGAGAGCGGCTGCTTGGAGCTCGGCTAAAAACTTATTGTGGCCCAGGAGGTAGAGGTGTCTGTTCCTGTGTATGGCCCCCTCAGCTCTGTAACTGCGCTGTTAATACTTTTACCTCTACGCTTGCCTGGTAAGAGGGTGGATGGAAACAAGGTGTGTTTGCTTGAGGAAGACCCTCTGCCAAGCTGGATGGGTGAGTGTAGGAGGTGATGCTGTGAGTTTCAATGCAGAGGAAACCATCTTCCAGATGCAGAGGAGCCGCTGGCTCTTTGTCATGCACGACGTCAGTGGAGAACCCCTGAACCGTGAAATGTGCTAGAAGAGTGGAAGAGCCTGTTAAATTGCATACTTCCATTTTGTCCTTTCCTAGGGCAGGCAAAAAGCATGTGTGTTGTTCTTCACCCAAGGTGTTTGTTTTTAGACAGAGTAAGATCTAAGTGTGGCTGCTGTGCAACTACACAATTTTTGGTCGTGATAGCTGCAGTTGGGTCAGATCTTTAGAGAGGACTCCTTCTGTGCAAGCCCCAGTAAGACATGTAATAAGCCCAGGGAGGCTGGATCCAACACTGGTGGAATCTGAGGGAACAGCAGATGACAGGCAGCTCCCCTCCGCTACCACCCCAGCCCACGGCTCACATTCAATCCTTTCTTTCCCCTAAACTGTGAGGCATCAGAGGTCAAGTCCTGTTTGTAGGTCACCCAAAAGGGAAACTGGACATTAAAATCTGAACTGCTAACTAGGCTAACGTTTTATTTCTTTATTTCATGCTAAAGGCTGATTCTGGACACAGTCTTGAAAGCACCTCCTGTGCAATGTAGAACGGGGCCTGGAGAGACAAAATGAAATCAGAAATGGAGAAAAGTTATTTTAATCGTAAATAGCTGTGGTAGGAAGGTAGATGTTTACATGTGCAATAGTACAGTACCTACTGTGTGTATTTTAGGAGAACCTGAGAATAGCAGCTGCGCTGAAATACTTGACAGCGAAGTCAAATATAGTTTAGGGTAAAAAAAAAAAAAAAAAAGAAAAAGAAAAGTTGCTGGGGAGGGCGGCTTTGCAGCGTGAAGCCTGTCGGTGTTATCTCTGCCACACGGCACAGAACAGCCTGTGACTCCAGCGCTTGTTTGCGAACGCACAGTTCCTGTAACGGGATACGTCCCGCTCCTATCAGTGTGGTATTGTGCCCGGGTTGACGCTCCCCCGCCCCCCAGATTTCCCCGAGAACCGCAGTAGACTGACAGCTGTATTTCTCCGAAGGCTGCCTTTTCTGAAGAGTCGTTGGTTTTGCAGCCGGTGGACCTCTTGAGTTTTAGATCTATAGAGCTCGGAAGTAGCGAACCCACAAGCACTAAAACCAGAGCTCTTGCTAAAGTGACGAGGTCAAAAGGATCAAAACCTAAGTTAAACTCGTCCCCGAAATTTGGCTCTGAATCACAGATTCAGGAAGTTGTACATGAAAGTCGGTCTGGGCGCTGTTCCTTTCTTTAGAGTTCTTCGGCTAAAAATAATGTCTTGCGCTATAGTTATAAATAATACGGGGTGGTTTTTTTTTTTTCTTCCCTCATCTAATTAAATTGTTACTCTTGCCACAACGAAGGGAAAGGGAAAAGATAATCTGAATCTGGTTGAACAAGTATGTAGCTTGCAGGTTTCAGCTAGAGTGTTTGCAGCTGCAACCGATGCTGAACCTTATGCTAATGCGTTTAATTGTCAAAATTAAAAGAAGGTGCTCTGGAGAGATCAGCAATGGTTTCTCTGTGTCCATCATTTGGGAAACCCTCTTGAAAGCTCACCCAAAGAGGGTTTTTCCTCTGCTGTCAAAATACAGAAGAAAGGGATTTTTCTTACGAATTTTTTTTTTAAGGAAATTGCAGTGTTTTTTCTAAAATTGTGGTTGAACCTTATGGTAAGATGTTTTCATGGTCTTTGGTGTCCTTTGCTAATGTACTAAAACAACAAGCAGTGGCTGTGGATAGCTTTGGCATTATAAAGAGCAGCACTCAGCAGGTATGTTGCAGGTAAATCGTGGGTAAAGCTGGAAAAAAGAACTTTTCTGCATCACGATTGGAGCACCGAGATGGTCTTTGAAAGCCATGCGGGCAACCTGGTTGTGGCCGTGGCCGCCTGCCTGCTGAACAGTAACGAAGAGCAGCAGCCTGGCGAGACGGTGCTTATCACACCTATTGCTGCTTCTGTGTTAGCGCCCAGAAAAGTTTCGTGTGTTTTACTGCTGGGATTTGCCAGGAGCTGCTGGGGCCTTTTAGCAGCGTTCAGGGTTTGCGGTGGATTGCAGGGGCCATCGGAGAAGCCATTTAATGTGGCACAGCTCCTGGGAGCGCGCTGATAATGGTCAGTGAAAGCAGTAATCCCAGAGGCCTAAGGGGATAACGACAGGCAATAACATGGCTGCCAATCTTTAAGCTTAATCACGACATCTTTCAGGTGGTGAGAGGGTTATTTTTCCCAAATGAGGCCACGGCAGGGGAAAAAGAAGGGTCCTAAAAAGCAGGGTACCGCGGCAAAGCTGGCTTGTGCGGGCGATAGAGCTGGGCACAGGCTGAGATTTATTGCACTGAAATTTGCTGCCACTTTAAAAAAAGCGGCGAGGCAGCTGCGTTGTTTCACTGGCAGTGATGCAATGCTGGTGACACACCAGGACGGGAGGGACCAGCACATTCTGTGACAGCACTGCATGTACATGGTGTCAGCAGGGCAGCGCTCCGCCAGCCAACAGTTTCGACTAGTGCTGACACTTTGTCTAGGGCTTTATTTTCAAGCCAATATTTGTACCTAAGGGCTGGAAGCATGTTTTTGGAAGTAACACATAGTTACTGCAGGTGTACAATTTCCAAAACACCCCCTTCGCCCCTCCTATTTGCTGTGCTTTAAGGGGGTTAGGACATTTTAAAAAAATTTATTTTATTACAATGGAGACATGGCATTTACTAATTTCTCATTCACTTGTCAACAGCTCTGCAAGAGTGAAAATCTCACAGGAAAACGCCATACTCTGATAAGGTTGTAAACAGAAAGCAGAAATCCTAGTATTCATTTTAACGGTTTACTGCGTCGTCCTGAAGTCGTCTGCTGCCCTCAAGAAGTTAGTGATGGCACAGGCAAAAATAATGCTGTAATATTGAAACGGAAGACCTGAAAAGAAGAAACTTAAGCATTTTTTAAAGAAAAAAGTGCAAAGGGGGGAGGGAGAAAACTGGTGAGTAAATGCGTGTGTTTGTTTAAGGAATTGAAAGGGTAGCAAATACTTTTCCATGTGTGTGGAAAATATGAGTTGGCTTTTGCAATAGCATTTTATGGGAAGCAAGATCAAGGGTTCAGGAGCTGAAATACTTATTCATAAAAAATGGGGAGCAAAGACAAGCTACTTGTTGTGCTTCTGCCCGGTTGCTGTGAGTCCAATCTAGCTGAATCATTTCTAGGAATGGAGTGGGTAACTGGATTTCCAGACTCCTCTCCGTCCTTGGCTTCTCTCCTGCATGGCTGCTGCTCATTAGTAGTGGTTGCACTGAGCTTTATGTGGAGGGCATGTGCCTGTCCACTTGATTGCTAAAGCTTTTACCACCTTGGGATCTAAGCACAATCCACTTCAAACTGGATTAAAACAGCCAACTCCTTTTACAGAGGCTTTTTAACAGCTATCAGGCAGCAAGCAGAAGCTGACCCAGGTGGGATTTTGATCTGATGCTGGGGAATGAAAGGCCCTTCTCCATCACTGGTCCCATCGCTGCACTCTGTGTGGTTTCTGACAAAAGCAAACCCAAACCAAGCATTTCCTGCGGTGTCTGAGGTCTTCTGAAAGGCTGAAGACGTACAGTCTGCCACGTGAAGCCAAGCTATGCTGCCCGTGTAACGTTTATTAGTTCTGTGAATATGATCTTTTATTTGTATCTCCAAAGAAATTTGGGGTTGGGCTGCATGGGCTGCTCGCCTGCAGGTTTTCACCAGCTGCTTCCCCCACACCACACTGGCCAGATGATTTGAGCCCTGCTCAGCTGCCAGGCTGTGAATATAGGTCAGTACAGCAACCTGGGCTCGGCCGCCACGCCGTCCTGCGCCCGAATTTGTTTAATCTGGACTATTCCCAGCTCATCTTAAGTATTGCTGTATGACTGAAGTCGGTACAGCATGGCAAGGCTGAGCCACAGAGGGGCAAGGTGGTTATTTTTTCCTATTTTTCAATAAATGTAATGGGAGGCGGGATTAAAATGGCTGTTCAGAATATTTTTGAGAGATTTGAGAGGGCATGAGCCCCTGTGCCATCCATTGGTTTCACACGGGTTGATGCTGCATCTGAGGACTCTGTCCATCCATCCCAAGGCAGAGGGGCTGGGCCAGTGTCGCACAGGCTGAATTTGGCTCGGTTTGGTTAGAAAAGTCAGCCTCGCTTATCTTGCTGATGAATATAAACCCTTTTGAGTGTTAGCTAGCAAGTTTTAGTATTTAGTATTTTTGAAATTGGTTCTAAAAGAGGCACAGTTTGGAGCTTGTGTTCTTTTTCTCCCAAAAGAGGGAGGTGATTTTTTTAAGGGTGGTCTTGGTACAAAGTGCAGATGGGTTTTTAGCAGCAAGTGAAGGCGCTTTCTAGAGGAAAAAGGTTCTCATCTCAATAAAACTGTCACCTCCGTGTTCTGCAATTACCCTGCTTTTAACAAATGGCTTGGGAGGGCTAACAAAGTTCATTAAAAGCAATTTGTTTACCTAAACAAAGCCTGTGTGAAAATGCCATGACTGAACGGACTCCAAACCCTCTAATGATTTTGTGGGGAGGAAAGAAAGTTTTTTCGTTGTTCTTTTCAGTCCTTAAATGTGATTCCCCTTCACCTCTGGCTTCTCTACCTCTGCACCTATTTGTGTGCGCGCGCGCTTGTGTGGTTATCAGCCCAAATGCAGTTCCAGGTCCCTTGGGGCAGCAGCCTTGCCTTGCCTTATGGCTCTGAAAGGCCTCCACACAGCCAAAAAGAATCTAGCGATTTATGGTTACCGCCCTGTTTTTATTGCATGCCTCTTGTAGGCTCCTCTGCCGAGGTGATGCTGCACCAGATAAGAGACTTTTCTCCTGTTTTGGAGCAGCTGTTGTACCTCGAGGGTATTCCTGCTGCTCGGGGTTGTGGGGGGAGTTTGCTGGCAAGGCTCGGCAGAGCAGCTTTAGCCAGGATGCTTGCAGCTTTCCATCCCCTCTGCTCAGGTCTTCCTACTTCTGCTAGGGGCAGCCAAAGGAAAAGGGTCTGTACTCCCCAGCATGCTGTTGCAAGCACAAATCGGAGCATGCAAGGGGCCAGGATATGGTCACTCCTATATGTACTGCTCTGTCGTGGTGGTGTATGAAATATCCACCCCCATTTCCCTTTCCATAGGTGCTTCATTCCCTTGCTGTCTGCCTCCTGGCTAGCCCTGTCAGCTGGGTATTTCGGATCTCGGCAACCTGCTGTTGCTTCCAGCTGCAGGGTGTGTGTAGGTGTAGCTTCAGCAAGGTTAGGGGAGCACTGGCTAAGGCTGAGGGTCTGGCTGTCGCTGCAGGTGGTGGCGAATTGTAAAGGGGAGACAATGACCAGCATTTGGGGCGTGAGGACGGAAGCATCCTGGGCTGGCACACTCCTGACACAATTTCTTGCGAGGCCAAGCTTCTTCTCCAGGTGTTGGATCTACACATTATCAGCCACAGCCAAGGAAATATTTCACCCTGCCCTTACTGCTCACCTTGGTGAACTTGAGTCCTTCCCTGTTTAAAACAGCATGAATGCCTGTGAAAATCAGCCAAATCAATGCCAGAAGGTTTATGATGGCAAAATGATAATTAGTGGCTTCTGTCTCTTTCCTTCTCCTGGGCGAAGGGCTCTGCCACCCTGAGCTGCCAGGACAACCTGGCCCCAGTGTGTAAAACACATTGGTTCTGGTATGCTGGAGTCGGGGTGGATGCTGCGGACATGAATGCTGTGTCCACCCAAAGTCCCTGATGGTGGGGACATCCCATGTTCCTCAGGATTCCCTCTTCCCATGGGGAGATGTCCGAGTCAGGGACTGGAGAGCTGTAAAGATTATAAATGTCTGTTATACTTCTATCAGATAGCATGTCTGCGTATAAATAACGTTTTGGCTGCAGGAGCCAGCCTCTCATACCTAACACTGTCATTTAAAAGAATAAATAGCAAGAGATGGGACTGAATTGTTTTTTAAGTATTTTAAAGCTAGCCAAGATATAGATGCTCCCAAGACCTCTGGCTAAAATAAATTAAATTGTTTTTAATCTAGTGTATTAAGACGATCAAAGGCAACCTGTCTTTTAGGAACTTTCTGTCTCTTTTTTCCCCCAGCTACCTGAGGAAAGCAGACCTCTTCCTTTAGAAATAAATATTTCTTTATGGTGCTGGGACACAGTTGGTCTTCCCACCTTTGTCTGCCTTTGCCACCTCCAGTTAATATTTTATTTAGACAGTTGCATTTATTCTTGTTAGCCCCAGAGTTTGTTTCAAATTTGTGCTGTGCTTCCACATAGAGTCAGCTCAGATCCTTTGTTATTATCTCTAATATGTGAAGCAATTACGGTTGTTCAGTATTCTGCAAGACTGCAAAACCAAAGATGTTCCTCTCTCCTCCCAGCCTCTTCCACATTGTGCAAGCGGTTTCGCTCGGAGGCCGCACGTTTCGGGAGGTTTTCTGATTTCCTTGCATGTTGGGCCAGCAAAATTTAAATCCCAGATGTTGAGAAGCAACTGTGCACGTGATCTTGCAGGCGTTGCCAGGTACGAGGTGATCCTACCAGGCAATTTGAAGACGGAGGATGGTGACATGGTCTTGCAGGGTGTGATTTACAGGCTAGCCTCCCTCAGGTGGGGGGTTCTGCGGTCAGGCCAAACCAGGTGACCAAAAGGCTCCATTCATTGCAGGGTCCAGGCGGGTAACTCAAACCCCCAAATGTTTCCTTTGCAATATCTTAAAAATTTCATTCTGTTGTAGGCAATTAGGTGTATTCAGAGCAAACATACAGCCAGCCATGTATTTCATGCATCGTTTTCCTACAGCAAATATTAGTAGATTGCTGTTTTCATTGGATCACTGTTTTGGTGAGGAGCTACTTCTCCATATCAAAATGAAGATGTATTAATAATTATATCAGTGCATAATATGCTAGGTGAAATGGTTCCTCCTCAGCAGAAATAATTTCAAAGCTCAGATGTAATGGAATGGACTTGAGAACAGTTTTGTAAATCCCTTGCTTATTTTAGGTACTTCTCAGTCACTATGTTTATTTACCCTCCAGCAGTCTCTCCCTTTTCTTTGTTTCCACTGATTATTTTTGTGTGGGGTTGTTTTGTTAGCCCTGTGCGCATGCATGGTGGTCATAGTTTGCTGCCTGACAGGAGTTACTTGGATTCTAAGCAGGAAAAAGGGAAAATTAGTTCGTAATTGCATAGTTGTCATTTTGATTTTATCCAAATACAGATGTAGATTTATGCCAGAGAAGTCTTACATGGACCTAATATTCCATATATTTTTGGTTTCATGCGGGATGTTTTGTTGTGTCTTCTGACTCAGAAAGGAGGGAATGAAAATTGAGTTAATGTCATAATGTGACATTAATTTTGGACTACAATTCTGTTTTTCCACAGACTTTTAAGGAACAGTGTGAACAACTTTCCCAAACAATGAAAGAACATATTGAGAAATACTTTTTTTTTTCCAGTTACCACATTCAGGCATCATTTTACAAACCCTTGCTTTAGCATGAGTTGCTCCATCAGAGTCAGTACGGCTGAGTTTGGGGAGGAATTTTAGGCTGTCCTTAAACAAGTTCTGTCCAAGAAGTTGGGGACTTCCCCAGAAGCATCCTCTTCTCGAGACGGGAAGGGGCAAGATGAAGGGACATCAGTGTGACTTAGGACAGGTCTGCAGTCAAGCAGGTCATGTCCGTGTGTGGATGATGGGTCGTGTTAAGGCAGCACAAAAGCTGGCTGATCTGGTGTCAAAAGGCTCTGCCGCCTGCCTCTCTGTGTTGGGAGCCTCTGCGCTTGAGAAGAACGTTGTTTGGGAGTTGGACTTTTTATTATTATTGTTTTCAGTCTGGCTCGGCGTGTTGCTGGAAAGTAGCTCAGACCTTCAGTGTGTTATGACAAGCCAACTGAAATTAATACCATATTTTACATTGTTTTAGAGAGTGACCTCTCCTCACTTGGGAAACATAAAGGAGCTCATCTTATTTCCCCAGCACTTCTTTCTAAATCTATGTTCCTTTTCCCTTGCTTGGGCTGAATTTATAATGCTGGAAATAAAGTCAAATGCAGAAGATTTAAAAGAGCTGGTTCTTGAACTTAAAAAGTTCCCTTGAATAGGCTGGGCACTTCTAAATGTCTCCTTATTAGCTGCCTTTTTTTTTTTTTTTCTTTTTTTTTCTTTCTCATCTTCTTTTCCTTTCTGGAATTCCTGAATCAGATGAAGGAGATTTCCTGGAAATTTATCTGTGCCTTCCATGATATTTTAACCAAAAAGGTCACACACACACACACACACCCCATGCCCAAGCTGTATTTCTTTCCTTCTGTATTGTTAATCTGATTATTTAAGTGTAATCTTATGACACCTGGTAATCAGATAGAGAATACAAACTGTCTTTGTTGAATGTTTTGAATTGCATTGCATTTCTCAACCGCTGGCACCTGAATGAAGGACAACAGGGCTGCCTCCACAGCAATCGCCTTCCATCTTCCTTTGCTGGAAGGAGGGGTGGTAGCTGTAACCTTGTACCCTGAACCCTCTTCTCTAGGCACTTGTTATGACAAATTTGCAATGTATTCTTTATTTTCTGGGTTTTTTTAGAAATCACAAGCAGTGGAGTAGAACTGAATCTAAGACCTGGTATATTTTATAAGAGTGATTACCTATGGATTTAAATGTGCTGAACATCTACATGTGGGAGGTGCTTGTGTTCAGCACTCATTTGCCTCTCTCAGAAGTTTGGTCGAAAGTTTTAGGGAGCACGTTAGTAGATTTTTCTTTCCAAAAGCACATTTTTTGTTTATTTCCAAAATTGAAGGACCTGGTATTGTCTCTCATCAGCAACTTTTCTCAGTTAGAACTTGTGATGGACTCTTTGGAAAATTGTGTTTTTTCTCTAACAAGGTTGACACAGTTGATGTGAGAGCTGCTTGGAGATTTTTGCCAGAGCAGTCTGAGCCTTTGGACCCCAATTATCTCAGTACTGATATACTTTTTGGGAGTCAGAGGCAGGTTCCTGTGGGGCTTTCAGGATCCCTGAGAGCTGCCAGAGGCCTCAGCTGTCTTTCTGATATCCATGCCCCTTGCAGTGAGTTGTACCCATATTTAAGGGTGTCTAAGCACTGTGAGCACCAGCTCCGATGGACAGAAAGGCGAACTCTTGACTGATTTATGTCAGCCAGCTTTAGCTGTGGTCTTCAAGCAGAGTGTTCAGAGGAGAGTTGAGGTTTCATGTAGCTGGTCTAGCAGCTTTTTGAACATAGTCAACCTTTGCCTTTATTAGCAGGTTGGTGATTATTGCCTTAGGGTGCCTTTCACATTGTATTTTGTAATTTATTTTTGGTGGGAGGACCTGTTAGGCACAGCCCAGGTCTGCTGTTGTCCCGCTGGGCCCATTGCTCTAGTGATACTGGAGGACATCCTGCAGCCTGGACCACATGCTCCTACACATCCCTTCTAGCTCCAGGAGCTTCTCTGAGTACTCTGAGAGACTAGACTTTTTACATTTTTACATCTTTCTGATGTTCTCAAAATTTCCTGGCTTCCAGGGCTTTTAATTTTCCCCATCTTTCAGTAATTCAGATTAGAGGCAAGTGAGCAGCGGTTGTTGTAGGCTGCAGACCCAGGTTCCTAGTCGCAGAAGTAACTTGAGCAGTAATCCCATTTCGTCAAAGAAAACAAAAGCTGTGCTTCCCTCGCCGGACAGCAAAATGGCTGAGCTGAGCAAATCTGCTCATTAGGTCTGTGACTTGCTTCACCTCCCTCCCATGCAATTATTTGCAGAGAGAAAAACTCCCTTTGCGTGTTTTCATTCACATCATCCAAGCTTGAAGACTTGGTCTAGAAAGATTAAACTTGCGTTCTGTGTTTGCTGCCAAGATGCTGCAATCCACCGGAGAAAAATTAGTTCCTTTTTGCTGAGTGAGAATTCAAAGCTATTTATTAATAAAGAAAAGAAGGTGCCAGATCTTCCTCCTTCCTGTCTCTCATGTGTGGGCAAGTGAAGGGTACCAGTCCTGTTTCTGACCCTCCATCCCCCCTTTCTGAGGGACATTTTGTATAAATCGGTATTAGAATTAGTAGGTTTCTGAGACCAGGTGTGACAGAAATGGCTCTACTTTAAATGCCTTTTAATTTAAAGTCATTCCTGCTTTCCAGTGTTGCCATTTGAACAGTAAGGAGGAGACTTCCAGGTTAGTGTCTCAACTCACATTGGCTTCTACTGGGATATGAAGAAGAAAGCTGTTGCTGCTGTCTGTGAAAAATCTCTCTGTAAATGCCTAGCATTTTGTGATGAGTTGGTGTTTCTCTCCGGGAGTCTTTGAAGCTCGTATTTTCCTGAACTTCGTACCAGAATTACCAAGCAAAGCTTTACATTAAAATATTTAAAAGATTGTAATTGCTTTAATTAAAAAAAACATGCACACACCTGTATTTGATTTATATTACAAATACCTGTATTATCAGGTTGTATTTGCCAGAGTAAATACCTGAAAGGTTTTAAGAAACTCATTATGTTGAAGCTCATGGACTGAGCTGGCCTGTTTCTCAGGTTTCACAAGGTTTTGTCCTATCTTCCTATGTGTATGTATGTTTATATGGGTGTATATGTGTCCTTGCATTTACCCTACCAATAAGCAAGCAGCCTGAAGAGCTGTAATCATCCTTGGTCGGGATAAATACACATTGCCGTGTTTTGTAGAACTACTGCAAACACTGGTAAAATTGTCTTGAATTGCGAGAAGAGCTTTGGTTTGCTCCCGCATTGGCAGTTTGAGTCTCTCTGCCATGCAAACTAAAGGAAAGTGGAAAAGCTTTGCTGCAAGAGAGAGCCAGGCCTGGAGTCACCAACCCTTTCTGCCTAGGAGGGCGTGCTCCCCTCGGTAATGTCGCACGCAGCCACGTGAGAATTACTGGCACTAATAAGAGGTGCGCAGGTGGTCTTCTGCTAGCTTGAAATCTTATTTTTTTTTCTCTTTGTGGAGTTATATTGGTTGCTTCTGCACCCACTTAAAAGATACATGTTGGAAGGAAACACTAGGTAGGAGACAGAATTTTTTAACCTGTTCTGTAAGGGATTTAATGCACACTGTTGAACAATATATCTCATCACCTGTACACTTTAGCATATATTTCTACAGCTGTATGTAATGGTGCATCAAAATATGTCATGTGGGGAGTTTCAGCTTGAGTTGGGTTCCAGTGTGAGCCAAGCTACCGCCATTCCTTGCAGGTTCCAAGGGCAAGGCAGGGCTTCTTGCATGAAGCTAAACTTCAGGAAGTTGCAGGAATTCAGAAATTGAATTTCACTGAGAAGTAAGTAACGTAAATCAAATAACCGGCATTTTTTTTTTTTTCCTCGGAGCAATACAATTATCCAGTTGTATATGCCTTAAACATGAAAATAGCCGGGGAAGCTCTAAATACCAGAGGTGAGGGGTGAGGACAGGAGGAGAGGGAAGGGAGTGGGAAGGTGGGAGCCTCTTTTTCCTCACCTTTGTCCAAGGAGCGGAGCTGTAACGGAGGGTGTCACTAAATGGGTGATGGGGTTGGAAGATACACTTGCAAAATCTGGAAAGAGCTTTCAGTTTTGGGTGCAAAAAAGGCATCTTTGTTTGAAAGTGGTTTTGGGAAGGAGCAGAGCAAACAGCGCTATCATAATGCATCTTCTCTTCCTTGGCGTGCAGTTGTCACGAGAGATTTGTAACTCTTTTCTTGGTTCATTGTTCCCTGGCTAGCGTGTACTCTCCATTCAGTAGTGCCAGAATTAAGATGAAGCCTGCCTGTTTCAATAAGGCGGCTTTGTTGTCCAAATGGCAGCACTTGTATAGAAATTGGATTGACTCCAACAAAGCTTGCACGATACACTGCAAAACTGTTGTCATATGATCCTTTTTATTATTAAGAAAAAGTCTGTCCTCAAAAAAAGACAGACTAGTCCTTTTTCGTCTGTTTTGTTAGGGGGAAAAAAATCACCAGAAAATTCTTTCTATTAATAATTAGCTGCAAATTTGAAAACTATGCCTAATGATTGAATATAATAAAGAGATTGGATTAAGTGAAGTGACATTAATGTAGAAATATGACGGAGCCCTATCTGCTTCATTTTATGTAGCAGCAGCCTTGATTAATCAACTCACAAGTGTAAGTAAGCACGTACTGTTCAACCTTATAGCAAGAAGGGATGGGAGGTGGTGGCATGAAGGGGAGGGGAGAGATGTTAGAGTGATGCAAAGTGCTGCTGTGGTTTCTGAAAAGTATGTTTCTCTCACCTACCTGCATTTCCTCAAGATGGGGAAAGGAGACAGTTTGCTCTAAATAAGCTGTTTGAGAGAGCGAGCATCTCTTGGTATTCTGCGTTCATACAGCACCCAGTACTACAAAGTCCCTCATCCAGGCCAGGCAAAAAGTAGAATGCATCTTTATGAGAAAGACATTAACTGCAAATGTCTGTTGGTGCTAATAATGGAAATGGCTTTTTCAACTCAAAAGTATTTTATTCTCTAAGAATTTTTTTCTCCATGCTGGAATAAAGCATCTGTAAAGAGAGCACTTCTTATCAACTAAGGTCCAGGTGGTGGATTTGAAAAGAGAATTCTCCTGCTTTTATTCTTTTTCTTCCATTTATGTTCAGAAAATAGGTGAACACATTTTATTATAATTATTGATACTAATCATTAACCAAGAAATGTTATTTTAAAAATTGTGTGTTACCACTGTGGTAATATGAGGAAAAATTGCCTTAGATCTAGATGAGTTTTATAAAGGGTCTTTTTATTTTTTGTTCAATTTATTAGTGCACTTCTGTCTTAAGGTGCACTAAGAAGCCTCCTTTTGCGATGCTTTGTGACTTTTAAACTGTCTTTTCTTTAGCTTGTGTTTTGCAGCAATGTGATAATAATTGTTTAGGTTTTGCTAGCTATAAAATGTAATTGAGTTCCTGGCACATACAGAGTAGAATTAATAGATTTTAAAGCTGGAGGGACCCACTATGGTCATTGTCTGAGGTCTGTGTGACATACAGGACATAGAATTTCATCTAATAATTCCAGCATCAAGCCTATAAATTCTGACTGAGCTTGAGGGTACTTTAAAGGCAACGAGTCCTGATTTAAAGACTTGAGGTGATAAAGCTCTTGGAAGTTTTTTTTCCAGTGGTTAATTACCTCTTTTTTGAATAATAAGTTTGGTACTGCTTTTCTATTGTGAATTTGTCAAGCCACTGTTCCTGGTTTTTTGGTTTTGTTTTGTTTTGTTTTTTAATTCTATTTTTGTGTGCTAACTTGAGCTGATGTCTGCTATCAGAGATCTTCACATAGTCAGAAGGTACATATGGCCAGGTCACCTCTTGGTCTTCTCTTAGATAATCTAAATCAGTCGGACTCCTCCTGTCCTCCCTGAAAGCTGTGTCTTTTAGGGCTTTACTCTGATAGTTCTTTACTCTTCTTAATATCACTTATGTAAGTATTGCTCGTTATGGTTTTTTTTTCCTATTACAGACACTCTTAAGTTTTTTGAAATAAGGAAATTCTCTAATGCCCTGTTTATTGATCCATAAAGTACTAGTTCAACATCCATCTACAGGCACTACAAAGTATCATTTGTGTTTGGTAGGTGTGGAGGGTACGTGCTGGCAACTATTTGTGCATTACGTGACTGTAGAATTGTCTGTTTTCAGCTGCTCCGAGTTGGGAAGGTTATACGCTGGATAAGTGTGCCAGGTGATGTGATGAGAGACATATATGTCACATTTTTGAAAATTATCTCTGAATTCTCTCCTCCATCACTTCCCTGGCAGGTAATAGCTATCTGGAGACTGACACCGGGTTCCGGACTTGGGATGTTCTTGTGCAAGTCAGTTGGTGAGGCAGTGGAAGGAGCCGTGCCGTGAGAGGCGGTTGTCTTGGGGCATTTTCTAGCAGTGACGGGTGGTGGGGAATAGAAATTTGCATTTCACAGAGAACTATGGGTTTGAGGTTTTTGGCCTGAATCTGGAAAAAAGTGGAAGCACTAAAATTTTCAGTCCAGTGAAAGGAACAAAAACTGCTTTCACTGGACTTATTTTTCACGAAAATAAAATGCCGGGGAGCTCAGTTCAGTTAAAATGAAGGTACTGTGGGGGGCTGTAGGAGGAAACCAGGGTCTTGATCTGGTCTCCCAGAGCAAGAGGAAGCAGAAGTGGACCTTCACTTACCAAATGATGGCGGAGAAGTTTCACAAAGTACTGATGTCTCAGAAGCAGCTGAGAACTGAGGTCAGTCATCATTAGCCATGTAACTTCCCTATGGACACAACAATGATTGTAAGCAGCATATTGAAGTTTTCTCAAACACGAGGAGTTTCATTGGGAAGGAAATATTTAAAAGGAGTAGATGAATATAAGAAATAAGCTAGTTCAGCATAAATTGTAGGTCTAACAAATAATAATAATAATGTATAGTGAAGGCCGGTCAAGCTGCCCTCTGTAGTGTCAAGTGGTGTATACACCAGCCGATGAATAAATTGCTTCTCACAGCTAGGGACTCAGGATCTTTGAATTCAGTTTAATTGTGAAGCTAAAGGTACGGGTGTGCTTTCCTTTTGCTCAATAGCCTGCAGTGCTGCTACTCCACATGTTAGTGTCCGCTCCAGAGCATTTCTGCAGTCTTGATGGGAAAACTAGCTCGTATCTACAAATGATTTCTTTTTCCTAATTGTGACTTTTTTTCTTCAAAGTGTTTTATTTACTTGGGACATAAAAGAAAAAATATTGTTTTGTACAGTTAGTGGAATTCAGTAGTTTAATGGAGCAGGCTTGATGGATGGGCTTTTTACAACATGAGTATCTCACCTGTGCTCTCCAGTGTCCCTGAGCTGCTGGCAGCAGGAGTGGTCACCCTGTGCCATCCCTCCTCTTGGCCTCTTCCCCAGCCCCCTGCTGTGGACCACTTGTGGTTCCCGGGCTAGAGGGACCACCAGTCCCACGGAGGGTGGGGAAATTTATCATGATGGTCCTATATCACAAGTAGAAATTAAATCAGAGGTTGTATTTACTGCTGGATAAACCAGCCTGTTCAATGTGAACTGCAAGATTCAGTACTATTGGTCACTTCTTTATCTTGTATTATAAAAATTCATATGAATAAATGAAGTGCTTTAATAATATCCAGGAAGGACTTACAGGGTTGACAATGTTACTGAACAGAGGTATTAGGGAAGAATGTATTACTGAACCGAGACATTTTAAAACTCTACATTAGATGTTCATTAGGACACACACTCCCTTTGCTCATCAGATTTAACTATGAGGCTTGGAGCATCCTGTTGTCACACAGACACGTTGAGGTCAAGGCTGTTTTCCTGTCCCCGCTACCTTTAGCAGGCACGGGGTGGGCACCAAGTCTAAATGCATAGTCAGTGGCCTCTGTGTAGGCAGTGGAAGGAGAGACAGAGGGTGATTCCTCATACCCATCTTAGTGTCAGCTGAGGGAGGCAGTTGTGACCCCTAGCTTTCTATGAACACCTGACTTTTGCGTGGCCAAAGCAGGTGGTACGAAGGGACCTTTTCCCATGTTGATCTGGAGTTTTGTGAGGGTGGAACCCACTTTGTGTACCTGCCTGTGCAGAGACTTTCTTTGTAGCTTGGCACGCAGCTGTACTCCATGGGATTGGGGGCAGGAGCTCTCCTCTGCCTTTTCTTCTCTCTCACCTACTTCAATACCTACTGAAAAGAGTTTGCAAAGATGCTTCATAGTATTTAAGTCTCTCCTCTTGCTCCACAACTACACCAGTAGTATCTGTCTTTGTAACTAAGCTCTCCATGAAAGTTCATTTCTATTAGAAATTTTATTTTAATAATAGATATTTTACATTGAATTTCCTTTGTGGGTTTTTGTTTGCTTGGCATTGTAATTGAATGTACATCTTGTGTCAAAGTTCCAAAACCTCTGCTTCCCTCTCTAGACCTCTCTGTAGGGAAAGATAGATTTCTATACCTGCCTGGATATGTGGAGTGTTTTGTATTGATTTAAGTGGAAATAACGTGGGTCTTCCATCCCTTTTTCTGTATTCTTGATCCACTTTCCTGCTCTGCTGTGCATGTGCTGGAAAAATAAGTGGTTTTTTATGTTACAAGTTGGTCATTGCATTTGTAAAAGATCAACCCTTTCCAAAACCACCTCAGATATACACTTCAGCAACCATTTTCCTGGCAGGAAGATTGATACCTTATGGTGGTTTGTAGATACAGGAGCTGCAGCTCTTCTTAAAACATTGAAGCTCCAGCCTCCATTTCCCCTGGTTTTTGTTCACCAGTTACCTTGCATGGCAGTTTGCATGGGGAAGTAGCGCTGAAGCTCTTGAAGAAAAGAAGGGAAATGGTGAGCTCTGGCGTAGCAGAGCCAGTTACAGGAGGTTGCAAGCCATTTTACCAGCAAGGTCAGCAGTATGTTGGGAACCTCTTCTGCCTCCATGAGGGTGTAAAAAAAAAAAGGTCAGAGGAGACAGAGTGTAGTATAATGGGATTTTTTTTTTTTTTTAATACGTTGAAGATGGAGCTGCCATTTGTGTCATGTCTGGCTTCTGTTCCTTGAAGGTTAGCCACGGACAGGGAGGTGCTCCCATCCACTGGTGGTTAGAGCGCTGTCTCCATGCAGGGAAAGGCATGGATGTCTTCTCTCATTGGCAGGCCACTGGAAGCTCCATGGCAATTTTGGTTTGCTTCTGCCTTAATCTAGATCCACAGCTTTCCAAGTACACGGCGTGGGGGAGGTTACTACGGGTCACTCAGCAGTTTCCGAGTTCGGTGAAGCTGCCATGTAGCGCTTATTAAGGGGACGGGAGTATAACAGGTAAGCCGAGTAAACGGATTAGCCGTAAGCAGTCCTATTGTTGGCACCGCCTGGAGAAGGGTTGTGAACGAAGCAGTCATGTCTTGCAAGCGATATTCTTTCATCCCCTGATTACAGAAGAGCAGCATAAATAGAATGGCCTACATTGGAATGATTCCTGGAGGAAAGAGGCATTACGGGTACTGGGAGCAAAATGTTCAGCCGTAATACCCTTTCCAAGAAGGAGAGGAGGGAAGAGGGGAAGGAGCATTAAGCCAAGCATCTCTCTATCCATCTCTGTCTGAATGCTTGAGATGTCATGGACAAACGATTCCTTCGAGGCATGCAGCACTGCTGTTGTCTTTAGGACCTTCATGGAACAGCTTTTACCTTTAACTATTTTTAGTGGTTGACTACTGTTGGCTTGAGGGGGTGTGCATGAAGAAGGTCGCTTAAGAGGACGCCTTTGTGTTTTATTAACAAGACTGGTTGGGGAGGGATGGAAGCATCGTACGCTTCTAATGGTGCATGTTGACATCTTTAGAGAAAGCATCAATCTGCAGCACAGGAATTGCTAATAAGAATCATGGTTTGTCCCTGTAGCCCCCGTTGTCCCTGTCCAGGAAGTATATTTAGCCTTGGAGTCCTCTTTGCCCTAAACACAAGAGAACGTGGCTTGTCTGCATTGGCTGGGCAGGCGGGACACCGGCCCATGCTGTGTGGTGGCAGCCAGGGTGCATGGGGGACGGGAATGACGGCCAGCCGGTGTTTGTCCCCAGGCAGAGCACTGGTTCTGGAGGGCGAGCTCTCCTTTCCCCCGCTCTGTGGCTTGCTTTTCAGCAGAGCAGCTAGTACAGATTAGTTTTCACTGAGATACGGCATGGTATGCTTGGTGGTGTGCTTTTGGTGTCCCCCCTCCGGCCTCCTGCCAGGGTTTGCAGCATTGCAAGTGGCTGACAGTGTGGCTCGCCATGATAAAAGGAGCTCAGGAGGCTTAGGGTTGGATATTTATGCATTTGTTTATTACCTACTATTGTCACTCATATTATCCAAGATTACTCTAACTGAAAGAGCTCGGGCAAAACACAGTCACCTCCAGTTTTCTCTGTTGTGTCATCTGCACTCCTGGCCTCACTGGGGGGAAGTGGTGCCACCTGGAGCTGCCTCCCCACCATCAGCCCCTCCAGGCACTGCTGCATCTCCTGATCCAGCAAGGGCTGTGTGTGCCCAAGGCTACTCTCTCCGGGCAAGGGAGGAGAGGGTCCTCCACATCACAGCTCAAATCTCTGCTGGGTTGAATCGTGCTCTCGAGGAAACTCGCTCCACTCCCCACCTTTCCCATTCTGGCACTTAGGTACCACTTAGGTACCACAGGTATCTAAATCTGATGTCTTTCGGTCAGAAAAAGACTTTCCCAATACTGGCATCAGCCTCAGCTTTTTGCCTGGGTATAAACAAGCCCTTTCAGGTGGACTGAATGGGACTGTAAATATACAAGAGGTTATAGGCAGTTCCTGTCCCATCAGTGTGTTCCCCCCCACTACCACTCTTTTCTTTTTCTATTTTATTAAGCTAATGGGATTTCAAGCTGATAGCAGGTCTTTGATGAAAATAAAAAGACATTTGCTCTTCTATTCATTAAAGCCCCATGTAAGGTAAATGTCTTCCATGCAAAAACTCCATAGTTTGAAGTGTCTTGCTGTTTCTGCCAGGTGGAGCTGCAGGAATTAACACAGTTTTATCACCTAGAAACAATCTTTCTCTATCTGCAGACAAAAAAGATTCTGGGAGACAGAATAAAAACTCAGGTGCTTTGTATGTGGAGTTTAAGGCTGTTGAGAGAACATGTTAAGCATTAAAGGATCGGAGGGACAAGCTTCCCTCTGGGACTTGTCCTCCCTAGTGTAATCCCTGTTCTGCAAAGACTTGGGCATAGATGTCTGTGAGTCAGTTGGGGAAGCTGGGGGGAAGTGCACATCCAGAAAATGTGCATATTTGGGATCAGCTCTTCCATTCCTCCGCATCACCCACTGTTCCTGTCCATTGTTAGGGACTCCAGGGTGATCTGGGTCTGTGGTAGATTTGTTTCCACATGTAAGTGGAACAAATTTTGAGATTTCTTCAAGCGTGTATCTATCTTTTGATGTTTCTCCCACTGAGTAATAGGATTGAAAGTCACAGCAGTGGTTGAAGCCA
This sequence comes from Phalacrocorax carbo, assembly GCF_963921805.1. NCBI lineage: Eukaryota > Metazoa > Chordata > Aves > Suliformes > Phalacrocoracidae > Phalacrocorax > Phalacrocorax carbo. The sequence goes on along the minus strand of NC_087515.1, from coordinate 78,912,402 downwards.
AGTTAGAAATAGATCCCTCTTCTGACACCTCTCTGTCCCAGACCTGGCACAATGGGCAGCCCACAGCATTGCCCTGACACTAAGAGGGCCCACCGGTGTTTTGTTGGAGGCTGTGTCTTCCACAGCCACTGCCACGGGAGGTAACAAGCTCCTTCAGCAACTCGTGTTCATAAAACTCCCTAAGAAAGCTCTCTGGTGGTGCAAGGGAGGTGGAAACAGGCTAGGTGTTTTCTAGTTTAGCTGTTAGCACAGATAGATGTTAGGATCAGAAGGAACCATGTAGCCGTGTACTGTATCAGTTTATCCAAACCTTCCTATATCAGGTTGGAATCTGTTGGAAATACAGCACATTTTTTAGAAAGACATTGACTTTAAACAATTGGTCTAATAGGATTACTCATTTTCTGATGCGTTTGATTTTAAATCTTTGTAAATCTCCACATGGCTCATTTCCCCTCAAAGTTATTTTTTTTTCCACGTGAAATATTCTGCAGTTATACTGATCAGAATTCATATTTAACATAGCGTGGAAATAATGTAATTTGAGTATGTCCAATTTAAATGTGATTTTTTTTTTATTTAAAGGATTTCTATTAATGCAAGTCTTAAAATACCATGCAACATTGTCTGCAAATACAGGCATGAAATGACTGTGCTGCTGAGCTCCCTGCAATTCACCAGTGAGGCTGAAGAGCTTTCTCAATGCCTTGCAGCAGGTCAGAGGAACTACTTCAGCTGCATTCTTCTGCTGCCATTTCTGTGATTGTACATTACTTCCACCATAGGAATGATGAAGTGGTATTTCACATAATTTTACTCCTTTGGCAGTTCTTCACAGAGAACTTTGTGAAGCTGCAATGATCCATTTGAACTCCACTTCAAGCGCTGAGCGTGTCAAGAAGTGGGTACATGCCATCGGTTTTTGACCTGATTTTACATGGAGAATTAATGCGTTTCATTTCAGGAATGTTAATCAAGCCATTTGAGTTCAGGTATGAACTCTTTGCATAACTGCCTTTCGTCAAGGGAGTGAATTCACGTGACCGTGGCCTGTCCCTCCTCACTTGTGTCGTTTCTTTTTCTCACCGCAGCACTGCTCTTAGTTTATTCCATAATCTAGATTATGGCCGAAGGCAAGACCTACATAAGCATATGGTGCATGTTGCATGTTGCATTATCTGAAGTCATGAGGGTGTGATTAATGGGCTTAGGGTTTTAATTTGGCCCGTCTTATTCTCGTGTCTCTCTTCAGTGAGGTTGGAAAGCCTGACCAGTGACTGCTGGGTGCACACACCAAGTGTTGAGGTGACACTGATTTCCTTGAAGCGCTGGGCAGCTGCTGGAGGTAAACCTCTCCTGAGAGGAGGAGGAGGGGGGCTTGCTTCAAACTGGCTTCAAACAGTTTCAGATGGCATTTTTTTGTCAGATCCTAGTGTCTCAGAGAGTCTCGTTGTTTGCCTTCTGTGCTGCAGTAGAGAGAGCGGGTGGTCTAATTAATGGGTCACATCAAATGATGGCAGTTCCCTTTCAGGTGTCGCTCAGCCCTGTGGAGTGTTGTAGATGCGTCAGGTTTGTAGGAGGGAACTGCTCCCAGTGTACTTGCTATGATGGGGTTCAGCAGATGTGCAAGTCCTGACAAAGAAGAGCACATACGAGCTAGACTAGGGGATAAAGTCCTCCCCATGTTGTCAACGCTGTTAAAGTCCAGTCTGCCTTGTGCATTTGCCATCTGGAATTTGAAGAAGGACAGTCATACCTTCTTCATAAAATATAGTGCATAAAATGATTTGTTAGCGCAGTACATGGCTGTCCAGAAAAAATATGGTAGGCGTCTGTCCTGCACAAATAGCAAGAGGCACTGGCTGGCTTGGCAGCTCTTTGTGCTAGAGATGGGGGCTTTATCGTGCTGTTTGGCACAGTGGGAGAGGATGAGTAGATCAAAGCAGCAGGTGCAGAGGCTCCTGTATGCACACTATATTCAAACAGAGACTAGATTTAGTTTGCTCCTTTGGACCAAATGTCCCCATCACATATGTATGTTGAATCTTCCTGAGGAGGTGAAGTGGAGAGGGAGGCGCTGATCTCTTCTCCCTGGTGTCCAGTGATAGCATGCATGGGAGTGGTTCAAAGCTGCACCAGAGGAAGTTTAGTCTTGACATTAGGAAGCATTTCTTTACTGAGAGGTGGTGAAACACTGGAACAGGCTTCCTAGAGAGGTGGTTGATGCCCCAAGTCTGTCAGTGTTTAAGAGACATTTGGACAATGCCCTTAATAACCTGATTTAACTTTTGGTCAGCCCTGAGTTGGTCAGGCAGTTGGACTAGATGATCATTGTAGGTCCCTTCCAGCTAAAATAGTATACTCTGTTATGCCCTAATCTGTCCAAGCAACCAGTTCATTCAGGTCCTTCAATCTCTAATAAAAGATGGGAGGGCATTTGGTGCATCCCCAGAGCTGAACTTCCCATTCAGGTTTCTCTGAAAGGAATCTAGTTTGGGCCCAGCAGAGCTGCCCCGTGAATGAAGCCAGGATGTAATAGGAGGGATCATCAGGGGTGTTTGCTTCAAAACTGCTCTGGACCATCCACCTGTGTGGACACAGCCAGGGTGATCCTAGCTGGAGGCCTAGGAAGTCCATATTTCCTTTGCACCTCTGGCACCAATGGGTGCTGCGTGGCTGGTAGGGGAGGCCACTGCACCTTGGACTGCCCTGTCTGCTTCAGGTAGGGTGGTGAGAGCTCTCTAGGTGAAAACTGGTTCATTATATATAAACTAGTCTCATTATATTTCCTAGCTGCTGGGCTAAATGTTGTGTGTGTCTTTTGGTGGGAAATGGGGACCCTGCACCGCATTCATCTTTCATGTTGTCACCTTTGCTGCTTTCACAACAAACCCACAATTCATTCATAAAATCTCGAATGTGTAGCCCTGAGTATGGGACATGCTTGTGAAGGTACGGTTTGCTGTCAGCCATGCTACCTCGATGATATTTCAATGGCAATAGAAAGATTATGTATACTTGTAGCTCATCTTAGAAGGAAGAAAAGGTGAAGCTTCGGTTTCCAGCCAGCTTGCTTAAGGTAGTGAAACTGGCTTTAGAGATACAGAAAATGAAGTTGTATCTCTTTTATCCATGGTGTGGTGTTCAAACAAACTAAATTAGAAGCTTTGTTTGTGGACCGATAGTCAAAATTCTAAGTTTTTATTTATCTTGGAAAGATCTAATGGTTTGTTTTTAGTAATAACAATTCTGCTAATTTTTATGTTAGGCAGCCAAACGTTGTTGGCTTAGGTATCTGTGTCCCTCAGAACTGCTGTTTTTAATTTTTGGATTTGGAACAAACCCAGCATCCTAAGTTAAAAGCAAAACTTTTCTCAGCAGGTTGAGACAAAAAAGAAAGCGATTGTATCACAGAATATATGCACTTAACAGCGGAGGTTTTTGATTCCATGGTTACAACAACAAAACCAAAAAAACCACGCATATAGCTAGTTGGTGATTTTATTGTTCGAGTCGGATGGCCTTTCTTAAAATGAATTTTAATGGACAAGCAAGAAAGAATGTATTGCTGTACTTGTGCAACTGAAATAGGATTGGAAAAACACACAGAATAATTGGGCACATCCTGTACTTAGTGAATCACCGAGCTAGTGCAATAAACATTGCTGCATTCGGGAATTTAGATCTATAGCCTGCTTTTGCCAAGGACATTGGGAATTGCTTGGGATTGCAGATGATCTGCAGCAGGGGCTACCTGAACTCTGCTTTGAGCAAAGTTTTCCTTCTTTGCGTATTTTGTGTTCTGAGGTAATTTTTTGTTCTGTGTCACAGGCGTTAGTCCAATTCTGTGACACCTCGCATCTGCTTAGACTAACTCGGTGGAACCTAAAAGACAAACCCAGAGCCGTATGTAGCAGGATCTCTGCAGGCATTGGCATGGTAAGGGAAAAAGGTTTCTGAGCACCGACAGAGGCAATCTAACCAACATCTTCCTTCAGAGAAACAGTCTTTTGTCTTCAAACGTAAAAACAAAAGCTACAGACATTTGATAGCTTCAATATTGTTTGCCAGCTAAGAGGGATAAACTTGTGAACATGTTTAAGAAATTACTGAATTTCCAGAAAACAGGCTGTTATTTAAGAGACATGAGAAACCATTACGAAGCCAGAAACAAACACAGCATCCAAATCTGCTCTTGAATACACACGTGGCTCTTGCAAATTCTGAGAGAGCTGAACATGCACAGGCTTAATGGGATCCTGATGGAAATCATCCAGGGCTGGAGTCTGGCTCCTGGTGAAACTAGGACTGCTGTCTGGCTAGGACTGACGTTCGGGTCTCAGGCAAACTGGTGGAGATGTTTTCTTCCCTCAAGAAAATCTACGTTTAATTGTCAGCCAGAAAGACAGGATGGCTTGTGTGCAAGACTTTTTGCAGTGTTGCTTAGTGTTAGCTCTGGGCTTCTTCCATCTTCTTTACTCCCCCAATTCATGATAGTCCTTTTAAGGGCAAACTTTACTGTTTTTCCCAGTAGCAGAGGGATTGAATCAGGTGTAAACTGAAGGCGGTGCTCCTCTTGTTTCACCCGGGGAGGACAGCTGCCATCCAGGAAACACAGATGTCATGCATATCTGGTACCATTGAACTGAATGGCAGAATGTAGGTTTTCAGTCAAAGCAAACAGTAGTTTCCTCAAGTGTCTGCAAACATGGATTGGTAAGTCCCCATAGGGTCTTTTACAGTTCTGCTTCATCTAGGGAGCTAGAGTCAAGAAACTAGGAGTAGGTTGGGAAAGTCTCACTAGCCCCAGAGAAGTGCTTTTGTTTAGAGCAGCAGGACAGACATGAAGAAATGGTATCACCGAAATGTCTATGTTAGCAGAATTTCTGGAGGTTAAACTTTAAAAGCGTAGCCTTTTTTGTTAAAGATGTAGCCTCTCTTGGGGGAAGAGAGAAATGGATTAAACCAGGATAAAGCACCTGCTGGTCTTCTCACCCTCCTGGATAAAAGCCATAACAGTTCAGGACGTTCCTGGGGAGGGAAATAAATTTTCTGCTCTCCTCAATGCAATGCAGATGCGCCTATGGCCATACAGTAAGTGACTCATTCTGTGGCCATCTTTTTAATGATGAGACTATTATGTGCTACATCGCCCATTCAGGCGTTTTGTTTTCTAATTCTCTACCCCTGTTTCCCAGAAACATGAATAATGAGGCTTTTAGCAGAGAGGTGGAAATGCTTCCTGAGACACACCGCCAGGGTAGGACATGCTATTGGTTGATGCTGTGGATAATATTAGGGATACAGGGGCATAATTGCCTTGAACTTTTGCTCACCCCTAAAATGAAATCCAAAGCTTTTTTATCAAGTTCAGATAAGGTCCCTGCCTCTATTTGGCTGTCTAATATTAGACCTCTGTCCTTCTGTGTGGTGTCTCTTTCCATCTGCTTGGAGTTTCAGGTGGGAATGGCAGGACATTGCGGATGCAAGAGTTGAACCCTGGCCTACAAAACCCAGCGAGCTCAGACAATAAGGGAAGGAAGTTTGTTACTCCAAGAGCTGCCTTTCCCACATCAAGTAGATTTGCATCAGGCAATTGCATGAATTAGATCTTGATCTTCATTACCATAAAATACAGCAAGAAAAATCCCGTTTCTGAGAGTCTTTCTACTGTACACAGATACAGATGTAAAGCACCGCTCTGTGCACAGCAAACAGGACTCGTATGTATTTTATTAATGTAAGTGTAATATAATTATTCTCTTGTCCATCTGGCAGGTGGTGTTTTCATTAAGAAGTGAATAATCTAAGCTATAGGCTCTGTAGAGGGGGATGAGTATGGAGGAGATTCAGGTCATCTGCTGTGAGACCATAAATAGAAGCTAACAAGGGAGCCCTTGCTGTCCTTGTCTACTAAAACTGAAAATCTGTTGCTTTTATTTTTCCTTTAGCAGACTGCTTGCAAGCTTAGAAGCTAGTCTATTAATGAAATCTTTTCACTATCATGCAGTTTAACTCCTCATTTATGGTAGTGGCTGGAGGCACAGTGTGAAAAAAATAGGTGTTATATAAGAGAATGAAAATTATGTCCTTATATAAATGACCATGAAGATAAGATTAAAATCACGCTTCTGGAGGCACCTGGTATGTCTCTGGGTGCAAAGTACCATTTGAAAAAGAAATATGGATTACTTAAGTGTGTTTATTCATGGAGAAGGTCCTGATTAAAACAAAACAAAACAAAACACACACAGAAGAACAACAAGCCTGAACTGTCCTCCAGTAATTTTTGAGAAGTGTGGTGTGTGGAGCTTTCTGAAGGAAATCTGGTTGCTTTCTGACCGTCTGTGTGGCATCTTCTGTTTCCAGACAATTTTCTGATGTCCACATGGAGACAGGAGCAATTTCCTCTTTCCACGTCCTAGCAAGACTTTTCTTGGCACAAGTGACAGCGCAAGGCCTAGTTTGAGTTTTGTCCTGGAAAGATATAAATATCTTGGCCCCATCCCAGGAACATTCAAGCAAGGATTAGGTTTTATTTTTTATCTGGTAACATTCAGGGAAACCTATCAGGGTGACCAGGCTGGGAGGGGTATTCATTTAGTAAAGCTTGTAAGTCAAGAAGAAAACTGAGCTTTTAAATAATTTTTATTATTTTTATTCTATCATGTAAAATTTAAGAGGGGATACTGAAATGGTGCCAAGCATCGTTTCTTTGTGTATGGTGTAGGTATCACCAGACAGAAGGTTAGAGATTGTTGTTGCCCTTTTATAAAGGCACGGATTTCCATTCAGATGGTCTTGTTCTTTCCTGGAGGATCCTGCTTATTTTCCTTCCCAGTAAAGCTGAGGTTCAGTTGCTGTTCAGCCAGGGTGGAGCACGGAGGCTCCGTACCACCACTTCCAAGGAAACACCTCCGAGGGTGCTCATCGCCCTGGCTGCAGATAATGGGAAACTGAAAACAAACCTGAGTAACAACTCCTTGAAAACAGCTTTAGAGGCTGGGTGCCAAACAGTTTAATGCTGTCTGGAGGTGCTAGTGTGATCCCTTCTCATTAAGGATGGTACTGAGAATACTTGAAAGGAGATATTTAACTACTGCCCAACTGACTCAGTACAAGGAGCAATGGGAGTAGGGACAGTAAATAGAGCATCCCAGGCAAATGGTGAGCTAGAGCTTTGCCAGGCTGTGATAAAGCATGGGTGACCCTCTGCCAGACATGCTCTTTCCTCTCTATTTAAAGATGTTATTTATCCCACTGACTTCATGAGGTGTTATCTGGAAAGGCTCGCTGTGCAGATCAGTCTTTACCCTAAGCCTCCTTTGATACACTTTGCTTAGGGGGGGCTCCTCAGTTTCTGCAGGAGTCAGTGATCTCAGTGTTTAACAGTTTTATTGTTTCAAGCGAGAATCCGCTTCTCTGAATGCATCAAGCCTCAGTCATTTTTATGTGTGTGTGAAGGTCAGTGAGCTTGTCAGATACCCTATTGTAAATCCTGTCACTAAATCAATTTCTTTTAATTAAAAAAAATGCGCTGCTCTTCAGAAGAAGTGCACCCTTTCATCTGGACAAAACCCATTATATCCCAACACAAATACGATAGCCGTGAGCTCTCTGCTAGTCTCACGTTGGCTGCTTGTCTCAGCTGGTAAGTTTGTGGTTTGGAAACCTTGGTGGTCAGAAGGGGCTGTGTTTTCCCTTCCTCTGAAGGAAATGGCTGGTGTTATTACATCTGTCATCATCTAACTTTGCAACATCAGAAGCAGAAAAAGTCAATAGTGCAAAACAGGTAGCCAACAAGTGAGAGACATTCAAGCCCCCTCCTCACTCCCCCTGTGCCTGCACCACCAGCACTCAGAAGTCTGACACAACGGCTAAGAGCAGGACAGGATTTCACATTCATTTTAGTAATTCCCTTGGGGTTATACTCTTAGATGACTTAATGACTTAGTGTGTGCCCCGTCTGGAAGATAAGCAGGCATAATTCATTGCAGGCAGGTCATTCATCCTTTGAGATAACCAGCAACTACACGCCATAGGGAGCAGGGAGATAAAGATACTATACATCAGCAGCAGTAGTTCAAGGTTTCAACCTCTCCGCCTCCTTCTGTGACCCAGAAGTCATTTGCAGTTGATTATTCAGCCATTTGCTTTCTTTAGAGAGAAATACACTGGCAGTGGTTGGTTGAAATGAATACATTTTCCATTCTGCCCATGCCTTTTAGTGCAGCCATAGCATATCTCTCCCTGGAAGTACGCATCCTTGTGCCGCTTAGAGGCTTTATAGCTGCATTAAACGCTGGTTTTGAAAATTGATTCCAGATTTTCTGCTGTTATTTAAATGGGACTGATGTTCACCTACTGCTTGGGATGCTTACATTGTTTTCAGTTTCAGTCCAAGAGAAACTTTTAGGGGTCCTGTTTATGTGTTAGCAATATATGTGGCCCAAACTGAGGCACAAAGAGAGAATGATTGTGTATATAACACAATAAATTACATTTCTTGGTTTTTCTTGTAAAAATAAAATTGCTTTCAGTGTCAGCAGGTACGTTTTAAAACTGAACAAGTCACACAAAATGGTGCTGCTCCTAAGCCAGCAAATATTAGGATCAAACATACAACGTGACCTCTCCCTAGTTAATGTTCCCTCCTCTGAAAATCTGTAGCCCAGGAACAGAAATATTGAGATATATTGTATTGCAAAAATAAATTATTGACTCAGCAGGTACTTTATGATGACTAAGTCTCAGTGAAATGTTTTTCTCTTGTCTACATGCACAGCAAAAGAAATACCAAGTACAAGTCTTTTGATACGGACATATGATGGCCACGGTGTCGTTCACAGTCTGTGATGTTGCTTTATTTGAGGAGGAGGGAAGGGAGAGAGAGAAAAGTCTATTTTTGTTTGTTTGTTTTCTAATTACTTGAGCTATTTTTTCTTCAACTCAGCAACTCTGAACAGTACATACTGTACTACTGTAACCAACCAACAGTCAGGGATGAGAAGTCAGACGATGGTGATGATAAAAGTAAATGTCCTGCATTCTCAGAGGGATTGGGAGGAGATGGAAGAATTAGTCTCATTATGGTTTTGTGTGGTGTCACAGTCCCTTTCTGCATCAATGCTATCCTGTATGTAGTCTTTAAACCTGTGTGTCTCAAGTACTAAAACCAAACAAGAAATCAGAATACTTTTCACATATTATTTTCATTTATGAAACCCACTTGTTTAGGTGATGAAAACAAGAAACGACGCTGCAAAGAAAATGAAGGAGTCTTATTGTTTTCAGTAGTGCTTACGGCCTGTTTGGAGAGTGTCTTAAGAATGGAGTGGAGAGTGATTTTGATTGACATGAAATTATTTGATAATTGACATGAAAAAATGTGATTGATATGAACTACCCCATACCTCATGATGCTTTCCTGTCAGTCTGCATGCTACACAATAAGAGTTATACTCATCATAGCACACCTTTCCTTGGTTGTCTCATTCAAAATGGTTTGAATCCCAACTTTCAAGGTGAGCACTTTCTAATTTTCAAAGCGTTAAGTTGCATTTGTGCTTTCACATAAGGAAACACTCAGGCCTGTAATGGATTGCAAGCGATTCTGTCTGCAAGGGGAAAAAGTGCAGCCTGTGGACTGCTTTGGTGCAAGAGGGGATGCTCACTAATGCACTTGTCATCTTCACGTTCTGTGCCAACCTCCTTCATTAATGCAAGACATCCACACGTCAGGATATGTTTAATACAAGACTTTCTGGATTCTTGGGGGAAGAACTTCACTTTAGCAAGAGTTGGTCACTAGAGTTAGTTGCGTATGAATTTTAAGCAGGATATCCAGACACAAGAGTTGGTGTTGGTGGTCACTGGGGAGCCAGTTCTAGAGACCTTCTTTCAAAGATGCACGGCCCCTCAACAATTAAGAATTGAAAACTGTTTCTTACTCTGTCTAACAGGCTAAAAGCCCTGCAAAGTGACAAAATTCTCCTTTCCAATGTGGTCTTCTGAGATGTTTCAAGTGATGAGGAGGCTTTGTGGAAAGACAGTGAGGTTCTTGGGAAGGATGGGCTTCCTATCCAGGTTCTTGCATGGGTAACAGCTCCCATCTGGTTCATTTCTAGAGGCTGCTGTTAGAGATTTTCAATGCTTGATCCATGCTCTTGCTTCCAATGTTCATCACAGTATTAGAAAACCTAAATGTGTCCTCCTGCAGCCTTTAATTACATGATAAAAGCCATGTCTGTTTTAAAGCCTATTCTTTTTCCAGATGGGGTGACCTGTGGATGGCATTCTCTTAAAAAGGAATAGGTCTTCACATTTGCTGTTGCTGGCTTTCCCTTCTTCTCTGTTCCTTACCATATTTTTCTTTCGGTTCAGAATGGTTCTCTGTGATTGTAATTGCACTAAGTACATTCAGTAATGCAGAAGTGACCTATTTTGTGCACAGTTTAGCTGATTCGGCAGTCGCCTGTAGGGTTTCATAGCAACGTTCTCCAGCCACTCCTTGGCTTACAAAAGCCCGATAAGTTAAGCATGGCCAGCACAACATACTGGAGGCAAGGAAGGTTCAAGGTAACGGAGGAGGATGAGCCATACAGGCGTGAATGGGTTGGACCGAGTGTTTATAAGGCAAAGTGGAGGCCTTTGGACAGACTGGGAGGACTAGAATAGCTGTCATTAAATGTATTAAACTGTTGGAGGTCCTTTGTACAAATTTGTTAATACTCCAGTGACATGGCCAGATATTGTGCCCCTGTAGGCTTAGCAGTTAATGCATGATACCTCTGGCATCTGAGGTACGTACTCTGCTATAAAAAAAAGGATGAGCTGGGACCCATTACCATAAACACTCTCTGCAGCGCTAGTCCTGGTAACAGATTGTTCTGTGCCTCATTAAAAAGGCGATAGCACTGTCAGAGGAGTCAGTGCTTCATTTTACCGTGTTTGCTACATAATCAGTTAATTTTGCTTAATAGTGCATTGCATCGCAGATGTGGAAAAGGGCAGAGTCGCTTCACTTTCTGCATAAAACCTCCACTCTGGCGCAGCTGAAATTTTCATGGAGTGTGTTAGTAGATGAGCTGACCTCAGCGGTGTCCCTGCCTTACCCCTGTCCTGGGTTCTCCCAGCAGTGCTCTGTCCAAGCTCCGTGCTTGGAAAGATTCAAGGTACAAGTTCCTCAGGCTGGAAGCTACACATAGATGTATACGTGAGAGTGGTCACTCAATGTCTGCTGTTCTTGTGCTTTTTCTTTTTAATCTTGCGTAAGGCACTGTCAAGGACTTCCCCGCTTTTCATTGGGAAGTACTTTGGTGCCTGTCTTTCATCTAAGCATTACCTAGAAAATGAAAGTTTGAATTACTGATTTCTGAGGAGATTAATCCAAATATATCTATCTTAATGTAGATCTTTACATTTTACTGCCCTTTGAGTGCAGCTTTTGGGAAGATTATTAACAACTCAAATACAGTAAAGCAAACTATGTGGAGAAGCTGAGTTTAGATGCTGTTTAGGGACAGATTATTAAAGATTACAACTCAAGGTTTTAGAAGATCAGCATATTACACAGTAATATGGCATATCCAACAATTAGTGCTAATCGTATACTGCTTAAATTTGTAGTGAAACTGGATATGTGTAAATGGTTTTCTTCAGATGAAAATTAATACATTCCAAATAAGTAAGTATATTCTGTACTTACATATCCCAGTCTGAGAGTATTATAGGGATCTAAAAATAACTGAATTTATCAACTCTTTAGTGTGGTGTGAACATCTTGTTTAAAAAAAGGATAAACATGCAAAAAGTAATACTAGATGTCTGAAGGATCCCTGTTCAGAAAAATAGGTAGACATGTAATTAAGTTTACCTTTCTTCAGAAAAGCAGGCAAGCATCTGCTTAAATCTAAATGTGCTTAAGTTGTGTTTACTTCAAGAAATACTTAAGTATGTTTGAAGTTAATAATCCACACAAAAGATTTTCCCCAATAAAGACCTGCATACACACAAAGGGAGAAAGGCACTTCAAAACTTAAATATGATTATAGGTGTAAGTGATGGGTTTGATTTGAGAAGAACCTGAAAGAAGTAAGTGCACAAATCTAATTGAAATTCAATGAGTCTGGAGCATCTAATTGTCTTGGATCCCTCTGAAAACCTCAACCCCTTTTAAATGCTAACTACTGGGCAAGGTGCTGGCTCCTATGAACTGATTTTACATTAGCACACCAATACCTTGCTGGATGTTTCTCCACAGATGCTCAGTGTGAGAAAGTAACTCTCTGCGTATGGTTTCTCCATATTGCCAAATACTGGTGTTGCTTTGAATATTTTTGAGAACTAAAACCCACATCAAAATCCCAGTGTGTTTACCAACTTTAGTGGTTTTCACCCAGGGATAATTGCAGAAGATAAAGGGCAGGGGTGGAAATGACTATTCCATTGCATAGCTATGAAGTTATGAGCAGAAGAGCCTTTTAGACTCTGGCAAGGTCCAGGTGAGATTTTTAATTAATAGGTGCCTGACCTGGCCGCCTATCTTAGTCCAGGCATCCTACGCAGGAAGATTTGGATCTAAATATTGTATTTTGTGCTTTCTCCACTTTTGAAAGATGAACCAAAACTTAAAAAAATCCTTGTATTTGGGGTGTTTGATCAGACTGATTCCATCTGAAGCAATGGCTGCAGCTTCCCAGGGGATGTTCCAATGCTCACTGAGGGTAGCTTCATCTCAGGGCACAGAGGGGAGTGCTGCCTCTGACAGCCATGGCTGCCATGGCAATGTAAGCTGACCCTAAGAAGGGCTTTGGTTGTCCTGTGTCCTCCCTTTTCTCCCCACGTCCCCCATGGTTTCCTGTTTCCTCCCTTTCTCCATTCTTCTTCTGTTCAGCAGGCCAGTTCAGAGAGCTGATCTGGCCAAAATCGGTCAGGAAGAAGAGAAGGGGGGGAAGACAGACAGTGGGAGCCCTGTTTGGACCATTGCCACCCAACACGAGCCTGCACTCACATCGTAGTGGTGGAGCTGTGTGTACACAGGTAGCTCTCTAGACTGGGAAACTACTAAGGGTGGAAAATGATACACCAGGGGAAAAGCAAGAGTATTTTTATGTTGGGCTGGTTACCCACTCATGCAGCCACCTGAGCAGCTCAAAAAAATCCCAGAAGCCAGTACACAGACAGGCCTGGGCAGCCGGAGAAGAGACCTGCTTGACGCAGCATTGCCTCTGAAGGACATGTTCCTCAAAGCACAGCTTTTGCCCTGCTTGCCAGTGACCTGTTTCACAGCTGTAGCAGCAGAGATGCGATGCTGCTGCAAGCAGATGCATTGGGACATGAAGATGAATGCCTTTAAAGAGAAGGAGGAAGGTTTGGGGGTGACTGGCGTTAGCTCTTAGATCAATAGGATGGGAGTCTCATTAGTGGGCTGCACCAGCCCTGTGCTTGAGCCATGTGGCCCTTGGGGTCTACGGCCACGGGTGGGCAGTGGCATGTGCTACTTCCAAACTGCAGGTTGCTCAAATCAAGGGGTCTTGTGTAACAGGCCTACAGGATCTCTGGGATATCTTTTATTGTTTGGGTTTGGGTTTTTTTTTGTTATTATTAAAAATGACTGGCAGCAATATGCCTTTCTAAAGTTGGCATACTCCATTAGCTCTTCCACTTGCATGTAGACATACAGTCAAACTCACGCAGCAGCCTGTCACTAGTAATTTGTATTCTTTGTTTGAGAAGCAGCCTATAAACAAAACCTGTTTGCTTCTCCCTTTTGTTGCATTAAGCTGTTGCTGAGGGAATTTCAGAGGCATGGATGGGTTAGGTACCTGATTTCTACTGACTTGAGTAGGAATCAAGGCACCTACTACTGCCTCTGCTGACTAAAAATCTCCCCACAGGTTGTGGCTCACTGGAAGCTTCTTAATTTAGTTTGGAAAAGGATTAATAAGTCTTTAACTAAGGAGTACATTCTTTTTGGGGGTGAAGGCCTTGTCTCGTTAAAGCTTTTAGTATGCAAGCTAAATAAAATGAAGCCTTAAATACTAGGGCTAGTAGCAGCTTCGTTACGTCTTTCCTTTAGTCATGTATTTCAACTGCAAGGGAGCGAGGCAGACAGCCAGGACTTTCTGCAGCCCTGCCTGGTTCCTTCTTTTGTTAAATTTGGTGATGGGGGGGACCTGTGTCTCCATGGGGCTGCTATACCAGGCTGGCTTCTAGCTCGGGTAGAATTCACCAGAGCTGGGGGAGAGAGGCTTGCAGGCAGCAGTTTACATGTGGGGACTTTTAAAGCTGGGTCATACCTGTGCTCTGTGTGTGATGGCTGCTCCCTGGGATCTTTTTCTGAGCCTCACACCTTTTCCCAGGTTGTCTCCTGCAACACCAAAGTGCTATTTCTCAGTTACTTTTTGTTTTGATTAAGGCATTTAACCCTGGTTATTATATTTCTTGGGGGGGCACGGACTGTTAGATGCACGAGGAGTTTGCAAGTGCTGGAGAAATACTGTCACGCAGGTAATAACAGGTTTTGCATAGTTAGTAGGTTTCAAAAGCTCACACCAAAGCCTGTTTTTAAACAGGGAACCACTTTGAAGGAAGCTGAAAACATCTTGCATAGTGCAATCTGCACTTTCTATCTCAAAGCTTTTCCTGTCTCTTTATAGTAGCCAGTCCTTGATATAGCATAAGCACCATAAGAACTTAATTTTCCCTAGATGCTGTTATGTTTAAATCAGCGTAAGTTAAAACGTTTAATAAGTTAAAATTGCACATGCAGTGTAATTGTATTTCTGTTTAGCTCTCTGCGGCTGGGTTTAACACCCAGGCATTTACAGGAGTCCTCTGCATCATGGGGCATGTTCTGCTCTCGCTCTGTTTGCCGAGCTCCTGCTGGTGTGAGACAGAGCTCCTGTTAGAGCTGCAGGAGAGGCCAGGATTGTACCTTTCTTTTTAATAGCTGCCTATTTTCTGAGGTGCAAGTTCGGATTTCACAGCGCTGACACGGAGGTTAATGGTCAGGATCCCAATCAGTGCTGTGTGGCTGTTTCTGGACCCGCTGCCTGGGGTGCTGGGGTGGGAAAAGTAGGTTCTGCCCCGCTTTGCTCCTGCAGGATACCTACAAAGTTCATCTGCTTTTAAGCTCGTTTGCACTCACTTCTTGAACAATGTATGCTGTGTGCATTGTTTGTTTTTCAGGCTTTTAGTCAAGCAGAAAGGCAACCTTTTGCACTTACTTTATGCCAAAAGCAATGGAAGTATTTTCCCCATGTTTGTAATTGGACTCAGTAATGAGCTTAACCATTTAGTACCTGTTGTAAACTCAGAGGAAGGGGAGGGGTTTAAAAATTATTGTAGTTTAGGCATGCACTGAAATGTACTTCTGCTTTATTGGGACGTGCACAGGTATTCTGGGCAGTAAGAAATACAGAGGAACTTACAGTGAAATCTTAAGCAATTATTAGCGTGGATGATTTTGATATGTAGATTAATATATGACAAATGATATATGTTCAGGTTTTTGAGCCAAGGCTATAATTCAGCTAAGAGGCTTGGTATAGTACAAATGAAGGTATGATCAAAACTGTCTCTCTTTTCCTTTTTCCTACATCTTTTCTAACCTTTTTTCCAGTTCCTTGTTGGGCTCTCTAACAATACCAGTGGAAAAATACAAAAGGCTAATGGGCATAAGCTGTGATTTTCATGTCACTCTGCCTATATATATACGGGTTGTTTTTTTTTTCCCCACCAATTCTATATGTCTTCAGTGGAAAGGAGCTAGCAGCAATACTGAGTCCCAGGAAAGGTGCTTTCATTTTGCAGTTGAGAGGGCAATGCAATACTACAGTGTATTACAGGCTTGGAATAGCCCTTACTACCATCATTAGTATTAAGATTAATGCCTTGACATGTGAAATATTATTTTGCAGTGTCAGTCAGTGCAAGCATCCCTGTTGCACTAAATGTAAGGAGTAGCATATTGGGCTGGGACAATGGATTATCTGAGGGGAAAAAATATGCAGACTGCAGTGTTTCCTATAACATACTGTTTATTTTCACCATTTACCCAGGCTGACTTTTTCTGGCAAAAGCCCAGCACCTACACCTGAGGACTCTGTGCCAAGCTTGGTAGGTCTGACAAAAACAGTACAGCAACATTGATTTTTAAAAAATTATTATTATTCCCGCCCCCCAAGATTTTTCTGTAGGAAAGGGCAGCATGAAGGCTCTTCACTAGCATCACTAGTGACATGGTGCAATAGCCTCACCGCTGCCTTATTAGCACAGTATTACGAACATGTTTCATGGAGTCTCCATCAAGAGCATTGCCAGCTTTCAGTATGTAGCAGGAGGAGCAAGGTCTCCACTAAGAGACCTTGAGTTACAGGGCGGTGGGGTGAAGCTCACACCTTCTACAGGCTGGGCAGGCAGCCGTGCTGTGCTGTGCCAGTGGAGGTTCACCCTGGAAGGAAGGCAGGTGGTGTTGGTCCTGCCAGCCCTGCCCCGAGGGCTGTGTCGGGGACAGATGGCTTCATCCTCTGGATAAGGCAGGAGACATGGCCTGATCCCATGGGTGGTATTAGAGCCGGAGACTGCCGAAGGAGTGCACCAAATGAGTTTATATCCTGGCCGTGCACCTTGCTGGCTGGTGGCACCCTTTTGGGAAGCGCTGGTGAGCGTCCCATCCTGACAGTCCCGAGCTATGCCTGTGGGGTGCTGTCTGCCCCCCTCCAGGCTGGCTTTCCCTGCCCCCTGCACACAGCTGACGCTGCTGGACTTGGGGTGATTCCCCAGCCTGACCCCTTGCAAGCATTGGCATGGCTTTTCCCCTGCATCCCCTGAGAGAGGTGAGCTTCAGCATCACCCTCCTGCTGCTGCAGCCTCGGGGAGAAAGCCCCTCAGGGGGCTGTGGTACCAGCAAGGTGGTGGGTACAGAGCCTGAGCCCTGGCCACTCGGGCAGCCCCCCGGCACGGCATGGGCATGCTCGGGTGCCTCTGTTGTGGCTTGCACGCCTGCTCGCATCCCCTTGGGTCTGGGCTGTAATCCTGGCTTGAAATTTTAAATATTGACAGAGTTAATTCCTGACTGCTTCAGACTGCAGAAACTGGTCTCTGATAAGGCTGTGTTTAATAAGGATATTTGTGGTAAAGAGCTTTGTTGGCTAGACAGAGCTTTACCTTGCTGAGCTCTGCTCTGGCGGGTGAGGAAGAGGAGGTCCCCTCCTAGTGCACTCCCTTCTTGCAGCTTGTCAGTACAGTGGAGTAGGAGACACAGCAGGGTGATACCTCTTTTCTTCCCCCTCCAAAATAGACACAAAATACCTTTACACAGTTGGCTGCAAGCAGCACGAGGAGCCAGAGTAAGTGTACTGCTGCAGTAAGCCTAAGCTCTTAAACAAATGCCAAAAATAAAAGCAGCCTACCTTACTTTTTCCACCTTACATAGCAGTTTCCAACCACATCAAGTGAAAAGTCTAGGTGGGTGTATAGTGTTTATCATCACTGAGTAATACCCATTACATTAGCTGGGACATTTGTTTTGTTCCTGACTGCTGGTTTTAAAATGGGTTTAGTGAGGGCAGGAAGAACGATTTAAGTTTATATTATCACCTAAAAGATAGGAGGGTGTTCCTGATTTGGGGAAGAAAGCTGGGAATGTAAGTAATACTACTTCCCCGCCCCCCCCCCTTCCACTACCCACTACCCCTGCAAGCAGGTTGAAAGGCGAAAGTGCAGAGTCCAGCAATGCAGGCTTGCTTTCTGTAAGAGGTGGGGTCGGAGTGGTTTCTGTGCCTGCGTTCATCTGCTGCAATTGTGTGCTCCGGTATTTGAAAATTGTTTACATAGGTGGCAGCAAAATTTTATATCCAAAGCAATGAAAATTTGAAAACAGATCTACATCCGAAAATGTACTTTTTTTCCCCCTGTAGTATCTCTTGTATGAAATATTGCAAGCCTCTTTCCAGGGAGACTTGGCCCTGGCTAAATTGCACCCAAAGGCGAGTGCTAACCCGTGCATGGAGAAGGGCTTGCTGCGGTGTGGGAAGCAGGCAATGGTGTGGCATCTCTGGCCTGGGGGTGGTACCGGAGGAGTGGAGATCACTGAGGGAGCAGCAGACATGGTGCATGTCATAGTGATGCTTTGCAAGAGAAGAGGGCAGGTTTTGTCAGCTGAGCTTGGGTAAGGTCTGTGCCGAGAGCGCTGAAAACAGCGAGAGGGCAAGTCACAGCATGCAAAAGTTTTTGGCCCTGTGCGTTCTGCAAATGGTGGCGGTGCAATGCTGGGACTGGGCGGGCTGCAGGGGGATGTCACCAGTATGTTGGGAGGGATGGATTGAGGAGGAAAGCAGGATGAGAGGCTAAGTCCGAGTCTACCAGTTTTTTACAGGCTCTGAAAGTCAGAAACGTACCAAATATAGACCCAGAGGATACGTAAGAGCTAGCGTAAGGGGAATGCTGATGCATCTGGAAGTGCTGGACAAAGAAAACCTTGTTACCTTGTGGGGCTTTAGCCTTTGAAGCATTCATTTCAGTCACAGGATGTTCAAGTTTAGCCAGGAGTTGGCAGACAGATGGACCGCGAGGCAGTTCACAGAGTGACTCAGTCTAGGCAAGCGTGAAGAGTCATCCACATAAAGGTAACCTATTACAGTATTTTTACAGAAGCTTCTTTTTTTTTTCCCCTGGGTTTTCATGTTTTTGTGGTAATGCTCGGGTTTTGGTTCATGGTAGTTTTCCAGTTGATATGTTGCTTCCTGCCGCCAGTCACGCCTCCGCAGAACGGAGATACAGGGCTCTTGTTTGCCTGACTGTTGTTGGTGGCCAGGCGGTCTTGCCTTTTCGAGGAGCTGTCAGGCAGAAGTACAGTCCATGTAAAGCTTTTGGCAGTATCCCTGTATTTCCTCACCACCTCCCCTCTCTCCTTTGCCGGCCACAGTGATTGCATTTCCTTGTGTTAGCTTCATAGAGGACCGAGAAGCATCTGTGATGCGTGATTTAAGGCACTTGTCCGGCTGCTCATTGCTTGGTGTGACGCTGTTTCTGCAGTCAGGCAAACTCTTTAGGAACAACTGTTTCACTTGGCCTTTCTTTCTAGAAAGCTGTGGCCTTGAGGCTGCACCACATGGTGGTGGTGGTGGTGGTTTTTCTCTAAATGAAGAGGGTAGGAAAAGCACTGTATTTATTTATGCTGGATTTTCTCAGAGGAAGCTGAATAGGACAGTTTCTGCTCTAAACGAGGATGGAGAAATTTCTCCTTTGGATTGAGGTTTATCAGTTTGTTATCTTGTCGTTTGATGCCTGTTAAATTGCTGTGGAAGCACCAGAGTGAGGAGCTAGTAACCTTTCCAGAAGTAAAAGAAATTTAAAAATGAAGGATTAAATAGTTCGCTCTCTAAGGCCAAAATTAGATGTATTAAGTGCTTTGTTTTATTGGTAGAGGAAACCTTTATTGTTACAAGTCATTTACTTGAGAAGGGCAAGAAGGAAGTCTGTAGTCCCTTTCTGTTGTTTTGGATTAATTACTGCATGTGTTGCTACTACTAATTCCTCTTCCCATACCTCCCTGCCTCTCTCTCCCCTTGTTTGGGGCATGAGCGTTGAGTCTCTGGTCACTTTAATAGAAGCATCCTGGTCTTGAGACCAATTTCCCCTTTTTGATATGCTATTATTACCATTTGGTTTATTTTTCTGGGCACGCAAAGATGAGAACAGCTTGCACAGAGCTTGCAATCTTAGTGATGGAGAGGGAGAAGCCAAAGCAAAAAATAACTTCAGGGAAAGAGGAGAAAATCGTTGCAGTCTAACTTCAGGAGCTTCTGTGCTGCACATGAGCGGTAGGGGAGTTTTAATCTTAGGTGCTCTGAAAGAAGGCTCAGGTCTCAGGATGCCTCAGGAGCCTCAACTCCCAGCTTAGACATCCAAGATGCCTAAAGATGGGCAGTGTGGCTCGCCCTCACTCCCTTGCCCTCTTGTCCCCAGAGTGGTGCACATCATCTGCTGGGGATGGAGAGGGTGTACACCCCAGTGTTGGGATGTTTACTGTAGGGCTGTGTGGGGTTGGTTTAATATCAAAGTAGTTTTAAAAACAACCAGGCAGGCAAGACAGTGGCTGCTGGTAAAATGACTCTGGGAAGATGCCTCAGGGGGGATTAAGATACAATGACGAAGCTATTAACTG
This sequence comes from Phalacrocorax carbo, assembly GCF_963921805.1. Lineage (NCBI taxonomy): Eukaryota > Metazoa > Chordata > Aves > Suliformes > Phalacrocoracidae > Phalacrocorax > Phalacrocorax carbo. The sequence continues at coordinate 78,892,229 of NC_087515.1, read as the reverse complement.
GGAAGATCCTAACTCCTCAGCTCCAGTTTGTTTTGCCAGTGTTAAGAAGGAACAGATCAAAGGAACTATAAACAGTTAAAAAAACCTCACCAGGCAGAAAGGAGGCAGTTGTTCGGGAGCTGCCCGCTGGGAGCAGACACCTGCCTGCAAGTTTGCAGGAATCTCAGCTTCTCAGCAGCTCCCGAAACATGTGGTGGCGCAGGACTGAGCTGGGAGAGACATATGTCCTCTTTTGTATCGGTTTTAGAAAACATTATGCTGCCTACCTGCTGTTAGTAGTAAACCATGTTTTGATTCAAGAAAGCTGTTCCATGGGGATCCCTGGGTCCCACCCCACAGAGGTGCGGTCCCGAGCCCTGGCGGGTGCTTTTTGAGAGGTGGAAGGGATGCAGCTGTGCTGGGGAGTGTGTCTGTCGCTGCTCACTGCTCTGTTGTGCACTGACCCTTGCACACCCTGGGGGAAGCAGTAAATCCTTGCTGGGGAGGATGGGGCAATGGGGCTTGGGCAGGTAAGGTCAGGCACCTCCCAGCCCTCCAGCAGCAGTGCCGCATCCTTTGCGGGGGAAAGTTACGGCCACAGGTATTGGCACAGCCTTCAGCTCAAGGCACGTAGCTCCAGGAATCCTGAGCTTTTTGAGCAGTCTCCTTTTCAGTCTGTCCTGCCTTCTCTGAGGGTTTTAAAAATCTACTTTTCCAGTAAATAAGAGTCTCAGTCTTTCCCCTTGTGCTTCCTTGTCTATCCCACTCCAGAAGGAGTTGCTTGGCCTTGCTGGCAGACAGCTTCTCATAAACCTCTGCGGGCTGGATGGTTTGTAATTTATTGCCCACCTACCCCACCAAATATTTTAAAGTTACTGGTGTTGGCCTGCCTTTTACTGTCCATTTTTCCCTTCTTTCCGTTCTAGCCAAGTATTTATCCGAGGCCTTTCACACACATGAAAATCCTCAATTTAGATGCATCAGTTTCGAAGAAGTCCATCTCCTCTGGTTTGGGTGTGGTTTGTCCCTCTTGACTTCTCCGTGATAGGAACCTGTGTCGCAGGGGAATCTGTGGCTATTGGGTTGTCTCCTGCATCCGCTAGCAGGTGAAGCAACAGCCTCTGAATTTAGGAGGCTTAAACAGTGCCGTTTCCTGGATCTCTCCTGCCACATGTCATTTCTTGTATATGAAGTTGTTTATTTGGCTAGATGATTGCAGTCTCTGCCTTTTGCTATCTGTACAGACACATAGGGTCCTGCTGATAGAGTCCTGTGTGTCTGCCTCAAAGTTGCAGGTGACAGTGGCGTGGTCAGAGAGAAATGGGTGGAGTTGGCCGCGCTGTACAGCTTGCAAGGCTCTGCAAAATCCCTATCTGTGGGGATTGCTAGTCAGCTCCTATCAGTCACGTCCCGATGCAGTGAGTTGTAGAAATCAAATTAGCAGACAAGTCAATTGCTTACGTCAGTCAGAAGTTTTGCACTGGGGATGATGTGATAGTCCAGGGCCCCTCACTGGGTAGCATTCCTGGGTTTGATTACTAGGGCTTTAACAAAATGAAAACCTGACAGTACAGTTTTGTTTGCCTTGCTTTTTTTCTCGTCCTTCTTTCATGCGCAAAACATTTTTTTCTTGCTGTCATTTGGGGCAAGCAGAGCAGAGAATCTGTCCTTGCTGTAAAAGTAGGGAAAGCTTTGCCCTGTTAGTTTATAAAACAAGTTGTTGTGATACACCACATGGTTCCTCATATCACTCAGTAGTTCATTAGTCTGTCACTGTACAAGCATATTAAATGACAAGCTAAAAAACACAAGTCATTACAATTCGTAAAGGATATCAAATATACAAAGCAAGGGGTGTAAAAAGAAGCCACTTGCTGTAAATACTAATACCTCTAGTTGCATAAACATAATGTAGAAGTGCTGTGGACCGCCAAGCAGTGGACCGCTGCTGACAAACTCGTGGCTGCCTGGGAATCCCTGCAGCTATTTATCTCCAGAGAGCTGCTACTGCTTCAGCAAAAGGTCTCCTTTCAAAACCTCCAGCCTGTCATGTGAACCTCTTCTCCTAAACAAACACCACGGCTAACTTGAAGTCAGAGGCAAGATCAATTACTTTCAAGCTCTCAGTGGCACAGAGTAACAAGACATGATGTTATTTATTTCTCGTGTCTGGGGCAAAAGCGATGGACCTCTTGCTTAACATTTTGGAGGGCTTTTATTTTTTTTTCCTGCACTGCTTTCCCTGGAGCATTTACATCATGTGTCATGATATCCTCTAGTAATCCTTAACTTTTTTTTCGTAACTGCAAATGCTTGTATTAGCAAAGCAGAATTGAACTTCCCAAGTATAGGCAGCAGGCAAACTTTAAAGTTTTAAGGGCAGGCCTTCTGAATAAAAGCTTCAGAGCTCTCATCAGTTCTTTCAGCAGCCAATGCTGAATTCAGTTTCAGTTTCATCCTACCTTTTGGAAGAATATCTAACCTTAAATGCAAAAACTTGAAGCAATGGAGAATCCACCCTGCCTTTAAGTGTGTTTTTCAGGAGGTTAATTACCTTCACTGCTAATATGTACATGTTATTTCTGCTATGGTTCCAGTTTCCAAAATACTTGGGCCTTGTTAAGGGTTTGTCTGCTAGTTATACAGTCCCTAGCCTCATCTACCCAAATCTGTAATAAATTAGTTTTCGAGGCTCTTGTCTGTAGAGATTCTAAAAATAATTTCTTATTGGAATCCAATTGAATCCGAGGGAAGCGAGGTGATAATCAAATGATGTCACCCTCACGTCTTGCACTGCATCTCACTGCCTGCCAAAACTAGCAACTGTTGCTATGTACCCAGGGGAAGGTGATACTCCCAGCCTTTTCTTGGTGCTGTAAAGCGCTCCTTTGCAGTGCTTGTCAGGCCCCTGAGAGCTGCTGATGTCTGTCCAAGGCTTTTCGTTTTACCCTTACTGGTTGGGATAGCTGTAGAGGAACATGATTGTGTCCTGTAGGATGCTTTGAATTTTTCTTGTTCCTGAAGAAGAGCATTTGTCAAAACCAGTGCCAATCTGGAGGACTGGTGTGATTTAGCCTGTGAACCCATGAGGTGCCTGTATTGCAGTGCTTGGGCTCTGGGGTGGAGACCTCGCTGTGCCTGTGTGGCCGTGTCCAAAAACCTGTGCATCAGGACAACGGCGTGACACCAAGATGTTTCCCAGCCTGTTTATTTCCTTTTCTCACTAGCACCCCTGCAAACTTGGCCGATGGTGGAACTCTCCCCACACCTTTTCTCTGGGTACTTCCAAAAGATCAAAAAAACCTCCCACAAAACAGCACGGCTTGTTGGCGTTTGACACGTGGGGCTCCAGAAGTTCTTCAATAGTGAACCCAATCCTGTTGCCAGCAGTAGGTAGGTGATGTAGCAGGTTGCTTTTCTCTCCAGTACAAGTCAGCGTGAACTGGGGGATTCAGTACTTGGCAGATGACATTCAGCACTTTGCAGGGACCAGTTGTCAACAAGACTAGAGTTGCGGATTATTTTTTTTTTCCCATGCTCTCCTAGCAAAACATGCTCTTGGGGTGTCCCAGATCCTCTGTCAAGACTTCTTATTGGCAGTGTGTGCTCATGAAAGGGTAGATGCCCCTCCTGATGAGCATGTGACAGCTATTAATACTCGCAGGAGTTAGGCTCTGGCGCTGTTACCTCCTTCCCACCGGCGCTGCTCCTCTGCAAGGCAGAGCCCTGGGTTTCCAGAGACCCTTCCAACATACCCTGCGTCATGCTGACCTCTCTCGGTCCGTGCCTGGGACCGAGCAGACAGGCCTGGCCTTACTCCCCCTGCATTGGCCAGGTTGTTTGCCTGGAGTCACTGAACGTTGTGCTGTCCTCTGGCTCTGCCAGCTGGCCCCTTCCCCAGCGGGAGCGGGGGCTCTCCCGTGCCTGCCTGTGTCCCCAAATGACTTCCACCCACCTGGGACTCAGGATGGAAACCTGGGAGCAAAACAAGTCAAACGTTCATGAGGCCCTGGTTAGCGCCAGCACATCTTGGCAGCTGCTCCCTGCCCTGTCTGCATTTAAAAGGGATTGCTTAGAGCTTTTGTCTTCATTTTGCTATCTAAACATGCAAGCTCCAGCTTTGTGTTTTTGGGCAGTGTAAGGGTGCTGGATCACAGGCAGCCTGAGATATGATCCTGGTTTTGTACAGGACTTCATTTTTTGCTTTAAACATGCATGGTTGCAACCAGCATTGTAGCCAGTTCCAGCAGTGTCCTAACTCTGGGGAGGGAGCGGGGGGCAGACACGGGACACAGCAGAAGAAAGTGCTCTGTGTTCGCTGGCCGGCGTACCAGAGCGATGGGATGGGACTGAAGCACTGAGGCATTTTATAGCATTCTAATTCCCAGGGATTCTTTTCCAAGCAAGTACACTGTCCCAATATATAGCAGCAATCCAGAACTAATTGACATATAAGTGCCCATAAATGGTGGAGTAAAGCTATTTAAAGTTATTAAAGTTATTTTACCTTTCCGCAAGTGAAAAAACCTAGGTTATCTAGGTGGAAAAAAAGGAAAGAAGGAAAAAACAGGCACAGTACCAAACTGTGACTAGTTCAAAGTAGCTTGTGAAAGTATCTTGAGGTCGTCTTTCCTGAAAGCCTTTGAAATTCACAACTATGGACTCTTGCCTCTTGGCGCACAGACCGATTCCTTCTCCTGGCAGATTCTGCCTAACAGTTGCCCTTGCCCTTTTTTCCTCTTTTAAATACCCCTGAATCACAGAGCTTGCTCGTTCTGCTTTTCCTCATTCAGGTCTAAAGCCTTAAGGACTGTATCAAAGTAGTGAAGAGGACAGCATGTACTGGATGCTAGAGCCAAGGGAGAGGGGGTGGGCAGAGGGAAGAGATGACCCCGTCTTCAGGCTTCAGTCCTAATCCTGCAGATTTTTTCTCCCACGAAGAGTCCTACAGAGGTCAGCCAGACTTCTTGCACGAATGGCAATTACTTGCTATTCAGCATCATGCTTGGATTATGCTTAATGTAATCATGATAACATGGCCAGAGTTTGTGATAAGGCATGGATGGGGTGCTTTAAGCCAATTGAAGGGAAACGCTGCTGAAGACATGCGTGGGATTAATTAAATAGAAATTTTGCTTGTTTGGCAAGCAGGGTCGAGTTAGGCCAAACTCTGGAATTCAGAGAAAGTGGCTGTCTAAAAGGCACATATAAATGCAGTACCACCAGTGTCCAACATGCACTCCATGGCATCGGCCCCAAGGAGGAAGGTTAGCCCAAGCACATGTGATCTTTCCAGGAATTTTAAGTCCAGGTGGCCCAGTTCCCTGCGTGCCAGTATCTTGTGCACTCCCATGTAGGGCACTGCTATCAAATAAGGAGGCAGTGTTTCAAACCACCCTGTACTCCCATTGCATTGTGATTACATTGTTGGCTCTTGCAGCGGGAAGCATCTGTTGGGGCCTGGAGCTGCAGAGCAGCTCACCCTGTGCAGTCTCGAGCCAGGGCCATTGCTCACAACTGCGGCACTGGGTAGCAGGAAGGAGGTGGAAATGAGCAAGGTGTGCCGTAATGACTTATGAGTACGTTTAGGGTCTCCGGGTACAGAAGACCTCTCAGGTAGCTGCAGTTGGTTTCCTGGAAAATCAGCTTCAGTCCTTACTTTTCTGCTTGGACAGGTGTTTTCTGGCATATGCCTATGTTAAGCTACTTCACTAAAATGCAACTTATTAAAATGCAACTTAAGAGTGACATGGAGTCCAAAGGTCCCAACGCTTCTGCAGCATTGGAAACAGATGCTCCTCTATGCATATAGCTTTAAAGTTGCACACCATCCTGACTTTAATTGCTTTTGACACACCCATTTAAGGGCAGCGGGGGAACACACAACTCTTTAGGCTGAATTAAACAAGAGAAACCCAAGTGCTGCCTGCTCCTGCCTGTGCAGGCAGAGTGCCATGGGAGCAACAGCTGATGAAGATGGCAGCTGCTGCAGATGCAGGGAGAGACAAGTACCCCATCTGCTCCCTCCCGCTGCCTTCCCCCTCTGTTGACAGTATTGCTGTTTGTCCTGCTGAAACCTTATGTAGCTATTGCTACCCGTCTCCCCGAAGGCCTCGGGTATGGTGAAAGGCTGGGCTGCCTCCAGCCTCTTCCTTCCTATAAATTGTGTCCCACATAAACTGCGTCACCGGAGGAAAAAACCTAGATGGAGATAAGTTTTTCCAGGGTCATCCGGTTGTAGTTATGATGATGGCAACAATTCATAGTTGAAGCATTTGATTTGTTAACCTTATAAAAAGATGCCATTAAATACTGTATTTAGCTCCTCAGGGGAAGTAGCCTAGTTTCATTTTCCTTTCCTCATCCCTGTTTTAACATTAGTGACTCAGCTGTCACTTTGCTTCAGAAGGAATGCTGGGGTTATAGCTGTGATTGGATGCCACCAAGAACCCATTTCTGCTGAAAATAATATGGTGCATTTTCACCTCAAGGAGAGCCTGAGACAAAACTACTAGGTTTTCCTTAACTTTTGCAAGCCTTAAAACTTGCCTATGAACAAAATTGGAAATTTCCATGTGTCTTCTCTTGTTTATCCTTGTCAACAAAGCAAAGTCTGGCAAAGACTGGTGCATATCTAGGCCTGCACATTGAGGGTATTCCTGTTCAAGTCTATAAAGCAGCTCATAGGGTATGATGCAAAAGCCTTTGTAGGTGAGAATTTCACTTTGCAACAGGGTACATGGTCAGATCCTACAAACAAAATGAGTTTCCACCAGCTCTGAAAAAAATCTGACTAGACAAGTGTGGGCTCTTCCATCTCCATAATTTTTTAATTCCCCACTTTGCTAATCTTAACCAAAAAGTAGTCTGGTTCATTTCTGTTTTTCTGGGTATCCCATCTCCTCTAAACTTTAATCACAGAGGAAAAAAAAAAGCAGAAGAAAACCAAAAGCATAAAGCTAGTTTGTTAGCCCATTTTATATTTTGCATATCAGCTTATAATATAAAAGCATTAGCAGACGTGTCATAATGTATACTCAAGCACATTGCTCAGGGTGCTTTGTAGTGGGTCCCCTCCCTTTCCCCGAAGGAGGGTAAATATCCCCATAAGCATTGCCAATGCTCCTTTATTCGTGACCTCCTCTCTTGGGCTGCCACTTGAAGGTGCTTGTTTCTTGTGTACTTTTGTTATGAAAATGACACCTGGCATGCTTAGGAGGCCTGGCATTCTTGAGCTATGAACACTGTGAACAGTGTCATAAAAAATGATGATGTACAAAGGCACCATCGTTAGCATTGTTCTTTAAGGTTTGCCCTGTGTCTTGAACATGTAGGTGTTGAAAAAGGGCTTATTTCAAGCAGTGTAGTTCCACCAACTCACTGTTTTCCCCCTAAAAGCAGGATTTGACATGTGTCTACACAACCTACCTGGGGGCACCTCTCTGCTGTGATTGTGGGGCCACCTCAGAGTACATACAGCTACTGCAACCCCAAGATGCATAGATTTTGATTCAGCAATTCTGGCATATACTTAAAATTTTCTGGAGCAGGGGATGGTGTCTGTGAAGTGACGTCATCTCAGGGTACTGAAAGGTTGCCTTGATGCTTGTCCTGGAGTGCAGGTAACACAAAGCTGGTTTGTGCTAACAAGTGAAACCAAACAAAGCCACTTGATTTTATATTTTGTAGCATCTTTATTGGATTAAGGCTTCTTTGTCTGCCTCTTGAGGCTGTAAATTTCCAGATGCAAGTGTCTTCTACTTGTGCAGTCCTTCCCACGATGGGAGTTCATCCAGGCTGCAATGTACAGGGTCAGTAATTCTTGTCCTAGTAAACGGGGATGACCTTGGCTGTTGGCACAGTCAGGGTCCTGAAACCTATTGTCCTTGTGGCTCCACAGCTGCCTCTGAAAAATGTCCTAGTCTATGTACTGAGCAATACAGCTGCAAAGGCCCCACCATGTCCCCAGTGTTGGTTTCAGGAGGGATTACTTGTGTGCAGCTTCAAATTGGGAACATGAAAGGGCTCCACTCATCGTTCTGCTATTTGGGCTCCAGTGTCGGGGTGGGGCGCTAACAAAGCATCGGGAAGTGCTGAAGCATTTTGACACAGCCTAGGTTTAGGCTTAACATTTAGCACTTGTGATTGTGACTGTATCAATGACAGGGATCTTAGTTTCTCAGATTAGGTAAATAGCTTAAAAAAAATACAGAAAGATGACTGTCATACCTGTGCATTTACCTGGGTTGTGAGGTTTCTGGGATGGTGCTGCTGCCAGCTGCATGCGAAACAGGAATGTCCTGCTTGCTGTAGCAAAGGGCTGATTCATTGGCAGTGTAATAGGAGTCATCTTCCCTTTTGTCAGCTCCTCTGGTGTATTTTACCCCTGTAGTGAACAGAAAATACATTTTTTAAAATCCAGTAAAACCAGTAAGATGCAAGTCATCTGAGCGAGGGGAGGTTTGATGAAAGCTAGAAGTTTGTAAATGGAGCTAGATGAGGCTTGGATTAATCAAGAGGGGTGGAAGCAGAGTTTGGTGAGTCCCTCTGGGGGTGAGCTCTCTGAAGCCACCATGCCCTGGGAGGTGCTGGGAGCGGCCACAGTCCCAAAGCCTCCCTGTGCGAAGGGTGAGATCCACCTCCATCAGCAGAGAGAGTCAGGCACTTGCAGAGGGAAATGGGAAGACGTGCTGGCAGGCTCATTTGCTGGAGGTGCCCCTTTCCCCCCACTGACTGCCAAGGCGGACCAGTGTCGCTAGCGCGGACGTCACAGTCTGACCTGGAGCTGCCCAAGCTGGGTAAGGAGAGTTAAATTTTAAGGCTGTAAAAAAGCTTTTCTCCGTAGGGGGGGAAAAAAACCCAAACCAAACTCAAATGCTGTCAACTTGGAGATTGCAGACAGGGCATCACAGTGTGGAAGCTAAAGCCACGTGCCTCGGTGGTGAGTTTGTGGGCAGGGCTGGTTTTGGGGCTGGGTGTCCCAATGTAGTGTGCAAATATATAGGAACATATTTGGGCATGGCGTGAGCTTGGTTTGTGTATCCAGAAAGCAAGTCTGTATGATTTTTCAAATATGTTCCCAAACACAGTGTTTAAAATATGTTCCCCTACACAGAGTAAGAAACTGTAAGAAACCAAGAGGGAAGAGGCTAGGGCGGACCCGTGCCTTAGCCTCAGGACAAAAGAAGAACACGCATCAGAATACGTCAAAAGGAAAACTGATCGCTTTCTACTTTCAAAAGACATTATTTTACAGCTACCATTACATTTTGAAGAGCACACAGGTATTTATTGGTAGTGCCATAGCTACCCAGTCCCGAGTCGTGAAGGAGGAGATACCTGTTTTTCAAGTTGTTCTGTTCCCTCATCCCTCGTCTCCTAATTCACACCCTGTACCCACCGGCACTGCAGTAACGCGGTGAATACCTGGAGTCGCAGTTGTGCGTTCCCACCCCGGCTGCCCTTCCCATGAGGCTCCCAAGGGCTTTTTGCCCCTAGGAGTCAGCAGGTCAGACCCACTGAGAGACGCACTTGGGTGCATCCCTGGCTTTCCCCAGTGCTTAGGGCCATGGAGCAGGACATCAGCTGCCAACTGAAGCGCATCATATTTTAAAACACGCTTTTTTAAAAAAAAATATCAGATTATATCTTCTGGTTCAATAATAAGCTAATTATGTGCTTAAAATAGCACAGGAGAGGGGTCCTGTTTCAGATTAGTCTACATAGCAGAAATGCCAGGGGCTGTTTTGGAGGTTGCTTGAAGGCTTTCTTGCGAGAAGGTCTCGGGTGCCTGTGCCTCCTTTTGAAGGACTTGCTCAGGCCTGATCAAACCCGGTCAGGCGACAGCGTATCAGATCTATTCTTCCCATCAGTCACATGTCAGCCGTAACTGTCGCCAGATTTGCAATTTAATGTGTGCAGCTCAACACTTCCAATTAATCCAGCCTGGGTATTTAACAATCTATCATTCCAGAGCTAGCACTTTACGGAGCCGCGTGCAAGGCAGCCTTGCGCTTTGGTAAGGCATGAGCCCTGGAAGGCTTTCTTCATGCACGCTGATTTTACTCTTTCCCTGCCACTGTGCAGTGGAAGTTATTGCTAATTTAGTTGCACTTTACAGGCTTAGAGAGTGTTAAAAAATCAACACGACAACAAAATTTTTTCAGAAAATAAATATTTATAATAGGTGATTCAGCAATGAGAGGCTTTTGTGATCCTCCATGGAAAGCTACTATTTTTAGTGAATTATTGTAAGCAGTAGCATCACTTACATTTATTTATAAAGGCATGAAAGAACGCCCATACGTGTTTCTAAATAGTCGATGTATAGTAACGGCCATATGCTGAGAATGAGCGAAAATAGAATTGAGCACTCTGGTTTCTACAATGCTGCGCGAGGGTTGTGCTGGGATCTTTGCATCTAAGAAACGAAAGACAGAGGGATTTTTTTTTTCTTCTAGTTCTTCTTTCTAGCAAAACAAACCCAAAGCCTTCAGGGTGAAAGTCTGCCTCGCAGTAAAATTGCATTGTTTTCATTGAGGTCTAACTGGCTGACCACTGAGGTTTGTGAGCACTGTTCCAGTAGCTTCAGCAGCTGCTGGATTGGGGCTGTGATGACAGTGGTAGCTATTTTTATGAGAGTTACTGTACGTATAATATTTGGGTTGATTAGTTGTGTGTGCCTGTACTTCTCTTGGGGCTCCATGGCACAGAGGAGGAGGAAATGCAGTGATTCCCCGCTGAAAGGGCTGCACAGATACAGCATGGAGTCATTTCGAAAGTTCCTACAGTGGAAACGCTTTAAATGCTGGGGCTTGCCATTAAGAAAAAATGAGGGTGAAAAAAAAAAAAGATGTTATCTGCTGGTGACACTGCTCCTGAACAGAAATCACAGCTGTTCTGATGTGGCTCTGCAAGGACCCAGCCACATGTGTCCATTGCAGCTTTTTTGTATGCAACTCCTTGTGCTTAAGTTCAGTAAGTGGCAACATCTTCCGTTCTCTGGCTGACTGCATTCATGTCCCAGTCAAGCCTGTGCTTACGTGCCTTGGGATTCTCACGAATTCAGCACCTTGCAAGATCAATACCTTCAAGTAAATTCCTACTCTTAATTAAGTTAAATCCTTTGATTGAAATTAATTGTGTTCTTGAATTTTGGGCAGCTGTGTTACAAAGTGTGTGGAAGGGAGCGGAAAAGGTGGCTCTTGACAAGGTGCCTTTAGCAACCTCCCAGTGATGGTGCCTGTCTCCTGATTCCCAAATCCTGTTTTCACACGGAACAGTGGCAGCATAGCAGAGGCAAGCACTTCTTAGGGGGCTTCCTATAGCAAAAGGCGCTGGGGTATGTGGCTCTTGACCAGGAGGAGTTGCTGGAGAACCCAACCTTGTCCTTGCTCCACAGCTGCATTAGTTAAAATATCAGCATTTTCCTTGCTCTTTCCTTCCTTTCTCCCAGCACCCAGTGGAAGAAAATAAATGGCAACAGGCATGCTCTACTCACAGCAAAACAAATGTTATTTATTAGAGTCCTCCTGTGGTCAGAGGATGTCTGTAAAATAACTGGAGATTTTTCTGCTAACTGGAAGCGTGATGCTCTGAGACAATTTCCAGGCAGTGTGTATTTTCAGCTAAGTTTTATTTACATCAGCGTAGCGATTTGCAATATCACTGTTTGCAAAGAGTGAGGCAGCAGTTGTTTTAGTTAGAATTATTTTTTTATTTTTTTTCCAGGAAAAACTTTTGATTAAGTTGTGACTTGGTTCCCTTAGCCCCACGCATTGAGATACTTTTCTTTTCAAAAGGGAGGGTATAAACCTCCTTGGCTGACATGTCGCTTGCTGCCTGCCCTTGTGGCAAGGAGCAGCTGGGGTGGGGGGAGCGAGGCGCCCGTCGTTAGGGAGGGTTTGTTTTCCCTGCGCTAATCACCTTCTCCTGTCATGATTTGGCACGGCGCAGCGCCCTGCGTGCAGGACGGAGGCAGATCCGCGTACTGCTCTTCTATCTGAGCCAGCACATTTTGGAGGATAAATCTTCGCCAGACTTAATGTTCTCCCAGGGAGCTTTAATATCCCTCAAGGCTTTGTGCTCTTCCTAGGGGTGGGGGACGACAGGCGGAGGCGCAGGCAGAGAGCTAATTACAGCAGGGGCCTTTTCTAGCCATTCCCCTACCACCAAGGTCAGAAATACTCCCTTGAAGAGAGGATGAGGAGGGCAATCCACAGAGCCACCCTTCAGATCCTGAGCTGACTTTTTCCCCCAAAATCTGTGGGGTTTTTTAATCCTTTTTCCTGCAGGAGGGCATGCTCGGGTGGCAGGGCTGAGCCTGTGTCATCCCACTTATCCTTTGCAGGGCTGTGAGGATGGTGGCTTTGGCTAGCCAGGTGCAAAGGGCTGCTGGATGTCCCATGTGGGACCCTGGCGCACTCCTGCCGCCTGCTTCTGCTGAACAGCTGGTGGGATTTGTGGGAGCTGCCTTAGGAACTTGCAGATAATACCAAGCATCAAGCACTGAAAACATTTGGGTGTCAGGAAAGATTTCTCTTCCTGTGTATAATCTGCTTAATGTTTTTTTTTCCTCCTGCAACTTCCAGAATTTAGGGGAAATATAACAATCCAGAATACATAATACTTGGTTTTATATGCAAAAAATTGTATATTGGTACAACATGGCTGGAGAGGTATTGTGGGAGGGCTTCCCTTACATATTTTAATTCTTGCTTTTTCTGCATCTCCAGGGCGCCCTCACTACTTTATTGAATGATATACATGTTTCTGGTTTGCAAAAGCTCATGGGAGAGAGGAAGAAATTCTGAGACCTCTTTGGGTTGGGGATTTCTAAGTTCCTTGAGAAGTGCAGCACTGCAGCCTTGCAGAGTGAGGCAGAAAATGACTATATGGAACCACAGATTGGTATTTCCTAAAGGTCTCCTTGCCTAGACTTGCAAATCCCTTTCACCAGAAATTCCTACATACATGCACCCAAGTGGCAACTTTAATTTTTTGTGGTTTTGGAGTCACTGTATCTGTTTTCTTGTTTACTTGTAATTGAATATCATTGGGGACTTTAAAGCAAACAAAATGTAAAACTCGTAGTGGAAGCAAATTTTGAGTTACTTCATGAGAAGGCACAGACACTGGTCTGGATGGATGGGTAAAACGTGTGGACAATTGAATGCAAAGAAAGTAGTTTGTATCTTTTTTTATTATTATTATTTTTGGTGGAGGCCCTCTGTAGGGGTGTTCATTCCAAGGGAGATTCGTGCTACGTTTTGAGTAAGGTGAAACAGGCTGGAAATCGAAATTCAAGTTTGCAAGCAGGGCCATGGAGAAGCAGAGTTCCCCCAAGTCAGCTGGAGGCTGATAAGCTGGAGTTATTTTCATGGCTTCTTTTCAGTGGCATTAGATCTGATGCCTTTCCCTCCTGTGTGGCTACCAGACAGCTTCATATAGTGAAGTTAGAACATTAAATATGTTAATACAGTATAAAATAAAGCATAATTCTCCCAAGTGAGCACTAGGAGCATTTATGGGTCTGCAGATAGCGTTTGTTTTTCTCCCATCATGTCCTAGTATCCCAGTTGTTAAAATAAACAACTGCTTTTGATTCGTAGCCATAACTTTACAGTTTAGGAGCCTGTATCTGAAATAACGAATTAGCCACTCACTACAAAACATTGAAATAAAAACAGACCAGTGTGTAACTTGGACTCGGCAGCCACCAGCTGCACCTCATCTTGCTAATCTTTAGGCTTTTTTCTATTTTTTTCTTTTAAAGCGGGGGCTTTTAAGAGTTAAGTTACACAACTCTCTTTTTATTTTTAAAGTGAGTGGATTCCTTGTTGCGTTGTTGAGGATGATAAATTGATACCACATGTTGCTTCCAGACAAAAAAGACTCTGTACTGCAGTGGAAGTACTTGCAGCTGGTGTCTGAGTTAATGGACAGGCTCCACAAGGTAAACATGGGTTGGAAGAGGCCGAAACAGACACAGGGAGGGGGATTTTCGCTGTTTAAAGGCTTGAGCATTTGCTGCTGTTGCCTGACCAGAACGGAGTATTGAAATCACGCGCAGTCCAGCCTTTCTGGGAGACTCATTCAGTTGTTCATACCAAATCAGGTATATAGCACTCTGGAAATGATTAAGCGTCCTCTCTGGGAGCTTACCCATTTACAGTCTTATCAAAATATCAAGAGACACATGGAATTAGGACATGGTAGCTAATTTTTTTTTTTTTTTTTTTTTTTTTTTCAAGAAAAGTGTGGCTGGTTCCCTCAAGGAGTATGAACTGAACAAAATGTGGTGCAGTGGATCGACATTTATAAAAGCTGAGAGCATGGCCCCGTGTTTGGGAAAGTGCTGTCACCCCATGTGTTGCTGCCCTGGCTACTAGCAGGCACCCAGCTGCACCCCTACTCCTGATGCCATCAGCCTAAGCCAAGGTAGGGTAGCACCTTGCTACCCTGCTTGCCTGTGGCACTATACTACCCTCTGCTCACACCAAATCTCACGTGCCTTGTGTGTTCCTCTGCCCTGGGTCTTCCTCATCTCCAGGGCTGGTCATTCTTCTTTGCAGGACCACCTCCCTGGGGGACTGGGACCCAGCTGGGCTGGGCTCAATGCAATGCAGGATGCTCTTGATCTTATCTGCAGGAACCTCAGCCTTCTGGCTCTTAGCAGAGCGCACAGCATTCTTCAAGTCTGGTATAAATAGTAACACTAATAAAGGGAGGAGCTCATCTTATTTCTTTTCTACTCTGCTCTGGTACAGTCCGTATGTTGTACCCATTGGTGGTATCTGAGCTCCTTCCAAGGTGTCTGCAGCCTGGCTAGCATCTGCCCCATCTACGTATGGTCTCCAGGACAGATAGATGGAAGTTACTTTATAAATCTTTTAAAGTTTGTCATTGCATTTTGGCATGGAAAAATGTGTTGTTTCCATTATCGTGGCCTAACCCTTCTCCCACGTAAGTCAAAGGCAAATCCCCATTAATTTGATCAGCAGTGGGTTCGAATGATAGAATGTATTTTCTTCGCTTCCCCACCTCCTTTGCGGTTTGTCACATGGTCACGTATTACTGATGCACGTGGTTGTGAGCAAAGATTGCCCCATGGTATTTTCCTATATTTTGAGCAGATGGGAATATTCTCTGCCAGCTCAGAAACCAGGTAGAAAATACTGTTATTTCTATCCACATTGCAGCCTGGTAGCACAGCGCCACAGCCTTTACTGATGTGAGTTGTCAATCCTGGTGACTTCTGTAACAAAACTTGCATGCGAAAGGATAATAGGATCCAGCCCTAATTTGATTTGGCACAGCATCCAACACAAGGAGAAACCAAGAAACTCCGATGCTGTTGCTGAAGAGGTTAGCGGGGGAGGTTACGTGAAAGAAGTGGGTTTTAAGGCGGTGTTTGAACAGAGGGTGGAGATGGGGTACACAAAAATAAATTGGCCATAATTATGCTTAAGAAAACAATCTTCCTACAGAAGAAAAATGAAGAAAAATAGAAGCCAGAGTGTAAGTGGCATATTGCGTAATGTAAAGGGAAACAAACTGCTTGGATTTTTTTACAAGCACCAATTTTCAGTGCAAAAGTATTATTACATTCTTTTATTATTTGCATAATACCAACACTGAGAAAAAAGGTACGGTAAGAGGAAAATTACACATGTGCGCACACATATCCACACATGCAGGAGCCCTCATCCTGAAAGGTGCCTCAGTCTCACAATTTTACCATTTAGGATTTTCGTGGTTTTAGGCCAAAAAGTTTCATACTACGGCTACCACTAGCAGAAATAAGCCATTTTATGAGAATACCATAGGTTGGGAACTGTTAGCTGCTGGCACTTCGGCTGACTGTTTTTATACCTGAAGCTATATAGTACGCTGTGTATGCCACCTCGGATATTTCTTTTCTGTGTTTTCTAGGATTTTTTTTTTCATTAGCAAGAGTCATGGTGCTGTGTATTCTTACAGCCAGCATTTTTAGGCAAGGAACAGCATGGTTTCTATGGCTCTTATAGCCTGACTTGGTGTGGTGGTCTCATCCTGCCACCAGCTCTTTGGGAGGAGAGATCCCCATGCAGATGTTCTCACAAGTGGTTGTCCATAAAAGTCACAGGGTATGAACATGAGAGCTACCTGCACTGATGCAGTACAAGCTGGAATATCAGAAAAGGTTATTTTTTTAAAAAATGGCCATTCTCCAGCCAGTTGGGAGAAACCTGAGGAAGAAAGCAGTGGCGCCTACTTACCAGAAGTTAGAAACAGGCTGTTGCCAGACTCAAAATATAGTTAAAATGTCATCGGTTAAATAATAAAAAGCTCTTTCCTTCCTTGACTGAACAACTATTATGCTGCCGCTCGATCCACCATATTATAATGGCATGGTAGTCCCTTAGCAATGGACAAGTTTATAGCTGAGACACTCACCCAAACTTCTTTTGAGTGTGTCTGCGAAGTCTGGTCTGCTGCTTTGTGCAAATTGTTTAAAACATAACAGTTGCCATTTGAACCGTGGTCCACAGGATTTCTTTTTTCATTAAGTGATAATCGCAACCGTGTCTGCTGTCTGCGTGCGAGAAGAACTTTAGGCGTGTTTTCCATTTCACAATCTGACAAAAACCACAACACTTAACAGGGGGAAAAAAGCCATTTTATACTGAAAAGAATTGTTTAAAGAAAGCTAGGCTGTATTTCTTTATACATCTAATGTGTCTCTAGTTCGCTTATGTCAAACATCCATTTATCCTAAGGATTCAAATGTCAAGATGCTTGTGAATGATCCGTTCATTGATTCATTCTTTGTCCATTTAAATCTGGAATGTCTTCAGTGTTTTGTAAATGAAGGACTCTTATCCTGGATGGTTTGATAATGCTATGGTTCTGTTGGCTCTGTGTTTTTAAAGCACACTGGTAGAACAAATGTGATTTTATCCTCTTTATAGATATTGGTAATTGGCCAAAACTAAGAAGAAAGAACTTGTGCAACTTTTAAACTTGATCATCTTTAATCTGGAGAAGTAGCACAACTGTTTTGTCGAAGGAGTATGGGATAGCTCCAAAAATCTTTTGTCTTGCACATGGGAAAAAAAAACCCACACCCAAATGTGGAAGCATTCTCACCAACAAATGCTACTTGCCTGTCCTTTCTTTGAGCCATGTTTTAAGCCCAAGGTCAGCAGGATGAGTGGAGTGGGATTTTCATATCAGTTATTTCCATTTAATTCTGGAGTCATTTCACTGGGGCTGCCGTGGGCTGATTTTCTCTGCCTCTTTCTCATTCTGGGGTGATTCTCATCAGTTTGAGTCAACATGGGTTTTGGACAGTAGATGTTGCTGACTAGTGCAAGTGGGTAATATGCAAGAGCAGACTGTGCATGGGCTCCCCTGAAAGTACTGTATTTCGTAGCATCTTGTACAGCATGGGGTATCCAACTGTGTACAGCAACTTTATACAGCTGTATCTAGCAGCTCACAGGGGCAGAGATATCATGGTGTACTGTGTCACATCATGTTTTGAAGACTGTGAGGATACTATAGTGCGGGGAGAGCTGGTCGGCTACTGCAGTACAGGCGTAATTCTGGTGCCTCTAATCAAGAGAGAAAGTACAGCTTAGTCATGCACAGAGTGCCTGTGGGAGAGGAGCAACAGCACTTGCCGTTTTCTCAATAATTATTATAACAAAGACACAGCACACATGGCCATGAAGAATTAAAAAGACATTTGCAGAGGCTGTGATGAGTGTGCCTACCCCTCCAGTCAGATTTTTGCAGTGTCTTTGCAGTTTTTATTTCAAGGAACTGATGGCAAGATTGCTGATAATATAGAGGTTTGTCCCTAGTCAAAACTAAGGGAGAAATGCCTAGCTCCTTGCTAGCAGGAATGGAGCTTTGTCACACTCCTTTGCTTAGAATGCAGCTTCTGGGGGTATAAAGGTGGGCACCAGGAATGCACAGTTAGTGCAAGCACGGGGCTTGCTTTACAACAGCGTGCTGCCACACTGCAGTTATGCTCCAGCCCTCCCGTATCCACCACCCAAGAAACCCGTGTTGATGTCCAGGAGGGCCCAACGCTTTTATTCATGTTGCTGTTTTCACATGATGTTGGTTCTGTGATTGAGATTTGGGTAGCAAAAGAAGAGGGGTGCTGGTCTTGATGTTTTGTTTTGTTCCTTTCCTGCAGAATTCGATCCGGCACAACTTGTCACTCCACAGCCGATTCGTCAGGGTGCAGAATGAAGGCACCGGGAAAAGCTCTTGGTGGATGATCAATCCAGATGGTGGAAAAGGTGGCAAGGCGCCCCGGAGACGTGCTGTGTCGATGGACAACAGCAACAAGTACACGAAGAGCAGAGGTCGGGCTGCTAAGAAAAAGGCAGCCCTGCAGACTGCCCAGGAGACGAGCGAGGACAGCCCTTCTCAGCTCTCCAAGTGGCCAGGGAGTCCCACCTCCCGCAGCAGCGACGAGCTGGATGCGTGGACAGATTTTCGCTCCCGTACAAATTCAAACGCCAGTACGATCAGTGGCCGCTTGTCACCTATTTTGGCAAGCACTGAACTAGATGATGTTCAAGATGATGACGCTCCTCTTTCTCCCATGCTGTACAGTAGTCCATCGAGCTTGTCCCCATCGGTAAACAAACCGTGTACTGTGGAATTGCCTAGGTTGACTGATATGGCTGGGACAATGAATTTGAATGATGGACTGACAGATAACCTCATGGATGATCTCTTGGACAATATAACACTCCCTCCCTCCCAGCAGTCGCCCACAGGAGGGATAATGCAGAGAAGCTCCAGTTTTCCGTATGGTTCCAAAGGTTCAGGGCTGGGCTCCCCGTCAAGTAGTTTCAACAACGCCGTGTTTGGGCCATCGTCCCTGAACTCCCTCCGCCAGTCGCCCATGCAGACCATTCAGGAGAACAAGCAAGCCACCTTCTCTTCCATTTCTCATTACAACAACCAGACGCTGCAGGATCTGCTTGCCTCTGATGCACTTAGTCACAGCGATGTCATGATGACACAGTCTGACCCACTCATGTCCCAGGCCAGCACAGCTGTGTCCGCCCAGAATTCCCGCAGGAACATAATGCTCCGCAACGACCCCATGATGTCATTTGCCGCGCAGTCCAACCAGAGCGGTCTGGTCAATCAGAGCCTGCCTCATCACCAGCACCAGTCCCACAACTCCTCTCTTAGTGGCAGCCGTGCCTTGTCCAATTCCATCAGTAACATAGGCTTGAGTGACTCGAACAGCTTGGGATCCACCAAACATCAGCAGTCACCTGTCAATCAGTCTATGCAAACACTTTCTGACCCGCTCTCAGGCTCCCCTTTGTACTCCTCTAGCGTGAACCTCCCGGTCATGGGACACGAGAAATTCCCAAGTGACTTGGATCTGGATATTTTCAATGGGAGCTTGGAGTGTGACATGGAGTCCATTATCCGCAGTGAACTCATGGATGCAGATGGGCTGGATTTTAACTTTGATTCCCTCATCTCAGCTCAGAACGTTGTCAGTCTGAATGTGGGGAACTTCACTGGTGCTAAACAGGCTTCATCACAGAGTTGGGTACCAGGCTGAAGGATCTTTGAGAACAGGGAAAATGGGCAAACAGGTCAGTGCCCCGTAGATGTGGTAAAATACTTGGTTCCTTAGTTTTATTGGAGTTTGCACCAAACACTTAATAGTTAGTGCACACTAATAATATTAATTTGGCTTGCGATGGCTTGCTCTGTGTTGGTATGCAACAGGCACAACCAAGAAACATTTGGAGGTGTGGAGGGAAACGAGGCTAAGCTATAAAAGCTGTTCGGCTGCAGCACCGTCAGCATGCATCTGATGCTATGCGTCCTTCTTAATTTAAGCATGAGAAATGTTAATGACAAACCAAGGTGGAATATTTGTGGGTTTTAGGAAACACGGAGCTCCAACTTGCCTTCTTTGAAGTCGCAACAGATGGATTCTTCTCTGCAGCTGATGCTGCACGTAGCCAAGCTGTGTTACACAGGGACAGGGCAAGGGGCTTTGCAGTCAATGGAGCGATAGTACTGCCAGGGAGGGGTAAGAGCGTCTTTGCAAGATCAGTGCAGGCACTGAGGATCAGGTGTGTGGGACAGATCTGGTCTGAACTAGAGTTGTATTGCTGCTGTGGTACAGCAACACTAGTGAAGTTGTTCAGGTTTTTTTTACATTGTAATTCTTGGTGAAAAAAGGTATAGCAAATGGAGGAATTATATATTGAAATAGCAGAGGTGGGATCCTGGTCCCAGGAATGTCCTGGGTTTAATGTTTTAAACACGCAAAAAATTGTTGGTCCCTGCCCAGGGCTGGGGTGGGTATAATTTTCTTTCGGACTCCACCAAGAGAATATCCATAGGTTTGGGTTCTGACACAGGTGCTTTTCAAACATTAGCCTCTTCAGATTAATTTTTTTCCAGATTGATGTGTTTTTTCCATTGCTTCTTTTCCACAGCTGGGGGCATATGAACTTGTAAACATTGTTTCTGTCATCCTTTTGTGATTTGCAGGCTCCTGCCCATACCTCTGTCTGCTCACACGTACATATTCACTGACTCATAGGGTAGGTGCCGCACGAAGTGCCCTTTCTCCTTTGTTTATTTATTAGTATAAGGGAGTAGATTTCGAAATATAGTAGGATAAAAAGGTAGCTACGAAGTATTGGAATTGATCTGGTAGCTTCAGAATAGTACTTAACAGAGTATCCCAGTGGTGAGGTTAAACGAGGCATTCAGTTTGCAGCTTACTTCCAACTTCCTTATTTTCTGGATGAAGGATGGAAAGGAGTCAGTGTCGTTTGACTTCACGGTGCATAATTTGCCCCTTTCATCTTTAATTGGCTTTTCATTCTCTGTTTCGCAGTCAGATGTTCAAGGGGAAGCTTTGCAGTAGGTGAGCAGCAGAGGTGAATCCCCTGAATGTCTTCCTGTGTGTATGGAGTACCACAGGAGACATGTGCTGTGACCTGTCTGTGAGGGAGAACAAGACTGCAGAGGAGTCCTCCTCTCAGTTGTTCTGCAAAGCTGCCTTGCTTCAGTGGAGTGGCTGGTTTGCACAGTCCTTTTTCTGTCAGTGGGTAGATTTCCTCTGGTTCTTTCACATCTACTCGCTCAAAGCGAGGGTGCTGCAGTACACGGCCAGGAGATAAGCCGTGGAGGTGGGCTCTAGAGGACACCATGTCCTGCTGACCCTGCATGGGACAGCAACTTGGCAAGGCCAGTGCCACAGCTGAATTGCTGAATTCTGGTTTTCTTTCAGTTCCAGTGCTGGATAATTAAGAAAGGGATGGGGAAGAAAAAAAGAAATTACTCATGAACCAGGAAGCAAAAACTTGCAGACGGTCACATTTGCCGATCAGTTCTCTGCAGGTGCATGAGCTGTTTGGATCTAGAAACCCTTTATGTGTGAGGTCAAAAAAAAAAGGCCATAAAAACTTTATTGCTGTGAAACATCCAACAGTACGATCCACCAAACGGGGCCTAAAAATCAGATGTTATTGACAGCTTTGCTTGACACAGGGAAATAGGGCAGCCTCCTGCTTTTGTATCTTCATTTGCTGTGTATAGGTAGAAGATACTGGCAGGGGGACCTGCCTAGGCAGCGCCGAGGAGGCACACCACGCCATCTCCTCACCAGTGCTTGCTGCTGCCTCTTCACCCCAGCCTGAGCCATTCACAGAAATTGTAGCTGCTGTGATCTCTTTCAGGCTGCTCCCTCTGAATAAAGGAACTGACACATCTGTGTGAGTGGAGTCTCATTGCAGAGGACAGATTTATTAACGAGACAGCTCTCCTCGGTGGATTACTGTCCAGTCATCTGTGGAAGCCTCTTTCTCTCTCTCTCTGACAAGTGGACCGGCTGTTGCAAGGGTGCCTCCGGTATCAGGTGCAAGAGCAGATGATTTCTGCTGAGCTGGTTCATCATGCACCCTTCCTCGGCTGTTAAGCAGTGCTGTTTGAGAGTTTGCCTCCCTACGAGCCTCTCATATTTTGATAGGGTTGTCTTGCATGACATCAGATACAGTCATTCTGAATTTGCTTTCTTGGTTACTTCTCCACTTCGCTGTAGCGGTAGGGACCCCTGAATTAAAATCTTTTCTCTGCAGTGTTTGTGATCCCAGTAATGAATCTTTACAGGCTTGAAGACTGGGTAACGCTTTCAGCAGAGCAACGTGGCGCTTGCTCATGCTAAATCCGTTTCACGAGGGTGGCCAGGTGCATTTTGCAGGCAGGCCGAAGCAGCTACAATGGGTTATTGGCATACCTGGGAATAGTGAGTGCTGTGTTTTCTATGAAAAATAAGAGAAACCTTGGAGTCAGGTTTCGGGAAGAAAAGAAAGAAGCCAAATACATAGGTATTTAGTTTATACATACTCTAGTTATAGAGGGGGGTTTACTTTGGAAGAAAATCAACTACAGTTTCTTCATAGGGGAAGTGAAAAAACCCATGCAGGAGACGCCACCATTGCGGGTTTAGTGGCTGTGCACGTTTGCTGCACGTAAGCCTGTGCACAGTCCCTGGAGAGAGCCTTGCCCAGTCCCACTGCGCTGGCCCTGTGACCCTGAGGCTGGCCATGCCCAGCCTTTCAGAGGGCCATAATTAAGGCATATAAATGAATTTGGGTTTGTTTTGTGTTTTTTTGTTTTCTTACAAGAAAAAAAGGAGAAAATCAATATGCTTTTCTCTTGCTTTATTCACTCAGCCATAATTTTCCCCACTTAAGCTGGCTGGGGCCTCCGTTCCTCTGTATCTGCCTGCTTCCCAAGAGCACTGGATATGCCCTCCACCCACTCAAATAATCACCACCTTGGTTTTTCAGCTTGTTTATCAATAAATAAAGATGTCACTATTCCCTCGCCTGTCTCTAGAATACCTTTTATTTTGAAATTAATGGGTCCTCTCTCAGCCTGCGGTTCCCACAACTGTGCACTTTGCTCCATTGTCCTTTCCCAGCCAGCAAGTCCCAAGGGACTTGGCATTCGCCAAAGAGTGTCCCAAACAGACTGGCAGGGGAGACTCTTTGGGACGTTTACTGTTGCTGGGAAGGTCAGGAGCTGGTGATCAGCTACTGCTTGGGCAAACATTTCCTCTGGCATCAAAACCCATCCAAAAAGTTGTTTTTACCTCGATTGTTTCAGTTTACAATGGTGCCACGCAGGCAGCAGTGCTGGCAGGGCTTGGGCAGGGGATGGAGGATGGCTTAGTGCAAGCAGGGCAGGAACTTCCTGAGCTGGTTTCACTGTCTGAAAAACTCATCTAGCTGCATCTTCTGTAGGGAGATTTCAGTGTGCCATTTAGCAGGATGCCTCTGGGCTCTGTAACAGAACTGTGCTGGAGTCATGTTGACTTGTTCAAAAATTTCAAGTTAAATACTGCACAGATCAGTTAAAGTCACTCATTTTGTCCTAGCATCATCTAGGTCCCACGTCATCTTACTGTAGCAGTAGAGTGCACAAGCTACTAATAGCAACATCATGTAATGTTCGCACAATTGGATGATTAACATCTCTGATAAAGCAAAATCCTAGGAAACGTAACAAAGTGCCTGTTGGTATTTCATCAGTCCATATCAGTTTGGGCTACTTGCCGATTTGTTAATTGGTGTTCAACCTGTTTCTGGGTAAAATTCATACCAAAGACAGAAGCATAGGTCTGAGGATGACTTACTATTCACTACAGCACCATCTTCAAAGTTGAAGTAGACAGTGAAAAGATCTCCCATTTGGATAGAGTTTTGAATCAGATACCTCTGGACAATATGCCACGAGGAAGGTTATTTTTATTCTGCACCAGAAAGCTTGTTTTCTGCTTATTAAAGGTGAAATATGGAAACCAGAATCGGTGGACTTCTTGCCTGAGGATGCTGACAGCCTCAGGACCATAGCCACGCTTCCTGCTCTCTTATTTTCAAAAATGAGGTCTTAGGGGTAGAGCTGGCAGGTTTCTTACCCGGAGCCAAGATGGGCCTGGCTGCCTTTAAAAAATCTAAAGGAAATTCAGGAGCAGCAAAATCTTCTCCATTTCTAACAGGTTAGTGGTTAAGGCGGTGGCACGCTTCTAACATTTAAATGTTGTTTCAGCCAGCCCAAGTTTTGAAAGGTGGTTTTGTGACTAGCTGAACATCACACACGCCAAGTTTAGTCTTTGAACAAAAATATCTATGTAGAAAACATTTCGCTGGGAACAGGGATCCCATTAACTCCAAGGAGGGCCTGCCCCAAGCAGGCTCCTCGCTCCCCGGGCACACACAAGCAGCATGGGAGCAAACTCACTGCTCGTGGCCGCTGGGGAGGAGGAAAGGGGAAAGCCAGGCAAACCCCACTGGGGCTGCCCCCCATGCAGTCCCACTGCCCGCAGTGCCCCTCGAAGCCCCTTGAATGCAGGAGCCAGCCCTGTGCTTGCAGCGATGCTGTGGCTTTTGCTGTGTGAAGGCAGCAGGAGCTGACACACAAACATGATGAATCACTCACTCTTTCTGGGAGTAGGGCTTTTTGGTTTTGGTGTTTTTTTAATCTGGGTTTATGTTTTGGGGTTTTATGAACCAAGGAGAAAGATCTGCAAAAATCAGGATTGCCTCCGCAGGCTTGTGTTGTGAGCAGCTGAAGCCAGGACAGTGGTCTGATCCTGTGGTTTGGGTGTTCTTCTGTTGGTGTTTTCTATAGATATATTTTTTAGTACCTCATGCTTTGTCATGTGATTCAGCAGCAATAATTAGGCAGAAACTTGCTGTCCCTGCAGATGCCAAGATTACAGGATGACATACTCTCACCAGATGACAGCACAAACTGATATTTTTAGAACAGCCCGCATCAACTGGTCTCCCCAGTGCTTTCCTCCCCGAGATCGGCAGAACACAGGTTTTATTACAGAATGAGTCTTCACAAATCGTCTTTTTCATGTGAATGAGCCATAATGATTGTTTAGAGCTGCGGATCAGTGTTGGTCCCCAGACATGCTGTTGCTTGATAGCTGGGATAGTTACAGGTGTTAATTTTTTCTTTCCTTCTTTTGAGCCATGCTTTTAAATAGCCCCCTAAAAACATATTTTCTTGAAGAAGTACGTAATAAGAGATCATTTTTAGGAACATAACGTCATGCAGCTGAGGAAAGGTCGAGATCTTTTTTCATAGCGATGCAGCACTCAGCCAAGGTGATGAACTGACAGCCAGAGGGCTTTAAGTCTTGTGTTGATGACAGCCAAAGAGCACAGATCTAGCGTAGGCCAGCAGGAGTGCACATATTTGAGTAGTACTGTACGTAAATAGCTGGCCTTTCTTTCCTGGCCTGGGGAGGGAGGATGAAGGAAGGATGCTCACGCAACCCCGTCCCAGCCTCCCAGTGCTGCTGGTCTCCAGGAGGATGCTCCCACCAACACTGCCCCTGATCAAGTCCCACAGGGTGCGCGGGGACACTGACCCCATTAAATCAAGTACCTGCAGCTGGGTGGTAGGAACGCTCCACTCTGGTCCAGTCTACGGGGGCTATTTAATCAGCTTTTCCACTCAGATTACCGCACAGGGTGGCAGTTGGAGTCTGGCGGAGCGGACGTCTGCTGAGCAGTAATGGGACGGAGACGTGGCTCAGCTAACGGAGGCTGCTGTGTAGCCGCGGTTGTCTGCAGTTACTCCAGGAAAAAAAAGCCACTTTTCCCAGATGTTGCCGTGGAGAATGGCTTGCATTTATGCACTTTTACAGCTGAGCTGAATATCTTGCCCATTGTTTTCCCTTGTACTGCCTGCTTTTGCGAACTGCTTCTCCTGGCTTTCACTGGTAATTTATTTCATACAAATGTAGAGAAAATCTGGTTTTGAGGAAGGACCTTCCCTCTTTCTTGTCTTTATACTATTTGTAAGTCATGATAGAGAATGTCCTGCCTTATATCAACATGGTGGAAATCCTTTTGTGTGACCTGTGTGAGCATTACTGGCCTGTCATTTTCAACTTACTGCAGAGGAAAATGAGAAGACTCCATAGGAGAGAGGATGTTTTTAAAATAGTCTTGCTACCTGGCAGAGAAAAAGAAACTCTCTGCGAGGACATTCAGTATAAAGAGTACATAGCATGTTTCCATAGCACTATAAATCCATAATTCAGGATGTTTCTAGCCATGCAGGTACCTCTTACTCTAAAAAGCGTGTCTTATTCTTCAGATTCCAATGTGCAAGCAAAATCCTCCTCTGGTCTTGCACAGGTGCAGCTGTTATGCACCCCTTTTCTGATCCACAGTAGAGGTCTCCTTCCCAGTGCTCCTGAGTGCCTGAAGAAAGCACTGTTATTCCAGCCAATGTACTTCACCCCTAACAGAAGATGTACTTTGCAAGCGTTTTTGGCCTTCTTCCTCTAGTTCAGCAACATCTTGCCTAAAAGGTGCTGTGTTGAGCACCCAGGCCGGTGTCTCTCAATGGCAATGTCACCCATAACTGGCAGGATTTTCACCCCACTCCTCAGGCCCCTGAACAAAAGGCAGGGGATAAAATTTACCATAAGATTGCCTTGTAGAGAGATGATGTCCTTTATCTAAACTCTTCTCTGTTGGCCAGGGCAGAGGACTGAAGCCAGGCAGATGTGATGGTTCTCAACAGCAGGTGGGTATCAGCAGCGCTTGTGCTGGAAAGCCAGCATAGCTGCACACTGACATGTCTGTAGGTGTAAAAACAAGTGTGGCAACATATGGTCTTCTTGTATGGGCAACAACACAGTGACATATGTAGTGGAGCCTGCATGCGCCTGCTCGTCTTGCAAGCAGGTGCAGAATTTCCTGTGAATTTGGTTGTTCAGTATCAGGTCCTGATACATTAGGAAAACCTGATCTACTTTTAAGTGTTTGAGCATGAGTGGACCAATTTCTCTCTCTGGTGTCTCCTTTTCATCTGTAAAATGGGTAGAAGGGACCTTACCCATCTTTGAGGGTAAAGTGAACTGCCTGGAGGAGTGGTGGACTCTCCCTTGCTAGAAGTATTCCAGACCTGGCTTGACAGAACCCTGAATAACCTAACCTAAGGCCCTACCTGAAGGTTGGACCAGATGATGCTGAGTCCCTTCCAGCCTAGACTTTTCTATGATTCTGTAGACAACTGGGATATCAGAATAGTCATGGCACCTCCCTACAGCTCTCGGCAAGCCTTTCATTCCAGGGAGCTGATACAGGGTGAGAGAATGACCTGCTGTCTTTGGTTACATTTACTTCCAAAATACTTGGTTGTCTGCTGTGGTTTGTGATGTTTCTTGAAGTGGAAGAGCAGCAACAGACACTTGTACTTAACGTGCCTGTGCAAGTACCAGCACAGCAACTTTTTAGCTCCCATAAGTCTTAGTTCTGTGCCGGCATTCTTCCTCTTTCCATTCTTCTCCCTCACTGTCTGCCCCCAATTTTGAGCTGGGAAAGATCTGTTTTTATGCATAGAATTTAAAGAGAAAAGTGAAGTTGTAACGTGTCTGAAGGTTCAGGCCTTAGGAAGAAAAGACGTTGTTGCCAGCTCTTTTTTACCCTTGGGCTTCGCACCCTGACCTCAGCGTTGTCTCTCCGCTCAGTCCATCCTGGTGCAGCGTATGCTAAGCCTCTACAGAGGCTAAGACTCTACAGAGTGTCCCTGTGGCATACCTGCCATGGCATAGGGATTCCTTATTTTTATTCTGTTTGAACAAAACTCTCATGCTGCAATTATGACACTATACAATGGCCACAATAGTTATCTTCTTTGTTTGTTTCTGAACAACTACTGTGTGTTCTTCAGTCTTGAGCTGTGAAAACCTCGGGCAGGATATTAACTTGTACTCACACCTAACGAAGCCTTGCGTTTTGAGCCTACCCCCATTTTGGACTAGAAGCTGTACCGCTGGCAGCAATGACAAATCAAGGGACAGAGATACTAAATCGAATGTATATCTGTCACTAAAGGATCCAGGTTTCCTTCAAAAGGTTTGCATCTCCAGTCTCTGGACAGTAAAAGTAGTTTTGGGGATTTCCTGTCCCTGGGGAGTTATTATGGAGTAGTGCCAGGGAGAACACTTGTTTTACAGACTTCTAAGTGGTGATGTTTTTCAAGATGTGATCCACTCAAAAAGCCTTCCATCCAAATCAGAAGGTCTTTGGTTGGCCGCCGTACAAAGGAGCTGTGTGTTGGTAGTGTGGTTTCTCATACCATAATTACGTAAAGGCGCAGGTAACTTTTAACAGAAAACTGTGTGTGCTGATTGTTGTGTTAGTTTACTGATAAACTTACCACCAGTGCAGGTTATCTGTGCTTCGCTCTGGGGAGCATCGATGTGTCACCTTTCAATTCTGAAGAAAGTTCCAGTGCTGCAGAATTGCCACCTTTGGGAATCAAAGGGAGAAAACAACAAGCGGCAGATGATCCTTCAGAGCTGCTCTGATGGTGTACGAGCTGATATGGGGCTTGGGAGATGGCCATCCAGTTAAGTGGTGGAATGAAGTGAGACAGGTGAGGAAATGCTGTTGCTGGAGGGAAATCACAAGCAACAGCTTGACCACAGAGTAAAGCAAGAGTAGCATTTGTAACTGGTCAGTAGCAAGGCAGAGGATGGGAGGGCAGAGAAGAGGACAGAAGAAAGGGGCATCTCATCTCCCACATAATTGCTTGCAAGCTGAAGAATTAGAAAATATAGGCATACTTGCTTTTTGGTTTATGCTCTTCCACCAAATAAGATAAACAGGTTTAGCATCTAGGGTTCAAAGTGTCTGTGGGACGTAACAAGGCAGGAGTTGGTCCTCACCCCTCACTTAATGCTTTTTTCTGGTTTAAAGTAATTATTCTCACCAACCACATGTATATATGCTTGCATAAGCTATAGCTTGATATAGTATTATGGCTTCTTCTCATGTCCAGCAAATGTATCTTTTTCCAGTCTTCTGTACCCAAGGGGTCAAAACAGCCATAGTGCAATTGCCTCTGCTTTCAATACTTGTGTTTTGCATGACAGAGCCCAGGTATGAATGTAGTTGTGAAGACTGCTCTCCAAAAGAAAGCCTTCACTTCCTTCAGAAGAAAGTCTTAAGGAAGTCTAAGAAACTTAATCAGAAAGTCTAAAATTCTTCCTTCCTTTTCACTCCTTGATGACTGAAAATGGGCTTCAGGTTTGGCAGAGATGCTTTTCAAGGGAGAGCTGAATTTTCCAGGTGGTGGCTTAAGAAGTACAGGCAGATGATGTTCCAGTAGTGCCCTTATTGGAATTTCCTCCCATCCTTAGAAAAAAGAAACCATGCTGCACGTAAGAGGGGCTCTGTGCCTTTGCTGTGTCAAGTTAGCAAATGCTGCTCTAACCTGCTAGCCCTGCTAGACTTCACCTTTCTTGTATCCCTCCTTGACCTCTGTTCTATATATTTTTTTCATTACTCCCTGTGCTCATAGTTCTGCTGCTCTTATCCCCCCAGACAGGAACCAATGGTAAAGGCCAGGAAAAAGGATAAAGTGGGGTCTGGAGTACTTTACCTGGAGAGCTGTGTGTTGTCCTTAGAGGACAGCATCATCCTGGCTCACCAGAGGAGAAAACCTGTCTGCCTCTGTAAATTCAGGGTGACACTCCAAAGGACGAGCTTTTCCCACAGCCATCAGGAATGGGAAAAAAAAACCTCGTGGTGGCTCAGGACGCTGCTGGAGATATTTGGGGGCAGGGAGAGAGGAACACTGGGGAGTTGTGGTTGAGGAGCACTGGTAAATGGAGATGTAACGAGTGTTTGCTTCCCTGCCTGATACAGTTTTCATTGCTGTGAAGCAGCAGGCCGCTAACTCAGGGTTAGCAGAGGCTTTTTGTGGCGAGACAGAAGGCGAGAGTGTGGGCCTATTACAGACTTTAATGGGGTAATTTGAAGGCAGGCAGGTTAAGACTTTGATCTACTTCTTTTCATTTTTTAATCCATTTGCAAAGTCCATGTAAACAGAGCTGTGAAAATAGAGTGTGGTTTGGTTCTGCTATGAGCAAATTTCACCTCAGCCGTGCATCTGTCTCCTAAACATTGGCACTGTCTGAAGGATGGGTGTCGTCAGGAAAAAATATTGTGCAGTGCCACTTCCACAAATGGTGCTCATCATCATCATCCTCCATCCTCCAATTTTTTCTCCTGTCACTTTGTTTCACAGTATCATATTTTACATACATTTTTAATTTAAACGTTTAAACACTATTCTGGTACTTCATTGGGAGTTTCTGTACTCGTTTACTTTTAATTGATAGCTCCATTCAAAGTCAGCAAGATTTCTCACACATGCTGAAGTTAAGGCTGTGCTCAGCATAACTGGCGGCTGTATGAGAGTGAGCTGGCTTGCTGGGCTGCAGTGCACAGGACCCGAGCCTTGCCTTCAGTTGAGATTGCGCCTTGGGAAGTCACCCATTTCCAGCCCCCCCAGTGCTAAGGCTTTAAGGAGAAGTAGAGAACAGGACATGCATTCGTTTGAGCTGCATACAAGCCACTAGCCAGGTTTTACTGGGTGCCACCAGGCCTGTCTGGGTGTCTTCTGCTGACCTTGTTAGGGCCATCAGGATACACTTAACAAATGGATTCATTGCCAGGCAGTCACATTAACGAATGGCTAGCATTAATTTGCCCTTTGAAAATGAAGAAATCAATATGTTGATCCAGTTGGAAATCCCTTTATTCACAAAACAGTCTATCCCAAACTCCTCCACATAATTAAGGCTAAAGCCAAATTTTGTTTGGGTGAAACACGCAATCTGTCTGCTCCCTAAGCTGTGCTGAATGAAGTTCTCCCCTAATGGTGCAGGGAGCAGCTGTCACGCTGTTGCTCTAATAACCACGAGACAAAATGATTAAATTTCCATCAATCATTTAGCATTATCAGAATAGGTCATTTTAATAAAATGTTATCATAGGATCAGTGCCTGGGACCTTAGAAAGGAGAGGGGCAGTGATGGAGAGTCATCTCGTGACAGCCTTTGAGTGATCCCCCTTGCAGGAGATGCTGGTCCAGATGAATCTCGCATTCCCCCTAAATCCACCATTTTTCATGAGGGTGCCTGGTACCAGGATCTTTTGAGAGTAAAGACATTCCTGTAATCAACTCAAACGGCTTCTTGGTTTCAGCAAGCATCCCCTTGTTCTTGCACTGTATAAAAAAAATCACTATACACTAATCTCAGGGAAAATCACAACGAGTTGTAAGTGGTGTGGGGGACTAAGCCCTGGTTTCAGAAGCCATTTCAAAGCCAGACGTTAAATGCCCAGCAACGCGGATGGCTACCAAGTGGGCTTTCTGGAGACGTGAAAGGATTTCATGGGAATGCTTAAACATAGCTACTTTCTAAAACCATACTTGGTGCCTGCCTGTATCTTTAAGCCACTGAGTACCTTTAAAAACCTGGCCTCCTGGCCCCCTTCATTGAAATGTTAATCTGTTTTCAGTGTTTTAACTATTACCATGTCCCTTTATAGTCATCTCCATGCTTCATCCAAGGTATCTTTCCAGTGTCTTTCCCTCTGTGGAGAAGTTTCGTGGCTACAGAATGAGCTGGACCCTAAACCTGTTTTTAAAGCTGGGTGGACTGTGTCTGTTGACGGTGTGTCGTACAAGCAGGGAACTGGAGAACTCCAAAGTCCAAACTGAAATTCATGGCTCCTCACTGCTTCTTTTGAGCAGCCTCCTTCATCTTCAGAGGTGGTGGTTGATGTCAAACGCTGATGGACGATTTGTCCAGCCTTTTGGTGATGCTGAGAAAGGGTGACCGTGAAAAATGGAGAAAAGCTGGAGGATCCTTTCATGCTTCACCTGGAAATACGCTTAACAAATAGACGACGCACTGGGTTTCTGTAAATCAGATTTGGCCATTGCTTTTCTTTGGAGAAAGGGTTTTTTCTTTCCTGCTTGGGCGCAGCTAAGCCAGAAAAGAAGCACACTCAAACCTTGGCAAGGGAGAAGCATTTTCAGGCAGGGACACAGTGGAACTTATTCCTTGCTATAAGTTTGAAGCTTCTGGGTGCAAACAAATCAAAATTGCTTGTCAGTGTAAGCTGTTGTTGGGTTTGGAGGTTTACTTGGTTGCCTTTTTTTGTTGTGTTTTTCTCCTACATGCAGCAGTCTCACTGTCTTTTCCTCTTTTTCTTCTTCCTCTCCAGGCCCTCAAACTGACACGAGATGTAGAGAGAGAACCCTTTGCCAAATCTGCTGTCAGCAAGTGGACAGTGATACTGTTTACAGCTTACGACCTTTGTGAACCCTGCGTTATTTTCCTAATGAAGCAGACTGTTAACAGGCCCCTTACTGGAGTGAAGATCCTCCTTTTTTTTTTCTTCTTTTTTTTTTTTTTTTTTTTTTTTTTTGGGAATTGAACTCATTCTGAAGTATGCAAAATCTTCCTTTTCTGGGATGGCCAAGCACCTGCTGTGGAGACAATGTTCAGCACCATCCTGTTGAGAACACACTGTGTAGCCTTTACAGTAGTTACTTGTCAATGAGTATGTGGTGTTTCAATATATTAATGGTTTATGGGATGTTTTAAGTTGGCTTTTCTTTTTGGAGGCTTTCCCCATCTGCCCACCCTTCCCCCTACAACCTCCAGTTTGAGTTCCCTAGATTTTTGACCATTTTTGCTTTCTCTCCCTGGGGAATCTGAAGTACTGCACACATGCAAGGAAATTATCATAACCCGACACTGCTCAGACGTCAGGGTTTTCTGAATATACAGTGTTTGTCGTACCGATCAACCGGCTGGATTCCAGAGAGAGGTCATGTGTGTGGTCTGTTGGTTTGTTGGGTTGGTTTGTTTGGTTTTTTCTTATTACTTCCTTAAATATAATGGTACATCCCTGTTTTCCATAGGCATCAAACCAGGGTTGATTCCAAAACAAAAGAAGCCAGTGAGTTTGCCTCTTGGCTTGTGAGGACGGACTGACAGCAGGTGCCATTGCTCGCACATGCACCAAGGCAGGAGCCTGTTTGCTGCCTGCCCGAGCAGGCTCCCCTCCTGCCTTATGTTAGCAGGGCTGCCCCTACTGCTGCAGCGAGCTGGTAAGGAGTTGTAAGCTGAGCTGCCAGACAAGTTGAACATAGCCACCTGTAAAGATGTTTGAAAAAGCAAAAATTAAGGGAAATATGCCACTTTGCAGAAAAGCTAAGCGTAGGGGCTGGGCATCGGCAGGTGACTTGCAGTGGCAGTGCCGGGAGTTGAGGCACAGGTCATTGCAGGGTGCGTTACTGCATCAGTAATCCTTTTTTCTTTTTGTTTTGGACATATCCTTGATTATTCTTTCCTTTTCATTATGTATAATCTGTTGCGGCAGAAGAAGCAGGAGAGGGAATGGCAAGGTGACAGTATCATACAAATGGCTTTTCATATGAGCGTAGATTGTAACAGGATAAATGACACTGAAAGACAAGGCAGTTTTATATATTTTGCTTCTAAGATTTTCTTTTGTAAAATGAATAATAATTAATAATGAATAAAAGGTATGGTGCTGTATAGATCCTCTCTATAATCTGGAAAGTTTGATTACTTTTTATTAGTATTTTGGGGGGGAGGGATACAAAAAAAGAGGGGAATACACCAGTGGTACATAGGAACTCGGTATGAAGAGGTTCTGAATAGGACAGTGTATACATAATTCTCCAAAGCGATATATGAAGTTTTTTTTCTTTGCATAAGAGCATTATGCATATAAATATATAAATATATTTTATTATGTACAGAAATGGATCATTATGCATGGATGTTAGGAAAACAAACTAGCCTTTTAACCCAAAGTCTCAGTGCATGAGTTCCCACCGACCCATGTCCTATGCAATGTGGAGTGACTCCCTCCCGCCACTGCCACCGCACATGCGCAGTCATGCACACACACACGCACGCACGCGCATTCGTGGGCCCTTCCTCGCTCCTTACTTTCCAGGTCCCTGAGGTGATATTGGTGAAACAACAGCTCCTAGTGTGATGGAAGTTTTGTTTTTGTATCGTAGCCCCCACGCTGTTCTCTCGTAAAGATGCACTTCTTGGTTTCTCCCCGCAGTTATGACTGTGTAGGCTCTGTGCAGTTGTGGTTATTGTAGCCCTGTAGCATATCAACTCTTCCAAGCAGCCAAGGGTTTATCATTCGCCTTTTGAAAAAACTCCTCTTTTCTTTTTACACTGAGGTGATCTATTTGTCAGCGTGGGGACTAGTTTATTACATTTATTGGAGTTAGCTGATGCTCACTGCCCATCTCTGTCAGCAGCCAACTACCCAGGACACTCATGTGGCACAGTGGTCACCTGGGCTAGTGGCTGCTTTGCTTATTGGAGTCCAGTTGCAGTCATCTTTTACCAAAATTGGTCGAGAGCTTTATCACCAGCCTCCTCTGAGCATGTAGCATTAGCTCTCAGTTTCCCAGTACACCCCAAAATGTGAGTGTATGCTAAAGGACTTCCCTCCGGTGCTCCTTTCCCTGAGGTTCCTCCGCAGCTGCTGCCCTGCGGCTGGGCTTGCCCCCCTGCCCTATGGTTTCAGCCACCAGTAGAGCTCACTCGGTGGCTCCCCATGCCGGGGCACAGTGTTTGGCCCCTGCACGGGTGAGCCTCCAATGAGACCCGGGATGCTCGCCCAAAGACCACCAAGCAGGTTGCTGACAGCACCAGTAAGGCCTGACTTGATGGTATGGCCAAGGTGACCAAAATGCGTCTTTTTTTTTTTTCTTGGTACGGATGCAGTTCTTGTCAAATGCAAGGGAAGGCCCGTTCGCTTAAGCCAAAATGGGGGCAACTTCTGCTCTGCTACGGAAGCCTAGCCCCCTTGAGTTCAACGGAGTGAGCTCCCACTGGCAGAAATGAGAGAGAAAACTATGGTCCACTTTGTTCACAAAATGGAGGAAAAACACTTGATGTAGAGACTGCCCATCAATGGCAGAGAATTTGGTGGTTGTTTTTTTAAATACAAGCATTAGCAGCTGAAAGGCTTAACCTGCCTCCCAGCAATGTCAAGGAAAGCATTTCTGTTGGCGTGGCTGGGACACCTTGGCCCCCTGCTTTGGCGAACATCCCAGCACTCACTGAAGGGGAGTGGACTTGGCCAGCCTCTTTGGTTTGGCTTGGTTTCTGTTGTTCATTTTTGGGGCCAGAATTTTCAAACAGAAGTGCCTGGTGTCAGGCACCGAACATCGGGGACTCCAGTGTGGTCGCAGGGGGCAAGCTGCTCTGCCTTTGTCACTTCTCGAAGGAAGGAGAGGTGCCAGGTTCCCCCAGGCTCCCTAGGGGAAGATGACCACCCTCTACGCCTGCTGAGGTGCCCAGCAAACACCCTCCTCTCCAGAGGTGCTAAATAAATCACACTGAATTCAAAGGGCCACTTACTTAGGTGTCAAAATACAGACTTGAATGTCTAATCTTGGGAACCTACCTTTTGAAAATTTGGCCTCAAAGGCCATGTCTTTGAACATGTTTGTGCCTAGTTTTCCTTCTGAAACGTGTAAAGTCCAGAACAATTACATAGGTATCATTCAGATGCTTGGTCTAGGCAAAAGGTCTAAAAGGGTGACATTTATGCAGTTCCTAGTCACTGGTCTGGGTCTTGATTTAATGATCTTGTAAAAAAAAAAATCTCTTTTGAGAATAATCAGATAGGTGACCACTGCTTAACTCCAGAAATTTTTGTGCCACCACTTGAAAAAGTTACCGTTTAGGTCATGTATTTCTCTAAAATGGTGTCATTGCTTGGCAATCGGTGTCCTGTAAGTGTTTCTAGTACAAAATATACCTTAGGAATTGCCAACAGATGCGAAGGGGGACCAGATACATTTCGTTACTATGGGTTGGAAAAAATGGATTGTACATTTGGCTTCACATGTTTAACTTTTTTTTTTAAAAAAGTTGCATGATTGGAAAAAATATGTATACAGTATCTGTAAAACTGTTTAATCTGTTTTTGTTTCAAGCCATGTAAATTGGAAGAATATTAAATCCACAGCCTTATTGCGCATGGCCATCTTTACATACCGAAGAGCTGAACAGTTTATACTTTTCATTTGGACTATCTTGTACTTTCATTTGAAAGCAGATACTCTCATGTTGCAGTCTTACTGAGGATTTTGTATTAAAAAAAAAAGAAAAAAAGATGCTGCCCTGGAGGAATATACTACCTTACTACACAGAGGTTGAAGGAAGTTTGTTTTGGAGCAAAACCTGCCCCTTTCCAAACGAAGTAGAGATGCAGTGCTTACTCCACTTGGTGTTAGTAGATATTGCCTTGTGTATTCCATTTTAAATTGTAATCTAGTTTGTAAAAGAGGTGGTGACGCATGTAAATAAAGCATATGGATCTCTACATTGCACTTTTGCTTTCGCTCTGTTTCGTTGTGTCGTGGAGGGGCATCTAAATGCAGGTGCTGGAAAAGTGATTTCTGAGCAGCAGGTGAAACGGGTGGGTGGGAAGTTCGGGGCTGGGGAGGGGGCCTGATGCTGCATCTGCTGGAGTGTGTGAACGCGTATTTACATGGGCCTCTGCACTTCAACCCTTCAGCCAAGCCAGCGTAGTTTTGGTGCTCAGATAACCCCCAATGGGATCATTTACTGCTGCTAAAAATCACAAAGTTCACTTGATTTTGGTGGGGGAGGGCGTGTGTGTTTGTCCCCTCAGATGAGAATGGCTGCAGCTCCACTCACCCATCCTGGAAGACAACCAGACCAACTGCAAATTGGTTAGGAGAAGAGCTACACCCACCCGTGGGCTTGGCTGGGTTTCAAACTGTCTTTGAAAAATGCCTGGAGTACTTGAAACCACCCGTTTGGGATTTGGGATAAGAAAACCAGCAGCCTGACTCAGCAGAAAGTTACACTGAGGG
Organism: Phalacrocorax carbo; assembly: GCF_963921805.1. Lineage (NCBI taxonomy): Eukaryota > Metazoa > Chordata > Aves > Suliformes > Phalacrocoracidae > Phalacrocorax > Phalacrocorax carbo. Next base: position 78,855,443 of record NC_087515.1, on the reverse strand, counting down.
CTCTGGCCAAGGCATAGGAGAGCATGCTGAGAAACATGAGACACGCCGACATAAAACTCTTCTCCCACCCTGACAGGAAACCACAGATGTATATGGTTTTTTTGGAGCCATTTTTCAAGAGCAAATGACACTTTCAAGAAATAGGACCCTTTATGTGCGGCAGGGAGGGGTTTCCCATGACGCCAGGGGGATGACTGCCATGTCGTCTGTGCAAAGCCCGTGGGAGCGTTGCACTGAAGTACCGCAGTGTAAAGAGCAGCTTGGGGATATCCCTTGTCTAACACAGGAAGAGCTATTCAGGCTATGTCCTAACTAGAGATAGCCTGAAATAGTACATGATCCAGTCAGAAAATAACCTTTGACTGGGATGAAGTGTGTGTCAGCATCCCCAGAGTGAGAGAGTGCTTGTCCTGCAGCAATTAACAGCTTCTCCTCAGAAATTGAGCTGTTTTGCTGAGTTCTCTGAAGGCACCTCCAACAGTGATCTGGAAGCGAAGGACCCATGTCCTGCTCCTTGTTGGCATTGCTCCACTGGTATTTAGGACAACAATGAGAGTGTTTGGCCTGGTGAGGTGCCAGGTGGAAGGGCCTCAGCCTTGACCTGAATTTAGGCAGGTGCGGCAGCAGCAACAACGATGAGCTGATCAAATCCTGTGCGATATTTGTACAGAACCTACTCAGTTGTGTTGAGCAATGCCTTAGCTGTGACCTTCAGTTCACCCGGCCTTGGAATAGATCATTCTTATCTTCCAGCGTACTTTCAAAATAAGTGTAAGCATTTTAAACTTCTCCAAGTTGTCCCAGAAGACAAAAGGCTTTTCAAGCTGCTGCCGAGACTGATGAGGCAATTGAGAGCTGTTTTGGGAGCTCCCCACCACATATGCTGAGTTGTGACTTTGACCAGACCAGGGAAAACAATGTTTTACACCTCTTGTTTGGCTGCTGCTGCCAAGGAAGTTAATGGTGCTTTCACAAAGATTGAGATAAGAAAATCTGGGAGGCTAACTCTTTTTCTGGTGGAGTCATGGTGACTGCTATCTCCCTGTGCAAAAGGAGGACTTCTTGGGTGAAGTGGAGCCCAAGCCAGATGGAGCAGATACTGCTCTCGCTGGCGCACAGATTCATCCTGCTGCCAGTGACTTCTGCAGTGTCTCATTGCTTCTCTGTTTGCCTGACCCAGCCCACAGAGCTTTTTTCCCACTGGCTCTGCCTGTGGAATTTTTTAAATGAAAATACTTCTATCGTGTAAACACAAAACAGAAAATTCCATTACAACAACAGAAAAAAAAAGCTTTTATTTTCACTGCTGTATAAATCTTTAGAAAACTTTGGAAATGTCTAACAAAATTCAGAAACTCCAGTTTGGGTTTTTTTATTTTTGCACTTGTATTCTCTTTTCATACTAATGACACCAGTAGTTTTGCATGTGCCACAACATTTACTTATTAGAACAAAGCATCTCCTGCTTTTATTTGATGCTTTGATGACATACAAAAGAACTGATTTAATCTAGAAAATGAGATAAAATGTCTCTATTCAGTAGGACCAATTGGCCTAAATGAGGGTAACTGTTATAACACTCTTTTAATGTTACTTTTTGCCATGCAGGTTTGAAGATATTTGTATCCTATGAATGATGTGGTGAAATGGAGGGAAAACGGTAAAAATATATGACATCTCATAAAAATCTTTCCAACTTCCAAGACAAATACAAACCTGATCAGGATTCCCCCCCTCAATTTTCACTCTTTTTTAGGTGATACCTTTAAACTCTGCTTTTTGCTGAAATTCAACGCATAAGGCAATTCCCAAGTGCTGCCTTTCCCCAGGGATTTATGTTGCAGCGGTGCCAACGGGCTGTGCACACCACCCTGCTTTGCACACCCTGATGGGCATTGAGGCTTCTGCCAGCACCCGTGGCGTGTGACACTGCAGGGGTATCAGACTTCAGCTCTGTTTCATGCCCTGGGAGCCACTGTAAACCCTGTAAGACCCCGCAGCTGGTGCAGCGAGGTGCCAAGGTAGGAGGATGGGGAGGACGTCTGGGGCAGTGAAGCACGGCCAATGCCAGCACCTTGCTCTGGTGTTCATGTGTTGTGCAAGACTTCTCTGAAGCTTCAACTGCTGCATGGACAATGGATCCTTCTTCTTTTGTAACCACCTTGGAAAAGGACGGCATTGGTTAGAAAGTGCTAATTGAGAAATACGGGTCTACTTTACCTCTGACCTCCAAAGCAAAAGATGGAGGAAAACTGTGCACTGACATGGCCACCTTGGAGGTCCTCCCTGGGGAGCAGCAGGGGATGGTGCTCCTGACACCTTCGCCTCCAGGACGGAGATGTCCAGCCTTTCCAAGCCTCTGCTGTGAATGACAGGCCTGGTGTCTGGGCAGCCTCTCATGTCGTATTTCTTGCTTCAGTAGAAAATTCATACTTCACCAGCACCTTATTTTAAATCTCTATAGGCTCCTCTTACTTAAGGCTATCCAAGCTTGTACACCATTAACTAATTCATGGATGAATGTCCTGGAGAAAAGTCAGTGCTTAGAAAGGAATTTGTGAAAGACACAAAATAAAAAAAAAAAACTTAGCCCTTTTATTCATTAAATGAAAGCCATTGTCATTCACACTTCTCCTGAGAGTCATACTTGCAATATCAAACTGTGTTCTCAACCACAGTGTGCATCTGTTAAGCAAAATTTATGGTGAGGCTGTCTCATTTATACAGAAATTTTTGCTATGCACTGTCACTCAGCCTAGCAGACTCCTATGGAAAAGCCACAATTTAAGTCAATACTGTGTCTGAGCAGTTATAAAATTATAGTGGCTTTCAGAGCTAGGAGATATCAAAGTCTCTTCCTGGGGAAGGCATCTACCTTCAGGTGTCTGCTCTGAAGCTTCTGCCTCTCAGACTGCAGCTAGAAGGAGAAGGTAGCACAGGGGAAGGTCAGGTGTGCATGTACAGAGGGGTCTTCTCTTTGCAGTCAAGTTGCGTTTGCTCTGCAGTCCGGGTAGGGTGGGCTACCTTGTTTTCACCAAAGTGCAAACTAGCTTACTACAGAGTAAGAGCAGGTATGTGTGAAATTACCCTGGAGTAGCTAATACAGGTAAATACAAAGCCATGCTTCCCTTTCTCTATCTCATCCATAGGGTGAGCCCATTTCACTCTGTTTTTCACTAGAGGTGACAAGTCATCTGCAGAAAGTGCCCTGCGTTCCTGGGTCTTGGGGGACTTGGCTGAGACTGTCACTACATTTCCAGCCTCTTAAAGCTGCTGCCTGAATATCTTTGCTTTTTCACAATCTCTTCACCTTACCTCGCCAAACCTTTGTTCCCTCCTTGAGAAAGGGCCTTAGGGACGATGGCATGAGGTTGCTGTTAGCAGGGGCCTCTCGTGGTTTGGTTTTCCCACACAAATGCCTGTGTGTGAAGAGCAGGGGGCTGGCTCCCTCCTTACCTATCTCATGGACCATGTCTCAGTGTGCAGAGAAAATGTCAAGAGATGTGAGCATACAGGAACAGCAAATAAGGCGGCACGTGAAAAGGGCCTAATAAAATGCTAACCTTTAAATGATATGTTGCCTTGGGGGCACCTGAACCACTCCTTCATGCCCTTCAATCATTCTTCAATCCACATCTGAAGTCACCAGTGTTTCCCATTGCTGTCAGCAATGGTCTTCCTAACTCTTTATCCCTATGAGCCTTTCTTTGAAAAGAAGTCTTTTTTTTTTTTCTTCATTCTCTGACTTTTTTACATTCTCTGTTTTTCTAAGGCCATGTATTAAAACGTTTGTGGGGTCAGCAATGTCAGTTATGGATACAATTATTTTAAATTATGTTTCTATACCAGCAAGAAGCCCAGGAAGCACAGTTACGCGGCCAGAGCTTGTTGCCAGTACAACTCACTCCATTCCAGCTATGTTGGCAAGAAGCATTCTTTTTTTTTTTTTGCCGCTTCAAGCTATGTCTGAGTCTGAAGACACAGTATGCTGGTCTAGCTACATCAGCCACCTTTTCCTAACATAGGCTAAACCTTGAACATTGCTTCACGCTGTATAGCAAGGTTGCAGCCAATGTGAACTGCTGGCTGTATTCAAAGGTCTGCTAAGGTCAGGAGATGCGGAGCTGAGAGTAAGTACAAATGGTTTGTGACTCTCTTACCAGGTACGGCTGTTCAAAGGGACATGAGCGCACCCCTTCAGAGCAAGCTGCCTCAGCCAAAGGAATGGGAAAAACATGAATGCCTTGCTCTTTTTAAAAGTGTCTCTCTCTGTTCGTGCTCTGCTGAGTCTTTCTATGAGAAACGGATATGGCAAAGTAGCTTTGTACAGCCTAGTACAACCAGCTACAGAGCCAGCCATGGTGTCTGCCCTCGGCAGTGCTGGCACTTGTGACCTGTAATACTTCCTTGGGCCATAATCTGCAAAATAAAATTGACAAACTCTGATTCTCTCTATTTCAGTGAGACAAGAATCCTGCTTACTTTTCCTCTTGAAGGTTAACAGAATTTGAACATTTTATGCTGATCACCTCATCCATAAGCTAACAAAAGGCTTATCTGTTTCTTTTCCTCTATAACTGACAGTCCTCTGTAGACGCATGTTCAGCATTTCAAGACTAACTTAAAGGTCAAATTTATCATACGGGCAGATTGGATGAGCTCATGGTTGAGGAAAGACCATCTAAAGGTGACTCGCCTAAGATATCTGTACACACGCAGAGCCAGCACACATTTTTTTTTGGTCTAGCCTTGTCTCAGACATCACTTGTGTGCCAAGAGTCTGAGGACAAAGTTGTACTTGAAATGTTAAAGGTGGGTTGAATTTGGCATCTGGAATATAAGATAATAGAAAGACTCTGAACAAAGGAGATGTATTCAGAAATGGATAGAGCAGAATTTAATTCTTCTGACCCCTCTTATCTGAAATCTTAATTATGCCAAACTGCTGAAGTACCTTGTTTGCATTTAAGAAATGTACTCCCAAATTTTGTGCATCCAGGTGTGGGTATGTGCCACACCAGAGAAAGTGTACAGACCCCTACATCTTACTGCACACCACTGTGTTCAGCACAGGCACTGAAACAGCTGATAACGGTACCCAAAACGAACCCTGGTGACCCTTGTACCCTGCACATGGGACAGTCATCTGCAATTGATGGCCTGTAATACCACACACCCTGGCCATGTGCTGAGCCTTGCTCAGAGCACAGCTCCTGGTGCAAGTATTACACATGCTTGGCTTCTTCACACAAAATTAATGTATGAAACTCAAAATATAGTAAAACTGTAGGTGCATCTGTGAAAGTAAAAACTGAGTAGGTGAGGTGGATAACTTCCCCCAATTAAAATCAGTGTCTTTAGTGGCATCCCCTCTGCCCTGTTTGGTAGGGCATTACAGGATGCAGACTATTCTGTTGGGAAATGGTGACCAGCTAAAAGTCCCTTTCCCCTGGGGATTTCTCCGCTGTATCACACAGGCTTTTTGGCCAAGTGTCAGTTTTCAGCCTCTCCCTCGTTCTCCTCCTGGCAGAACCACAGGTGGTGGCCACAGAACAGGAATTTGGAGGCAGAAACTACTTCTCCACTGGACACTTCAACTGCTATCAGCTCTTGCATGTGCATTTCCAAAGCAGGACCTCATGCTATCTCTCCTCCCACCTGTCCCATCCTCCTCCTGAGAGCCTAATCTCGTGCCACACTTGTCCCACAGTCCTGTGCCGCCTGACCCTCCCAGCTTTGGCTGGATGCCCATGGCCATGGGGGCCTGGAACCCCAAAAGTTGGCAGCAGCCTCTGACTTCTTGTGAGTCAACCAGCCCAGCAGCTGGAGGACGTGTGTCTCATGCCCTAAGCAAGGCCCTCGTGCAGAATGAGGAGTGCCCCCATGTGCCCCCATGAGGAACTGGGAGGGAAAACTAATCAGATGAAATTTAGTGGACAAAGGTGCACAGCACTGTGCTAAAGAAGGAGAGATCAGCTACCTGTACGTCAAGCAGGGTGCAAGCAGGAGCACTGGAAAAAAGGTGTTGTGGGCAATAATGAGCAGGAAACTGTCTGAGCTCCTGCTGCAGTGCTGTGGCACTGGGGCACTCCTGGACGCTGGAGCTGGTCTGAAGAAGAGCGACAAGAATGAGCAGAGTCAGCGAGACTGGGGACCTATGGGAGAAGGCTGATTGTATTTGTTAGAACAGATTTTGACAGGGGACACAAACTGCCCATTACATAGAAGACTACTAAAAAACCCCTTCCTGCCCACTAAGGAGAGAACATAGCTGTGTTTCATCTGCAGCAAATGTAGGTTATGTTCTAGCTACAAGGGTAATTAACACATTTCATAGAGGTGTGGACTTTCCTTCATTAAGGGTGTTTTTAGGAGCAAAAGGTTTGCCTGGATTTTCGTTGGCCCTGCCTCAGAGCAGGAGGATGACGTCCCAAGGTCCCTTCTAACTTCATGCTCCTATGACTTGCCTTAAAGAGTTAAAACAGCTTTAAAAACAAAACAAAGAAAAAAAGGACAGAGGCTTCTGCCCTCTCCTACCTGAGGCACAGGTTTCTATGTACAGTAGCAAATTGTTATCTTTTCCCCTGGTTTGAGTGTAACAGGTATTGGGTAATGTTGTCCCAGTGTGTTGACGTGTGAGCCAGGGTGTGCCCCAGACCCCAGAGAGGTATTGATGTAGTGCAACCGCCTGCTAAAAGTCTGGTGTTTGGTTTCCTTCTGCTTTCTAGCATCTCCCTTTGGCCTTGGAGGAGCTGCACGTTGTCCCAGTTTGTTCTCCAGGTATGTCTCACTGCAAATAGAAGACACTCTCTCCTGTGTGTGGTGAGACTTGAAGCTCTGAGAAAATACCCTGTCCCATAGGTTTCCTTTTCCTGATGCAGTGCACTTTTCCAGTGCAGAAAGTGCTCCTCTTGGGGCACCATATGCTCCAGCATCTGTCTACCCCTCTTGTGGCTTGATGTCTGCAAATCTGATAAATACAGGTGAAAAGGCAGCTGTTCCTGCAGCAGGACAGGTTTGTTTCAGAGATGGCCAGCTTCCCCTGCTGAGGGCACGTGTTGGCCCTCCCAGCAGGGAGGATGGGCTGGACCAGGAGAAGATTTGCAAGCAGCAAAGCCCCACCAATCATGAGCAGCAAGGCTAGCGCAGGCAGGGATGCCAGAAGGCACAGCAGGGAGAGCCAGAGTATTAGAAAACCCAGGCCCTGGAGAAAGACACAGCCTGAAGCCTTTCTTGGTAGCCCATCTCTGCTGCCAGGCCACGATGGCAGGTGTCTAAGAGGGCAGCGCTCTGGGTCAGGAGGAGCCAGGCAGCCCATCCCAGGAACCTTGGGCAAAGCTCAGACACCCAAGCCAGTGCGTGATGGGGCTGTGCCAAAGGACAGCAGGTGTGCTCATGGTGGGATCAGCCTCATCTCCTGCCAGCAAAGTGGCTGCTGCCTCCTTGCCCTGCAACGGGGCCAACAGTAAACTCCCCCCAACGGGGGGGCATAGTCAGCCAGTAACTTGTACCAGACTTCGTCTCCCAGACAGAAAAAACAAACCACTGCTTTTCGATGTTTACATTAGATGTTTATTTTACAGTTCATTTCACAATCCGTTTCTCTTCTCCCTGTGCCATGAGTTGATTTATGGTGCTGCAGATCCTATCTGCCTGCCCTGCCCAGAGCATGGACTTGGAGAAAAGCCTGCCAGGGGTCTCTCCATGTTGTTGCTCTTTTGTCTACAACTGCCATTACCTATAAGTTAAACTAGAGCAGTTTCTTCCAAACTGCAATAAATTAGTCTCTTGGTCCCTTGCGCTTGAGGGGTGGGCAGCTCAAGGTCTCAGAAGAAAGCAAGGGCAAGGAAGCATGGTGCAAAGGGCTGCCCTGAGCTTCCCTGTGGCTGACTTCACCCCTGGCTGGACCACCAGGTGTTGACTCCCAGCACACTGTGGGACCACGGACCCTGCACCCCATCTGCTGTGCCCCCCAATGATAAGGCACTGTATCTGGCTGTGGGGCAAGTCCCTGGGCTGTGGGGATGGTCAGTGACCACAGGAGATGGCTGGCCCCTTCCCACCCTGTGCCAAAAGGGATGGTAAGGGACTGCTGGGATTAACTGAGACTACTTGCTCCATGGTACATTTAAATTTTGATTTTTATGCCGCTATGTCTTAGTGGCATTTGGGGAGGTGATTCAGCTTCATGGTTTAATCAAGGCCTTTCCTCCACAGTTGAACATGCAAAAAAGATGCACCGCCTTTTACTGAGACAATAAGAGATCTGATCTGAAGATCCGGTGGGAAATCCCTGAGTAAAATCTGGCCTTCCTTGCTGACTGCGTGCTTTGGAGAAGGATTCTGTACGCTTCCTCGTACAGAGCCAGGTGCACCCCATGAATAACTGGACCCAACCTAAAAGCAGAAGGAAGTGTATTTTTAAAAAAATAGAGGTGTGGTAATGACATTATCATGCTTTATGTGCGTTGTGTAATCCATGATGTGTGTGGCTCCTGAAGAGCCTGCTCCCCAGTCACAGCTAAATCACTCCTTGAAAACAACAATAAAATCCTAATAAGTCGGCTGGCTAGAGAGGTTTGCTCCTTTTCCCAGGAAAATTACATTCACCACAGACAAATGTGTATTTTTGTGGACTGAATGCTCATGTGAAAGACATGGTGGCTTATATAAATCAAGCCAAAACTTTTGACAGAAGAGAACGTCAACCTCTCCAGTTTTATCACCGCTAATTGCCCTGATGATGCAGTTGTTTCACATAGAGGGCACTGAGAACCTAAATTAATATCTAAATAAGTGTCTCCCCACAAACTTGTTTAGCAATTTACACCTTTCAAATTGCAGTTGTGCCAAGTGTGTGTGGGGTTAATGTTAAGAAATTGCTTTCACGTTCAACTTGATGCAAACTAGAGTCTAGAAGAAGGGAATTGGTTTGGCAATACATGTTTTTCACCTTTAGCTCACTGCTGCAAATTTTGCCCATTCCTGCACTGGTAAAAGTTCTTAAAGGCAATACAAAAAGACCTGCTTTTTTGTCCTTTCCTACAAAATTTATATGCACTTTTATTTAACTGTGGAATGATTCTCTCTTATCTGTAATAATTCTGCAGGCATTAAAGAACAATGTTAGAAATAGAGAAATTAAATCGTCAGGGAAGTATGAACTTCTCTGCTTTTCTGCACATGGGGATTAATTACTTAAAAGGAAGATCTGCTGCGTTTCACCATTTTATGTGTCACTAACACCTCCAAACAGTGCATTAAAGAATTATAATGCAACACTGTGACTATAAAGATTGACCCTAGATTAGCCAAAATTATATCCGATAAGCCCCAATAAAACCTAAACCATTTGCATCAATACTGCGAAGCTAGGGGAGGGTTTGGGGGTTTCTTTTCCTCTAATTGAAACTGCACATTTTAGGAAACTCAGCAAGGCTAACACTGCTTGGCAGCCTGGTGACGAGACATTCCTAAAAGCTTGTAAGGAAGTCAAAGGTAGAACTGAAAAGCTGAGGGGTGGCAGCACTAGCAAGGGCGAGGACCATTTCTGCAGGAAGATCAGGAGGTGCATTTCGTAAGAAAGAAACCTTCTCCCTGGATAATTTTTCATAGCTGGCAACCATGCCTTGCAGCTTCTGTCTTACAACAGAAGTTGTAGGCAGAGATTCTGTCTCCCTGCCTGACCTGTCCACCCTGGAATGGGGCCATGAAGCCTCAGGGGAAAAACCTGGCCCCTGGGGACTCCTGTAGACACCTCCCTGCCCACCTCTTGTCCCCCACAGGCCATGATTGATGGGGCTGAGTTGTGTCAGAGAGCAGGCAACCAGAGGAATGGCAGCAGGACTTGCCTGGGCTGGAGTCCCCCAGGCATGGACGATTGGTGGGGCCTCCCAGGGCTTGGTCCTGACCTCAGCTGGGCACCCTGACGTTGCAGAGGTGCTGTAGGTACCCCAGCATTGCAGCATCACCACGGACAGCCCAGCATTGCAGAGGTGCTGGGAGTACTCTGACATTGCATAGATCCCAAAGGTGCCCTGGCGTTGCAGGAGTGCCATGGGTGCCCCAAAAACCGTCTGTAACCTCTCGCACCTGGTGTAAACTATGCCCAAGAGGCATGTGCAGAGCACAGGCTTCCCCCTCACAAGCCTGCTTTCATGTGGAGCAAAAGTGGAGAGGTCATCTCCCCTCACCTCCTGCCAGCCTTGCCTGCCCAACCAATTCAAAATCCCTAGGGAAGAGATTTCACTGGTGTTTTGCAATATCCTTCCTCTGTCTGTTTTTGCTGACGCTGTTTCTCAGTCTGTTGGCTAAGATCAAGTATAGTATGTCAAGGACACCGTGGTCCCATCCTCCTCTTCCTCAGGAGGGAACAAGAGGAGATGCAAACAGTTTTGAGAATACTTGTTTACGTTATTTGGTAATTTCTTGAGAATCTTAAATGAAGCACAGCAACCCATGAACTGAAAATAACATGAGGAAAGCAGTTAGTAAAGAGATTGTCAATATATGCAGTGAGGACTGAAACATGGCAAACATAACTCCACTAAAAAGAATGGAGATGCAGCTTCTGGGGTTCTCTTGTTCGGTAGTAAAATTTAGTGCTGAGGGAGAATGTCCAGCTCCCAGCTCCTGAACAGTTTGGCTCCAGAAGCCCTGCTCCCTGCATAGTCTCCATAGATTTGGGTGTCTGCAGTTTTTTCTACAAAAATTCTGGCAGTTCGTGAGGAATGGTTTGCCAGCAGTTTATTTTACCACATCTCCCAAGAATGCAGTATAGGATTAAGGCAAATCTATGAAATCTCCTTGGAGCTGTTTGCACTTAGCAGTGCAGTATGTGTAATATTTATAGAGGTAAACCTTCCCCTAAACATATGGGCTTGACATAGTGCATGAGCACAGGGCTCTTCCACCCTCACCGTAGGAAGGTACCCGGTGTGACAGCGACAGGGCAGCCAGCAGCTTCATCCCAGGGAAGGGCAGCGTCATGCTATATTGGCAGCTCAGGGGTCTGCCACAGGGCGAGCTGTGAGAGCTATGGACCACGGGCATGCAGACCAGATGTAATGGAGCAAACTGCTGGCATAAAAAGAGCTCCTGCTCTTTATTCAGCATCCAGAAATGGCCTGTGATAGCAGGAAGGGATGGATCAGAGATCTGTGGAGTGCTACTTTTTCTTGCTGATTGCAGGGGACTGCATTAATAGGGCCGCTGAATGTTGATAAGGGCTGCTATAGTGAGAGAGCCAACTGATATGATAAGGCATGTATTTTTGTATCACGTTTCAAGCCATTTAATAGCATTGGGTGGGGGTGGAGTGAACAGGAGCAAAAGTTGCGTTAAAAGATGTCCTTTATGTTAAAGGAACGTACTTGAACTCACTTTCTTATAGTTTAAATGAGAAAGTGGGTTAAATTAGTTCTGATAATGCACTAACTGCATGTCTTATCTTCACAGGCAGGAAAAGTGCAAATTTCTATCACAATTCTGCCCATGCAGCCTTTTGGGTTTGGGGTGGGTTTTTTATGACCCTCCCATAAGACTGTACTGCAGGCCTTTCCCAAATAATAGCACCAATTGTAAAAAACTGTGTGAGGATTCTGCATTACTGCTAACACAGGGACAGGGATGCCAAACTTGCTTTCATTGTGGATCATTTGATTAACCTTTTATTGAGTCTGCAAAAGGCTATTGAACTGACTCGGATGCCTTTTCTGTGTTTCAAAGACCTGAGGTGGTTTTTTAGGCAGTCCCTCCCCTTCCCTCAGCGAGCAGAAAGCCTGCAATTACAGGCAGCTTTCAAGGCTGGCAGCTCTTGCAAACAGCTAGGACTTGTTGGGACGCAGCGTAGAGGAGCTGAATTGCACTTGGACCAGAATGAAGGCCATTTCAAATGGTGTCACTCAACCCCCTGGGGCTGGGACCTCCCCTCATTTCTGGATGTGCACAGTCAGAGGCCAGGGTTTGGCCTTGGAGCAGGTGTAGCCCATCATTCAGGTTGCAATCGGCTGCTCCTCTGCCATGGGGAGCAAATACCCAGCGAAACTGCTCAGCGCCATGTCCTCTGCTGGCATCCCTGACCCCTCTGGTCATGCCTCCCTGTGCAAACCAGAAAAGGGTAGCGTTTGCATGAAAACTCACAGGAACTGGGTGATCACAGAGATCCTCATGGCCTGCCATGCTTGACCAAAACCAGCGAATTGTTTCAAGAGCTTCTGTACAGGGAACGTCTGACCTTATACAACTTGTTTCTGTGGAAAACCAAGCTTGAACAAATCCTGAGCTCACTTGAGTGCCTTTTCAGAAAATGAAATTTCTTCACTTGTCTCCTGTTCCCTGAAGCTCTTCAGAGCAGAGGGGGTCTGGATCTTTCAACGGCCTTTTTCAAGACACCCCCCTGAAGCCTGACCTGAAGCACTTGAATATGCTTGCAAGCTGGTGTTTTCATCAAAAGGCTATGGTAGCATTAAGTGTGTGGCAACATCTAGGTGAAGAGCATGCAAAGAGCATTGCTGGAAGAAAGGGAAAAGGCATTGTGTATGAGCTTTGGACTTCTTGGTGAACCTCAGGGCCTTCCATTAAAGGATGGTGACCTGTTCCTGAAATTTTACTGTGATGAAGCAGCTCCCTTTTGTAGGACTCACCACCCTGCTCTGATGTACCTGATCTAGGTGTCCTGGTGGGTGCTTCACAGTGTCAGATTTGTCTCTGGAAGGGATCTGCCTCTGGCACTGCAGGCAGCTCTGCCCCCTCAGCCTGCAATTTAGGTAGTCAGCTAATTTTTGCAACACTGCAGTATGTTTGTGGAGGGAAGGGGATTTTTCCTCCTTGCAGAGGTGATTCTGGGGCTTTCTGTGGCAGGAAGGTTGCCAGCTTTTTGTCTTGGCTCACAGGGTGGTTAATGTTATTAACGGTCATAAAATTATTGCATCCTTTCCTAATATCAGTTGACTTTGGACTTGAAAGCCAGTGCTACCCTTTACATTTTAGGATTTCACAAAGACTTTAAATGTTGGCAGTGAGACCTGGGTATGAACTAATCTGGGCAGCAAGTTACAGCTGTAGCATTGCTTCACTTAAGTTTTTCCATGTGTTGACTTCAGAATCAGAGCCGCTCTGTGACTCCACTGTAAGTATATGTGAGAGTTCATTTTTATCCCTGCCCTTGTTGTGACTGAGCTTGAAAAATTAGTTCCTCTGAAAACCAGCCTCTTTTAGATTATGCTAAAGTGAACTTTTATTTCCAGACAAGTGGAGGACTGGGCTAAGATTAAACTTTGTGATTCAGTCCTTCGAGTTGCAGCCACTTCTTTCCCTTTGCATGAGGCTGAGGTGACACAAGGGAGAGATGATTTCCTTCAAAGAAAAAGCAAAAAGTTCTTCTAAGAAGGCCTGAAATACCCATAGCCTGAAAGCTCCTTCAGAAATATAATTTATGGTGCATGTTTTGGGGGGTGGGGGGAAGTATTGGGTGGACGTATCCCATACATTTTTATCTGCGCAACATGCATGTCTCTTTCTATGATCCTTCACCCAGAATTGTATTTTAATATTACAGCTGAAGACTTGTATTTAATTGTTGTGGTGCCTATAAGAAACTACAGGCACCGCTGAAGTCCTCTGAAACTGTGAAATGTTTCACAACGTATGAAGAGGTAATTTGCATTGAGAATCAATATGCTAATTATTGTGTCAACACTTACTGTTTTGGCATGTTTCTTGGCTTCTCGTCCCAGGGTATACAGCCACGTATGGTCCCAGTTCTTCTGCAAGGCATAAGATGTGCTTCGGCTCTGCGACAGTCACAGGACTTGTTAAAAGAGATGCAACTAAAGATGAAGACGACCAGCACAGTTTGTAATGTCTTATTCAGTCTAGCTTCATTCTGTCAGGGAAAATCAATTAAATCAGATGAGGAAATAAGGGAGCTTTTTTCTAACTGGTAAGTTAAATAAATGTTGATTAAAATAAAATCATCATTAAACAGATGAGTCAAAATAACTACCATACCAATCTGTATGGTTTGTATAATGTCAAGTGGTGTTGGAATACAAGCGTCAAATATGGGCCCAAAGATGTTTTCCTTCCTCAGTTTATTTACTTCAAAGATGGTTGTGCCCTGAGTCAGGGACAGGAATAGTCATGCCAGGCACTGTGCTACCTCAGAACAAAAAGATGAACTTTGCCTCTTGGCTGCTTCTGCAGCCTGACAGCTCTTTGGGACACCAGAGCGACGCACATGGAAGGAGCATGAGAAACAGGCAGACAGCACAGCTTTTAACGTTGTTGCTCCCAACATGAAACACTATAAACACAGGACAGATGCAATGTGAGACTGCAAAATAGTTGGCCGCAGAGTTTCTGCCATATAATACTCTGTGATGGGGCTGACAGACATCCAGAAGGAGATCAGCTGAAATGGTCCTGGGAGCTTGGAGAAAGCAATCAGAAACAGTGGCTGTCCCTGCAAGAGTTAGTTCTTAATTGCTCCATGGTAACTAATAACTAAGCTTCATAGGAAGAATTATAATGCAAACTCGGATTGTGCTTCCAGCCTTTTTAAAGTGCTTGCTTTAGGGGCTAAGTATACGTGCGAGGCATGGGGAAGGCTGGTGAAGTGGAAGGGTGCTGTGGGTTGGGATAAGTAGTTACATGAGGGGAATGTGTCTCTTTACTCTCCCTCAGTGTCCCCAGATACATGAGAACACAATGCAGGCAAAAGGGATGGGTCCATGCCTAAGAGCGCCTTGCTTTCCAGGTCTTCACAGCACAAGTGAGAGTGGCTGGACCTCCTGCGGTTGCCCAAACAGCCACTGAAAACTTTCTGGCAGATAACTTTGCTTCCTACTGTTTCCCCCTCACCTGGGAAAAAGGCTGCTGGATTATCGCTTTTCCAGCCAGCTGCTAACCCAGTAGCACATGCCCAAGTCTGACACCCCACTGGGCATAAAGATGCTTACCAAATCCTGTTACTCATCCCCACAGCAACAAAATGGCTCTTAAACCTATCCTGTAAATGTCTTCCCCAGGACATGTGTATCTGCTGCAGATCCCAGTCATGGGGGGCCAGGGGCTGGTGGTGGGGTGGGCAATGCACCCTCTCCAGGTTTGCTCCTCACCTCCAGCATGGGGAAAATAGTTCTTTTCTCTCTCTACCACAAAGATAAAAAGCAAAAGTTAGGAAAAGTCCATGATCTATTTATACGTACAAATAATTTTCAGCTAAATTTTTTGTGTCTGTGATCAAGAGCTAGGAAAAAAGTAATTTGTAAGTAGTGGTGCTCCCCACCCCAGGCAACCATCAAAGCCTTTATTTTTTTCACAAGTAGCTCCAGATTTACTTTGTCAAGGCTGCCAAGGGCCTTCAGAGCCTGATGATGAGCCTTTTCATTTGAACAAGCACATTTTTGGGTGGGTTTTCTGCCAAAGGTGAGAGACAATACACATGCAGGGTGAAGCTAACCTAGAGGTGAACTGCCCTGCTGCTGGCTCATCTCTTTTTTTTTTTTTTAATCTGTTTTGTTTTGGTTGTGTCTGGGCTACATTTGATAGGCTAATGTTCTATCACCTTTTTGCTTTACATGTTAGCTTTTCATTTTCAAGTTGTTAGCTACTGTCAGGTAACTGAGATTAACAGAGGTTTCTTTCTTTAGCTGTAACTTAGCAGAGAAAGAGTACTTCACTGAACTCCAGGTATTCTTGACAAGTCCCACTCAAAATTTCACAGGGTGCTTTCACTCATTTACCTGCAGTAATTAACCTTGCCCCCTGCAGCCCCCAGTAAGCCACTCTGCCAGCAGAACACCTCCAGCAGCTGCTCTCCCAGGTGAGCACAAAGGTGAGCACAAGGCAGAAATGCCTTCAGGCCCCGGGGGTGTCAATAGGTCTGCTCAGCTATGCCGAGTTTAGT
The DNA here is from genome assembly GCF_963921805.1 of Phalacrocorax carbo. Lineage (NCBI taxonomy): Eukaryota > Metazoa > Chordata > Aves > Suliformes > Phalacrocoracidae > Phalacrocorax > Phalacrocorax carbo. The sequence continues at coordinate 78,839,533 of NC_087515.1, read as the reverse complement.
CATGCATTTTAAGTTTCTTCCTAAACTGGGATCTTAATTCTTGTGCCATTTTACTGGAACAAAGAGGTCAGATTATTTATAGGTCGGTCGCCTTTGTGTGCGTGCAGCTAGCAATGCCTTTGGTGCCCCAGTTCCTGGGACTCTTTTTCCCTACGGCTCTTAAGTCTCAGCTATTCTCTCCTAATGCAATAACAGTAATTATCCTATCGCTGGCTACCGCAGCACCCTCCATTAGCGCCTACCTTACCTAGCGTACAGCACAGGCTGGGAGCCAGGTAAAGCCCGTGTAATTTATAGCTCATCAGAAAAGCCAACCAGCCCACAGTCTTCCTGTTTTGTAAAGAGACGGACTTATCGCCTAGATGCTGCTGCAATGGTTGCGCTGGAAAGGCAGGAAGATAAAAATAGTGCGCAGGCAAGCTCTGGCCCCATCTCTGTTTGTGTTCTCTGTTGTTTCATCCAGGTATGCGGTCAAGCAAAGTCATCATGACTTGATGCAACCAGAAGACAATATTGACATGTTTTTTGCTCCTCAGTAGACCCATGACATTTCACAATGTAATTGTTGTTTCACATCCAGCTGCTGAGCGCAGAATGAGAGATGTGGAGCTGGCCCTGCTAAGGTTTCTCTGCTAAGGCCAGGATTGAGCACAACGATGACCTCTTACACGTTTTATTTGGCTGTTGTCCTATAGCATCCTATAGGGCATGCTGTATGGTACACGGACTGACTTCACAGCTTCCTCGGTCTTTGTACATTTTCAGGGTCCATCTGTGGCTCCTTTGGGCTGAAATCAAGATACAGTCCTCTGACACATGGCTTGGTCTCAAGATTGCACAAAAGAGGCTGAAAAAGGAGGGAAAAAACCTGCTCTGAAGGGACAGGGATGTTTGGCTCCCTCCTGTCCTGCCACCAAACCCCTTGGCCTGGGGCTACCCACCAGTCTGTCTGAAAACAACACCCTGCTTGTGCTTTTTCCTAAACCCCTGCCCTTTCTATAGGCATACATTTCTCTCACTATCCTCGCCCTGGAAAATGCTGTCCCGGGCAGGGAGCTGCCCATAGGGGATTTCTGTGCATCCCCCCAAACTGAGCAGGGATGGGCTGTTGAGTCATTGATGACCTGAACCATCAGCAGCCATCCTAACAGCCCAGTTTCCCATCTTGGCCACCAAAGAATTGCTGTCACTGACAAAAATATTTTCAAAAGTGTAACCAAATAGAAAACAAGAATCTATACATTCTCCTGCATGACAGCACTTGTGGTGTTTCTGCTCTTGGGAGGAGAAAATTTTCTTTAACTGCTAAGCTGACACATCCAGCAGGATTTGGAGGGCAGAGGTAATTGGTGAGGTTAGGTGAAATGAAGAGCAGATTTTAAGAGAATCACTCCCAACCTGATCCCACTGTCATGTAGGCAAAGCCAAATAGTCCTTTGTGTAGAGGGTGCAACACACATCTGTCTGCACTGGAAAGACCAGTCAAGGAGAGTCTTCTCCGACACTTTGGACTTGGCCTGCCTCTGTCCTCTAGGTAGCGAGGAGCATTTTCCACCGTGCCTTAGAACATCTCAGGCTGATAACCATGTGCTTCCCAGCATAAAAGTTTCTGGCAACATTTTGCACTTCTGATGGTCACGTGTGACCTCTGAAACTCAGCAGGAGCATGCTATGGGGTCAGAAATATGCTTAGTCTTTGTTCCTTCAGCTGCTGCTCCTGTTTTTGGCTGAGATAAACGTTCTTTTGGAAATTATTTGTGTCTTCATTCAGTGCTTTGTCAATCTGAGGAGACTGCATTACTCAATGATGCTTCAGGCTAGCAATGGTAAGGCCCAGATATTCTTGGGTTTGACAACCAACCAACATCTTCATCAGTGAACTTGTACAAGGTGATGTTATTTTGATGTGCAGTTAAATTACTAGGGATCTAGTCACAGAGCAGAGCTTTGAACAGAGTAGCTCTCCCTGTTTGAAGCAAATAGGGGAATAAACACAAATACGTATGCATCTGAGACTCAGTTTGCCAATGGGCAAACTGATGAAGTGGGGTGATATTCCTCAGCAAAGCTGGCTTGAGTGGAGAAGGTGGAGCTTGAGTGCAGGGGAGGCTCAGGCAGAGGCATGGAGGTGAGGGATCCCACACCCTGCCTGCTTGCTCCACGTGTTCATGGCACTCAGTTCTCTGGTTAGTCCTGGGGAGTCTCGGGAAGGCTGCTGGGAAGACACAGGGGTTCACAGGCTTCAGAAAGAGGACCTGATCATTTAGCGGTCAAGAAATGCCTGTATAACTGTCAAAAACAAACCTGAGCTGAAACTTGCAAAGTATTTCAGGAAAAATGGGAAAAAAACATCTTCAAATCTCAGTGTAAGAGAGGAAGGAAAGCCGAGTCAGGCTGCTGTGCAGTAAATGAGATTAAAGATAATCTAGGCATGGCCTAAAATCAAAGGAGTATTTTTTACCTCTGTTCTTGTTTAAGGAAGACAAATCCTAGGGGCAAAAGCAGGCTGGTTAATGGGAACAGGGATATGGAAATGGAATCACTACTGTGAGGAAGCAAAGCTCAAAGAGCAGGCTGTGTTCCTCTTGGAGGGTCAGGTCATGCCTGTTCAGGAGTTCTGGAAAGACCAGCATGTGAGGTGGCATGTCTGATAGCAACTGTTTTAATACACATGTCAAGGGACCCCACGACTGTGGAATATCCATTACAATGCGTTTGGTTGTGCAGGGTTAAAAAATAATCCAACCCACCATCATCCTTGTAACTCTCACCTCACTGGTATGTGGGGCTTTGGAGCATGCCTTGAAGGTTAATTAAAAATACAAAGGCACATCAAAAATGTGATGAAATGCAACTAAAGGTACATCCTGCCAGACTAACCCAATGGTTCTCTTTGATAAAACAATTATTTTTCCAGACAGGTGAGATCTGCCAGATTTCCTTTATCTAGACTACTTTAATGCATTTGCTATGATGTCCAGTGTGAAACAACTGATGCTGCTGGAGACAAAATAGATTAGCAGAGGCATTGCTTTGTTGGTACGAAAAGACAAAGAGTGCTAAGGGAGGAGATCTCAGGCCAGGAGGAGTTATCTGGAAGAGTTCTTCAAACAGGAGTTTTGGGACCAATTTTGTTTTAACGTTTGGATTAATGGCACGCTCCTGGCCCATGCGAGCATTGTGCTGATGAAATGTACTGCACAAAGCTGTGACGCATTGCTGACATGGAGGTGGTTCAGAGGCCAGATGGGACGAGCAGGGCATCTCGAGAATGGCTGTAATAAAAGGAGGATGACATTCAAGTAAAAGACAAAGAGTCATGCAGGTGAAAACCGGTGTCAGAGGTGGCTTTTGCTATTAACAGGGAGTGAATCAGTTGGGAAAATAACTGAGGAAAAAGAAAAAATCAGCATTAGATAGTCATAGAAGAGTTGTGTGCTGCCAGATTGATCCTTATGTTGCATCTATTTCCAGTTGAGATGAGGAACTATTAGTGCCAACACACACACCCCAGATCAACTCTCCTCCCTTCCCACCCCTCCTTTTGGGAAAGATGCATTAACAGCAGAGCAGCTGCAGAGGAGACCTGCAAGAGAGACCAGGGGACTGGAGACCTTCTCTCCCAGGAGGCCACAGGAAGGTTCTGAAGCACATGCATGTGGTGATGGGGATGGAATTTGATGGAGCAGGCACCCTCCTGCAGTCTCAGGGTCAAGTATCCAAACACTGCCTGCATAGGGCTGCTCTAGCCCCAGGCCAGCCCGCATTGCTGCCAGTCACTAGCAGGATTAGGGGCAAAAGCAATCCCTGGGAAAGTGGTGTAGGTGGGGGTAGGGTAGAGGAGGGAGGAAAGACCAGGCTGGACCAGTTCAGTGGTGTCTCCCAGTGCTTTGGTACCAAAGCAAACCCAGGTGCAATGTTTCACCCTCTGTCCTGGGAGTTACCAGCCCTTCCACCATTACCTCGTGCTGCAGCTAGGCTCCAGCTGTGCTGCAGTGCCAGAGATCTGACGCCAATGATGGTGTGACATGAGGAGCAGTTGCTGTTGCGTGCAATTACATTTGTTTTAATATTTTCCCTCAAAGCTTGTAAAAGCAACTGAAAAATTAATAAAAACAACTGCCTGTCTGCATGATTCACAGCCAGAACGATAAACCACATATTGCTCTGCCTAGTAATTACCAGAAGTTTTTCTGTGTGTGTTGTGGAGAAGGGAATTTGCAGAAGGGACCCAGATGAAGCCTAAACAAACAGGTACGACCAGAGTCTGACCCTCTGGCCATGCTTCAAGCCAGTCAGACACTGGGTCTGGAAGCTGCATTGCTGCCTTTGTTGGAGATGCTGTTGGAGAGGGGCTGTTGCTGGGGGCTGTCAGACAAGGCCCATCAAGTTGCTAAGAAATGGCTTCCAGAGCAGGTTTGTTGCCCAAATACTCAGGTCAGCAAGGGGAGCAGAGGTGCTCAGGCTGTTGAAACTGGGATGCAGAGCTGCGCCCTTTATGGAGGTACTGCATGGTTACATTTCTGATATTGTTTGGCTTCCCTAGGAATATTGTCTCCATTGCTGATGCCCTTCTAAAGAGAGGGGTAAGAGGGAAAGGCAGAGTGTGAGAGAAGAGTAAATAAGGAAGAGAAGAGCTGGATGCCCATGCAAAACCACAGGAATTAAGAGTGGAGGCTCTTAAAGCTTGTGTAAGACCCACACAGCATTTGCAGGTTTGGGAAAGCAGCCAGGAGGGCTCCTGCTCCTCTCGCAAGAGCAACCGGGAGCAGAGCGGCACTCTCCCACGGGGGAACCCTGGCAGCCTGTTGATAAACACGTTGGTGTTGAAAACCTAAGTCAAATACAATTATTAAACTGATTATTCATATTCCATTCTGTTTGCTGTGGGAAGATACTCCTTTTGGGGTTAGGTTTATTGGCCATACAGATTGTCAGAGTGAATATAATTAGCAAGAGAAATCCAAATGGAACAATGACTGGTAATTGTTGTTAATGATACAAGCATATTATACCAGCTAAAATGAAATCTTGGGTTGCAAGTAGCACTGAAAGGCAATTGAACATTAAGAGTTGTACATTGAAACACTACGAGTCCCTATCTCACTGCTGTCAAGTGTGGTTAAGCTGAGCTCCCGCCCCTAAAACAGCAGCGACTTGCCAAATTCTTCCCGGCGGCTACTGGAATAAAATGCTGCAAGGAATGAATGACCTGCAGAGCTTTGGTAAGAGAGGTGGTCTGGAACTGGTGTATGGGCTGAAAGGTAACACCTGCTTTGCTTTCACTGAGGCAAACCTCAGCTGCCTCCAGAGCTGATTTATAAAGCAGGATCCTTTTTACTGGCCCAGTCTCTGGATCTGTGCAGGTGCAGAGTCTCCAGCCTGGGAATCGGACTATCCTGGGCTCCCCAGCTGTTGGTGCTGCTCTTGGCATGCCTCTCCAGCTCCACCGAGCAAGTGTGGGGAGGGCCACCATCCAAATATTTTGGATTAAATTTGGATCATGAATTATGCAATCCACACAGACACACAAAATCTATTTTGTTACTTCTGCCACTGGAGGTGGGCATGCAGGCCTTTCCTCCTGTACGGGGAGCTATGCATCTGAATTCGTTGCAAAGATCTGGTCCAGAGACTGCATTTTGGTTAGCAGCCTCCAAACTAGAGTGCTGATGACTGGCACTCTCAGTCTGTGGAAACTGCCGTGCCTAAACAGTCATTAGAGCTGGGACAACTCACAGCATTCATGGATTTGGTCCAGCACTGAGCTTCAACCCTCACATGGGGTGGCCCTGGTCCCGTGCCTTGTTTCTCTCTTTCTAGCCTCCGAAATGTTTTGGACCTGTCTTCAGTTCAAGATCTACCAATTCCTCTGCATTTTTTTGGATAGGATGGGTTTGTGAGAGGTGAATTGTATAGAAAAGTTGTTGGGAAAGGTGGTTTAAGCAGCATCATTTTGTTTTTCAGCAAGTTAGCTGTTTTTTTGGCACTACTATAGATGTAAATGTGATGGGAAGCCTGGACAGTTGAAACTGTCTAGTTGAACTGTCTTTCTACTTATTCATCCTTCCAAATGTGTGTGGGCAAGACAACCTGCTACAGACAAAAATGCAGACTCTCCCTTACATTACTTACTTTACCTTTTCTGTGGCATAAGAGATGAGAGTTTTAACTGCCAAGGGTGGGAAGGAAAGTGGAAGGAAGTATGTGACAGGGAGAATTTTAAGACCATGGCATCAGATAAGACCTCCATGCCTGCAGACCCTTGCATCCTTGACCAGAACGTGCAAGCTGGCTGTTAAATATCACTTCACTGATACAGTGTTTGAATGTTGGAGATGAAGCTGGGCACTCGGCTAGAACAAAAATGTGTTATTTAAAAAAAAATATATATATTAACAGTTGTAGAACTTGAATAAAAACAAACAAAAGGGCTGGAAAAAACCAATCCAGATACTTTTGTTTGAAATAACATTTAAGAGTGGTCTGAGGTGGTTTGTTTCTTATAAAAACCCTCAAAATTTGAACAATAATTTTCAATGTATTGGGTTTTTTTTAGTAGGTTTGACAAAAATTTAAAAAACCAAGGAAAGAAGTCCTTCTTCTGTGTAGTCCTCCTCTTCCTGGTGCTGGTTTGAGTCATTATAATGAGTCCATTGATAGGCACACCGTTTTGCCAAGGATGCATGAAGTTAAAAATGAAAAAGCTATGAAAGTACTCAGTACATTTAAGATATTTTAAGGACTTTTGAGTTTTTTCCAATGACTGGCATAGAAGTTTTTTTCATATATCCAAATTCATACCTAGAAATGTATTTTCCACAGCTAAGAGTGTCATCATAACTTCATTTTTGTTTGTTAAAAATAATGATGAGAATTTACTTTTTCAATGCTTTTATTTCTATAGGAATATAAATGGTGAGTTTTTTATTTCTCTTTGCTATTCAGATGTGTCAAGGAATTTCGAAACAAAACAAAAACGCCACTGAGAACAAAATTCCTACACTGTCAGGCAACCCTTGTTTCAAACATCAGGAGTGAATTTGTTTCTTTGCAAGTTATTTTAATAAGAGAAGGAATAAAAACAAAATCTCCATTTTTGGAAATATTCAAAACTCAGTTGAACAAGGCACTGAGGAGACTGAACTAGTGTAGAAGCTGATCCAGATCTGAACAGGGGGTTGTAGCATATGAGCTCCAGGGTTCCCTTCCAACCTAAACTATACCATGACACTAAAATAAAATTTTCTTACTTCACAATTTTTAGTATATTCTTTTTAGTCTTACTTGAATCTAGAGTTCTTCCAAATTTGAACATTTTTTTTTAATCAAAACCTGGGTCAAAGTTCATTTAGCTCTTCATTATTATCAGTTACAATAAATAAATCTGTTACCTTCAACTGGAAGGCTAGGGAATGATTAAAAATTACAGAGACCTCTTGATATCTCTTTAACAAAAGTGAACAAATGCTCAGGAGGAATCTTCACAAATCATTTTGTTAATTCGCTTACAAATATTGTGTAAGAAGGCATAACAGAACCAGCAAGATATCTCTGATCATATTATAACCAAGCTGTATTCTGTAACAGCTTCAATATACAAAAAACCCCTTATGTCTTTATTACCAAAAACCATCACACTGTATCTAACTTAAATTGCCTAGTGTTTTAAATGTGCTTTTACAGAAAAATCTCTGTAATACAAGTTTCTCCCGTATGTGCCTTGAAGTTATCAATCAGTGGAGCGCTTAAGAATATGAAAATGTGTGAAGCATGGCAGTATGGGTCGTGATGGTCTCCCTGGTACGAAGCTGGACTGTCTCTTTTGCATTAACTTAGGGGATATGTCATACCTGACATACAGTCCCCAGAGTAGCCAAGAGGATGTAAGTCTTATTTATTCCATAATCCATGAACCTGCACAGATGGAAACAGTTTATTTTGTTAAGCCACAGATTAATCTTCCAAGCCTGTTTCTCTTAGCACGGCTGCTGCGGGTTTTCAGGAACCAGAACTATCCCACCTGTGAGATGGTGGCTTTAGTGACCAAGAGTGGCTGTCAGTAGCACAAAGTCTTGTTATCAGAAGTTTAAAGGAAAAAAATTGTTATTACATTTATTGATTTAAATGGCATCATCACTATTTTCCTTGATGTACACTCAACAGTATCCCAAGATGTTGTCCAATGTCAGCATCCACTCCTCCTTTTTGTCCACATGACCTCTTCTCTATTCATTTGCTTTTCTATGGGTTGATGTTTTGTCTTCTCTATCAATATGGAACTGGAGGAGGCAGCAGCAAGAGGTGAAAAGCCAGCAGCTGTCCAGTTGGGATGGGAGAAAATGTGCTCCCAGTCTGTGAACATGGAAGCATGAGAGAGCTGCATCACAGCAGGATGAGGTTTACAGCATCTAAATTCCACCTCAGTCCTGATACCTAAAGTTTGCTATTGGACATTCATTCATCTCCTGAAAAACACTGGTTACAAAAAACCCAACATTTTCTTACCTTATCTTTGTAATGCAATAAACCTTCTTAACCTTATAAAATATGATTACAAAGAACAAAGAATTCCCCCTACATTCTTTGTTATGTACAATTTACATGCTACCCCATCCTCCCAGTGCATGCTGGTAATATTTAAAGGGCACTGAAATACAATAATAACAAGTACCATGCTTGCTGATGTATTGTGAAATGTATCCCATTAGTCACTTTATATCTGAAAGGCAGAAAAATTTCCACCAAGCAACAAAAAGGCTTTTAGGATTGAAAAAAAAATATTTGGCAGGCAGTAGGCATGTTAAACTACACCAGGAGGAACTCAATCGGAGGTTTCTAGAGACAACAGGAGCATTAATAAGTTGCCATCAGTGTTGCCCACCACTGGAAGACAATTCAAAGCTCTATAACCTGAAGGAGCAAAAGACAAGCGACAGGTAGCCCAGTGGCAGCTGTGTGCTGGCTGTGGATGTCTCTGGGAAGAACCATTGCCCTCCAAACCTGCAGAGTGAAACATGGCAGCAGATGCTCCAGCTCACCTGATCCCCACTGCGCCGCACTCCTGCTCGTCATGTGGGCCACAGAGAAGATGCCTCACTTTCTTAGCTTAGAAAAATTGATCTACTACCAAAATGCTCTATTAATGATGGTGCTGGTGAGTGAGATTGAGAGATTCTTGCCAAGGCTTCTTTTTTACCCCCTACATAAGAACATAGCTGGCACAAGAGATCTTGCCACTGGAAACCAGAGCAAGCAGAACACTTCAGTTTTGGACACAAAGCAAGCCAGAGAAAGGACAAGAATTTTTCCTGTTGTTTGTTTATATCATTAACTACCTAGAAAAGTTTTTTTGCTGTGATCTGTAATTTCTCCTGAAACAGAAATGTTCTTGACTGGCCAGGCAAAGGCATTTTCCAAGAGGACCATGTTTTAATGACATTAAAATTTCCATTCAACTCTTTTCCTTTGGAGAAGGAGCTCTGTTAGTAGAAAAGGAGTATGCAACCAGCAGGCCTCCTTGTATAGCTCAAGAGCAGCATGCTGAAGAGAAACAGGCAGCAATACTTTATTTCCCAGGTGCGTCCAAGACCAGGACCAGGGATTTCAGACGGCGGCCAGGGAACTTTAGAGGTTTCAGTGAAGACCAGAAATGTTCTCCTGCCTCAGAAGGACATGTGCCTCAGCCTTACAGCACTACCTTCCCAGAAAGTCATCCTAAAATGAGATGGAGGAATTGATTTTTCCACCTGTGAAGTGACACCACTTTCATATCTGACCACAATGAGTAAAATGAGCAAAATGAATATAAATGAGCATAGCAAATCCATGTGACCCCTTGGTCTGGCTTCTGGTCCTGGAGGGGGCTGGTTTATTTACAGTACAATCTTTCTGCTGCAGAGGGAAGATGACCAGAGGAAGGAGGCCTGAGAAAGGACAAGCTTCATCAGCCCCAGCCTTGTTGAAGAGGCAGTGGTCTGGCATTGGTTATCTAAGAAGCCTTCGGATGCTTTGTTTCTTATTCCCACCTACTGGAGATTGTGCTGTGGCTGATAAACCTGCCTGGAGTAAAACTCTTCCCACCCCTTATGTTAAACAGAAGTCACTTTACTCCAGTTTGGGGACAAGTTGTAAGCCATAATTTGAGGGTAGCTAAAATGGCTGTGCACTTCCCTTCTGTTCAGCCAAGTCTTTGTGCTTCTTATCGTGAATTAGGTAGGGCAAACGCAGCCAGACAAAACAAGGGCTGAAACCTGCCATCAGAGTTCGGCTCCATCACACAACCAGTGCCCGAGGCTGGAATTCGATCATGGGGGAGCTAATAATAACACAAAGCAAAGAGCAGAGTACTTTGCTGCTGATGCTGAAAGCATGAAAAATACCATCTTAATTTAGAGACTTATTATGGCATATTATGGCAGGCCATGCCAATAAATGTGGAGCAAGGTAGAAATGCTATGCTATGGTACGTAATCTTATTGCAATAATTAAAAAAATTACCTTCTGGAAACACAGTTTCAAAAAAAGACAGCATGTTCTGCTCTTTATTCAAGGATACAAACAAAATAGCTATGACAGCAATAAAATATTCTCTCTTGCTCCTCGCTGCCCTTGGCTTCCTGGCAGACCAGGAACTGGAGAGGTGGAGAAACTTAGGTGTACAATGGGGTTGCTGTCACCAACATCCCTCAGGGCCGTCACCAGTACTTTGACAGTGCCAGGGCTCCCCAGTGCCAAGCTGGACTGAGGCTGCTCTTTGCTCTTTCACAGCACCTCCTGTAGCACAGTGGCTAAGGCTGCTGAGGTATGGGAGCAGGCTGCACCACCACCACCAGCACAGTCAGGGCTTTCCACCTCCACCCTGGGAGGTGACTCGCATTTCATATAACAGTAGCTTATTATTATTATCCAGTATTGTAGGAGGGTTTCTTAGTGAAATACTAGAGAAATCCTAAATTTGGTTGGAAAATGATCAGCCTTTTCTGTTTGCAGTTACCTGGTGGACAGATTATTCTCACAAGTTATAAACCATCCTCCAGCAAGGAAGGAGTGTTTGGGATTTCCAGCAGTAATGCTAGTAAGAAATCATTTGGCTGTCACTAACGTTATGTAAATAGATGGTTCATGTTTATACTCTACAAAATGCTTTTACAAGAAAAAGGCTGACTAATTTGGAGGTCAGCTTCTAATTCAAGGTTAGTACTCAATGGTTTTTTTTCTTTTTTTTCCTGCCACATAAAACCACTAAAGGCTAAATTAAAACCATGTGCTCTAACCTACCTTTAGGTAGTTACTGATATAAAGAGGGTGGAAGCAGTTTTGCTATCAAATTTAATGCCACACTCTAAGGAGTGAATTAAACCCCCTATGGAAGCTTTTGCACAAGGACGTGTATCAAGACTGCCTGACCTAGAAGGTGTGACGTGCTCAAGTACCTGAAAGCCACCCTTCAGTGACATGTCACTGTTATGGACTAGAGGCTTGCTTTCACAGGAATACATTGAAATAAAGAGGAATTTAATCAACAAATCATTTCATTAGGAAAAGCAATTGGCTACAGGGGGAAAAAAAAGTGATTAGCAGCATGACATTTGATCCTCTTGTGTTTGGAAATCCCAGTCGTCATGGAAGAGGTTAGGTCCATTAACTCCCTTAGACCCACGCTAAATGGTGATATTGCAGATTGCTGCCAAATTTCTGAAAACTATAATCTGCCAAAATTTGTACCAGCATTTTAGTCTCTCTTCCAGCTATTTGTTCATCACTGCTTACAAATTATCTGGTCTTTAAAGTTTCACTTAAAACTGAAATGAAAACTAAACCCCACTGTTTTTTATTAGCTTCTCAGGTGTAAGTAAAACCTGAAAGTGGTCCAACATCTTCTTAAAATGTTTCACCAGGAGAGAGTGGGAGCATTGACCTGAAGACTGGGCAGAAGGTCAGGGATGCTACTCAACCTCTGCCAGACCAGAAGTACATGTGAAGGTATGATGCCTCTGCTCAGCCCCACAAGGATGCTCCCAAACTGTCTGAGGACTGAGGTCTGTCTGGCTGCATCTCTCAGTCCCCCCCATGTCAGAAACATTTGGCCTAGGTCTGTGAACATGTGTCAGGCTGACAAAAGCCCAAGAAGATGCAGTGCTGCTGAGTGGTGGGGCTGTGGTGTGCATGCAACTAGCTCCCATGCAGAGTCAGACCAGCCAGGAGCTTCCCAGCTCCTTGGGCACTGAGCCCTTACTGGGGTCATGTAGCCTCTCCCACCGATCCCAGGCAACACTTCTAGTGCTTATAGCCACAGAGGAAAACCTTCAGTTTATGAAGTGGGAAGTTAGTTTTGCAGCATTTTTCTGCAGAGCCAGCCGGCTCAGAGAACAGATTTCTTTCTGGCAAAATCATCGCAGTTATCTGAAGTAATCTGCTAACTTTGGAGTATAAAATACAAATTGAATTATGAAATAAAAACCAAATGTTCCTACTTCATTGCCCCAGTAAAAACAGCCACTTAATTTGTATTACAGGGGTTTGCACCCCTTCCACAGCATCAGATATTTCACCTGTCCAAGAGCTCAAATGTCCTGTTTCTCGCGATGTCCAGCTTTTATAATATACATAACATCACAGCGGTCAACATGCATAATGCAGACTAGTAGCGCTGCAAGGAAATATGAATAACAGCTAGCTGTAGGATGTGTCTTCAGTTCAGCGAAGGCCAGTGAATAAAGAACATCCATTTATTTAACTGCCTCGGGGAGGGACAGCAGGGGTGTAGGGCAGCTGTGTACGGGGCTGGGTTTGCCACGCTGGTTTCCACCCAGGTCGGGAAGGCTCCTCTGCCCTGCACAGGACTGGAAGGGCAGCAAGAGGACCGAGCATGTGTCTACAGCCCACAGCTGGTGCAGGGTGCACATGGCAAACAAGTGCTGGGTATTTGTTTTGCCTGGAGATGCACCCTGCCCAGGACAGAAATAACAGGCAGGGCTCCGGGTTCAAGGCACGGGTTCAGACACTAAACTGACACTATAGCTTGAAAATTACTGGATCTGTCCAGAGCAAAATAAAGACCTCATGACTACTAAGAAAAGTGCTAAGTATTCACTCTTCCAGAAGGATTTCTCAGATGCTGAACCTCAGCTGTCTCTGCTGAAGTCTCTCTTATTTCCCAAACCCTCTTCTTATTTCAGGCATTACATTCATACCATACCTTTAAACCCAATAGATCCTAAATTTCTTTGCAAACTGAACCACCACCAAAACATAAAAAGATAAATTTTAAATGCGTGCCCAGACTAGAGGTGGTCATACTAGAGGAACTGCAGTTAGGATCGCCTCATACACAAAATTTTGGTCTCTAAAAACGGTGACCACATGCTTTTATGATAGACTGAATACTGTGTATATCTCTAGCACAGTGTCACGCGGTGTATTGACCCCTCAGAAAGTGGGAATAACCCGAGTGATTATAACCTAACGCTGAGCCTACGTAAGTTTTAATCGATCACGTTGCATCTGTACCTGGATTCTGACCGTGACTGTAGCGGTAACACACCTTCCACGAGGCAAGGTATGCAGCCTGAAAAGAAAGAGCTTTAGGCTTTCAGATTAAATGGAGAAATGGTTTTGAATGGGTCAGCTGAGACAGCAATAACTGCCACAAGGCTTAATGTAGCTTGTGCAGAAAATTTCTCAATTGCTTGTGGTGGATTGTCAGATATAAGAACAGACAAATCAAGCAGATTGTGAAAATAATCCTTGCATAGCTTCCAACAACAGAAGTTAAACTTTTTTCTTGCTAAGAAATGTGAAATTACAAGAAACAGTAATACCGGTTGCTGCAGAACCAACATACAATATTGTTAGCTGCAATCATTCATTATACATCATCTGATTAAAAGAACCTGCTAAGTAGCATTTTCCAAGACTTGCCTTTAGATAAAATGATACGTTTTGGCAGAAAAGGTCTTCTGTATTGACACATACATAGTGAAGCCCTTCATAAATTGAGAAAACAGTTTTAAAAACTTTGCTGAAAAGAAATTTTTCCCCCCTCTGCTCACTAGAGACTCAAATCATACTAAAACACTTCCAAAGGTTTTTCATTATCTGAAAGGGGACTAATCAGTTGTTTGTCTGAGTGTTTTCAATATGGTAATGAGGCAATGTTAGGAATATTGGAAAAAAAACCCAAAACAAACCAAAAACCTAGATTACAACTAAATTATTTGAATTTCAATACTGTCCTTATTTGGAGATGCCAGTATTAACTTTGGGAGGTGCTACTTTCTAAAAAACTAATGAAAAATAAGAATGAATGATTGCTGCCAGCTAACTGTTGAAATCATATATATTGCATACATCCATAATAGATGATCATTTAATCTTCATTTAATCTTGAGAGTAATGCATAGCTTTCAATCATTTAGGGGTTTTAATCATCTCTTCAAATGTCAGAATTACCAACTCTTGTCAAACTTCAATTCATGGGAATGATAAGGCATGCCCTCACATGACAGTTTATCTCTATATCCTGAAGTTGAAAGATCTTAAAATATTTTCCAGCTAATAGAAGTTATTTTTGTCCAGTAGTTAAGAATTGCTCAATTGCAATTCTAAAATTCCTTAAGGGTGAGAAAGACGGTTATGAAGGAAAGATGTTTTCAGTGACTGAATACTCCTTATCTTCATCTCACGCTGTGCTAAAAGTTTGACTGCTCTAATTTTAAAGCTATCTAATCTTTTATGTGCTGAAGCATATGAAATCATGCATTATTAGAAGTATGAATTACAAGAGTTCATTTATTTGGAGTTATATATAACCTTTATCTAAAATGCATTATGTGGTAAAAAAAATTCATTTAGTAATATTCATTAAGTCTCGAACTTTTCTTTCAGAGAACAAAATTGCTTCAACCTGATTGAGATATTTTATCTGGGGAAAAAAAGTGATTTTTTTTTACAAAGTCTATAAGCATCAGTGAATGTTTTGAGGCTTGACAGTGAATTGGATGTGAATCTTGTGTGTAAAGGATGTTCTTTACTGGGAGACCCATTCAAGTGAGTGTACAGGCCTCAGGAGTCTCACATTGGAAAATAGTCACATATTCTTTCTTTTGAAAGGCGAGTTTTTCAATTTCTTAGAACATGTGGAACGTGTTATATTCATGTCACTGTTGCATCTAAGGCATGTATGAATATATGAATATTTTCTTTGTATAGACGTAGTTGGAAAGATTGCAGAAACCCATTCAAGGCAACCTCCACTTAAGGTTGAGCTTCCAATTCAAAGTGATTTTAATTGTGGAAGTAAGGAGTTTTATCAATCGATTTTTTTTTTTAAAGATGTGCTTAAATGTACTAAAGCGATGCTTATCAGTTTCCCAATAAACTGAAGCTTATCAGAGTGGGATGCTGCCGCTTGAGAGCAGTGGAAATTTCCACCTCGGAGAAAAACATGTGATACTTGAAAGGCAAAATAGTGTTTCCCTGAAATGGTACTTAAAATAATGTTCTTCATTCCTACCTGAAAAGGTGGCCAACCTGCCCAAGAATGATGCTTTCAGGACAGATGATTTGTTCCACGATGAAAACACAGTGGGAGCCTGCACCCATGCTTTTGGTTTAGTCCTAAGACTTGGGAGGTTGTTTTTTTGTTTTCAAGTGTCACTAAATCTTTCTCCCTTCTCCTCTGCTGCTAGATTAATTATTTTCCATGCAAGGGCCCTTCTTTCAAAGTCCTCCATTATTCTGTTTTGACCAGACTGGGGAACTTATCCAAGTCAACAAAAAGGGAGCCTTTATCACAGAGAGGCTGTTCATGAAGTGGATGGTTTAATACATTACTGGGGGAGAATTGCCTTAACATCGCCTATTCACGCTGATGTGCCAGGTGCATCCACTTACATGGCTCAAAATGCTGCTACCACCACATCCTCTGCTGCCAAGACCATTATGTACTCTGAGTGATGGAGCAAGAGGCAGGACTTAGATCTTCTCTGCTGGGAAGTGGAGGGAGAGAGGCTGATCTTTGTGTCTCAAAAAAAAAAAATCTGCTGTAGGGAGCCTTTTAACTCTCTGCAGCTCTGCGACTGCGAGAGCTTCGGAAGAAGATGGGGAGGAAAATAGCATGAGTTTAGAGCAAGACTCTGCTCTGCATCACTGCCCCGAGATACTGTAAAGAGCACAAAGGGAAACTGGGATATAAATAGAAAATGACATTTTCCTTGCATTGTCCACAATGAATACATTTGTACATGAACAAAATCGTTGGAACGAGACAACATGCATGCCTGATGTTGAAGAAAAGCCTGTTTGTGCTTAGTACATTGGAGACATTGTTCGAAAATAGTTCATCCTTTTGTAAATATTGCCTCGGCATTGGTGCCAGGGTCACTGTTGCTTTGCATTATCAGCTGAGTAAGTATCGGTCATGCACGCGCTGCTGGGAGAAATTTTAATACGGGCACCAGATTTAAAAGGAGAAAATTATCCTCCTAAGGACTGTCCTGTTCATTTGTAGTTAATACTGCCTGCTTTCCTCTTGTTCTTGTTTCTTCCAGATTCACCCTGTTTTCTTGCACCTAAAGGGTGCAACATATGTGCCACTGGGAAACAAAACTTGCCCTGTCCTTCATGTGCTGCTAGTATGTGTACAGAAAGCAGGCGTCCTTTTTGGACAAAACCTTGGTCAGTGGAAAACTTGTCTTTGCTCTTCATTTGTAGCGATACAGCTACAGCAGGTCCAGGCTACATTCCCTCCTTGTGTAAAGTGGCTGATGTCAGCTGAGCGGCGCCAAGTTGGAGATCTTGGCTCTTCGGTTTGTTTGCTTGTTTTCTGGAAAGACATTTACGTGGCAACGTTTCTTTTTTTTTTTTCTCCTCCAGAAGTCTTGAGAATCCAGCAAAACAAATACTTGTATCATGTGCAAAACAGAATCTATGAAATGAATAAAATATTTTCTGCACCCAGTGAAAGCCGCCTTGTATCCCTGAGCAGAAGGCAAATCTGATGAACAAGATTCTTTTGTATTCGTCCCCATACCCAGCTTTTTTGGCATAAAATACAGGAAAAAAAATCAGAGTTCATTAACATACTGAAATAATGGACCACAACTTGTCTTTAAGTATGCTTGTGCAGCTCCACTGTTATTAGTGAGAAAGAACGGGTGCAAATGAGGCAGAATTTAACCGTGAAGTGGAAAAAAAACCCCCAACCTTCCTGTGATGTATCACATCAAAACACTTGAAATACCAACAAATTGTGCAGCTTCCCTTTAGTCAATGGGAAAAAATGGACTTTCTGGAGCACAACTTCTGTGACCTACTTCAGATCCCTAGTTCAGACTGAGATGACCTGGTACTTATTTCTCTCTCACAAATACAAAGGCAATTCAGAGAAGAAGAGGCATGTGCTACGGAAGTTTAAAGACGGATGAGGTGAATCCAAAGATTTTTGTTCACGGATCTGTATGAATAGCTTTTAGCTGTAGCTATAGCTTTGGATGAATATTTAAATAAAATTGAAACTAATACTGAGAGGAGAACGACTGCTCCAAACAAGGATGTGTCTGTTGGGATTTCCAATAGACCATGGTTAGTCTGGGAGGCAATTCTTACTGCTTGGCTATTCATTTAAAAGCATTTAACTGACGTGTTGGGTTTGGCAATCCAGGAATCGTGCAGGTGTGGGGGAGTGTAAACGATGGCAGAGTTAGTCCGGTCCCTGGCTGTGACGGGTGAGACCTGGTTTCAGAAACGGTCACTGGAAATGGAAAGGTTTTAACTGAATAGGCTTCGAGTGACCCCCAGCAGACGAATCCTGGTTCTAGGTGGCCTTGGCCTCTTCTTAAATCCCAGCTATCCATACCCAGCAGGACTGGCTTAACACTTACACAAAATAGAATTTTGGATAATTTGAGTCAAATGATATCACCGTTTTTATATTTCCTTGTCCTCCAAAAAGCAAAGTCAACACACTTACATGTGCAGCTTATATTAAAATTACAAATACTTTGTCTCACTTTGGATATGCCATGCTGCCCTCATTTCCCTCCCTGATTAGGAATGGGCTTTTATTTCCTGAAAACCTCCTGCTCCAGGAAGGAAATTAATATATTTTTATCTGTGGATACTGTTCCCCATCAAGATAAACCACAACTTGAAACTACATAAATTGCAAGATCCTCCAGCATTTCACACTAGCAGACAAATATAGCTATCCCTATGATACAGACAAATCAGGGGAAAGTGAACTACTGACTTGCCCAAAAAGTAGTCAATGGAAAAGCTGAAAATTATAGCTTTAAAAAATGCTATTATGTTCAGACAATTTTGAAAAAGTTTGTCTGCCCTAAAGAAGGTATAGTTCAAGTTCAAACAAAATGTGGTAGGAGCTATTATACTGGGCTTATGCAGCATCTGAGAATAATGATGCCACACATCCTGATGATTACTATACTCTTCCACTCTCTGCTTTTACCTCTATGACCATGGCCCAAGGTTAAAAAGTGGCACCCTTCAAATCAGGCCTCCAGATTTTGCAGTTGGCAGTGAGAGTTTCATTTAGCTCCCTGACAGAATGGGGATATTGCAAGTACTTTTCTTTCAGCTTGCATCACACCCAGTTTGAAGCTAAGCCATGTCACACCCACCCACCTTCACCCGCGCAAAAGGGCCAGGCACTCAATCTGCTCCCGGCCAGCAGGACAGGGCCCAGGGGATGCAAGTCCTGTTTCACTGCTGGCCTGCTGGGTGACAGCGGACAACTTCTCTGAGAGCCCTCTGGAAGGAAAAAGACCATGGCATAGATAGGCGCCACAGGAATCCTAGTTTCTTGGGCAGTCCATATGCTTCAGTTCAACAGCTGATTTTGTGGATTTGACCTCTGCCTGGGTTTACGGCACAGAAGATGTGCTTTCTGGGTATCCACTGCTCAAATAGACTTGTCATATTATGGCCTTGATTGCAGTTGCTTAACTGATTCCTTTTATTTTTTGCCATGGTATTACAATAATAAAGGTTTCACATTCTGCTGTGTCCTAAAAAAGAGGTAAAATAATCCATAGGTCAAGGATGAATGTCCAAAGACTGTACTAATTAATTAATGGAAAATTTACTTAATATCTGATAATAATGATTTACTGGAAATGAGTCCATCATATGTCACTTCAGGCGTTCCTAATAAATACCTTAATGCAGTCAATTTTTATGTCTTCTAACTCAGGTCTGCCATTCAGGAGCTATTTGGAGTCTGTGAAATATTAGGTAATTATCTGCAAAACTGTTGCACCTATTTTTTTTTCCAGAAGTGACGTCATAACCCCCCAAACTAAAACATATGTACGCTTTCACACGTGTAAGAGTCAACTAACAATGGTAATAAGTATAGAATTGAAAAAAAAAAGAAGGCGGACCACTAAAATTCATAATTCAGTCTTTTATTATTACTCAAACCCTTTGTGGTTACACTGCAAAAGGTGATAAATGGATTTTTTTTTCCCTACATCGGTTATGTAGTTTTCTGAACTAAAATGTTAAGAAGACTGCTCAAAGCCAACTACACTGCCCAAGGAGCTTTCATGTGAGTTTTGCACACCTTGGCCCTCATTTCAGTGTAGATCTCTGCATGTTTTCCAGTACTTCAATGGGGCTGGGATTCCATCCTTCCTGTTTCAATGATTCAAAAAGAATAAGAAAATCTAGGGGTCAAAGGAAAACAAAATGCTTTCGTAGTAAAATTAGGTTGAGTAGAAATGCAAATTTCAATGAGAACTAGAATCCACTTCTGTCGCATACTGTTGTAGCTGCTGTGATTGGCTTTTGTATATGGTAGAACTCAGCAGACTTTTGTACTCCAGTTTTTTGGAGTTAAATTTACAGATTGTACTCCAATAAAACTTTCTCCAGCCCAGGAGAAAACAAGATCAAAAAGTTGCCATTGTAGAAGTGTGGATTGATTATTCAAAGAAATAGAGGACTGAGTAGTCAAGGAGACAGTATACTAATCCTAAGTCGGTATAGCTTTCTTCTCTAGTTGTGCTCTGCAATAGAGCCTTGACCGCGTGCCATGTTTCTGATAAGTAGAAAGGAAGTTTATCCATATCTTCACAGGACAGAACGATAACAAAACTGTCACAATACAATGGAGTTATTTCAAAATATAGTTTTCTCAGTATTGGGTGGTTTCCTGATAGACCATAAATAGGGAGTTAAATGTAAATAGTCAAGAGAAAGCACCGTCTACAAAGGAACATCCTACCTTACACCTCAGGAGTGATTTAAAGTAAGCAATTTTATTAATAGGATTCTAGCCATTAGCCTATACTGCAAGGTTTTACCACTGTCTTTGGATGACAATCTGACATCACAAACAATATATTATTAATTATAATTTGCTTTTATCATTCAGGTGTCCCACTTCAGACCAGGGACCTTTCCTCTAGGCACTGTAAAAATTCATTAGAAATTTCTGGAGAGATTAAGATTATCTGGCTACATCTTGGCCTTGATTGCAAAAGAGCACACTGTCAAGCACCTTAACAACATATTTACTGATGCTGGAGTAGAAAATTGATCACCATGCTTAAAAATGTTTGCTGCCACCTTACAGTGGTGAAAAATGTTACCATCCATCATGCATATGGCAGACCTGTTGGCTGAACACCGGTTCCCATGATCACTCTCCATGCCTTGCAGAGGAGTTGGCAAGTGCATCCAGCCCTGCTTCCTCCTTGCCTTCAGTTTTCCACATGTACCTGAGCAGCATGGATGGGGAAGGCTGTGGGAGTCAGAGAACAAAAGCCCTTCAAAAAAAAAAAAAATCCCCTCCCTGTCCATCTTCAGTTACAGAAGCAATGCTATTTAGCCGGTTCTTGCAAAACAAGCTCCATCTTGTCCAGAACAGCTTTCTGCATGTGGTTACATTTCACATTTCCTGAGCACAGGTGACCCGAATCATGAATGATACTGCAGATGTGATTTGGTCTGGAAAGCAGATACTGGATATCCCACATATACACTTGCTATACTCTACACCTACGTTTGCTTCTTTCACAGCTGCATCACTCTAGTGCCCCACAGGGTCATCCTGTGACCTTCGCAGCCCCTCATGTCTGTCTTGGAGAGTCTAATTTGCAAGCTCCCATCTGTAGTTGAAACTCCTACTAGTTCCTTAGCATGCAGGCATGGTTTTTAATTACATTTTAACCTGCTTTTATTAACACAGTGGACACAACCAATCACTTCTACTGTAACAGCCTAGTCCTCTTCTGTACTGACAGCAACTCCACAAGTTTTTGCCATTAGCAGATTTCACCAGTGCAGTTCATACACGGGTTGTGTTGTTGGTACAGGGTCATTAATGAAAATATTAAATAACCCTGATCTCTGAGGTACTCCTGGTTGCCTCATCTAGGAAACCATGTCCACAGAGTGTGCCATCACATCTCTTTTGCCCAGTGGTTTTTCTGTGTGTGTGTTACAACCCTGGCCACAACGCTCTCTCCTGCTTACTAATGATTTTTAGTGAGGCATTGTAACAACTATTTTACGATTATTAATAGATTCAACCTAGGAGGATAAAAGAGGGAAAGAGAGGTACAAATAAGGGGCAAAGTATAACCAGACTATTCTACATACTTACATTCATCACTCCTTAGCACGCTTCCAGCAGTGCCACAGCTACCCTCTTACGTTGTTTCTTTTCCTCTTGGCCTTTCTGAAGGTGCGGGAGGAGCCTGTGAAGCAAACTGTTTTTTTCTTTTAGTACAGTGGGTTTTGTTTGTTTGTCTGATATTGGCTTTCTAGTGTTGATTTTGCAATGTTTTTTTAAACACGCATGTTGCTATGCATTTATGTTAAAGGCAGCCAGGCCAAAGAAACACATGCAAGACCTGGAAAGTGGTAGAAAAGTTTTACACAGCACCATAATCACATTTTTTAAAAAATGTTGTTCCCTGCCCCTTTCTTTGTAATTCCTAACATTTTGCTTGCTTTCTGAATGACTGCCAAGCAGCACATCGATGTTTTCATGGAAGCGTCTATTACAGCCCCACAACACTGCTCTGGAAGGGTAACAGCCAGCTGAGACCCCGTCATCTTGCCCTGTGTATCACAGCGCAGTTGCCGACGGCAAGGTTCGTCTGCTGTTTTGTGGCTCAGTCACTCAGCTTCACGGTGTTTTCCCTCGTCCTGTCTTCGTGTTGACAGTAATCTCTGCAACTTTTATTCATGCACCTTCCCAGAACACTTCTGAGCATGCTGTATAATGCTGGTCAAGGGCTCTGCTATTTGTCTTCCATCATCATGAAAAGTGAGTATTCATTTCTGTCCTTTGCTTCCTCTCTTTTCATGTGTTATTTGTCCATGTGAGAGGCTGCCTCTTTGCCCACACAGCTTAACTTCTTTGAGAGCCTTTGGTAAAAGACATCAGATGCCTTTTTTTAATTCCTTGTAGGTATGCTGACCAGATCTCCTCTCCCCATACAGAGGGACTTGTGAGGCATCACTTTCCTTCACAAAAGCTGCCAGTTTCTTTCCATAAATCACACTTACTTACCCATTTGTTCACTAATTCTTTTCTTTAACTAGTTTACCTGGCTTGTCATCAGGCCTAACGGTCTGTAGCTACCTGTATCTTTCTCTAGAGCCATTGCTAAACATTAGTGCCATGTGAGCCAAATTGTTTTTCCTCAAACTCATTTTTTATACAGTTGATAGTGTTTTTACATATATAACCTGCCAGATAGAAGTTCTTTTGTGTTTTCTTCATTTAGGTATAACTTCAGGTTTTTAAAGGATGCCTTTTAACTTGTAGCAACCTTCACCAAGTTGTGTAGCTACGTTCACTTTCTTTTCAAAACTTTATAAAACCTCCAAGATACGACCAGCCCTTGGCTGGACTAGAAGTAAAGAGTGAAAGACTTGGAGCAGTAAATTGCAGAACTTAAGAGTCTCTTATGTCTATGGTCTTCTCAGCTACAAGCTAAAGACTCCAAGAAAATCCATGTTTCAGTACCATCTCTGTGAGTGAGCTTCTCCGTGAATCCTTTAGATGGAGGTGAAATGGCATAAAAATGAGCTTTGTTCTACCTTTCTTAACTTCTGGGTGGGAAAACTTGTACAGATTGGTCCTGGAATCCAAGTAGAAGAGCAGCCACCTCAAAGAGGATTTTAAAAGTAATCAGAGTTTAGAACGGGGAAAAAATGGGACTGTCCACCAAGAGCTTGGATGCAAGGAAGCATAGGATGAAATTGGATATATAGAAAATAAGAAAAACACTACAAAGCTTTCCTAAGTACAGATATGGCACGCTAGCCAGACATTTAAAAAACCAGCAAATCCTACTTTTCTGCATCAAGGAAATGAATTGACCTAATCTAACTGGATCTCAGAAAAACATTTGTTAGTATGCTATTTAAAAAAACAAAAAAAACCCAAAAAACAAAGACAGCAATTACTAAATTAACTCTTAATATAAATAAGAGCTTGTGAATAAAAGCTTGTGAAGTAGTTTTGAAGGGGAAGTCTCAGGCTAGTTGATAGTGAACTTCCTTAAAGAACAATCCCAGACAGATCTTAGTAATGATTTTCACTGACTACCTTAACCTAAGAACAATCAGCCAATGACACAAAGCTGGGGCACTGTTTGCACAAAGTGGGGCTGCAATATCGTATAACAAAGGGCACAAAAGTAATTTTACATGATGGGCTTGACTCAGTACCCTGGAACTCGGCATACACCAAACCTAGCAAAAGTTCTTCAGTATGGTATTTTCACTATAAAGATAAAACCACAGTGGTTAAGTTTCTTAGTTGTCCTGCAGGCACAGAAGTAAAAGATACCAAATAAAATTGCTATATAAAAAACCCACAATACAAATTCCACACAGGAAGTTCCAAGGGAAGACAAAGAGAAGAAAGAAAAACAGATTTTTGCTTGTTTAATTAGAGACAGTCATAATGTTACTTAACTTCCAGAAACACAACCACCAAAATCCTCCAGATTCTTCTATTAAAAAAAAAATAAATTCTTATTTTTACATGTTATTCAAGAGTGCCACACAAGTCTTGCACATCCCCCTCTCCCTTCAATCTCACTGGCATGACCTGTAAATGGGAGATTAACCTATGGGATCAATAGAAACAGTATAATGTGACACTAAGTTCATCTCCTCTGTTGATCCTGGAAAAATATTTCAGAATTTAGTCTCTTGCTCCCAGAGCTGTCAAATGAAGCCAGTGCAGGACACCGACTCAGAAGTACTGTACGACTTTATGAAGGCTTACCTGAAATAACACACCATGATGTGTCCAACCAGGGGGCTGGACAAGGTGATCTCTAGAGGTTCCTTCCAACCCCTACAATTCTGTGATTCTGTGATGTGCCTGAGGTAGATAATACTAGAGACAGCTCTGTTTCATAAGCCAATCCAGCCCAACTGTAAAGCCCTGCACCGTATCAGGTACATGTGCCAGCTCACATCCAGAGTCGTGCAAAGTACAGAGATTCCTGAACAAATCTGGACACGCCAGAAAATTCACGGGAAACCTGTGGCTTGGATGAAACTGATGACACCCTTCTTATAAAGAAGCCTTTTGACACCCTTGTCATGCAATACCAGTATAATAGTGCAAAGGTCAAGGTCATAGACTAGGAATAAGTAACAAGAACTTTTGCTATCAGTATCCATAAAAAAGGGTAAGTTGGATGTTTCGGTCAGTCCTCAAGGCCCGTGAGATATTGATAGACGTAACTCTGAATATAAAAATTTTTTTAAAAATCAAAATATTAGTTGCTGTGTATCTAGCAGGGATAGGAAGGTATTAATGCCACCATGAGGGGCCCCAGCGACATCTTATATGGAGTACTGTGTCTACTTCTAACCCTGCACAATAAAAGACATTTACTGAAAGTGGCAAAGGTGCCAAGGAGGGTTAGAAGAATGGTCAGGGAAAAGCATCCTCCTCTACAACAGGTATGGCACGACTGTTGTGGCTGAACTGAGGCTGAGAAGGTTTTGGCAGTAACCTATGAAAACTCAAAGGGTGACAGATT
Source organism: Phalacrocorax carbo (assembly GCF_963921805.1). Classification (NCBI taxonomy): domain Eukaryota; kingdom Metazoa; phylum Chordata; class Aves; order Suliformes; family Phalacrocoracidae; genus Phalacrocorax; species Phalacrocorax carbo. Next base: position 78,814,484 of record NC_087515.1, on the reverse strand, counting down.
GGAAGGGACTTTATACCGTTAGAGGGAAATGCCCTTTAAACTGAAGTCAAAGACTTCACAGAACACGAGAGGTTCAGCTGGTCATAACACACGTTATCTGAAATCTTGAACCATTCAAAGGAATGCAAAATGAGGAGCAACCTTATGGCAGGGGTAGCTTCAAGATGGAGTCTGGTATCTCTGCAAGTAAGTTTAACAGTGCGATATATCTGCCTGTGGTAGCTGGGATCAGGCCCGACAGCTGAGAAGGTCTTCTCCAGTCTTGCCTACATCAAGGTCAGAGCTGACTATGAAAGCTGTGATTTTCAAAATGCATATCAAATTTACACATTTGTTACCAGCCAGTTTATCATCACCTGCTATCTTGTATTCAATAGTGTTGCACAAGAGTGTAAATTAACATGGAGTGCAATCCTCCTCATTATTACAGTTGGGGAACAAATGGGGCTGTGCATATGCAAGTATCTAATTAGTCACGTTGTGGTTGCATGTATGTGGAAATACCCTGTTTGACTATGAAATCACACTGCCTGCTTTGGCTTATACAATGATGTGTGTTGCTGTGACTCTTGCATAAGGAGAATTAGGCCTTCTGTTTTAATAATACTGTACTATTCTGCTCAATTCTGAGCCCTTAATCTTTCATCACAGTAAAACACTGCAGTAGCAACACATAATTGTATATTTTTCCAATTTTCTGTTTTGTAAAATGCTAGTAGTTCCTGACCTCTGCTAAATGTGTACAGCGGCCTACCTTGACACCGTATTAGATTAATCTTAACTGAAGAGACTCCCAGTGTAGCTGTAATAGTAAAAAGAGTATGACATTACCTACTCAAGAATTTCGTTTTTCCGTCTTCTTTTCTCAGAAGAGCACTATCGTCTTAGTACATCACGTGCATAGTTTCACAAGTTCTGTTTGTTTTAGACTGAGATGACTTGGCCTTATTAGCTCCTTCTATCCCCTCCAGTTTTGGTGGGGTCGCAAGTGCCTCCTTAGTGGTATTGTAAAAGGAAATCTCCATAAACCGCATAAAGCCCTGAAAAAGCTGAGGGCAAAACTGAGTAGATCTCTGCTCTCGCAGGCAGCGTCCTTCCCTTGCGCAGCGCTGCCACGGGTGTCAGTGGCAGCTCTGCAAAGAGAAAGAACCGCAGCCCACAGGTTTTGTTCGCTCTCCGCATCTGAAAGGACACCCTCACCCAGAGCACCTTTTCTGTGTTAGCTCAATGTTTAAGGGAGCTTATTGCTGGGATTTCCAGGGCAAAGTGTCATCACTCTGGTGTATCTGTAATTTACAGATAATGGGCGATGGAACAGAAATGTAGTTTGGAGGACCGGGCACAGTACAGGGTCGCGTTCTCTAAGGCTGGTGAGATACTTGCCTTTCCACTCAATTTGTAAGGGAACCTGCTCGTTTCTGAATTATCACTACTTCATTTAGATTAGCGTCAGCAATGGACAGATAAAAAATTGTTTGTGTGGTTTTAAAAATACCAGGATCTTTTCTCCAGAATATGACAATTTATTTTGCTTATATTTAGCAATTCAGATCCCTCCTAATTACTAAGCAATTTTAGGGTTCATTTTACCTCCTTCCCCCTCTCCCAACACACAGATGTGTATATTTATATATATGTACACACGCATAACCCATCAAAATTATTTCAGCATAAGTATGAATCCATGAAGCAGAAGTCTGGCATCCCTACTAGAGTGAAAGCTGACTGCCACCTATGGGTAAGAGTTCATGTTAACATATTTAGACAAAATTTTAATATTATTCTTTGTAATTAATTCAATTTGTAACTATCTAGCAGGACAGAGTTTTGATTCATTTGCTATATATTTTGTCAACAACAATCACTGCTCATCCTCTGAAAGCTCAGTATTAAAACCAGCTCCCTTACAAAGGAGCATCAGCTTTATGACGAGTAAGAAAAATGGGGTACGACGTTCTTATTTTTCTTATTCTGAATAAGGAATACATAGAAGTACCCTAATTCATCACGCAAAGAAAAGAGACTCACTACTACACTGCTAGGTGCATCATACTAGATAACATTGTACTTAATGATGACTATAATTTTAAAGTTTAGCCACCCCAAGGTTTTAATATTCTGCTTGCTGCTTTCTTTTACTAAATACATACAAATAGCTTAGCTATGCAGCCTCATGAAAATGTGTATATAATCAGTATGTCATAGCAATTTTCTATTCAATAATTTTCATTGTTCAGAGTAAAAGGAAAGCTACATGGGGGAAGGGAGGCAGTAGAAAAAAATGTGTGGCTTGATTATGTAAGCCTCGATTTTTCTGATAATCAGTCTATGTAGCATTTACTTGGAAAACTCAAAAGGAAGTACAGACTGAAAAGCAAAATTTATTGTATCACAAATATTTTTTCCCATTCAGCTTTCAGGTACCTAAAAGGAGACAGGCTGACAGTTCTCTGTATCTTGACTACCAAAGAGAAAAACGCTAGATTACAGCTGCTGTGTTGTAGTAAGCTGTGTTAAAATGGACATCACTATTTCTCAATAATACCATAGGGGAAAATAGCTAGAAGTCTAGCAAATTAATGCATATATTTCAGTTTGGGAAAAAATAATTTTGCTCAGTAAACAGAAGCTAATTCTAGCCATTACATTTCTCCCTTTTGGGGCAGGGGCATAGTATTTCTGAAGGAAGAGAGACAGAAAGGAATTTACAGAAGGGAAAATTATATTAAAAGAGATAGCAACTAATACAAACTAAGAATGAGTCTGATATTCATTTTTTAAAATCCCCCTTTTAAAATAATCTTAGTCCTGGGCCTTCTCATTAGTATTCTACTTTATTAAATATAACCAGCCTGTCTAAAAAAACTGAAATAAATATTACACTAGTGCTTACCTCGTGCATTTTGTCTAAGTTTTATTACTAAACTGACATTATAAACTTATGAAATCCTGTAAAAGCAGTCAGAAAATGCCACTTAAGTATCAGAGGTTATCACATCAACATTTCATGCTTGCTCTCCGACAGCATCGTTACCCTTTATAATCTACATAATTCAGACGTTTATGGTAAGATCTTTGTGCTTTGTAGACAAAAGCATATTGTAGCTAAAGTAACTCTGCTCCACAGTAATAGATTTGTGGTGCATTCTCCTTCTTACTTCTGAACTGACATATTTTATACACTGCAAAAACGGCATTCTCCAATTTACTTCCTTGAGTCCACTTTGGCTACTGAATCAAGCTGTCAACTGTTCAGTAACGTTTCCCTGTATTTTCAAACCACAGTTCAAACTGAACCCACCTAGTCTCCTTAGATGGGAACTTCATATCAGACAGAAATTACTCCGTATCATGTTTGACGAATCCAGCTTAAAACAAAACACCAGAACCGCATGAACATCTGTGACAAATAACTTCTCTCAGCCATTCTGCTCTTCCTTATTTAATCTCCCACTGGAGTACAATTTAGTAGGTATACTAATTTACAGTGCAGACCTCCTGCCACCAACCTACTGCTTGTAAAAGGAATTAAAAAAATATTTTCCATGTGTCATACCAAAACCTGAACAGAATACAGTTGAACTTTTAAAATAATTATGGATAGGAAAAGGGAAATACACAACTAAGCTAGTACCCCAAATTTACAATAGCAACAAAAAGGTAAAAAAATGTGAAAATGCAATAAAGGATTGTTAAACTAATAGATCTATTAATAGAATATGAAACAAAACCCTCCTTTCCTGGTGACACATCACTGAGTTATTACTTGTGTACTTCTACAAGTATAAACAGAGAGCAAAATTTTTCTTTATATAGCCATTTTATGAATTTTAAGGTACTCCTATTTCAGCATCTCTAAAACCGAGGCCTTGTTAAAGGACGGGGTACTTGGAAACACCTCCACGATACTAGAAAACCCAGACAGGTCTCTCCTCGTTTTTTTCCACCAATGAGCCTTATATTTGGTAGAGAAAGAAAGAAAAACACAAATCAGGCAGTACACCTAATTCTCTGAAGTGCTCATTGTTAATTTTATGCCTTTACGAAAAGACAAGGAAAATTCCAGTTCCCAAGTAAAGAAATACAGAACATTGTAACATCATAGCTTTAAAAAATAATTCTCTCTGTTCTATATAGATGTCTCATCAGTTTCACTTGAATGCTGCTTATACTGTATAACACAGATTTTACTTTAAAGAATAGTACTTAATGCCTATATGGATTTTTTGTTATCTAATAGCTTTGCTAGATTGGTCATGGATTTTTTACTATGCTACGTATTTTTTCAGTACTTAGTTATATGCCTGCATTTTCTAACAGACATTCAAAATATTACTGCATTCTGGTCTATTCCACTATGTTTTGACACTGGAAAAGTGCATTCAGATGCTCACAATATAATACGCTTATAGACGCAACTGAACAAAAAAAACATTACTTTGTGATATACTGGAATGAATGGGAATTTCTTCTAATGGGGGAAAACTGATTGTACATAATAATTTAGTTTGTATTTGAGAAAGGGAGCAACGCACCTGGAACTGACTCATTGTAAATTCCAGAAATGCAAGAAGCTTCACAAAGTCTGTGGTTACCTTGTTTTTTAAGTAACCATACAGAGCTGACAGCTAACAACAGTAGCTGTTGTTAGTGACTTGCATAACGAGGACTTGAAGGAAGGCTTAGTACTATCCATGCTGGAGTGATTTAACGAGAACGAAGGCACGTATTTCTTTATGATGCATTATGTAACAACACAGAGGGCAAGCCGAGGCATTCAAAAAAAATACGGGACCCACATTTGATCTTATACTTGTTATTTATCACACAAATATTTTACAGAGCTTAAGGCTTATAAAACATCTAATTAAGGAATTTTATCAGGTACAAAAGAGTTTGAAATGTTTTAGATTACATACTTCATGTTTTGTACATCTTTAGGAAAATATAATAGGGCCTATAATTCATTTTCTTCAAACTTCTCCAATACATGCAATCTCAGATAAAATAAAATTGTCAAAATCAGTGATAGCTGGACCTTCTGGTTCACATTAGTGTGAAGAGAAAACTGCTGTTGAGCTGACACATTGATAGATTACGAGTTCTGCTGAAGAATAGCTAAAAATGGTGATTCAATCTTGTCGCTACTACATAAGAAGAATAACAGAAGTGGAGATGTTACTCGTGATATCGTGTCTTTTATCAAAATGCTAAAGGGTTCCGGTGCATCAAACACATTCTCCTCCTGCGAGCTTCTGGCTCTAAAAAATACCAGTGTAAGTAAATGAAACTAAATTGGCCTATTAAAAAAAACATAGGATGAGCTTGCGCCCTACATTTATTTAAAGTTGAAAATAAAGACGGGGTTGTAAAAAGACTATCTTTTACGGGGGTTTTTTCCTCCTTTTTTTTTTTTTTAACAATAGAGATGCTAGTCTTGTAATGGATGGAGAGCTAGGAGATTATGAAACACAAGTAACATGAAGGGCAAAGCTGACTGAAAGAAGAGGGAGAATATTATTCCACTTATTTTAGAACTTAGCTGGGTTAGCTCCTTAACTAATTTAAATCAATACAGCCCCCCTGAGATCAATAAGGTGATCGACCCAAGACCTATCTAGCGTATAAAATAATGCAGACCATCATCTTCTGTTAGGACAGTAAACAAACACATGTGGAGAGTAATCTTTTCTAAATAACTCCTTAATCTTTAGCTACGCAAAAGAGAACTTTTAAAAGAGGCACCTTAAGTACTTCTGCTATTCTACCCCTGGTCCTCCTGTGGTCATTGATGCTGAAGCGAAGTCAGGTTTAAACACTGACTTCAGTCGCTCAGTGCATCATACTTCCCTGTGCTGCTGCAAATCTCCACGGAAGGCTCAAGATGGAGGGAACGGGGCCTTGGTGGCTTGTGCCTTCCTCCCACAGACATCACCGAATGCTCCTGGCGCTTACTTCCGATTCATCCAAGGAGTTCTGCAACAACAGAAGGGGAAACAAGGCTTCACAGTCCTCATCCTTCATGGAGAGGGATAACAGGTAAGAAGGAGGAAACAGAAACATGGGGGGGGGGGGGGGGAGGGAAAGGGGGGGATTTCTTATCGCAGGCTCCCCTCTCCCAAAAGCAAAGAAACCTTGACAAACTTCATCACATCACAAAGACATACACAGGCAGGCACCTCAGATTTCTGGTAACTCAGTGGTTTTGTTTCAGGCAAGGGTAAAGTATTCTTTTGATTTTTACTTTTACTTTTGCCAGGGCCTCTATAATAAGCCTTTGCAGCTTCTCCTACAACAATTAACATTTCACATGGCACAGGAATTTATCTTTTTTTTAGAAACAAAAAAATCTGCCCAGCAAAACCGTGACTTAAGCTTTGCTCGTAATTTGAGGATGAACGGGGAAGAAAAGAAGCAAGGAAGAAAGTTCATCACCTTGCTCTAAAACGTAGGCAGAGCCAGAAACCGATATTAAATCCAAGAAATGTCTCAACCCTGTTGTGTTTTGCCTACAGTTCTCACACACACATCTGCCTTTTGAGTATGCACACCAACACCTTTAGGATAGTCAGGCAATGTATTAACACACTGTGGATAAGGGCAAGAAACACGTCAGAAATATTTGGAGGGTGTGAAGCAGTAAACAGTAACCAAGTAAAAGTGTTCTCAGCCATGCTATTACAGCTTGATGGCAAAGCAGATGAATACATTCTCCCTTCGAGCCTGTTAGGCTTGATAACAAGTAAAACAAGTTACATTTTCTGAATTTGGAACGTTATTGATTTTTGTTTGTTCCACAATGCTGCGCAGCTCTTAAGATAAGGGCTCTGACAGATAAAAGTCTGCTTTTAGGACAGGCCCCGTGGTGAAAGGCTGCGCCACGGCAGGCAGAGACCCAGGTGATTCTGGCGGGGCAGCGCCTTGCGAGGCGCGACCCAGCGGGTACCCAGCCCGCCTTACGTAAGGATTTCGTTTCCATTAGGCAACATCTCGCCGCCGCTCGAGGCAACGGAGAAGAGGCTATTACATCTCCCCGAACCGCGCCAGTCCCCTCTGCCAGGCCCAATATCCGCATCCTCGTATTTTATTTTTTTTTTTTCCTCCAAACAGCACATCTACACAGCGGCGTTTACCTATTTGCTCGAGCCGTGGCTGCCGCGCAGCCCGTGGCGGGGCGGGGGGGCGGCCGCGGAGCCTGCCTTCAGCGGAGCCTTGCCGAAGAGCAAATCCCCGTCCCCTCTTCGGCGCCGGGCGCGCTCCGGGCCGGCTCCCGGCGACCAGCTCTCCCTCGGCGGCGGCAGGGCGGCTCCGCTCAGCGTCCATTGCGGCTCGGCGGGGAGCGTGTGTCCCCCCCACCCCCCCCTCCCGCGGTGCCAACATCCACGGGCTTCGGCAGCGTACGGGGCTTTCTAAGCTGCCGGAGCCCTAAGCTCATCCCGCGTTTCACCGCCCCGCCGACACCACCGCCGGAGTCCTTAAAAACAAAGGCGAAACCCGCCGCTCTCCGCACTCGCCTCCCTCCCTTCACCGCGCCGGCACCGCCGCCTTACGCGGCTGGCTACAGGACCTCGCCTAGCAGGGGTTAAAAAGCAAAGGCGCGAGGTGGGGTGCTTAAGGAAGGAACCCCCTCCAACCCCTCGGCCGACCCCCGTCCCCGGTCGGTGCGGCGGGGCGCAGCCCAGCCAAGCCAAGCCCAACCAAGCCAAGCCCAGCGCACCTGACAGCCCGCCGCGCCGCGCTGTATTTCCCTCCCTTAGCGACAGGGGAGGCGCGCGGCGGCGTCCGGCCCGCCATTGGCGGAGAGGAGCGGCGCTGCACGGCCATAGGCTGGCGCCGCCGCCAATGGGGTGCGCTGTATCCGGGAGGCAGCGGGGCTGTGGAGCTATTTAAATCCATCTCGGTGATGTCAGCGGGGGCGGCGGTTGGCGGGGGTGGTTGGCGAGGAGGAGGTAGAGCGGCGCTGGCCGCCGCGGCTCCTGTCAGGCTGCGTTAGTCAGAGGATGGCCGCTGCCTCCGAGGAGAGGTGAGCGGGACTGGACCGGCGCACCTGCGCGTCCTGCCGAAACATCCCCACGTTAGGGCATCCGGCAGCCTCCGCTCGGCCGGAGCTCTGCGCTTGTCCTCGTGGCGATCCTGAAATAAGACGGGTTAATTAATTTCGGGGTGTTGGCATGGCGCACTCTGAGGCTGAGCGCAGTCAGGTGGGCTCCCCACTTCTGCGAATTTTATGCTAAGCCGTTTCTTAGAAGGCAAAACGGCTACCTGAAGAATACTTCTACAACTGTTCAGGGGGAGGGGTTACCTCACATTACCTCTCTGTGCTGCTCTGATTCGCGCCCAGTGCCTCCCTATGGCCTCAGCGATACTGCAAAAGCAATCGAGTGCATTGAATTTCATGCCTTGAACCTTGCCTTCAGAAAGGCACACTTTACCCCTTGGTGCTCCAGGGTTGCCTGGGTTTGGTCCTGAAGGACAGGTGGGAGATTCCCAAGTGATAATATTGGTTTAAAGGTGTGTGTTTGGGCCACAAAGCATACCAATAGTAGGTACAGCCCCCAGCTGACTTTCCGTTTACAGTTCTGATTCTGGTTATGGCAGGTCCTGTTGTGTGGGTCACAGAGAGGCCTTTTAGATGCTAAAACTTGATAGATGCTTCTGGCTACAAGTGTTGTTTTCAGTTGTCTTCCCAGCAGAGCAATTACAGATGGAGTCAAAATGGTGTTATGTTACAACAGAAGAAGATAAGCAAAACCAAGATCCAAATGCACAGATCTGTCTTGGCAGAAAATGTATTGTAATTTGCTCTGTGCTTCAGTATGCTGGAGACCTGTCCTGGAGTTGTTCTTGTTTAACTTAATAGAGTCCTGGAGTTCCTCTTGTTTAACCTAATAGAGGCTGAAAAGTGGGATTAAAGTAGACTTGTTTGACCTGAGGCATGTAATCATCCTGCCTGCAGCCTGATGCCCAATACTTTGATGGTTGTGCTTTCCCTCTTGTGTGACCCAAAATTCATATAATGGTGTGTCACTCATGATGGGAGTGCACATAAACATCAGGTAGCAGACTGCAAGCTTTTCTTAATTTGCAGATGAATGTGTGCTGTGACCGTATAGATTTTTGGCTGTAACTGGAGGCATTTTGGTTGAGTAAATATGTGTGTTCAGCTATGTGGCTGCAGAAAGACACATGGTGTGGACACCTGTGTAAGTGGACCCCTAAAAGCAATGCTGGGGTGTGGTGAGCTGAACACTGTTGGTGCTGGAGACTTATCATGAGGAAATTGGGACAGAAAACCAGGAAGAAGGAGGTTGCTGACATCCAGGGGACTGAAGTTCTCATCAATCTCCCAGATAGGATGGCAGGAGCAAACAGCCTACACTATTTCATGGTGGAGCTTCATAAATTCACGGTCACGATTAGTATGAGAGGGCAGCTTTGACCTAGGACTTAGCAATTAAAGCTGGAGTGGGGAGTTGGTACCCCTAAGGAAGGATGAAAAGCCCTCACTGATATGTGTGAAGGAGCTGTCACTGACATGATGTTTCTTCACAGTGGCAAGATACGGCAACAGAGGTAGAGAGGAAACAGGGGAAGGCTGACTGTGGAGGTGGCTTCCGCAAGGGGAGGCAAGGAGAGGCTTGTGATAACTTGGGGTCCTCAAGGTGAATCTGATTTTCTTTTAAGGATGTTCTTTCACTGAGAGTCAGGTGGAAGAATGTGAGAGCCCTTTTCAGGAACTGACTCTGTGTGACTTTTCAGTCCTGTTGGTATTTTCTTGCTTTTCCCTATTTGGAAAGCTGCTTGGAATAAATATTAACTCACTACACTCAGTGTGTTGTTTATTTATTGTATTTGACCATTAATCCCACACTCCAGATTTTCTGTGAGTTGCCTGCAAAGCTCAGGAAATAATATTTTTTGATGTTTTGATTGAACTTTCTCCCCATGGCCCCTGGCTGTGTTACTTCTAGGGTGACCTGGGGAAGTGTCACTTCCCTCTGAAATACCAGATCAGCATTAGGAAGAGAACAAAATCTGGGCAGAGGTGTTTGTGGTGGTCCTGCTCCTGACTCATGCATCTTGCTCCTGTGCTTGGGACTAACCTTATGATTACACTTTAGATAAAAATTTCTTCTCAAGTGGGCCATTGCATTTTGGATAAAAAAGGGAAGGGGGAGGCATTCACCCTCCTCTGCAAGATGGAATGTGGTTTGTTTTGTAAAATGAACTTGGGTATTTTGGGGGCAGGAACTGCTGGAATGGACAGAGACCTTGGCCTGGAGTAGTATAAACCTTAAGTTTGTTGTGGGGAGTGGTATATATGTGTGAGTGGAGGAGGGGAAGATGAATGGATCTTTCTGGACTTCACAGCTATAGCATAAACTTACTGGGACAGAAAGGAATGTGAAGAGTTCATTTGGTCCATCTGTGATTTTACTGTCATAAAGCATGATCCAATCTCCCCATCTATCTCCTGGTAAATATCCAAATTATGCAAAGGTCTTCAGGGATGGAACTTTAACCTCCCCAGGCATCTCTTCCAGTGCTCCACTTTCCTTAGCTTAGGACAGTTTCCTGTTGCCTCCAATTAGAAACTCCTAAAGTGCAGTTTAACCCCATTACTTCTTGCCCTACCCATGTAGAGAACAGGTCATTCCCTTCCTTTTTACCATAGAATTCAGGTATTTTGAAGACTGTCAGCATGTGTACCCTTTGGTCTTCCCTTTTTTTTAGACTAAGCAAACTCTTAGTCTTCAATTTTTGATAATCAGTAATTTTTTTCTAGTTCTTTTCATGGGACCCTGGGAGACTGCAAACCCTGACCCCTCTTCACTTTCAGTCCCAGGTATCTGTTTAAGAAAGGTCTGAAGAAAGAAGGCAAGTAATGATGTCAACATTTCTTCATAGTCTTTTTTATCTCCTGAACAACCATAGTGAATGAACAAAATTAATGGCAGGTGAAATTTGCAGCCCTAGGAGAGGAGCACACGCTGCAGGGGAAGATGGATGGATGGTGCTGAAGTGGTGACATCAGCTCAAAAGAGGGACGTAGGGACAGCTGGTTGATAAACTGATGTGTGCAGCTCCGCTGGTAGAAAAACAACCAACCAAAACAAACAAGCCCCAGATTTTAGGATGCTTAAGGAAAAGGGATGCTGAATGGTGAAGAATAAAATGTTACTGTCATGACAATCACTGGAAATTACTGTGCATTGCAGCACTTCAGCTCCAGAGTTTCCCTGCATGTATGAAGATTGCTGCTAAGGCTGAGTAAACTGAGGCATAGAGCACTTAGGAGGCATGTGAATAACTGAAGTTCAGACAAAGCAGAAGTAGAAATCCCCTCCCAGTCTTGACACTGCTTCTTCCTGGCCAGTCTTTAGAAATCATTCCTGCTGCAAACTAGTAATATGTGATACCGTATTTTCCTGTTAAGAACACATTTTGCAGAAAGGTCTATAATACTGTGTAGGATTCAGCTGAATTCAGGCTGCAAGACAGGGTCAGCTGCAGTCATCTGCTTTAAAATATCATTGATAAAAATCTATTTGAAATGTTCAGGTCAGGACTAGTGAAGCCTTTCAGTTTTTAAGTGTTTTGTGTGGAAAATCCCTCTGTTAAATAGTTAGCAAGTGCTCTAAGCACTGCTACCAATTTTATATTTTATATGCCTGTAAGAAGTGGACAGTTCTGTTGCTACAGATCAACTGCAATTTATTTTGTGATATTCTGACTGCTGGAAGAGAGACTTTGTAGTTTATTTCTTTTACATCTGAGTATTCAAGGAATGGGCCTGGATAGAAGAAGGGTTTAACCACAACTTTGTTTATGCTCCCAGTCTCAGCAGACATTTGAGTTTACAAAGAAAAAAATCTGCACAAGCTGAAAATGTGAAGACCAGAGTGAGTTGTTCAACAGTACAAATGACTGCAGTGCTGGATCTTATTTTCTTGGACAGCATTGGCTATGATGGATTGTTTATTTTACCTTTGACATAGCCTTATTCCACATTTCAGTGTAAATTTTTCTCAGGCAGCAAAAAAAAAAAAAAAATCACTGCAGCTGCTGTTGCATGAATTAGTCTTAGGTACCAGTGGACACTAATTGTGTTTAAAATGAAGAATTTGGCACAAAAAGCTGTGCAGATTTAACCTTTTCCTAGAAATGGAGTTACTAATGATTCTCTTTATGGAATGAAGGATAGGATCACCTTTTAATTAATTTTGATGATCAGGTCTTTGTTCCTGAGACTTTGAACAGTAGGTTGTGTCAGAAGCCTGTCCCTGGCTCTGCTGTGGGCAATTCTCTATATCTCGGTGCTCTTAGCAGGCTACACCAGCAGGCCTTGGAAAGCAACACAGAATGGTAACTGTCACATCTCTTTTCCTAGAAAGTTGTTTTGTCCTTTCTTCGAGACAAACTCTGAATTCTGAGATGGTTTTAGTATTCCTAGCACTGCAATTGGCAGCACCATTCCGTAAAGAATAAAATGCTTCAATCTTCATGTGTGTTGGACATAATAGCATTCCTGGCAGTCAGCAGGAAGCTTTAGTATGCCAAAAAATGCAGACGCGGGCTCCTCAGCCTGAATTAGATTAGAGAGTACAGACAAATGTTGATTAACCAAACGTGCCTACAACACACAAAAGTTATCTTAGAGTATAAGCTGACTTCCAGGTTTTCTCCTCTGTTTTAGCACCAGTACCTCAGAGCTCTAAGCAGTCCTCTGCTTAATTTCACAGCTGTTGCTTAGGTAGCCAATCCAGTTTGTTTTCTAAGCTATGTTATGCAGAGGCCATTACCTGTGCACACTATCTCTGCATGCACTGAGGCTCAGTTGTATATTTTGCCCACATCAGCTTCTTCCACAGTCTTGCCTGGTTAGAACTTGCAACAAGCATCTTGTGAAGCCTTTAGAAAAGTCTCTTCCAGCTTGCCAGAGATGAACATGTAGGATGCTGGTGACCGTCTGGGATTATAAAGAGGATGGTTGTAGCGGTACTCCGTGGTCTGTTAAGGGCCAGATCCCTAGCCAGACCAACAAGGATTGCAGGGAAACGATCAAGGACCTGAATAAAGCTAATTCTCCATTCTGGCAATCAAACCAGGGAAATTCATGTTTTCTTGCAGCCTCAATGAGGCTTGCAAAAGCTCTTCCGTCTCCAAAACATTGCTGAGACTGATGCCAATGAAAATAACATGCAGAAACATTTTTAACATTTATGCCACTCATTTGCAATTACAGTGTGGCGCACTCTTGTGTGCAGAAGTGCAGGGAGTAGCACAGATCAATCTACCTATGAAGACTGGAGGAGTTATTTACCATCACTGAGTTTTAGAAGATTTTAAAATATTATTGATCAGTATTCCTAAAATGGTGTTAAATTGTAGCTTTTCTGTTGCAATAAAGCTGTATGACTAGTATTTTGATATATTGTTTGTTAGGAGTTTGGGACCATATATCAAAAGGCAGGGGACACCAAAGAAGGCTATAAAAATGTGTTCAAAATAGCACAAAGAGGAATTTTATGTAGTATTTCCTAGGTACAGTGTTCCTAAGGCAGTGTAAAATTTTACTCTATTCTTTCATGAAGCTTTTCTATAAATATATAACAAAGTTTGTTTTTTAAGTATTGGCCTGTTTGGGCAACAGCTATTAGATTTGGGACAAAGTATAGTGTGATGTGATATCATGTCAGTAAGTAATATTCCATATTAATCTTCCATAAAGGGCAGGGAACTTGAGAGGCATGTCCTTTTACAAACCTATAATGAAGGAAGGAGCCTGTTAGCTGAATTTCCCAGTATGTCGATTATTTTTTGGTTTTAAAAGTTAGCTCTCACATTTCAGTGTTGTCTTCCTTCTCCCCACAATCCCAAAGAATAGCCTATTCAATAGCTCAGATAAAATTTAAGCCCAGAGAGGACTGTTACAGTGCATACCAGCGTGACATATAATATAAATTCTTGCCTAAAATATCTGCGATAAAGCCTAGAGCCTATAGGTATGCATATGTATATGTATTGGTACTAGAGTATGATCTAGGTGGGGTTTAAGCACCATGTTCCAAAAAAGCAAATCCATGTAAACCACTCATCACCTCTTCATCATCTGAGCACATACAGACACCTACCATCTTTGTGACACTGTTTTAATCCTATGTGGAATGGCTTCATGAAGACAGCTGCATCTTTACAATACATGGACTAACTGAGTTCAGCACAGAGCTATTTCCAGTCAAAAATGCAAAACTAGCAGAGAGAGTTCTTGTCCGCCTTTTGTCTAACAGTCAGCCATTAGAGGTCTTGCTGAGGAAATCGGACTTTCAGCGCCTTCAGACAACAATTCCCACTTACCAGATGACAGATCTCACCTTAGTGGCATGAGTGGAATCATGACACAGCCTCCTCTGTGGATTTCAGAGCAGATTTATATTCTCTGCCATGCTTGCATGGGACTGTTTTCCTTTCCATAACCACTTAAAATGCTATATTCCTCTGGTTTCTGTGGAATTCCTGGTTTGGAGCAAGGAAAGGGATAATTTGAACACAAGAACTGAAATTGTGTCTGACTCCTGAGTAGATAGAGGAAAACGTCTCTAGTGCTATTTCCTTAGGTCTTTAATTTCTAAGATAAAAAATATACGTCTTCACTCTGGTACACATATTCTCTATCTCAGCTTCTCTTGCATCCTTTGAAAAATTATTCTGTTAGGAGTTGTAAGTCACGCAGCACTTTTCAATTTATACAGTTCTGTATGCAGAAGAAGTGCATATCAAATTTATGGGCTGAAATGGAATCATCAACCATTCACGAGGCAACACCTGCAAGACGAAGCACTCACAGCTTCTTGTCCTGAGCAGTACAGAACACTGAACAGCTACTGGGTTAACTTGTCCTAACACAGAGCAAAAGCCCCTGGAGTGAATCCAGCATTACTTATCTGTTTAAGAGGTGTGTCTATGTGTTTGATTCGTGTCTTGTTTTGGTTTTGTTCTTCTGACAGAATCATAACTCGTTTTCCCAAACAATCCCTAGTCCATAATGAATACAGATACCAGGATTTATAACAGATAAATTAAAGGAGATGTGCTCATGAGACAGCAAAGCATACAGTAGTAGAAAGGATAAGAAGTACCCTTTTCATGCTGTCTGATAAGAATGATCACTTAGAGCAGAATATAATTTTAATTTCTAAGTTATCCAAATGCCTGCATCAAAAAAAGGAAAACAAAGACAGAAAGCAGGTATTTATGGGCACACTGGTGTCACAAGCGCTTTGGTATCCTGCTTTTGTACATTGTATTCAGTATCTGATGGGTAACATACAGCACTAAAGCACACAGCATTTATAAAGACTTCATTAAAGAATTGTGACAGTCTAGGCTGCAGGAGAAAATAAGAAAAAATGTGGTCCCACTTAATCATTTGCCTGAATCTTCCATGACTTTTTTCAGTGTAAGAAAAACGAGAACTGTTAAGCAGAAACTGTCTGGTGGCAAGTCAGCTGCTGCTCAGAAAAAGGGTTGAAACTCTGTATGGCATCCTCAAAAAAATGAGAGCCAAGAAGTTGTGATCTGTTGCAGAGAGCTTAGGGCACGTGTTACTCTTTAAATTAATTTAGGTAAATTTAATTTACCAGTAAATCAGCTGTGATAAGATGTTGGAGAGAGATAACTGTGTTGTAGGTGTGGGTGGAAATAATATGCGCAGCAAAACAAGCTGGTTGAGTATGTGGAGAAGTGTGTTGCTGGAAAATCTTGAGACACTTCATACTAGCTGCAGTATCGTGTATAAACTACTGTCACACACTGTTGATCAGGCAGAATTCAAATGCTGAAGAGACTGAGCTGTGGCAGAGTCTCTGGCTTTGTGTGATTGTCAAACAGCCCAGTGTGGAACACTTAGTATCATCTTAACTTCTACTTTCTGCTTGTTATGGTTACATAGTGCTGTTTCATGGCAATTTTGAGGATATTTGAAGGACTCTGGGGAAGGGAGTCTGAACGGCATACGGCATTGGAATGGACACAGCAACAGCTGAAAGATGCAAGAGGGTTCATAGAGGAGGAGAAGAGCAGAGGGCAACGGAGAGAAGCAAAAATGAGCAAGCATGGAGTGCAAAGATGGAACAGAGGTGTACCAGTATGGTATAGTTTTAAGACCCTACCTAGGGATGCTAGGACCTGTGGGAAGCTGAAGAGTGTATCAGTGCTGTTTACTTAGCGTGGCAGACCTGCTTATCTAATTATTTTATCTGTAGTATTTCTAGAATTTAAGTAATGTGCAAGCTGTACTGCAATGTGGAGACAAGCAATAAAGGCAGTTCAGCTGCTGGGATCTGCAGATGCTGATGCCTGTGGTCTCTCTTATCTGGTATGTGGCTGGCAGGAGGGGAGAAAGCTTAGTAGAGAAGAGCAGAGCCACGGTACACTTGGTTCTGTGGTTCAGACAGCTACACTTGTCAAACAATAGTGTTTCTTGTTTGGGAGTTAGCTTGGGTTAAAGCTCTTCAGACCTACTTGCCTGGGGTGAGCCTCCAGGCTGGAATGCTGTTAGGAATTTGCAGCTTAAAGCTCCTTGGCAGCAATTGCCATTTTTCACCTTTTATGGCAGCAGAGCAGGTTCCTGGGAGTGGGAAGGAAAATCTCAGAAGGTATTTGGTAGACACCTGGAAGATGCCTGTAGGGATGGAGAGGGAATCTGGGAGAAGCCGGCAGGGTGTCGTGGGTCTGTGGCAGGCCTGGCGAGGAGTGGGAGGCTGTACTCAGTCTCTTTCCCTTCTCTCAATATGCCCCCATCTCTTCCTCCCCAGGGGTGGCTCCTCATGCTCTTGGAGCATGTTTCAAAGCCCACAACTGTCTCCTTCCCACCTTATAGCTGTCTTCCTCTGTAACTCAGTTCTGCTTAGAAAAAAAACCTTCCTTGTGGCTTTGCTGTAGTTTCTCATTATTCTCTCCTGAAAAGAAGATGATGCCGGTGTGACTCCTATTACAAAGCAAAGAGGGGGCAGAAGGTGGGTGAGGATTATTTAGGCCAGAACAGCAGGCTCTGTCTCCCAAGGCATAGGCAAATTACCCTGCAGTCTTCAGCTGTCCCCACCTTGTCTTGGCCTACCAAGCTGGCATCACTCGAGCAGTCATGCTGATGTCAGAGGCCCACAGTTTGACCTTCATTATGTTGCTGTGTAGTTGTTAGGCATGTAACTTTTGTTAGGTAAAGCATGATCAAGTAAGTGTTACGAAGAAAACGTAATTGGTAGAAGTAGTAGAACTAACCTGACACAAGAATACTTGCCCAGAGACTTGCTACACCCACCATTGAGCAACACTTTGGAGCAGACCACCAACCAGTAAAGATCAGCCAACCTAGATAATGCTGTCCACCTCATAAAACTCATCTTCCTCAGCCTGAAGGGCAGTAACACAGCCCCATCTTCAGGGACACCTGACTGTGGAGGACCTTCAGGAACATCTGGGGCCAAGCTTGTGTAGCTGGAGCCAGCACACTTACTACTCTGCCTGACTACTGACAACTGCCGGTCCTGTTACCAAGGAAAGGGGAAGTAGAAATAACCACTCTTCAATAACTCTGTAGCGTTCTTTGCATTGTTAATTGCTCTTCCACAGAAGTGTTGAATACCCACACTCCTTCACACAGATCCAATTATTGCATAATAATGAAAACATACATTTAGCCCATCCTGTCCTAAACCACAAGATGCCAAAGTCTCTTGAGTCAGTTCAAGCTTGCCTTGTATTTAGTACGTGACTACTCATCTCTTCATTCAGGTGTTGCCTTTGGTCTCCTCAGGGTCCTCATATCCAAGCAGTGTGTAAACTGGCTGATTCTTCCCCTAAGTTATCCCTAAAATAGTTCAGTCTTCTTGAACAATTGAAACTTACCTGGAGTTTCTTAATCTCATAGCTTTATTAATGAAAGATCAGTTTCAGTGGTCTGAGAAGCCCTTTGTGCTCCCTCCTGGTTTTCAAGGAAGCATGTTCTCATCTTTGCTCAACCATGCTTCCATACTGCTTTGCCTACCTGAGTTTCAACTCATGTTTCAAAATGCTTTCTTCTTCACTAGTCTTGAAGTCTGAGTAGTCCCTTACAACCATGTACAGTAGACCATTTTAGATGTTATCCTTCTTCCAGTCACTCTCCAGAACTGTCTGTTATGACAGGCACCAAAACATGGCCAGAATCTAGTCGCAGACATTCTGGGATTTACGCGCACCATTGCAGCCACTCCTTCATAAATACTGTCTCTCTCTCTCTGCATCCACCAGTCTTTTTCCTAATAATTAGATTGCAAAATCTTTGTGACCAAGAATGTTGTAATTTTGCTCTGCTTTTAGAGAAACATCTAATATGATTGGCTAATCATTCATGACTGGAATTCCTAGGTATTACAGAAATACAGATATTTTTTATTTTATTCATGTATTCATTTAAAAATAGCATGTGATTTTAGGGACTATTTTAGGAGAATTTTGTGGAATATTCCTGAGGGAAAATACAAACTGTCAGTGATTCAGGATTCTATCCACAAAATGGTTTCTCCATTGCTCAAATTGCCATGGAGTCTTCCTCCTTACCTTGTTTGTAAAACCAATGTTCACCACTTTTAGTGTTTATCTGGACCCTTCCCACAAGACCATAAACTGGATCAACCTTCAGTGCAGGAATGCTGTGATACTAGGACAGAGCAGTTTCAAAACCTCAACAACTGTGTATTCTTTTAGATATTTAAAGTAATTGATTTTTTAAGCTGTATAATCTGACCAGATTCTTAAAGGACACCATCTGGCTGTACCATCACAGAAGTCCAAGTATGCCCCCCTCCCAAAAAATGCAAAAATTTTTAAGCATAACTGTTGAATATATTTTTACAATTAAAGAAATTTAACAATGCATTTGAAGCTGAAAGAGCATCAACAAAACTAAGAAAGCAGATTGTGGGACTTTCCTCCCTAGAAATAATTGAAAATACCAGACCTGATGGGAATGTGGAATTTGAGCAAAGTTTGTCCTTTGTTCCCCCAGCTCAGGAGCACTGTTCCTCCTGCACTAGGGACAAAAATCATAATACAGATCTCTCTATGTATCGTGGGAGTAACAGGGCAGGATACAGAAATTAAATATCTACTTCTGACCAAGTCCCACTCTGTTTAGTGCTTTCCTGAATGTGGACTGTTACTAGCAGTAGTAACTGATAACAAAGATGAGCTTTCTCATCAACCTTCTTTTTACTGAACTATCGCTTTCCAGTATCCTGCAAGCCCACAAGTCACAGCCCAAGTTCTAGCCATGCTGCATCAGGGGCCTGGCTTATATCAACATCCCTATTAGATGAGAAAAGAGCTCAGTGTGCAGAGGAATCTGAGGCTCCTTTAAAGTCTTATTGTGTGTTACTGCCTATTTAAGACGATCTGCAACACTCTCTCATCTGGTTGAGGTGTGCTACATCCCACCTGTCTATGGGCTTGTTTTGCCAATGACAACCCCTTTTATTCTTGGGTACTCCCATTATTGTCCATCAAAGGAATTCTGTTAGTATACTCAAAACTGCTCCCTCTCTGCCAGAACAGCTCACGCTTCTATGCTCATAATTTAAAGGTACAAATGTTTGCCTATGTGTATCTAAAAGATAGGTTTATATATACACACCTATGAGAAGCACAAATGAGAGATGAACTGATATTTACATATAGTCCTAGGGCAATGATCAAAATGCAGAGCCCCTGTGTAGGCAGGTGGGAAGAGTAGTGTTTCTTTTTGTAACTGACATCACAGGAACATTAACAAAGAAGAATGAGACTTCTACTTGAATGACTACTCTCTGTATCCGTACAACTCTTGAAAGCTCTGCTAAAGTGAATTTCAGCTCTCATTATGGATTTCAGGAAGATGCAAAGAAAAAAAAATTTCCATTCAGAATGTCTCGTCTGATCCTGCTTGAACTGGTAGTTGAATGGGCAGTTTCCACTTTTCTCAGCTGTTGGATAAGTGCATTTCTTTTGTACCTGTGATAGCAAAGGGAGACATTCTTTATATGTGGTGTCCATCACCCCATCTCCTTTCTCAACAGTATCATTAAATCTTATGCTGGTGTGGGTTTCTGTGGAAATCCCTCATGCACATAAATGAGTAAAACTATAACGATGGCAAACTGCCTCTGCCTGAAGTATCAGGATACAGTTTCACTATTAGCCTAGGCTGCTCTCAGTCCGTTTTGCTGTACCCTTCCCCTGTGCCCCACGCCTGCCTGTAGCACAAGGGGTCCTACGGTTACATACTCGGGGATCTGCCATCCAATTTGGCAAAATCAGCTTCTTTTGGAGAGGGGATAGGGTTTGTTTTCAGCTTAATCAGGTCCCTTCCCCAACTACACAACCCCACAAGAGCCCATTCCAACACACAGCAAGGAGAAGACTGTGAGTGGGGCAGGACATAAGGTTGTCCATATCTTTAGCAGCCATGCAGATGGCTTAAGCTGGTAAAATCTCTCACTAAAAAAACTACATTATAACAGTTTGATAAAAATGAATTGTGCAAAATGCCAGGACTTGACAGTATCTATTCTCAAATTCCAGCATAGCTAAAATATGAAATTGCTGTATTGCTTTTTGTAGTGTGCCACCTGAATTGGCCTGAGTAACAGAAGAATTGAAGGTGGAGGATTTGGAATTTTTTTTAAGGCTCTGCCATGAGTTTGGTAAGCATAAGCCAGTACATCTGATTTCAGTACCAAGAAAATGAAGCAAAACAGTAACCAAAACTGGAACTAGTGTATACAGTAAGTGGATAGAATAAGAAGAGTCAATATGGCTTTGTCAGAGGGAAGTTGTACTTCAAAAATCTATTAGAGTTCTTTATGATGAGTGTATGAAAGTGAACAAGGAGTTGAGAGGGATCCAGTTAGATTTCCAAAATACTTTTGACCAGCTCCCTCACTAAAGGCTCATAAAAAAAATTATTTTCTGATGAGGTAAGAGACAAAATGCTCTGTGGGTCAGTAACTAAAAGCTTTAAAAGCTCTGCAGCAATGGATAAAAATACACATTTTTTTCCCAACAGAGATTTGTTACAATTTTGCTGGGGATCTGTGCTGGTCTTTTATTACTAAGTGTTGCTAAAAAGGTGAAGAGTACGGTGATGAGGTTTACTGATGATACTAACTTCTTTAGGATATGAAAATCAAAAGCCAGCTGTAAAGTTTTGCAGAAGGACCCCATGAAGAGCTGAATGGCTCCTTAAAAACAGCTTCCTCTGAACACGTATTTCTAGTTTATTGAGAAAAGGAAATACGGTATTAGAAATCAATGTTTTTAAAGGGTAATTTAAAGAAATCCAATCTTGGCAGATGCTGAAATATTTTCAATTTAAAACAAACAGTATATCTGTCATCCAGTCGGCTTTTTAAAATTAGACCATTACTCCCTGGTAAGTTAATTACAAAACAGAAACAGACTCAACCAATCTAAAAAAGCGTATTAATGGAAGTATAGAGCACATGTCTAAAATCTGCTTTTACTGATTTATTGGTGAAATTTTACTTTTTATATGAAAAACCTTGTCTCCGACATCTTAAATCATAGGAAAAAATGCTCAATTTTTCACCCAATCACAACTAATTTTTTTACATTGGTACGCTGATGGACTATTGTTTTTCTGTGCTACCATCCGTTATAAAAAGTGACAGCATCATAATTGAAATTATTTAAAATATGGTGCATTTAGAGAATTCTTTGCTTCAGTATAAATATGACTACATATGAAATGCTGCTACTGGAAATTGCTGGGATGAGCTACCGAAATGGAATTATTGCTCAGCAGGCCATATTCCTCTGGGGGTAGGAAATGAAAAATATCAGAAATTCTTTTGAAATGCAAAAAGATAAGAGGAATAGAAGGAACATTTTTTTGTTGTGTCTGAAGCCTGGTCATCTTTAGTCAAATCTTTATGCCGCAGGGCAGTACCCAGAATCAAACGCTGCAGAAGTTTCACACTGCACAGGCACTTAGGCTCCATGTGGACATGGGAAAGATGGAATATGCGGCAACCATGGGTTGAAATGTCTGCAGGTCCATCAGCTGAATCGTGGTCTCACTGAAATCCACGGCCAGTCTTTCAGCCTAGTGATGTCACAATTTCACCCCAAGTATTTTGGGTAAATGCAAGCAAAACTCACAAAAAAACCCCACATTGGGTGATTAGCATTGTAATATCTACCCATGGATGTCTCTGTAACTGTGCTGCATATCTATCTTTCATGCTTCTGACAGTAAGAACTGGCCAAAGTGCCTAGTGGGAATCCTTCCTGGTTAGTGCTGGGGTCTCAGCTGTGCCTGAGCCACAGTCATGGCAGGTACCAGTCTAACAATTTCACAGTATGAACAGTGGCAAGCCAGAATCCAGACTAAATGCCCTGTCCCTCATTAGTTTACCAGTATAGAAATTGTCCCACAGAGCCAAGTGGTTTGGCAGTCTCTTTGGCAGCCTTCACTTAGTGGTGTGGGCTGACTGGTAAATCCACTTCAACTAAAATACTCTATAGCCTTAAACAACTTGAATAAAATATAATGGAAGAGGAAAAGGTTTTAAACCTTAACAAAAATATGAATACATGTCTTCCTTACCCCAAAATCTTGCTGCCCTAAAGTGGACAGGAAGGATTAGCCTTTTTGGATACTGTTGCACAGAAACAACAGCCCCATAACCCAAATCTGTTATCTCTGCCATTTTTCTGCAGTCCCACACCAGTTGGCACACACAACAGAGGCCGATCATATCTCCTTATGGCTATTTAATTGCATAAATAGTCCCATAACAGCCCTCTGACAATTCATAAGAGAATGATCTTAGCTCAAGTTTAATTTTCCTGCCTGTATTTCAGCCCAATATACTCATCTCTGAGTGCTGCCATTCGACATGTCTCTCCCCCTTGACCGTAGCCAGAACTAGAACATAATCTGCATCATGTTGCAGGTTTTTCTTTCAACACTTGCCATGGCTCGGTTGGGAAGAGGTGGCCACAGTTTCATGTAGACAAGTTTGTGTGACCCTGACAAGGGCAAACCAAGATCGTGATAATGGCAGCTGCTGCTGCTGCATTGGCTTTACTTGGTGACAGTCAGGACCAGGTAAACTAATAAGAAATTTCAAGGGAAGAATGTTTGTAGAGAATTTTTATACTTCAAAATAAAAATAAAAGTACAGAATACAGTAAAACCAAACATTTTGGTATATATTTAAGAAGCCAGAACTTTTGAAAAAAAACAGGTAGCTTTTTAATTACATGTGAAGTCTCCTTTATACAAGGTTTTCCATATTTCTCTTCACATCAGTATACTATCTCAGAAATAACAACCACCTATAAATTGCAATATTTCTCACCTTCCTAAATGGCAGCAAAATTTAGGCAGACACTAGGACTTTGGCTGTACCCTCCCCTTCCTTTTGATGAATAGCAACATGGGTACCACTGTAAAGTTTATAGCTTCATATAGTTAAGTTAAAATAAGCAAGGGAAGCAATTATGTCCATTATCAGGAAGTACATGAGCACAGTGTCCAGGCTAAACGTCATCTCCAGATGTTTAGCCACATCTCAGTGGACACCGTAACGTGAGATCTAAGATTGATCAGTCTGACCATTTCTTTAAAAGTTGTATAGCAGGTGAACATCTTTTTACCATGTATTCCTGCAATCATGCTGGTAATTAAGTAGCACATCCCAGGTGAGCCCAAGAAGCCCCTAAATTTAAATCCCTCAGCCTCACAATGTTATTGTAAATAGCTGTCTGTCTTATTAGGTTTTTTGTTTTATTGCATCTGTCCTGTGCTCTAGGGATGGCAAACCATAATTTGACACAAAATATTTAGAATGGTTTATTACTAAGACGAGGGCTTATTTTCCTGTTCCCAGACTACATGCTCTTTCTCTCCTAGCTTTTAATCACAAATATTCATGGCAGTAAGAGTCATGGTAATGATGTTCACCCCTTCTATTTAGTGGGAAAACCTGTCTGGTGATGTTTGTTTTATCTTCATCTTAGAAAGTGACACAGCCTAAGTACCCTGAAGGACAGGCATGTTAGCTATGCAGTTTTGGTTTGGGCTTGTTCCAATTTAGACCATTTTCTAACACTGCTAATTACCACTGTGGAACAGTTTGTATTTTGATATAAATGAAATAACTTTCTTTAAGTGCAAACTTCTAATTTTCACACAGGAAAAATGGAAGTCAGAAGTTCTATATGAAAAATAAATATAAGCTGCACTGAAAATTGGACTTTCACATTAATGTGTATTAGGGAAGTTACAGTTAGCATGACAGCTGGGGTCTGAGCCCAGGTTCCAGTTCTGTTACTTGTTTGTGGCTCTTCCATTGGAGTTTCCTGAATTGCTCCATGGTGGAGCAACCTGTGAGGTCAAGTGGGGAGTGTCACCGAACGCCTGTGTTAGGGACTGTGTTGGTCCCGGCAGAATGTAGTCTCCTATGGTCAGTCCATTATCAGGGACTGTATTTGACTCTTGTGATATTTATCATATTTATTAATGCACCAGTTCAAAAGGTCAAGTGACTTGTGTGAGATTCTCAGTTTTCATTTGAGGCAAAATGTGCCTCTAGCCTTGTGCTTCTGATGAAAAGATGAAAATATAAATGTACAAAGGCCTAAGAAGTAGAAGGTTACTTAAAAATCATTAAAAGACACAAGAAACATGAAGAATTTTTGATCCAATGCTGTGATCTGGGGGAGGTATTAATGATTTTTGAATGTCAGGGACAGGAAATATTAGGACAGATAATATAAAAAGGGGTGGAGGAATCTTCCAAAATATTGATTATTTAGAGATCTGTTGCCATGTGTTTAAAACATGAGATGATATTTTATTGTCTGTTACTTACGAAAAACCCCAAACTGTGTCAGGTCAATACAAGATGAAGAATCCATGCAGTGTGGTAGGCTATGATCTTTCTGGTTGTTACCTCACTTTAGTCAGTCGGAGTTTTGTAACCAAAAGCCTGGCCCCTGTTGTTGCAAAGTAGATCCACAAAAGCCACACCTGCTCATCTAGCATGGAATTTCTCTTCTGTAAGTGCCTCAAGACCTGCTTCAGGGCTGGTGCCTCCCATCAATCAGTTAAATATGTTTCATTTTATTTAAAAAATGAAACCAGATTTTACATGAAATATGGTACGATTCTGCTTACTACAGTTTGTTGTGGAATGATTAACAATGGCCAGGCCTGAAATACTGTTTCGATGTGTGTTCATTCAGAATAGTGAAATGCTGGAACAAAAAGTAAGGTAGTTTATTAAGCTTCCAACTGCTACAAAAGCATAGATATAACAGCAGTAAGATCTAACAGTATGAAAGAAAAGGGTTTTGCTTGAAGCATTAGACTGAGTATGAGAACTCTTTGGGGAAGATTTTCGCGCTTGCCCTGGCTCCAGCTTTGTGCAGTTGCTGAGTCCCTTGCTAACCAGGGAGAAGTCTTGCTGCAAGCACTGCCTGTTCCTGAGTATCTTGTAAGGGGCTTCATACAGGCTTGGTGTTGGAAGCATGGAGTAGAAGTCATGGCATCTTGCACAACGAAGTGGGAGAGGAATTGCTCTGCTGTTCACATGGTCTGCCATAAACCAGAGGATCTCCACCAGCCAGTCTTTGCTGGAGGAAGGTTTCAGTCCTCACATTCGACTGGAATGAAGGTGACACAGTGGGGGATCAAAACTGCTGTTGTGCACCCCGCTTCTGGCTTTGAATTATTGTACTGGCCTTCAAGAGATGGGGTGCAATCTCTCTTCTACTATCAGTTCTAGCAAATACTATGTGATAATGGCCGGTAAGTGGTTAATTTATTTTCTCAAGTTTCACCATTGGACTGATTAATAAAATTAATTTAAAGTATGTATAGCAGCTTTCAGTCTGTAAGGATAAGGGGGGGCAGGATTGTTGGGGTTTTTTTAATTCCTGGCCTTTTTTTTTTTTTAAGTTAGAGTCCACATTTAATTTGCAGTTAAAATTTGCAGTGTGTCTGTTTCTTGGAAACACATGCTCCTAACCAAGTGATTTAGTATCTCATTCAGCGATCAGGGTCCCCACAGAATCTCCTGGGACTAGAACAAGTATTTTCTTAGCATTTGACAGTGCTGCCAGAGTATGAAGAGACCTTCTCTATTGAACCTGATGTCTCCAAAATTCCCTTTTGATTCATTACCCAGTAGTCAAATTTTCAAGAGAAGGGCACAGCTGTTTCAGAAGTGAAGACTACCAATTCTTCATAAATGTCTTTCATATCCCCTGACATAAGGCAAAACCTCAGTATCTGAGAAGTTTCCAACAACTGTCTTCTAAAAATCATAAAATCAGAAAATGTGCTTTAAGTGACCAACACATTCTTAATCCTACTTTGAACCACTTCTCTGTGGCTCAACTTCATGTGTTTGGTTTACCTATCCCTTGCAGACTGGTAACACCCTGGAGTCAGTCATGGCCAGGTCTTCATAATGTGAGATGATCATAGAATCATAGAATCGTTAAGATTGGAAAAGACCCTTAAGATCATTGAGTCCAACCGCTAACCTATCACTGCCAAGTCAACCAATAAACCATATCCTCAAGCACCACGTCTACCCTTCTTTTAAATACCTCCAGAGATGGAGACTCCACCACATCCCTGGGCAGCCTGTTCCAATGTTTGACAACCCTTTCGGTGAAGAAGTTTTTCCTAATATCCAACCTAAACTTCCCCTGGCGCAGCTTGAGGCCATTTCCTCTTGTCCTATTGCTTGTTACTAGGGAGAAGAGACCGACCCCCACCTCGCTACAATCTCCTTTCAGGTAGTTGTACAGAGCGATGAGGTCTCCCCTCAGCTTCCTCTTCTTCGGACTAAACAACCCCAGCTCCCTCAGCCGCTCCTCATAAGATTCCTTCTCTAGACCCTTCACCAATTTCGTTGCCCTTCTTTGGACATGCTCCAGCACCTCGATGTCCTTCTTGTAGTGAGGGGCCCAAAACTGAACACAGTACTCGAGGTGCGGCCTCACCAGTGCCGAGTACAGGGGCACGATCACCTCCTTGCTCCTGCTGGCCACACTATTCCTGATACAAGCCAGGATGCCGTTGGCCTTCTTGGCTGCCTGAACCAAGTTCAGGCAGCTGCCAGCCAGCACCCCCAGGTCCTTTTCCTCCAGGCAGCTTTCCAGCCACTCCTCCCCAAGCCTGTAGCATTGCATGGGGTTGTTGTGACCCAAGTGCAGAACCCAGCACTTGGCCTTATTGAATCTCATACCATTGGCTCCGGCCCAGCGATCCAGCCTGTCCAGGTGCCTCTGTAGGGCCTTCCTGCCCTCCAGCAGAGCGACACTTCCACCCAGCTTGGTGTCATCTGCAAACTTACTGAGGGTGCACTGAATCCCCTCATCCAGATCATCAGTGGCTGACAGGTCAGGCTGACAGGCCTGTAGTTCCCCAGATCCTCCTTCCGACCCTTCTTGTAGAGGGGCGTTACATTCGCTAGCTTCCAGTCATCTGGGACCTCCCCGGTTGACCAGGACTGCTGATAAATGATGGAGAGTGGCTTGACGAGCTCCTCTGCCAGCTCCCTCAGTATCCTTGGGTGGATCCCATCTGGCCCCATGGACTTGTGAACATCGAGGTGAAGGAGCAGGTTGGTGACTGCCACCTCTTCAACAACTGGGGCTTCATTCTGCATACTAGCTCCATCTCCCAGCACAGGGGCCTGACAACCCCAAGGATGACCAGTCTGACTATTAAAGACTGAGGCAAAGGAAGCATTAAGTACCTCAGCCTTCTCCTCATCTTTCCTGGCAAGGTTACCTTCTGCATCCAACAAAGGAGGGAGGTTGTCCCTGGCCCTCCTTTTGTCACTGATGTATTTATAAAAACATGATGTATAAACACACTAGCAAAATGATGCTCCATCCCAGAGACAACCTATAACTGTCATTGAACACAATCCTGAAGATGACCAGACACCCGAGGAAGTAGAAGGATTATTGCTGAATACACTACACTACCGGAAAACATGACAGGCTGTCTTTAGCTTGGTAGTATCCTATTTTTTGTCACGTTTGTAGTCTTCGGGTTGCAGCTGTACAATAAGAGAACCTTATTTGCTTTTCACATTTATTAATGCTATGTTTTTCTGCTTGTGTCACAGCTGGAGACTGTTAGAAAGTATTTGGGAGCCTACTGAACAAAACTTCTTGTGTTTTTCCCTTGTGTGGGCTTGCTCCAGCAGCAGTGAGTAGAGAGCTGAAAGGTAGAACTGTCTAAAAAAGTGGTGTGGTAAAAGACGACAGCTAAAAGAAATACCAGGGTTTTTAAACCCCTTCCACTTAGCAATGCTGCTTCTTGTACCTCCAGTTTCATCTGCTTTTCACAGTCTATCCTACCAAATATGCCTACCTTTCATAATTATCCTGGCTTTGGAATGAAGGTGTCAGCAGCTGCAAGACCCCATAGGGTGTGATTATCTTATTTCCTGTCTGTTGACTATGTTTAAACATATGCCAGACTGGAAAGGTCATTCTTCTAGCGTGACTCTGCAGTACACTTAATGATAGTCTTGTTACTGACTGACCTCCTGTACCTACAGAGATTAAACATCTTGGACAAATTTTCATTGATTGAATCTGTGCCAAATCCTTTTAATGCGTGAAGGACTTGATCACTTTTAAACCAGTGGTGTAGAGCAAACAAGGCTCAGTATTTTGTTGCCAAGGGGCCTGCTTGATTTTTGCAGTAAAGAAACAAATTCATAACCACCACGGAGATAGGAAAAGACAATGTATCCATGCAGATCTTTGTTGATAGTCTAATCTGTTTGCTAGGTAGGTTCTGCCTGGACCAGGCTGAGTGACGCTGCAGCAGCCAGCAGTACTACAGCCATGCTACCTTGCACAATGAAAACATGTTATCTGTGTCCAGGGCTTACCATCAGAAGCATAGCCTCAGCTTTCAAAATAAGGGATATACTTTTTAAGGATTTATATTGTAGAAATTAAAGTAAATTAGACCATGTTGTAGTGTTGGTTTTAGTAACTTGCACCCACTCTATTTCCATCATATTCAGTCTTTAAATGTAGCTGAAAAATCTTACTTAATCTAGAATGGGGCTATTTTTAGGGCTCTTTTTATGCAACGTTGGCTATTAACATTTCACAGCATCTGGCAACACTGGCTTTTCCGATTATATTGAACCTTCTTGAACAGGAATCTGCGTATCACTTAAGAGCAATTCTTTGAACTACCTGTGTTCTATGTCTTCTTCTCAGAAGTAGGGATGACGACAGGTGATGTCTCAAAAGGTAAGTAATCTTCCACTACATACCCTCTGTCTACAGTAAGTTCTTTAGATGTTGTACATGAAGTTCACCAGGAAAATTTACCATGGCACGTTACCCACTTCATTTACCCATTCCACTTGACACAGCTACTAAAAATAGCTGTTCTTAGATGAGTGAGTCTTTCCCTCTCACATGTGTCAGTCTGCAGGATCTAATTCTGTAACTAATTCTACAAAACTGAAGACTCATATGATGAATGGGCTGCATTCACCTATGAACAAAGTGTGAAATTGTATCCTCTAAGAATATCTGATGATTTAAAAAATCCTTAGGACAGATGCCAGTTAAAATGAATAAGAAAGGGGAAGGATTCCATCGACCCTTTCATACTTATTTCCTTTTCTTCTTCACAGTGTTTCCATTTTATTGTTTCTATTCTCAGATAAGCTTTCTGTCACCAAATTAATTTTGCCATTTTGTATGTCTTTTTCTCCCCTTCTTTTGCATATTCTAGGTTACACTACCATTATGTGAGAGAATATTGCTACTTATTTCTAGGCATTTCTGTATTTTTATTATTAATGAGGATGTACCTATTACACACGCATTGATATTTAAATGAATATTTCAACTTATTCATCATTAATATGATTGGAACCAAGTTCAGCATCAACCAATGGCTGATTAGTGGTCTTAGCATTTGTGATAAGAATGGGCAGATAACAGTCCAGTTTTGAAGGAGCGGGTAACTATGACAAAATTTTGTGCACACTGTGGGCTTTTGTTGATACTTTCAGTAGAAAAAGTAGATGACTGAATGTAACCTAGCTTCTCACCACTAGAAATGGTTTTCCTTACATCATGACTGAAGACTGCACTGACAGGAGACCACAGAAAATCTTGCAAAACCTGAGCTTGTGTTTTAACATTGACAATAAATCTCCAAGGCAGTTCTCCTATGCACTGAGACAGACAGGATGGGCCAGATTGTAGTTTGCTCTGCAAATATGCACAGGGACAAGCACAGAAGGAAAAATAATTCCTTCACCCAATCCTTCCTTTCTCTGCTCAGGGGCAGGTTGTGATGAAAAACAGCGGCTGCAAAAATACAGAGTAGTCCAACCTTTCTTCAGAGGTGGTGCTGAGCAGGCCAGCAGGGCCTTGCAGAAGTAGGTGGGCTTGGCACAAGTACGAAGAGAGTACATCTACGACAGTTGCAAGGTCACACAAATATCACTCAAATATCTATGAATATTTGAGCTGCAGCTGCCGCCAGCAATTAAAGTGGTTTTCTGCCAATGTAATTCTACAGGTAGAATTATATTTTTGTATGTAGGATAGTGTCTCTCCCCACATGGAGGTGGTATTCCAAAATAACAAAGAATGCTGTTTCCTTAGTTTATTTGTCATGGAATAAAAGTGTCTACACAGGGAGCTTTACCTTCATAAACACATTGCTAGATTTTTACTGGTTCATTTTTCAGTGTAGGCAAGTCCTGAAACTATTACTTGATAAAAAATCTGAGGAAGAACAGGAATAGTATAGCTGCTGGGATGTCCTGGGGATGTTACCCTCGTACGCAGAATCCATTGCTGACTCAGGACGAATCAGGCCTGTTACACAAAACACTGTCAGCAATGGAGCACCGTGTTTTGCAATTTACGGAAAGATATGCGAGGCAATAGAAAGGAATCCGAGAAAGCAACAAAGATGGTTAGACACATGGTTGTGCATATCACAAGCACTGAGCTCTCTTAAAATAACACGGACGAAAGAAAGAAAAGCCAGAAAATTATATATCAGCAGTACTATTTCTAAAAATAATGGTTTTCAAACTTTTCCATGAGGCATTAACAGCTCTTTAAGGGATAATCTTTATTGCTTTGTAATGTACAAAGCAATAAACAGCTGCTGAGATTGATTAATAGCCAAAGCAAAGTTGAGGCATGTAATCAATCTAAAAAGCCATTTATTGTGAGTATACTACAAAGCAATAGAGATTATTGCTGTTGCACAACAAACCATAACAGAGAAAACACACAGACACATACACACACACACAAACAAAGCAAAAACAGTTGTTTTCAAGGCTTGCAGTGCTACACTGCCTTTTCCCTGAGCTTTCAAACGGCAACCTCATTGACTTAGGCAGGCAACTGACCTTGCAGCAAGTGATCTGTGGGAAAAAGTAGTGCTCTAAGAACTTCAGTGTTTCCTGAGGGAGAAACAGTATTTGGGCTTTTAGTTCTGTAACTAGAAATACAAAAATCCACATGTATTCATGTTGTTCTTGGACCATGTACTGCTATTCATATTACGAAGAAAAACAAAGAATTGGCTTGCCAATTGAAAAATGATCTAATTCCTGCTAATGCAGAGCTCATTTATAAATGAAGGCTCTTTACTTTTGCTTTTTTTATGAATGGCTATTAAATCACTTTAAAGTTTTTCACAGGAATACTGCATGGGACATCTGGGTCTCAGCTCCAGCTGAGCATTTCGGGCAACTACCTTACCCCATTCTTTGTATATAACTCCAATACAGCTGCTAGTATAGTTAGGTTTTTGCCTCCTCCAATCTTCCTGGGAGGCTGTTTCAGAATCTTACCTTTCCAGTGGTTTTTAAACTTTTTTTAAAATTTCCATTTTGAATTTTCCAGGTCAGCTAATGCCCATTTGTTCCTGAATCAATATTGTCTTTTAGCCTAAATTGCTCTTTATCTTCTTTAAAGAGATCATATGGAGAGAGTCTCTCACCCTTCACTTTGGCAGAATAAACAAGCCATGCCGTTTCAGTCTTATGCCATGATAAGCTTGTCCCTTGATCAGTCTCACCGCTCTTCTCTTCACCCACCCCTGTCTCAATCCCTCTCTCCTGAACGTGGATGCTCTGGATGGCACCAAGCTCCAGAGCAGGTCTCAGCACTGCCTCCTCCAGCCACACTCACTCACACTGTCTCCTGGAAGTATCTTGCCCAGTATACCCAAGGATCAGATTTGCCTTTTTCATCTCCCTTTAACATTCAAAGGCAGTGGTTAACTTGCACTTCCAGACACAACCTGCATATCATTGCTTCTGAACTGATGACCTTGCAACTTATGACAGAAATCTGTGTTAGTTAACAAGGGCACAGCCTTGCAATTTGCACTATTAAGTTTCATTCCATCTTTATTACTCTAGTTCTCAAGGTTATTCAGGTCTTCCTGTATCACATTGCCATCCCCTTCCATATTAATGATGTCTCCCACTTTCATGTCATCAGCAAATTTCATTAACAAAATCCATCTTTCTATTTTAAGGTAATGAATAAAAATACGCCTGAAGATGTATCCTTGAGGAACTCTGTTAGAGAAATACCATTCAAAGCCAGGTATCACAATAGTAGAAACTGAATTCTTCAATTTCACATTTGCAGGAAATACAGTTCGGCTCAGTGAAAATTAAACTTCAGATCCTAGTGAATATACACTTTCCAAAATCTTGTCTTCGAAAATCTGAACTATTTCATACCTGAAATTACCTGAAATATAATCATACCTACCAAAAATACCAGAATAAGGATTTTCATAATTCCATGTACACACCTCTTCACAGCTATAAAAATTTGGAGTGTAATGATTGTACTCATGGTGTAGTGGTCACTTCGATTGTTTCTAAGCATTTGACTCTGGTAGTTAAAATATTTGTTTTAAAGTTGTTTTTACCCTAGCAGTCAATTTTACTCTTTAGCCAGTCTTATATTTAATTTCTTTTCACTTTCATACTATTCCAGCAAATCTCAGCTTCCCTGGAGAAGATGCTCCCAACGCTTGAGATCACAATCTCCTTGAATTCCTATTCTATGTGGGTCTGAAAGTTCCAATTTCCTCATCTTCCCACTTTGGGCAGCCATACCATTCTTCTCACAGGAAACACTGGGCCTAGAATCTCACCCTCCTAGCCCTTCCCTACTTCTCATCTTTTTTCCAGTTGGACAGTTCAGTGTCAGCAAAATCAATTAAAATAATTCAGTAATTATCAGTGGTATTTCTTTTTTCCTTCTTAGTATTTTATTTGCAAAGTGATTGTCACTGCAGTACATGATGTTTTGTCAACAGTTTTAAAGAAAAGTTGCATTTACAGAAGCCAAACTGAAGCTCATACCCTTCTCAGCTGTGTCTAACACTACATTTGTGTTGCTGATCAGTCTGAGAAGAGTGAAAGAGATCTTGTTTTTTCCAGCAGAGTTGGCTGGAAAAAACAAGATGGCCTCTTGTTATCATTTAGCAGAGAATGATCTACTGGAGGCTCGGTTTGCTGCATCGGCACAGTACTGCAGAGAGGAGACTGCAGGTGGTACGGAGGCAGTACAGCAAAGTAAGGTGGACAGTTGCACTGCAGCCTCGTGAGAAGTGCTGCGTAACGCCAGCGTAACTGGACCCAGGAAGAAGTCCTCTGCAGATCAACTTTTGAATATCAAGAGTTCATGCTAGCAGAACTGCTGCCAGTAAAACTGCCTTGTTCAAACAAGGCCAGCAACAGGATTGTACAGAAGAGGAGATACAGGATTCTGGGAACATACGCTGGCCTGGGTGTTGGCAAGAAGGGCAGCTGGGCTCTCCCCTCACCTCTTGCACTGCTGCCACTGTGTGAGCAGGCACCAGGACACTGGCTCACGAGGCACCCCGAGGCTGTGTACGCTGCTGTTGCTGCTGCTGCTGGCCTCGTGTGAACTAGCAAGTTTTACTGGCGGAAGTTCTGCTGGCATGTGCTACTGACAGAGCTGTTTTTGCAGGATGTGTTTGTATTTGACTGTTTATAAAGATGCAGTATGTCCTCAGAGCATCACGCTTTTATCAGCAGAAGAAGTCTGGCATTATGGGAGGCTAACTCAGAATACCTTGTGCCGCATTTCGTAGATGACCTTCTGGTAATTTTTTGCAGCATACTGTGGAGCTGCCATTGTATACTGTGAGGTACAATGTCACATAATAAAATCTGTGTAAATACTGGGTCAGATTTTCAAAAACTCTTCCATCTTGTGTGATAACCTATTTTTATATATGTTGTTTCTCCATACTGCAGATTTCTCACTACCAGAAACCCAGACTGTATCAAACAGCAGAGCTCTCTTGTTCATTTGGGGCAGATGAAAGGATTCTTTCATATCTAAAGAGCAGCCTAAAATATTGGGTACTGTGAACAAGTGGAACATAGAGACAATGAATGGTAGCTAAATATTTGCAGTAAGTATTTGCTAAACTACAAGAACAAATTGTAATTTTGAGCCATACTGTGAACATTGGATGAAAGAAAATTTCAGGGTTGGATGCCAAGTTTCTGTTAACCTCATAGCACATTCACCCTGAGTTAAGTGCCGCTTAAAGAGTGGACAGTGGAGAAATAGGAGGTGCCAGCTTTCTGGAAAGTTGTGTTGATCTGGGCATTTTGGCATTCTTTGGGAAACTGATGGCAGAAACGGGCAAATATTTGCACAAAATTAAGTATTTCCTGCTGCACTGTCTTTTCATGCTGGGTAATGTACTGGAAATATGAGATGAACCTGATACAATGGGCTTTGATAACTGTGGTGGAACAGTAAATAAGGTTTATGTCCAATTTGGTCCCATCTTGTTTTGAATACATAAAATGAAAGCAGCGCTTCTCCATGGTGATCTCTCTAGACAGTATTTTACAACAATGTGGGTTGGGAGAAAGCCCATGCTTGCCTCCCCATCTATTCTGTTGTCATTAATGGAGTAAAAAAGCCAGCTCTGGCAACAGAGACAAGGCAGCTCTGGCTGGAAAGGTCTAGGTAAAACCAAAACCCTGTAACTGGAAAAAAATAACAGATATATCCACCAAGCAACAGAGCTCTAATTTAACAGACTCCTGCAAAAACCATGAAGGTGTCTCCCAGCGTCCCTTCATTTGCTGAGCCAAGTTTCATCCTGTTTCCCAAATTCTGTACAAAGCAGCAGTGCTTTGTTTTTTTCCATGATGTTGCCAGATACTAGAGACAAGTGCTTTCCTTAGATAGCTGTCATACATGTGGAATATAGAGATGGATGGAAAATACATCGAGCTTAGAGACCATATGATGCATGCACAGAACCTGCTGGACCTCTGCATAACCACATGTGCAACGTGAGCTCCCGAACAATGAGTATGACGTTATGGACGTGCAGCACCTGTGGTCTGCAGGCAGCCTGTATACATGCAGTAAGAGCAATGTGTTCTGGACACGTCCAGTTTATCATATATTCACAGATGTTCTGCATAACACATGCACAGAAGGTCTGGCATGACTCTGTATGCTGTGCTGCACATGGACTGAGACTTCTGTCTTAGATTTCCTGGAGAGAAATCAGGAAGTCCAAGTTCTATGGAACGATTTATTGAAAATATGTACTGACTGTCACTAAAAATCATCTAAAGTAATTTGGGTTTGTTCCAGTGATACTGCATGTTATTTACTGGTTTAAAGCAAGTGTGTTTTGTCAATGATGAACGAGCTCACTCACTGCTTTGCAATAGCTTTGTTTCTACTCTGTGCAAGTTTTGGTTTTAACTTTTTGGACTTTTGCCGAACACTGACATTTCAGTACTCCTAATATACTCTTAATATTCCCTCCCACCAGCAGCTGGTAGATACAATTTGACAGGAGAATGTGTTAGGAGAAAAGGCAAGGAATGCTGATGTAGAAACCTTGAGACAGTAAACAAGATCACTAGGTTAACGCACCAGCCCTATTACAGTGAATTCCCTTCCTCAATGAGCTATGTGTGTTCAGTGAGCTCCCAAAAGGGTTTTGTATCTCAATAGTTTTGACTCTATGTCTCTGTTCCCAAAAACATCCTCTGCTTTAGCCAGTTCTTGGTATCCTTCACCGCAGGCTTATGTGAATGACAAGAGCAGTATCCCAGCTCAGTATGCTGTCTGCAGTGAGTACACAACCATTGTAAGGAGTGCACAACAAGCCAGTCATAAAAGGAGCACCTTGGACCACTGAACTTAAGGCTGTGTCTTGTGATAACACAAACTGTCTTTTCTTCTTCTTCACCTGGCACTGGCTCTTATCTCAGCTTTTAGGCTTCACATTGGATTGTGGCCTCCATGATCTTCACATTTTCCTTCCATATCTATTTAGTCTTGAGAAAATCTGTCTCCCCAAGTATCCCTTCCTGCTCTGGCTGTAGAAATTTGGGTCTTAAACTGAGCAGCAGCACCAAAATCCTGTCTGTCTAGTCAGGTCAAAAGACAGACTGGAAGAAAAGCAGGCATTTTGCTAACACACCAGGGATTTCCAGTCACTGGCAGAGGCAGCAGAATTAACAGGAAATCAATGAAAGCAGTCATTGACGTAGGGACAATTGCATAGTGGGTGTGCAGCTGGTAGATGGCTCACAATGCTGAATTGGTACAAGAAGTCCTTGCATGCCGTGCGTCAGCAGAAACACACCAACCAAAGGGTATTTCACTTGGGAAGCTAGCATAACTTCACTGGGAAAGCTCAGGTTTTTATTGACAGGACTGAACTGTGAGCATGGAGGGAGTCGAGGGCTGGCTAGAGTGAGGGTAAGGTGCAGAGTTTGCAGGATGCTGGCACAGTGACCAAACCACACTGAGCAATGCAAGCTAGAGATTGACTGTGGCAATTTCCAAAATCTTAAATTTCAGCCAAATCTGAATAAGATTTTAAGGAAATTTAAAAAAATCTCACAGAATATTTAAGGTTGGAAGGGACCTCTGGAGATCACCTAGTCCAACCCTCTTGCTCAAAGCGGGTCACTCAAGGACTTTTTCAATCACATTTTGAATACCTCCAAAGATGGAGACCATACAACCTCTGTGAGCAGCCTGTTCTAGTGTTTGACCACCCTCATCACAGAAGTTTGTCCTTATGTTTAAATGGAGCTTCCTGTTTTTCAGTTTGTGCCTACTGCCTCTTGTCCTTTCACTGGGCACCACCAGGAAGTCTGGTTCTGTCTTCTTTGCACCCTTCCTTCAGATATTTGTACACGCTGATGAGATCCCACGCAGAGCCTTCTCTTCTCCAGGCTAAACATTCCCAGCTCTCTGAACCTTTCCTCATATGAAAGATGCTCCAGTCCCTTCACCATCTCAGTGGCTCTTTGCTGGGCTTACTCGGGTATGTGCATGTCTCCATGGGGAGTCCATGACTGGACCCAGCATGCCAGCTGTGGTCTCAACAGTGCTGCACAGAAAAAAAGGATCACCTCCTCCACCTGCTGGCAATGCTATTCCTAACTCAGCCCAGGAGGCTGTTGGCTGCCTTTGCAGCAAGGGCACATATTCATGTTCATGCTCATGTTCAATTTGGTGTCATCTGGGATCCCCAGGTCTTTTTCTGCCAAGCTCCTTTCCAGCCAGCTGGCCCCCAGCATGTACTGGTGTGCGGGGTTATTACTCCCCAGGTGCAGGACTTTAACATTTCCCTTTGCTGAACTTCTTGAGATCCCTCTCAGCCCAGTTCTCCAGCCTGTCAAGGTCCCTCTGAATGGCAGCACAACCATCCGGTGTACCAGCTTCTCCACCCGGTTTGGCATTGTCAGCAAACTTGCTGAGCCTGTGCACTGCTGATGACCAGCCTTCAGCTGCATTTTGTGCTGCTGATCTCAACCCTTTGAGCTCTGCAGTTCAGCCACATTTCAGTCCAGCTGACTATCCACTTAAGCGGTCCATACTTCAACAGTTTGTCTGTGAGGGTGTAATGGGAGACAGTCAAAAGCCTTACTTAAGATAAACAGCATACACTGCTCTCCCCTTATCCACCAACTAGTCACCTCATCATATACCCAGTGCTCTTTTCCCGTGACAGATTTCCTTGCTGCAGATAATGGAGATCTTAATAAACCCGTTTGATTAAAACTTATTAGGCCACCTAGTGCAGGGATTGTTTCTAACTGCCGTAAAATGAACTGTTTCACCTGCCTTTGTAATGAGCTATGAGTGATATGAAACACAGGGCTTACTTAACAGCACATACCAGATGGTCTATGTGAAGTTGGATATGACAGGAAGATTTTTGTCCATATTGGAGGTGGGACTGTTGTTTTGTTTTGCCAAAGAGGAAAG
This sequence comes from Phalacrocorax carbo, assembly GCF_963921805.1. NCBI lineage: Eukaryota > Metazoa > Chordata > Aves > Suliformes > Phalacrocoracidae > Phalacrocorax > Phalacrocorax carbo. Next base: position 78,776,078 of record NC_087515.1, on the reverse strand, counting down.
AAACGGGGAAACGGGGATGGCATTGCTACTTGTGTTGCTGAAATTGCACTGGAGGCTGCTCTTACAGGTCAGCAACAAGAAGCAGCGAGTGTGATCAATGACCATTTGGCAGGCAAAGTGTTTAATGCTGTTAACTAATTCTGAATTGCAATGAAATATAGGCCTTGTATACTTGGATATCCAGATAAGTTTAATTTCAGGACAGCTTTAAAACTGAAAACTGAGACTGGATACTGACACAAAATTTTAGATTTTCAAATCTAAAAAATAAAGTAATTTGAATGAATATGTCATAACTGAATACTTTGTATTTTTTTTGTTAGTTAGGCAGAACTGCTCAGAACACATTGCTTTTACCTCAGCAATTTTTTGAGCAAATACTGGCTCATCTAGACCTAGTCAATTACATGTTTTGATGATACTTCCATCCTAAAGCAATGTTATTGCAAACAAGATTTAATTAAGTACCCGCATTTAAAATAGGTGCTGAGAGAGTCCATTCAATAAAAAGCATGTGAGAAAAGGGATTTAATTAAGTTGTAACAGTTGAGACATAGCAGAGAGGCATCACAAAAGAAAGAATTATTTGCTATAATTGCCAAAGCTCAGAAAATGAATAAAAAATTAACTCTTCAACTTGATGACCTAGAAAATAGAGAGCTGAGAAATAATGTGCATATGAAGAGGATTAAAGAAGAAGCCAAGAAGGAAGGCTTAGTGGGTTTAACTGGGTGGATTTAAAAATTGTTTAAAGAATGATGAGACGATAAGAGTAATAAGAGATTCAAACTGGCTTTACCAGGAAACTGATCTACACATTTTTCTGTGAAACTTTGCTTGCATTATCTCACTAGAAGAAAGGTTCAGAAGAAAATAGCAGAGAATGAGCTAACTGTGAATGATCTGCAAATAGCGTGCATGCACACGCGCGCGCACACACACACACACATTCTTTTGGCTTTTAAGGAAGAATATACAAAGAAAAGCAAGTACAATTCTAACAAGGTTTTCATTACATCTGAGGTATTGAACTTGGCTGCAGAAGAAAGAGAACTAGATGTCTAATAATTAGAGATAAAGTAGAAGCTAGCAGAGATAATGGCATGTGTTATGTAAACCAGGTAGGGTTACACACGGAGACCTTTTTACGGCTCTCATAATGCCTGTCAGAATCAAAAGAGGAACTGGAAGAGAAGAAAGGGGCATGACAGGCTAATAACAATATTCAGAAAGACAAATTAAATTTAAAATGTCCACAGGGTTCTTGCCTAACAAACATGAGGAAGTAAAAGCTATGATGTTAGTAAGCAGGAATCACAGAATCACAGGTTGGAAGGGACCTCAGGGATTGTCTAGTCCAACCTTTCTAGGAAAAGCACAGTCTAGACAAGATGGCCCAGCACCCTGTCCAGACGACTCTTGAAGGTGTCCAACGTGGCCGAGACAACCACTTCCCTGGGGAGATTATTCCAATGGTTGAGTAAGATATATAGATATATATTTACATATAAATATATATACAAGATTAATTTATTCAGAGGGTGCTTTCAGATATATCTGAAGTATGTTTTAAAGGAGCCAAGGAAGAAGCTTGGTCTGATGGAGCTATATTTGTTGTATTTTTCTATTATTCACAAAGAGGTAACATCCACTCTCCTACAGCAGTTTTTAGATAAATTTCAAAACACATTCAGAGATAGCGAACAAAGACTGTCCTTGTCAGTCATGAACAACCCACTTGCCACAACAGGCCTGTCTGTTGTTACGTCTGGAGATTTCCTGATAGGGGCCTTGATGACATTTCCAGTTCCGGTAGCAGGAGGCACACGAAGGAGCTGTTCAGCGGTGGGGTCTCGAAACCTGGAGATGGATTCCCCTTTGGTAGGGTCTCACCAGGAGGCAGCTTGAGGGGATGCCGCGGGCGACCCCCTTGTGCTACCCCAAAAAAGCTCTCCAGCCCGCGTGACTGATCTGCACAAAGCGCTCCTATGGAGAATGTGAAAAACGCTATCTTTCGGCCTCCCAGAGAACAGAAGGCAAGCAGGAGATGCGACAGCCCTTCTGGCCTAGCAGGAAGTGGCTGAGCTGAGCTGAGCGATCCCACCCTCGACCCTCAGCACCTGACCAGGGGAAGGGGTTTTGCAGCTGCCACTACACCGCGCCCGAGTCCCGCCGTTTTTTGTTGTGGAAAACTTTCAATGTCTCAGTTTCCAATCTGTAAATCTGAGCTCACAGAGAAGGTATCGTAAGAAGTCATACCTAGCATTTCCAAAACGAATAACTTTTGTCACCTCTCATCTGGGCTTCTGCCGCCCGTTGCTGTGCCCTAAACGTGGGCCAGGGCAGGCTGCAGGAAGTGCCCGCCACCAGAAGACCACCGTGCCACGGGCCCACGCTGTGGCAGGACCCCTCACTGCCCCTGCCCCAGGCCTGCGGGGACGTCGGCCCAGCCAGGCAGCGGCCGGAACTGCAGCGGGACCCCCGCAGCGCGCTCCCGGCCCCGGCTATGACCGCTCCCCGCCGCCCGCCCCGCCCGCGGCCGGGCTACGCATGCGCCGGCAGGTGCCCGCGCAGGCGCCTTGGCGTGGGCGGGCTCCCCCTCACGTTTAGCAGGTGTGGCTGTGGGGAGGGCGCGGGACGTAACGGTACCGGCGCCGTGGCGGGGCCGGGTCTGCCCGGCGGAGGTGAGTGAGGGCCCCGCCCGACCCCGCCGCGCCGCTGCCTCGGCCGCATCTCGCCGCCGGCCCGGCGGCCATGGTGTGTACTGTTGCCATGGGAACAGTGGGCGCTGGTTCCGCCGGGCGCGGGGGCCGCCCCGGGCGGAGGGGAAGAAGGGGAGCGGGACCGGCGCCCCGCGGAGGCGGTGGCGGGTCCCGACCCGCCTCTGCTGGGGAGGGGGGGTCGACGGGGCCGTTAGGCAGGCGGAGTGCCTTGGCCAGCGCCCGGTGCCGGCGGGAGCCGCGCCCCGCCTGGCTGTAACGCCGGTCCCCGGGGGCGCCGCCTCGCTGCGGGGCCCGGGCTGGGGCGAAGGGCTGGGGCGTGCGGTGGGTCGCGCGGGGGGCTTTGCAAAAGAGGTTGGAAAGGGAGAACCTCCGGTCCGTTTCCCGGCGGCTTGCTGCCACCCGAGCCCAGGGGAGGGTCTTGCTTTGCCGGATTTGGGTTGGTTACTCCGCAAAGCCCGGGTCCGCTTTTACTCCCCAGGTGCGGCTTATCTCGGGAGCTCCTCTTGGGCATGTTGTCTGACGGCCGCACTGAAGTGTCGCCCTGTTGCGGACTGCAGGCTTCATTTCTCCTAACTTTGTTTTCATTTCATTTTGATAGTGATTTCTTTGCTTCAAAATTTCACCAAGCTGAAAGAGCATCAGTTGTGATTGATAAGTTGCTGATGTTTAAAATTATATCTAATAATACCCATGATTAACTTACTCTTACAAAACCTGTATTTGGGTGCTAACTATTCCATAAATTTGCTTGGGCAGACAGAACCTGTATTCAGATGCTGGTGCACAGAGTGTTCATGGCTTGAGTACAGGGTTTCTCCTCACTGTACTTGGTGACTGCAAGTATACTTGCTCTGTATGCTAGCAAATGACACTGGTTTTGAGGTGGGAGATAGGATGGCAGAGTCAACATGGTGCCATATCTGATGTAGTCAGCCATGCTTCTCTCATGTGCTGATTGACCCAGGATAAGTGCTGTGAGGGTGCAGCTGTCTCGCTTCTGGAGATAGCTAGGACTAATTGGGGATTCTCTGGTCAGTGCTCTGTCAAGCTACAGTTCTCTGACCCTGTACTGCTATCTACTGCTTTCAGTTCTTCCTATGCAGAGAAGACCAGACTGCTCAAGTAAACAACTGGGGGGAAAAAAGACAAAAGCCCAAGTATGGCTTTTCAGACACTGGTGTCATACTCTTCTGCCTTCCAGCAGGGAGTCAGACAGGAGATCTTCATCTGTGCACATTAAAGGCTACCTGGGAAGTGGTGTCAGCAGTGGGGGACAAGATCTATGTGTACCCGTTATGCTGTCCCCATTGACACTGCAACATTCCCTTTATCTGTCCCCTGCTGGGACTGGGGAGCAAAAGGGGAATGCTGTTGGATTTTCAGAAAGCAACACTAACTATTACAATTATTTCTTATTTGCATCCAAGATACTTTATTTTAAAAAGGATGTCAAGTGTGTGAAAAAATAGAAATTTTTAAAAATAAATACAAAACCAGACAGAACTAGTCTTGTATAAATCATGAAATCCAAGGGTAAAACCAGACTGTACGCTGGGCAGCCAGTACAGTCATTCCCCCTCCACTGTTAGGCTACTCCTTCAGCCTGTACTTCCACTTTCTGCTTGTTGCATTTATTTGTTGCGCCATATTTTAAATTAGTCTCTGGTGCTGCAGTTGAATGATTCAGGTACCTTATTCTCATCAAAGTCAAGAAAGGTTCTGGTGACAGAAAGGGGTTTTCCCTTATTCCCTAGGTAGTAGTTTCCTAGGAAGAGAACTGGTGTAACATAGCTGAAGGGGCTTCCTCAAAGCTTCTGGGGTGTGGGACACTGGAGAGCAGATGGAACTTCCTTTCTGAGTGCTGCCGCTGCAGAACAATTGTTTGATGCATAAATGTTTCAGCCCTAGGCATTTTAAAATAGAGAGTACAAATAGTCTTTATCGATTTTTTGAGAAAGAGACGGTGGTTGTACTGTGATGGCACAGCAGCCAAACTCATTTAGAATTACTCGTGGTTTTTAAATGCTTGCAAGAAAGAGTAAGTTTTCTTATCCTATCATATCTATATACACATCTGGTATTTTATTACACTGTTTACTTTTTTCTCTGTGTTCTGTTGCATTTTCTGGCTAATAATTATGGGATATCAATTAATAATATGTCAGTATGGTATCACTACCACAATTCTGAATGTGTGTAATATTACTTTATGCCAAATTATGCAGCGTTAATGCTCCCATCAGGTCAGAGGTAAGTCGGCAGTTGTGCTCGCTGCCGCCCCACCATGATGGCTCCCGGCTCCCTCTGCTCTCCCAGGACCTGTAAGCGGAGGTGGCCGCCCACCACACTTGGGAGCTCCAGCAGCAGGGAAGGGCAGTGCTCTCCCCTTCTCCACTAAAGTAGCGATGCAGCAGTCAGCTCAGTCAAGTGTTCAAATGAAGTCACAAGCTCCCTTTGCAATGTTAACTATTAAAACTCTGTTTTTAATGGGTTGGAAAGGTGACTGACAGTGCCCAAGTGGTAGGACTTAACAAATTAAGTTTACAGGAGAAAAGTTCCTTTGCCAGTTAAAAAGAAATACGTAAGAGGTGAAAGCTTCAACAAAAAATTGTTATGGTGGAAGTTTGGTCTCAACTGTGGCAAACAGATGAACTGCTAGTATAGAAAATTTGCAGTTGATGGTAGAAGAAACCTTAAGCTGATTGTATCAGAGGTAGTGATGTTCCACAGAAACACATCATATCTCTCAGGTTGCTTCTTAGTTTAACTATGGAGAACATATACATAAATCCCATAAAATATACATTTCGGTGTCAGATCACAGAAATTTTAAGAGCTAAAGAAAATGGTGTCTTCAGAGATTAAGTATAAGATATTAGATTACTTGAGAAGATTTTTTTTTTTTTTTTTTAGTTTAGCAAGGTGGATGGAAATACATAGACCAGAAAAGAAGTGTGAGTTAAATAAAACTGTTCCTCTGTTTTGTAATTATGCATCTTTTAGTGGAAGAGGTTGGTGCACTGCTCCTTCACATCCAATTTTATCCTGTGCAGGTCAGCTGAAAGCGCTGGTGTTCAAAAAACATGTAGATGTGGTACTTCAGAGCATGGTTTAGGAGACATAGTAGCGTTGGGTTGGCGGTTGGACTTGATGATCCTAGAGGCCTTTTCCAACCTTAATGATTCTATGATTGCGTTGTATATTAATTAAAGACACTGTGCCAGAATGTACAGACTCTGAAAGAACAGAAGAGGCAGCTGGAAATATAAAAATGCAGAATAGGAAGAAGTTAACTAAGAAACTAGAGAAATAGGATTTTTGCTCCACAGTTTAGAAATAACCAAGATGGCAGTCTCTGATCTACTGTCAGTTCATTGTCATAAACTATGTGAGAGAATAGAAGTTACCAGATGGTCTGAGTCAAAGGCAGTACAGAAGCATATTTTTCTTTTTAGGTTGAAAAGCAAAAGAGGAATCATAGAACATCCTGAGTTGGAAGGGATCCACAAGGATCATCAAGTCCAACTCCTGTCCCTGCACAGGACAACCCCAAATTCACACCATATCTCTGAGGGTGTTGTCCAAGTGCTTCTTGAATAACATCAGGCTTGGCGCTGTGACTGCCTCCCTGGGGAGCCTGTCCCAGTACTCCACCACCCTCTGGGTGAAGAAGCTTTTCCTAATAATCCAGCCTAAACCTTCCCTGGCACATCTTCCTGCCATTCCCTTGGGTTCTAGGAATTTTGGATGGTTTAAGGCTCATTATGAGATTGCTGTAAAATTACAAGGTTGGTATCTACAGAGAACTGCACCAGGATAGTGTTTGATTCTGGGAGGTGTGAGAGATGATGAAGCAAGTCTTTCACTGTCCACTGCATTTTCTGGAAAATGCAGCAGGACAGAACAATGATTGAAAGTCTGAGCTGATAATTTGTCTTATGTCAGTGTTACCTTTGCATGTGCTTGCGAGTGGGTTGAGGAAGCATTTCTTTTGGAGGAAAAAACCCGATTGCCTGTTCTTCCTTGTCTCTGCTTATTAATTACTGATCCTGTGCTTCAGTTACTGATAATACCTCTTTGGCTTATTAGGAAGCTGCCCTTGGTAAGGTTGATAACTTATATTGGGTATTTCCTAAGTTCATTGGAAAGAAAATGTCTCTTTACAGCATATAATTGAATTCCTGTTTTGGTTATCATATTTTATAAGTAACGAGCTGTTAAGAAACATTTTCTGTAGTATTGGAGAGAACCATATTTGGCCCAGAAAGCACTGCAATACTGAGTGTGGTATATTTTAGCTCCCTCTAAAAAAAATGAAGGTCTTCCATGTCTGACGCATTCTGTTCCTCTTCAGTATTTTCCTACAGAGCTGAGAAGCTGTGAGGGACATGCAGTATCAATGAGCCTTATTTTCCACTACTGGACCACTGTCTAGCATTTTGTTATAATATCCTTTTTAACTACATTGTGGTAGCATACACATCGATGAATTAATAGTTTGTAATCTAACACTAGCATTATATTCTGTGCTTTCCATTATACCGTTCAGTGTTCTTGTGCACTACTTTGCAGAGGAATGCAAGCTTCAAAGAATAAAAATACAGAAAAGGCAGAACCATTCTACAGGCTTTCAGTGCCAAAGCAGAAGACCAGTTCTGAGATTATAAATGAAGCCAGAAATGTTCTACGAACGCTAAGAACTCGGAGACCATTTACACCTGCAGAGGATCAAAGGAAACTTTTTGGATCTGGATCTTCACGAGCTCCTCAGAATAGACCCCCTTCGGTTTTTAGGTACTGTGGCTTTAAGTTTTTTTCAAATATCCTACAGCAGCAAGAGATTTCATTCTGTAATTATGTTTCCGGTGATTTTTTCCCCTGTGTTAATCTGTATTCCTAATCACATCCTTTGCCTTCTTCTAATGATCCTTACTGTTGGTGTAATCTACATGTCCAGGAAGTTCCTGTGGATTAGAGCTACCAGAGGTGGTCATTACACTAGTTTTGTATGTGGAGAATAGCATAGGAAAATGGTCTGTAACTCACCTTTTTCTTAAGATGGGGTATGCTTTTAATTGACATAGTCTTCAACTTTTCCCTAGAAACTATGAAAGCTTGCTTGCTTCCACCCAAATTATATGCTAGATCTCTTTTTCAGAGCTTTCTCAGATCTTTTTAAATATGAAGTTGTAGGTCTTGAAGTTTGAAATGCTAATTTTTAAACAAAATTTAAATTACTTCAAAATTATTTTTGTGGAGTTTTGGTACATAGCATAAATCACAGAGCTCAATAGATCTGTCTCTTGTGACAAAAGGGGAAAAAAAGATGTACTGGGCTTTTTACATCCATTTCCCAGTAATTTTTTAGGTCTCCTTATATGCCAATTCTGTAATGACTGTAGGGAGGAGATATGAGTGGCATTTGTAATGTTAGGTGTCAGGCATGCCAAAAAGGATGCTGAAACATGTTTGAATGCCCATACAAGTAAGTTAGTGTCCATGCTGTTTTCATGGCAGCAAGGTTTCAGGCACTCAGTGTGTCTGATATTCCTTACTGCATAGTGTTGTGCCCTTATGGAAGGCAGGAGCCTGAGAGTGACTTGGCTGTTTGTTGGCGGTCAGTAATGACATCGCTCTGGCTGGCATCCATGCTTATTCTGTCTGTGTTTCTCCTGTGTATGGGAAGGAGCATGCTCATGTCGGCACAAACCTGTGTTTTCTGCCCTGCTCTGTTCTGCAGCTTGTGTCAGATAACTTGGGCATTAACCATGGTTGGGTTTGTGCATGAATTTAGGCTTATATGAGAGAATTGTTACAGACATGTATGAAATAAACTGTATCACAGCAGGTGTGCAGATCTTGTAATTGTAATCTTGTAATTCTTCTCCCTTGGTGCTGCTGAATTCTCAGATATCAAAGTTAAATAGTGTTCATGGAAGAAGAGTGATGGTGTAAAAGTGCTCTGTCACTCTTACTTTCTTCCTCCTTTTCCCCATATTCATTGGCAAAGAGAAGTATTCAATTAAAAAAAAACCAAACAACCAAAACACAAAAAAAGATCCCAACCACATAACACTGGGTCTGCTTTATCCATATAATGTTTAATTTCTTTATGCTAGTCTTCATGCATCCAGTTTTGATTTGGCTGAATCAAGACCAGTGTCAGGTGTTCGTCTGAACCCACTGGATCATGTGAGTACTCTGGAAATAACTCTACACAATACTGATATAAAAATATGTGTATCAGTAGTGTTAGGAAAAGATACGGTTTAAATAGTTTGGGGAGAAATGGAAGCCTGTTGCAATGTTAGTCTGAGATTTGTAAAGTTGATTTTGTCATTCCCTCCTCCCCCAATAAAGCTGAAAATAAACTGTTTAAATATTGCTATATTGCATTATAATTCTAAGCGACATTAACAAGAATCAGAAGACAGGTACTTGAGTCAGCTTTCCTGTGTAAGATTACTAAAATAGAAAAAGGTCATGAGCATCAACATGAGCCAGCAACGTGCCCTCGCCGCTAAGGAGGTGGCTAATGGTATCCTGGGCTGCATTAGGAGGAGTGTTTCTAGCAGGTTGAGGGAAGTGGTCCTTCCCCTCTACTCAGCACTGGTAAGGCCATACCTGGTATGCTAGGTCCCATTCTGGGCTGTCCAGTATGAGGGAGATATGGAGCAACTAGAGGGAGTCTAATGAAGGGCCATAAAGATGATGAAGGGATGGGACTATCTCTCCTATGAGGACAGGCTGAGAGAGCTGGGACCGATTGGCCTGGAGGAGAGAAGGCTCAGGGGGCATCTTATCAATGTATATAAATACCTGAGGGGAGGGTGCAAAGAGGACAGTTCCAGGCTCTTTTCAGTGACAGGACCAGAGGAAGTGGGCACAAACTGAAACAGAGGAGGTTCCCTCTGAACGTCAGGAAACACTTTTTCCACTCTGAGGGTGATGAAGCCCTGGCACGGGTTGCCCAGAGAGGTTGTGGAGTCTCCATCTTTGGAGATCTTCAAAAGCTGCCTGGACACAGTCCTGGGCAACCATCTTTAGGTGGCCCTGCTTGAGCAGGGGGGTTGGGCAAGAAGACCTCCAGAGGTTCCTTCCAACCTCAACCATTCTGTGGTTCTGTGATTTGAAATAATAATTTGAAAGTAACTAGGTTATTGTGCATTCTTTTGACTTATCCATCTATAAAATGTAATGACTGTATTTTGTTTAAAAAAATAGAGGTACTTGTAAGAACTCTTTTTTTCCCTCTGTGAAAATTTTGAGTTGTTTTCAATTTATAAGTGTATCTGCTCTTTCATGTTTTTTATATTTAATATTTAAATATAAGATTAAGTCATGATCATTTGTTTAGTACAGAGAACAGAGCATGCTAAAACAGTTAAGTGTGCTTGCTGTATATGTTGTTTCTTCAAGACAGTAATCTAAATGTAGCATTCTTTAGGAAATGAGGGGGGAAAAAAGTCCAAGAAATATTACATTTCAGTAATTTTGATAGGTAATGTATTTATATGAATCAAATTTAAAAATTCTGACCATACTTAGATTAAATTTATCTACAATTGGATTTGAATACTGGTGTTAAATTTTCATTTATCTTGTGTGTGAGAGTGGAGAAAAACTAGATAAGACTACTGCTAAGACCAATACAAAACCTGCCTTTTCTGCTTTACCAATGGAGATAAGTTAGTACACTGTAAGTGTAAAACTTGAATTAGTCACGGTGGTTGTCAGGAGTGGGTCGCACCTCTTGGCTATCTGCAGAGAATGCTGGGAATTCTTCAGCAAATCTGAAGGATTCGACTGGAGGCTTTCTCATGGATTCTTTATTTTAAGGAAATTCGAGAGGATGTTGATCTTGGAGGGCAATGCATTTATGTAGGGCACAACAAGTGTTATGTACTAGAGGTTCAGGGGTTTGGTCACATCCTTTAAGATGCAAGATACTGACATAAATAAAACTAGAACTTGCGTGTTTCTGGATCAGCGTGATTTATCTCAGTGCGATAGGAAGTGGTGCATATGATATGAACACTTCTGAAGTGTTTTGGAAATACTGCTTTAGTGCTCAAAAACAAATAATAAAGAATAGATGTGACTCTAGAATTGTTGTGCCAAAGACTTGCGCTAACATTTTAATTTTTTTTTAACAAATAAGCATATTGCAGATTGTGTTAAATGAGTATTTATGAGGGAAATAAATAATTTTGAGTTTCAGTTGCTCTACTCAGGCTAGTTTTTGTTTGTTTTCTGCACCCCTGACCATTTACATTTAAATGGCTTTCTGGGGTGATAATGGTATAGATATCTGGCTTGTTCAGTGGAATGGTATTGTTAGATTCTGGATATGAAAATGCAAATTTCTTAATGAGCAAACCTATGTAATTTTTATGTAGTCTACTCTGAACTTAGCCCTTTGTATAACTAATTTGGTTTTCCTTTTTTTAAAATTTTTGCTTATATGAAAATGAAATTATCTTTGCTTTTATTATAGCATCTTCTTTATCTTTGTCACAGAAACCGATACTAGTCACTTTTGCAAAAGATGAATATTCTTCCATTTCCTTTCCAAAGCCTCCTGCTGATGCTGCAGAGGTTAGAAAAGTCAGTAGTGCTCGGGCGCGCTTATTTAGAAGAACTTCTCATGGGAGTTTCCTTTCTGCTAAAATGGCTCCTCATCATCAGAGTAAGAATGTTTTGATATATATTCTTTCCTAGAAAAATAACTGCCTGATGGGTTTTAATATCGTTAATTACATGAATTATTATGTTATATTAAGGGACCTGCATGTCCTTTCGGAGTAAATTTTAAAAATATTTAAGTGGCTCTAAGGCAGTTTTAAAAATGTAATTTCACTTCTGAAAGTGAGTTGAAAGCTACTTAGGTGCCTTTTTTTTCTATAGGTTTCTAAGTAAGGGAATTTTTACTGAAAGTTTTCTTCAGTGGAAAAAATTAATGTTAAATGCTGAAATGTTTAAGGAGGTAATGAGATGGCATTATCTAAGAAGATTCCCTGATGGATTATTATGCATAAAAGGAGGAGTAAAAAGGAATTATATATCTTGACAGGCCTCCAACTACATCATATTTGTTGTTAAGGGTTTCATTAGTGGAGACTTAATAAAGGTTTCTAAACATGGGATTTAAAAGTAATTTTCTTGCAGATGGGAAATGGCTTGACATCTTGGTTTCCTGCACATTGGCTTATAATAAAATGTCCTGGAACTTTGTCTTTAATGAAGACTCGTTTGTAATAATGACAACTCTTACATTGCCTGGGATTGTTACTTCACATGACAAACTCAATACCTCACTTTTTACCTTATTTTACAATAAGTCTCCTACAGAAAGTGTGAAACTTTGCTTCATTATTATGTACATATTCTATAAATGTATATTTCTATCGTGTACCCCTGTATGTAGTTTAATCCATTACCCTTAATAAGTTGTTGTTATTAATTGGAGAAGTTGGAGTTATAGGCTGAATTTGCCGCTTCTCCCCTCTGGGGATCATGGAAACGTAAGGTTTGGGGTTTTTTTTGTGTGTGTGCATGCAGGTTCTTATCACGTGTACATACCAAGGTACAAGATTAACAGCTACCTTTTGCTTGAGTTCCTTTATAATATTCACATCCTGAAATATAATAATTTCTTTCACAATGTACAATCCACCTATCTGTAAAAGGGAAATAACATTTTAATCTTTCATCTATTATATTTTAAAACACAAACCCAAAAGACTTTAAGAAATGGCGTTCAGAAGAAGACTTTGACTACTTTGCTCTAAATAGTCTTAAGCTTTCTCACCTTTTAAATTGATACAAGCAAATTTTGATAATGTAACATGACAAAGAGTAATTTACTTTGAGCTACATTGTGTGTATTTATTGTGTCAGAACACTTCTACAAAAATACATTCTCTTTGGCTATTTCAGATGAAGAGAAGCTAGATTCTGAAGAAACAGCTATGATGAGTAATCTTTGCAGAAGTAATGATAACTGCTTAGCAGAGCAAAGGTCATACACACCATTTAATGATGAAAGTAGGCAATTAATTTGTAATGAGCATATCAGCAGCTTGGAGAGGGGAGACTTCCTAAAAGGGACAGCAGGAAATTTTTTATTTCAGCTGAGAGGAGAAAGGTCAGTACTGCTCGAGTACGGTAACGTGCACCTTCCACACAACCCTCTTCCTAAATATCCAGTTGTGCAAGTATTGGAATGTTTAAAATTGATGGAATCTGAAGGTGGCTCTATTCATTAAACCAAAACTGTGTTTAATCACTAACATTTCAAAACTAAGTCTTCTAATAATTGCATATTGAATACTCAAGTTTAAATTCAATGTGCTTGTTTTTACACTTCAAGCCTCTTGTTTTAAGGTGCTACACATTTTTCCCTTAGGTCCACAGATGAGTAGAGCCATGTTTTCAGTTCTGGTATTGGGAAAATAAACAAAACCCAGTCTTAAACTCACTGCCAGTAGAGGCATTTTTTTTTTTGTGGCTTTGAATTGGTTTTAGTTCATTTTTTTCTCGATGACCACAGCTGTAAGAGATTAATGAGACTTATGTGCATGCAGTCTGTTTTTACTGAACCTAGGTTATTACATGCATTCTGTAACTCACAATTAAGTAATTTGTTTTTTCTTTTGATTCAGATCTGAATTCTTGCACAGGGAGGAATAGTCCATGGCACTATGCTCAGTAGGTGTACCAGTTGCTGCATTAGTGGTTGGACGAGCAACTTTTTTGTGCTAGTGACATTGACAGATATGACAATCTCTACAACAAAGAATGAATAACACTATTTTCAAAATATATCCCATGAACACTTGCTCACTATTTGATATAACTGTTTGCCATTAGACGTCATTTTCCTAGCATGCTTTTATGCTTAGGAAGAAATTATTTCCGTGGATCTTCTTAAGCATTGTTGATATTAAGGAGAATATTCTTTATTTTATGCCTTTAATTTACTACCTTGCTGATAGTACTGAATAGTTTAGAGAATGTTGTCCACTGAAGCTGTTACAGCAAATGATATATAACAGAGCTATTGTAGCACCCTTCTTTAATATAAAACTGAAGGCAGGATTAAAAAATAAAAAAGATTCTGAAAGACTGGAGACTTGGGGGAGCAAAGAAAGTTTCATGGGTATGGACGGAGGGAAACCGAGAAAATAAGCCCAGGGATGAAAAATTATGGGTGAATGAAAGTAAAGCATCAAGGATAATGCTCCAGTGCAAAACCATTTCTCCTGTTAAAATCAGTGACCCAAAAGACTTTTTAGATAGACTTATGGATTAACATACTACATAAGTTACTGTAATTTGACTTTTATTTAGTAAAGTTGTGTTGTGAAGTACTTTAGTGTTGCAGTTGTAATGGGCAGTTAGTAAATGCTGTCCAAGTGTCTCTAATAAGGAAAGGTCTGTTGATACTTTTACTAATTGGAAAGAATGATCTTCCTTCTGAGACATAATTTTAAAACTTGCAGGCATGATTGAACAGTTAACTCATGATACATCCTTGCTATCTGTTCAAAATTATGTGCTTATCCTTTATGAGCTTGAGAGCTCTGCAAGTTTTTATCTTTGGGTGTTTGTTACTGGTGCTTTTCACAATCACCCGTTCATATGGTGTTGTGTACCATAATCATTGATTTTCTGATAGCCTGGACTACAGAATGTCATGGTTTACCTTGGTTACCTTTATAATTTTTGAGAATGACTGGCTTCTCCATAGAAATATTCTTAAAAACAGGCAAAAAAAGCCTATTACCAAAAAGATTGCTCATTACATCATGGAGTCTTATAGGATATTCTCAGTTCAGTTTCTCAGTGTAAGAGGAGTCTCAGAAAGTATAAAAAGTTGAAAGGGGAAAAGTATATATTTTCAGTTTGATATTCTTCAAATATCACTATGCATATTTGAAGAATAGGTTGTCAAGATTCATTTTGCATAAGCTCTGCTGCCTTTATTTCTTTATGACCTGTTACTTTTCTGACTCTTAACGTGATAGCTAAGATACTAATGATTCTAACCATGGAAGATGGAATGTTAATGCAGGTAGCTTGTCATATCCATGTTTGAACTAGGGAGAATAATGCTAGAAGTAGTTGAATTTCACCCATCACTTAAATTAAATCTCAAATTACTGGCCTTCAGATAATAGAGAAAAATGTTTTCCAATCTTGTTCTGATTAATTTTCTCCAAAATAGAAGAGTAACATAATATTCCTCCCTCTTTGTGTGTTGAATGCAAGATCAGTATTTTTGAATGGTGCATCTTTCTCCTGTCAGTTGTGCATGCGTTCTGTGTACTTGAGAGAGAGGTGATTTTTGCCAATGCTGCCCGAGAGGCGCTGCCTGTGCTGCTTTATACCCTTGCACTAAGGATCACTAACAACATTTAGGTGCTCATAGGGCTTAGAGTACCAGACATACCTGCATTATGCACAAAAGTAATACTAAATGCTTTCCCTTTAGTAAAGGACAAAGATCCTTCGGCTATATCAGCCCAAGCAGTTCATGCCGTTATATGATAGAATGGCTGTAGGTAATCTCAACTGCTCTCATACATTCGAACTCATCGCTAAGACTTATTCATTCACTATTTGCATATGATACTATACCAGTTCAGGCAGACCCTGATCTATATCCTTTTCTGAGTTCAGACATGTTGTTCTTCATCTGACAAGGTGGTTGAAAGGTATCACAAACCTATCCTTCAATATAGTTTGTTGAGTTTGGTCGTGATAGGAGTTGTATATAAAAGGTTCCAGTACCATAGAGAGGCCATTGCAGTAACAGAGTCTTGGAATTCTTTCTCAATAGAACATGTTTGCAGGTACTAAATGATTGCTATGATCGGATTGCATCTGCTTCTATGTCATAAATATTTGAGGCATCTTGTATGAAGTTAAAAGATATGTTTAAAGTGCATTGTATTCAGGAATAATAGGATGAGGAGCTAAAGGTCTATGAAAAATTTTATTACCTGGAGTCCTGTCGTTCTCCACATGAAGCAGTTGTTAGCCTTCTGTGTCCCAGTGACTTAAAACCCTTGCAGGAATTAAGGAAGAGGCTTATAGAAATAGTATACTTTGTACGGGAGGAGGTGCATGAGACTCTACTCCCCTTTCACCACAGTTCTGTTGCATTAATAAGTGGAAATTTAGCACTGTCAGTCCGGTTGAGGGATGCACTAACAGTACGATCACTATTAGCCTAGTCATGCCCAATAACTTCTCACAGCCAGTTCCACTATCAGTGCAGTTTCCTGAAGCAACAGAAATACAGGTTCTTATTGGATTGCCAGTGATAAATGCACTGTCTGCAAAGCACATGCAAGTATGAAGCACTACAACACAAAATACAAAATAACAAGCTTGTTCTCTAAATTTCCTGGGGAATCACTCGGTATAACCAAGTGTTTGACTCTTACCCAATAGACATCCCTATGGGGGGGGAGAGAGGTTCAGCCTGTTGACTGATCCCAGTAGTCTGCGATGATATCTTCCCTAACATCCCTCTCTTGAGGTCATTTTATACTACTTTATGTTTAGGTGGATCTTGAGTCACTCTAGTGGTACATACCTTTGTTACTGGTTGGTGTAGATATTTCTTGCTTTGATTTAAAGGTATAGACTAAGAGAAATTCAGAGCACATGCTCACTGAGGGGTGGTCATACCTTGGAGGTGGGTAATTTTGGGATGGAGGTGTGTGTTTTAGCATTATAAAGATGTTATAACGAGTGAAGTTCATCCACAGGGCATGATTTTATGGTGCTGGTCAGAGCATGGTTCCATCTAGTTCCTGGACCTGCAGTGCTTTAGGGATGAGTTTGGCTGTGGAGCCTTTGCTTACTCCCTCCTCCAATTATTTCTTAGAACTAGTACACCAAGCTTCCCCAGGGTTCCTAACAACTAAGAGTGCAAGTGGTGCTGCTTAGGGAACGATCACTAAACCGATTTTCAGCATGTCAATGGTATTTCAC
The DNA here is from genome assembly GCF_963921805.1 of Phalacrocorax carbo. NCBI lineage: Eukaryota > Metazoa > Chordata > Aves > Suliformes > Phalacrocoracidae > Phalacrocorax > Phalacrocorax carbo. Next base: position 78,759,348 of record NC_087515.1, on the reverse strand, counting down.
CCTGGAAGTTAACTTTTATGAAATGTGGATATAACTTTAGCCTCAATAATTTCACCCCCAGTAATTGTTCCACAAGTTCCTATATACGTACCAAAATAACTTTGCTCTGCTGCAAAGGACCTGGGAGCGCTGGTGGACAGCCAGTTGACCATGAGCCAGCAGTGTGCCCTTGTGGCCAAGAAGGCCAACAGTGTCCTGGGGTGCATGAAAAGGAGTGTGGCCAGCAGATCGAGGGAGGTTATCCTCCCCCTCCACTGTGCCCTAGTGAGACCACATTTGGAGTGCTGTGTCCAGTTTTGGGGATCCCCAGTTTAAGAAGGACAGGGAGCTGCTCGAGCAAGTCCAGCGGGGAGCTATGAAGGGGACTGGAGCATCTCCCTTATGAGGAAAGGCTGAGAGACCTGGGTTTGTTCAGTCTGGAGAAGACTGAGGGGGGATCTTGTCAATAGTTATAAATATCTGAAGGGTGGGTGTCAAGAGGATGGGGCCAGACTTTTTATCGGTGCCCAATGGCAGGACAAGGGGCAATGGGCACAAGCTGGAACACAGGAAGTTCTATCTGAATATAAGAAGAAACTTTACTGTGAGGGTGCCAGAGCAGTGGCACAGGCTGCCCAGGGAGGCTGTGGAGTCTCCTTCCCTGGAAATATTCAAAAGCCTGCCTGGATGTGTTCCTGTGCCCCCTGCTCTGGGTGTCCCTGCTCAAGCAGGGGGGGTTGGACAAGATGATCTCCAGAGGTCCCTTCCAACCCCTGCCATTCTGTGATTCTGTGATTCTGTAATAAAGCTGTGTTTCTGTTAATGATGAAACTGTAGAGCATGCCAAAATGGCATGGCAGATTCTTGCCATTAACGCTATTATGTTTATTTCAAAGAGAACAGAAGGGAAGTATTTTTATTCCAGCAAGAGACTTCCTCACTTTCCACCTCAAGTTCTTTTGTTGTCCCAAGGACTGATGAAAAGAATGAGCAGTGCTAATGAAATCACTACTGCTGTATAAAGATATTGGCGGGAAAAAAGAGAAAAGGACCTTTTGAAGGGAAGAGTCACTTGTCATTTTGTTTGCAATTCTGTTTTTCAAATAACCATCTAGTTACAATAGAATAGGTATATTAATTGAAGCAGATTGAATTTATGGACACATTGCCTCAGGAAAGCAAGGAGCAATTTCTGACAAACAGAAGGATGCTAAGTTTTGTTTACATCTTCATTGAGCCATTGTGCCTTGCCATCTATTGTGATTGCTAGAAATGAAACTTCTAAAATGTTTTCTGCATTCATATATTTCAACAGAAGTGTCAACAGTGATGGCAGATTTGCTGATGAAGAGCAACAGTTTCCCTGGTGAGAAAAGATGAATTTTTTTTTCCTCCTCCAATTTCTCAATATTCTGAAAGCTTAGATGTCATTCCAGGACTCCTTAGAAACACAGGTGCCTTCAATGAGGAAAAGCCTGGTGGCAAACAGTTGATTCCCAAGCGGCCTACTCTACACTCTTTTTAATAAGTGCTTTCTATAAATAGCTACAGAAGGAGTAGAAGGTGCTGTAAAGAAGATATACTGTGCCCTGCTTTCTATCACCATTGCTGTCCTTATTAAATGCCTGTTTGACAGAACCCTTGAGAGGTATTCATCGACTGCTTCCATAAGACTAGTTTCTCGTTCATGTGCTTTTTAGGCTTTTGGAATGCTGCAATAGAAAATGATAAAAGCAGGGGACAACTGAATACTGGAAATCACTTCTTTCTGATTGCTTAAACTAGCTTCACATCTGCACCCAAAATCTTAATTCCTTTCCTCCTCAAAGAAAAGGGTTCCTCCAGAGGAGGTAGATTTCTTTCCTGAAGGGAACACCCATTCTGTTCTGTTCTGGATGATTTTTTGAAATGAACGGCATGGTGTGAATATTAGTTTGTTGTATGGTTTAGCTGATACTGATGCAGATTATCCAGACTTCTTTCAGGATCTGTCTTTTCTCATTACATATATTCACAACTTTTGGAGTTCTCATAAAGACACAGAAACAGAAAATTAATCTACTCCTACTAATCTTTCTCTATTTCTGCCTCAATTCCACTAGCTATTGAGACCACTAATTTAAGAAAGAAACGAGGGAATGGTGAGAAAGCTTTCACAGGTAGAGCTTTCTACAGTGTTTTGCAAGGTATGACATTTGCCTTTCCAAGAAGGTGCCTGTTTTTGTATAGGGTTAGGGGATACTGAGAGAAAATTGGGAATCATAGAATTATTTTTTCGGAACTTTTTATAGACTTCTGAAGAAAAGAGCAACAGGTAGCTCTTATCTCTGGTCTTTTCACTTGTGAAAGAGAGAGTGGAATTTGGGCTCATTTTTACTGCCTGCTCCAAAGGAAGTCTTTCCATTCTAGTAATTAGTTTCAGGACAAGGTCATTGGTCTCCAAATCTGGGAGATCTAGGTGTTGAGAGTCGTTATTACCAACTGAATGGTAATTCCAGAATGGGAAAGTGTGCTGTGCAAGGGGTGCAGAAGGAATGCCAACTCAGCCTAGGTAGGACTACAGTAACAATGGATTTAGACTGATTTTTTGTTTAGAATGAGAATGCTTATACAGGATTCAAGTTAGGAGGATGAAGATGCTGTGGTTTTCAGACTCAAATATATTTAGGCTAGTATTTTAGGTGTTTTTTATTGTTAGAATTAGGCTATCAGTTGTCTGCTTGCTTAAAGATACCCTGTCACAAATAGATATTGTTAATATTTTCTGTATTAGGCAGAAGATGCAAAGACTGTGAAGAATAAAAAGGATAAGAATATAGGTTTTTCATCAACCTCTCATTCTTTTAGGCCATACTATTTAGCATGTGCATGAAGTTCTTCATCAACAGCCTTTATAAATAAAATACTATATTGTTTTTATTGCTGGAGCTGTCATAAGTAATGGACTATGCCCATGATTGCATTTATAGAGGAATTGTTATTTGCTTATCTTTAGGATGACTCAGTGTAGTTGGCCTATCTGTCAAGATATTTTTGCAAATTACGTTGCCTTCCTACTGTTTATCCTTTCTCATATCAGTGGTATCAGCTACAGACTCAGTTATAGTTTTCACTCGCTTTGTTTTTGTCTTTTCTGATGGTGTGACTTATGATATAATCCTCTACAACTCCTGAAGTAATTTCAGGACACCTATATTATCAGTTTTTCAGTTCTTTGCATGCTGTTGAAAATCTTTGTAGCTGAGAAACAGGACTGACTAGAGGTTTGTGTAATTGATTTAATACTTTATATTTCTTTTAGCTGCCCACAAGTAATTTACTATGTCTTGTTATGTTTTTAAAAGGAAAAGTCTTTAAAAATTAAGCTGTTAAACTGATTTTTTTTTTGAGGCACACTTATTTCCACATTGTGTTTGTATCTATCTTGTTTGTCCCTGAGATGACGTCACAGAAAGGAAGGTTCAGTGGTAGTTGAGCAAAATAGGGACACATTCTTTTAAGTGACTCAGTAAAGGTCAATTCTTAGTCTAAAAAGATAGAGTGCCTTTCAGGCATACTAAGGTATGGGTCAGGAGGAAATCACCTGGTTTAAAACAAAACAAAAACTGCAAAAATATATTCAACCAATGAAAGGCAATATGGAAAACTAGTTCTCATCCTTTTGGAAACATAAAAGGTCTGTATAGTATAATTATGAATAAATAGATCAATGAAAAAAATGCAACTGTTAATTGGCATATAAGAAAATTAATTTCTAGGAGAGTGAAAGCAAAATACTAACTTTTTCTCATTTTGCCAAAAGCTAAGAACTGTTCCTATTAGTTGCTATGGCAAAAAGATTAGGTTGTTTTTCACACTTCCTTTCAAAGTCTACAGAACAATGTCTTGTTAAAATCGGTAACTATGGTTTAGAGTTAGAACTCCTGTTTCCTGGTCGCTAAACACGGTAGCAGAACCACAGGAAGAATCACAGTATCAGAGGGCTTATGTTCTAAAGTAGTGGATCCTAAACACTGTGTAGCTGAACATGTCTGAGAAAATCAGTCACAGTCTCTCTTGCTTGCTCCAGCTCCACATATGACTCCCCTTCTCCTTTGCCTTGGGGTTCTTGCACCGCCTTGTCCCTTGTTGCTGACTCAGGATCTGCTGCATCATCCTTCTTGCCCAGATTCCCAGGATCACCATTAGTTCCTTTTAACTTTACCTGGAGGTGCCATCCTTCTTTTTGAGATGAAGCTACTGAGTCTGGCTGTGCCCTGATAAACCATCAAAAAGGGCATCGCCAGCAGAGATAAAGAAGTCATTATCCCGCTCTACTCAGCGCTTGTCAGGCCACACCTGGAGTACTGTGTGCAGTTCTGGTCCCCTCTATACAAAAAGGCTGTGGACAGGCTGGGAGGGCTCCAGAGAAGGGCCACCAAGATGATCAAAGGCCTGGGAAGCCTGCCATACGAGGATAGGCTGGGAGAACAGGGTGTGTTCAGCTTTGAGAAAAGGAGGCTCAGAGGGGATCTCATCACTGTGTACCAGTACTTAAGGGGTAGCTACAAAGAAGATGGAGACTCCTTTTTTACACGGAGTCACATGGAGAGGACAAGGGGGAATGGACACAAATTGCTCTTGGGGAGATTCTGATTGGACACCAGAGGGAAATTTTTCACAGTGAGGACAGTCAACCATTGGAATAATCTCCTCAGGGAATTGGTTGACTCGACCACGTTGGACACCTTTAAGAGTCATCTGGACAGGGTGGTGGGCCATCTTGTCTAGACTGCGCTCTTCCTAGAAATATTGGACTGGATGATCCCTGAGGTCCCTTCCAACCTGTGATTCTGTGAAACCTGGTCTAGGGCCTTAGGTATCTTTGCACTGTGCTCCCCAGTGCTCCTGCCAAGAGACCTGATGGGCCCTTCATGAAACCACAGTTCTGAATAATTTAGAAAAATGGTAACTGGCAATCAGTATATAAGCAACCCATTGGCTGATACGCCAGAGGGTTGTGCAGCAACCCAGAGGGACCTTGACAGGCTGGAGAAATGGGTTGACAGCAACCTTGTGAAGTTTAACAAAGGCAAGCACAAAGTCCTGCACCTGGGGAGGAACAACCCCAGGCACCAGTACATACTGGGGGGTGTCCAGCTGGGAGGCAGCTTTGCAGAAAAAGACCTGGGGGTCCCAATGGGCACTAAGTTCATAGAACAGCTTAGATTGGAAGGGACCTCAAAGGATCATCTGGCCAATCTTTTGTGAAAAAGGGAGCCTAGGTGAGATTATCTAGCACCCTGTTCATTTGTGTCTTGAAAACCTCCACCACACCTGGAGCTCTGGGTCCAGTTCTGGAATCCCCAGTGCAATGGAGATATGGAACAACTGGAGAAAGTCCAGCTAATAAGATGATGGAGTCCTTCATATGAGGAAAAGCTGAGAGAGCTGGGACTGTTTAGCGTGGAGAAGAGAAGGCTCGGGTCTTATCCATGTATATAAATGCCTGAAGGGAAGGTGCATTGTGACACCCTCATTGGTTGTGTGACAAGAGCTCTTCCTTCTTTCCCATGGCAGGCACTCAAAAGAGGAAAAACTAGTTATTTACCTGTAGCCATTCTTTTTAGACTTACTGGTTGTATATACTTTCACAACACATTCTTGCAGCTTTTCCCTTTGTAGCCCATATAGAATTTGGGAATCTTTAGTTGAAAGGAAAATACACAACTGCTTAAATAGCAAATGATCCTTATCAATAGAAGGCATGCCATCCTGGATACTGCTAGCATTAAAAAAAAAAACCCCAGATTACAGTGTAGATGTAGTCACACTCTGAATATACATGTCAGTAACATCTCAAAGAACAGTCTTTCTAAATGGCATATCTGTTTCAGGATTATCCACAATTGGGGTGGACCGAGCTCTGATAGAGTCAAAAGAACACGTTTGTGCCTAGTAGTCCTTTTGATACATCTGGCTTGCCTGAGCTGGCCCCCAGGATCTGCTTAGCATTGCTGTAAATCTCTTCTTCTTACCACTTAGTGAAATGTCTTGATTTTGGGGTGTAGATACATCATGTCTGGCTTTCCAATCCACACAATGTATGTTTGTAAAATCAGATGTTCATTGCTTGTATTTATGTATAAACAGTCTGTGTCTTTTACTTATTGCAGTGCTAGGCTGTTTTTAGAGCCTTGTGAAAAGTTAGAAATTGCTTTCCCAGATGTTTGAAGACCTGAAAACATTGATATATCAGGGATCCAAAATAAAATTGGTAAAAGTTTGGTTCACATTTTTGGGTTTTAAATTGACTAGAAGAAAGGAAGTTTATGGGAGCCAAAGGGGGTGGAATGAAGGAAAATACATTGTGGAGAAATTGAGTGACTATTAGGGGGGAAATGGAAGTAAAAAGAACAGGAGGGGAATGCATCAGGGTGAAAAACATGAAGGCAGAAACAGGAGGAGAACAGCAGGCAGGGCACCTCTACAGCACCCCCTGTTTGCTGGAGGCATCTAAGAAGTTTTTTGCTCACTCTTAGAAGACACTGAGCAAAGTGGACTTTCAGTGTGACCTATTATGGCTTTTTGTATATTTTTGTTACATAAATGGCTACTTTTAGATTAAGTATGACTAGTTTTGTTTAGCTTATCAAAATAAAGGCAAAAAATAAAAGGGCTCTAAGGACAAACAATGAAATTATCAGGGGCTTAGAGTTGCTTATGAGGAGGAACATAGATGATTAGAATTGTGGTTCTATAGATACAGAAAATGCTCTGCAGATATAGATGTGTAGAAATTGTATGCTCATAATTACAGTTTTCCGACTTAAGAAAAAGGGCATCAAAGAAATAAAAAGAAATTGAGAGGCAAAACCCCTCAAATGCCTTAGAAATGTATTTAAAAATAAACTGAATCCCACCCCCAACTAAATTTAGAAAATGCTACTAGAAGTTAGCAATGAGGCCAATGTTTTATCAAGAACACATGGATGATAAGAGATCTTTCACATGGCGGCAACATAGACTAAGGCTTCTTATCAGGAAGGAACTTCTGAAGAGGTTTTTCTGTGAGTGTCTATACTATCCAGTTTTATGTCATCCTCTGATACACTAAAAAGAGATAGTTCAAGACAAGCTTTTGGACTACCTAGACCATGTTCTGTTTCATATTTTTATAAAATGTATGTAAATGCATGTTCTGTAAATTTTAGTATTATTGTAGTTTGTGCAGGTGACGCCTTCAGAAGGCAGTGTGCTGTGCGTGCTTCCAGGATATCTTCCAAGTTACCTTTTCTGGTTTAAATGTTGCTGATGTTTGAGATTTACTATTATTTGGAAAGTTGTGTGTGGAGCTGACTGAGAGAAAATGGTGTTTTGTTAGTCAGTCTCCATAAAGTCCTTGGATATTAAGACTAATATTCCTTCTATTTTTGTCATTGGAAACCAGTTGGGTGGTTCTGATATCTTCAACCAGCCCCCCCATCCCAAAGAAGTTGCCTTAAGTAGTCACGTAGAATTTGCCGATGAAAGACACCTATAAATACAAGGTTAAGGGTGCTCTGCAGAATCTTGTTATCTTCCAGATCACAAAGTTGTTAATTAATTTTTATCTCCTTGTTTACAAAGGAAAATAGATGTATTTCCAGACACCAGCTAGTGTCTACTGTGTACGGCTTCCTCACAGCGTTTACTCAAGGCATGCCATGCACTGTCTGCATGTGAGTAGCTCACTGCCTTTGTAAGGCTGTTCAGATTCTGGTTTACATGGGACAGTCCCAGTTCCTATCTCTACTTTGAGAGAGAGTCCGCAGATTGTTTATGTGGGCGCGACAGAAGACACTCATAATCTCTGGAGGAGCAAAGTTGTGTGAGATCGTGGTGCTTGCAGAAGCAGTTGCTATGGGGCTTATGGCCTTTTCCATACCCGCTGCCCTTATCTTTTGCTCATTCCCTGTTATCCCTACTTTTCTCTTTGAAAACTAACCCTCATATTCTTCATCCTTTATTACACTATCTCAGTTACTGTGCTCCTCTGTTCTCCTCCCGCTTCCATATTTTCTAGTTTTGCCTCCCAAAGCTTTAAGAATATGTAGGTGTTAAAAGAACCTTACTGTGAGGAGAGGAGCAGGTAGTGTCTAGAGGGAATGCCTTCAAGTTTGACAATTTAGAAAAGTTGATCATGTTCTCCTTTCTTTTTAGTTAAGCTTTGCTACCTCACTGATCAAAGGTGCTTGTTAGAGACAATTCTGTAGAGAAGCATTAACTTGTTAGTATTAGGCTGTGTGTCCCTCTTAACTGGTAGCCAAATAACCAGTGGGGCACGAGGGCTACATCTGTACTAATAATTAGTAAAAATTAAACAAAGGAGTTAGTGTCTGGCTTGGTGGCCAGCTGCTGTGTCATGGGTTATGTTAATACAATGAAAGTATTTTTACCCTTCCCTATCATACACAGAGTTTTGGCTGGAAATGTCCCTACTTCTACTTGTCTGTGCCCTGTGCCCAGGCATTTGTCAAGAAAAGTACTACCTTTTTTGGGCCAAAACTGTAGCAGGGACTATGCTGATGGTCTAACTGTATGGGAAGGTGTGCCCCAAAATTCAAGCTCATTGCCAGACTGTTCTACAAGTCAAGAGGTAGCCAGATTCTCAGATGTTTACGGCTCTGCTGTATGACGAAGGAGCCCAAGCACTATTCCTCTATTGGGATGTTATGCTCACATTTGTGAATCAGACCTTGCTGTTACGCACTGCTGCTTTGGAGAGAACTACCCCAATGCTTTGCCTCTGGGATGCAGTTCTTAGTAATGTCATTTTCCCTGGAATACTGCTGAAGGTGAGAGTTTGCCAATTTATCGTTAACAAGAGGCTCATGGCAAGAACAAGCAAGTAAACATCTAAACATGCAGAATTTCTGAATAAATGCTGCTTTCACTTAATTATGCATTCTTTCACGAGAGAAAAATACTGAACAAACTACTGCAGTCCTGGTTCACCTTCCTTTTGGAAGTCCTCGTAGTCTGTGTACATTCAAGAAAGAAGTGTTCCTCATAGGGGCTACTGTGATCTCCCTTATATAAGAGGAATAGAGATGATCAAGTTGCCAAGTTCTTTTTCTTCTGTAAATCATCAGAGCCTCTGTCAGTTGGTTTCTTGATGAGTCCCTTATCAGATGATCAGATTTCTGCCAATTGACTTTGTTTCCAAGGCAACCACTCTCTTGACAAGCCAGTTCCCTTCAATAGTAGGTAACTTATGTTTTTAGAGTAGGTTGATTACATTTTAACTGCATAGTTCTTAACAAGATATTAATGCTTAAGTTTCAGCCCTACATAAAAGTGAAAAGATAACAAAGAAGCAAAAGTCTCTGTAACTAAAATGGAGTTGGCAGGATGGTAAAGATACATAAAGGGATTGTATAATCTCTCACAAAATTCATAAATTGTACATACTCCCGGAAGATAAGCCTGTCCACCAGTCATTTTCTTTTATGTATGTATTCAGTGTATTCTTTTTCTGAAAATAATGAGAGTTTCAGTTAAGCTGTTTAACTTATGAGGATGTTTCCCAAAAGTACAGATAGATCTGTGAATACCGGCAGTACAGCAATCTGTTTTCCTACTTGCGTAAGTCTCTAAACCAGTTGATACTGGTATTTAAAAAAGTCATAGGTTCCAACCAAACTTTTTTATTTTACCCAGTTCAGACTTTGACATGGTCTTACCCTTCATCTCACATTTGTGGTGTTTCTACCTGATAAGTGTTCAGGTTACCACATCCTTTGCTTCAGTGTCTATTCAGCTGCTATTGTTTCCTATAAAACTTGTAGGATTGTCTTTGAATTTTCTTGGAGTCATCCCATTTTAGGGGAAGAGGCACAGACAGGATATAGTTACAAAAGTATTTCTGAGAAAAGCAAACTCAAGCTTCCATATAGGCAGATAGCATCATCATGCCTATGTATAATTCTGAAGATACTGAATTATCACTCAGTGTTACTATTACTGAAGATTTTTGAATAGAGCTGGGTTAGTGTTAGATGACTGAAGTTGTTATTCTGCTTATCCAGTGTCCTTTCAGGTTATAGTCTTGATTTCAGGGATGGCTGAACCTCGTAGAACCATTTCTTAAACTTTTAAAGCTTATAGGACAAGGTATTCGCGTAAAGAACCAAATTTTGATTTCTGTTAAGACACTGAACTGTATGTAATGTGTGCTGTAGAAACCCTCTTTCTTACAGATGCCAGTCTGTTTTAGAGTAGAGATACAAATACTTGTCTATTTTTATTTTTCAAAGCGTTGCTTCCCTGGAGGAATAGGAATTGCTGTATATGAGCTGAAAAATTTTCAAGATAGTTTGTGTAAGCATTTGGATTTTGGAGCACTTAAATCCTCGTGCTGTAAAAAGAAAGCATTATTCACTGTTAGCCATAATGAAGTAAGTGTTCCTCTGTAATGTGATTGCTTGGGAAATTTTTGACTGATCACAGTGAGCTATCCAGTCCCTTTTGTGGGGAAGTGATCTTACAAGAGTGTTGTCTTTTATTCTGTCTCCATCTGTTGATAGGATGACTTACATCTTCTGTCTGGACTGGCAGACAGGATTTAGGCTCCAGTCCAGCAAACCGCTTAAACAACAGTTTAGCTTTAAGCCTTATAGCAACTAAATTAACAGGTTAAAAAAAAATTTAAATAACATTGGTAACACACTACTGTTATCTTTAGAAGGAAATTTAGGAGATTAGGTTGTATTCGTACATTAATTATAAATGGAATAAGAAGTCTTAAGTTAAACATACACTGCAAATAGAAAACATAGATTAAGACCTTTGTCTTTAGTACAGAATTTAAAGAAGGAAAGATTCCTCCTTTAGGAAATACAGCAAAGAGAATCTATATCTTTTATATTTCTTTTAGATCAGTGCTGCTTGAGTGTGTACATAGGCAAACAGAATAGATTTGTCACAGATGTGTGTAGTAGTCTCCTCTGGCCAAAGAGAGACTAATCATACAATCAGCAGAAATTGGAATTACTCACTGTTGCTTTACAAAGAAATGACAACACACCTGCTTTTTTGTACTAACAGAACTAGTGACCACTAGGCAGTTAGCAGTAGGTCACAGGCAGACCTGGAAGTTCTAATATTTACATTAAGGGTTACCGAAGTGTTTATGTCTTTGAAAATTCTTCTCATTAAATCTTTCAGAAGTGTTAATTGTCTCAGAAGAAATCACTCTCCTTGTGAATGGATGAACTTACAGTTTTAAGCTGGTTGAGTTTATATTCAATTAATGAAACCAACGATAAAATAAAAATTGTCTCTTTGTGAGTTTACTTTAGTTCAGCTTTCAGGTTTATTGTACAAGTGGAAATGCTTTAGGTTTTGTGTTCCATAATGGTGACCTCTTGTGGTGTAAATATGTCAGTATTTCTGAAGGAGCTTTCTGTAATATATACTGGAGGAAGTTGTATTTATATGTCATTTTTAATGAGCAGATGACCTACTAAGTAAAATAACTTATACACTTGTCCAATTAGTTATTAATATGCAGATACTGAGTGCATGTGAAGAAAGAAGCATTTTGAGCATTGTATTCTGGTATACTTTGTGTGTGTCTATACTATATCTTTTAGTGACCAGATGAAAAAGCCTGGCACAAGTTCATCATGGCGAAGGAGTACAGGCTGGAAGACAAGACTAACAGGTACTTCATAAGGCATTTTAATCTCCAGCCAAAAAATGTGAAATACAGTCAAATAGAAATAATCTGATTTTTGTGATTTGAAGATCTTTTTCTTCGTTATTCACTGAACAATATTTTTGGTTTTCTAGATGTATTGGTTTTTTTTACTGTTGTTGGTAAAAAGAAACAATATTCAAGAGATCTTCACTCTTAAAATCTGTTGATATTTTATCTCATGTTTGTCCCATATGTAGGCTTAAGAATTTGCCAATCCATTAACACCTTGTTTGCCCATCACTTTTTGTGAACTGGCAGAGTTGCACAGAAACTAATAAAGTTATGCCAAGCTGCATTAGCTGAAGATACAGGTTCTGGATTGCCCTGTAGGGATGCATTTTGCTAATTTTACATAACAGATGTTAATTAATATTTCTTTATAGCTGTCACATTTCATACATGGCAAGTGCATATTTGAGAGTCTGGTATGCAAACCTGAAGCTTCTACTCTGCTATTATTATGCTTTATTACTATTTTTCAAGAACTGAGAAGTTGCATTGTTCTGGATTGTTCTGGTGAAGGCTGTAATGTGCTCTGCTTTCATTTCCTTCAGAGGAGCTGAGAGTATTTACCATGTCATGGGAGTTAGTATTCTGTGGGGCTGCATATTCTCTGTTTATAAGGATTTAAATTTATATGTGCTATTTTATTGGAGCTATTGAAAAAAATCATGTGTTATTAGGATTGTTTCCTTTTATATCTACTTTTTAAACATGTAGCTTCCTTAGTTTGTGCATGCTTCATCTTTAATCCCAGAATGAACAGTGGGATAGCAGTAGGAATTCTCAATAATTTCTTCTCTATTGTGGGGTCCTGGGGGGAGTGTTCATTTACAGATTATTTCTATTTTCTAATATGATTTCTGTTTATACTTTCACATTTTAGAGGGAGGGTAGACTGTTCTAATATTGATATATTCGTAGCCACTCAGTATTCCGTGAAAAGGCTAAACATGGTAAGTCAGGCAGTACACAGCTTTTGAAAGCTCAGTGTTGCTAAGGCTCTTGTATTTACATGCTAAAAACAGCAACCAATAAATGTAGACTGATTAATGATTTTTTTTTTTGACCAGAATGCAAAGCTGTGGTTAAGACCTATGAAAAACTGAGGCAACGAACTTCAACTTGCTTAATTCTTTTGCTTGTGTATTTTTGCTGTTGAATTTTGATTCACTCAATTAGAAGGGTCAGGATAGCTTCTGCAATATTTTAAATACATCTAAAGCTGTAACTTTTCATCAGCACCTTAAAAATCACCCAGGACTGAGACACATGCAAGTTTACAATTAATTAATGTTGTTGTTCTTTATAATCATGTGTTTCCCATTCATTCTTATTGCTAGGATTAATATTGTTTAGTGAAAGCTGATTATCTTTTTTTTTTTCCAGTTACAAGAGATATTTGTTTAAAAAAATTATGCCATTATGACTTTTAGGTTGCTATATTTTTCTGATGAATGCAAGACAACCACAGCAGAGTGGCACAAAAAATCAGTTATTTTTGTTCTGAAGTAAAAATTGAATGGTTCTGTTAATTTTTTTTTCTAGTGAGAAGTTTGGTTGTATCTGCAAATCCATTAATGAACTATTCTATTTCTTGCTTAATAAAGTTAAGGATATGCGTAGTTAGAAAGTCCCATCTTTAAGTTTAAGAGAGGTAGCTGCAAATTAGAAAGAAAAGAAATAATTGAGTCAGTATGTGGGTTTTGTGGCAGGAAGGAACAGTGCAGACTATTCTAGTGTTCTCATTTCAGCTGTGCTCTTACATTATTCGGAGCAGAACTTTCACTTCATTGCAAATGCTGCATAGTGTTTCATTAATTAAGCTACTCATCAATCTAAGTAAGACTTCACCCATTTGATCTAGAAAATAAGAAAGGTCTGCAAAATAAGTAATAGTGTTACCTAATAACATGTACTTATATGTATATATGCACACACCAACAATATATAGTTATTGTGATAACATACTTACCAGTGCATTACTTATGAAACAAGAGCATTTTTGTATAATCTCTTGAAATAGATAAAATTGATAGTTTCAGTCTAACTGTCTATCTATATGTTACACAAAGTTAATACAGATACACAAAGAGTCTGGATTATTTTTTTAAAGACCAAGCTTTTAAAATAGCCAGGAAGTTTTTAATTGTTTCACTGTTCCAAGTAATGCTCAGTCATTTTTTTTAAGGGCTGAGATACTGTTCTTTTGACGCAAACCTCTCAGTATCAGTGTTCTCACGTAGTACAGTATTTTTTGTGTTCCACAATGATTTTGTTAAGAATTTACTTTGTAATTTAAAGGCAAGAGCTAGTAATGACAGTAGGAGACACTTTCTGACAGATCTATCACTTAAAAATGTATATATTCTAGTCTTTATGGCATTCTTAATGTTATTTAGTGGAGTTGTGTGACTTCTATTTCCCCAGTTAAAAAAAAAAAAAAAAAAAAAAGAAACCAAGCCCTATCTTTATAACAACTTTAGTTGCCTGCATGATAAGGAGCTTAACCTAATCTTGAACTCCAAAAATATGCCTACATGCACCTTGTAAGCAAATGTTAGACTGAAGTTGTGCAGAAACTCTGGCTCTTCAGCTGTAGTGGGCCAATGGTCAAGACCAGATTCTGTCACTACACATAGGCCAGGTGAATGTGCAAAGGATGTTCGGCAAGTCGGAATAATTCCCAGTGATATTGCATCCATATGAAAGTAAGTCCTGGAATCCATTTTATAATAACTGTGTTTCACCAACTCCCTTGTCCAATCTGAAGAGAGGTCCACACTCCCGTCTTGTTTCCAGAAGAATTACAGACGGCTGACTTTTTTTGGTCTACCAATTTTTAACTTGATGTCTGCTGACAGACTTTTTTTGTGTTTTCTTTTCAGAGCGAAGTATAAAAAAAGCTGAATTATTTTTTTTTTAAACTGTGTGAAGTGGACAAGGTTTCTGATAATGAATGGTAGCTTTTTCTCAGTCACTGTGGAGGAAATTGGTTGAGGGTGGCCAAGAAAATTGGGAGATGGTTACCCTCAAGATTTCTGGCATGTTTATTGGAGGCAAGACACATTTCAGGTGTCTGTAGTTTGCTGTTCATTTCCCAAGGTGCTGTGTGAGAAATTGTTTAATATAACAAAGAATAGGGAAACATGCGTTTTGCAAAAATTTAGTCCAGAAGTTCTCAAAACTAATTGCATAAAGTGTTTAGAATTGCTGACAGGGTGTAATAACTCTCCCTAACTGATCAAAGAGTCAGTTAACCAAGCTTAGTGTAATATTAAGCATGTGTACCAGACAGGATTGCCTGTAGTATGGTTATTTTTTAACACAGAATAAGCTGTGAAGTGGACACAGAAGCTGAAAAATAGTGCGACCTGTTGATGTAAAAGTAGTCATTACCTTCCAATTCAGCAATTAAATGAAACATTAATGTCAGCAAACAAAAACAAATCTGGCCTTACAGTACAGATTTACATATCAAAACATTTATCCATATAGTTTTCTTTGAAAATTTTGTTTTTGAGAAAATATAAATAAAAACAAAAGCTTGAATAGGTAGAGTAACCCAGAATATATCAAGATGTGACACTTCTAGCTTTTTTTTCTGACTGATGAATAAAGTATTTGTAGCTGTTTATTTGTGTAGAATCTGACATTCTACAATCATGAATTCAGAACGTTCACTGAATATTTGCTTTTGTTTTGAATGTATTTCAAGGTTTAGAGATTGAAACAAGAATGAATGAATCAGAAGAGGAAGAAATCTTTTGGCATATAAAGATTCTACCAATTCTGCATGAACTGGAAAAAGGTGGGTAACACTGTTCTTGAAAGGGTGTATTTTCTGTACTATTTCCTGCAGAAAACATGGGACTCATTTGTGTTTACTACAAAAGAATAACAGTAGTTGGACTATGTCGCCTTTTATGCTTTCATATGTTCAGTGACTTTGCAGTGTAGAACTGGCCTGGGCAACCGGTTCTAGGTGTCCCTGCTTGATCAGGGGGGCTGGACTGGATGACCTCCGGAGGTCCCTTCCAACCTTAACTGTTCTGTGATTCTGAAAAAAAAAAAAAAACCAAAACCAAAAAACCGGCTGGTTTAGAGAGGGTCTTGTCTGATTAAATTACCTTATTTTAGACAACATAGCTCTGCCAGCTTAGCAGTCAGTGATGAGGTAATAATTTTAAGAATAAAGTACTGCACAAATTCACTGTTTTAAGCAAGGACTGCATTAAAGGTCTCAATTAATTTTAGAAGACTAAAGAAATCTTAATGAAAATTTCCATTTGTGCTTAGTCTGTTAGATGTCTCAGAAAAGTATGTAATGACCCAGAACACTGAATCAAAATTGAGTAAATTAAATATGGCTTGAAAGATTGAACTCTGAAATCCATTTTAACATTTCATTCAAAAGGTTGTTTAGTTCCCTTCTATAGACATTATAGTTACTTGAATGGTGGGAATACAGAAAGTAGGTTTGTTTTTACAAGTGGTTAAAAATGAGTGTCAGATTAGGGGATTGATTCTGTTTTGCGGGGTCTTTGGCAGTGTTCATTACAGCATGGTACAGATTAGAATTTTATTTGCATAATTTTGCAGATGTTGAAGAGTATGAAACACCTTTAAAGTACTGAGTGATTCCCAAAATATATCATTATTTTAAGAAGACAGCATTCTCATTCCCACGTCTGTCACTGCTGTGTAGAAAAACAGTGATCAGGAAATTTGAAAACAGCTGAGATTGTAAAATATGAGCCACTGAGTTAAAGTTTTGCATAGTGAGATGTTCTTTATAGGTAAGCAAAATATTATTTAGAAGTAAAACCTAGTCATGCCTTTCCCTTGTCATAAATGTAACTGAGGGAAATCAATTTTCATGCCCCTTTTCCTTAGTCTTTACTTGATTTGGTTATTGTGTTGGGGCTTTTTTAGCTTTTTAAAAAAATTTGATTATACCTTAGTTTTTCTAATTATAGACAAAATTATCTAATGACACTTTCTTACCAGTTGAGTGAATGTAGTATTAAAAAAACCTTAAAGTTAAGAGTTTTGCTGCTTCTTACAGAAGTTACAGTTCTTCACATAGACTGTAACTGAATTGCATCATTGCCTCCTGCAGCTGCATGTTATATTGCTTTATTAAGGCTGTTTACTGCACAATTGCAGTTTTTCCTATCAAAAGGAATATTAGAATTCTGTAATTTTAATGTTTTGAGTGGCTCTGTTGGTAATTCAAGATTTTTTAATTTTGTGTGTGGTCACTTGCATCGTACTTTTCAGGTAATTCCCTGCACACGCATTTAGGTCACATTTAGTTTTTCATATGTTAAAAGAAAAGCCTTTTTCTTCCCCTTCCTCCCTCAAAAGTATTTGCAGAAAACTTTCCATTCAAAAACAAATCTGAGGTTCAACCTCGAACTTAGTTTTTTTCTAAAATCTTATGAATATCATGTACTTGGGATGCTTGTTATATGCCAAACCCAAAAAGAACCCCAAAGTCTCTTTTTCTAGAGGAGCAAATACTTCGTCACATTCCAGTACTCAAGGGAGGGTAAGCTTCAGAAGTGCCCCATGGAATGAATGATGAGTAATTTTTGGTTTTGTTGCTAATTTTGATGAAATGGAGTGGGGACCTTTCAATTTTCGTTCCTTGCCACTCCAGTTTCACTGCTTCCTGGTGCATAAGGTTTAGAGTCATGCTAAATTTTGTTAAATTTTCTGTCATGATGGGAGTAGAAATGAAACAGTCATTGTTGTTCCTTGAGTATGATGATTGCAAATTGAGAGCTTCTACGCACTGCTCAGCATGAGAGGTGGGTCCTTGAATCTGCCTACAGTTTTAGGGCCTGAGATATAATGGTTTTCGTCATAATTTCCTGTCAATATATATTTCATCACAAGTGCTTTGCCTCCTTGAACATGACTCTATTTCAGCTGTGAAGTACGTCCTGAGCAAATGCAAAGTTTATACAGGCAGTTTAAGTGGGTTTATATGGTGCTTTATTAGTGTCATCTTATAGACAGAAGAAAATGTAAGGAAAAAAAAATGCTCACTCTTAAATATTAAAAATAAGCAGGACTTTCCCTCTAAAGTAAACATGTACATGATTCCATTGTGTTGAGATGCAGATTTTGTAATAATTTACTGCAAGTTTTATTTTTGTACTTTTTAAATAGTGTCTGAGGGACTTGGGTTAGGAGGTAGATGGCTTTTTTATCAGTAGGCCAACAGTCCACTCAACTATAAATTGCACCTCTACAATGCATTGGAGAGTTCTAATGAGTTTTTACATTCACTTGTTCTTAATCCCAGCAAGGTTTGATATATTAGGTTATGTTTATGGGCAGAAAAACATTCCTTAACTCTATCTTTTTCGCATCTTATGTTTGGTGGAGCTCTTTAAAAAATGTATTCAGATTCACAGTTTCCTGGTAGACATTTGGTCAGATTATTAAGCATTAAAGGTGAGTTTCATTTTAGCTTTAGGTATTAATTTGGCTCTGAGGTTTCTTGGCTTGAGTTTCTTCTTTTTGAAAGAGCAGAATAAAACTGTTTCTGAGGATCACGTTATCATTATAAGAGATTTATTGGGTGCCTTATTCTTGTTGTGCAGCCCATTCTTTGTTTTATTCTTCTGTGTCTTTGTCTATTGAGATGCTCTGGAAAAGGTCGCACTGATAATTGTTTTTTATGTTTCTCTCCCTTCCCACCCCCTTCAAGCAGGAGACAATATAGAAAATCTTTGTCTGGCTTGCACCAAGCTCTATCAAGCCTTAAATGAAGGAAACATGCTTGGAAAAAGATTTAAAAGAAGAAGAGTGCTTCTCAAGACATTATATAAACTTGTAGACATTGATTCAGATCCACTTTGCCTGAAGCTGGCAAAGATTATTCTGGCTGTAAGTGTTTTAAAATGCTGTTTGGTAGAATGTGAAGCTCAAAATTGTGAATTACAACTTGCATTCAATTTTTCATTTCATACTTTTAAGCTGTGTCTAAACTAACCCTTTACTAAGCACAGTTTCTTGCCATATGGATACTAGTCTCGGTTCATTCAGATCGGCACTTGTTAGAACCTATTTTTTGAAGAGGAATTATATCTGGGGGAGGAAGGAGGGACACAAAATAGGGTAGCTGGTGTATGGTGGCAGGAATATTGCTTAGGCATGGAAAACAGGCAGTGTCCTAAGATGGGATAGACGTAAAGGGATTTACACAAAACAATAATTTTAAAAATTACACATGGAAATGAAGCTTCATTTTTTAAATAATATCTTGACCTTATTAAACAACTCTATCTGAAAATACTAGAACAGTTTTGGGTTTGGTTTTTGGTTTTTTTAAAGTGAGTAAGTATAATTACCTCTTTCTCTAGTACTTCCAGTTAAAACTCTCAATTAATTTGGTGCTTTTGAACCTATTGGTTCAGCTTCTACTAAGTATGTATGGACAGTCACTGGTGAAAGGATACCAGCTAGCATTGTGTTGTAGGCATTTTAGTAATGTGTGTGTGTGTCTGTTGTGGGGGTGGTTCTCCTTTAAGGTAGCATGTGTTACTTTAATCAGAAGATACAATTATATATTCATATACTATACAGATCTTAAGTGGTGCTTATTAAAAAAAAAAAGAGTTCTGTTACAGACATTTTTCTGTGGAATCTTAAAAATCATGAACAAGAGAAGAAATTGCCCTTGAAATGGAGAGGAAAGGAAGAGTTTTGTCATTGTATCTTTAATACTTTTACTTCCCTTTCATGATCTCTCAATGACCATTAGTACATCATAAGATCTTCTTTTCTGATATTTGAGATTAACTTTCATTATGACATGTACTGTTGTACTGAAATATTTTGTGGTATGGCCACAGATGCCAAACCAGTGAATCCTGTGCAGAACTTCTTTGTAAGAGTGAATTAGAGAAAAAATGTGCAAGTTACTGATATGCTACCTGCAGAAGATACATAAAAAGTTTATGTATCATCAGTTATTTTAAAGTAAGTCAGCACAGTTTGCTAAATAGAGCTTTAAACTAGCTAGGTTTGAGTCCTCTAATTCTGCAGACTTTTCATTTTGGCCCAGTGTACTGTCAGGGTTTCAGCTGGAATTTAATAGTTCTGTGAGAATACAAGTTAGCCGTGACGTCTGAACTTGTAAAATGTTACAGTGCATTTTTGTATGTAGATTTTATTTGTGATTTTCATGTCTTTTACTTCCTTTGCAGATGAAAGTGGATGGAAAAAATCTTCTCAGTGTTTGCAAGCTTGCATATAAAATTTGCAGGAATGAAAAAAATGATTACATCATTCAAAACGATAGATTATTGGGTATGTATTCTGTTCTTGTATGTAAGTTAGATGTTGAAATTCAGTACTTAGATTGATCATCTTTCAAAAAACATTCTCAGTTAACTTAGTCACACACTAAAAATTGCCTACTAGGTCAAACGAACGGTCCATCTAGTCCAGTGTTCTGTGTCTAATGATGGTGATAGGGGATGCTGTTCAGGGAGAACATTGGAAGCCTACATGTTCTCTATGATCCGTTTCCCCTGTGCTACCCCAGCATCCAGAACTGTTGCATTCTATCAGGGACATTAGATGGTGCATCCCTGCCTAATCCTTTTTAGTCTCTGTTCATTAATTTGCCTAATTACTTTTTGAACTTTCTGATTCTGTCTGCCTCTACAATCTCATAGAGCAACAGGTTCCAGAAGTTCTCTGTCTGCTGTTTTAAACCTATGTACTTTTCATTACACCCCTGCTTGTAGTTTTGCAGGATTTGTAAGTTTCTACAGTCAGCTTACCCTTTACCTTCATGCTTTTTTAAACTGCAGTCATATCTTATCTCTCTGCCTTCTCCTCTTCAGACTGAGGCATCTCAGCCTTTTAACTCTCATTTTGAAAGGATATTGTATCATTCTTTCAGTTGTTTTAGTAACCCTTCTCTGTACCTTCTCCAACTCCAATAGATCCTTCTTGGGGTGTACCAAACAAAACTGTCTGTAGAAGTCAAGATGTGTTTGCACCAAATTTTATAGAAGCAAAATAATGCTGTCTGTGTTTGTCGGTCAACATCAGGAAGGATATTGAGAACAATCGTTGGCTTTTTAGCTGCTGCTGCACATTGAGCCAACGGTTTTGGAAAATTGTCAGCAATGTCTTGAAGACCTCTTTTGTCTTTGTAACTCTATTTGAGTCATCCACCGACACCTTGCAAATATGAGAGATATGAAGAAAATGACAGTGTTTGAATGATACTTGGTATCGATTGGTCATTCCTCGCATTAAAACTTCATTGTGTTTTATTAGCATAGGCCTTGACCTTGCAAGCTTTTATTGCATGTGCATAAATTAAAGCATATATACATATCTGCTTAAGTAGATGAGAGTATTCATTGTCTTAAAGTTCAATATGAGTGTTGTCAGAAACAAAGGCCAGATACGCCTTCCAGTAGTAAGATCAACAGGAAAGGACTCAGAGAAAAGAGAACAGCTCAGATTGCTCAACTGACTTTGGATACTGAAGGCTACATTTTTGCAGAGATCAGCATCGTACAAAGACCTAGACAAGTTGAGCGGATACGTCTGCATAAGCGTGGTTTGGGGTTTTTTTTTCTCTCTTTTTTTTTTTTTCTCTCATTTCCATCTTCACTCACTTTTCTTTCACTTGCTCTTCTTTCTCCTATATTTTAAAAACAAGTGAAGGAAAGAACATCTTTGGTAGGGTTTTGTTTGTTTGTTTGTTTATTCACTCTTTATTTGGGACCTGCCTTATCCAGGCTGGAGACATGAACCTGGGTTATCATTGTAATTACCCAGATTCCTGTTGCAGTCACTGGGTTACAGATTCAATTTCTTTTTCTTACTCTGGTCCTGTGAACTATTTATGTGCAGTGGAGCACCTCCAGTAGAAGAAATAAATTAACTGTTCATCCCAGAATAGAAAACTACTGTTCAAGACACTGATACTGAGCAGAGCAGGGACCTGAAACCGATTTCTCACGTTACCACAACCCAAGTGATATAGCTGACTGCAAGGTGAGGGTGAGAGTTTGGGCAAGAGCCTGGAGTGTGTGTACTTCATCCATATGCACCCATATACTTGGAGAAAGTTTCAGTTTGAGCTGAGTCAGAAGACACTTTAGAAATCTCTTAAATTTAATGAAATGGGAAAATATTTTTCTTCACCTGGATTGAATGCAGGAAGCAGAAGTAAATATCAGTTTCCGTCAGTTACTGGAAATTCGAAAGTATAAAATTGGTTAGGATTACTTATTTGTTGAAGATATGCCCACCAAATTCAAAATGTCTCAATTTGGCTGTGACAGATACATTGGGCTTGTGCTAACAACTGCTAATTTTAACATTTCAGATACCTGACAGTGGTAGCATAAAGCAAAACTTTTACAGTAACTTCACTTACGTAAAAAGTAAATCTAAAAAGGCTACAAACAGACTTCAAATATGAAATTTGCATTAGGCACCTGTGCTCTTTAGTGCTCCATTTGAGATCCTTTAGACATTTGAGTGCTAAGGAAGTAGTGGGAATAGACCTCTTTAAAATGTCTCAAGTTTAGTACACAAAATTCCATGCATACACGATCACTTCTGCAAACCTTGACCAAGGATTTCAATGGTTACTGCAATGTGTTTAGAACTGGTACTGATTCTCGAAGCCTGGGAGAACAAAAGTCAGGCCCATCCTCTTGTTCATCATTAATTGTTTTATTTATGGTTTCGATCCAGATACCAAATTTTTCTAGCCCACTTATTAGAAATATAAGAGTTCAATCTGAGGAGTTTTTGCCAATTGTTAATCTCTTCAGTGACTGGACTGTATCAAATCTAAATCTTAATATTAGGCTTTCTGAATAATTATTTTCCTTTTAGATTGTTTGTTGGAGGTTCTGAGAACTGAAGATCTACAAAAAACCAATGAAGCACTCCTGTATTGCATGGGAGCTATAAAATTCATGTCTGGAAACGCAGTACTCCTTAATGAAATGGTCAACAAAGGAGCTGTTGAAATGTTTCTGCAATTAATGAAGCAGATTAATAATATAAAAGAAAATGACACACATTTCTCCAACTTGGGCCACCTATTAGTCCAGGTTTGCATTTACTTTTATTTCAAAAGTACACACTTCAAGGGCAAATTAAAAGTTTAGTTAGAGGAGATAAGCTAACCCTGTGTTGCCACTGGCAGAGTTGGACCTATATTTGAATAGACTTCTTTTTAAGAAGTTTACATGAACTTCTTCAGGACCTAAATTTAATTATAATAGATATTTTTGTCTAGTCATTTTTAAAGGCTTTAGAAACTCTGAAGTTAATAGAAATATTTTTAGGTACCTAACAAAACCAGTTTCTTATTATTGCTTTATGGTGCTGACGGTGTTCTGGATATTATAGTAAACAGATAAAAATGTCTAAGTTCTTTAGGCTGAAATAATAAATACAAACTGGTTCTGCAATACTCTAGGAGATTACAAAAAGCTTTTTATTACAAGAATAATGCATTTTTAAAATGTGTAGGAAAATAAACTACATTTCATTGACAAAGTGGTTTTGAAGAAATGTAATTTAAGGAAAAGGTAGTTGTAAATGCCAACACTTCTTGAATCTTCTTGAAGGCAGCAGGCTCAAAACTATCTTTTCACATATGAGGTACCTTGATGAGTGGTGGCTATGAAAACTAATCCTGTGCCCTAAAACTGTTTAAACTTAGTGTTTTAGGAAAAAAACCCAAAGTTTATGTTGCTAAATCTTAAATTATGCATAAGTTGTGGGGTTTTTTGTATTTATCAAGGATTTGCCAGGTTAAGTTCCTGGTATTTGTCTTGGAAATTATTGATGTAAAGATTAGGGAATGGTGTAATTGTAAGCTTTTGTGGACTTCATAGGAAAATATATTGGACAATTTTCTGAGGTAGCGTTTACACTAAATTTCTCTACTAATGATGCCAGATTTCTTTAATTCTCTACTAACTTACAAACAAAGGGTTTTATACTACTTGAAATTATATGAGAAAATAGATAGCTTACATCATCATGTTACTATTACTGATTTTTGTCTGTTTATTTTAGTGGAGCTATGAGGTATGTCACTCCAGAATAGTGTGTATAATCTTAATACAAACATAGACATATTGGGAGGTGCTACGAACCACTGAACAAAATGATGTGGCTTAACACTTAGGTTTGGCTAAAGAACTCGCAAAGTGGCGAATTGCTAAAGACTGGGAGAACATATGAAATTGGAAATTTTGTGCTTGTGTTCCTGTTTTGTTTCCTATCTGGTCCCGTCATCGTTAAGTTCCTATATGAATCACAAAATTCTCTTTTATGCGTTTTGTCTTTAGAATTGGGAATGTTAACTTTCTTGTGGCACTATAAATTCTCCAAAGAATTCTGAAATCATCTGTGCCTTTTTGTTGATATCATACCTTATCTTTTATAGAAAAATTGTATATGGGATTTCCAAGCCTTCTTTTTCAAGAGAAGTTATACAAACTTCAGGTCTGCATGTAATCAAGATTTTAATGACCATATTTTTCTTGAATGCTGCTAGTTAGACTTTTTAACTCCCAGTACTACTGCAGGGCTGCTTTAGGCCATCGGTTTAGTTAGAAACCCCCTTTTGAAGAGTATTGAGGAGGGATTGAGGGTCCAGAATAGATTCTGTTCTCAGTGTAATTGGCAAGGTGATAGACAGTGACTTAAAACACCTAAACTATAAGAAAAGTAAGCTAAGGTGAAGAAGTAGAGTATGATGCCTCATATGTGGAAGCTGTGAAGTAATTTCAGTGTTTGGAAATTTAGGTTATAGTTTGGGTAGGCGTTTTAAAACCTGAATTAGATATATGTATCCTGTATCTCTTTTCATGCCTATATAGTTTAAAAATATTTATCCTTCTGAGAGCAGGAAGGGAATGGTTAAAATCAAAGCATATTACTGATGTTAGCTGGCTGCTCTTGGCATCAATCGTATAATACATATAACGGGAATCCTGTTGAGTAGGAAGAGATGGAAATCTATGTTAAATGGATATAAAAAGAAGTTTTTGCCAGTTGGGGCATTTAAAAATAACAAATAATGTCCAAGTAATTAAACTAATAAATCAGGTTATTCAGCTGTTTGACTATCTGTCTGAACTTCCCCACAACTTTGCAGAAATGTTTCTTCTTCCATTATTTGTGTGTGGATAAATTTAGTTTTTTAAATCAAGAGTTTAATTTGCAAATGGGTGACAGGAGAATGTTACATTTGACTTTTTTTTTTTTTGTCATTACTATTTTTGCTGGTTTTAGAAGTGTAGCAAAACTATTTTGTACAGTTTGAATAGACTGGCTGTTTCTAAGAAGGCCTCAAGGATTTTGTGGAAAAGTCAGTACTGACAACTGTCTCTTACTGAGGTTGTTGTTTCACTTGTTTGTATTCTTTCCTATAGTAGTACAGATACTACATTTTTCCTCCTCTTGTAAGAAAAGTAGTGATTCCTGCTGCTATGGAATTCCTGTGCAACTTTCTCATATCAGTTTCTTCAACAAATCTACATTAATGTGCACCATTTCTTCCATGTGAGTTAATTGTTCAGTCATCATAAACAGATATGGGAACAGTTCTATTTTCAGAGATATATTATCAAAGAAAGTTTTTTTGGTGATTCGTGTCTTTAGAATAAAGGAAGTTTTTGTGGCATACTTAAACTTGTAGCAAAAGAACAAATATCCAGTGACATACAGAAATAACGAATAAATACAAATCTTCAGGAAAAGAGAGCAAATTATATTGGAGGAGAAAAGCACCTTAAATAGTCACAGTGGTCTCTGAGGGAGACTCTGCCATCTCTTAATCCCAATAACGGAAGTATCTCAGTTAACTGGGACCAACTCTTCATTTTTTAACAGTATAATTGCACAATCACCAGATGGCAGTGTTATACATAATCTTTCCAGGTCCTTGTTGTGGGAATAAAGACCCTCTTTGATTTCTTCCTTGTTACGCAATGGATTTTATGCAGAAGTTCCACAATACAAGAATAAAAATGTTTACAATAATAATTATTTTTCCTTAATAGAAGACATGAAACCAAGATCATCTTTGACTCATTTTATGTTGCTTCACCTAATAGTCTGATCATCTTTATGTGAAATATGGTAATGCTTATTCAAAAGCCAAGGCTTTTGAAGTGTCACTGACAAGACTTAACAAGTACTCCATGTTCCTTAATTGAAAAGCACTTAAATGTCTTCTCCTTTAAAAATAGCATTTGTGTGCTGTTAAATTTTCTGTTTGGGTGAGTTTGATCTTTAATGTGGCAACATAAGGATTAGGGCTGGTGGGGATTGCTAGGGCCGATTATTAGGCATTTCTCCCGGAATCATGGTGTCTGCTTGAAGCAATCAGAGTGTCTCTTGAATTCATCTGCTGTCTGGCTAGTTTCTATTACTTCTTAATTAGTACTCTTCAAATTTCACTTGCATACTAACTGTTCTTTTGTGGATATATACTTGTACAAACTTCTGAATTTCACTGTCTCGCACATTTAAGTGTATACGTTTTTTTGCATCACTTTACCTTTCCAACCTGTTCTTGTGTGAGGATAGAATTTACTGCTGGACGTTTTTGAACCGTCTCAGGCAGTGAAAATTTTACCCTCATTTTGGAAACCTCTGCACCATTATCTATTGATAAAGATTACACACACACACACACACGCACACACACACACACCCCATCCCCCCCCCATCAGCTAATATGTAAGGCTCTTTGCTGCAGTGAAGGCCCCAGTCTGGGTTTGAACAACAATTTTTAAATATGTGGTCTATCCTACATTTTCTTCATTGTGAATTTTAGCTAAAGCTCAACAAATGTCATCCTAGGCTGACTCTGAATGTCTTGGATGTGAGCATTGAATGAAGTCTTCTGTGTCTATTCCATTTGGCAGGACTTTTTCCACCAAAACTCTTGAATAGCAAAGTATTTTATCAGAATTTTTTTTTTTTTAAATATTTCTCCAGTATTGTGTTGATTTTTAAAGCATCATGACTTCTGAAAGAATGCGTATCTGGAAGTGTATTTTTTGCAGTTCTTTAGTTAAAATAACAAAAAACAGGTAAAAGCAAATGGCTTCCATAGGTTCAGTTTCTGTTTATTCTGAATGAAGTATGCATTTCATATTTACTGCTGAAGTTAAATCCATTCACATACCAAATTCACATTATCACATAATTTTTTCTGTCTGTACCTTGCTTATCCATTTTGACACATTGTTCCTTCTCCTATTGTTCCATTACAGAACATCTTGAATTGCATTTTCATTCTTCATTCATGTGGTAACTGAAGACATGTAGCCTTTTGTCAAATTTCTTGAAGTAGGACAGCAAATTTGAAAGCTGCTGGAGAATGGACAGAGAAGTGCATAGAATCCTATGAGCAAAAGTTCCTCAAACAGAACAACTTAACTTGCTCTTTGTCAGATTTTCCTTTAAAATTAGCAGCTACATATCACTGGTCAAGCATCCAATTCAGTGATAAAATACTTAATTTCCGGAGTTTCTTGTGATTACAAGCAATTTGAACAGATAGTCTTTGTGCCTTCTCAAACTACATTTAAAACCAAATTGAAGTTAAATACCTTACACTTAGAATAAGGAAAATTTTAAGAACTCCCATGTTCACATTAGATTAAATGACTTCACATTTATTTTATAGTAAGCTCTGGTTTAGATCAACAGTTAACTTACATGTCATTGCCTGTCTGACCTTGGCATTTGAATACCCTTATCTTGGAAGAGTACCAAAGCATTTCAAAATATGTGGTAGCTGATTCATTTTGCACATCTACAAGTGGTAGATATTTTATGCTTAAAACTCCTTGAAATAGAACAGTATCTTCTGAAAATATTTTGGTTTCTCCAAAATAAACTTGAGCACTTAAGCTTTTCATTTTAATACTGTTCGAATAGTGGATTTCTCTTGATCTTTTTAACTTTCAAATTTTTAATCAAAATAAATTTTATTGTCTTTTTTAACAAATTCATCTTAGTTTGCAATTTACAGTTATTATCAAAAAATATATATCAGTATTAATTTGCAAGACTTAAATGTAAATTTGCAAAATCTGAGATGATGCAAAAAATCACTGTAACTCTCCACAGCATTTTACCTGACTTCCAATTCGTATATGGACGTATACATGCATACAGGATTTTAAAACGTATGAAAGATCATGTTTCCCTCAAAGGAGGAGGTTACATGCAGGCAAAGACCAGTATCAGTCTTCCATTTTCTAACAATTATTTCAATATATACAGTTTTATTACTTACACATCTCCTGTTGTAATGTATTGGTAGTTGCATACCTGCAGAATGTTGACAGGGCATTCAGACTGCCTTAGATGTTATAAATGAGATCTGAGCTTTATTAAATTTTCAAAACAGCGTGGATTGTGTTGTAAATGGCTGAAATTAATAAATCTTTAAATATCCCATATGCAGCTGACAGCTACTTTGCGAAACTTGGCTGACTTACCTCCGGCAAGATGCCAACTCGTTTGCAGTGGTGCAGTCTCTGAGCTCTTTGTGGCGCTAGAGCAGCGTATGAATGATAGGGATGTTTGCACCTATATTGTCAGGATACTCAGGTACGTTTAGAACACAATGCTATTTCTGCATGCAGCCAAGTCAGTGTTACTGCTTCAAGTGACCTCAGAGAGGGCAGGATCAAGCACTAAAATTGGAAGGTTTATATAAAATTGTTTTTTTTATAAAGCTCTGTGTAGTTTTTGATGATTTTGTATGATAGTTGTGTCTTTATTAAAACTGATAGGATTGTTTAACTGTAGCCATACAAACTTGGATTCATTTTCCCTGTGAAAAATGTTTTGTCGTACTGTGTTGTTCTTTGATCCCACAGATTCTGATTGAGATTTTTAAAGTATCATTTAATATTTTATAAAGCTACATAAGTTGTTAAGTATTTAATAATCCTATTTTAGGCCATGTTTTAAAAAAACGAATGAGAGAAATTTACACACATTTAATTTATATCGGGGACTGTGTATTGTGAAATAAAATACAAAAGAGAGAAAATGTGATCAATGTTCATTGTTTTGAGCTGCCTCAGAGTGTTTAAGGAGATTAATCTGTGGGATCAGGGCTTGAGTGTGCAGATGGAAGCGCTGAAAGAATCCCAGTTTTATGAGCAGCTCAGAGGCTGCTTCCCAATATGTGCTTTTCAGAGGGAGATCAGTATGAGTGAATCACCCAAAAAGATCCTTTTGTAGTCTGAATAGTTTCTCAGTCAAAAAACCTTCCAATTGCCAGGCACCAGCTTGCAATTACCAATGCAATGGACTTGCAAACAATTTAAGGATTTTGAAGGAGTTGTGAAATTAACTGTTGGTAATTTCAGGAGGAGTTGGGTTATAAGCACAGTTTATGAACATTGTTCTGGATGCAGTATTTGCCATTGCTGCTTTGTTATTGTATTGAGTCATGTTGCCTGTGGCTCCATGTTCAGTGAGAAGTCATTCTGCTATGGACTTCTCTTCCTGTTCAGCCCTTCCAAATTATCCATCACATTCTGGCTAGATGAGATTGGGTTGTGCTTTGAGGAGCAGCTACATGAGGGACTGTCATTCCTTCCTCTCCACAGCTGAAAACAGGCAAATCTGGTCCTTGGCTGTTTGTGCTACCTGCAAAGCATGTGAACTGCTTCCCCAATCCCATGCCACCGTGTCCACATCTGTCTCTCATTTTGTTCCTAAAATGAGTTGAGTTCTAGCAACGATTACAGCACTTTATTTACTTCTTTGAAGGAGAGAGCATTTCTTTTACTTGGAAAATGCCATGAAATGTGGGATAATGGGTTTGTAATTAAATGTAATTGATATGTCCACTGTAATTCTGACAAGGACATTTACTTGATCTAGAATTCAGTATGGACCAGAAGTAATTTGTCTTATTTAAAGTTTCCTACTCCTTCAACTTTTTTTTAAAGTTTAGTGAACTGCATGCTCCGAGGATACAAATTAGCCATAAAATCAATTTAATTAGCTTCCTGGAAATTGCAGTCACACACACAAAAAATTATACTATGCAGTACAGAGCAGATTTGAATTTTTTTTTGTCCTCTAGTGATACAGAATGATTATTCTTTTCTCTCACTCAGTAACTTTAGACAGCTTCTTTTTAGTGAATATGTTCAATCTGTTCAGATTATTCATTTCTCCAAGTCTGTTAAGTCTTGCTGTAATTGGTTGTAACTGAACATCAACATGGATAGTTGCTGACTTTGACTACGTGGGAAGTAAGAGGTTATCCTAGTTTGTTCTGTTATTGCAGTATTTCTGGTATCACCAAAACGTGCCCAGTTCTCTATTTTTGTAATGGTCAAGGTGAGCAGTGTAGGGCCGGAGCAGCTGTTAGGGAATACGCAGAGATAAAATCATGACTGCAAGACGGCGCATTCTCCATATTTGCTGGTGAGAGTTGTGTTCCGTGAGTGCTGTTGCTGGGCTCTACTAGATGTGCATTGGAAGGGACCCTTCATTTCCTTTTCTTTCTGACTTCCCATGTCTTCTTGACGTTACAGTTCTCCCACTTAACGCTAAGAAGTGCTAGTGTTAGCACACTGTGCCCATACGGCAAGCAGGTTGGGAAGCTCCTTATGTTCGCTTCTTCCTGTAATTCACTGTGGCAAGGATAGCTGGACTTCTGTTGTGCTTTTATTTAACTGTGTATGCCTCTACTAGAAGTCAGAGTATTGGCATTCTTTTCATTTGTTGAAATATATGGCTCTGAGAGTCAAAAGCAGAGTGATTACTAAAAAAATCCTTCGTGAAAAAAAGTGCTTTCATTAATTTATATTTTATTTTTGTACCTCTGTAGCAAACTTTCTTCCTACAGTGACTTCTGCGCAGCTTTAGCGGACCGCTCCAGATGTTACGTCTTATTTTTATCCCTACTAAACAAACACCAGAAGCAGCAGGTCAGTTTTTTCATCTCTTGATTTTTATATATTAATCCTCTGATGTGTCTGTGTATTATTGTGTATAAGCTTGTTTTCAGTGACCTACTTTTATGCATTTGCCAAATAAAATTTTATAATAGTTGACAGCATTTCTAAGTAGTAAATAATTGACATGAAATCATTTAGATTAAAAATTCAAAGCAACGCAGAGGACAGATAGTTGATTAACTTGTGTATCATTTGCATGTGTAGAAAAGAGTCCTTTGAGTACTTAATAGTTTTTCTTAGTTTTAAAAAATGCTTTTTAAAGCAAATCGTTTATTTGAATATTTAATAGTAGGAAATTGTTGGGATTTCTCCTGCCCTCCTCACCTGAAAAAGAAGTGTGATTTTTTCCAGAGTTAAGCAATTTGAAAGCAGAGGAAAATTTGCTTCTTGATAGCTGCATAAGGTGTCAGAATGTATCTCTGCTCTATCGGAAAAAACCATGTGCCTAGAATACCGCATTTGGAACGTCCACCTAGAAACAAGTTTTAGTTTGTCAAAATGCCTCGCATTATGAAGTAAAATTATAAGAGTATGCTTGCTGCCAACTTTATTAGAACTTCAAGGGTCAGGCCTTGCTGTATTGTCCTGCTCTATCACAGTGATCTTTCCTAAGTTTACTGGAGCACCAGGCTCTGGGAGTTTGGTGCAAGATCGCAGGTTTAAAGATTGCCACGTTGGTGAGAGTGGAGCGAGTATGGCAAATTACTCAGCTTCTATTGCCAGGTAATATTTAAGAATAAAATAATTTTTATGTAAAGCATAGATGTTGAAAGATGTAACAAGGTTTCAAAACATAGAACGTTAAATCACATTACAATTATTCTTAAAAGTAAGGAACTTTCTTGGCTGCTCCAGTATCTAAACTATTTTGAGGACATTTAGTTATCCTATACAATTTATCCCAGGGTTAGTAATTCCTGGAGAATTGTTGGAAGGAGGTCTTTTGTGCTGCTATTGTTAAAGGCAGTTAATGAAGGTAACCAGATCGGCTACACTGAACAATCTATTCTTTCTCTTGCCAAACACAAAAATAATTTCCCCCTTTCCTGTTTACCTGCCTCCCTGTTTAGCGTGATAATACAGGGGAACAAAGATTAAATTGTTTCTATTCTTCTAAATGTCTGTTGATTAACATTTCTGCAGCATATCTGAGTATTTCTAGGCTCAGGCTGCTGTTGGATTGTATAGTCTTCAAAGACACTTTAGTAAAAAGCTATGTAAACGCTATGCAAATAGTATAAGAAATATCAAAGGCATGATGTTTTACTAGTTTTGTAGTTATTTTTCATTGTGAGCACTGTATTAAAAACGCAACAAATGATGGGACTGGGAATAAGCATCTTGAATTGATTAACATTTTCCCCTCAATCTCATCTGTAATTTTAAGGGGAAATTTTCTAGGCTCCTGAATAACAGCTTTGTGTCATAATGAATTGCAGGCTCATATATAAATTCAAACTGTTTGTTGTCAGGTAATGTTCAGAATTTAGCCCCTCATTTGCCTACTTTAGTAAGTAGTCCTAAAATACATCTTTCTTCACTAGGTTAGCATTGCTTTTTGTGTTAAACTGTCAGTTGTTTTATCAAAATACAAATTAGTAAACAAATAGCTTGTGTATTAAAAAAAAGTTATTATGTTGTGATGATTATATATGCAGTGTCTTCAGAATCACTCTTTCTTACTGCAGTTTTTAAACAAGCAAGCTTAGTGAAGCCTTGCTGAAACAAGAAGAGGCACATAGATGACATAATGCACCAATTTTTCTGTAGTATATAATAAACACTTGAGCTGTGAGGAGTGCAAGTGTTTTTCCTGAGGTGTAGTTGGCACTGCTGATTTTTCTTTTAAAATGCTGACAGCAAGTGAGTTATAGCATGAGTTGGTACGTGTTGAAAAGAAAACAAGTAACAGCAGTGTGAGTAAAATTGTCTGCTGTGGGAAGAAGCAAAGAGGAGGATAGATCAGTATTATTAACTTAAACCGTTAAAAATCCTCAGAACTAAGAACTGATAAGAACGGAAGTGTGTGTTTTTTCTGAATTTTCAGGTTGCAAAATTTGTGGGGTCAGGTGTTTTTTTTTTTCCTGGCAATCATGGAAGCTAGAAACATACAGGGGAAAAAAATAAAAGAAAACTAGCATTCAGACTTTCTCAAGTGCTTTCATAACTGTGACTTTAAAAATAAGCATTAAATATTGTGAAAATAAAAATGTGAGCACTGGAAATAGGATTAATGACTTGCTCCTAAACCACACACTGAATTCCATAACCGCCACGCAAATAGTCTCTGTTCTTCTCACTACACTGCAGTTTCAGCTCATTTTCTCTCTTGGGTGAAAGAGTCAAAAGGAATGGGAGAGTAGTAATTTAACTCTGAGAAAGTCTTTGGGGGAAATTGAGTTTGCAAACCTTGCTGAATTCATAGTCTTACGTAAGGAGAGGAGTACAGAAGATTGGAAAAGCTGGATCTGTAAGGTAGGACTGGGGAATTCAGCAGTGCTTTTTGACATACCTGAAGTACATGTTCTGTTGGACTTCACTCGTGGTTGGTTTTGGAGCTTACTTTAGTGGAGTAGCAAAAAAAGTGGCTGCCACACACCATGAAAGCTGTCAGAAGTGTTCTTGTAGAGCCTCTATCTTGTAGGATGAGCTTTGCATGCTTTTGTTTCTAGTCAGCATTGTAGACTTTTGCCCACCTCGGGAAACCTTTTAACAAGGTGCTGTTCCCCTTTCCCAGATCATTATCACCTCTAAGCTTTTCAGATAAGCTGTATAAAGGATAGCTTTCTCAGGCTGTGGTTCATGTCGTAAGTTACTAGGAGGCCATGCTTTTGAAACAGGGAGGTTGCCTAAATAGGGCTGTCACTTCTGTCAGTAAGTCAGGCACTACCTAACTTAGGTGGGCTTCTGGGGCCCTGTCAGCTTCTGTGTGATCTTTTATCAGTGTACAGGTAGGAGTCTATTTTAAATCCTAAGGGCACAAACACAGGGTGTGATACTAAAACTTACATAGAAGAAATCTGCTTGGTGTTTAGAAAAGTCCCTTTATACTTTAGTGTAGCCTACTTTTTTAATTAGGAAACATTTGTTAAGTATCTGACATCACTGGATGCAGCAATTGCCTGTTCAGCAAAAGGATAATCACATCGGGTCACATGAAGAGTTCATCCAGTCTACTATCCATGCTCGGCACTGGTGAAAATCAGGTGCCTGGAGAATAGTAAAAACAAAGCAAGCATATACAATACTTCCCACGTATACTTACCAAACCTCCAGCTCTTTCCAGTCTGGAAACTTCCTCAGCCAGCTGTGGTTCTCTGTGTATGAAATAAACCTTGGTTGCCTTCTTTTCCATCAAATTCTACAGTCCCCCCTGTACCCCATATGAACTTCTAACATGTTAAACATCCATTGGCAAGGAATTGCCATAGCAACTACCCATTGCATAGATAATTCTTCTAAAAAAAAAATTTTGCTTGTTTTGAATTTGGCCTTTATTATCTTTATGTGATACCTTCTGGTTCTTGTATTGAAACGTCGGTGAATATTTAATCCTGTCATTCATTTCACACCACCCCTTTCTAGGGCACTTTCTAGTCCTTTATTGTATCCTCTTTGAGTTATGAGACAAGTTGAACACAACAGGTCCTAGCACATAACCCTGTGGAGTTCCACTGGTCATCTTCCACCATTGCAGGAACTCTGTTTTCCATCCTCTAATCATTTCTCTATACCAAGACACTCTCCCTTACAGCATGACTGCTTAGTGTCACTGGGATATTGGTGAGTGACTTTGTCAAAAGACTCCTGGAAAACCACAATTATAATTTGCATGCTGCTTTACCTGTTTGATTTAACAGTCAGTTTGTTGGAAACAATCCATTAAATGAAGAACAGACTGATGTTGCCTTATCATCGTCTCTAAGGAGATGTCCGCATTTATTGGGTTCACTGTGCCTAGATCTGCCCAGCTTTCTTCCCAAATGAATATATCAGGTAGCAGGTCCCAAATCAGTTTATAGTCTTCTGCGAGCAAGTAGTCTTTTGCTTGTGAGACTTTTTCTTGTCTCCCTCTGAGAAAAAGACTCATTTTGGGGCTGTTGAATGTCCCTTTTCCTCTTAAGATTGCTGTAGTGGGGAACGGTGTCACAGATGGAGCTTTTAAATGCAGAGAATTTCTTCACGTTGTTTCTGGTTTTATTTATTAGTGAAGGCTTATCTGCATGCAGTGACTGGCCTTCCTGGCTGGTTTGCTGGCTGGCTTATGGAGAATTCTGTGATGAGCTCCCAAGAACCCACTATCTGTCCGTTTCAGTCAGTCATATAACATAGGTAGTATAATACCCCAAAGCAACCACAGTCTCTTAACAATAGTCTAATGCTGCAGCTACGTTTAGTTCAGATACACATGTTTGCCTCTTAAATGCTTTGAGAGTATTATTGGTACTCTCATCAGTGGCATCATAGTCTTATGAGATACCAAAGGTTGTTTTTATTATTATTTTTACTGGGGGTGGGGGGGGGTGGGGAGTGGGGTGTGTATCCGTAGCCTCTAAAGAAATGGTCGTCAGTGCTGACGTAAGTGTTCTTTGTGTTTCGGTTACTCACTTTTCCCTCTGTGCCATCCCTTGTTTGGGCTGAAGACAGCCGTTTGTGTGACAGCATGATACATCATGTCACAGAAGTGACCCGGCTTCCAATAACCTTAAAACTGAAAGAAAGAACCCCAGTCCTCTGCTGGGTTATCACTTGCTTTCCAGTCTAGTTTGTTGAGCAGCCACACAAATAATTCCTTGTTCATAAATACTGAGGAAGCAATATGGGAGAGGAACCAAACTATGAATGCGAAGGAGAATGGGTGCTGTTTATGCCACCACTTCTGCTGAAATGCTTGTCAAGGTAACCCTACGATGAGCTTACTGACAACGCTGAAGGAATTTCCCTGCTGATAAATCTGAATAACCACAGAAGGCTATCCTTTCCCTACAGTACGATTTCTGACAGTATACTGAGCTGATAGTATATTTGCATCTTCCTAATACTTTGGTTGTGATTTTTTTATTATTTCTTTCTTTTTTTTGTCTGAAAGAAAAGGCAAAAGTGGTAAGGAAAGTGCAGAATATGTGATATGTACTCTGAATATAAAATGATTAGTAATGTAGAGCTCAGTTTGTACTCAACCAGCCTTTATTGGCATATATCATCTAGAAACCTGCTCTGATGTATCAAAAGATACAAGAGGATGAATGTAATTGCTAGATAGGTAAACATTAGAATATCAACTAAGACGAAGATATTCCTGCTTGGTGTGACAGACACTGTCACTAAAATATTTTGCCTTAGTTTTTGGTATTAATTTCGACAAAAGATGCTGAAAGCTTGGGGGCAGCTCTGAAAAGAGATAAAAGAATGATTAGAGCTAAACACACACACACACACACACCCCCCACACCCCCCCCAAGATTAAGCAAATTAATTTATCAGTGGCACAGGTCAGACCATTAGAAAGTTGCCTATTAATAGGATCTGTGTGAGGAAGACATTTCTGTTAGTAGACCATCCTTTAATCCAGGAAAAAAGAGATAAGAAATAGTGCCTGAAGCTGTACAAATTTAAACTAATAATAAGAATAAAGATTTTAACCAGGTAGATCAGTAATCATTGGAGCAATACTGTGGGGGATATGGTCTTCAACTTTTTTTTTCCAATTCATGATTTCTGAAATGTTTTTTTTG
This sequence comes from Phalacrocorax carbo, assembly GCF_963921805.1. Taxonomy (NCBI): domain Eukaryota; kingdom Metazoa; phylum Chordata; class Aves; order Suliformes; family Phalacrocoracidae; genus Phalacrocorax; species Phalacrocorax carbo. The sequence goes on along the minus strand of NC_087515.1, from coordinate 78,722,881 downwards.
TTAGAGAGTGTATGCTGCTTTTCATCATATGTGGTTCGGGTGACAACATGCTTGCTTTTCTTCGTTACCTTTTCCAGGTCTCCAGATGTCCACAAAGAAAACGAAGGACATGAGTTCTTCATTGCTAAAAGTCACTAAGTGCAAATAAACCCTTCTATGAAAAGTTTACCTAGATAGATCAGGTTTTTGGATGTGGAAATTATTGAGTAGGGTCCTGTGGCATGATACACAGAAATAGAACTACATTCTTCTAATGGCTTCTCCTTCTCTTCAGATGCATTCATATTTGTGGGGGAAGGATGTTCCCTCTTTACTGATAAAGTGCTCCCTGCTATCACTGTGGCAAAGCCTCTCCTCTCTGCTCCTTATTTAGGCCCCTCAGTCAAGAACTTAATTTGCTTTTGATACTTCCAGGGTACTCTACCTGCCCCTCGTCCCCCTTTTTTCTTCTCTAAATTGAGTTTCATTTTGGGGGTCAGTTGTTATTTCTGGGTTTGACCAGGAATTTTCACAGCCAGAATGTCACTTCAAGATGAATCCTTACTGAGTCTGGAAGAGATTAGCTCCAGGATTGCATAACTACTGTTATTTTCTCTATAAGTAGACTATCAGACCTGCAAAGAAAACTCTCAAATTTTCTTTCTAAGGTACATAATAAAGCAGAAATACAAATTTGGAAATGAAGTGTAAATTAGATTTGAATGAGAAGCAGTTCATACTGCTGGACAGATGGTAGAATTTTGACTATCTTCCTTGAAGTTTCTGTAACATGGGAAGAACATTTAGTTTACTGCTGGAGATTCAATAGGAACTCAGCTGATGGCATCTGAATTTTTGTTTCCTACTACCCCTTCTGAGGGTCCAGACACCAAATAGACTAACAACAGGTTCTTGGCCAATGTGTACAAACTCTAGAATGGGCGCCCCTCCCTGATTTGTCTCAGTTAGAAATTACTGGCCTAATTAGCTCTCCTTTCCTACTGATAAGTAAACCTGTACTATTTTATCATGCTTTACACTGAAAGGCAGGTACACTTTAACGGCCAAGGTAAACTGCTGTCAAGTTCTGTGACTTAGCAAGTACATTGGGTACCTTTGCTACTAGGGCAGTGCAAGGAATAGATTTTTTGAAGTAGATAAGCAAAGAAATCTTCCATATCAGTGATCAAATATATATGAGTTGTCAGAAAAGTAAGAGTTAAATGCTGATGGAGTATGTGGTGCCATTACTGCTTTGAAAGCAAAAATATCACAGTTTCTTCACAGATTGGAAGCAAAGAAAAAAAATCGGTCCTCCTTCTCAAGCTTTTCTTGATATGCTTCTTCAAATTTGTTTGTGTAAGTGAAGCTGTATGGTCTCATATATAACCTTCCAATCAGGTTTGGGTATAATCTCTGGGCAGCATGTCTCACATGAATGCTTCGTTATAAAAAGATGAAATAACTGACTGTAATTCCTTTCCTAAATCTAATTTGTCTTTAGTGCCATACATGTTAAAACCTTCATATTATATAAATTAATCTGATAAATATGATTTTTGAAAAATATAAGTGTGCAGGAATGTCTGAAATTCCATATGCAGTTAATACACCGAACATTTGGAGGTGCGTAATCTAATTTATTATACAGATTCTTTTGTTATGTACAGAAAGGCCCATGGGCCTTGTACAGATTTACTCTTGCAAGCAGTTTCAAAATGCCATTCATCTTTACATGTATTTCTTTGCACAGCAGTTCTAAGCTGGTGTTTCTTACTCTTGCAGTGCTTACCCCATGAGCATTTAAAAAAAAAAAAAAGAGCCAAAAATAAACAAAACCCTTGAGTGTTATACTACTCGGGAGAAGTTGTACCAGCTTTTCTCTTTGACTCTGCTAGTTAAATTTTCACTGGAAGATAATGAAACTTCGGTAATATGCCATTAAAACCGGATGTGCTTAGCTAAAAAGGAGTATTTTATAAGTTTGTTTTGCTAGCCTGTAGGTGGAAAGCACGGTTGAGATCACACTTCTCAAAATATCAGTTGATTGCTGTACAGTACCTGTTTGTCTGTTTTCTGATTGGGTAGAGCTGTTGCTGGGCTGATACTGTTTTGACCAAAATTAGAAAGTCAATATAAACGAGTCAAACTAGACTGCCTGCTTTTTTCAGTTCTCTCTTCTGATTCATCAGTTGTTTGTTTCAAATTCTTACAGCCTTTCTGAATTGGGGGTTGTGCCAGCAAAGGTGAAAGCTTTTAGTGGTTAGTCACTATGAATGTTCATAAAAATTTGTCTTGATGACATTTAGATGCTAGCAAAAATATGATGCCTAGTTAAAAAAAAAAAAAGTGGAAGTGGGTCCTATGGAGTGATCGTATTAAATACATGGTTGGAAGAGCCTATTCCTCATTTAGGAGGCTGCGTGCTTCTCATAATGGGATAACATTCATCTTCTGGACCCTAAGAGGATGTTATTGCCAATGTCTTGTGGCAGAGACTTAAGACACGAAACTTACTGATGAAGGCATGTATGAAAAGATTCACTGCTTACACATCTTTTTACTTTCAGTATTAGTATGTATACTTTACCAAGTTGGACTGTGCCTGGTTAACTTAGGTTAGGGAGGATATTTGTGTATATAACTATTATGTTTGAAGAAAAACAGCATGTAAATACTTCAGCAAAATTCTAGGTTAGTGCAAATACAGCAGTTCAGCAGCTGAGGGTAGATGGCTGTGCTGTACTTGAAGACCTGCTGTTACTTTACCTGTACTGCTAAGATAAAGCTATGGACTTTTCTTTTTGGAAATGAGTAGGTTTTGATGCAAGTGACAGAGGCAAATGTTCTAATTAGTTTATACTTGGGTTAGTTCAGACTCTCAGGATTTTTTTTCCTTCTTCCATACCAGCGGGTAAGAAAAAGGTGGCGGTGTTGTTGAATGCCATTCAATTGGGATCCACTAGTCTTGCCAAAAAGAGGTATTTCTCGGTATGTCCCAAATGAAGCAACAAGAGATGTAATTCTATATCCCACTGAAGGGCAGGTATAGAAAGTGCTTCAAGAGAGCAACTTGGTTAAATCATAAGATCTCAACATACCATATAAAAATAGAAAGTAGGTGTCATTTAGCAATGATAAGAATAAAAGGGTAGCAAGAACACGTAAAATCAAAATCAGAAAAAAATGAAGCGCAAAATAAGATGCAACTAGAAAGGGACATAAAAAGAAACAAGAAAACTTTCTATAGTACATTAATAGTGAGAAGACAATAATGAAATAATTGCTGCGGTGTTCAGAAGAAGGTGAGAATTATTGACAGATGCCACTGTGAATAGTAAAGTGTGGAATGCCTTTTTTTGCTGCTTCTTCTGAAAGGGTTAAGTATGACCAAATGATTAATTTCTACTTCAGCCTGCATTCTTTTGTCACTAGAAAATGAGCTGGAGCATATTTAAGTGTCTTCAGATCAGCTAGGCCTGATGAAATTGACCCTTTGGTGCTTAAAAAAGGACAGAAAGGGTAATGTCTCTGGGATTCTTGAAAAGTTATGTAGGATTGCCAGGTTGTAGGGCACCTGTCTTTAAAAGGAGAAAAAGTAGGAATTGGGGAATAGCAGATGATGCAGTTTAGAGTACATTTCTGGTAAAAATCTGGACCAAATAATTCGGCTATCTGTACCAATTGGACTCAACAAGGAAATGAGTAAGAGCTAACATGGATTTAACAGTGACAAATCAAGGGGAAGTAGTTTAACCTCTACAATGGTCAGATTCTACAGGCCTAGAGAAGAAGAGACAGTGGTGGTCTTTGGCCATCACAACTGACACTTGCTTACCTGAAAGATTAGTAAGCTCTGGCCCATATGATTATTCTAGTTATATAAAGTGCTGTTTTAAGATTACTGTGGGCTTGGTAAAAATAGATGACCTATACTAAGTATATCCCATTAGTAATTACCCCAGTGCTCTACTAATTCTGTCAGATGTTTTTGATTTCTTCTGTACACTGGGTTGTGAAAAATAGTAGCATAAAAAATTATTTCTAGTTGCTGTATTTGGCATTCCTTCAGTTGGTCTGGACCTGCTATTAATTGAATTGTGAAGCAAATTAAGTATTATCTTCTTTTTAAGCAGCTAATAGCTTCTTATGTTTTCAGTATAATATGGTTTGTTTATTTTATTGCAGGATTTGGTTATCCGTATCATCTTCATTCTTGGTAATTTAACAGCAGAGAATAACCAGGCCCGTGAGCAATTTTTTAAAGAAAAAGGAAGTGTTAACACCTTGGTATCATTATTCCAAACCTACCACAAACTTGATCTGAATGCACAGAAATGGTACCATGAAAGAGGAGGGGAAGGAAAAAACCACCCGAAGCATCCTTCAGAGGCAGAAGATGTTCTGATAAAACTGATAAGAGTGCTGGCCAATCTCTCCGTTCATCCCAGCGTAGGAGCAGCTCTGGCAGCTGCCCATCGTGTTGTAGAATTGCTTGTTACAGTACTAGGTAATAAACTCTATGTTGTGTTTGTCATCTTTGTTCAGTCTGTAAGGAGGGTTTAGGATTTTTCTACTTGACCTTCTTATCTAGGTTGAGCCATAACTAAATCGGTTCCGTTGCTAAAATAACAAAGTCAGTCTGCTGATATTCATAAACTGTTTTATGCAGAAAGCCTGTTTGAGACATTGGAAGCCTTGCTGCCTTGGTACTGACTTTTCAGTGTCTGGGGAAAGATGAAGTGTTTAATTCAGTGATTAGATTTGCAGATATGATCATTATGGATAATCAAACAAATCTTATTTTAAATAGATCTCACTGAGAGTTCATATATAAGGGAAGTCTGTTCTTATAACGTGCTACATAGACGTGTGTGGTGGTGTGTGTGGGTTTTTTTTAAGGTTTGCAGATTTTGTGACTGTTCTGAATTGAGTATTCTTTTTGTTCCATGCACCCAGAACTTTCAGCCTCCTTGAAAAATTTCCTCTTATTTTTTCTTCTCTTTCAGATTTCCAACCTTTATCTCTTTCAGGTCAAAGAGAGTGTCCCTTTCCCTCCAAATGGAGGCTTAGGACTGCAGTTCCTTTACCACTTACTGATCCCTTTGTAAATCAAATTACAGGCCAGGGCTGGACATCCTGTAACAGTTTAGCAGTGACAAGATACACCTCAAAGAACTCAGTATATTTTAGTGTGTGATGAGAATATTAAATATTATGTAATGATAATCAACCTGATTATATGCTACTTTGCCAGTTGTAAACTGTACCACCAGCCATGGGGGATTAGAGAAGGCAGAGTCACAACTTCTTCCGTTCTGTCTTAAGCCCTGTAGGAGCTTCCTGGGTTGGAACTGTCTTAATCATTGTGTAAGCACTTCTGAACCTCAAAGCCTCTCTCCGCCACCCTCCCCTCTTCTTGAGCACTGTGTCAGTTAGTTGACTACAAAACATTCTCTCTCCCTATGAACTTACCCCTCTTTTATTTCCTTCACTCCTGGTTTCTGAGGCCAGAAACCTCAGACAAATCAGTATACGCAACTTTCAGGCTTGCTGGTGCAATTTTACACTGGTTAACGTTTTGTCAGGAGCTCTGAGAGAGAGAATCTTTCAAATATTGCTAAAGAAGTTTTTTTTTTTTCTCTTCCAGTTCTTCATGGTACCTGATATTTCAGAATAATAGTCCTTGGTATGTCTGTGTCTATCACATAGGCCTATTTCTGCATGTGGATTTTCTTCAGTTCCATCTTAAAACAGCAAATAGGTTCTGTAAAATGTCTTAACTAACCAGGTTTTAAACCATGTTGCCTTAGTCACAATGATTTCTGTAGAAGAAGAGTTGGAAAGAGTGACTTTGCGTTGCCATTTTTGGATCAGCTGTTCCTGTTTGCTTCTGCCATGTTACTGAAAAACAGAATAGTTGTCTGTAATAGTGGCCATGTAAACTATGATTCAGTTTGCTTCTGAGGTATCATACACTGCTAAGTTAGACTCGTGTGTGTGTGTATCTACATAAGCATATGTTTTGGGTTTTTTTACTATCAGAATACAAGTCAGTAGATGACTGTGAGGAGTTGGTCATAAATGCTGCAACAACAATCAACAATTTATCCTACTACAAAGTGAAGAGTTCTGCTGTTCAAGACAAGAAGATAGACATTGCTCAAAGTAAGGACTTCTAAACTCATACTTTCCGTGTAAGTTTTTGAAAGTGGAAGTTATTCGTGCTATATTTTGACACTACAGAAAATAAAGACACGGATAGTGTTTTGTGGTAAATTCTTCCCATAATGATTTCTCATTCTTTTGGAACATAATTCTATGCCTTGTGTGAAAATAGGTTGTTGACAAAACCCCTTCTTTTCATCGCCAAAATAATTTGCCGTATTTTTTCTGTTTAGCAATTTTTGCTAGACTTGTTCAAAATCCATATGCCTGAGCCAAAATAATCATGTTGGTTTTTACTTCTAATCAGAGTATGGTAAGAAAGTTTGTTGTGGTGTTTTTGTTTTTTTTTTTTCCTCCTTCTTAGTACCTCCTAGACCTGCAAAAGCTGATTTGTATCTGTTTCTGGCTTATAAATCCATTGGCAGTATAGGAGTTGTGTGATTCTCTCCCCTCTGACAGCATGGACAATGGTCATATTTCTGTGATGCGCAGGAACTGCATCCGAGTTCTGGGACTCATTGTGTTAATGTTATAAAAAAAGTAGAGAGTCTGTGTCTTGCATACCTTTCTAAATAAACAAGACACGGGGGAGAGAGTGAGCCTGAAGTTTACACCACAGGTAGAATGAGGAGCAGGAAAAAATATTCTGGCCATCAGCCTAGTGCCCTGACTCACTCGTAGACATATTCTTTCTAGGTAACAGTTCTGCTGTGCTGTAACAAGTCCTTTTATCACCCATAAGCCAGCTGTCTCATTGCTCGTCAGAAAAATGTGGAAACAAATGACTTCTCTGCCTGTCCCATCTGCTCTTGCTCTCCTGATTCTATGATTCCTGCTTTTATTGTTAGCATGCGGAACCAGTCCCATCACCTTTCCTCTGCCTGAGCTGGAGGGAGAGAAAGCCTTTTGATGGAAGACCAGCAGGCTTCCTCCTCCAGGAGACATTTTGAGAATCCTTGCTGTTTGATACCAGTGGTGGGTCCCAAAGGCAAAACCCAATCATTTCAGATGTCTCTTTAAGAGAAGTTTAAGGCATGTTCAGTATTGCAACATTCAAAGAAGGAAGTAATGGGAACAAAGCCAACCTCTTTTCTATATTTTTTTCTCTCACTTTTCCGTGGGTTAAGGGTTAACTGATTTGAGTCCTTTATATGATGGACTGGTTTCAGCGCTTTACTTCATACACACAGAAATCTGATAACAGTAACTTCTGTAACATTGCTCCTTTGCAGTGCACCGAAACCTACATGATGGTAGCTCTTCCTAGGAAATGCTGAAGGTCTCATTCTATCTGCTGAAGTTACACGCTAATCATATGTGAAACTGTTAAGCAGGAAAGCAGCAAGTAAATGCTTCAGACCAGGAGCAATATTAAGTAGCTGTTCAGAGAAAATGTGTTTGCTTGTTGTAGCAGCACTGAGAGAAAATAGAGCTAATGCCAGAAAATAATTTGAGTTTTAGGAGACATCCCACCATAAGACCATCTGTTCAGGATCTAAATCAATTCTCGTATATATTACAACATTTTTTGCATCTTTGTCTTCCTGGATTTTCACATGAGCCCACTCAAAACCCTATAGCAAAACTGGCTCCCATTATTACCACTGTGCTTAGGCTGTCTTCATAACCCCTCATTTGTTCCTTTGCATTTAGCCCCATATTGGAGCTCTTTGTCTCATCTTCAAAGCCCAACACAATTTAGCTGTTGTTCTACCATCAGCTCATCCCCTTCACTGCAACCAGACAGATAGATAACTGTTCCCATTTATTACATTTCTTGCTGTTGCTGCTTGCCTTCTGATATTTCTTGATAAAAAGCCAAGCGCATGTTTGTGATATACAAGTAATTGTTTTTATTTCATCTCTCTGCAAACCAATAGTGCTGTTAAAGCTGTTAATGAGCGACAATATGGATGGAGTTGTGGAGGCTGTCAGAGTCTTTGGCAATCTTTCCCAGTATCATGAGATCTGTGACTTCATCATACAGAAAAAGAGTGAGTTACTTCTGCATTTGTTGGAGTTGGTTTTAAATGTCCGTAGTTCTAAAAAGGAAAGACTCTTAATAAGCTGTCTCTGTTAAAGGGTAGAAGCAATCTTCTCTGATGATTGCAAATTACGCAAATGTTAGGATCCAATAGTAGTCATCATAAACACCATTTTATTTCAGTTTCATTAAAATGGAAATATTGAAATAGGAAAAATATGCCATGGTGTGCCTTCACAAAGGTGGATACTACAAAAACTCTCTTTTTCCAGAAGATTATAATTTTGAAATTTCCCTTCACTCCTTCAGTTTCTCAAGTCCTACACATTGATTGTGATACAATATGATATAAAATTAAAATCTAACTTAATTCTCATTTAGGTTCATAATCACAAGTTTTTGATTCCCATGTTTGACACCTTTTTAGCGCTTTGTAACATGCATTTAAGATTTCTGACTACTTCAACAAAGAGACCTCCTATTTGCCTCTGGGTGAAGTAGGATACAAGTCTTCTCAAGTCCTTTTTCCTTTGAGTGTCTAAAGAGCTTTGGGGAAAATGGCAACTCCTTGCTATCCACAGGAGGTGTGTCGTAAGTTTAATTAAACACCAGTTTGCCATAAATTTTTTGTATCTACCTGTCAGGGCTCAAAGTGAGGTGATAAGCCACAATATACAACCCCTTCTTTCAAGGGTGGGCAGACATATCACCACTTCCGGAGGAGCAGGTATCTGCAAAGGGAGAACTGATGCTTACAGCTGGTTGCTCATGCGCTGTCTGTCAAAGAACTGAATTTTCCACCTTGGAAAGACTGTGGTGTCGGCGCGCCGAGCTCGGGAAGAGCTCAGAGGCTGTCTCTCCATTAGGTGAGGCTGACTGCCTCGCTGGGGTTGCCTTCCACTGCCTACCCAGTTCAGCATCGGCAAATGCTGCAAGGTGCTGCACATCCAGCGTCTGCTTCTTGCCTATCTCCCGCAGCAGCCCCTGCCTGCAGCAGTCCCAGCTGGGCTTGGTGCAGTCTAGGGCAACCCTGCCACTCAGTAAGAACTTCCCTGAGTGCCAAATGCCAAATCCTAGCAGTTTCTGCTGACTGTCCGATTGAAAGGAGGGTGTTACTTTTAAGAAATAAGCTGTAATTCAGTTTGGTGAACTTAACCTCTTCTGACTAGATTTTCACATTACTTCAGTGTATTTTTATAACTAGAATTTTGTATGTGTTGCTTTGAAGAAAGCTGGTGTCCAGTGTAATGGCCGTTACTCAGGCTCATACGTCTATTCTACAAATGTCACGGTAATAGGTGACGAGGTTAAATTTTTGGGTAGGGTATCCTGCATTTGACTGCTTTCTAAGTATGCAGGTTTAACAGGTATGTTGTAATGCCACTTGTATAAGTCCGTCTTCCCAGTAATACTATTTCCTTCACAATCCAGTATACAAGTTCATGATTGCTTTACTTGATGCCAAGAACCAAGATGTCTGTTTTTCTGCCTGTGGAGTTCTGCTCAATCTCACAGTAGATAAGAACAGACGAGCTTTTCTGATGGAAGAAGGAGGAATTGGAAAGTAAGTTCCTGATTATGCTTATGGAAAAGGCAAGTTCCAGTAGTTTGGCCAGAGTTTCAATTAGATTTGTTTTTATTGGAGCCAATAACGTGTAATAAGGATACATACTTAATAGATATTCAGCACCTAATGTTCTTCAAGAAAAAGCCTGTCATATTCTCTCATATGTTTTTTGCAAAAGCGTTGTAGCGGTTTAGCCTACTGCAGAGCCAAGAACCATAGAATAATTTCCCAAAGATCCTCCTGGTACAGGCAGCAGAGGAGAGTACCGTACAACAAAGCAGCTAAGGCGTGGCTTTGCAATAGCTGCCTATGCTTTGCTTAACTGGGTCCTATGTGGGCTACAGATGATGTGCACCATTAACGTGTGTCAGTTGTAAGTGTGCAGATGACTTCAAGAGCTATGATTCCCCCACATGGTCTCTTGCAATTTTTGTAACTACTTAGTGCTGCAGGGGGAACTACCTGATGCAGCTGCGCTCGGCAGAGAATAAATAGCTCGTGGGACTCCTCTCTCCGAGAGTTCAAGTTTAAGGCAGTTAATGCTGTAAGTGGTATTAGATCTTGAAAAACCACTGTGGATGCAACACTTGTGGCTTTGATGCTCAGATAATAGCGGATCAAGCTTAATTGGAGCAACATGAAAGATCATGTTCCTGTGCTTGTAAAGCAGTTGATACAACCCATGTTTATGAAACAATATGCCTACCTTTGAAATGCTTTCTTGTTCATACATCATATAATTAATTTTTTATACAGAGTAAACAATGCATAGTCTGCTCATCCTTCCTTCCCATGTTCTAGTTAACTTACAAAATGTAAAGCTGAAGAAGAACAATAAAAATAAGTTAAAGGCAAATTGACTAATAAATGTGAGAAATTTCTCTTACATAGAATTTCTATTACATAATGTAGAATATAGAATCATATAGAATCTAAAATTTTCTATACTCTGTCTGAAAACTTATGAAGAAGGAAGGAAAAAGAGTAACAGTATGGAATAAATCTAGAGAATTTGGAAGTGATTGTTAAGGAGGTCATCCTGACTGTGCCCAACGAGCTCTATGGATTTTTGGAAATGAGATTATTGTACCAATATATAGCGGCCCAAACAAAACATGGAATTAGTCTCATCAGAGGGTTAAATTTCAAAAAATTAGGGCAAGTTCTTTTGGCTTTTCATAGATGCCTCCTGGCCTTCAACAATGACTGCCTTCTGAGAGGAGAGAAAAAACAAACTCTTTCTGGTTGCTTTTCATTTACTGCTATTTTCAGCCATACCTGAATGTAACAGGTGCCCCGAGTTCCCTTTTCAAATCACCAGATTATATATCTCACAGTGAAGCAGAGAAATGAGGGAAAGAGGGGATCGTAGGGGCGGGGAGAGAACAGCAGTGAATGATTACTATTAGAGCGGTCACTAGGGACAGCAGGTGAAAAACAATGCTTACTGCTGCTGCCACAGGACCTGTGAACACTGCTGTTTGGAGCTCTGGGTAGCTCCTGTACGTGGGCAGGTGCAGGCAGAAAAGTTATAGCTTAGTTTCAGAGTCCTGCTTTTGATCTAGCCTGCATTTGGTATCTGCAAGGAAATGAGATTACAAGAAAGGTCAAGAACCTAATGGTCCTTAACAAAACTGGCGTTTCTGAGAGGAGTCCACTGGGTGTGCAGGCTGAGGAAATACAAGAAGGGGCAAGATCTGCAAAATTGTCAGACTTCACCAAACGTAAGAGGTAATTCTGTGAGTCATGGAAGAAGCAAATTCCTTTGGATTTGTCTTCTGGTCAGATCCTCTGATGTGTGTAATAAGCTGGGTGTTCTGACTGAAGCTTTTTCTGCATTCTTACCATCTTTTCCAGATGAATTTGTGGTGCCTGGTGAGGTCTGGCTCGCGTTGCAATCTGCACTAACGGTAGCCGCAGATTCGGGACAGTCACAGATTATCATGAAATTTTAGTGTCTTTGAGATGGTTACATTTGTGATGCATTGACTGAAATTGGTCAATCGGGTTAAAAAGTTATAGGGGATGGACAGGTGCAGGCAGGCACATGCGTGAATGTGTAGGCAAAAGGCATGTTCACATCCTTGGGGAACTAGGCTAAGTGAAAAGGGGGAAGTTACTGAGGAAGCAAGTAGCATCTTGAGTTTATTAATGTAGAATTTTCCTGCAACCTTTCATGGAGTCTGTGTGCATTTCTAGACTGCCTGGCTTTTGAAGGGCTCAGGAGAAAATTACATGGAGTAAAACCCTGTTTCTGTTTGGTACTGACAGGTTAGTTGACTGTTTACGAGACTTTGGGCCGGCTGACTGGCAGCTGGCTTGTTTGATATGCAAAACCCTGTGGAACTACAGTGAAAACATCACAAGCGCAGCCTCATGCTTTGGAGAAGATACTGACACGTTGCTGGTGCTGCTCACATCACTCTTAGGTGAGATTCATAATCTTGGTCTCTTCCTTAGTAAGAGAAATAGAAGAAGCAAAATAAAAGCAGTATTATTTTGGGTGGGAAGTCTGTCACGCAGCTTTAAGTGGTTGGCTGGTATAGACGATCCGGCAGCACGGTGGTGAATCGCCCTTCAGCACGTTCCCTCAAGTCTTACAGACTGCTAAGGTGGATTTGGCTGCTGTCACTCCCCGCTCTCGTTTCTCGTTGGCATGCCACTAATGCCTTCCACCAGCTGCCTTTTTGTCTGCTTGAGCCAGCTATCCTGTAGAGCTTCAGCACAAAACATACTTTTCACTGGATGTGGGCCCTCCTGGCCTCAGAGGTCATTGCAGGTATTGACAGAAGCGGGGGCTCAGCTGTGATGCAGCTGGTGACCGCACAGCACGTGCCCAGCAGTCTGGGGAATATGGCTTTTCCCTGTAGCCGGAGGGCTGCGTGGTGCTGAGCTTGCTGCTTGTGACTAGAGCCCCTTGGCCGCCCTTCTTTTCTCACCACCATCTCCCTGTGGGCGAGGACAACATCCTGCCAATTTCTCAGCTGCTCGCCAGAGCTAGGGCGGGTGTGCTCCTCCACAAACACTGCTGCAAGGTGTCTACAAGTGAATGTTAAAACCCTGATTGGCTTACTCAGCTGGATCTTTTCATCTGCACATTTGTTTGCTTCAAATTTTACAGAGTTTAATTGCTATGTAATAGTCCTATGGCCACTATATTTAATTTTCCTCCTTTATTTTATGAGCACTGCTTTGGTTATGATTTTATTTTGGGTAGGTCATTTGCAATTATATTTTTTTAAAAAAATCTTTGAAATGTAAATGAAATTGAAGCAAACCTTAACTAATTTTGATTTGGTTTTAATTGGAAGTTTAGTAAAGATTGTATGCTTGCTGAGGAGAAAGAAGGCTGCGTGTTAGACCCAGATAGAAAGTGAGATCCCCGTGGTCTCTTTCACTTTTAGACAATCAGAAAAGTAGGTGGATGTGTGAGGATTTTTTCCCAGTTACAGCAGAATTACTGTTATTCGTTATTCATTCCTTGCATTACATTCCTTGCCGTGATAGAGGGTATCTTAATGTGGGCAGTAATTCCATCTATTTATCTGAAAATACCCAGTGTTTCAAGATCATTAGTGCACCTTTTAACATTCTGCAAAAAACCCACAAACTTTACAGCCACAATTGTGCTTGAATTTTCTGGCGTGCAGCAAGGAACATATATCTTTGTTTTGGAAAATTCTTACGTATGTTTTTCCTCTGCATTCAACGCTGCTTATTCCAGCAATTCATTTGACTGCAGAGTCCAGGCTGGGTAGTAATTGGAACTCTCATTAACTACTACAGCTTTTATGAACTGGAAGTTCATGTACAATGGCAATTGCAGTTACAATTGCAATTGTAATGCAACTGTAATGACAATTAGTTAAAAATAGGTCAGAATTAAATCACAAGGCTAGCCTTTCTTCACACTGTAGTCAGAAGAGTAGCTGTAGAAAAAGCGCATCCTATTCATTGGATCTGGTTTCTCTGTGTGCTAGAGCCAACAAATTTCAGTAATAGCAGCTGGTTAATATTGTCCTACATCTTCCTCCTCCCATTGTATCCAGCAACAGCCTTGAACCGTCATTGCGCTGATTCTATCGTTCAGGAAGCAGGAGGCAACTGCTGACAGCCAGTGGACTGTACTTAAGCATCAGCACGCCCTCAGGAAGCAGAAAAAGTGGAGCATGGCACAGCAGACACCTCGCTTCACCTGCTGTGCTTGGCCTCCTCCCCTTTATTTTTCTTTCCCCTACCTGGCACGAGGTGACAGAAGATAAGAGGGAGCGAAAGGGGAGTGGAAATAGCCCGAAAAGATGTTGGGCCCAAGAAGGGCTGGACAAAAGGCACCGTTTGTCTTTTCTTTTTCCCTGCCTGATCCCAGCAGCCTGAGGCGCAGTGGCACTGCTTTCCAGCAGCACTGTCATTTGCCTTCTTTCAGCTGCTCTCGAGTCTCGTGTCACTTTATTGGCTCAGAGCTCCTGGAGCCTAGCGTTTCCAGGCCCCTGGCAGCTGCTTTGCCTTGCCCTGGTCCCTCAGGAGCAGCAGTGGAGATGAGCCTCTGTCTTAAGAATATTCTTCTGTTTGGTCATTCAGTGAAATCTTCTTTCTCCCTCTCTTTTTCCAGACTTTTCTTCTGCTCGCCTTTACCTCCACTATCAATTTGAGGAGGTTATTTTGGAATCTCAGTACATGGGAACTCTTAGATGGCACGATACTAGCTTCCAGGGCTCCTGGGCCCTGTCTTGTTAGAGTTGTAGGGATAGGTAGCCCTTGCAGACTAGAGTCTGCGCTCTAGTTCTCAGCTTCCCCCATAGCATGCAGACCCAGAGTACTTGTCTTGTTCCTGGGCTTGCAACCAGTTTGTACTGGCTGTTTGGCCAGTACCCAATTTTGCTGGTTTTGAGGAGGGTCGTGGGAAGATTATATTATCTGAGGATGCACAGCTTGCATGTGGGACAGTGATCCCCGCTGATCCCCAGTGTTACTCACATTCTGCTTTGGGAAATTTACTGTTTTGATTCAACACTTCAGCTTTTGAACTGGTTCTGACCCTTGTTCTTGCAGGCTGGAATTCCCGACCTCAGTGATTCCATAAACATTCAATCAACTTCTGGGGAGCACAGCTGTCTACTGAAAGGGAGACTTGCTTCTTGCTCTGCATTAGAAGATAGTTAATTTGGGTAGAAAAATCATTTTAGGAGTAGGCAAAGCAATTCCGCCTGAAAACAAAACCCGTAATCCCTTATCTCCCTCTTCAGGATCTCTCACTTCCCTGCTGCTGAGACTCATTTTACATAGGTTGGGCTACTGTGCCATGGATGGGACGAGAGCTAACGGGCACAAGCTGCAATAAGAAAAATTCCAGTTAAGTACCAGGAAAAGAAGTTCCCACCATGGCAGGCGTCAAGCACTGGAACAGGCTGCCCAGAAAGGCTGTGGAATCTCCACTCTCCGGGATGCTCAGTACTCACCAGTACAAGGACCAGAGCAGCCTGGTCTACGGTGGCTCTGTTCCAGAGGTCCTGTCCAACCTCAACTGTCCTGTCACACCATCCAATACAGATCTGATGTCTGAGGCTGGATTTTTATCCCTGATTGCAGGGTTTCTTCCTGCAGAACCATGACATGTCTTCCTTCCTGAATGAATTTTTTTCCCTCTGTATTTTGTTACGGAAAGCCTCTACGTGGCATTTTCCCTTTATGCAGAACCCCTTTTGGAATCTATTTGATAATCAGCGTCTCCTTACCTTTGGTAATTTAGAAACACTGCAGCGACATAGAAGTCAAGTATTGTTGGCAGTTACTGGTAACTTTCTACGAAATGGAGCCTATCTTCGAGCAAGAGTAGTGTCGTCTCTTCCTTTGTAGCTGTTGCAGCGCAGGCCGTAGGCTCTGCGTAGGCACCTGGGCATTCTCTTCAGTGGGAACAGTTGCTGTCTGAGCATCTCTTTTCTACACAAAGTTTGACTCAAGCTCTGGGTAACTGAAGTTTCTCTTCAGCTCCAAGTTGTCTTTTACCTGCTGTGAATGTGCAGTAAGCTCCCTTACAGAGCTGTTTATTTAATGGATTGTGAATCTGGTGCTTTTTCATAGTCTAGGACAAAGATAAGTCACGCTGCCCACTGGGTGCAGGATTGCATCTTTATTTTATCCGTTTATGGCCTAAAGGCTGTCAAATATCCTTCTGTTAAACTGTGCGAAAACATCTGTTGAGTATTATTGGTTGTGTTTGCAGATCCCTGCTTCAGGAGCATGCCTCTGGTCGCAGGCTGGTTTCTTTCCTCTAGAAGGGCTTGTTTCTTTGCCACATCCAATGCCCGGCAAAACGGAGAGGGAAGAACGAGTGATGACTTCCTTTCATTCCTAACGTCGCTTGTCTCTATTAGGAGTGTCCTATTATTTTATTTATGAGTTTGCAAGGAAGGGAGGGCATCAGTAATACAGTAACTGGCATGGTTCAAGTTCTTTAAGTATGATAGTAGATATAGTTCAGAGGAGTCTTCACGAACCAGATTAGCAGAGCAATTTGTGACAGGAAAAACATGGCTGCAGTTAGATGAATTGGTTACTTATATTAGCAAAATTGCTGTGGGTAATGTTCAAACCCAAGTAGTTTCCAGGCTGACAGTCACAGTAAATGCTTGACCTCGGAGACACAGTTTAGCCACACCGGTGAGGTGTGAGAATACAAGACCCTGCAGTACCCTTTTTACTGTTTTACTGACCTTAACGGCCTTTATTTTCAATTCAATCCAAGTCCCTCAGACAGCGATGCTTAGTTTGTCTTAAACGTAGAGTTGTTTTTAAGCCATCAGCATACACAACGGGTAAGTTGTATGTATTGTGGTCATAAAAATACATGCTTGGGTATATTTTTATTCAGAACTGATGGCGATATTTTCCTTGATTACAGATGAAGAGCGAGCACTGGATTACAGCCTCAACAGAGATTTAAGGGACTGCCACAAACTGTATTGGGAAAGAGAGTTCAAACCTGTGGCGGAAAAGCTTCTTGACAGAATTCAAAGCCATCGCTCCTTTCTTCCAACTGTGACTGTTACTCCATTTTAATCAGTCTTTTATTTTTTTCTTTTTTTTTATGTTATAGCTTGTACAGCTTTATGTTTCTAATATAGCTGTACATTGCCATTGGTAGCCACGTTGGAGAGCATGGGAAGTTAATTTTTAAAGAGTCAGTCAAGCCTGATATTTATATACCGGATACTATCTTTTGGAAAGCTTGTGTGAAATTTTTGCATGTGTAATTACTTTTTACAATATATTTGAGCTGACCAAGCAGCCGTCCAGTGTGATTTGTCTATTAATTACAGAGTTTCTGACTGGGACAATGAAACAAACCCATTTGCTGACGTTTTAATTTTTAAAAGGTAGATAACCACTGAGTACCTGGACCCCTGTGGTACAAAAAATGCTGGGCACGACAAGAAAAAGTTACATGATGTGAGCCACATCTTACCTACAGCCTTTGACACACTTTTACTTTATATTAAATTCTGCAACAAAGTAACGCAAATGCTGTTGGGGAATTCTGCTGCGTTACATCATAAGCTTCACTCTCTGGATTGAACGCTCTCAGTGGGAGAGAGGGGGAAAGTTGCTCCCCTTTCCTTTGGAGATTCCCCCTTTCTTTACCAGCTTGGCTGGGGCTGGGGTCTGCCAGCTCCTGCCTTGGTGTCTGTGCTGAAAAGTGGCTTTTCTGAATTGGGACTTCACATCTTAAGGCAAAACACCCACATCCCTGATGTAAGAGAAGACTTTAGCCAGTGTGGTGTGATCATCTTTCAGCTGTTCCCACGTTCCCAGCAGCCGCCTCTGTGCCTGTACGTCTCAGACCGTCTTGGCCAGCCATCTCCCCTGGGCTTGTGTCTCCATCCATGGGGCAAAAAAGGGCTCTATGTCCTATGTGCTGCTGGCTTGCTTACTGCTCAGTTTTCATCCTTCCAGCGCACAGAGGTCCCTGCTTGTAGCCCATGGCTTAGCTCAGCAGGTGCAGTGCTGGCCTTGAGTGTTACCAGTCCAACTGGCTACAGACAGCTTTACAGACCTGACCCATTTGTCTCTTTTCTGACCTCAGATTACTAAGAATGAGCTGCTGTGCAGGGGCTGCCGGGCTCCTGGCTCCGATCTTGAGGGTCAGCAGCCTCGCGCTGTGCTGCGTGTGCCCGCAGAGCAAGTCTCAAGCCTGGCAGTCCCTGCAGAAAGGCTGGTGGAATTTGGTTTTCTGAAGCAGCAATTCAGTGCTGCTCCAGTGGCACCGCTGGACCTTTGCCCGTGCCCAGACCGGTGCTTCCAGGCGAGGACACACAGCGACGATGCTTCTGCTTTCTTGGGGATGTCTTTCCTGTTGATGGGGGAGGGGAGATTTCGTGGCCCAGGTTTTGGGAGCGGTCAGGAGGAAATGTCAATGCAGTTAATGAAACCTGTGAAGTTCCTTTTGTCTCAGCAACTCGGGTATATCTTGTGACCAGCGCGGCTCAGCCCTGCAGTGAATTGCTTAGGGCGCGCATGTGGCAGCCGCCAGCACTGCAATCCGCAGGAGAGAACTGCCCAGCAGTTCAGTGTAGTTTGGTTCCAGCAACAGCTCTGCTGAGCTCAAAAAGATCTCTATTTTTCACGCTTCCCCTTGCCATTTTAATTTTAGCTGAAGTTCGGGGGTGGGGGGGGTGTGTGAGAGATAAATGGCTTCAATGCCCCATTTGTTTATTGGAAAAAAGAATGGATTTACTTTTTGGGGGTTTTAAGGAAAGGCTGATGGGTAATTACTCCCCTGTGGGGAGGGAGCCAGAGGCGTTTGTTCTTGGCAGGCGCATCAAGGCAGAAGGCGGGCAGAGGGGGGCTGTGTGACGCAGGGTGGGGATGCAGTGGAAAAGGCCTTGTGGCCAAGTCCTGTCAGCAGGTCTAATCGGACTTGACAAGTGCCGAGTATCTGTCAGAGCCAGCCCCAAACTGATGTTTTGCTCGAGTCAAGGTGGATATGTAGGCAGTTAAGCTTTGTTCAAAGGAAATGCTAGTTATGGCAGTCATTGTTGCTCAAACTGTAAACAAGGGCCTGGAGCACTGTGTAGTGTGTCCTGTAGCACAGGGCAAATTTGGGTATCCCATAGTGGAGCGCAGAGGTGGAGCAGCCGCTGTGTGTGAGCTCCAGCCTTGGCCCGTGACAGCTTCAGGAGGAGGCACATTCAGAGGTGCTGGGCAGAGCAGAAAGGGCGGCAGCGGCTGCAGAGCACCTCACAGCAACACCCAGCCATCGCTCCCAGGGAGCTGCACAGGCCCACGCCTGTCTCTGAACAACACTTGTGGGTACCAAGCCCCAAAATGCTGAATTTCTGACGCATTCTTATGGCTTCTTTGCCACAAACCTCAATAAAGCAGCTCTCTTCTGACTTCAGGAGCCCATTCCTGTTCAGTGACCAAGTACTTGGCCCGTCACCATGCTCTTTTTCAGGCGGGGGTGGGGTGCGCACACACACACAGAGGCACAAAGTTTTGAACCAACCCTGCAAAGAAGATGGAAAGGCAAGGGCTGGAAACTGCTGCTGATGGGGCAGATGGCTCTGCCACGCTCCCCTAAGCACAGACTCAAAATCTTGTGTGGGTGGCTTTTTTTTTTTTTTATAGCATCCCACCTGGGCCCACGCAGCAGCCCGCCATTTTGTTCCATTCACTCACACTGGTTCACACCACCTCCTTCCCTGCACTGCCTCGTCTTTTGGGCAGGATCCCCTGCCCACGTGGCCTTTTGGGGTGAGTTGCTGACACTACTAGCGCCCACAACACCCGAGGCGCACAAGAATTTGCTGCTGTGCACAGGGGAGCTGCTGCGCTTTGCAGCCACAGGCTGAGGCTCTGCAGGAGCTACTCAGGAGCCGTCAGGGGTTACAGCCTGCAGCAAAGGAGGGCAGCTCCCGCCCACCCGTGACAGGGACAGTCCCGGGGCCCTGGCGCCATGCACAGCTGTGGCTCTGCCCAGCTGTCACCACTTTCTGCTTTCATGGAACATCTGGTGACAACCATTTTCTTGTTTCTAAAGACTAACCCCACCACTGTCTTTGGTTGCCACTGTGCTTAACAGCCGTGCTTGCTCTCTTCTACTTAGGACCACAAACACCTCAGCATTTTTAATGGAAAATCCCCAAACGTCTCCAGGCCCTTTCTCCAAGGTAAGTAAGTAGCTTTGTGTGCGGTCAGGATTATCTGCATGTTGTGGCTACTGCTCTTTGCAAACATGACTGTACGAAGCCACTCACACACACACACACTCTCTCTCACTCTCACACACTGCCGCGTTTACCGCTTGAAAAGAGAGAGTGCCTGTAGGTACCTGCATGTGTCTGGAGAGTGTAGGATGGAAATGGCCAGTTGAGGCTTCTTGGAAAATTTCATGTTTACCTTTGATAGCCCCATTCCCACCCCTTCCCCCCAAAAAACACAGCAGGAGAAGCCAGTGCTGCACAAACTCCATTTACAGACTGGGAAGACACTTTTTCTGTGTCCTTAAAGCTAAGCCATGCCTACGATATGCCCTTAGACAGGAAAGTTTTGCTCTGTTTTTGGAACATTAAAAATCCTGTATTTTTAGTTAAGAGGAAACAGCAGATGCTTCCTGTTAGTCACAATTTTTGACAGTTTATTAATCTTTCTCCCCTAGATAGTTTTAGATTTTTTTACCTTCTTGGACTAGAAGCTGAAAACTGTTCTCAGAATGCTCTGTAGTAGGAGGAGAAACCAGTCTGAGCTAACTGAGAACCAGGCCAGGGGACAGAAATCTTACTTTAATTCCACCTGCAGCCTTGGAACAATCAAATTTCTTTCCTGCCTTACAAAGGCAGCTCCTACCTTCCTGTAAGCAGGTAGGACTTTCTACACTCGAGTGTGCTGTAACCCCTGTTACAGCCAGCTGTAGGAGGGTGTCCAAAGCAGTTTGTCGCTCCCTCGTAGCAAATCCACCTCCCGCTGCCTCTTGTCCTACACTCCTCAGTCTGACTGCACAGACCTGACCATCCTTCTGGTGCCAAATATCCTTTTGGCACTGGCCTATGAAAATTAGCAGCTTAATCTGGAACTAAGTTCACTACTAAAGGATTTTAAAATGGGTTTGACTCTCAAAATAACATTTATACCTAGTTATTGAAAATAAGTGGTGATTATATAAACACAGAGTTGGAATTTCCAGTCATATCACACCCATGCCTGTTGTCACCAATGAGCAGAACGCACCTCACTCAAAAGAGAAAAGCAGCAGTGTGTTTTATTGAGGTAAAATTATAATTTTGACAGAGTTCAATGAATTTGATGGAATTCAACAGAGTTAGCAGAGTTCAATAACTTTGAAGGCAAGGTTCACCTTATTAGTCACAGCATGGAAGAAACATACAAAGGAAATCTGATACACTTGAGTTGTAATGATTCCGAGAGAAAGTGGGGATATAAGAGGATGAGGAGAACCCTCCCGTTGAGTCACAAGGTTCAGAGCGGACCCTCTTGCTTTCTAAACTCCTCCTCAGAGAGGACTCTAGGTGTGGCTACCTCCAAACCTAGTCTCAAGACTTAGTTAACAGTTTATGTCTAAGGGATTATATATGCAAAATTTACTATGTAATGTTTCATTGGCAGCAATTCAGCATCCAAAGTTACCAAGACAAAAATCAAAGTTACTGTTCTACAAGGTTAGGCGCGATATTGGTCACTTACCAAAAATCTGCCATGGGGAAAAGGTTTCTCTGCTTGAGGACCAAGCTCGAGGGGTGTCCCAGCACGAGGGGAGGTCACCACCATGCTGCCACGTTGTCCAGCAGGGAGAGCTCAGAGAAGGCTGACTTGGGCTGCTGTATTTATAGGATGAAGTAGTTAGCTCGTACTCATATTACATGCGACGGGAAAGGTAGCAGGAGATTCCTTGTACCCAGAAATTTCTTTGTTCCTTGATAAATAAGTCTCAAAAAAGCCACCCGCCATTGTTGCGTTAATTGCACGATCGGTGTTCCAAGCCCATATGAATCGAAGCTCTCTGCGTCACTCTGCTCCTTTGCGGGTTTTCAGAAACCAGATTGAAACCAGAGTTCTTGGCCCAGCCACGCCTAAGGCCTCTGCCTCCTTTGGAGCCTGTAGCAAACTACTACTGCTAGTTTGGGCAAGGGGTTGAGTACATCCGTCACACCTGTGAGGAAAGAGAACACCCTATACGACGGAGTACACCTGAAGAGAGGATGGAGGATTATGGGAAGGATGAAAACATCAGGAGTATATGAGAGGTGTTCCTACTCAAGTTTTAGTGAAGACCTAAACCTATTTCTCAAACTTTGTTTTTTTCCCATCATTTTAGACTCAGTTGAAAAAGTCATGGTTTGTCTTTTTAAAAGCATGTTTGCTCAGTTACCATTTCCAAAATTTTAAAGCGGTCTTTGAACCATAAGTAAACCAGTAAGAACAGAAGCATAAAACTAAACCACACAAAAACGCCAAGAGGAAAAAGTTGTTACCTTTATTTAAAAAATACCAGTAATACTGACAAATTTAAAAAGCAATTCACACTCATACAAAAGTATTCATGTGTTCTCCAAAACCACTGTATATTAAATGTCAGCATTTTAATCATGTTTTGATTTCCTAAAAATAGATGGTTTTTAGCCTAGTTATTTAAGCAACTGCAAAAAAAAGTCAGTTAAGACCAGCGTTGGGCATGTAATACAGTAGGACTGTTTGGCAGTCTAGAACGACATTCCCACACCTTGTCCTAGCTCCTGAACAGGTATCGGTTCACCCTTGAAAAACAGGACAAGAAGCTACTCGACGCTTCACGTAGTTAGATCGCTATAAAGCTCTGAGGACTCGAGTCCTCTTCTTTCCATAGGAAGACCATTGCACTTTGGAGCTCACCAAATAATGCTGAAGGAATGTCCCGTAGCATTTTAAGGCTAAACTATTTGAGAAAATTGACTGCTATCTTTCGAATGATCAGTGTGGACAGAAGAGGTTTAGTTCTGATTAAAAAAGAAATCTAAATAACAAGGCTTTTTTGAAACCACACACAATAAAGGCTCAGACAATAGCAGTGCTCACTTTCACTTTTAGCTTAACTGGAACAGCCTGTGTCTGTTCACTCCACCAGCACAAATAGCAGCATCAAGATTTTCTAAAATTATTCTCGTAGGGAAAGCAAACGTCATCAAGTCCCACTTCTTTTCACGCTCCAACTCCTGTAGTATTTGCCTTAACACAAGATCTATATATCTATCATTTGCTATATTGCCACAAGTTCATCAAGTGTCCCGTGCTGTCTAAAGCCAAAATACCATGAGAGCAGGCAGCACTTCTGCACAACCCAGTCAACTGCCAAGCGTTCACTGCCGAGCGGCAGCAGTGATATTCCAAACATGGAAATAGCTGAAACTAAAGGAGTTATGGCACAATGGGCATCTTAACTGATAGCTACCGTTGGTCCTGAGGCTTCGTATCTTCCTCTGCCATACTGCAGCTGCAGAACATTCCAACGTCGACAGGCAGCCCGAGACATCAGGTCATATAGCGAGTAATAGCTCTCAGAGCATAAAGTAGTTCGGCTTGCATCCGAGCTTCTACCAGAAGCAAATTTACATGGACCTTCGGGAAAGAAAAGAAGTTATGCTTTAACGGCGTGCTCACGATAATGTACTCCAGTGAAAGGAAGCCTGTGGGGCTGTGGTTTTCGAATCGGTGTTTGCAATAGCAGCCGGGCTATGCCTTTCAGCTACCCAGATAGCCAGCTCGGTCCGTAAAGCTTGCTGAGGGAGGAAAGAGGGCCCATGTGCTGCACGTGGCACTGCAGCACAGCGTGGCCATGGGTCACAGATACACCCGAGCAGTTCACAAGAAACACAGAAGTCAGCCTTTAGCAGACCAGCTGGTTTAGCTGGAAAAAACAGACAAGCTTTCAAGCACACAAGGCCTTCTTCAGCAGCAGACTATGCACAGCTTGAAAATAATTGTTCAAATTCCACCTGATTAATCAAAGACAGTTAATCAGTTAAAGGCAAAAGGGTGGTTGGTCCCTGCAGAGCAGAGGGGTTTGTTAGCAAAGAAAGAGGTGATAAGGTCGTTTGCCCCTGTGGGACAGGCAGAGAAACACACAGGTAATTATCACCTGAACAACATGGAGTCCTTAGCGGTGGTGAAGCACGAGAAAAATTGTAACATGCCATAAAAATATGATCTTTATTGAGACAGAGGTGTTCAGTAGCTACCAGAGGTAAGAAATTTTGTTCCCCAGCTCATCTCCTCAATGTCTTTACTGTATTTCTTTGAGGATGAGATCAGAAACTGTGCGTGGGAGGGGGGAAAGTATTGTCTCACTGAGAGCAGGTTGGCCGAGAGTTTGCTCTGGCATGTAATGGTTGTGCGTGGTTTCATTCGCATGATTTCCATGGGGATGGATGGTGCCTGCACTCAGTGACAGGTACATGGATGATCCTTGGATTTTGATGGCTATGAGGATGCAAAGTTTTGGGCTTTAAAGAAGGAGCTGTGTGCTTAAAAAGCTCGTCTCCATCAGTTAGTCTAACCAAAACAAACATATGAGGTATTTTACTTGAACAACCTTAAGTCATTGTAGTTATAGTACCCCTCTTATAACTGGGTATGTCTACACTATTTTCTTAAGGAGTTTAGCGAGAGATAGAGCCTCAGATGACATGAACACTGATCAAGGCACATTTATGTTTCAGCACTGTATCAGCATTCATTTTAAGTGAGACCTAGCAATATTTTTCCAAAAAAAAAAAAACCTGCAGGATGTGAACTTTACAGAGCAGACATCTGAGAATTAGCAGCAAGAAATATTACTGGGAGGTGCAATTCAGGCTATAACACAGCAGCAGGGCTTCAGGCTTTAACAGAAAGTAACTGCTCTGGGGCCATTCACACCAGAAATGCCCGTAGGACTGCAAAGACCTTGGGCAGCAAGCAAGCTGCTCTGTGTCTGAGGCCAAGAGGTGGATCTCGTGTCGCTTCCCTGCCTCTCTGGGACACAGGCAGTACCAACTGACAGCAGAGGAGAAAGCTGCAGTTGAGGTGAAGCTGTACTATTTATGTGTCTAACCTCCCCAGACGGTTCAGAGCTTGCGCAGTCCATGGTAGCTGTTACCTAGCAAACACACAGTACGAAAAGAAAAATTTTTTCAGTCTGGGAAGTACTGCTCTGCCTAATGAATGCGAGGAGAGTCCTGGTAACATCAGCTAAAGCTTAAATGCTGGCTGGGTAGCTGTGGCTGTTAACGTGGCAAATGGATCTACTGCCCATGTGTCTCAGCACGCATGCAAACTGTACCTTCTCAGAGTGTTCAAACTGCCTCCAGAAGCTATCATACATTCTTTTTGTGGTCTTTTCAGGAGTGCAAACCACAGTCTTGATATAAACTTTAAAGCTGCGGTCCAACAACTGATTAATTTCACCATAGTCATAATCATCGTATCTGGAATTGAAAGAAACACACTTTCATTTTCAAGAGCCAGTTATTTCACTTGCGTTGTTTTAAGTTCCTATGGCAAAATAAACTGTTGTGTAATTTGTACCACTACTGGCCCTTCCCTGTAAATAAAAATATTTTTTAAAATACATGCATGTTTGCTTAATAAATAGCTTCACTTCAATCTGAGAAAGAAAGAAAAAAAAAAAAAGGCATTGCTTACGAGTCTGATGTAGATAGAACAAAAGTAGTAGAACTGACCTTATTCCAAACATACAGTGAATATAGTTCCAAATAGCTCGTCTCAGCATTGAGGTATCCACATCTTTGTGCATGGCCATTGTGTTGTAAGTCAGATTATAAGCAATATGAAACTTCTCATCAAGTAGTTGTCCCACATCTGGGTAAAGACGATTAACCAAGGAATAGCCATGGTCTTCCCAGGAATAATCCTTAGAAGTGAGTAAAAAAGCAGAATAGAGCATTTCAGAAATGAACTTGTGAAGACCTAGTGCTTTAATATAATTTATCTCAGGGCAGATAATCCCTGGGGTGGGGGGTGGGGCTGTTCATTTGCTTGCTTTAAGCCTTCTCCTCTGTGGGGCAGTAAGTTACAGCACAGCAATTTCCAGGTTTGGTATTTGGCACAACAAACAGATCATGCACTAAGCCTCCTGACAGCATCCCCCATCCTTGTTACCTGAACACGAAAGGTGGGCACGTGCATGCCATGTCTGGAGAAGTCTTTGTAACCATAGCTGGTATCCTCAAAGTGACGAGATACATCTCTCGTTGCTGCCGATTCTTCATCTTCTGTTAATTTCAAACAGAATTTCACACAATTTCAGTAAGAACAATTTGGAAGCGTGCTAGTGGAACTCTTACAGAAGAATGGGAGTCTCTGTGCTTTGTAAATAAACACACAGTTTCACTGGACTACCCGTATTAAAATTCTTTGGTTCAGCACAGTGTGACTGCAACTACGGCTTTTAGGGTCAACTCCATGAAAAACACTCAGATTCTTTCTTATAGACAAACGCCTTTTTCTCCCTTCTTTTATGTACCGGTCTACACATACAGATAGTACAGGAGTACAATCTCCTAAGTCTAGAGGACACTTTGCTCCTAACTCAAGGTGTCTGTAAAAGTGCCAAGGGAAAAAATCTGCTTTGGAACGGAAAGCTTATTAAAAAAAAAGAGGCCTCTAAGACTTCTGCACCAAGCTTGTTCTAGATGAAACTCTCCTGAAGAGCCCACAATAACCCTAGGCTTGTAACAGATTAGGTATTATCTCACAGTCATTGAAAAGTAATGTTTCATACACTTAAATACCTAAGTGTGTTAAGGACTTCTTTTTACAATGTTTTGTGAGATGCTTAAATCTCTTGTGAAACTTTTAAATCTCTCAAGAGAGAGATTCCATTTCTGTTGAAAACTTCTATTAAACATAATATTGGTCAGTGAGTGTTGTGGTGTGTTTAAGAGAAGCCACAAATCTTGGCACTACTTTGCTTTTAAGTGTTCCTGGAAGACAAGAAGGCACGCCTAATCTTGACCCCTTCAAAGAAATACTAATATTTTTGAGACATCTAATAACATTTTTTTTTTCCTTCTGCGGTAGTTAAGTATTTCTTCAAGTGATTTGGAAAAGTCTAAATAAATATATCCACACTACATCTGTTGTACCTGAAGAACACACGAACATGCTTTCTCTCTTCTCTCTTTCAAAACGTGTAGCCATCTCTTCCTGGCTGGCTTCCTCTTCATCTCTACACTCCTGTAGCTGCTTCATTTTCTCCATAAGAGCTTCAACTTCACAGACAGACTCTGTAGACTTGAAAAGGAGAGAAAAACATCTAACAAGAACCGACAATGATGGCAGAAATCATCAAGCCAGAAAACTTAAATGCAAGCTATGTCGTTCAGTTGCATCTTTATAAACACTGACTTTTTGAGGAAACCAGTTATTGAAAGAAATCTGTACTGACCCAATGGTTCACATTTGGTCGTCTTTTCTCCCTTAGATCCCTGGTATTTTTAGTGTATTTTAAGAATCACAGCTTTTTGGAATAAGTGGGTCTCACAACTAAAATTAAAGTAATTTCTCTTACTTAATCTAAATGTTTAACTGAAAAACAAGGAGCTGTAACAGAAATTCTGATAGAGGAAGTAACCACAATTTACTACCCAACTGTATTTTTCCCCTTCTCTATGAGCAGAGAAGAAACATATTGAAGGAAAAAGGAAGAGTGAGTGTAAATGCAGATTTAACAAAGCCTCAAAGGAAAGCTAGTGTAAGATAATCTTATTTCACAAGAGCTGTTTTAACACCACAATACACTATTAATTCAGTATCTGGTCTTGCAAAAATCCATCAGCGCAAAGCAAAATAAAGTTATCATCAACTGAGACAGTTCTGCCCCTTTCCTCTGCCTTTTGCAGTTTGCTCCTTCAGAGAGCCAGCAAGCTCCATCAAACAAAATTTAAATGCCACCCACACCATTGCAGGAAAGACTCACATGCAGGAACCTGCATTGAAAATACCCTGTTATCACTCTTCTTAAACCAATGCCTAGTTCACATCATGCTTTTCACTAAGCGGAAGCAAGTACCAACCAGTGAGCATAACTGCTGCGGGCAGGAAATACCGTTTTAGAGACAGAGTCAGAAAATTGTGAACACTCTTGTGTGATGTATGACAAACACCTCAAGGCAAAAAAGTCAAAGACTGGAATCAAAGGAGGAGCCAACTTTCCACTGCACCCATGAAAAAAAGCTATCCTGGCCACTGCTGCTCGGGACACGTATCATGAACTAGCTGAGGCCAGGAGTCGTCTCAGTTTGCCTATATGAATGACAAGAGACCAAAAAAAATAGACAACTGAGAGACTGAATTTTTGTCTCTCCCTTCAGTAACCTCCCTGAGCTTACCAGTATCATTTCAGCTTCTCCTAAATGTCTCTTTTCAACTGGTTAGCCCTCATCTGGATTAGGCTAATCAATCCCACTCTCACTGAATGAAGAGAGATGGGCATCTTCCGTGTACTAAAGTCTACAAAGAAATTACAACTGTTGAAAGAGATTGTTTGTTCAGACAGATACTTACTGGAATACTTCCAGTTGGGCTGGCGTGTATCTCATCCACCCCGTGGTAACCATTTGTAATGTCACATATGCAATAGTTACTGACGGAAGGGGGCCTGAAGGTGTGACCACCTTCAAAGTCTATCTCTGGGCTGATTCCACAACCAAACGTGAAGGAAGCAAGGGAGTGGTACTGTGTAAGGAGAACGACCGCATGGATCAGCTCTGCCAGGGACCAGCTGTTCTCTTCAGTCTTCAAAAGTTGCTTTAAAAATAATGCAAGACAAAAGTATTAATTTTGAAGTCATTCAAATGATCCCACCCTAATGCAGTTTATCAACACTTTTCTTTACCAGATAAAATTATTTTTTCAAAGTCCATAATTACCTCCTAACTCTCTGCTGCCATTAGCAGTATCCTGTTACGAGGTTACCTGCCAGCCACAGACTCATGTGATTAAGCCACACAGCAGATGACTTGTCTCCCCGTTCTGGCCCTCAGCTATTGAATCAGCTGGGGTTTCTATTTTGTACCATATGGTTTGTATTGAGGCCAGACCGACTTGCACTGAAATTTTACACCTCTGATGAAGATGCAACCACAACTGTTGCATGCTTCTTCAACTGGTCTTTACAGTCTCAGAAAACCCTGGCAACTCCTTGAAGATCAGCTGTGTAAAAACCTGGCATCAGGGCCATCCTGTCCTGCCCCTGTGGGAGGAATGCTCTACATTTGACAAGAAGCTTGGACCCCCAACTTCCCCTTCAGGCAGGAAAGTGTGGGAGGTTTGGGGCCTTCTGGCAGAGCACCTCCTCCCCCACAGCCGGCGTCCTGCCTCCCAGCAGGACCTGTCGCCGCCTCTCCACCTGGCAGACAGCCCTGACAGAGTCCCAGCACCCACTTCCTTCTTGCTAAGGGTAAGAGAAGACCAGAGAAGGAGATGCTGCTCCAGTAACCACAGCCAGGCCCGGGGCAGGCATGCCTCTGCCTTGAGAGCTGCTGTTGCTGCCCGCCTGCTCCCTCTACCCCAGCCTGAAAACTAAGCATTTGAACCAGCAGCATTTGAGACAAAAATGTAGTGACTGGTGTTCTGCCTAACCTCTAGCAGCATCTCAGAAATGCTATGGGGGTTCTGGCTACTGAAAGCACACGACTTAAGGAAGTGCACATCTCAGCACATTGTCATCGCACCAACAGAATTCTGTTGTAAATTACATTTGTCAGTCATTTATGACCAGTTAATCAGTTAGATCATGTTAGTTTTACAAGGGCACAGGTGATATATCATGCAGTATCACAGTGATATAACACTGAAATGAAAGTCAGTAACACAGAACATCTTTCACCTTGTCTGGCTCTTAACCCTAAGAATCTGTGACTGCATTACTGAAAAAATAAGGGTACATTCACATCACTCCATGAAAGATTCACCTCAATATGTTCCTTGGTGATAAGCCAGGGTCGGTGAGCCAACATTTTGTTCAGTTCTCCTAAGTTCTGCAGTTTTTGAGGTGCATTTTCCAGACCATTCAACCATTTAGGGTCTCCACCGACATGAAGGAAGTCATTCACATGGAGGTTGACAAGGTAAGAGCACTGATGTCGTGCTGCAGCCTAGAAGGGAAAACACAATTGTGATACAGAAGACAGTTACAGTAAGTTAGTGCTTTATGACAGAATACCGTAAGTCATAATTTCTTCACAATATTCAAGAATAAGGCTTACAGTGATCAAAGGCTGAAGTAAAAAAAAATAGTATGATTAACACATCAGCCATTTTGATTATTGTTCTCACAACATAAATATTCCACATTCAAATATATATTATCACCATGCTGGCTAAACAGGTGCAACATGCCTATATCCAGGGAGAAGTACAGGCATAGATTTATTGTATGTCCGGAAGCAAGCAATCCATACTGCGTACTCCCCCGTGGGGAAGAAGCAAGGCTGCCTCTAGGTGAACCTTTACCAGCAAAAACAAAAGCAGGTTTTAGAAAGCATATAGCAAGGGAGACTAAGGACAGCTTTTCAGCAAAGAAGAGACCCAACATTGTTTATTCAAAGAGTAACACTTTCCCCATAAAATTAAGACACAGCCCAAAACTTGAATTCAACTTCAGCAAGCAAAGACCATTGAACTGGCAGATTGGAAATTACTAAAACAAAACACTTCTGGCAGAAAACTTGCTTAGAATTTAGGGATTCAGAAACAGATGATAGGACAGACTATCGAGTTAGTGGGAGGTGTTATTTGACAGGACACACACACAAAAACAAGCTTTTCTGAAAAACAGTTTCTGCGATAATACGGAAACCAAAAATAAACAATTGTCTTATTTTTATAACAGATTTTTCCCCCCCCTCTTTCTCACAGTCCTACTGAAACTATGAACATGAAGGTACTGGTCTTATGAAACGATTTGTAAACCAGACACAAACAAACCTACTCTGCTTTTCCCCTTAGCTCCTGATGAAATGCCTTTCCAACTAGAAACTGCAAAACACAGTAATAACTGCTGTTAAACAAGACCAGAGATTGTTGCCAAAGTGGCTGTTTCTGCTCACTGCTTTATGTTCCAGCATACCATTATCCCGATGTAGTGTCGGTAATGAAGCGGGAGTGGACCATCCATTTGCAGCAGATAGTGCTGAGTTTTTAGAAAGCTTTCAAGATACTGTGGGTGGAAAACCATCACCAAGGTAACATTGTCCAATCGGCCCAGCGTAGCAAAAGAATCTGCAAACAGTGTGTGCATCACGGCGTCTTCGTTTCCCACTTGAATCATCTGATTGAACAGAAAGAGCAATTAGCTATATTGTCTATGAAGTACCAATAAAACAGTAAATAAATGTATTACCGCAGCATCCAGAGGCCCCAGTGAAAGGAATTATATTATAAATCTATTAATGGCATTAAATCAGTGCCCATAGAGCAAGGCACATAAAATCCCTTTAATACCTCTCATTTAGGAGATCACAAGTGGTTTTATCAGCAAAAGGAGATTTTTGGCTTTACACTTCCCCTTGTACAACATGGACTTCTTTTTAACTGCCTCACCTTCACTTTCTTAATGGCCCAAACTGATCTAACTTAGTTTATTATAATAACAAAAAGCTAATTGAAAAATCATTTTCTTAGAATCATAGAATCACTAGGGTTGGAAAAGACCTCTAGGATCATCAAGTCCAACCGTCAATGCCAAACCACCATGCTTCCTAGAGAGGGAAAAAGAAGGAAAGAAGTAAAAAGCTAGCTAAGATGTCAAGAACGAGAAATAAAAGGAAACTGTAATTGAAGGCTCTAAAATTCCTAGAAAACCACAGGCATATTACTGAATTTTCCTCTGCTCCAAGTTCTCTTACCAGATGGTCAGGAGAGAAGCACCAGAAATGCTCAGCCACAGCACTCTGAAGCCTCTCAGATTATTCAGAATGGTAGAGGCAGCTCAAGAAAAAGCAACCCCAGAGCAGGGGGAGGGGGGCAGATGCCTTGTGGACCAGTAGGAAATTACATCTGGACGCTCACAAGGAAACAGACACTCTTACAGAAAACAGTATTGGGTTTCTCTTATGCTAGATAGCGGTACAGGAGGGGTCATAACTATTCCAAAGCTCCCCAGGGCTCTCACTGCTTCTGTACACTAGAACAGTGGCCAAAGTCTCACCAGGACTGAATGTGATCATGACTAAGAATGTTTTGCAGCTCACAGCAGCTGTCCTGAAACCAAATGTGGGTTACTACTAAAAGGGTGTTCCTTAAAAGCATAAAGTTCACTGTGTACTTGAAAACACCACCACACCTCCTTCTCGGGGATGAATCTGCTTGGTCCGTGTCCCAGTGGTCTAGGAATTCTTATTCCAAGTTCCTAGAAAAGAAAATTACACCATCTCAGCATTTAGTTATAAACAGCTTTTTAGCTGCGGTTGCAGGAAAGAAAAGAGTTCTCCATTCAGAGCTGGGCTTATTTGGGTACTTGCAGTACTCTTACACGGGTACTTTTCCTAGTACCATTTGTACAAATGCAAATAATTTCTTATACAAGTTCTTTATAATTAGTCACACTTGTTTACAGTGTACTGCCCCACTCCAGCAACAAAAAAATTCAACAACAAAGGCCCTGCCAACTGATGAAAACACACACAAATTAATATGCACACACACTACTACCTGGTTCACAGAAAATTCTGCATAAAGCATATTTTGGCAGGGTGTCCAGGACAAGGAGTTCAGTACATAGCTGGCTGCTGTGTGGTTATGCCACTGATACAAAACGAGACTGATGTTTGTGTGTACATCCGCAGTAGGCCAGCACATAACACTCTCTGCATCTGTCAGGAAATGAAACAGCTGTAACCCTAATCAGATTTATTTTTCCCAACCTCAAAGAGCTCTTAAACTGCTGAAAGTACCTGATGTACATTTGCATCTGCTTTCTTTTCAAGATAGGATAAAAAGCTACTCACACTGGGAGGGAGGGAGGGGATTTTGCTCAGTCAGAACAGCAGCAGCCATGTCCTTGCACACACTTCTGTGGACATGTTGCCTTGCGGTTAAGAGGAAGGCTGGATACCCCTCCAGCAGTTCACTACTTGCCTTCTCCCTCAGCTAGATTAAGCTTTCTGCCAGGCCTACAGCACCCTGAGCCCTTTGTGCAGTCAAGGAACAAATTGCTTAAAACTGTTTGGGTGCGTTTGCGTGCTGCCTGTTAAACCATTCCCTTTGGAAGGGTGGGAGTCATGGGTTCAAGGGCAGCTTCTGCATTTGGCAGGGAGCAGCTCTCAGAAGAGGCACAGCAGGGTCCTTGAGGCATGTACTAAAGCCTCACCTCGCACATTCACAGGTGCCCACCTCCCCATCGCTACAGAGGCTCACTCCTCCATGTGCGCAGCACTCGCTGCAAACTAGCTCTCCTGAGGGGATTACTCCCCAGCCAGTGGCATGGCTTCCTCAGGGAAGATGGGAACTCTGCCACCCGAAGCAGCCCCCAACAGGGCAGCTGATGGCATGGTGCTCTTACTGATGGAGGGAGACCTGGGATTAAAGCTGGGGATGGAGCTGAGTGCTAAACACTAGGCTATATATAAACTAATGGTTTGGGCTCCTTATCTGTTCCCTTTCTCCCAGTTGTCTTTCAAAAC
This sequence comes from Phalacrocorax carbo, assembly GCF_963921805.1. Taxonomy (NCBI): domain Eukaryota; kingdom Metazoa; phylum Chordata; class Aves; order Suliformes; family Phalacrocoracidae; genus Phalacrocorax; species Phalacrocorax carbo. The sequence goes on along the minus strand of NC_087515.1, from coordinate 78,689,511 downwards.
ACATCCATTGCCTCCATTCCATAGCCCAAACCACTCCTTTTCTAGTGATACCAACCCCTTCCAGATTCTCAACTGGGTTTAGATGAATAAATACCATTGAGCCAGTTCAGGCCACACAGCGCACCTTTGGCTGTTTTAGGCCTCAAGAGCAAACGAAGTGCATAAAAGCTGCCTGCAAATGCAGTTTTTAAACTTTGCTACATTTCCCCCACATAGATAAATGCTGTTATAAACAAGCAAAACTGGTCGCACTCACTATTGCACTTTTTCTGCCTTCAGCGGAGGTTTCTATTTGCATGAGTACATTGTACAAGAAGCAATTTTATTAATCAGTTACCTTTCCCTGAACTTTCCCCTAAGATTAAAAACCAGCTTCAGAGAGCTGGAAACAGCACAGGTCTACCAAAGCCCATCAGACGCTGACAGTGTCCTTAAATCCTAAGTCAGACACCTTAATTTCTCAAGTCTTATTTGGGTAAAGTGAGATCAAAGGGCAGCTCTTACTACTAATCTTTTCACATTTTCCCTGGGACAGTAAAGTTTGCATTGTAGCTTCTTCCTGCTAAGGGTCCCAACGTTCACAAACGTATTTTGCCTGGCAGCTAAGCCTCTAGAAATGCCACTTGTAGGATGGAATTTGTATCTTAAAAACACCCGCTCTCCTCAAAGCGCTAGCACAGCTTCTTATATCGGCTACAACTACACTAGCAAATTAGAGAAGCATCTTACATCCAAATGACAGCAAGGAAAAAAGTCTGTATGCATCACTTAACTTAGCAGATGCCTGCAGTCGTCTGCTAACTCAAGCACTTCAAGAGAAATACCTTCAAGTTTAATTCTTGAGCAACTATGTTTCAGTCTTCCCCTTTCCCAGAACAGTTACAGGAAGAAAAAACCCCAAGATTTAAGAACCTGAGGTAAGCAGGCTGCTAATATATTTTCCCTCACAATCTAAAATACATCAGTATCAATAGACTTTGCCTTTCTTTTTTTCTTTTTAAAAAAAAAGGCATGCAGAGGTCAAGCTACTATGATTACACTGCATATAACAGGTTACATTACTCAAGTAACCAAACCTCTCTGCAAAGTGACTTGTGGGTTTTTTTGAGGATCAAATAAGTTGCTTTGTTTTCCCTCAGGAGGGAAAGCATCCCCCTGAAATCATGACACCAGCCTAGTACTTGAGAAGACTTGGTTCAAGTGTCTGTTCTGACAGAGATGTTGCAAAGGATTTGGGAAGATGAGCCTCAGTTTTCCATCTGCAAAATGGGGGTGAATGTTTCTTTCAGAGGGTGCTAAGAACAGAAATAAGCTTGTTGTCCTAAGGTGCATGGTTACCACACTCAGAGTTTTATAAATTCTAACCCATTAGAAATCTTATGAAAATTGTTATTCTTCAGTTACAAGCTATGGCAGACCTTTTAAAAACTGTTTTCCCCTCTTCTTCAGAAGCAGCATTTAATCAAGTTCTCCTAGTACTTGAGAAATAGCAGGCATCTCTGGGTGCTCCCAGTATCCCAGCATTTCAAGTACTATATAGACAACAGTGTAATAATTCTCAAAGCAGTCCTAGAGTATCTTCCCTTTGTTTTGAACATATTTCTACGCTCCATGACACCATTCACTAAGCCTTCATCTTCCAAACACTCTCAAGGATCATTGCTCTCCAGCTTTCCCTCTCAAAGGCAAGACCTGCATCCTGACCAGCCACACTACCACATCTCTCCTGCACATTTCTCTTGAAGAAGCACCTCACCTGGAGCACCAACAAACACTTGGCAAAGCAGCGGGGCCTAGGACGAGCAGCAGTTACAAGCAACCGATATTTATTTTGGTTATTACAGAAGTATAAGCAACTTTCATGCAATTCCAGACCACTGAGTTGCACGTCAAAGTGACCTAGTTTGTGCCATGTTTTCTGCATCAAACTTCTTTCCCCCCGTTTGTTAACCTTGCCACACCAATTCCATTCAGTCTAGAAATTCTGCAGCTGAATATAGCTCCAAGCTCAGCAGAAAGTCAACCACAACTGGGGTTTTAGGTGCAAATACTATTACTACTACTAATAATAATAGTGCATCCAAGGCACTCCATCTTCAAAGTCAGAACATAAAACTCAGATGGCTGCAAAGCTGAGCACCAAGGGTGGAACAGATTTCACCTTCAACATGCAGAAGCTCACAGGTAATGGAGGGAGGCCTCATCAGCTGGCAGTCCACTCCGCTGCTCACCTTCCAGACATACCTTGACAGAGAATCTTATAAATGCTGTACCACTATGCTGGCAGTGATGACCTCAGGAATCACACAAAAGCCTCCTCTTTGCCCTTATGTAATTTGTATTTCTGTACAGCCACTATTATGATTTCCATGGGAACTATATTCACCAGATACCTACCATTTCTGAATCTATATGTCCCTAATCACTGCCATATCTGAGCACCTCATCTCATGTATTTAATTCATGCAACATTCCTGTGAGGTAGGGCAAGTGTATTATCTCCCATTCCGAAAAAAACACCCTGAGAAACAGAAAAGCTACATGTCTAACAGAGGCTGCTACAGAAGACTAGTGGCTTGAGCTGAGGTCTCTCAAGTCATGGGCTAATGCCCTAACCATCAGACTGTGTGCCTTTTCAGAGACTTCTCAGCGAGGAAATGAGTTTTATGCAAATTTACACAAGAAACAGCTCTTCAGAGCTGAGACAGAAGAGTTAATGAGACAAGTCTGCAAACCTGATTACATACTGCCCAGTTACCATTCTCTCTCACCAGTCTGGCCCACTTAGTACATCCAACTCCACAATGACAACCTGACCAGAAATCTCTTCGGCATGCACACATATGCTCAGGGAAGACCACCCTAAAACTGCACATACATATAAACTCACTCTACTTACAGCTTTTCTGTATCTTAAGACTCTGTTAATCAAGTCCACTTCAAGGTACCTTTAAGTGTCTTGACAAGAACAGCATTCCTACCAAATTTAAGTGAAAGCTTGAAAAATGGAAAATTGAACTGCAAATACTTATATAATGTTTTAAAATACAACACCCATAGCCTCTGCTAGTAGTAGAACATCATCTGCTTTGGTTCTGAGACTCTTTAAACAATAAGTGAAGAAAACAAAAAGTAACTTCTAAACACACACCCAATATCAGAAATTCCATCTAGAAACACTGAAGCTGAGTTAAGGTACAAGCCAAGACCTCTAGGTCAGGAACAGCTACCTAACCTTAGCTACAGCTCTTGCTCCACAGTGTGCCTAAAAGGCTTTTTCAGATCCCTGTTCATCCCCCACTACTGGCTCCTGGCAGCTGGAACTCTGCGTCTTATAACCGAGGTTTGGGGGAGGTTTTGTGATAGTTTTGTCCGATGAGTATGGGGACTGCTGCTAAACTGTTAATTTTCAATCATTCAGGATTCATGAGCTGAGCACTGTGAACCACAATCTTCAGACTGATTCCCTGGTGTTAGCACAGTGAGTCATTTTGCTCCCCTCAAGTACAGTCAGTACCAATATCAAATGGTATATCTCCCAGAGAGACTTATTTACATACTTATTTAAACCTCCTCTAAAAGACAAAAAGGACATTTTATCACAGACAAGCCACAAAGTGAAAATATAATTATCGATTTACTTCACAAAACCACATTAGGATTAACACCTTCATGTGAATCACCTGCGTCCCGATCAAGCACTAAATACCGCTAGATTCGAACAAAATCACACACTTCATGCAACATAAAACAATCTAAACAATCTAAAGGAAGGAACCACAGAAGGGAAATGAGTTTGAGGCGACCTTTTTTACAGGTAACATTTTCCTAGGCAACCAGTGATCATTTTACATAATCTAAGCGCATTCCTACCCAAGCCTAGGGTTAAGAAAACCACAATGAGCTGTGGGTTAAAAACTCTTCAACACAATCTCCTAGTAGAATTACCATGACCCCAATGTGCCAGCAGTGCTGAAAATTCAGCTTAGTATGGTATGCATTTGCAGCCGACATCAAAAACATAGCCATTTAGAGCTTTCTATGCTTATAGGATAAAATGCCCCAAAGCATCTAAGTGTCCAGGAAGCTTGTGCTGCATTTCCAAGGGAGACTTTGGCACTTAGCACTCTAAGAGGCCTCGTACTGCTGCTGCTTCACTCACTGCATTTGGGTCCTACTTCCCCTTTAAAGGTCACCAACAGCAAAATCTCACTGCTGGGGACACTGACAGGCTACAGATTTGGAGTTTCCTTGTTAAGGATCTTAACAACAATAACTGGCACAACTGGCCTCACAGGACAAGTTACTTGTCACCAAGCTGATATGGACTCAGCTTAAAAGCTGTATTTTCAGTTCTGCTAAATGCAGTAGCTACTCTAGTTTCCTTATTAGATGGCTAGCTTTTGGAAATGAAGGGATTAAGAAAAAAAGATTAGTGACCAAATATGATTATTTTCCTACAAACATTAAAAAAAAATCCCACAAATTCTACATCTTTTCTAAATGTGGGGCTATGCAGAACTGGCAGTTTTTGCTATTTCATTCATTTACCTAATCCAGAGGTAGCTGCCATTGTTGTGGCTTTCTCAAACAAACCATGATTCACATTAAAATGACACAAAAATGATCCCCAAAAATCTCATGTACTCTGAGTTTTTGCACATTTCCTGGGTATCTCGGATTGACATTCAACTGAAGCACTAGACATGTCTGCACTTGTATGGATTTAGAGAGCTGAGAACAAGTACTCCCCCTCTGCTACAAAGCACTTTGTTCCACAGATCTACCACTCTTCACTGGAATTAGAGCATAGCAAACGTTGAACTGATTCTACCTCACAGAGAATACATTATTCTTACATGAACTTAAATACTTCAATAACTTTAACTTAAACAGCAGTAAGTGTCTTGTCTCTGAAGGTCTCAAAGTCCTTTGAAATATCGAATTTTAAAAACATCCCTAACTATTTGATTCAAGACAGAAATCAAGGCAAGTGAGAGTGTGCCCGAGATCACACACCCTGCTCACAACGGCAGGAATAAAAGCAAAGCCCAGACCCCTCAGTCTGAAGTTCTAACACATCTTCTCTGGCCACCTTCTAGGACGGAGCAGTAAAAGCAGGTCCAACCACAGTAGTCTCAAAGCACCTAAGTGCCACCTATTCCTCCTCAGCAGTAATAGCTCTTCCTGAAGTGGTTTTGTGACACAGCTGCCTAGAGACCACAACCCAATTTACTTTTGATATGAGCTCACTGAAACCAAGAGGCTGAATTTCAATGACTAGTGTCTGGCTTGTCTATGTACCAGTTCTGTGATGTGTATAATGAAGCAAAAAGCATTAAAGGGCAAAGGATTTGGAAGGAACGTCTGCAATTTCCATGCTGTAAACACTGTTTAAATACCAATAAATCAGTGACACAGAAGGAAACAAGTTTAAACGTGACAGTTACCATTTGCGTTACATAGACTGTACCGCTGGACTATGTCAAAGCAAAGCAATTTGTATCCAACAGGTACCAGATCTGTACAACCCAGAAAAATACAAAATAGCTTCCGTGGCAATCTGCAGCAGTTTGAGGACTTAAGAACTTCCTTTAAAAGAAAAATCTTAACGTGGTGACACTAAGAAACTTACAGAAGAGATTCAAAGCAGCATTTTAGTTCCTGTCCAAAATAATGCTATTGACTTGCATTTGTTTACAATCACAGCAAGCTTTTTTCTCTATCAGAAACACCAGACCAGCCTCACTATTTTAAAAAGATAATCCAAGTCCGTGCAAGAACGAAATAGATACCGGGCAATTCAGAGACAAAACCTACTTGGAGGAGCCTAAAAACCCAGCACAGACACCCCCCCACCACAAACACAAGCAGCCCAGCCCTTCTGGGTCCAGGTGGCAACGGGGAGGCTAACGTCGGCATCTGCACTGTCACCGTATGCAGTACCTGGGTATCCCATGGAAGAGAGCTAGAAAGGTCCTGCAAACCCCCCAAAGTTACTCTCCAGCAGCTCCGAACGACAACTCTAATGCTCAGGCGAGGAGCCCGCAAGGAAGCACTTGCTCCTGCCTCCCCGACCCCGCAGCTGAGCCGGGACCTGCCCGGACCCCCGCCCCCTATCCAGCCGGGACCCCTCCCTGGGGATGCGCCCGTGGAGCCGCACCGCCGCCCGGGGGCTGCTCAGCCCTGCGGGGCTAGGCGGCGGGGCTCCCCCGCGGCCCCAGCCCCTCTCCGCCCGCGGGGTACCTGCTGCTGGGGGCCCGGCCTTGCCACCCTCATGCCAGCGCTGCGGGGCCGGGGCCGGCCGCGCTACCCTGGCAGCCCCGCCGCGGCTCTGCCGCACCGATCGGCGCCGCCGGGGCGGGCCCTGCCCGCGGCCCGGCCTCCCCCCGTCCCTCCCGGCGGGCGGAGCGGCGGGCAGGGCCCGGCCCCGACGGGGCGGAGCGGAGCGGGGACTGGGGGCTGCTCCCCGCTCTCCTCGCCGGCCCCCACGAATGGCAACAAATGCTCCAGGCAGGGTGGGGAGAGGGGTCCCCCTCGGAGGAGGAAACCCCGGCCGCGACCTCCCCCAGGGCCCCCCAGGTCCAAATGGACCTGTTGGAGCGGGTCCAGAGGAGGGCTACAAGAATGATCATAGGGCTGGAGCACCTCTCCCAGGGGGGCAGGCTGAGAGAGTTGGGGTTGTTCAGCCTGGAGAGGCGAAGGCTGCGGGGAGACCTTATTCCGGCCTTTCAGTACTTCAAGGGGGACTATAGAAAGGATGGGGGAAGCCTCTTTAGCAAGGCCTGTTGTGACAGGACAAGGGTAATGCTTTTAATTTAAAGGAGGGTAGATTTAGACTGGATATAAGGAAGAAATTTTTTTACAATGAGGGGGTGGTGAAACACTGGCACAGGTTGCCCAGAGAGGTGGTAGATGCCCCATCCCTAGAGACATTCAAAGGTCAGGTTGGAAGGGCCTCTGAGCAACCTCATCTAGTTGAAGACGGTCCTGCTCACTGCAGGGGGGTTGGACTAGATGACCTCTAAAGGTCCCTTCTAACACAAACCATTCTATGATTCTACAATTCTGTGAAATCCAGCCCAGCTGAGTAGCAAGGGTCCCTCAGCCCCTGAGCCCTGCTCTCCTCCCCAGCACAGAGAAGCTCTTTGGACAACACTTTTTTTTCCCCTCCCCTGTTCCTGATGCAAGAGTTTCTACCTTCTTTTTAAGCAACAAAGTAATTACAGCTTTTAAACTAAGAAATCACAGGAGGTTAAACATTTTGTAGATATTTGTGTGACTAAGTACGCTGCTGCAGAAATCTGGCCTCCTGCCTATTCCCAAGATCATAACAGTCCTGGGCAAACATATGTTTTGCAATCACATCAGCAAAACACTCAGCTTTTGTTTGCAGCAGGCTGTACTCCTCTTGTCGACCCCCCAGGGCTGCAAACTCTGCCAGATGCCTTACATCTCCCACCTCTTTTGGTTTGGGATTTTATGGCATCAATTATTTCAAAAGAAACAAGTCCCTGAGCTGGCCTACGTAATTTTTTATTTTCCTTCCACAGCAGTCTAAGATTTATAAAGCTAAATTCTGTTAGATCGTTTTCCTTCAAATATTTTTGAGCTAAAATAAAGTAAGACAGAGCCCAAGAAGAGCACTTTTATTGCAGTTTTTATGAGAGGAGGCCAGGACAGCTCCAAATCCCTGAACATACTCATCTAGGGGAGGAAGGCTTCTGCCTACAATTTAGGCTGCTCAGTTTGAGTCCTACCAAGCTCTCTTAACCACCAAGCAGGGAAATTCCATGACACTGAACTTTACACTTCTGTTAAATGTAAAACTGAACACTGAAAAGTTGTTCACGGGCTGTTCCTGTTATGGGTGTACTCCTGCAGCAAAATGCAGAAAACGCTGAGGACAGTGCTGTCAGGGGAACGTGACAGCATGACTCAAGGCAGCAGTTCTGCACATTCTAACACTAAAGCTTTAAAGGCTTTCTCTTCACTTTCCAAATACCACCACCTCTCCGGGCTAAGCAGTTAACTCTGGAGAGCCAAGGGGTACTTCACTCCTGAAGGCTCAGCAGCAGTTATAATGTTAAATTACCTAAAGATGCCCAGGTACCACAGCTCCTTACTTGGGGCCTTGGCTTTAAGCTGGTAAGTTTGTCCAGAAGCAATGAAGTGTGCTTCGTACCGACTTCATAAAATGCTCAGCAGAAGCATGAAAAAAGAAGAATGCAATACTGGCAAGGAAGGTTGCATTTTGTGCGCTAATAAAATGAACTAACGAAGAACACTGTTTAATTCCCACTGGCTACTTCCTTACTTCAGGCCAAAACATAAAAGAGAAGGAATGGGCTCCTCTTGCAACACTGGCAAAGAATTGGCTTGTGCTCAGAAAAACTGTTGAAAATGAGTAATTACCTGAAATGCAAGAAGACGCCTCACCATAAGAAGCCTTCCTGGATGTCAGATGAAAGGTCAGCCCCTTCAATGAATTTGTTAACACCCTGGGAAGAAAAGGCAGGGAGGAAGGGCAGCCCTCCCTCAGTTCCCTGAAGTGTTTTTCCCCCACTGTGGTTGATGGCCGTGCCTGGATATTTGTGAGGAAGCCTGCTTATGTTAACATTTGTTCCTATACAAAGAACCTTGGCAGATACAGATTTTATCCTGACATCGTCCAAGGGAAATTCTCTTTCATTAAACAACCAACTCAAGAGCAGAAGGTAGGAAATTATACCATGTTGCATGCTTTCTGTATCAGAACAGATGAAGGCAGTGACAGCATGTCAGAAAAAGGCTGTACAAAGAGGAAGAGGAAGTTGCACAGCCATAGCAAACAAATAATAATGGTCTTAAAAGCTCTCCCATATGGCCTGAGTACACAGGCTCCACTCAGGCCCCAGGTAGGTCTCTGCCTTGGCAGAGCCTCATTACCCCAGTCTACTGTAAGTGCTTCCTCCACCCCAGCCCTCACACGAGTATTTCCAAAGTGCAACTCCTCCAAATCAAAGAACACACAAAACTGAGCCACGTGCTCATCTATAAATCAGTACGCAATTGCAGACTGAAATTATTTCCATGTGGGGGTAGTAAGACAAGCTACATGAGCATTGTCATGAGGGAGTATGGTTTGACATTAGCACAAAGCTCATTTGGGTACTAACGAGTGCAGAACGCAGGGCAGCCAAAGGCCATGGGGACACATCTATGGTACAGTTTGCATAACTTGAGCATTCCCCTGAGGAAACACAACATGTTTGACCACTTATTGATGCAAGTAAACAGAGATTGAGTGAAATGCTCATAAGAGAAAAAACAACAACAAATGTTTAACATGAAAATATCAACAGATACCAAATTTCCTTTCACCCAGAAAGAGCGTATGATAGATACACATGGAGTCACCCAAAGCAAACACCACCTAACGCATGGAAACATACTCTTTCATAGCAAGCACTTCCATAAAAACTGCTTGTATAAAAGGATGGCATTTAACATCTGTGCTTTCTAGGTTAAGTCATCAGAAATGCAATTTTTCCTTATTGCTACAGTTGAAGAAACATCCTGGTGAAGCTAAAAGGAGACCAATGTGAAAAGCCTGATCCTGCAAAAACATATGTCTGCACTTAGCCGCTGTAATTTGGAATAGTTCCATTTCAGTCCAATAGGGTGACTTTTTTGAGTCAAGTTCAGCACAAACAGATGACTCCAAATAACTGGCAAACCAAGATCTTAAATTCTTTCCATAAGAAAGCTATCCAAGCAGAAGCACTCGAAATGCCTGTTACTGCAATGCCCTGGACATCAAATTAATATCTCAGAGGATGATCAGATGATTCTTTCCCAGGAACATTTACAAGCAAAACCAGTCAATTCTTCAGGGCTCTGAGCTACCTGATTTGTGTTAGTTCTTAGGACTGGATTTCTCTCTCTTGTGGTTTCATAAAGTAGCACCAGCTTTTGCAAGATGTAACAAGCTTAGCAGAATGGATGTAAATACCAGCATTCACATCCGAGTGTCTTTGAAGCCCGAGAGGGCTAATGGCTGCAGATGCATGGTGTCTCCCATCTGCAGCTGCGCCAGCTGAAGAGGTTACTGCACTAACCCGGGTGTCACTGGCCCCCTTGGGGGATGGGTCTCTTTCCTACGACCTCCCCGCCAGCTACTGCAACCAGCACTCAGTACTGCATGCAGGCAAAGTAAGCAATGGGAGAACTACTTTGGGTTGGGGGGTTGGGGGGCTTGGGGGGTGAGTGAGTGGGGGCATGGTGATTTTATTTTTTAGTTGTTTTAGCTCATTTTGACTGATAGAGGTTAGGCATTACTAACAATGACCAGATCTCAGGGCACCTATCTCCTAGCAAGGAAGCAGCAATAAAAACATGGGGGCAAGGACCTCTTCAACCAGAGGAACTTGAGCAGCTCCACCTAATCTGGTGCCTTAATGAAGTCACCAGGTGTTTCAGCAATGACTAAGCAGCCCCACTCTGGCCCCTCTGAACATTTCCCCGCGGATTCTTCTCATTCCTTGCTGTCCACAGCCACTACCCTTTCCATAACAAATTTCAAAAGCACCTCCCAATCTCTTCCATCTCTTTATTATACCTTTGTTATTTCTAAAAGAGCAAAAATCTTTATCATGATAACAATATGGGAGGCATAGCAATGAAACCATTCATTACAGAGATGAAAGAATTTAAATTAAATAGAAGAATATATCATCCTAGCATGCAAGTCAAGAAAAAATGGTCAGTATTTTGAAGTATTCTTCTTGATTTAACCTTAACAATCTGATTTGTCAGCCTTCAAAAAACTCACTCTATTATTAGAATTAGTACATAATTCCAGGGAGGAGGGTAAACTGTAATCTTTGTACAAGCTAAATTCTTGCTGTATGTGTCAGAAGGATCAGCCCTTAGGAATGGCATTGCACCTGATTCCTTTATAATAATAACAAAAACAAGTTCTTCAGGAGAATGGAGGGCTGACAATTGGCCACATCAGGAAATAAGTTTAGATCAATATATAGAAGCTTTCCTTTTGTAGTCTATAGGATTGCAAGGCTGGCTAAGACTGAACATTTTACAATATTCAGAGATTATATATATGTATTCTCTTTGAACCTTATCCATCCTTGAAATGATGTTTTTCTATTTCTAGCTCTTTCTTACATGCAGCTTTCTTAATGGTCACACCTTCAACTGTAACAGGCAAATGACTTGCAAGTAATCAAGGGGTTTTGTGAGTAATTACAAATCAGGTAATTCCTAGCCCACTGTATACCTGGCAAAAGACCCAGCATCTTTTCTCTCAGAGCTGCAAGAGGCTGTGAGAATCAGTTGTTACATACACCTGAGCTGTTTTTACCGAGCTACAAGAACTCCAGTGGCTTTATCTGTTCCCTTAACAGATAAAGTTCATCACTCAGGACTCATCACTCAGTGAGTTCATCACTCAGGACTCTTATTCCCCCAAAACAGTCATTCTTCTGGTAGTTTCTGCCTTTAAGATTTCTACAGCTTGCCCCCATCTCTAAACCACAAGTTGTTTTGTTTTTTCTCTCCCCAAAGCCTGTCCAAATTGATTCAGTTGTCATAACTGATTCAGTTAAGAGCAATGAGACAATGCAGCACCTTACTTGCTATGCTACCTGGAATGCTGCCTGACTGTGCTTCACCACTATTGTGTAAAGATGCTGTTGGAAGGCCTGTCCTACAGAGATAGAGGTTGCCTTATCACTCTCGGCAATTTACTGCAAACAAAACCGTTTACACAATGCAAACCTGCACCTTCAAAGCAAGGGGAGGCCTGCTGAATCATCTCTGTGTGAGTTTAAGGCTTCTGGGTTTTTTTAAACTGCATTTGACCTCACAAAGAGTCTTTATATGAAAAGAGAAGAAAAAGCAAAGAAATGCACCTCATTATTAGCTTCCAACAGAAATCAGACACAACAGCAAACACATGGGGTGGGGTTGGAAATGCCTTTAGGAATACTGGGGCATTACACCTGGCTTACTACAATTGGGTGAGACCACGAGAGCAAGTGACCCAGAGCTGCACTGCTGTGAGGTTACAGTGAGTATGCAGGAAATGCTGTGCAAAAATGTCCTGTGAAGAAGTTGCAGCTAAAACCTACTTTCATACTCTGGTATGTACAGACGTGCAACCCAGAAGCCTTTTGTTATCTTTACCCTAGGGGTTTGGGTGTATTTCTAGAAAATATCTTGAAACTGTGACCTGAGGCTCATGCCTGACTTGATTTGGCAGGTACAACAGACAAAAAGCTTATTTCTGCAGAGCCTTGACCATGGGAAAAATTGGCAGTTTATAAAATGCTTTGTTAGGCTTCTTCAAGTCAACCCTTAATCTCACATATATCTAAAACCTGAGTGATTTTCTTTTTTTTTTTAAATAAAAATTTATGTTTTCCCCATGAAAAGACAAGTAAGAAGAATGAAATGCCACAAAAGCATGTCATGTCAATTTAATGCAGTTCAAGAAGACTCTCAGCTATTTTTCTATAGCTTTATTGTTACAACGAGATAAAAATCAAGTGAAATAGTACTACACAAATATGGGAAGTACCGCTAGAGATTCAGGAACCCTTATATCAGTAACTGCAGGTTGGGGAACTGCTTTGTGGCTTTCTTCTTACACTTGCCACTTTCAGGCACATGTTCAGTGTGCCTCAGAGCAGCAGACTAGGAAAAAAAAAAAACCAAGAAAAATCAGCTCTTATTTTCAGTTTTCACAGTCTAGCTGTGACCTGAATAATATATGTTAATATATGTTATTTATCTGAGTTGTGAGTTTTGGAAAACCATCAGAGGTTTTGTTTTTAGTAGGGGGAAAAAAAAATCCAAATACCTATAAAGCTGTATTCCTCTTGCATTTTCTGTAATGACCTTTCTTGATGGTAAGGTTTCAAGCTCCTCAAGACTGAATCTCTCTCCATATTTTTTTTAATATATAGAGCCAAATACAATAATATTATAGCATTCGTCAATTACTTTAGAACATTATCTTGACAAAAAGTTAAATACAAAATAAGTAACATTATCCTAGAAGAGTAAGCCACATCATTGATTTAATGATAGCAGTTAAGAAACCTGATAATCTTCTAGGTACTATTCAACATCTGATTGTTGTAAGTTAAGGAGATAATACCAGCTCAGTCATTTTCATGTCAAATCTGTTTCTTTTACACTCAAAGACCCAGGAAGACCTCTGCTTGAGGAAAACCAAAAAAAAACACCCAAAGAGATGAATCATGTATTTCTTGCCATTTTTGGCAGTTACTATTGCTGGTTTGTTTAAATGCAGATGGCACTGTATTCTTTTTTTCTTCCCTATTTGAGAAGATGAGGTGGCCAAGACATTTTGACCCAAATCAGTTTATTGGCCTTTGCTTTCTAAAATAGAAGAACTGAAAAAAAGCACTGCTTTCCTGCTGATACAAATCCTAAAAGATCTGGCCTGTCTCCTACTCAGCAGCCAAGACCATATCCTATTTTTTTTTACTATTTTGACACTTGCATTGATATGCCATTCCTTTCTCTTATTGAAAGTTAAAAGGAGACTGACACCTGCCCAGGGAGTACAGCAGGGAGCAGAAGACCCCAGCCCATCGGGGGTCACCCCTGCTGTGTGACCAGCAACAGGGACAACCAGCACCCGCTCTGATGAGCCCCTGAGCAGGCGCATCCAGCTGCAATGCCACTACCAACACGTGACTCAGGGACACTGGACACGTGCCACTGTTTAACACAGCACAACTTCTGCATCCTCCTAAATCCTGGATTTCTCCAGAGCTTGGAGGGCTCCCTCAAGGCTCCTGGGACAAGCTGGCCTGCAGGACCATCTCCTTACCCTCCCTACCCTGCCACCTCAGTGCTTTTCCACAAGCCACAGAGGCTTTGGGTCCTGCAGGGTAACTGTAAAATCACGGGGAGACTTCTGCAACTCAGCTGCTCAGATCTCAATCAAAGCACAAACCTTTCTGGGCTTCGCAATGCTGCTGTCTGCAATGATGACGTCCAAGCAGTGGAACTGTTAATACCTTACTCCACTTACTTTCTCAAACACGTATTTGCTAAGGGAACTAAGTCAAAACAGGATTGAAATCAATTCTAGAACTTCCTGTTCAAATACTGTTAAGTGTCTTTCATTTTATTTGAAAAAGTTAACCACAATATTGGAACTTAGCCTTAAATCCACTGTTTCTTAACAACCATAATTTTAAATGAACCACTTGCTATTGTGAGAGAGGAATGGCCACCTACCATCTTTGGACCACCCTGACTACTTACTGTACAGCATTTTAAACATGCAATACTTCAAAAGTCCTGGGAAAGGCCCACACTGTATGTGTAGCCCCTCAGACTCAAACATGCTGAAATCACACATAAAATACACACACCAGACGTGCTGCAGAAGACAATGCTCTCAGATATCCATAGCAGAATCAGTATTTTGCAATCAAGCTAGCAGTAAAGCCTGATTTACAGCAGCTTTCAAGTGTAAACAAATGAAGTATAAGTAAATAAAAATGCACACATACCATACTAAACACACACAGTTTTTACTAAGACAGTATTAAAATAGGGATAATGCCCTTAAATAAGGGTTTTGGCATTTACAGTTGACATTTGAGCTTATAAATCTGTTTTATTGGATGCGAAACTATAGCATTCAAACACCTTATTTTGTCAGTAAAGCTATAAATCTATACCTGTCCCACTGTTTCTCACCAGTGTGACAGCTGCCTCCTAACTGCTCAGCAGGGATTCCAACGCAGCAAATGAAAACTTGGGCAGAACTGGACCACGTTTCCCACTACTGATGAAGATACAACAATGATCACTGAAGCCTGTACACTAAACTACTAGCAAAACACACTGGTTCATTCGCTGACATGCTTATGTTACTAACAACAACAGAAAGTATGACTTTTCCTTATCAGGGTGTGTTTGTCATCTTTATGAGAAGCCCTCCTCTTGAGGGAGACTACCACAAAAATCACTCATTCTATTATTTTTGTAAATGTAAAGATAAATTTTATAAGAGTAACAAATGACTTATAATAATGTGAAATGTGACTTGAAAGAAATTTACATGTACCATCTGAAGCTGGTAGGGCTGAGGCTAAACCAAGTTTGGATTATAGCCAACAAGGGCAAGAGACCAACTGCTATGTAGCAAATAAGGAATACTTGGCAAAGCATAGATGTGCAGCTGTCAAGGATCACCACACAATGGCTAAAACAAGACTGGGACAAGTCCAGGAGAAATAATTTTGGTGAGCTTAACACCTGAGGCTCACCAGAGAAACCACAGTGAGGATCTGCATTAGGATTTGAACCAGGGAAGACTGGTAGGGCAGAATTCAGGTGTTGGGCTATGGAAAGAGAGACAACTCCTGAGGATCATCTGTCTAGATTTAAACTTAGGCCTGGTAGGAGCCATTTTGCTAAGGCAAGGTGTTTGCATGTCCACAGCCAGCAGGTGAAGTTTAGAGCTTGCACTAACCAGGACCCAGAAAGAGAGGTTCAACTGTGGCAAATGAAAGGGGTCCCCAGGCACCTCTTGTTGTTTCCAAGAGGCTGATTCTCTGCTCTGTAAGAATAAATAAATAACACACTGCGTCCCTGAATTCATATTGCAATATCATTTATGTTCTTTCTTTCATGCGCAAGGACCATATTTTCTACAATAAATTTGTTTTCAGGGCTACAGAAGATGAATGCAGCATTACACAGGCAGGCAGGCACTTTCTTAATAGCTGTCCTGCATTTGTTCTTTTGTTGAAATACAATCAAGATATCGCTGGGAGTGAATGTTTAATACTAGAGCCACTTGAGACTTCAGGTTGTTTCTGGCAGCATATTGCTGTGGCTGAGGGAAATGGTCTTGTACAAGCAATCAAAATTCATCATCTGACCACGCCTAAGCTGACCTGAACAGGAAAGAAAGATAACCCCCATATAAACTTGCACTGCAAATAAGTAAGGAGTGGAGGACTTTGCCTTGTTTTACATGGTACAGCAACTGGACAAATTCTCCTAATGGCTCTAAAGCCTTCTTCGGGTTTAGCTCAGAGGGGCAGAGGGAAGAAGAAAGTACCTAGAGGCAAGCTGGGAAGCTGGTTCACAGGGAAAGACTCAATTAAAAAAAATAAAAATTAAAAAAATCACTGGATAGGGCCCCCACATTTCTGCATGGGAATCTGGACGCAGCCCAGGTAGCCAGCATACATGGTGTTAAATCAACAAATTCTGAAACAGAAAAAACATGAAAAGTAACTGCAATGCATCAATAATACACCTAGCTCACTGGGCACTTGCCCATGGCCATCCAAATATCACATGTATAACAGGTCTGAACACACCCAAAACCCATCAGACACCCAGGTGCATGTACACAGTAGTCATTTTACAGAGACTGTAACCAACTACCCAGAAGCCCCAAATGACCAAATTCCTTTTTTTCCCTTGTCTATACAGTCTTCCAGGAGGGGAGGGCAGGGCAGGGATGATAGGGACAGGAATGTGTGTGGCTGATGGCAGCACTATTTACAGGGTCCTAAAAAACAGGCTAACTCTCTGCATGGGTACTCACTGATGAAAAAGAACCCGACACAACTGCCTGCTCTGTCTCGTAACAAAACACTCGTTCACATAAAACAAAACATACATTTAGATTTTTGGCTCAATACTCTTGTCTCTGAATTGTTGCTCTACATATCAACAAATCATCCTTTGTTTTAAGAAAGTCTTACCAGCCACAAGTTTCCCAAGAGAGGGGCACTACATCCTCTGGCACTGACAGACCTGCCTGGTAATAAGCGACCAGCATGTATGGGATAGATGGCACGAATCCTGGGCTGAGTACAGAGGAATCACAAGAATACTCTCCAAGGGAAAGGGTAAGTTAAAAAGGCACCTGGATACAAGAATGACAGCAAGGTACTGGCCGCAGTTACCCTACAACCCTGCTCTGCTGCCTTGTGTGCCAGCTTCTTGACATTTATGTGGCTATTAAAAAAAAAAGTGGGAGAACAACCACAAACAATTCACTATGCACAACTTTCTTCTAAAAGTACACCACTAAGGAGCACTGGATGCAGAGGTGTCCAAGGCAGTCAAAGCAATCAGCTTCACATTGAGAGTTACTGGCTAACAAATCTCAATAAACAGTAGCTGAAAACATGCTCAATCCCAAGCACCTCAAGTATGGGAAGGACTGCGGCCTGTTTAAAAGTCAGGGATATCATCAAGAACTGCAGTAGAAACAGAAGTCTGAACTTGGCAAGTAAATGCCTTTTCTGCCCCTTTTTAGAATAAACTCTCTTGATGGAAGTTGTCTGTTTTAAAGTAATTGCATTTTGCATTTGAGTATCTCCTAAATTGTTATCAGAGTTATGCACGGTTAAAACTTTTTCTTTTTTCATAAAATACACTAATAACTGGGGGTTTTTTTATAAACAGCTTGTTGACAGAATAGAGCAACAACACTTTACATTAGTTTTCAAACAGTAAATAAAACCTCTAAAAGCAAATGTATTTCATGTTTTCTCTGTCAACCTGCAAAGTATCAACTAAATGTTAATGGCATTTATCCTGCTATTTTGGTCACCAGCAAATTTGAAGGAATACAGCTGAATCCATTTTCCCTATATGTTTTATACAAGTTTCTCCCTAAATAAGTTTTCCTCCTCTCCTCACACAAAACTTCCACCAACTGTTGGAGAAGCTACACAACTGCATTTGACACTAACGTGAACTTCCCGATCAGACCATCTACAACCTTTAGCCCATGTTCTCAGTTGTCTCGGGGCAAAGGGAACGGGCAGCTGCTCAGAAAGTTTGTAACTAACAGTACATTGTGAAAGAAACATGAAGGGAACTAGTCAACAAATTGGATTTGAAGATTTAAGCAAACTTCCCAGAGAAACAGCACATATTTTTAGTCTGGTAACAACCTCGAACAGTACCTAAGTGTATTGTGCACATTACCCTGGAAAGCATACAGTTCCTGTGGTGGAAGGGCGCTTAATCTCCATGGCTTGCTGCTTACAGTATACATCAAGCAGATGTATACAACAGTATACATCAAGCAGAGGATCCCATCTTAGGTGCCCTTAAACCAACTTGAAAACTTACTAAAGCAGTATTGCAGTTATGTGAAAAGTGGGTAGGGAAAGACCCAGAACAACAGCTTCCAAGGCTTTCAATTCACTTCTAAGTGGTGATGCTTCCAAGAATTGGCACGTGTTCCCTACTGTGAGATTATTTTCCAACTTTTTCCTTTGCCCAATATTTTTGCAAACTGACCAGTACAGCCAAACACAGATAGGAGACTCAGAAGAGTGCACACTCAAAGCAAGACCCTGGGTTCATGACATTTTGCGTAACGGAAATCTGCTTAAATATGAATCAAATGTAAATACCAGAACTCTCTACATTTAGATGTTATCAACCTATGTGCATATCCCGTAATACACATGTACCAGCAAGGCTTGTACACCAAGTTCTTCCCTTCAGCAAATACAGTCACAAGATTCAGAACACAAATGCCAGTTACTGAAGAAGATACCTAAATGAGATGAGAATCTACAGACCAGCTGGGCTTTAAGCTTCAGATCAGTGAACACTAATCACAGTTCAGTCACAAGCTGACTTCCCTCTTCGCAGCCTGGGTCCATTTCCTACCTTGCTCACCATTACTTCTCTACTTAACTTCAAAGAATCAGAAATTACTGTAGAATAAATCTGATTTTCCTTTTCTTATTACCCTGTCTTGTTACCCTGGTTGGGCTGTAATTAATTGAATCGTATGCCCACTTGCCTGACTCCAGACACTACAACTATAAGCAGCAGTAATTACTTAGTGATGCCACGTGCAGAGAGAGGATGTTCTCCCTTCAGAGCACATGCTGGTTCCAGTAAGCAGACATATGCTACTATGTGCCACATACTGGTCACTTGGTCATACAAAACCAGGTCATACAGGCAGAAATCAGAATAACGTTTTTCTACTGTTTTATTGTTTTCAGTCTCTCTTGCCCATACTGCTTCCCAAACTAAGACAGCTCAGCTCTTCCATGATGTGAGAATTAGAACTGTAGAAGGGGTTACAGTGACGTATAAAGCTTCAGGACAACACCCTCCAAGCAAAGCAAGCCTGCAGCATTCTTCTAAAACCTTCACCTGCAAAGACTTTCTTTCAAGGCATGGAAGAGTCTGATTTCTGCTATGCTGCGGGTTGCTGCTATTTCCAAAAGACCTACTAGCTCTGCAAAAGCGGGTTATTACTTTGCTCATTATCAAAGCCACTCTCAGACTGAAAATGTCTGAACTGCCTCAGGAAACACGAAGTCTGGCAAAATTTATCTGGGTTTGAACTTGTTATTATGAACCCAAAACTTGCATGAGTTCACTAAAGGCAGGCTGAATGTCAGCTAGTATCATACCACAACTTCCTTCTACCTTGGAAGAACTTGGAAGGTAGAGGCTAAAAACTCTCCCTGTGTATCATAGATGTGTAAAAGTAGAAGCAGCAGGCTGCATTCCTCTCCCCAGTACCTGACAGCTGGATCCACTGGTCATTAAGGACAGGGGAGAGTACAGAGGCAGAAAAGGCAGTTTCTGGAAATGAAGGCTTGGGGGGGGAGAGTAAGAAAGAGCATCTGGGGCCAAGGACTCCTAGGGAAAAGCATCCCTCTATTTGTCTGGCTTAGGGACAGCCCTCCTTGGTACAGGTACTCACCCAGGACAGCAGCTTCATAAATTGCTGTGTAGTACATCAGCAATGAGCAGAAACCACATCTCTCAAACTAAAAGCAGTTTTCAGGGGGTGAAGTATGTGATTCAACTTCCCTGAAGTTTCAAACAGTGAAAGTCTAAGGTAGGGCAGGCTCTTCACAGAAAATACGGGTTTGCTTGAGTCTGTGACCAAACTGCAACTAAATCCTTCCCAAAGGCCTGAGAGCTTTGCTGCATAACCTCTGCAGATGGATTCAGTTCTTAGAATTGAACTTTCTAGTTTCATTATTAAACAGAGCTACTAGCAAACAAACACACAAATTCAATGTCAAAACATGTAGCCTATCTATTCCTTCCAGTGCAGCTACTGTATTTGTTTGCTCTCTTTGGACAAACACTCATCCAAGCTTGGGACAATTCCAGCTGGTTACGTCAGTGGTTCATACAGCAGCAGTCAGACACAAAAACTAGTCTTCAGTGTAACTCTACGGACTGTATTACAATCTCCTCCTAAAATCAGCAGCCTTAGTTAGAGACAACCATATGTTATAAATCTATAGCATCTGAGAAAGAAAATCCAGATGCCTTTATTTCTTGTCTTCAAAACAAATACAATAAATCACCATTAAAAAGAACATCTAATTATCACACAGGTTTTCAGAGACATTGAACTATCATCAACTTTGCAGTTAACACTACAGGCCAGTAACAAAAACTACAGGAGTACCTGTTAACACAATTTAACAAAACCAGCTAAGTCCCAAAGTAAAGAGGGACTCAAAGCCTTTCAGTAGGCAAGAAATAGTGGACAGCTGGTTACACTATGAGATTTAATGAATACAGCAGCATTCAGCAGCAATCTGAAAACTGTCTGCTTGTGTAAGGGCCGAGTTATTAAAAAAAAAAATCTCCATTTATAAATGGTGTTGATAGGATTTAAACAGCCTGTGTAAGAAGGATTAAAAGTAAATTGAAAAGTCTGGACAGATAAGAAAGCAAAAAGAAACTGTGCCCTTGAATTCTGTACATACTGTTTAACCTT
This sequence comes from Phalacrocorax carbo, assembly GCF_963921805.1. Classification (NCBI taxonomy): domain Eukaryota; kingdom Metazoa; phylum Chordata; class Aves; order Suliformes; family Phalacrocoracidae; genus Phalacrocorax; species Phalacrocorax carbo. Next base: position 78,668,711 of record NC_087515.1, on the reverse strand, counting down.
ATCTCTGTTTCAGCCTCCTGGCACACAGTGGGGGGTTAAACAGGCTGCCTTATGCATAACTGGTGTTAGGGCTATTTAATGCTTGTACACTGCTTTGAGCTATACTGTCCCCTTACTCCCCCCCCACCCCTTTCAAAGCTGTATACTAAAAATCATTTACCACCACCACCAGGTACAGCTAGCAGATACCAGAGACAGACATAAATTGCAAGAGTCTGTCTAGGCATGCTATGATGATTAGGTGGTTTCCCTCCTTTATGCAACTGATGATCTTGCTATTCTCTGTTAGACTTTTATAACTTTTATAACTTTTATACACCTTCAATGTAACTAGTTTAAATATTAACATTGGGGAAACAAGTGGGGATTTCTGGGAGGAAAAGGAGTGGGTGGGGGATGAGAACTAGGCTTTAATTTTTTTTTTCCCCTCTTGCATCTGAAGTATCCTGTAACATTCTGCTTTACACAAAAGTTATTATAGCTTTTAATATATGTATCGCTTCCTAGAATAAGAGGACATACAGGAAAAACACAACTAGCTCTTTTCATTCATTAATCCCTCCCCTATCCTTTCTCATCATCTCATCTCATCCAAAATCCAGCCTATTCTGGTAACCTAAGTTGCTTATTTCTGATGTGCCTTTTGTAAGATGGCCAAAGCTAAAGAGCATTCAAGGTGAAATGTACAATACCACAACTTGTCTTGGTTTCCCCAGCCTGTAACATAGCCTAACATTTGATTTGCTTCTTTTGGTCTCATCCAGGATACAATAAGAGCTTTATGGAAAAGCTCTGTAAGCATCTGGGCCATTTATTTCAACAAGGACTATTTAGCCATGACACACAGCACCAAAGAGAACTGTTCAACAAGCCAGCTCTGGAAGCATTATTGCTGTTTCAGCACAGGGCTCTAACAGTAACACAGTGCTACGCAGCAAAGCTGGACGGCTTCTGGGACATGAGGTTATCTCTTGGCGCAGTCCTTCACAGTACCAGCCTGTCAGAGCTAGTTCAGGTGTATCCAACACAGCACCACAAAACATGTAAACATATTCTGATTACTTAGCCGTGATGTTTATCAGCCTATGCTTTTCCCAAGGGATCTCACATAACCAGAATATTACTTGCAGAAGGGGACAGCTGTTCCACTAGGATGTGGAGATATATTTAAGAAACAAACAAGCAAGCCATGGATATTTGGGAGTGCATTGCCTCCATGCAAATTTAGGGCAGAAATGAAGAACAATATACAATAGCCCTAGGGAAATTCAAATAGCTAATCAGCTTACTTACTCTAATTGTGTAAACCAGACAAAACATAAATTCTGTAGGAATTCCAAACTCCTATGGCTGCAAAGCTAATCTTTTAAATGCAATTTTACTGTAAGGCAGCACAACCCTGTTTCCACTGGTCTGTTAGAGCGTGAAACTACCACGATAGCAGCAATCTTCTCACTCTCCCATACCTTCATGTAGGTGAGGAAGCTAAAGCCCTAGTACAAATATTGTTTGATGAATGTCTGCTGATTTCATCATACAGTTATTATCTGGTTACCACAAACTCTGTATTCATGAATATTACTCCCTGCATTTTTAAGTATGGTTTTATATCCTGCAGAGTAAGACTGATATTGTCATTCAAATCATGTTTGTGACTATTCATTTTGCAGTAACATGTTCATGGGTCTAGTCCTTACTGTGGACAACATAACCAGGGAATTCACATCAAGGAGATGGAAATAAACGTAGCAAGAATAATCCCTCCTTGAAGCTCCATCACTTTTATATGCAGTTGCTACTGCTGAAAGAAGGAGGGTTTATTGGTACTTATTTCTGTTTGGGCTGCAAAGTCAGTATAGATAAGATAGTTGGATTTCCCTATTTATTAGTGCACTTACCTGTTTATGCAACAAAGAGGACTGGGCTACCCATTTTATTCGGGCTATGAAATATGAGGTAAACCTTAAAAACTGAAAGACCACCTTGCATCTGAATGCACTCAGACAGCTGCCTCATTGAAACTCCTAAGAGTATTAGTCACAGGTCCCCTGCTTCAGTGCACGTAGTTAGAGGATTATGATCTAAAAAAGTGCTGTTTGGCTCCCTCACTGTAACCTCATGATGTTATTTGGGCTTTTATGAATAGCCAGCTCTCCATGCAGCAGAGCTGCTAATAGCATGGCATGTACCAATCACACTGCAAAGCAAGTGATCTCACCTAGGCAGCTTGTGTAAACACAGCACAGCCACACAAATAAGACATGCTTCTGAGCATACTTAAGGTTATTCTCTGAAGAATATTTACTGTGTTGCCAGGAAACACACAAATAGAGCTTTTGGGGGTTTTCTGACCCCCCCAAATTTTCCATAAAGAAAATTATGGAAAGAACAAGGATTCTGTCAAAGAAGGGGTTTGCTATTGTAGTAATTTAGCATATCTGAGTAACTTTTCTAAACAGTATTTCCAAACCCTGCAACCTTCCCTTCTCAGTACCCGTTTCCATTAGGAAGTATTCTGCTGCTATAGGCAAGAACTGATGGCACTTCAGAGTGCCCTGTTTGAACAAATGTACACCGCTGGAACAGGACAGATTCTCCCACAAATGCATTTTAGAGAAGTACTATTTAAAGCTCCCTGGACACGACAGTGAAACTGAATTTCTGAAAGAAAAAAAAAGTTCAAACCCTTTGAAAGAAGTTACCAGTATTTGTGTACCTTCTTTCTTACACCAACAGATGTTATTTACTTGTTGTCAAATGACAGGAAAATTAAGCCTTTGGTTATTCACACTGTCTACCAGAGGGTCACTAAAACCATGAATGGATAGATTCAACTGTCTAGTGGTCTCACAGAGAAACAGCTAAACCCCAGTTCTGCACAAATTAGAAGAGGGTAAATCCTATCTACCTGTATTTAGTCTCCCCTAATAATATTCTCCATCAGTAATACTTACAGTAGAACTCTATTTCATGTGGAGCAGTATTATAGGTCAGAAATCCCATAGGAGTAAATATGAAGATCACTGAATATGAAATTTCTGGTTTGCAAAATTTTTACCAACAAATCCTATAAGAAAAGAAGGTTTATCTTCAAATAATGTATTGCACTAGGTCAATTAATGCAGCTGGAAAACTACAGGGGGCAAGCTCTATTTTAGATCAGGCTTAAAAGCTTATCTACTTTTATCAATTGTATGAGCTCGTCTAAGAAAAGCCACTACTTCTCCCCATAAGTCTGATTTGCTGTTATCACAGCTACAATGTTATTTTTATTCAAAAAAGAACAAGCTTAAAACATTTGCTATAATTTTTTTTTTCTTCTCCCCATTGAAATAGCAATTAATTCTTTCCTTTAAGGCTCCACTGCTACAAATACCAGAACAGGAGAAGAAATATTGGTCAGACAACTTATTTTAGATATACACGCTCTGGATTAAGTGGGATTTCAGACAAAAACTCTATGCTAGCCAAGTGATAAAGAGGTTTAGCCAACAGCTTTGCTATTTTTGACGTAACTTTGTGAAGTTAGTGGCTGTTTACTTTCAGTATATAGTTATTAAACTCTGCATGGCTTACCTGATGGGTACAGAAAGGTCTAATGGAAAGTGACAGAAAATTATTACATAGTCTTCAATGATTTAATCTCCATGACCAATAAGGTAAATACATCTGACAGAAATTTGTGCAGCAGACCATACGGAGTACTTAGGAAACAGTCACAAAGAAACTACAAAATTATCCCAGCTGTAGAAAAAGGACAGATGGGACCCTTGAAAGCCAATTCAAAACTAACCTCCTGCTTCAGCAAAATCAACTACAGCTTTGTCATCCTGACAGGTTTGCCTAACCTGTTTGAAGGCCTCTAATAACAGACATGCCATGACTCCCAAGGTAAAGAGTGCTCGAGTACCCTTATTATTAAGATCTAAATTTTACCTGGTGCCATTATCTGAAATCATCTATGAACACAGAATGACTCTTCAGTGTTAAACAAAAAATATTACCTTCTTTTTCTAACTGCTGAAGAATTTAACACACCACCAGTTCTCACAGAAAGTATTGCTAAAAAAATACTTTTATTATGCTGTTGCTGTGTGTCTACAACTGTCTTTTCACCCAGATATAAAGTGAAACAAATGAAGTCTACAAGCAAACAGCATCAAATATAATGCATGACAGGGTACAGCTGACAGCAGAATTTCTACTTAAGCACGGCTTAAAGCATTATTGTTCTCCATTCTTTCATGGTCACAGCGGATTTATGACAGAGGAGCAGGGAGACAAGGATAAAGAAAAGGGTGATTTAAAATTTCTGAAGAACAATTGCTTTGTGCAAAACTTTTCAGATCAGGGGAATGAAGCTACTAGGAAAAGCAGCAGCACACAATCTTAGTGCTTGTAAGAACAATGCTTTGCAGAGGGTAAGGGGGGAAAAGAAAGAAAAAAAAATTAAGAAGAGAGCACTCTTCCTACTCCCTGATAAAAATAGTTGCAGTACACCACTGGGAAGGGTGCTTCAAAAGGCTCAGATGCCATCTCTTTTCTCTCCAACTTTAGCACCAGCTCTTGCTAACTTTTTAGCATTTCTTCTTCACCAGCAGCCCCACTATTAGTTACTCTAACAGGGAGAGAGATTACTTCTTCAGAGACAGATAGGTAACAGCCTTGAACAGCAAGTTAATTACTTCATGTTTGCCTCAGAAGATGGGGACAAAATGTTCGTGATCCTTGCAACCCTCTGCTACTGAAGAAGAGAACTAGTGGCCAATGTACTACTGAGAACTACTGCTGCAGCGAACACTCTAAGAGGGAGGAATTATATTCCCCTCAATCTGGCATCACTGGAAGCAGAAAGTCTTCTCCAAGTAATTCTTCTACACGTCCAGTTCTAGCTGATCCAACAAATCCACAGGTTTTCCACTGGAGAATGAAGCTCCAAGCATTTCATATCTTATTTTTAATTCTTAAGCCAGAGACTAGACCTTTTCTTACTGTTGCTCTTCAGTATGGAAAGCCTAGCAAGAGGTCCAACACTGTGCTTCCTTAACAGTAGCTGAAGTTCAGAAGGAACTCTGCTCTCTTCCATTCTTTCCTTTACTGGCAATTTACAATTATATCCCTATTCCCTGCTCATACCAGCTCTGCACACAAAAAGCAATCCTGTCCTACATCCTGGAAGGTCCACATGTTTTTTTTCCTCACACAGTATTAGTAGCCCTGTTATTGCATCAATAAATAGAGATGATTATCAACAGGCCTCTCAATGCACATACAAAGGGAAAGAAAAATACATAACTGTTTAATGAAAGTGTTGTTGAGGACCCTCAATATACTTCCAATTCACACAAAAGCAGGACCAACGAGTCTCATGCAGGACTTCACACAAGTGCGTGATGTTCAGATTTCAGAAAACTTTTCACACTTGATTAAGAGAATGATTGTGTGGAAACTCTTTTCAAGCTTTCATGAGGAAAGGTGAAACAGAAGTGTGGAAGTACAGAGCCCAGCTAGGGCGAGATATACGTGATGGATGGATAACAGTAGGTTTTTGCAGGAGTCTTACAGAACCAATATGAAAGGATATTTTTAACTATTATGGAGAAAATGCGGGGTAGAAAGGAAAGTGCTTCCATCAGACCTGAATGGACAGGAAAGTGAAGATGACCCCAAACACCTTCTAGATGAAAAGATGGAAAGAGGAAGATGAGATGGGGAAGCAAAAAAAGTCTCTAGTTAGAGCTGAGCCAGGTAGGTAGATGTAAACATTTATAAAAGATTCCAAACACTTTATTTATTTAATTTATTAAAGCAAAGGTAGGCACAAAGGGAAAGAGACAACACAGACAGCTAAAGGAAGGAAACTGAAGGTGATTCAACTTGACAGAAGCGGCGCTTCTTGTCAATCAAGTCAGCCAGTGCTGCCTTAAAAAGAGCCAACTTGGGCACAGCCTGATCCAAAGGAAAATGAGAGATGCACACCAAGGTCCCAGAAAGGCCACTAGCTCTCTTTCCTACAGTTTGTTTCAGCATGTGGCTCTACAGAACATTCTGCTGTAACATTAAGGAAAGACCTTATTAAATGTCCCATGATAAGTTCAATTTTTTTTTAGCTGTTACCTCCAGTCTGTTCCCAAGGAAGGAATACAGATTGACAGAAACTTGATAGATACCACAGTGTGTATGCTCATTTACATCTTCCAAAATGCCGTGGCTCTCTTAGGAAAGCCAAGTAGGATACTATGTCCAGCCATACAACAGCTACACCTCGCATACGCTCCACCTGCCTATGGCAGTTCAAGGATGCTACTGGTTGCTTTCTTTTGAAAGTATGTGATGACAAAAATCAATCCCAGAGCAAAAAAAGAGGGAAACAATGCTAAGTGTAGCTCTGGCAGACAGTGGTGTAGCTGAGATGAGTACCTTTCGCTCCACTGGAGCCTTGGACTAATTTGTGAACATTTGAGCTAGAGAGGATGTGTGTACAATGGCACAATAAAGGCAAGGAAAGAAGATTGTTGGAAAACTGGAGATCACAACACAATGTTACTAGCCCTTTCCTCTCATCCTACAAGTAACTTAGGACTCCCTGCCTCCTTTCAAGAACTCCTTAAATAAAAACGTTGTGCCTGCACGGCTGTAGTCATGCACGTAAGCCCTATTTCCACCTTTGTATGTCAATCAGTGCTAGGTTTTCTCCTCTGTTAAACTGGCTGCTTTTTCATCATTACGGCTCAGTTTGCAGCAACAATCAGGTACTTCAAAATGCATGCATGGAATAATTTCCCATGCAGACAAAGTCTTAGAAAGACACTTTTGTCCCCTCCTATTAACAAGCTTACAATCTCATTGGAGAGCAGCAGAAAGAAAACATCATGACAGAGCAGTTACCACAGTGGGAACCCAGTCAATGACTATGACTTCTAGGAGCTGCCATAACATAACAATAATAAATGAATACCTAGGGAAAAAGACTGAAATCTGTTTTTTGTCAAATTATAATATGAGTTAGTATACTAATCCATGAAGGAAAAAAGCCTACATATGTAATCAAATTCAATGTGAAATCCCACTCTACAAATATGTAATAGATTATTGTTGCACTCTTTAAATACATTGGTCTTATTTATCCAAGCACTGTACTTATCTGAAACTGAAAGCTTACTTTATCAACAAGAGAGGCGATTCTTTTTTCACAGTTTATGTCTGAAAGAGTTCTTTTATATCTGCTTTAAAACGTAGTTGTGTTCAAACAGCATTATTTGGTTGCCCTTGTACTATATCTCAGTGAAAAATGGCTTTGCTGGTGCTGCTCAATCTTGGACCACCACCAGATTCATTCTTACTCTACTACAGAATTTACCAAACTAACAGGAGTCAAAAGCAGAAAGCATTCATGCAAGTTGCTATGCTCAGCAGATAACCATATTGCAAGAGAGGACAAGATCCATTGAGAAAGCAGTCCTTTTACAGCCTTGGTTATATGCAGTATTTGTAGTTAAACTGCTACCAATTATTTAAAATGGGCTTGGTTAGACTGTCACAAACTACGTGTGTACCTTTTTAAACACTATTTACAAATGGCTTAAACAAGGAAGAGATAAACCAAATCAATAAGAAGCTTTTATGAGCCACTGTACATTTATTTACATTGGAACTCAAAACAGCTTCTACTTTACTGATGAGCTGGGTTATGTAGGGAACAACATTTGCAAAACAGACTACTGACAAAACTATGCAAACGTATGCTGTCGTTCTTGCAGTACTGTCAACTCAGCCTGGGAACAGCTACTGCTGTAGTTTCCTTGTGAAAGTGTAAGCACTTTAAGATCTGATAAGAGACACTGTAGGAGTACATTATAATAAAGACAGATATTCAGTTTCAATTCTTCATCCTAATAAATTCTCTAGGATAACAAAAGCTCTGTGTGACATACATGCAAGTAATTCTGGGATTTAAACACGAAAACTACAAATTTGAAGCTTAAGTATTTGAACTTGACACTATCAATACTGGATGAGCCAAGCAAGATTCCAAATTGTCCCTTTTCAGCTTCAGACAAGATATTTATGAAAAGTTTAGCTTTCAAATTAGCAAATTCAAGTATGCATAATCCAAACAGCTGCATGTTGTTTACTTGTAATCCAGAATTAGTATACAGTTCTCTGTAACTGCATTCAAATAATTCTGATGGATTACTGATATCAATTTATTGTTGAAATGCTAATTTCATACAAGTATAAATGGGAAGGACAGAAAAGAAACTCCAGAATCACTCAGCCATTACTTGGGCATCCACAAAGTCTGTATGCTGAAGAAACAGCCTGTCATTTTTCATATATGGCAATACACCCTCTAAAACAAAAAACGCATTACCTGAACTGTAATAATATGGTTTCAGAAAGATGCATAAGCAAGGCATGAAGGGGAAATGGCTCTCTCCACTGTGTGTCTTCAGGTACAATGACAAAATTCTAGAACTGACATACCATAAACCTCAAAACCAAAGAAACCTGCTTGTTACATAGCCTGTGTGATAACAGCTCAAAATGATACAGTAAATTTTGGTATATTCTGTAATTAATCTTTGGAAATGCACTCTATTATAAACACTTGTGTAATATGAATACTTCAATGCACGTAATTTTTCAAAACACAAATTGACAAACAAGCAGTGGTTATATTACTCAAAAAACATACGCTACGTTGCTCAATGAGACTAGCACAAAAGTTTAAATGGATCTGCAACAGTCTTTAAAATATTTGAGAAAGCCTATATGATATGCTACTCTTCCCCCTTCAAAAAAAAAAAGAGAGGTAAAAGAAGTTTTCTTTGCTAAGCTTGGAAATCCAGGTTTTGTCTACCTGAGCCACGAGAGAACTAGTACAGCTGCACTGCAGCTTTAAGTGAGTAACACTCTGGTCATAAATTACAGTGTGTATAGCCAAGCTTGGCATGACTCATTCATTTTGCAACTATGCTTTAATATCTAAAAGGCCCTGCCAATCAGCCTGTTTCCAGGAATACCATCTTCTTTTGCACAGCTGCCTAATGGTTTCCAAGTAGAATTTCAGGCTTTTGTTTTCGACAAAGGAAACCTGAGCTCCAGCACAGGTCCTGCCTCCCAAGACCAGCTCCAACCAGCCATGACACAGGCATACAAATGCGAGCGTCTCTCGTTTAAGTGGCAGCCTTGTTGACAAGGGACTTTCTTCCAGACTCTCTCGTCCAGTCTTAAGCCACATGACTGCTAGAAAATACTACTCATCTGGGTAAGCACAAGGAGAAAACTGCAATAAAGAGTGGCTACGAAAGGATTTTATTCTGGATGATTTACAGAAAATGAAGGAAGAAAGAGTCATTGGTAGGCTGCATTCATCTTCTGTTACAAAAAGATATTTTCTTTTTTTACTTTAATAAATAGAATTATATTACAAAGATTAGAGACAAAATATACAGTTCTATCAAAAGATGAAATGTATTTACAGTTTTATTGAGAATTTAAATTAGCATGATGCAATCATTCCTTTATAAGGGAACTTTTATACTCATTTTGAGCAGGACATTTCTCTTTTCATTTTCAACTTCATCAGACAAAAACTGTCAAAGTCTATCACGAAAAAAGTTTAGCTGTTTTACAAATTCTGAAACAAGATCCACCTTTTCAAATATGCCTGCATAAACAAAAAACTGAAAGATTCAAATACCTTGAAAGGTTCCTATAATTCATCTGATGGTAAATTACTGGGACTTTAGTAAACAATTCACAGCTATTTGATAAACATAGGGACTACTGCATTAATTAATAAATTGAGAAGACCTTCTTCCATAAAAGTGGCTAAAAAGCTTGTATTTCAGAGATTTGGCTTTAAACTTTTTGCATTAGCTGTAATATAATGCATATGTGTGCACACAATATGTATTTTTTAAATAAAAGCATTTTCCTGACAAGGAAACTGGTTTCAGCTACAAAGGCCATAGCTGACTTCCTGCTCTTTCATTAGACCTAAGTAATAAGTCAAGGCAAATAAAAAAAAAAAAAAAAAAAAAAAAAAGAGTGCACATTGTTACTTCTCCAGGAAAATTTTGGTACAAGCCATCTAACATTCAGTTAGAGAGTTCAAGTATCAAAGCCAAGCTAACCTGATATTTTCTTAATAAAAATCCTTGCCTGGAGCTTCTGTCCATATACTAACTAGAAACAACTTTACCCTTGCTTGCTTCTTGTATTTTGGTCTATATTATTAATGGTCAAAAATAACTTGAATTATTTGCTACAGCTGCTATTTCCACTAACATATGCAATTAGGACCTCACAAGATGTTGTGACATAGGCAACACATGACATACGGCTATGTCGTGGAACACACACTTACATAACCCATAAAGGTGAAAAGACTGCCAAACACTCAGAAATTCAGAAGGTCCACTATTTCAGCATCTATTCCCCTCCCAACCTGGAATTAAAAGCAAAAATTATGAGATTTGGAGATGAAGTAAGTGGAATGGAAAACAAGAAGAAGGTAACATTACTCACACAAACCCATCTGAATTTCCTTTTTTAACTCTCAGAGCTCAACATCAAATTGTCAGATTAGAAGACAGAAAGTCAGGCTAGAAAGAATTTAAGTTATTTTTAAAATTGGCTGGGTTTCTATAATTTCACCGTAAACATACAAATAATTGACTGAAATGGCTAGTGTTATTTTCCAGAATTTATGGAAGATGGGCAAAGTATCAAAAAACAGAGAAACAAGAAACACGATGCTTTTATTTAAAGGAGGAAATAAAAAAGGAACCAGTTCACCCAGCTGAACTTCAATTCCTTGAAAAGACTGGAACAGAACAAAAAAAATGCAAACAAAAATTCAGCAATACAGTTTGTAAGTGCCTAGACAATAATATGCAACCGTGTACCAAAAATCAGTTTGACACAAATCCTCAAATCTTTCTAACTTGCCTTCCACAACAGGCTAACAGATTTGTAGAAGGGAAGATGCTAGTAACATGTTACAATTATGCCTTTAAACTAAGGAAACTTTTTTTTATGAGACTATAACAATATGAACACAAAACTGTCTTATGCTGAAAGAGAGCCATCGATGGCTTGTTGCCAGCATGAAAAGAGTTAGCATGTGGGACTCCATAGCAAACACCCCATAAATCTGGTTCTACACAGAATGGTGACCCGAATTGTGGAATCAAGAAAAAGCTTATAGAAAATACAAAGCTTGTAAGGACTGAGGGAACCTGAGAGGACAAACCTGAACTTCTAAAGGTTCTTGACAAATTGGAGAAATGGTCCAGAATCACCTAAAAAAGGGAATACTGTTCTTAGGGAAGAGCTTTAAATTTTTCTCTCCGATAGAAATTATCAGCTATACAGAGACAGGAAAGGGAAACAAGATGCTAGAGACACTCTGCTTGAAAAGAGTTAAAGCTATAAAGGATTATGGCATCATGAGGTCATCATGAAAAAAACCTAACAAAACCTTTATGTGATTCATACACATTAATTTAGCTTGCAAGACAGAGGAAGCAAACCTCTCTGTTCTGATCAGCCGGAATACCCTGTCGTTTTGGTCAACAAATAAAGGTGTGAACTCAATGCTATTCTCTGTATTCTCACCAACAAAAGTGATCAGATACCTAGAAAAGATGACTGAGAAAGAAAGACTGGGAACAGGGAGTAAAGCCAAAACATCAGAAAGACATTTGACCTAAGGAAGAGGTGACTAAGAAGAAAAAGGAGATTCTGTAGTCTTTAAAACAGGCAGATAAACTTTTCATGCACAGCCTAGATACCATAATAATTGGTTCTTCCCTGGGGCATCTTTATAGATCTAACAGATCTCTTCAGGTCCTTCCCTACCTTCCCTATTTCGTGGTTCTGTGAAAACACATTTTAATATAGCTAACTATCCCACACAAGGACAAAGAAAATAATCAACACGTACACGTGGGAACGTAATTTGGAAAGCACTCTCTCCAAAAAGAACTTTGGGAACGGTAGATCAGGCTCCACTGTGCATTTATAGTGTGGTTCAGCTGCCTAGAAGGCTAATTTGATCTAAAACATATAAAGGTAGGAATATCAGGTAGAACAAATGACAACCTTTACTGTATACACTATGCTGATCTGACTGTTTAAGAATATGATGAGTTTTCTGGTGTCAAGAGTTGTTTGGAAATACTGGAAGGATTTTTATGGCTCCTGTCTCACTTTATCAATAAAGGGGACTTTCAGTACACAGCTTAAAAACCTCAGTCTAGCCAAATTATGAAAGTTGAGAGATTACTTCATTTTTTACATATACGCATACACACCCCAACAACTCGCTAAGATGTCTGAAAAGGAGAAAAAGATTGGGGGGGGGAGAGAAGATTTTTCAGGTCCATAAATTAACTCACAGAAAACTACAATGAATTGTGTACTGTCAGTTTCCAATGTATCTTGCAGAGATATACCATTTCCTAGCAGCAAGAATAAACCCTGAAAGTTCTTACTACAGGAAATGGACACCACTTCTTCAATTTTTTTAAGCAAGGTTAGAGATCTTTCCGAAAGATATATTCAGCTTCTGGGAGAAAAACAAAACTCCATGACCTACATATACAAGAGATCAAATCAGATTATCACAATTCTCTAACCTGGCCTAGCACCCTAAACACTACTTTCCCTCGGCTATTCTGTTAGATGCTTCCTAGTCATTTTGCAGCAGCAGAGAGAAAAAAGGGACTGAATACAAAAGTGACCTGATGCAGAAACAGGCAGAAAGAATATTGTTTCAGGTACCAAAAAAGACAATAGCCATATAAAAGTCATTCCTTAAATTCCACAAAGCAAGAAAGGAGCTTTAAGACTTGGCAAGCAGAAAACTCAAAGGGTCATAGAGAGAAGGAAGATGCAAAGAGAAAAATGAACATAGCAGGAGAAAGATGCCTGCTATCCATCAGGGGGAAAATGGCGAGTTCCCTCTTGAGCAGGCTCTGGGCATGAAATACATGCAAAGAGGAATGAAACTCATCTGCTTCCAAAGACTGGGTAGAAAAAAAGACACGCCATGTTCCCTAAAGGCTGCCTGACATGTTTCTCGTTAATTGTACCTGAGGCTTTCTGTTGTCCCTCCATAGGCTCACTTGCCTGACAAAGCAGTTCCAGAGTCACTTTGCTTTCACGGACATCACAAGAAACAAGCACCCATTTGATTGTTATTGCTGCACTGATTAACCCATGTCTAAACCTACCCTGTACATTACATATAGTCAGTATTTACATTTTAATTATTGTACGACCTGGTCCAAAGGAATCTTTCCCTTCCCCATACTAACAAGCAGGGGAAATTTTTCCAATGATAGATTATACTTCCAAGTGTGGTTACTGTCATAACAATTTAACCTTCAGCCCAACCTAACTACTGCTAGAACAAATTCTCCCTTTCGCCAGCAATGCATCAAGTCATACTCCAAAACACTGTCAAGGCTGCTACTGGATGCTCAGCAGAAGACCTCAGCAATGTAACTCCTTCATGCTTCCTGTCCGCTACAGAAAATTTAAGATTGCTAGTATAGCTGGATCTTTTCTGTGCCAGCAAAATAGCATATTTGACATGCTTGTAACTTACAGCTCCCAGGCTTAAGGTCTCAATATTTTTGTCACAATGTTGTCATTAAAAATTAGTAATAATGAAATTTCATATGTCAAAATATATTGTAAAGTGGTTGGAAAACAGAACTTAAGTTAAATATAACTAGGTTGTTGGTTTTTTTTTAATTAAGACACTAGTTTAGAAAGGATTCCTAAAAAAAAATCTAATAATGCAAAAGATTTGTTATGCTGCAAACACATACATGACTCCAGAGTAGCCAAGACAATATATTTCCTTATAATAGAACAGGGGGAGCCTTAGGACTTTTTATCTGTTTTGGAAGATATGTCAGGGTAAGTTAAGTTAAAAGAAATACAGAATACACTCACACCCTATAGCCTTGAATAAATACATTAATGACTTTAGAAGAAATATGTATTTAGATTAAATTACAGTTATATTAGATGCATACTGGAGCTTCGACAGCAGCACTCAGAAAGGAGTCCTAAGGTATGATGACATGGGGATTGGAAAAGTCCCCAAACAGAAGAATGAAAGAATATCATATTACAGGGTTATCAAGCTTTCAGAGACTGCTAAGAGGTACAGCAGAATACAGGAGGGAATGTATGCAAAGAAAAGCAGCCACCAACAGGGTTAAGTGTGGTACACTGGACAAGAAACTGGCTACAGAAAGAATTTCGTGATTTGGGGCTGAAGTCACATGTAGGAAAATAACAGGGAATCTGAATTACTTCATAGTGAAAATGTGTTTTCATAATACTAGCTAGGCCTATGGTTTTCTTACATTAATCTCAGTAATAAGATAATTAGGATTTGAAATCTTATGTGTATCTACCCTGTGTTTCTATAGGAGCACTCTATGTCCAGCCACCCATGGAACAGAAGTTGATATGGAAAGGTGCCCTTTAAAAAGTAGACCTAGAGAAGCTCAATCCTACAGTCCCATTTCTGCCTGAATGAAATTTTGAGTTCATGGGACAGAAAGATAAAACCTTGTTCTACATGTGGTATGGAAACAACAGAACATGGAAGAGTTTAGCTATGTGGAGGAAAACTATATATATCTCAGGGATGTGCATGGAAGAAGAAATAATAATATGGCACACATCACAGACCTGAATAATGAAGAGAAGGAAAATATCATCAGCAAGGCATACAAGAAAAGAACAAGCTGACTATGTTAAAACACTTCTGGAGCTGAGCCATGTAACAAACACGGGAAACATTCTGAGAGATAAAACCCTCCACAAAGCATACTGAGACAAAGTGTTTGTTTAGGAGATGAAGGATTTTTTTGCAGTATTGTTAAGGTAAGTTCTGCTCCTCTTTTCAATGTTTAAGTGGCCGTAAAGTAACCAAAACAACTGGCAATGTAATACTGTGATCTTCGAAAACTGCTAAGATTATCAAAACCTCTAAAATTCTAATTTTAAATGTTCATAACATTTGAATTGAACTTCAAGTGTCTTATAAACAGTGCTTCCTATGCAGAACAACAATGCGGTAACCACTACCGCAGAAGCCTGAGTGACAGTACAGCCAGTAACATTAACACAGAAGCAACAGTTTCTCAAGTATTTTGGAGAATTGCTTTTAATGTAGATGTTTAACATTAGCTCATATTCACTGACCTCCAATTAAACATTGTAAACATGAAATTTAGAATTCCTGCTAATTTATTACCCAAGGGATGCATAGCAGTAATACCTCCTTACTGAGCTAGGTCTTACTCATATTACAGGAAAGTATTTGTCAGCTGAACAGGCCAACCAGGAGTTGTCTGCTTCAGTCAATACTTACTTTTCACATGGAAGCTAAGAACGTATGCAACTTATCTAGGAAGAACAACTCTAAACTTTGCAAAACAGTCAGGTTATTGGTTTAATTTTCACCGCAGTATCTGTACCAATACCGACAGTGCATAGCTGTTTCCTAGTCAAACTACCTCAACCAGCCAATATAGAATTCCTGAGAGATCAAATACACAGCCCTCCAGAACCCAGAGCAGGTTTGAGTTTTCTACTTAGCATCAAGTTCATGTTGTGATGCTGTTATTCTGGGAAGCAAACTGACATTTCCTATCTTTTTTCCTGATCTGTGGACAAAGCAGCAGCACCAACAGGCTTGCATTTTAATTGCTGGTGTGAAATGGTTCAGCCTACCACTTACTGATTCATAATGCTCTGACAGTCCTAGGAAAGGTTGTAACATTTATATTTATGATTTTCATATGTAAATTATATATTAAAATAGGGCTTAATTACAATTTAAATTCCCCCTCCTCCCCCCATGATGAAGAGATACAGTACACAGCTTTCACTGACGGATAAAGCTGATGAAAGTGATTAAAATAGAACTTGCTGTACAGTTGCTCAGAGCCACATTCTTGTTTTCTGCAGTTTCAGCATTTCTAGAACTTGCAGGAAGGCATAAATAGACTACAACAATGAAACAGAGCTTCACCAGAGATCTGAGACAATGTACGCAAATACAAGAACTTCCCTTTTTCAACTCCTGATAGTCCCTGATCCACATACTATCCTATATCAAAAAGTTAAGATATAAGTTGGACACGGGAAAATGCCAAGCTTACTCTTAACAAAAATTTTAGTTTATATTCTCAGAATTTAATCGGACAGTGACTGTGGTGAGGATCACATTTACTATATAATTGAGAAGAATGTCAATACTCAAGGCAACAGAATTTAGGTTGCATGAAGGATTTCAAATACAAACAGCACCCTGCATGAACTCCCACTAAGCTTCGATCCTGCAAACTTCAGCACTGCAGCACAATGCTGCTGATGGTGCCCAGTGGCACAGGGATAGCTTTAGTCACACGTAGAAGTTTCTTTACACATCACAGGCTCTTAGACTCCAGAAATTCTAGTGAACAGCAACATTTATACCCATTTTCCAACTGTAATGGCCTTCCACCATTTGAGCTCCAGGGGAAAAGGAAAATCTACCATGAGTACGTGACTAGACTGCAGATTTGTGGACAGAGCCCGGTCTTACCCTCTCACACCTCCACCCTCACAACTGATCTGTCAGCTCCCTCCTATTCCTTGGTAAATGCCTGTAACTGCTGCAAAGTTTTCAGAGGCATATTAACTGCACAAAGGGATATCCTTTGTTTTAATACTTATACCCCTGACAAATCTGAGTGGTAGTCATGGAAAAAAGAAAAGGCCTCTTATGTAGTTCAACTGCTCCTGCCAAATATCAAAAGATCTGCTGCAAAAATGGTTAGACTCTATCAAAGGTCATAACAGTCCTTTCCAAGGAAAAGCTGGGGCATATCTGTGCAGATTTTGCACATAATATTGCCTCAGTAATATAAAGCAATACTAATTTAGAAAGAAATACAGGTATAGCTATAAAACTCTCAAAGATACAGTAATGACAAGACAAAAGTACTTCTGTCGCTATAGTTTATAGCTGTGGAAAGAAATGGAGAAGAGTTTGTAGCATGGGAATTTTAGACTGACAGAAACACTTCTGAGCAGTAGCATTATAAGACAGAAAAAAAAAGCCCTAGAAGGTTCAAAAATGCCAAAATATATATTGATGCATGGTGATTTCCATGTTCTATTCTATCTATAAGCCAACCAACCCAAATTATTGAATTACACACTTCCTCCCAAATCAAACCATACTCAGGTTTTTCTCTACCTCTGATTTAGTGACCTCAAACATTAGATTAGTCACTTGTAATCTATCTTTTAGCTTCCAGTCTTTCTTCATTCTTAAGTACATTTACTTTGAGAGATTTCATTCTTTTCCTTCAGTTTTTCAATACAGAGAGGTTACAGCCACCTGTCTGCATAAGCAAAGACAGAGAGGAGGGGGTTTAAGCTACAGTATCTGGAACTTTTACAATGACTGAACAAACTGTTTACATATTTTTGCCTTAGTTTCCACTTGAAGCAGAATGGTATAACTCAGTCCAATCCCTCTGTGTAGGAGGCAATTATTTATCAGCTTCCTTTTGGCAAAGATTTCTTTTACCTCTTATTTTAAGGCACTGAGGGTACCAAGGTGTTTCCTGCTCAGCCATTTATCACAGCAGGCTTATGATTTATTTTAACAAGAAACACAAGATAAAAAGGATATCACAGAAAGCTTAATGGCCCACAGTACAGGGAATATAATTCTAATAGCCACCAAGACAGGGTTGCAACTCTGAATATTCTCCTACCAAATCAAGTGCTGTTAATGCATGTTTAGCAACAGCACTGTACAGACTGCTGGTGTATTCAGGAATTACTGCCCCCTCCCTTGTTAGACTGTTCACAGTATTATGAACAAGTTACACCTATCTCCACAGATATAACTGACACGTTTACATACACAGAAGTACAAACACACCATATTACTAAAACCCCGGATTTCTTCTGTCAGGTCTCACCTTCTAAAAAGGTGTGTACATGCTGTTCCAGAAACTAGCCTGAAGAAATTAACTCCTATATGGCTTCCACCTCCATTTCTAGATTAAGATTCTTCATTGTAAGAAACAACACCAGCTGATGAAGCTAATACTTTGGTTGATCTTTGAAATTGGTACTAAGTTCACATTAACTTTGAAGTCACTACAGATTTGATAGGATCTATTTCTTTAGTTTTTAGTTGCTGACACAACAGACATGTTCCTGCTTCCTCCAGGAGACATGTAATTAAACTCCAAAATTCATTAAATGTTTGTACTCTGCCTATTCCGTGGGCTGCATGATGAAAGATCCTGGACAAGTGAACCTAACCAAAGCTAAACATTTCCCTCATTCAAGAATAAAATTTTGGCCTCTATCTTCTAAAAGGAATCCAAACTTTTAAAAACTTCACCTTTTCCTCAAAGATTTAAAAGAAGAAAAACTGACACACAAGAGAACTTTGTAGTTTTTTCCCCTCTACAAATAATAAAGGTAAACTTAAAACTACCACATCCCCTCAGCATAAGGAATTAACCAGGTCGTCTCAAGGTACCCAACCAATCCACTTTCCATTTTCCCAGCCAAACATCTGTACACTTGCCCTCCCCCATCTGCTGTTCATGACTAGTTAGTTTACCCTCTCAGCCGCTGCAACTTCCTTTTCAGTTTCACTAGACAATAGACTGGCGATTTCCTGAATGAGGATGCTTTCTGTCTTTTCTATCACTCCATCTTTTCCCCTTCACTAAACTGAGGTGGTAAAATGAAACAACAAGCAGTCTCCTCCACTTAAAGTGAAATCTCTTTTGTTTAATTCTGGGTAACTCATACATGCTCGATTTTCCAAGATTAAGATATTGAAAAAAATAAGACAAATGCAATGACAAGCCACAAGCAGGGAGTCTCTATATGTATATATATATAAAAATGCTACATTTGCTCTAACACAGACTAGAGAGAAGGCCATTTACAAGCAATGTGAACATATTCCTACAAACCACTGTAACCATTGTTAAACATTTACTTGGTTTTGCCTGTGTGCAGTGTTACCCAATTCACCATTTCCATTTCATTTAATAAAGTAAATGTGGAGAGATGCTACAGTACTCAATGTTGTCAGTTCATGACATTTTAGACATATATGTAGCGCTTAGTTATAAACACCTGTAAATGTAAGAAACAAATTAAAAATAAAACTAATCTATAGTACATGAATCATAGAATCATTTAGGTTGGAAAAGACCTTCAAGATCACCAAGTCCAACTGTAAACCTAACACTGCCAAGTCTACCACTAAACCACATCCCTAAGCTCCACATATACACATCTTTTAAATACCTCTAGGGATGGTGACTCAACCTCCTCTCTAGGCAGCCTGTTCCAGTGCTTGACAACCCTTTCAGTGAAGAAATTTTTCCTAATATCCAATCTAAACTTCCCCTGATGCAGCTTGAGGCCATTTCCTCTTGTTCTATCGCCAGTAATTTGGGAGAAGAGACCAACACCCACCTCACTACAACGTCCTTTCAGGTAGCTGTAGAGAGCGATAAGTCTCCCCTCAGCCTCCTCTTCTCCAGGTTAAACAACCCCAGTTCCCTCAACCTGTCCTCATAAGACTTGTGCTCCAGACCCTTCACCAACTTCGTTGCCCTTCTTTGGACACGCTCCAGCACCTCAATGTCCTCCTTGTACTGAAGGGCCCAAAACTGAACACAATATTCAAGGTGTGGCCTCTCCAGTGCCGAGTACAGGGGCACGATCACTGCCCTGCTCCTGCTGGTCACAGTATTCCTGATACAAGCCAGGATGCTGTCGGCCTTCTTGGCCACCTGGGCATGCTGCTGGCTCATGTTCAGCTGGGTGTCAACCAGCACCCCCAGGTCCTTCTCCAGCCGGCAGCTTTCCAGCCACTCCTCCCCATGTCTGTAGCATTGCATGGGGCTGCAGTGACCCAAGTGCAGGACCCGGCACTTGGCCTTGTTGAATCTCATACAACTGGCTTCAGTCCATCGACCTGGCCTGTCCAGGTCCCTCTGCAAAGCCTTCCTACAGAATCCTTCAAACAGAATCCTACAGGCTGCAGAACAAGACGACAATGAATAAAACCTACAACTGTAAGTCTTACAGTTTTGGGAGGTTGTTGGGAGCCAAGAAAGGACTAACGGATTAGACTGAGGAACAGAACTTTCCCCACAGCAGACTCAACAGCTTCAAAACCAAACCACTCTACCATTTTATTGTATTGAGCTACATTAAAATGTAAAACTTGAAAGAATTTTCTTAGACAATAGTAAAACAAATTTAAATATTTTCTGTTTTCCTTGCATCTAATGGACATGGCTACAATCTGAAGTGTATTTCTTGGGAATTTTTTATTGTTATATGAATGGTGTGTACAGAAATGGAACTATAAAACTCATTCCAATGGTTAATTCCAGACTGACCTGACTCAAACAAGGGCACTAAACCATTTGTACACAGACTTTCAGTTCTGCATTGTGCAGGATCCTCTTTTGCCACTACAAGCACATCAGTGCCTTATAGCAGTATACAAAGTGTCATGAAATTTAGGTACTATGAGTCCATATTCCTCTCTAACCCTTCTCCCAGGAAGAGGACTGTATGTGTAATATTTTCTTTTCACATAACTTTTGATTTATTTTTTTATATTAGAAGCAAGCTTGACGTGATCTTTTTTACACTTACAGGGGAAAAAGAATGAAGGGAAATGACCTTGAACATACTTGTTTCCCCGTGAGCATTTAATTCACAATCTAGAAACACTCACATGCAGAATTAATAACTCTATGCTTCCAAAGTCTCCCCTATGCCTCAGGAATACAGTTTGCAATCACAGTCTTTGGTTTTGAGCCTTTGCAATCTAAGGATTCATTTAGACTGCTAAGCCTTGTGCATCTTTTAAGTATTGGAAATAATTGGTGATCTGACAAAATCC
Source organism: Phalacrocorax carbo (assembly GCF_963921805.1). Taxonomy (NCBI): domain Eukaryota; kingdom Metazoa; phylum Chordata; class Aves; order Suliformes; family Phalacrocoracidae; genus Phalacrocorax; species Phalacrocorax carbo. Next base: position 78,647,713 of record NC_087515.1, on the reverse strand, counting down.
AGGACTGCTCTATAAATCAAAAATCAAAAAGCAAAAAGTTATGAAGTTTTGTTGTTAACAGGTGTTACACTGTTTAGGTTAAATGTGATGTGACAGCCTTCCTAAGAATAAAAACCCAAACCAACACCAAGCTCTTTCCTATCAGCATCTCTAGATACCTGTCACCCACAAATACTAAAACTAACCTCTTCCTTATCCAATTCTTCCAAGAATTGTGAAGTATTATTCTGGTAACATATTCACTTCTGAAGCTGAAAACTGGTCCAGGCATTTTGAGGCTGAGATGGGAACAGAAATTTAATTGCTAGGAGATTTCTTGAAATCTTACCAAAAGTAAACAAAACCAAGTAATTTAACACAGCCTTCCACTTCTATCTTTAAAAATGGCATCATTTATCTGATAGCAAAGTCACGAATTTGAGTTGGCTCGAGTTTTGTGGGGCAATGTTGCACTTAGGTCAAATTTAGGGAAACATCAGCATCTTCAAACAGTAAAACCACAACTGTGCAGAGATAAGAGTCAACAAACTCTCCAACAAGAACTACTCCTTTTTAGTGGATGATAAGATCCACTAAAGGAAATAAGTTTCAAACTAAAGCATTATCTATTGTTATTTTCTTGCCCTGTCCTGTTTGCTTATACCTTGTCACTACAGAAGCTATTGCAGCAAACATGAACATACACTATTTAATCAAGTCTACAAAACTGATCTACTTTCTCCATGAGAAACTGTACAGAAGTCTTAAACCTCAGTAGGATTTTAAGTTAAGCTGCATAGGAGAATTAAGGCTTTAACAATGCCTTTAACAGTTGCTTTTACTGGGAACTAATACACAGCATACAAGGCACATGAGCTGGAAAGTCCTCCCCAGGGCTGTGGATACAGGCGAGTTCATGGCTGTTCACTGGGTCCTGCTGCAGAAAGGAGGACACAGTCTCTCACTCATACCACAGACATCAGCTCCTTAAAATATCATTTCAATATTTTGGTTGCACTTCTCTCCTCCTCTTTTTATTTATATTCCTCCCCATCTGAGGACCCAAATCATTGGCGAAAATGGTTCAGATGAACAGTCACAGTTATACAAGTATCCCAGCAACTATGGGTTTGCTTTCTGTTCCCCACTTCTCATTTCATATACGTAAAAGCAGAAAAATTAAGAAAAAGAAACATTCAGCCACTAACCACCCTCCTTGGGACACCTTCAACAAGGTAAATCCTGTTAACAGGCGCTTTACTCAGTGTTCCCTCATTTACATTTTTGACCCTTGCCCTTCTTCTTTCTACTTGGAAGTGCAATCCTCCACCAGCAGTGTGCCTCACTACAGTTTTTCAGTCTTTCTGAGGGAGGGCTACTTGTATGTTCGGGACAAAGCACAGTCACCCCTTGGTTAGTGCTAGCAGAAACAGCAACCAATACCAAAAGCCCAGAGAACAGCATAAAGTAGAAGCTTCACAGCCCACTTGCCTTGCTCCTTGCTTGCCTCCATCACTCTGCCACTCCAACTGAGCCAGAGGTGAGGCCATGCATTTAATACCCTTCCAAAAACCTCTCCCTATTTGTATCTAGTTGTTGGAACCAGTATAAGCTACTAGCAGCCATAACAGCCTACGGAAATAGATTTCAAAAAGTGTAGCTGTGCCTTACTAAAAAAAAAAGGCCATCTCATTTCGCTTGCAACCTACCACCCAATAATGACATTGAAAGTTCTTTATTCTTTCATATGAGGAAGAAACAGATACCATTCCTATCCCCTACACTACTGATTTTAATACTGTGCCATACCACTCCTTCACAATTCTATTCCAACCTGATTCTCAGTCCATTTAAATATGTTCCATCCTTCTCGTCATCCTCGTCTCACTTCTCCACTTGCTTTTCTTGGTATTCTTTTTTTTTTTAAAACTAGAATATACCGTGGATTAATTGTGACATTTCTGTATTTCATTCTTTGTCTGCTATTTGACCAAGAACAGGACAGATCTATTGTAATTTCACTGTTTTCTGAATAGCAAACATATAAAACACAGCCCACCACCGTATGTAAAATGAGAATCTGTTTCCCCTTACATGCATGTCTTGCACTTGCCAGCACAACATGCCATCTGCTATCCCATCACGCTTTTTGAAGCTCTCTGTTACGAGCTTCCAGTTTTACTAACCAAGTTGGTATTGGCAAATATTTTAGGAGGTTAAGAGTGTCACTTCAGATAACAAAATAAGAACTCTTGGAATCTCCTCACTAGCTGTTTTCTTCGCTGGAGAAAGGGAAGAGATGAGTCCTTTACTCTGCAAAGGAGCTAAACAGCAACAAAACTGATGTACAGTGAAGGACTGCGTTAAGGCCAGCACTGTTCAACATCGGCTTACTAAATCTCAGATTATGCAAGCATAACACTGGCAAACCAAGGAAACCCTAACTTGTTATATGAGCCCTAAGGCATAGATATAAAACGTTTTTCTCAGGACTTCTTACAGCTTACAAAAGAAAACTAGGGGCAGGGAAAGCAGAGAGAGAAGCCCCTTTCTTTAGCAGGTCTTCAACAACCTCTGCATCAGTGAACAAGCTTCCCTCCTTCACCCAGCTATCCTTAATTACACTAATTTAAAAATATTTCAGTCACCAGTTATTAAAGTGAACATAAAAGAAATGAGGTTGCTAGCTCTCCCATTCCTATCTAACAGGAAAAAGGGTTTCTCTACAGCAAAAGCCACCTTTGCTTGTTATACAGCTTATAACTAACAAAAAAAATTTAGGTATCAACAGTACCATTCCCATTCCACTCTACCCTTTGCAGCTGTTGAATTACTTTTTTAAAAAAAAAACAAAACCACAACCTTCTGAGGAAACCTTTTCTCAGCCACTTTTCTGGGTTAAGGATTTAAACAAACGGAATACAGACTCATGCATCAGAGAATTTCAAATATCTTTTGCTGGTAATTCCTCCATAAGTGCAGGTGTTATTTCCTCATCATTTCACTCCAAAGAGCAAGAAATTTTAATGGGATCATGTGGAAAGCTTATAAAACCATCACAGAGGGTGAAAAGATTTAAGAATCGAATGTTTAATGTTGGTTAAGCAACACCAACAATGTAGCAAGGCTAGTCTTTTGAAAATCTTGAACCATTATATATATATATAAAAGGAAAATATAGGTTCTTATTCAGAAGCTGATTTGCAATTTAAGTATTACCAACTACTAAATTTATCCATATTTAGACACACCAGAAGCAAAAACAATTATTAAATGGGAGAAAAAAAGCTGAACTTGGGTTTAAAGAGCTTTCTGGTAGTCAGCTTCTCATTCTCCTATGTATCTTTACCTCTTCTTCCTGAAGGCAATAACCCCTATACTCAATATTCCTGTATTTAGTGCTTGTCCAAACCCTTGTTACTTGATAAAATAACCACACATGAGTTCCTCCTTCACAAACTAGCTTTTCACAGCCTTCTGGTTCTGTATGCATCTCATTTGAACCACAACAAAAGTTGTATGTATTTTCCATATAATTTTCTTCCCTTGGATTTTTTTTTTTTTTTGAGAGGAAGTAGGTTAATGAGTTCTGATGTATTCAGTTATGCCAGATACTTACTCAGCTAGAACATTCACTGCAGCTGATCAAATCTCTCATTCAGTTATGGTCTGATTTCACATAGGACTTCAAAACATTTTAAGTCCTTAACTTTAAAAAAAAAATCCAAGAAAATTCCAGATCTATTTAAACTTATTTACATGAAAAAAAAAAAGCCATAGCTCACTAAAACATGATCAGGTAACTTACAAAAACAATGAAAGACGTTACTGCAAGTATACACAAAATTTTACAGAGCAGACATTAAAACAGCTTTAAAAGAATAACTGCTTTCAGTACAAGCTGAAGTCAGTACACTATAAAATCTGAAAACCAACTTTCAGCTCTATTTAAGATGCAAGAAAGTTCTTCAATATCATATATGCCCACCCAGAAAAATACAAACAACAGATCTAGATAACTCGCAGAGCCCTCAGTGCACTCAAGAGGAAGGAGAAAGAAAAAAAAACCAAAAAAACCAAAGCCAAAATGAATTCATTCTACTTATTTAGCTCAAGTATTACAGCTGTTCCAAAGAGGTTAACTGTGTTTGCTCAAGTTTATTTGGATATTAAATGCAAGATAAAAGATCTCTAGATGAAATGTAGAAGATTGTATCTTATTTTTAGGAAATAAACAGATTCCAGAGGTGTGTTCCTGCCCGGCCAATCCCGAGGCTGTTGTGCAGCTCTGCCACCTCTCCAAGCCCAATCACAGCTCTGAAAGGAAACTCACTTTGCTGTTTGTCAGCAGCGCTGATGATGAATGGCTGCTTCAGGGGAAGAGATCAAGCTGTGTGGTAAATCTTTCTATTTGTTCCATCTGCTTTTCTATTTTAAACAGCTGCAGTGATCAGCGTGGCACCCTACATTAAATACATGTGAATTCCATAAGAAAAAACATTTATGTAAGTGAAAACATGGCTTAGATTTTCCCTCCCATTCTCAAACTGAACACTGGAACTTCTGCAGGCAGCTGCAGAGATTTATTGTTCCTTTGTATCTCCCTTCCAGAAAAGGTATGGCTTAACATATCTTGATTTTACAGCTTTTAGGTCAGCTTTGCAGTCATTGCAGATTTCAAGATGATGGCATTCTCCACCTTTCCTCCTCCTGCCAGCTCCACTTTGAAATACGACTAGTAAGACAGCAGGAGAAGTAATATGCAAGCGGACTGTATTTTTTAGAATATGCCCTTCAAATACACAAAGACTTAACATAGAAGCCTTACGTATTTTGCAATTGTGCTGAGGCTGTGCTAGCATAAGGTATGCAATCTAGCCTGGCTCCAAAGGTCACCATTTTAAAGGAATGCTTTACAATAAAGCTCATTACTAGTTTCTAAGCTGAAGAGACTGGCAAACATACCGAGACAAGCAATGGGTTTTTTTGTTTTGTTTTCAAACACCATTCTTGACTTAAAGTTAAGCCCAAGCTTTCTGGCCAGACCCCAGTTCGGACGAATCCTGCTTTCCCTTATGCTGTCAGCATGTTGTTCCTTGTATCCTGACACACCGTGCCCCACTGCTGTGTCCTGCTGAACAGCTTCCTCACTTCTCAAAGCTAGCTACTTTTCAATGGCCAGCAAAAAAAGCTCAGTGTCCTGATGAAAATATCTACTTTACCCCCAGATTAAAATGTTTTGGGACTCTGAGGAAGGAAAATGCATGCACTTGCGGATGTGAAGACTGTAAAATGATTACTTTCACCTCCTTCTATTAGTCATGCTTTATTTCTCTCCCCCAACTTTAACTCAGTTTCTTTGAAAGTTTGAACATGTTTAGCCACTTCTGAATTAAGGCAAATTAAAAGTTAAGTGAAGTAGCAATAAAATGAAATGAAAGGCAAATAGCAGCACTGTAGGTCGCCTGTTCACAGTATCAAAAGAAATAATTACATCTCTTAGGTGAGATAATTCCCACCATATTCCATCTATATATAATTTTCTTCACACTAATATGTTTTGTTATAGGAGTTTTCTAAAGTGCAATACTGTATAGAAGTTAACTGGAAGTATTGCAACTTCAACTAAACATACCTCTAATTTTATCCTAGCAGCTTTTCACATTAACTTAAAATTAAAGTTCCATGATTGTTATTTCCATTTTACAGATAAGCAAACTGAAATGGGGCTATTACTCACCCAAGATCACACAGCAAATGGCAGAGTGGCAGGGCCAGGAACACAACTCATCTCTACTCCCAGGCCGGTCCCTGAACTGTTATGCCTGTTTCAATATTGCTAAAGAAGCAGAAGGTACATTTTGGGGAGAATTCCCAGAGGAAGATTCCTTAGTATGAAGTCTTGATAAGTCAGAGCAAACACTCACATGCAAAGTCCTTGAGAGATCAAAGTCTTGATTGTATTTCTGTCCCCTCCTTACAAACCAATGTATAAAGTGCCTTTCAACAGAAGGACGCATGAATGTGAATGTAACACTAAGTTGGCAAAGGCTTCAGAAGTTAAGATAAAATCTTAAAGGCTACCTACAATAGCTTTGATGAGCAGAATTTGAAGCTGAGAAGTTCATAGATTCCCTGTAAAACTTTGCAAATACAGTGATACAATGACTGAACAAAAAAATAACCACAATCTCAGTGTTAATCTCTTGGGAAGAAATCAAATTATTTTATTAGAGATTTTTATATTTGTACAGTTTATATTACTTCATAAGTTTCATTTTAGAGAAGATTTTAATCTTTAAATTGGTTTTAAGAAACTTAGCACCTTTAAGAAGAATTCCAGGACAGGGATTGTCCTCTTCTGTGTTCAGACAGACCCAAACTAGAAGTTTTGAATAGTATTCTAATGGTATCACAATACATAGTTCAGTCATGCTACCAAGGGCTTTTCTTTTGGTTCACCAGTAAGCACTGGAAAAATAGTGCAAAAAACCTCTCCACAAGTGTCTTGAAAAAGACATGTCAAAGTAACCCAGGAAGAAAAAAACCAAAATAAAACAAAAAAACCAAAACACCAAAGCCACAATACTACTATACTTAGCTGCTTTCAGCTCTTAGAGCTGTATCTTAGATTTATGCAGATGCTACTTAGTTGTCATACTCTGTCAAGGAGCTACAGCACTAAATTGTTACTTCCCACAGGCTGAAAGTTTTTCTTTCATTTGGGATATCAGACAGTTAAACATTGTTTGCTTTATTTCCTCACCTCCCCACCCCCACGTCCTGCCTCAGCAGTACCTTCTTCTATCATGCTATCATGCGTCAGAGGGATGCGTTAACTGCAGTCCCGCATCCTGCGTGATGCAAGCATGTGCAATCTGGAAGGACTGTTATTGATATAGACCTAGTATGGTATGTGCTTTATAGGCACACAAAGTTAAACAGATCCTGTCTGTACAGTCAATACAGAAATCAATAGCTTCACGTAGTAAGTAGCAGTGGAACTGAGCAGATGTTTAAAAAACAATGTGTTGATTTCATGACACATCAGTTAGCAGCATGAGGTACTGTAGGAAAATACTAAGATGATGGCAAAGTTGTAAGCAAGAGCAATGAGAAGACTTGATGAGAGACTAGGGAAGTGAAAGGCTGCAAGGGGTTCAGTTTAGAATATATTAACTATGGTAGTCATCAAGTGAGACATGAATTTGATCTATGCACAGACAGTTGAGACAGAAAATGGAATCTGCAAATCAGACAAGAGAGATGAAAATTAACAGGGAACACACTGATGAGTTTGGTGGTGTAGAGTAAGTGTAAAAACGGCTACGACAATAATACACTACAAGTTTAACATGGACATAAAGAATTTGCACAAAAATGCTACGGTTAAATCTGGCATAAAGACACTTATTGAGTGGATTTTACTATTCACATTGCTTTCATTTCCAGATTTTGCCAGTCTAACATTTGCAGGTTCCACTCTTACGATTGCTTACATAGCTTAGTGAAATGGTCAATTGCTAACTACCAAGTGTTCATGTGCCTTAGCAGGCTATATGCTACTTCATTCCAGTAATATAATTTTATTTGGCAGTTAGTACAAAATAGCCATTAAGGTTATGATTCACTACTTCTTGTCTTGACATTCTAACAGTGAATGAACTTCCTTCTCCCTGCCATTTGGTAATCAGACTATTAAAAGGCTAGAGCAGGCAAAAAGTTTCAAAAGCTTTCTACAGAAATCTGCATATTCTGCAGGGCACTTTTCAAGGACCAATCAGCCAGAGGTGCCTAAATTCTAAAGCAGCATTTGTTTTGTTACTATTAGCTATACTTTTTCTTCATACCTTTCCTTAATGCCCCATATAATCACCCACACAAAGCTCTATCAGTGAAAAATACTGCTTCATTTTGTATATGTTCTCAAAGCTTTATGTTCTCACAAACTTCATGGAGTATGGAATTTTCCTTTCCCTAAGTGTGCCAGTGAAGGAGAGAAAACACGTAACATGCTTCAGAAAAATCTTCCTAACTTCACAAGCTACTGTGTTGATCTCCCTAACCAACCTATACCTCTCTCTTTCCCACTCCAGGAAGGGTAACTAGACTTCATCTCTTGCTTCAGCTCTATCTTCATAGAAGAAAGCAAGCAGCGTGCATTACAACCCCTGCTCAGTTCCAAGCACTGCTCCACCAGCACCACTGGACAAGGCTCTGCCTGGCTCCAAACTCACCTGAAGCAGCGAGCTCAAAAGCCTCTGTCCTCCAAAAGGCTGGATCTTGAGCCAGATGTGCAAACTGCTAGACTGCCATTAACTGAAAACCACATCTCAAATTCTTCTACCCTAAGAAGGAAGAAAAGAAATGACTAGAAGAAATGGGATTGTTAGATATTGGACGATCTCCTCATCCCATGAAAGCCTAATGCCAGAGGTTAAGTGTCTGCTTTCCTCTTCAGCTTATAACGCAATTCTTCTAAAAGTTAAAGCTCACAAACCAGCACTTGGACAGTGTAAACTGTAGGAGCCCAAAAATCTTGTTACTCTTTCTTTACATCCCTGCTATTCTTGGGCTCTGTTTGGTCCAGGTGCAGGTCTCACTACTCACTCAAGCCTCTATAAATCACCCCTTTCCCAGCCGAGTCTAATGACCCAGAAAGCCCAGCTGAGTAAGATCTTAGGCCCACAGTGGAACAAACCACTGTGGGATAATTTAGTATACATATATTGTTTGGGCTGGGGAGATTCCCAGATTTTGAGCAAAGAGAAATCAAGGACTAGCAGTGCATCATTACACAAGCACAGTCTCACTAGATTCCACTGCTTTCCCTGGTTCCACACACTAGGTGTAATAATCCACAATAAAGTACTGAATGGAGTCCTTTCAAGGACACTGACAACTTAAAAGAAAAGCTACCAGTTTTTCTTTTCCTTTGTTTTGGTTGCTTGTTTCTCCATTTGATATTTTGAGGATTAAAACTTCACAGAAGAGGGAAGGAATCACTGCAAAGGAAGCCTGCTAACCTGACAACAAGCCAACCTTCAGTTTTATGCTAGCTATTCCAGAAACAAAAACAAACAAAAAACGCCACACCATTTTGAAGTTCCATATTTATAACTCTAAGCTTCTGACATTCATAAAGCTTTTACAACTAGGAGGTCACTAAACAGTCATCCCAGGAATTGTGTAGCTAATTCATGTCACTTGGGGGGAAGTGGGGGGAAACTATTAGCCCAGTCTTGTGGGAAAACAGGGGAAAAAAGTGGCCATCATCTGCCATCTTCTTTAATCTACTGCCAATAGATTAAACCAATAATTGTCTAGAGCTCCACTTGATGTTTGACATTTGCTACACTTCCTTCCTCTCTAAAATCTTTTAAGAAAAATTTTTTAAGATGATGGAATATATACCTTAGCATGCAGGCATGCTTTAACACGGAAGGCAAAATAAACATTAATAAAAGCTGTTACCAGAGTAAGTTCACACAACTGCAAATATTCAATTTACCACAGTCTTGTGAGTTAAATCTTGTCACTTCAGGCACAGCAACTGACAATACACTCCCTGCTTGACATGTTTTACAGAGCAGATCAGGCAAGTCAGTTTTTATAGACGAGCTACCCAAAAGTTAATGGTAATTTAGTTCATGTGCAGTCATATGAAGTTCCCCTAAAATCAGAAGGCCTGAGAGTATGAAGGGAAGTGTTGCAGCATACCCTGTGAGTTCAGTCACAGTGAAAGACTCAGTTGCTCTTCAGGCTGCAGATTTTCACAGTACTGTTCACAGTACCTGTGGCATCTCAGGATGCTCATGGCCACCCACTATAAACAAGATTCAACTGTGCACAGATCTTTTTTCGAATGAAGTTCTATCAGAGTTGAAGCACAGTGTCACTGAAAAGGCATGTATTTCATATCCTATTGTTTGATATAATTAGGGGATGGGGAAACAAAAAGGCCTCTGCACATTTAATATATGCAATTATGTCATTTAGTCGCATGTTTGCTAAAGGCTTACTTCATTTGGCCTGAATATAAACTTGGAAGAACTTCAGGTTCTTTTAATGGTAATTATCTAGTTCCTGTATAGTACAGTCAAGTAAAAAAGCTTGGCATGAGAAAACTTAAATAGCAACAAAAGTATACATTTCTCTTCAAGAGGAATTTAAGCTTCACCCTGTGAAGCATCATCCTTCACTTGGCACAGTGTACAGTACTTGTTGACACTGTTTTGCTCTTCCTCCAGACTGCCCTGCCAATTCTGTAACCCTATTTCAGCCACTTAGCTGCAGTAGTGCAGGTCACACACATCTTGTTGCACTTGGGTTTTGAAAGCAAGTTGCAAGTCCACCTGAGACCAATTATTTCCTTTCCAGGTGCCAAACTGTATTATGAAGTCTTATGCAAATAACACTGATATTTTAAAGAACTGTTCTTTTCCTTTAATGGAAACTTTTAGATTAGAACATTTTTCTCCAAAACTAAAGATAAATAATGAGAAAACTCCCAAAAATATTCCAAAGACACCCAGTTCCAATTCAAACCTCCAGTAAGAGCTCATAAAGCCATTCAAGTATAAAGGAAGAATAAAGCTACAGTGCCCTCAAGTGTGAGGGGATGTGAAGTGGAAGTAGTCTAGAGATCTACTGGGAAGAGGAAAACTCTCCAGCCTTCAGAAAGGACCCTCTCTGAAGACAGACATGCTTACTCATACCGGGGGGGGGCGGGGGGGAATGCCCTTATGCATTATGGACAGGCTATGTACTATAAGCAGGTGCAAGAGACAAAAGACAAAACATTTCCACTTTCAGCTGCCTTTTCAAGTGCTTGTGAGCTGGAAGTTTCATGTTCATTTGAGTTATCATAAGAACACAACAAAGGCAGTTTAGTTATCTAGTATAGAAGCCTTTAAAATCTTAGTGGAAGGTAAAATTTTACACTGTAGAGACAAGTCCAATGACAGTTAAAGCGACAACAACACCACTTCCTCAGTGCCTGAATCTCTTAGCAAAGATCACACTTCAGCCTATAACCAAGGAACAAAAGTTATATTTATGATACATAACATTTGAGGGGGTTAATGCACCTTAAATAGCATTCACAAAAACCTGCAAGTCAGATTGGAAGCCACCTCAATTAGCCAACAGGAAGCACTGAAGACATGAGTGCATCTTCAGCCTCATCTCTTACTGTGCTAGAGCTTTCTCCCAACACCAAAATGCACCTGCACCTATTCAAGACCACAATCTCAAGCCCAGAGACTGACTCTCTCACCTCAGCAGTCAGATCGCTTAAACAACGTAGAGGCCAAGTTCAAGTCACTAATAAGCCTGAGGTGATTTCAGCTTCTCCTCCCTAAACAAAGTTAAGCTATTAAGTGATGGCAACACTGTCAGCACTTCCAACTGCACTAGTCCTGCTTTACATGCAATCCTTAAGGTGTTCACTGGCCCAGAAATGAGAGCAAAAGCTAGTCCAATTCTTGCATCTTGGGAGCCTAGGCATGTAAGAGGCATGACTTTGAATCACCTCAGGCAGAAAAGGTGCTGAACCTAGAGTGCTCACTCTTTGGGAATGCTCTAACCACTAAGCTATTACTCAGGAGTGGGAGGGGTAGCTCTGGTTTGTTTTGTGCAAAGCCCATCTGATAGGTCTTCAATAAACATGCTCTGAGAACACCATGTTCTGTGAGCTCTGAAAGAAGATAGAGAGGGAAACATTTAATCTGTGGATCCAGAATGAGCTTGAGTGTAGGCGTGTAACTACTGCCCACTTTCAAAACTGAAACACTTACGCATGGCTGAACATCTGATGAGGCTCTGCCTAGATGCTCAAGGACTTCACCTACAAGGTTAGAAGGATCGAGTTTTGAAGCTGCAAGTTGAGGCATAAGGACAAGCTTTTCTGAACTCAGCTACAGCCTTTGGGCTACAGAGTTGTCTTTCAGTGACTTAGTGAAAACCAGGACCTTTGTCTTTCTGAATAATTATCATACAGGACAGAGGAATACCCATGTTGCTGACTAAGTGCCACAAATCTTATGATATCCCATCAAAAAAAAAAACCAACCCGTACTATAAAAACATCAAGTTTGAAAAGCAAAGCATTCTGATGCTAGGAACTACTAGAAGTTGAGTCTACCTCAATGATTCCAACTGTCTATTTTTAAGTTTACATTCTACTATAGTGAAAACTTTTTTGATTAGGGTTACCTCTTCCTACAGTGCAATCTGTTGCAGAACCTCACCACTTTTATTGTTACTGTGAGTTATGTATCACAAAGCAGGGACAAACTGGTCAATGAAAATACTGCCTAGTAAGCTCTGTCACAGTCTTGTTCTACATGCACACCAAGCGTCTGAATTACCATTCAAATCATCTGTAGGAGACTATCCAATGCATAACCAGAGCTGTTAAGTAGTACAGCACTGCATATGAAAACACCTCAAAGATAAAAGCTGTGTAACTCTTTCAGCTGCATACATATAATAAGGAAGCTGAAATAATTTGAAGAGTATTGTTATCTGACTAAGAGGCCACAAGCCTCAACTGTTCCCCTGCACCCCCCTTTTTTAATTAGAAGTACCACCTATGTTCTGATGCATTAGAGCCTGGTAGTAAAACTTTGGGGACACGTGTGGTCTTTTGGGTTGTTGCTTCTGCCAGGGTTGAACTAAGCAGAGCACCCTTCCAGCTGGAGGAAGCCTTACCATCAAGTATTACAGCAGGAGAGAAGCTAAAATGCAGCACAGCAGCCAGGAAGTTTCACCATGCAAGGTCCCTTTTAGCATGCCTAAGCAAATCCTTTGTAATGGGCCACAGTCACAGAGCAAATAATCTAGTTTCTTCTAGCAAGCACAGAATGCCAGTGACAAAGAATTCTTTTCCACTATCTTTCTTTATAATAGTGGACAATTAACAGTATTTAAATAGATTTTTTCCAAAACTCCGCCTGGACAATGCAGTAGTTTTACTCTGCTTGTAATAGGGGGAAAAGAAAAGTAGCAAACAGCAGCACTACCACACAACACATGATTTTACTTCACAGATAATATAGTCCAGCAGAAAAATTTTATTATAGAGATAGCTTAAACTCATTCATTGGTTAAGCTTTGTTTAATACAAGCTAAAAAGTCCCAAAACAGTAAATGTCAGCCCTCCCCCCCTAACTAGAATCTACTCTTTTGTGATCTCTCAACTTCGAAAATTAGTTAGCTGCCATATGCTAATTTAAAACTCTTCATTAGTAAGCTCATAATTAAAGTTACAAGTTATTCACCTACATTCTCTTGAAAGTTTCATTTCCCTCTCTTGCTAGATGCTTCAGAAAAATAAAACAGACTGATTATGGCTATTATTTTCTCCTAATACCTATGCTAGTGTTTTCTGATTAGATCAGGGAAAGTCTATGCCATGGCAAACAGAAGACAGCAACATACATTCTCAGAAGACTGATTTCCTTCACAAACTTCAGCTTTTTGACCCCAGCTGTTTCAACTATTAAAACATCACTACAGTTGGGTAGGGGGTTTTGTTGTTGTTTTGGTGGTTGTTTGTTTTTTTTTTAATGTGGGAATGCACATCTCCTGTGTTTAGAAAAGATGAATTCTTGTTGTATGTGCGTTCTTTCATTTTTGTTTTTTAAAGACATATTGATGCAAAAGTCTTAACACTACAGAGAGCAAATTTGGGAAGTTTCAGTTAAAGATAAATTCCTTACAAAACGGACATACTGAAAATCAGGAATCAAAATAGAAATAGGCATGCAGCTTGAGGGGTGAACGTTCATAACTAATATAAAGTACTACAGTCATCTGGTTCACCTACTATCACAAACTTTGTATTCATGAAAGCTCCTCTTTTCCCTTCCCCACAACTGTATCACTCATCCTGTGTGATTCTGTGATCATTGCTTTCATAGCTAGGTAGAGAAGTCAGTTAGCTAAAATTATATAATTTTTAAAGAAAACTAGTAAGATATCACGAACAAAAAAATACCTCAAAATATGACCCATTTCAAGAAGGTTTCAGGTTACTATTCTGTAACCAGAAATAGCAAGAGACAATAAATTAAGGACAAAAAGTTTCATTTTTCTAGAGTTTTAGAATAATGGATCTCAATTCAGTTATGTTACTTCACACAAATCAAAAACTCTAGATAAAACATGAGACATGAAGTCTCCCCCAAGTGTTCTTTCAAATTCATTACATCTTCCTGCAGGGAGTGTGTCAGCTTCAGTTCATTTAGATCACCTACACATTAAAACAAACCTGTGTAAGAAACAATCTGGATACTATACTATACAGAGAAAATGGCCTGCTCCAGTACAGATAGGGATTTAAAAAACAGCTATTCCTGTCTCCAAGAAGCCTGGCAGAGCTGAATGGTAGCAGGTTGTCATCTCAAGACTGCTACCTCCTATCAAACCCTGTGGAATACTGTGAAGCATGCACAAGCAGGCAAGAGTTTAAGCTAATTTAACTGCAAGCACTGGCATGGACTTTATCTATTTACTGCTGTGTTAACTGGCACACCTGGTAGCCTACAATCAGTGAGCCAACTGGTCCTGAAAACACTGCGGCTGTGTTCCCATGACATTACACTGGGCCCTGCTAAAAGGTACACCACTGCACAAATAGAGAGGCTGTGCTTCCAAGGCTCAAGTATGGCACGTTCAAAACCTCCTTCCTACATCTCTCAACTTCTCAGATTAACAGACAATCGTGACTGTTAGCTTGGCACAGGGATCACAAAACTTACAGGCACAAAAAGTCCAGGAAACCTGAAACCTGTAGAGGAAACACACAATTGTTCATAATAAAAGGAAGTACTAATAATGTTTTGAAATGGAGTCCTGCAGCAAGGTATGAAGATGCTTTTGGACAAACCAACCAGCACACAACCTCAATCCTGCAAACACATGTATGCTTCACTTTACCACACGTAGGCAGTCCTGTTAATTTGGGGCTGCTCCCAGTAATAACATTAAGCAATTGTGATTTTTTTCAGGAGAATGTCAAAACTGTTTGTTGTTAAATGAAATAACTGCTGCTTTATTTTTCATCCATAATTCTTTGATCATCAGATGGTAACAATGTAACTACCCTCAATGAATTGTTCCCACTGCAAATGTGACAGCAGGTGGCCAAAATACTACTGCTAAGGCAATAAATAGTCCAATTCAAAATTAAAATCTTTGGGGCGGGGGGGGACACGACACACGGACACACCAAATCAAACCCAAGAAGTCATCCACAACAATCCTCTAATTAAACAGATTTGTTTAATATCATAATAAGGGACATAGGTATAAACATCTTTCATCTGAATAAAGAAAAAATGCTTTGCCCTTGTGGTACAAGAGAATTCTGACCTATTTCTGTAGCACAACGTATTTTTTTTCCTCTCCAAAAAAAATTATCCCAGTAGCTGAACTTCAAACAAGCCTTATAGACATGTACTTCATCCAAGTTTTCTGAAGTTAACATATTTCAAAGTGTTCTAAAAAGAAACAGGAGATAAGTACTGGACATTACAATTGGCAAAATTATTTTAGCATGCTTCAATCTTCAAAGTCCTTGTTCAGCTCGCCTCATTAATCTAAGAGCTGTATTACAACTACTTAGTTGGGGAAAATCCTTCATCCCACCTCAGAGGGCCTTAGAAACTTCCTCACTGCTTTGGCTTTAATATAAAGCACTTTTGCACTGAGGCAAACGAATTTCACAGCGGCTGGACAACTGGTATTTTTTCGTAACTTGAGGAAGTTTTAAGACCTTGAGCACTTATTCCTCCATGTGACATCCTGTCAATAAACGAGACCTCCAGGACCAAGTTAGGTGTCTTATTTGAGATGAGGCAGACCAGGTTTCAAGTTCCAGTTCAGTCCAGATGCCAATCATGCTTGAATGGGATACTTACACATCCAAGGCAAATGCTCTAAGAGATTTACTACTTTAAAGAAAAACACACAATTTCTGCTGCTTGAGAAAATGTACTTTATCTGTTGAACTGCCCTCACAAGCCACTTATCTGAGAGGGGCAAAGCACAGACTGGAACATGAGACCTTCATGCTCATAGCTTTTTGTTATTCTAAGCCTATTTTTCTTTCAAGTCTTCATGGGACTTATACTCATTACTATGGAAGCCTTCCCCTGCAAGCACTTTCTCAAAAGCAGTACATTTCCACAAGAAGTTTTTATTTCGATACACCAATAATCTTTGAAATAACCAAGCAAACACTGACTGATACCCCAGCAGATTCTAAACGTCACTCTCTAAAAATACACCAAAGAACTAGTTGAAATACAGAGCTGGGGGAGTTGGGAGCTGTGTGGGTACATTCTTTATCAAAAAATCTGCCCCACATATTTCCTAGGCTTATTTCCACTACAAGAGAGAAGCAAAAAAAAAGATTGTTGCAATACATTTCTAGAGCTTTACAATTTGCTTCAATAATGACAAGTATCCCCTTTAGGGATACTCTCCTGCAGATGACTCCGGATTTCTAACTCAAACCATACTTTCCCATCTAATTAAGTGAAGGAAAGCAACTGCCACAAGGGCATAATTGCTGTTTCTCTTCTATGTAATCAGATTGTTGCAGCAGAATATTATAGAGCATGCTGGTTCAATTCTTCATTCATTCTAACCTTTAGAATTGTTAAGAATTCCAGTAACTTCTTAGAATGAGTTTCCCTTTGCCATCTCAAAGTCTCAGGGTTCAATACTTCCCAAACAGAGGTCAATATTCAGAAGCACAAACTACATAAGAGTTATCACTCATTTTGAAGATAATGTGGATAACAGAATCTGTAAACTACTTTAAGAATGTCTTAATCACTAAGAGATGGAGTGCTGATTTCAGCAAGCACCAGAATCTACTGTTGCACCAAATAAAGGAATTGTGTCTCAAATGAGGCTATTAAATTATATTATCCCTGGCTACAGAAGGAGAAGATACTTTGCATAATTTTATCCCTAGTAAATCCCTCCATGCTATTTCAAAAATAAATAAATAATGCTTGGCTTAAGAATTTAGAGTTTGTTCTTTGTTAGTTTGCCTGCCTCTTACTGGGTTGTATATACTTAATAACAACTTACAGCACATCCTCTTTCCAATTTGATTTCCATTTACGCTTCTTGGAAGTTTTGGACAACAAAGGAACTCTATGCTTTTTACAAGTTCTATCTAGGTGGATTGTCTACTCTGTTATTTGTAAATGAATATTCAAATATTATATAAAGGAGATATTTAAAGATTAGTATTCATTTTTCTGCTGAAGTGCTGAAAACACATGATAGAGATTTGTATATTTTTTTCTGTTACAGAATCAAGAAGGTATCTCCTTACAACTGCCTAAACCAACTATATATAAAGAAAAAAAAAATCTGAGGTTTTTTTGTAATATAATTCAAGTACATGGTCTTTTGGAAAAAGGACAGCATGCCCAGTTAGTTTCCTAACAGAACTGGCATCAAACTAACTACTTTCACCATCAGTAAGTTACAGAGGATCTGTCTCAGTTCCAAATTTGCCCAACTCTAGACAGCAAGGTAGAGCAAAGGCCACTACAAAATCCCGTGCTCAACCCTGATTAGTTCCATTTAGTTCAGCACTAGCACAACCAAGGTGAGGCTGTTACATCCAAGGGGCTAACTCACAGCATATTTTCTGGAAAATCTAAAAAATGTTTTGTAGCAACCCAGAAGAAAGAATATCTTTCTCTCTAGCCCATCCATCCACGATAACAAGCTATTTAGCAAGTGCACTGAAACAAGTTTTAAGCCATTCCAGACAGTGCCAAGTACCAGAACGGCCAGTCAGATTTCTGCTTTGGCAGGACTGCTCCTGCATGAGAGACTGAGAGAACACAGCAAAGGTCACTCTATCAGATTACCACTCTGGCATCTGGCCCACTTGAGCCCCCAACCAAGGCATCTTTCTGCCAGCTTCTGTGTGCAAACAGGAAATCAGAGACACAAATTACTACTACTGCAGAATCACCACATACAGACCAGAGATCATCACACAGGACAGAACCAGACAGGTTATATTAGCAAAGTATGATCTGGGATAAGTTTGCACAAGATAGCAGACTCTCACTGAAACATAATGCTTTGGCTTTCCTATGCCAGCATCCCTGATTAAAGTGCCAACAGGGGTACAGCTGTCAACTGAAACAGGCCGTTACAAACTAGGGTTAAATGGGGCTGGCACTGAAAAGTCTGTTGTTGCTGCTGCATTGATGGATTTGCAGCATTAATCTGGTTTATCAAGAAGAGGTAAGCATTGAGGCATCTAGGTAATCAGCTTTGAATAACGAAGGTCCCAAACAGTCGCCAGATAGCACACCATTTAGTCCTGAAATTAAGATGAGATGTTGAAAGGGGATATGTCTACATTTTGCCCATTTACTTCAGAGAAAGCTTCTCAGGTTGTGTAATAAGCATTTACAAGGACTCTCAGAAATTTCTGATGAGCTGAACTGAGATGAGCTGTCTATCTGAACCAACGTGAAAAAGTTCAAGTCTTATTTCTGGGGTGTGGAAACTGAGTGGTCCACTTCAAAGGCCCATTTTGTCCAAATTCTACCTCCTTAGTCATGTGAGTCTACAGTTAAAGTAAATTTTTTTATCTACAGTTAGCTATTAAGTTTTCTGAGGAAAAAAGTTTGACCAGTATTTGACCTTCATGCCATTTCTGTTTATTTAAAAAACACTGTTACTGATGTACATGTCACTATAGATCTAGTTGGAAGTCTATCAATACTAAAAATTAAAATCCAAGAATCTTTCTTTCCTGACTGAACCTAACTGGAATGAAGGTCTTCTTGCCTTCCTTCATGTGTAAGTTATTTCTTAAGACAGAACAATTCCTTCAACTGGTCTGCCCCCTGCATAAAATCTGATATTATATCTCAGAAGACATTTTTGTCTGTTTAAAGATGACTTCAGGAATAATTTGTGAGCATACATCTGGAGAAATTCTCTGTTTCCCAACCCCACCAAGAACCAGTTTAGAAGATGTTATTAAAACCTGAATTTATTCTTTGTAATTTTTTTTTTTAAAAAAACCTCAGGACATCTTCCCAAGTATTTTTTTAGCAACTATTTTTTGAAGGAACAGCAAGTCATTCAGTTTCCACGTGAGATTTTCAGAAGAATTCTTATTCATCTTAGCATGTTTTTATGCACATGCATGAAGATTTATTACTACTAGGAACTACTTTTGAGCCACGTGGATAACCTACCCCAGAAGATCTGAGATACAGGAATTTTACCTCTCTCAAACATGCAGATCTGTGATGCTCATTGCACTGCTGAGCCCTCTAATGCAGGCCCCTGGCTCTGAGAGGGGGAACATAGGGGTAAAGCCATGTACATGGAATGCACACTACAGCCTATCACTATAAAATTAATTATTGCACTGGGAGCATCACAAAGCAGCCATATTGTCCACTGCCTTTGGCAGTAATGATTTGCACCCTGAATGAAGAGTGTATGATGGCTGTACTTCCCCCAAGTCTCTTTTACCAGTGTGAGCAAACATACTAGCTAGCTCTAAAAAGTAGGAAAAAACCCACAAAACAGTCTATGCTTCCGGTATTCACTTAATGCATAAGCTATAAAGAGTTAACTACTACCTTTAGAATCTAAAATTTCAATATATTTTATATTGTGCAATACAAAAAGTATCTTCTGCATTAAAAACCACAGCTTTCATTCCTAGTGAAACCTCACCCAAAAACTTGAATCCTTTAACAGAAAGGCCTGACACCTAGTAATGAAAGAAAGAGAAGCAACATTTGACTTTCCCAGCTTACACACACACTTCCTCCAACAGATTCCAGACAACATCAGCCAAGCAGAGTTGCCATGTTCTAAATAGTTAGAAAAGCAGAAGACTAGGAGCCAAGATACCAATATGCTTTCCAAAAGCCAGACAAAACATTTCCATTTGGCTTCTCCTCCTCTGTCTTGGAACAGAACAGTAGCAATAAAAATGTCAGAATTGAGCTTCTCTTATAGAACATTGTTTAAACACTAATTTCTAGGTAAACATAAGCAAATGTTAGAAACATAGCTGTTTTTAAAAAAAGTAAACTAGGTAAAGTTACAGAAAAGGTTTTGGAAGCATTGTAACACAGGTGGGAAGGACTGAATGGACACACATGAAGTTAGGGCAAATATCAAAAGCAATCTTGTCCTGATAAGCACTTATCTTCATAACATGATGAGTTCTAGAAAACATTAAGTGCATGGCAGCTAGCAATTATTTAGTACTTTTAAACAGATCTAAGTACACTCTCAGCATTGACTGGAAATTCAGAGAAACAGAAAGTTTAAGAAAAGATTTGTCCTCTCTTCTACATGGCAATCAGTGCAAATCTAGACTAGAACTAAAATTTAAGTAAATGGAAAATCCAAATAAACAGTTTAATCTAAGTGGAATGTGCTGTTGGCAAACAGGCTGCATTTTAAAGGTAAAAGTTTTGTTGCACCAAAACACCAGAAACAGTGGAGGCTCAGCAACAAGCTGCAATGGAAAAAAATCTTTCAGAAAAGAGGTTCTCCTCCTTCAAAAACAAAAAAGTACACAGGAAAGGCTTTAGATCTTTAAACAAGTTTTCATTTTCAAGTTTGTTCCTCCTTTGGACAAATACCATATTATTTCATGTTTACTTTCTAGGAGTTAAGGAATCCTTAACTAAAATATCTATTTCGTAAGAATCATAGACTCAAGGTTGGAAAAGACCTCTAGGATCATCAAGTCCAACCATCAACCCAACAACACCATGTCTCCTGAACCATGCCCTGAAGTGCCACGTCTACATGTTTTTTGAACACCTCCAGGGGTGCTGACTCCACCACCTCTCTGGGCAGCCTGTTCCAGTGCCTGACCACTCCTCCAGTAAAGAAATTTTTCCTAATATCCAATCTAAACCTCCCCTGGCACATCTTGAGGCCATTTCCTCTCATCCTATCACTAGTAACTTGGGAGAAGGGACCAACACCCATCTCACTACAACATCCTTTCAGTTTAAGGACAGGGAACTGCTCAAGCAAGTCCAGTGGGGAACTACGAAGATGATCAGGGGACTGGAGCATTTCCCTTATGAGGAAAGGCTGAGAGGCTTGTGTTTGTTCAGCCTGGACAAAAGAAGACTGAGGGGGGATCTCATCAATACTTATAAATATCTGAAGAGTGGGTGTCAGGAAGATGGGCCAGACTCTTTTCAATAGTGCCCAACGGCCAGACAAGGGGCAGTGGTCACAAGTTGGAACACAGGAAGTTCCACCTGAACATGAGGAAAAACTTCTTTCCTATGAGGGTGCCAGAGCAGTGGAACAGGCTGCCCAGAGAGGCTCTGGAGTCTCATTCCCTGGAAATATTCAGAACCCGTCTGGACGTGGTCCTGTGCCCTCTGCTCTGGGTGCTCAAGCAGGGGAGTTGGACAAGACGATCTCCAGAAGTCCTTTCCAACCCCTGCCACTCTGATTCAGGTAGTTGTAGAGAGTGATAAGGTCTCCCCTCAGCCTCCTCTTCTCCAAGCTAAACAACCCCAGTTCCCTCAACCTGTCCTCATAAGACTTGCTCTCCAGACCCTTCATCAGCTTTGTTGCCCTTCTCTGGACATGCTCCAGCAACTCAATGTCCCTCTTGTACTGAAGGGCCCAAAACTGAACACAATATTCAAGGTGTGGCCTCACCAGTGCCAAGTACAGGGGCAAGAACAACTGTTTAAAAACAATTTGATACCAAGCAAGAATATGCCAGAAAGGAAAATTTAACTAAGAGGTTGTTACACCTTGGGTCTCAAAGCTTAGGCTCATGGAGCCAGTCAGATGTTTAAGTAGACAAAGGACTTGCCAGGGAACACCTGTAACTGAGAAAAATCTTATTGCTGACTCCAGAAAGCATAGAAAAGTGAAGAAAAGTTACAATTTCTAATTAATTTACAGTAAAAAACAACCACGTTTTCAGAAGCACTATGCTTTCCTTTAGGACAATGCCTGGACTGAAATTAAGTTCTTGTAATTGCACAGAAGGCAGATTTACATCGGATTACATAAGTAGCAGTATGTGTTCTAGCATTACCTCTATTTTTAAAATACCAGCCTAATGTATTTTGGGGTAATATTCAGCTACTAGTACACACCCTGGGTGATACTTTTGACCCAAGATGACTTAAAAGAACAAGTTTGGTTTCTCCATAAAGCTGGAGTAAGGAAAAGGGTTAATTGCTTACTAGGTTTAAATAGAACTAAACCAGTTCACCTTCCCAACTCAACTTTTGGCAGCAATCTAAGCTCAGCTTTCCAGAAGAAAACACAAAGGAAAAAAGAGACACAGTCATTGGAAACATCAAGAAAGTGGTAAACAAGAGAAAAACCACCACTTAATTTTTTGGATTTAATTCATGTATGTAGGTCCAAGTGAAGATTTCCATGTTTCACTTGATTTCTGGAAAAAGAGCTAAGCTTCCCCCCGCTCCTCCCCTTAAACTGTAAACAACTTACTGGAATAGAAAACCATACCGACAGCAAACCATATTTTTGGAAACTTAAACACTCAGTATCCACAAGAAAATATACTCAAGCTTTCAAAACTATTTTTTTCTGTCCCACAATGGTATATTCAGTACTTTTCCACTATGTTTATTTTAAAAGGAGAAACCCTGACCTGAAGAAAAAGTCAAGAGTAAGATGACAAAACAGCAACTATTTCTTCAGTGCTCACTTTGCACTTGTCATAGTGAGACAATGTAATTTTCTTTTAAACCATGTACTTTGGTCAATCTAATGGAAGGTGTATTATTTTACATAAGCTAGGAGTCCATACTTTACATATCATATGCTAATTTGTAAGCCTTTCCAAATTCTTAGTGTTTTTTCACTTTGATAGAATAGCTCCTCAAGATGCAAAAATTTCTCTGTATGTGAGCAGAAAGGATCCAAATGCATGCCAACACCCCAAAATGAAGACAGTTATTTACATACCAAATGGGGAAAACAAATTATAAGGTTTTTTAAAAAAAAAAGAAATAAGTTGGCCTTTTGGCAACTTAAAGCAGAGCAAAACTTCTAGCAAAATCAATGCAGAGATGGGAAGGATCACTGCTACCCATACACCCTTAGTATCAGTGTGAGAAAAATAATTTAAGATAAAGGACTATGTTGACACTACAATACATGAGCATAGACTGGAAAGGATCATCTCCAGGTATGAGATTAAAAGAATAGACAACTTCTAGAATTATGTCTCGAAAGAGAAGCAGAAGGAAAAAAAATCTAAACCAGAGCTTGTGTGACTTAGCAACTGCTAGATCAGAACAGATGCTGTTATTTACAAAATGCATTCAAGCTGAAGCATTTCTTATTTCTACAGATGTCTAGATATTAGCTCCTATGGAAAAAAAAAATCATGAAACAAACCTGTTTTTATGTAAGTCACCAACGCACACCCTATAGTCGCTTACCTCATTAGTAAATAATAAGAGATAAGGAAATGTTTGTGTTCTACTTCTTCAGTTTAAAGCATTTCAATGCAGTCAAAAAATAAAAATCAGCCAAGCCAATATTATCAAATGTGTGCTCCACTCTTCACTTCTTTTAAAATAAAAATTCTAGTTATGATGTCCTGAAAAATCAGTTCAGCAGAATAATGTAAACCCATACATTTACAGATCAAGTTATCCCAAACAATTTTAAGAAAAAGTTGACTAAGCAAAGCTCATTTCTGTACAAGAACAGCATACAGCTAGCATGGAAAATTATGGAAAGGCTCCAAACACAGAAACAACATTTGAAGTGACCCAGATACCCTACTTTACATCACTTTGAGAACCTCCACTGTTTTCAAGCAACTCTATTCCAACCGAAGGCATTCTCAGGGTCAGTCAATTCTGCAGCTGACAAGCTTGACAAAAGAAAATTTCCCTTCGTCTCTCTCAACAACCAGACTGAAGCCTTCAGAAAGGAGGCAAGTAGGCTAAAGGAGGAGCAAGTTATACAAGGCAATCTAAGGACTACTGACAATGTAAGTTTTTAAAAAAATTTGTTCACACCCCTGCTCAGAACATTCCCTGATGCGTCAAGATTAAGTCTTCTCCCTTAACTTCTCCAGCCAGCCTCACCACACATGTGATACAGACCCATCCTCAGAACATGTTTACAATAAATATTGCAGAGGTACAGTTCTTTCTGTAGGCTAGCAGAGGCTGTAAATAAGACTATTCATTTAAATGCATCGTGCCATTTTTCAGTATCTCTCCCAATACTGAGAAGAGCAAGAGTATGAGTATTTGAACACCATAAAAAAAGCCTAACAGACAAATGTTTTCTAAACTAGCAATCTGGCAGTGACGTGGCTTTTGAAGGGAGCACCCTACAATACATAATTAAACCCGTTCCACCTAATGGAAAAGGCAGAACATACTTCTGCTCTGAAGTGAACTCACAAAAAAAGATGTTTTCATTCACTTTACGTAAGAGTGCTATGGGAAACAGAAACAGATTTGGGTATTGGCATTGTGCAAGGAGACTAGTCAGCTTCCAGATGGATCAGATTCTCACCACCACCAGTGAGGATACTATATTTAAATTCATAAGCTTGAACAGACTACAGATTTCATCTGAGACACCTTTACATGGTGACTGACCACCAGTAAGCATCACTGGGGAACATCACTACCATGTACTAGGACACAGTCTATTAACTCAGAAACAAAAAATCCCACAACCTAACAGATTTGCCTAGCTACAGATTTCAAAGTTCACTAAAAAAAGTTACTTCTGTTGTGCAGAAAGTTGTGCTAAAAAGACTGAAGACAAAGTTACGAAGTCATTTATCAAAGATTACACCAAAAGCAGATTAAAGATTTGGAAAGTTAACCAGTTTACTGTAATACCATAATACCAGAATCATCAGGATAAACCATTTGAGAGCAAGGAGCATATCTGAGTTTCATTCTTACTAGTCTTAACAGGCATGCAGCACAGAGCTCAGACGTGGTCCATACACAAAGCAAAGAGACAGTGAACTCCATTGTGAGAAAAATCTAGCAATGGAACAGAAAAGCAACTCCTATTTTAGCCTTTATGGACATACATAGGGGAGGTACTAGCTCCTCTCCTGGGAGAGGCTTTATCTGTCCCACTCACTGTGCTGGAGGAAGAGGACAGGATGCCTTCTCTGGCTGTGACTAGAAGTCTTCCCATCCTTTCTGGATGCTCGTTTAATTTAAATCCATGCAAGTATTTTGCCAGGATTTGGAAAGGTAAGGGTATTCCATTCCATGTCCCCTGCCAAGCAAGCCTAGGTCACAGGCAGTGCCCAAAGGTTGTAATGCAAGAAGAGATATATTTGGCTGCTGACATGACTCATATTCTGTTATGTGTGGTACAGCCCTCTCTGCAACTATGAGATTCTGTTACAGTTATCCACTAAAGCTGTAGTCCCAAGAAAACAAGGAAGTACTTAGAGTCCTCCAAGCCCTCCTGCTGCTTTTATCAGTAAGAGACAAGAGGTTCCAGACCACAAGTTCCAGTGCTACATATCTGGTAAATATGGTCTTAGAGATCAAAGGGAAAGCGCTTGGAGGGTGCATCCCTCCAAGCAGTTAGCAACACAAAACACAGAATAAGAGGCTGGAAGGAAAAATCATCCAGTTAGCAATGTTCTGCCTGCCCCAGGGAGAGATCAAGCAAGCATATCACTCCTACCTGATGTTTAAGAACAGTTTAGACAGAGTTCTAGCGATGAACATCAGTCAATAGTCTATGCCATTCTCAGTCCTTGAAGTTTCCCCCAAATATCTAACCCAAGTCTTGCTGGAATTTAGATCAACCAACCATTTGTTCTAGTTCATGTCTCCTTCCTCTTTGCAGCAGTCTCTAGCTAATCGTACCACTACCATTTTCTTCAAGCTTTCTTCGCAAAAGAAACCCAGAGGTCTAGAAGATGTAATACAAGCTCCCATTAACTATTAACATAATCTTAAATTCTATGGCTGATATCCAGTATTCTAACTCTCCCTCCCAATTTGTAATCTGCAATTCAACAACTGCAAAACTTTTTAAATCAAGATCATGCTGGACAGGACCTTGCAGAATCTGTACCCAGTACCTGCTACCTGACCTTGCTTACCTTCTCAGGACGGTTTTCCAGCTAATTTTACTCACTGCACAGTATTTCTATATTATAATTCCCTAGCTTGTTAACAAGAATATTGTGTGAATATTGAGGACTCCAATATATCAACATATTAACATTATAGCATCTCTCTGTACCACAAGGCCTGTTACTCCATCATAGAATTAGTAGAAATGCTGGATTTAATATAATTTATCCTGGATAAGTCTGTCCTGGCTGTTGCTCAACTTCTTTTTCCAAGCACTAAAAATGTGTTTCATCACTGCTCCAGTATTTTTTATTTGAGCTAAAGTTAAAATCCACCAATTTCCTCTTCATCCCACCCCACTTAGCCCATACTGAAGAGGTATGCATCATTCTGTTTGAGTTTACTACTTTACTATCAGGCCTGAGATTGCTTCAGCTAGGGTTTTGTGTGTGGGTTGGTTTTTGTGGGTTCTTTTTTTTGTGTGTGTGTTTTGTTTTATTTAAGCACCTCAGAATGAATTTCACCAGGCCTTAACAGATTGAAAATCTGTTGCTTATCTGAGCAACCTACAGCTTCCCCCACCCCACCCAGTCTAGGATGAGTACTATTTATGCTTTATCATGGCTATTAACTACACTGGCTGGGTTAACCATTTCAATCACCTCAGTATTATCTGAAATGTCCTCTGTTAATCCATTAACCTGTGGATCTTTTATTTCTTACTTTCTTCCAATATCCATTTTAGCTACACCTCATTATGTATTTCACTGTTCCAGTTTTGTTCATGCATCTTCAGCGGCATACAATTTCCCATTTTCTGTTTGTTTCTTGTGTTTACATCAAAGAAGAGATCAATAGGGAGCAAAGTTCTTTTTCATTATTGATTTTCCCCTTCAGTGAAAGTGTTTGGAACTATTACATTACTTCCCAAAGAGGCTGAGATCAGTTTCTTTCTTCCTTGTATTTGCCCCCCCAGTCAAGCTTTACATGCCAAATTCTAAGCTTTTTGACATTTGTGGGTTTTTTTCTGCTGTTCTGTCATCTTTTACCCTATGTAGGCTAACATCTCATGGTCACTCCTGCAGAATCTGCCTCCCATCTAGGCATTCTCTTTGTTAATCTAAAAAGCTATTTTTATTAATTTCCATACCTCAGCAGAGCAGTATGTTCTGCTCAGTCTTTTCCAAAGACTTTGGACAGTTACGAGAGATTTTAACTAGCAAATCTCATACTTCCGATGGTTCTTCTCCAGCTACTGATTTACACTTTATATTTATATTCTAGTCACATACATCTAATTGATCTGAAAGAGGCTGGGCAGAATACTTTTTAATGATCGCGTGCTAAGACCTTCTGTTGCAGTTCGTTCCCCGTATATTTGTGTTGATGTGCAGATGCCTAGCATACTAGGTGGAATGACCCCATTATTCTGCAAGGTCATAAGCAATATGCTATAAATATGTGCAAAATATCACATATGCAAGAAGTTATCAAAAAGCTATTTATTTGGGTTTTTATCTCAAGTATCACTCATCAAATATTTTCATACAAAAGCATTCAAACACTTTTCACTTGGTTAAAGTATAGCAATTGAAGTATCTTTAAATTATTTAAATATATATATTTAGTCAAAGTGACTTTAGCAACCTTGAGTTTATTAATAAAAGAAATTAAGCCTTAATTAGAAAAAAGGGGTAGTTTGCTGATACTGTCTTGGTAATAATTCTTACAAAACCAACTTGTATAATCTAATGAGAAATTAGATATAGTCTTAGGCAAAAAATATTATTCTTATTTTTATATATATAGTCTACAATAAGAAATTTGTTATCCTGAATATAAGTCAAATCAAAAGGAATAATTTATTTTTATAGATTCTAATACAGGTAATGCTATTTAATAAATACTATTATTAATGCTATTATAAATAATATTTATTAATAGCAAAGAAGAAAGTTGCACGCTTAGTATTCTACCATATATCAGAGGAATTTTTCACCACAAA
This sequence comes from Phalacrocorax carbo, assembly GCF_963921805.1. NCBI lineage: Eukaryota > Metazoa > Chordata > Aves > Suliformes > Phalacrocoracidae > Phalacrocorax > Phalacrocorax carbo. Next base: position 78,619,597 of record NC_087515.1, on the reverse strand, counting down.
AAAAAAAAGACCATAACAAAGGCAGGCTCAGAGGGATGCCATGCTGACACAGGCTGCTGCCAAGCCTGCAGCTTACCAGCTCACACCAGCCATATAATGCATTCTACCAACTTGTTCCAGACACAAAGCTGCAAAACCAGCAGCAGCATAGTTGCTCATGCCTAAATGTTTGTTGATTATCACAACAGCAAAGGCGGCACTAGCCCCAGAAAAAAATAGCTCTCAGACCACATAGAAAATTCAAATCTTTGATCTCCTCACTACCTATCCTGGATGCAGGACAGAAAGATGAAGAAAGCACATTTTACAGTTCTCCATTTCAGGGTGTGGAGGGGAATCAGTCCAGGCTTAGACTTCTAGTCTGAGTTGGACCACCCCACAGGACAGAGAAGGAGGACAGCACCAGTTTCCAGGAAAACCTTTAGGTTCAAAGTTGCTTCTTCCTGACCTGGGCTCTATGTCCTTTAATAATTTGGCAGAGAATAAGGTTTAGACAGCATAACGGTATATATTGCTGTGGACTTAGATAGTTTCCTAGCCCAAAACAGGGAGAGAAAGTAATACAAGTGAGTCCTTTAAGTTCTGATACTGTTCTGATTAGGGTTTCACATTTTTATAATGTTACTAAGCTACTTATGTTTAGAATCACTGCTGAAAGCCAAGAGTTCTACAGGATAATGATATTTATTAGTTTGCTTTATCTGCTATCTTCATCTCAGAGATTTGATTAATATTCCTCTTAGCCATGAAATCAACAAAAACCGTTTCACACCTGACAATAGTCCACAGCATCCAAAATGGAATGCTTGGATTAGATTGTTTCTTCCGCAAATGCGGATCCAAAGATTACAATGAAAATTTTCATTTATGAGCGTAATCGTAAGAACTAAGACTTGCCACCCTATACTCATAGAACATAGAATACTCCTATTTTAGATCTACTCCCTAAGAAGAAGTTACAAAAGCAGCTATTAAAGATTTTCTTGAAGTAATGTTGTATTTGATTTTATTTTGTTTAACTTGCTGTTAAACCCTTACTGCAGCTTGTGTGTATACAGTTGGTTTCATATCTGTTATATCTTTCACACCTATTTTGATTAATAAAGTCACCTATGACCATGGAATTTGACCTTGCACTTGCTCTATCAAGATGGACTTATTTTCTGCTAGGACTTTTTGGTCTAATTAAAAAAAGCTAGTAACAAAGTTTCTAAACAAGACTAACAGTTGAACACGCCAGTAACTTCACATATGAAAACCTAAAGGCAGTCATCAGATCACATAGCCTAACCTCCTCCAAGACTTAGGAGAGAGATCACCACCTGTCTAGCCTTTGACTAGACTCTGGTAACTTGTGCCTGATAAAAGCAAGTCTTCCCTTAGCAGTCTGTTCCAATGACTCATCATTCTCACTGGTAACAGGTCTGCTTCTCATGTGAATCTTTAACTGGGAAGGTACTGGTGCAAAGGTGCCAGATTAAGTATTCAACTTAATATTCAAGTTTGGTTTTTGTTTCATTGGTTTGTGTTTTTAAAGAAAAGCAGTCAAGCCTTTCACACAGACTGTATGTCGTATTTATAGCTTCTACTGGCAAAATCTGCTTGGAGAAAAATGCCCGATAAAGCCCACACTCTAGAAAATAAATTACACTGTATTTATCACATTGCACACTATTGAGAAGGTAGACAAAATAAACAGAGGCTCAGCTTCAGTAATCCAAACCCAGAATTTCTCTGAACCACTTCAAAGTGGGACAGAGCAAAAACGGATCTATGTACAAGCTCCTTTAAAATACATATATACTTGTATTTTAATATATATTATAATATATATTGTTTTATTTAATACATGTGTATTATATAAATTGTGATATATATATATATAATGTGGGTTTATTTTATAGATTATTATTCCCACACACACACACACAATTCCCCTATATTAAACCTGTCAATGTTCAGGGAGAAAAAGCACAATAGTGGGAATCAGGCAGCTAACTCCAAGCACAGCTCTATATATTCACTTGCGATTAAAAGAAATACCTGAATTTCCTTTTCCTACTCCACAGCATGTCGTATTTTTAACGCTGCTGCTAGACCCATTGATACAAGCCCTGCATCAGAATTTCAAAACCTGCACAAAAACTTTAGGTGAGCAACACGATTAACTATAATTAGCCTGTAACAGGGGAAGAGTACAAAGTAACATTTATTTTTGTTAGCACAGAAGGTCAGTAAACGTAACCCTCTATTGGCTAGACCGGCTATCAGCTATAAGAAAAATAGTTTGGATCTAACCGATTCTAGTGCAGAGACTATTTACCATTCGACAACAAAAAGGGAATTTTGACAGGCTCTGCTTTAATAGTCGAAGCTCACACGGCTTCTAAAAAGCTCAAAACCTTCCAATACCGATTTGTATTTTTAAATGGCAAACTCCAGTGTTTATACCCCCATCTTTCCTGTATTAAAGCCAACTGGTAACATCACAGACCAAAACTAGAGCATTAAAGTTGTCATTTTAGCGCTTCCTTCGGGATACCCCAAAGGACCGGCTACTTCCCAGCCATTCATCGCTAAATCCTCTCCACAAATGACACTCAAAAAAACTTGACACTTTTTATTTCCTCCCCCTGCCTTTGAATAACGCTTTTCCAAATGTTTCTTGGCGAAGAGGGGGGAGCATTTAGCAAGTATTGCTGCACGAATCATGCCCACCCCGTTGCACAGCTGAAACTCCAGGGTGCCCTGCGTGCGGCGGGGATGGGAGAGCCCCCCGGCCGGGCGGCCGCGGGGCTCTGCTGTCCCCGTCCCACGGCGGAGGTGGGGTCTGCCGTGCTTACCTGCACCCCGCCAAGGATCTCCTCGCTCTTCTCCCTCACGTCGGGGAAGGGGCAGCGCTTGGAAAGCATCAGCAACCGGACCAACATCTCGCTCAGCCCGTCGCGGCCGGCGGGAACCAGGAGTCCGTCGGCGGCCCGGGTAGGCGGTACCGCCGCCACGGGAGCGATGGTCTCACTACGGCGGAGCACAGCTTGCCCGATGGTGTCCAAAGCGGCGGCGCGGGTGGCGGGGTCGCGGCTGCACAGCCCGTCCCACCGCACCTCGCCTTCCCGCTCCTCCATGGGGCCGGCCGGCTGCTTCCCCACCGCCGCCTCAGCAGCCCCGCCGCAGCCGCCCCATGGCGGGTTCCCGACAGCTGCCAACCCGCCCACAAAAACGACAAAGGCGGCGGCGAGCGGACAGACCGCTGCCTGCGCCGCATGAGGGGGGGCAGGACGGGCGGGAGCTCCCTCAGCCCCAGCGGGCGCCCCCGCCAACCGCCGCCCACCGCCGCCGGGGCTGCCGAGCGAGCGGCGCCGCTGGGGCTTCGCCTCTCCCGGCGGCGAGCCTAGCGGCCACCACCCCGCGGCGCCGGCGGCTCCTCCTCCCCGCCCCAGGCATGGAGGGAAGGGGACGGCCCCGGCCCTGCCTCTCGGCCACGGAGCAGGGGGGCCCCCTCAGCCCTCCCCGCCGGGGCCGGGCCGCCACAGACCCCCGACGAACCCCTCACGAGGAGCAGTGAGGGGGAGGCGGGCAGGCAGGGAAGGGCAAGGCCTGGGCCCACCCAACACTTGCAGCCCGCATGACGGACGCGTCTACCAACCAATCGTCTTTCAGCGCTCGCCGCCGGCGGCCCAATGGAAACGGGGGCGACAGCGCCCGCAGGGGCTGCTGGGAGGTGTAGTCCGGCCGAGGGGCGGCCCCACGCCCGCGGCGGGGCACTACGTGTCCCGGCAAGCAGCGCGCGGCGCGGGGCAGGGGGCGCGGGGGGCTCCGGGGGTGTCCGCACCGCCAGCGCCTAAATCCACGCGGGACGCCGCCGAGCAGGGGTAAGAGAGGGCGTTCACTGCCGTTTCTGCACAGGTTTTTCGCCTTAATGTTGGTTGTCTCGTGTTCCCCCGCAACAGGTGACCGAAAGCAGCCGGCTGGCAACAGCCGGGAATAAAGCCCTGCCGGTAGTGGATTTGCTTCAGAAGTTTGAACCGGCAAAGAAATTAAACACGCACTTGTTTTAAGCGACTTCAGTGACTTATCAGATATACGCTTCGACAGAAGGCTTTGATGCGGTCTGAGTAAACACATTAGCAGAAAGGAAAAATACGGTGCAAGCGAAATATGGCACCACTTGAAAATGAAAGGGGGGCGTGGGGGGATCCCTGGAATATTCAAATTGGGCAACATTTCCACAGTCTTTTAATCCAAATTAATCCAAGAGTTTTAAAATCAAAATTGTGCAGGGCCTGATGAGCCTGGAGAAGAGAAGGCTTGCGGGGTTCTTATCCACGTGTATAAATACCTGAAGGGAGGGTGCAAGGGGGATGGAGCCAGGCTTTTCTCAGTGGTGCCCAGTGCCAGGACCAGGGGCAATGGGCACAAACGGAAACACAGGAGGTTCCCTCTGAACATCAGGAAACACTTTTTTACTGTGAGGGTGACCAAGCACTGCACAGGTTGCCCAGAGAGGTGATGGAGTTTCCATCCATCCTTGGAAATACTCAAAACCCATCTGGACATTGTCCTGAGCAACTGCCTCTAGGTGGCCCTGCTTGAGCAGGGGGGTTGGACCAGGTGACCTCCAGAGGTCCCTGCCAACCTCAACCGTTCTGTGATGAAGTGCAGGCTGCCACCAAACAGGCTGGTATTGCTGTTTCTCTGGCCATACAGTCTCCTTCCTTCCCTTTTGCAGGAAAAAAAAAAAAAAGGCATTTTAAAAATAAAGTTAATTTCAACCAAGTCACTACTTTGATCCAATTTACCTCTTGGCAGACATTAAGGGAAACATAGACAAAGGTAGAATCACCCATTTGCAGCTGTCACATTAAAGCTATCATAAAACTACAATTCTGAGTATACTGAAAGGCAAAAGAACACTTGCAAGGAAATTAGACACAGGACATGGGGCCTATGAGGTCTTGTATAACTATTTTGCACTTCTCACATACACATTTCCCACTCTAAAATTCAAACCTCAAAACTGAAGTTAAATGCAGAACAAGCTACTCGCATACCACAGAAAGACACAGAAACCACTTCTGAATCCAGGAACAGCTTGGGCTGGCTCACCAACACCAGCCATCAACAGCTCTTTTATTTCTAAAGAATCTGGTTTCTTCATCTGACATTCCTTTTGTTTTCTGGCATGGTTTCTCTCGAGCTTGCAAAATAAGTGTCATTCTATCATTACCTATACTTTTCAAGGAAGACCAATCTCTTTTTCCCATAAAATCTTTTCTAAAAGGAGTCTGTGAACCATTGTTCGGCTGCATGGACAGGCCTGGACTGCTTCATGCAGCTGCTTCCTCTAGGCCTTTGGCACCCTTGTGAACAATATATCTACTGAAATCATCACTACCTGTAATAAATGTGAGTCTTGACTTCTGTAAGCATCCAGGGCCTCCACCCATTATAACTGATGGGTTCAAAGAAAAGAATTCTGCCAGTGCCTTTTATGTTGGGTGGCTTTTTTTTTTTTTTTTTAACATTAGCTACCACTTCAGCTTCCTGTCCTGTTCTGTTGTCACTCATTATGGTGTCCCAGTGTTCCTGTGAATAGGCATGTCACATATGCTCACTTTTCTATCTAAATTTTGATCTTCAGAAGTTGGATAGATCTCATTTTTACCGTGATAAGTTTGCGCTTGCTGGGTGTCTCTGACAATAGCTACATGCATCCGAGATCAAGAAAGGGAACCAGAATCAGAACTGAAGCACTGGTGTTAGACTTTAGTACGGCTAGATTCCCACACTGAATGCTAAGATTGATTGAAAGTCACAGCACTGCCTTTTATCTTTTAGAAGTTGTTTTTTCCACTGGCTGCAAATGAACTCTGGCTACAGGAAACAGATTGTGAAACTGGCTCCAAGGCCTAAACTTCAGATTTTCAGCCCTTTGTTTTATAGATTTTAATGTAGCACTTTGGTAATGGAGATGAAGGTGGCTTTATTTTTTCCAAACCAAATCTCTGCAGTTTTCCGATACCAGGTCAAGCTTCTGTATATACTGCAAGACATTGTGGAAATCAAGGTCAAAGGCTACCAGCGGAATTAATCAGAGCCTGAAGTTAGGGGAATGTGTTTGCCTGATTTGCGTGTTCGCTGACTGAAGTTAATATGCTTGTTTTTGATCCCTAAAGAATGGGTAAGAGAAAGGCAGAATTATGAAGGAAACAATCTGGCAACTCATCCAGAATTACAGCATTTGAGTTTTTAAGATGATAAACTGAAGAAAAACAAATTTGTGGCTGTTTTAAACCTCAGTATTTCCTTCCTTGATGATTTATCAACTTCCCTCTTTTTTTAACTAGATAAGAAACTCTATAGCCATATGCAAATGATACCCAAATGCAGAAATATTTTTTGAAAATACAGTATAAAGTAGTTGTATTCATGTCCTTTCTAAGACAGAAGATCTAAATTATATTTACTTTTTAAAGTGCATTCCAGCTTCTGTATGTCACAAAAGAGCACTTTACTGCAGAGCTCACTTAGCTGATTTCTGGAGAACTAGTGATAACACAGGATAACTTGTGCAACTTAGAAGGAACTGCTTTTTAAATTAGATTCCTTCAACTGCTTTTATTTACACCTGGTTTTGTTGAGGCTTATTTCATTCCAGCTAGTAAATATCTCGGATGGGATTGCTCTCTTCTAAAAGTTCACCCTCCCCTTTTAGATCTGGGTTTTTTTAATGTTGATGCAGTATCTGGGCACTCCACAGTATTTAATGCATTTTTCTTCACAGCAGCCCTCTGAGGAAGCAAAGCTCTGTGACTCCTGTTTTGCAGAGAGATACCAGAATGCCAGAGGCTACTCCTCTACTGTCTTTGAACTGAGACCCAAGCTTAGTGTCAAGCCCAGATTCACGTACCATCCCAACAGACTGGCCTCAATGACTGAGCAAGCTGCAGCGTAAGATGTGGGAGAAAATGTGGCCTTGTTTTACTCTTGAGCACGTGTTTTCATACCTACCATGTGTTCTGGCCTATGTGGGTTGCCTGTGTATGTTTGCACCAAAGTCTGCCACCCTGCCTCCCTAGAGGTCACAAATGTAGGAAGGATGGGTAAGTTAGCCACCAGCTTCTTCTTAGGAGACCATATCTTTCTGGCAGAAAGACTATGGAATAGTTTCACACTGAAGCATGGGTTGCTTTGAGAAGAGCTGGGCTATGACGTACCAGAACTACAGGCCACATAAAATCCTGCTGTACTTTGCCAACTCTCTGACTATACTCCATTTAACTGTATAAATGTAGCCTGAAAGACTAAGGGCTGGACCCCAGAAAAAAGCATGGGTAAACTAGATTCAGATCTGAAAAACTCTGCTGAGCAGCCACCTGAACTCTGCTAGTCTCTTTCTGGATAGAAATGTCCAGAATTGCCCCAAGCTGGGCATCATGCAACCTCTCTCCCCTTTGTGCCCACTTGTGGTCTAGGAAGTAGGCAGAGCAGCTCCAAGAGAGGTCCAGCTGAGAGGAGCCTCTCTCAGCCCAACAAGTCAGGTTCTTCTGTTATAGCCACAGCTGGCTCCAGCGCCCAGCTACATTTGGTGAAGTGCTCACCTTCAGTGCAGTAACCCAGTGATGAGGGAATCAGCTTTTAGCTCAAAGGGATTTACATCAACATCTTGTAACTCCCAGGAGAGTGTCCGAGGTGCTCAGAAGGACTGCAAAATGGAAGGGAAGCATTCACCACCTCACCTGTTGCAGTTGCGTCGCTATTGGAAAGGATGGCAAACCTGTGGCACTGGTGTGAGGAAGGAGACATAGGGAAATTTAGGCACCTCTGGGTTCTGGTAGCTACTCCCAAGCCAGTGCTGGTTTTTATCCAGGGACTACTTACTATAAAAATGCATAAATAAAACGCAGGACTCTTCCAACAATTAAACTAGGTGAGAGAGAAACATCTTTATTTTACTCTGTCTTTTGCCTCAGCTGCCTTCTCCTTGTCCTAGACTATTACATGCTTGTCTGAACAGGGTCGTAACTTCAAACGAAAAGGTGGTGACTCCCTGTTTCCTTCCTGCTCTTCCTCCTCCCAGTCTAGCATGGTGGTCAGGGATGCGGTATGAATGCTCCCCAGGAACTCCCACTTCCCGGCTCTAACCACTGGGTAACAACGTTAGAGAAGATGGACACTATTTCCTCTAGTTACATGTTAAAAGAAAGTGAACACTGCTTATTGGGAATTTTTTATCTCCTGACAGCCCACTAGGCCTTTTAAACACCTTTGGCAGGCTGTTAACGCAGACCTTGGTGTTTTCCAGTAATAACACAAAGGAAAATGTGGTGGCCAGCAGCCATATGAAGTGAAGTCACAGACCAGAGAAGCTACAGGGACTCTTTATTCATTGTTTTAAAGAACAGATTTTGGCACTCACTACCAGAAAGGGACTCCAAATTCTGAGTCCCAAGAGGACAAAGGTGCCAAGCACCAGGATGGGACTTCACACACATCTAGGCTCATAGTTTCCCCACACGCAGCTTTTGTTAGCTCCTTGCTGAGCATGCTGCTTGTTTTGGCTGTATACCTGTGCTTCTTTCAGGTGCAGGGAATGTAAGCCAGTCATTACCAAACTTGGGATTCAGCCCTGAGGCTGGAAGGCTCATTGTATCCTGGAACATCAGTCCCTTATCAGTCACATCCCTCTGGGATTTATTAAGGTCACACAGAATAGCACTAATTTAAGTCAAGTCCCTAGAGACCCACTGAATTACCTTGTAGTCAGAAACTGCATCTCGCTAATAGGGGAGAAATGTCTCAAATAATTTATAGTCAAAAACTGAAGTTAGTTTTAGATATGCAACATTGTACAGAATTTTGTGGCATCTTACTCAGGTTTTTCGGCATCTCTGAAGTCATGCAAGTTTAAATATGCAGATTGTACGAAACAAGTATTCTGTTGCATGGCTTTCAATGTTGTTAAGTTTTCCCAGACAACTCAGGCCAGAAGTAGTGATAGACCATTTTTGCATTTTTGAATACTCATTATACCATATGATAAACAAACTATCTGGCATTAATACTTCTGCCTGTTCAAGATGCAGAGTGTGGATGTGTTGGAGTTGCTATGAATATTCTGAGTCGTGTAAACAGATGATGTTATTTAAAATTATTCTTCAAAAAAATAGGTCTCAAAATAAGATTGAAGGGTTGCTCTGACTCAAATCTGCTTGCAATTTTTCTGCATCTTTAAAGACAAGTGTTGCTGACAAAAGATGACTTTGAGAATCATTTCTTGCCAGGAGCGAAACTTATCTTTTCCTTGATAGTTTTTTTTTTCTCATTCTTTTTCTTAGCTTGCCTGATGGACAAATGCAGAATGAAGTTCTTGTTCCCTGCCAAGTGCTTAGTTATCAGTAGCACAGGAATATGTGGAAAAAAAAAAAAGTAGGGGTGGTAGTAGGTAAAAGGAGACAAATCCTATGAACAATTTGAAAATAAATTCCAAGGCAATGGTGGGGACATAATCTGTGTTTCATCTGCCTAGAGGGCAAGTTGCAACGTTCAGAACCATCTTTCAATGATCCCATTAAATATTTGAGACATAAAGGGTGAAAATTATCATGCAGTAAGAGTGTTTAATGTGAATGAGTCAGTACCTGCAATAACTATCCCCTACCTCGTTACATTTCTTCACTGTGATTGTATTTTCAACCCACTCTTACATTTGCCCCACCTTACCCTAATATGTCTTTTTCTTTCTGCAGTTGCCCTTCTAATCCCTAGTTATTCTGCCTGCACACAGATACGCAGTCTTCTATACTGGAGACAGCTGCACCCTTGGAAACCTTCCCTGTCCACAACAGCAAAGTCTTCCTCTTTTTTATCAAGGGTCAATAGCCAGAGCCAGTAATTTCCTCCTGCCTGCCCATCTGTCAGGACTCACGTACTCCGCTTTGCTCTTAAGAAAGCTGTTAGAACTGTTTCCAATCTAATGGGCAAAAGCAGATTTCTGAGGGTAAAGAGAAGTGAGGCAGTGTGATGCCATCATTATCGGAAATTAACAGTGGGGAGAAAAAGTAACTTTTTAGAAAGTACTGAGGAGAGCACCTTCAATGTCCACATCAGGCAGTGTACTAAAAGCAGACAGCATCTGTTGGAACTGAATCCTAAGTATGAAGGGAAGGAACTTGATAGTTATTATTGTGTGGGAAAAATGGCCCTTTTTACTTTGAATAAAACCCTAACTTTTTATGCTAGAAGAGGGAGAGGGAGAAAAAGAAGACTGAAGGAAGACGAGCAAGGAACAAAGCTATAGGGTGATGTAAATACAAGGGAAAGAGAGGAGATGAGGAAGAAAAAGCAACTATAAAGTGGGGGTAGATGAAAGGAGAAGGTAAGAGGAACAGAACTACGAGGGAAGAAAGGAAGTATATTAGTGACCATTTATAGTATTTGGTTTTGTGTTTGATGCTTATTACAAAAAGGGTATATTTAATTACTTTGGTCTGATTAAAGACTTAGAAATGTAATTATTTTGATAACACTCTATTCCAGGCCAGATGCTTTCGTGCTAACATAGCATCTGGTTACTAGATAAGAATTTGCAGTCTTGCTCCTCTGAATGCTAAGTTCAGTCATCATCTGCTCATACAGGTTAAAGCAGTTTCCATCAACTTGATTTCCCCACAAAGTATTGAATATGATTTTATCATGCACTTATGAACGAAGGCCCAATTTAATGAGGAATTGGGTCTGCTGTGCTATTGAAGAAAACAGCAAAACTCTAATGACATTGTGACCCAAGATTGCTTGATACACTGCCAGGTTAGAACCCAATCCTAAACAAATTGTCTTAAAAAAAAAATCTCTGGTTTTTCCCAACCTGTTTTTTTTGTTTGTTTGGTTTTTTTTTGCCTTGTTCTCAGCATACTTGTGTAACTCATTCTGTTTTCTTTCTTCCTCTTTTTTGTCCTCTGTCTTTTATCTCTAGCAGGCGGGAACTAGAGAAATATCAGTATGAATGCTTAGAAGATCTGACACAATGAAATAAAAGGCTTAGGAGGTTTGTTTTCATTAAAATACCAGGTTTTATCACATTTTGCAATACATACAGTGTAATGAGAAAACACAGAATGTGATTTATTGTCCTGTTCTTCTAAGACTGAAAAAAAATGATTGTATGAAAGTTCTGCATAAGACTTGTAATTTAGGAATTAATAGGTCTTGCTACAGTAGTATCAAAGAAACTGGGCACTTAACCTTTATATATACAGTTCTGAGACTGTCAGTTTGTATCTCGCAGTTTGCACAGCAAACTCACTCCTGTGGATTTGCCTGCATCAGTTTTTCAAAAAACTCCCAAGTTCCTTAATTGCTCTAACAAATTTTAGTCATTTGTTCTAAACCCATTTAAAGTGGGACTCAACAGAACTTAAAAACATGTTGAAACGCCTTATTGATTCAATGAGGTTTCACTTCCTATTAGTTTTGCAGCTGTCACCATTTCATTTCTAACCCACTTTGATTAAAAAAGGCACATGAGTACCAGTTACTTAGATATGTCCTAAGCAAGGTCATATGTTTCGGGCTGATTAAAGCAGTTGTGTCAGGATGCTAGAGACTGGGTGTTCCCAAAACAACAATGCAGTTTGCCTACAACATTATTTATTTCTTTTTGTCAGTGGAAGGGCTGTTCTTTGTCAGGAATAAGGCTGAAAGAGCATTGCAGCAGAGCTAGTATAGCTGACCAAGCTTTTCCCTGGTTCTTGAAGGAAAGTGAAAGGGGAAAAAAATAAACCAATTTGGACTGTGTCACAAAAATGTCCTCTTATATAACCTTTTGCCAGCAAGGCTTGGCTCAAATAAACAAGGAGGCAGCCAGCATTCTGGGATTTTCTTGGTGTAGCCTGTATTGGGGTAATTCTTCAGAATTTCTCTTAAGGTATATCACATAAACAGTGAATCATTCCTTGATTCATCTGTGACTTTGTTTTCAGTTATGAAAAAAAACCCCACTATAAATTGTGCATGCCCAGTAGGTCAGGTCAGAAGATAGATATCTTTGTATTTCTTTCAGAAAAATGCTTTGATCCATTTTTTGTTTTTCTTCTTTGAAGGTGTTCTGACAGCACCTCTGTCTTTGGTTCTAAAAGGTTGCCCTCATGGTGATTTTAATGAACCAGAATCTCTGTAAGGTAACAATCATTGGAGAACTTAGTGGAAGCATTGCTTACATTATCACATTATTCCCTTAGCGTATATCTTTTGAGAAACTATTAAGCCAGCATTATTCCCTGAATCTGCTATAGTTCACATGTGGAAAAAGCTTTTCCACATGCTGCTTTACAGTATGGGACATCATTGTACATATGGCAAAACATTTTTGGACTTTTAACTTCAAAATAAATTTTTCTGAAACTTTTAAAATTATGTGGCTAGTAATGGAGGGGAGAAACAGGATGGAGGAGGATGAGGAAGTCATAAATGGTCTTTCTGTAACTTTTAGGATTTCAGTGGTGTTCAGTAACTCCCTACTATTGGCATGCTTACTTTGGCATTATTGGCATGCTAGGCAGCAGTAATTAAAATTCCAATTGATTTTAACGGCAGCCCGATCCAGTACTCTGGCACTCAGTGTAGGCCATGTTCAGCAAAAATAAATAGTGTAAAGGTAAATCGCATTGGTACTTACATGATCATGACGAAATGGGAAATTAGGTTTGTCTTAGGGTACTTGCTCTCCTCTGAGGCATGAAAGTCACATATACAGGTACAAACCTGAGGATGGGATTGCTCCCCAACAGCCTTTGTCCCAGCTCACTCCCAGCCCACATGGGACGGTGAGCCAACAGGCAGAAGTGGTCCTGCTGAAGGGACCAGCTCTGCTAATCCTCACACCCAATGGGTGAGCACATGGGCTGCAGCAAGGCAGGAGGTAGGCAGTGTAATTGCATTAGTGCAGTGCTGTCACAGACCTAATTTGCTATGCCTGCCACCATGCACCGTGCACGGGGTTGCACCTGTGTGGCACTGTTCTCCAGGAGCCTCCTGGCTTAGGCTTGAAGACAACACAGGTGGCTAGGCCAGGCTGCTGGTTAACAGCAGGCCCACAGGCAGCACTAGGTTGCCCCATGCTTGGTGCAGGGTATGTATGAACCGTCTACTTGTGTTTTTCTGTGTAAAATAACACTGGGCATCTGACCATGACCACTGCGTCCACCAACGCAGGCTGAGTCTGTTCTGGTTAAAAAACCCAAAGGGCTGACAGTGACCACAGATGTGACTTGCACAACACAAGTGCTTCACCCCAATCCCCGCAGCAGTGCAGGCTGCTGGGGTGGGAGTAGGGCATTTCTTCCTTCTTCCTCCCCTCCACCTGTAACCAGAATATTTTGTCATCCTCCGTTTAATATGCATACTTCTCCCGTGGCTGTTCCCCAAACTCAAACAACCACACTAATTTCTTCAACCAAGGACTTGTCTAAACAACAGTGTTTTGGCTGCTTTAGCAAGTGTTGTTCAAGTGCTAAATCCCCCTAAGCCTCGTGGAGTTACATTAGTACAAACATTGCCATGATGCAGCATCTGCTTTAAAGCACCTCTCTAGGGCTGTGTGCCAGCAACCAGGGGAGCATGGAATTAAAGAGTGGTAGGTTAAGCTTGCAACGGTTGTGGGACTTGTAACCCATTTTAAAAAGCAAACCTGTCTGTGATGGTTTTATAGAAACTTAAATACTTGTGTGGGAGAAAGTTGATGGTAGGATAGTTGACGTCCAAACATACATCAAGCTACTTAATTATTTCCTGATAGATTTCCTGTCCTAGTGGGCTGAAAGTGGTCAGGATGTTTGGTGGTGTCTTGCTGGTGTGACTTGGTCCTTTTCCTGGCCTGTGTCCTTGCCTGAGGCCTGCAGTGTTGAAGAGACGACTACTGTGCAGGATGGTTATTATAAACTGTATTTACCTGCTAAGATATTAAAGGACATGTCTACCCCAGAGCACCTCTATTGGACTAATAAAGCTGGCAGAGCCTCCAAGCATTCCCTCAGCCCACTTCACACACATTCTGTGTCTAAGGAAGCTGTGGCAAAGCAAGGCATCCGTAACTATGTTAACAGCAAACACAGGTGTGTCGGTTGGGCGGCTTTGTATTCCCTCACACTCTTTGCTGAGCCTGTGCTTTTTGGGGTAGCTTGGGGAGCTCCCCCCTCCAGCCACAGGGTACATATTACCCTCTGCTGTGCTGGCAAATTCATGGATCTGCACAAGTTTTCTGGTGCTTTATTCCCTCCCTTTCTTATTCATTATTTGCTTCGGATCACTGCCCTCCTTACAACTGTCCACAGACCCATCTCCCTGGAAACGGCAGAATTTGTTTATGTGACAGTATTAAGGAAACTAATTGATGTGTAGCAGCTGCAGGCATGCCAGGGAGCCACGTTCCACCAGAGGACGTCGGAAAAGCAAGTCTTCAATTATGCTGACTGATGAAAGGTTAGATGGCATGAGCAAAACCGACCTTTTTCCCCTGGAGTTTCCAGAGTTGCCTTCCCCTGTTCACAGCAGCGGTAGGAAGCTTGTTGCATGTGCACATGTGTATTTTTGTGGACTTTGTTAGTCTTTTTTATCACCAGCATGTAAAGATTGAGAAACAATGGGAAAATTGGTAAGTCTTGCTTATTTCTTATTTTGTGGGATACTGTGCTGGTGCACTGTGCCATGCCAGGCCCATCTCCTCTCCTATCTCAGCCCTGACCCTGCCTATGGCCACAGGACTCTCTCATCTGTACATTGAGACTTCTGCTGCTCCCTGGTGTGTGCCCTTCACTGCCACTGCCTCTTGTGCTGTTGGAAATGGCCGATACGCCTGTCTGGCCTAGCTGGTTGTTAGAGTCAGTCAGATGTCCCTGTGCGGTGTTTCCTGATCCTCCAGGGCAGAGCTGTGGAGGCCCATAAACAGCTTGTGTGGCCATAAATGTGGTGGGGTCACCAGGTGGGACCTCTCACCAGAGATGGCAGCACGTCTGGCTTCCTGCAGCTGCCAACCCAGTGCTGAGAGCTTGTGGCCTGGGCTCGGGGGAAGGATGGCGGGCCCCCATGGGGAACTCTCCGGAAAAGGCCCATGTTGCAAGAGTAGCCTGGGCAGCCCCACTCTTCTTGTGGGTCTGGGGGGGCTGTGCGGTGCTGGGGGGCCATGCTGGTGCCAGGGGAGAATCCTGAACTGTGGGATCTGCCGTGGGGGCATTAGCACCAAGTCAGGCAAGCCCTGTCAAAGAGACGCTCATGTCACCGTCTCAGTGATGACAACTCGGAGGAGGAAGGAAGTATATCCATGTACCTTTGGTTTAGTGTGTATCTTGAAGAGGCGGTGTGGATGGAGGATGATTTTTCTTTTTTATACAGCCTCGGAAACAGTGCTGGAAGAGTTGTTCCTGGAAACTTTTTCCGTTATTGAAAACTTTCTTACCCGCACACCCAGTGTGAATGGCTTTTCCAGGGGTGTGCTTCATCTGCAAGTTCTAGTCTTGGTTTGGGTCTCTTCCTCCTGTTACTAGATACTTCCTTTGGGTGACTTTTTTGGGAACTAGCATCTATAAATAGCCTTGCCCAAGTGGGAAGCCTGTTCCAGTTGCATGCCCTGTATTTTAAACTTAAGTGATGCCATAATTGTTATATCATTGAACCTTCAAATAAGCTGTTTTTCTATCAGCTGAAGCTGTATGTACTCTTCATTTCTTACGCTGTATCAAGTTAAATGGTTGGTACTACTTTGCTAGGTAGCTGTGGTATGATTGAAAACTTGCAATAACTTCCTGGAGGTTGTATTAGACTAAAGCACTTTCTGTAAGTTTCACTTTCTGTGTCTTGAGTATCAAGAAAAATCACTATTTGACAGGGTGTGAACTGTCTTCAAATGTGCTTCTGACAAAATAAGGAATGTGAAAGGGTGGGGCAGAAAGGGAGTGGAGAAACAGGACTTAATACATATGCTTAATAATGGGGAGAATGCTGGAGATACTGCATGCTAAATATCCTTCTGTTATCTCAACACTAAATATGGAGAACTATGTCTTTATTATGTAATAAAACCATATGTAAAAAGATAGGTGTTAGAACACTAAGGAGGCTGCAAATGAAAACAGGCTGTAAAACTTGGAGTGCTTGCTCCGCAGGGAGCACTGAGAGGCTGACACTGAAGTTCATAAAATAGATAATAGAAAATGTTGTTAATCCTTGACTTTTAAAAGGACAAAAATCAGCATAAATTATTAGAAAGCACCAAGAAAAATCTTAGAAAATTTTGGGTGGTTAAGGGGATCTAAGTTTAATGTTATGTAAGGCATTGTTTTGGAATTGTGTTAAAATGCAGGATTCATGGCGGGGGGCCTGTTAATTATTATTTTGGTGCATGTGGTCTGGTTTGATATAAACAGAGCCAGGGACAGTCCAGTGACATACTTTGAAAAGTTACATAGTCTGTTTAAGAGCTAGTGGCATTAAATAGCTCTCTTTTTACAGCCTATGGATTCTCAATCAAAGAACAGTTTCATAGGAAGCTTTCTTCAGCCACCAGATAAGATGATTCCTTCAGCCTTTCCTTATATAGAACCAAAGAAGTTGGCAACTGTTGGTGGTGACAGGCCTTCTATCCCCTATAACCAAGGTAAAGCCGAAATATGTCCTTAAAATGGTCTTTTGAATTGTTCCATGTGAAGTCTCTTGAACAAACTCCCCATTCAGTTTTACTCAGTTCAATGACTTGCTGCGATTATCAGACTGACATTGAGACAGGATGTATATGTGTCCTGAGGGAGTAGTCTCCCTGAAGTCATACGTCTGGAATGGAAACTGCTGCAAGTCTTCTAACATCCTTATAAACTTTGGCTTTGAAAATTGTTTAACTTAAAATCGTCAGACTTCCTCTAAAAGCAAAGGCGAATGCTTCAAACTCAGCAGAAGCAGTTCATGACTTTAAATACAGCAAAAAAAGATCATTAGTATGGTACATTGACTTGAAATCGTCTTTCTGTAATGCTATTCGACTTCCTCTAGCTTAAAATCACTTCTAAGTGTTTTTGTGTGGTATGATTCCTTGGGAGATCTTTTGAATAATGCAGACTCTCAGAAAAGTTAGTAGCATGAAAGTTAGTCTGTATGAAATATGGGTCCACTATGATTGTCCTGTGCCTTAACTGATGATTACTCCCTGGATCTCACAGGACATATGCTTGGTGGCTTAGCATATCTGCAGAGCTCAGTGAACCACAAGGATACCATTCTTGTATTTTTATCACTGGCAACTTTGCAATATTGCACAGACATATTTTATGTGTGTGTGTGTGATCATTGTTCTTCCATTTGAAGAATCTGTGACTTCTGCAGTAAACTTTTGTCATACAGAGGTTGGAGTTTTTTGATTAATATTTTCAGTTTAATGTTATGCAGCTAAGTGTTTAAATGTTTGGCATGCCAATAGAAAGACAGAAGAAGTGGTCCCACTTCATCTTTCTGGGTATCTGCTTTTTGCTTTTTTTTTAGTTTTATTCTAATAGGGTTATGATAAGCTGATGAGAGTTATTATGGAGCTAGCAATATTTGCTGGGTGTTCCTCCACTGAGAGAATTGGTACAGGAAAACTATTGAGGCTTATAAAATGGCAGAAAAGAACCTTGACGCATTAGAGGATATGTCTTAAACTTTCATAGGTGTGTATAGTTTTTGGAGAGCTAGTAGACTCTTCCTCATAGCTGAAATTGCAACTTTTATTTTTGGCATAACTTTGACACATACTGATTGGAGGCTAAAAGCAAAATCTCACAGACTTGTTTCTGCAGAAGCATCAAATACAAGAAACTAGACATTGAATCATTACCTTTTGAAACAATAAAGTTTTAAAATGCATCCTTTAGTAAAATGTCCCTTTGTATCTGATTTACCCCCTGGCAAGTCCATCTTTTATTTTTTAATCTGTCCACACCAGTTGCATTACACCAAAATTTGTGGCCTAACTTGGAGACCTGTGTTCCCTGCTTCTATGTAAACATAAGTCCCAGGTTTGTTAAACTCAGTTTGCCATGATTTCTTTGTGCTTGCTACCATTTGGAGTGAAAATAGTTTTACTCATGGGACCTGTGCTTTATACCTCAATTATGCAGTTAAACATGTCCATTTTCTCCCAGATACGTTCTGCATGTGTTAGTGTAATGCCAGGGAATATAATGCATCTTAAGAGTGATCCTAGGACAAAAATTTAGGTAGTATTTTGCTGTTTGAAGTGTTGTGTAAAAATAAAATAAAAAAAATAATAGGAACTCTTACTGTTGCATTGTTTGCTAGCTGTGGTGGCAGCCCTGAAAACTCTTCAAGAAAAGATCTGCCGTCTAGAGTTGGAGAAGTCACAGGCTGAAGATAATCTGCGCAGCCTCTCCATAGCAGCTGCTCATTATAAGAAGGCCTTAGAGCATGAATCATACAAAAAGGACACAGCGCATCAAGAACTGATGCAACAGAGGAAAGGTATTTCTCTTGAGCGATAAGGTGTAGCCACAGCAACTCCAAGACTGCATAATCCAGGGAGTGTTTGTTTTGACAAACTGCTAATAATGTACCCCCCACTTTCTTTTTTCTTCAGAATTGGGGAGGGGCAGGAGCTTGATAACTGTGGATCAAGCTGAGATCTTTTTTTTACATATATTAACCAAGTATTGCATAACCCAAAAAGCTATTTTAAAGAATAAGCAGATTTCAGGTGGTATGTTTAACTCCTATAATAAGCAAGCAGCTGCTTACATGTATAACACTGCTAACTTGAGAAAAGCGAGGGGAAGGGAAGAAACCAGATTCTGGTTAGATATCTGCTGATATAAATCAAAGTAACTGCAGTGCTCACACGTTTGGAATTCAAATTAGGGACTAGCTCTGGAAAAACATTCTGATTCTCATGTCTTTTATATAAAATATATTTTCACCACATGACTTGTTCAAACTAAAAAAACTTTTCTTGCATGTTTTGAAGACAGAGAATTCTTCAATGAGATGACAGACTGGCTAAATGTGTAACTCCCATTGCTGTACTGAATGTCTTTGTTTCTCTCTGTAGATATAAGCGTGCAGTTAAATGCAGCACAATCCCGCTGCTCCCTGCTGGAGAAACAGCTGGATTACATGAGGAAAATGGTTTCCAGTGCAGAACTGGAAAAGAAAATGGTGTTAGAACAACAGGTGAAGCCCTTTACCATACTAACAAAGTAGTGATATAGTTAAAAAGTACAGAAGTGTGTAAGATCTGAACTTTTCTATGGCTATCATTTTTCCTCAGCTCCGCTCAGGGTGGTAGCAAACAGAAGAAATTTACTGTCTGACTGGCTGATGACAACTGTTCAATGAATTGTATGAAAAGACTCCCTAGGTGGGACTCCTAATGAGCAAAACCATGCTAATACTTGCACATTTGGTGGACAAAAAGGCTGCTGGAAACTTAAGTCTTCTTTGTCTGTCTGATATTTTTCATCACTTTGCAATTTAAAAAATATGAAATTCAAACTAGTTAAACACCTTTACTGTAGTGTGTTTTTTTTCTGTCTGAAACAATTCCATTCAGCTGCCAACTCCATTCTTGCTTACGTTTTTCCAGGCCCAACTTCAGAAAGAGGAAGATCAGAACTGGTTGGAACTGCATGCAAAACTTGAAAAGCTTGAAATGCTGGAAGAAGAGTGTCTTAAACTTACTGCTACTCAGAGAATTGCAGAAGTAAGCATGCATGGAATGACAGTCTGAAAGTCATTTGTCTGAAGTAAATTGCATGGCATACTGTTAATAGTACTAAGTTTTGCAAAAGTTTCCTCTGTTAAAGCTAAGATCATAAAACATACCTGACTGAATGCCACCTTGGCTTTGTTTGCATTAGTCTTTTTCAGTCAGGGCTTTAAAAATTTCTACAGTCCTGTTTTATCCCAGATTACAACTGCAAGCTCCTTCAGACTTCTGATTCAGCATGGCAAACAAGTGTGACTAATCGTTCTTGCTTTCAAATTCAGGACAAGATCAAACACTTAGAAGAAAAGCTTTATAAAGAAGAGCTTCAGCATAAGCTAATACAAGAAAAAACTGCTCAGGTAGACTGAAAATCTTTTGGTTTATCTTACTTTTTATGACCAAAGAAAGCTATTCTCTCTGTCCAAGATACCTTTTCTTTTATTACATTTAAACTCCACATGTTTATTACCCAGGAAGAACTCCTGGAATACTACCTGGGCCGGTTATAAACTACATAGCAGAAAGCTTGCCAGGTGTGTTGCATATCTCAGTCAAGGGAGATTCCACTTGGTTTTGTATTAATGATACCGTTCATCAGCCTCAAAGCTGCTATAAGTGATCTGAGTATAAAATTAATTTCTAGAGAATCTGCAACTAAATCAGATAACCTTAACTTATAGTAACTAGAAAGTGGTCATATAAGAAACCTTATACCTCAAGGAAGGTTGCTTATTCTGTTTGTTTTCATTTTTTTGTTAAGATCTGCTGAAATCTAATACATTGGACTATACTTGGAAAAGTCTCTAATCAGTGATACCATTACATTGTTCGTTAAGTGAGAGCTTGAATAATTCATTATTCTGTGAAGCCATAATCAGTTTATTGGGCCACCATCCATCTGAGAGAGGAATATTTGCCAAAGAGAGCAAAATCAAAGAAACCTTTTGTTAAAGGGGCGAAGTAGCTTCAGGTATTACAGACCTCACTTCAGTGAGAAGTAGCAGTTTTGAAAGAGAGCAGTTGTGGTGGCATTCCCTTGGGGTGGGGTGGGGGGAAGCAGAGCTGAAGAATAATGTTGAAAGAACCTAGCCATAAGCAAAGCTGACAGCTTAGATTAATTCATCACTGTCAGTTTTTATACCTCATCCAAGGATGATGGGCTTTCATCAGTCCACGAAGCTTGAAATAACATGCCAATTGTAGCCCAGTTATCTGACCACCTCCAGAATCTGGCGGAATGACACAGTTGAAAACTTGCAAATTTTGGGGTTTCTTCCTTAAACTGCTTGATGCTGCAGAGCAGAAGGCCTAGTATGGGGATTTTGTCTTCTGAGAAACATATCAAGAATGACTTTCCCAGAGGAGGTAGTCTGACTTTAGCAGTCATATAAATATTTGCTCAAGAAAGGACTAAGATGTAGTAAACTGAGTCCTAAACTAGTATTAGTACCATCTTAGTTCACTGCAGGATCAATTTAGGTCTGTTGGATCTGGGCTAGGAAACACAGGGTGTGGGGTGGTTCACGTCCTTTTGGTGACAGAAAACCCAGAATAATCTCACTTTTGTGATGGACCTCTAGCATTATTTAGCAGTAACTGTTACACATGCCAAAACAAAGTTCTTGTCCTGTGTTTAACTGGGAATGGCTATTATCCAGTTTATCATGGGCCTTGATATCAACTTTGAACTACAGAGCGATGTGAGGATTGTCCAGCAGGTTTGACCTCAATGTTACATAGACGGGCTCAGTTCTCTCTGCCCCCATATTGTAAAATCCAAATGTTCATATTCTTTGGATTTTATGATCAGATCCCCAGCATGCAACAGGACTGGCTTATCTCAGTTGCTGGTTATCACAGTGGAAAAATACAGCTGCTGCAGCTGAATATGAAAATAAGGACTTGTAAGACCGAGCTGCAAGATCTCCCTGATACCCTGCCATCCTAGTAATCTGTTCAGTTTTTAAGTGTAGCTTATGCCTTCCAAGCAGGACGGTTAGTAGTGCCCTTAATTGGTTCTCATCCATGCATGAAAGAGGGAATTAATTAGACCATGTGATTTCATACTTCTAATATTACATTAAATGGTTGTTTTCTTTTTTGCTCATTCCTGCAGCTTCAAACAGGAGTTGAGATAAACAGAATTTTGATGTCTTCAGTAACATCTAAAAATGAACCTAAAACAGAAAATGGGAAGAAGAAAAAAACTAAGAGGGTAACATGAAAGTTTTTATTAGCATACTGTTGATGATAGCATCTGACTTTCACAGAGATAGGAATTTGTGAAAAATGGTGTTGTAAGAGGTACTTGTTTTGTCTGCTGCACTTTACTCCATTTCTGAAGAGAAGAACATTGCTGAATACCTCCTTTTTTTTAAATTTCCTTTGGTAGTTGAAACTGGGCTAAGTCTGGTAGCACCTCACTGGAAGAATTTCCGTTACCAGCATGACAATGACCTCTGTTACAATCTTACTGCATCTTACTGCCCATGTCCTGTCTTAGCAGTCTTTCAGTTTTTCTGGCAAAATTTGTTTCCAAAGCAATTTTAACGAGGCATCTTAGGACGGTGTATTTTGGGGGGATTGCTGAAATCAAGATAATTCATTTTGCAACACATGTTACAGGTCAGTCAAAATTTTGCAACTGTGGTTTTGCAAACTCAAGTAAGCAGTGTTCAATTTCTTTAACATCAACCTATTTATCAAGCTATCTGCTAAACACATCTGGAATAAAATTTACTTGACTCAGCTGCTAGAAGGTCCTACTCCTTCCACATACAGGAGGAAAATTATTTTTTTTAAACCAGAGGGAAAATGAGATGATGCATTTCACTGCTTGTTTATTTGAATTTTGCTTATTAAAAAAAAAAAGTTTAAGATAGTGCTGTTGGGTCAGCAGACTGAAATTTCCTGTCTACCTTATGGCAGAGAAATCCTACAATGGAGAAAATGCACCTTTCACAATTACATGTAAAGGCTGGTGAACTACCTTTTGTGGCTGGGAAGGTGAGTGAAACCAAATGGTCTTGCTAAATTGGCATCTACAGTTTGAAAAAGTCTCTACTGTAATCGTTAATCACTTCTGTAAATGACTTCATAATTCTGCTTTAGTCTGTCAGTTCCAGCCATTCTGTTAGTGCAAACGTACAAAGTGTGTTGCATATTATGAAGCATCGCAATCCACTTATGTCATCACGGGTCCAAGGAGGAGCTCCGTCTGGGATTTCAGGACGCAGTGCACTTTCAAAATCTGCATCCTCTTGCTCCACATCACCTGCTGCCACCAGAAGTCTTTCGGACCTTCTGTTGGCC
This sequence comes from Phalacrocorax carbo, assembly GCF_963921805.1. Lineage (NCBI taxonomy): Eukaryota > Metazoa > Chordata > Aves > Suliformes > Phalacrocoracidae > Phalacrocorax > Phalacrocorax carbo. Next base: position 78,596,544 of record NC_087515.1, on the reverse strand, counting down.
ATACAAGATGAGCTGGGCCAAATGAGCTTGTGAGTACTCAACCCTGGTGTTATGAGTGAAAGTGACTTTGGTGGGAGCCCTGTGAAGCTACAGGTGTGCTAAAGTCGAACCTAGACTGTTTTAAGTGTAGGACTATTTGTTGACAGAATGGCCTGAGCAGACGTGACTGGTAGGATTTTCCTCATTCAAAAAATTCTTTCTATCGTGGTGTTTAACTGACCTTGTGAGCAAGCAACCTACTCTTCAGCTGGGTTTTTCTGCTTCCACATCCTGTACTTAACCGAGCTGCTACTGAAGTAACAGCTGCAGCAAATGAAAAATCTTTCAGGCCTGTGCTTTTTAGAAATTTTAAAGATATTCTGAGATCTACAGAGTAGACCAAGAATGTTCTCCTGGAGAAGGCTGCAAAGGCAGTGTTAACGTTGAGTAGGCCGGCAGCATGCAGTCAGTCTGGGTGGTAAAATAGGTTAGTACAGCTCTGGCAGGAATAGTCCTGTCACAACATCTAGCCTATTACTTTGTCCTTACTCTTTCTGTGTTCTCTCCATACATGCGTATCTGATGGGTCCTTGTGCTGAGACAGCCTGGGGTTCATTCCCATTCCTTGTTGACGGCTGGAGAACTTGCCAGTCCTGCAAGGGGGTTGTGAAAGAGGGACAGTCTCCTGACAGAAAACGGGCAGGGTGTGGAAGAAGCTAACGCTTTAGGTGGGAGTGTATATATCCTTCTAGCCATGCAAGTAAATGTGGATTACACCTTGTGTTGTTAGACATCTTCCCATTAATGCAAGCTAGTAGTATTGTAGGCCAAAATTATGTAGCTGGTCATAGTAGACATGTCAGCATGATGAGCTGTGGTTTGAACAGAGGAGGATGTGTTGGTTAAACCAGTTAGGGTGTCGACATTGGTTTGAAGTCCTTAATGTGGCAAAATTTAACCTGGCAACCAATCTCTTCTTCAAAAAGCTTTGGCTTACTCATGGCAATTCAAGGATGGGCTTTTCTTTTTTTTTAATAGCAACAACCAGTTGCTTCAATTAAACTGTCAAGGAGCAGCAGTTACTAAGAAGTCAGAAAAGAAAATGTGACCTTTGTAAAGAGGTTATTTATCTAAGAGAGGGTCTCTGTTTTTGACTAATTCAGATATCTAGGTATCAAGCAGATCTGCACAATTTGTTTTAATTAAGCTGGTTGATTTAATTAACCAGCACACCTCACTGCAAATCTTTTTGAGTAGAATATTTTAATTTAATTTATCTGCCAGAAAAAATGTAACTTAAATGTATGAGTTTAAATTATACTTTTCTGTGTTAAACTAAGCTTTCAAAATCTGCACTAAATTGAGCAGGAAGTGAAAATACCGTACTGCATAGCTGCTGTTCACTTTCCAAGTTCTCATTTTGTACACCACTGCACATGTTGTTGTTATGACTGTGGCAAGGGGGAGGAATAAGATGCACATCAGCTACAAATTTGGAGTGAGAAGATCAGACTCACTGAAAAAACTTTTCTTTTGTGAATGTATTCCAGATTGATGTGTATTGTGTGAGGGGGTAAAAAGTGCTAAATTGCAGTACTCTGGACAAAATGGCTAGCAACTCCTGCAATACACTGAAAGTATTGAAAGATATGCCAGAGACTGTGTCATGAACACTTAGTGTGGCATTCTTGTCTTCAACAGTGAGCATCAAGAACTTCTGAAGCAGATACAGGAGACTCAAGACTCCAAAGTTCGTGAAGACCTAGAACGGGAGCTGGATTGCCTTGTAAAACAAATGGAGGTTAAAGGAGAACAAATACACAAGCTGAAAAAGCATCAGGCTACTGTAAGAATAAGATGTAAAATCTCTAGGTAGTAACACTCAAGTTGAAAGGCTGCCACAACTCTGCCTCCTGTTGTCATTAACTAGAATGCCACTGGAATGCTTAAGCCAGGATGCTCCAGTATGGGTGATTAACTAGACTGCTAGCTCGGTGTTCTTGTACCTCTGATTCCTTCCTTTGATCAAGAAAAAAGTGCTTACAGCTGGCAGCTAGGTATGTATGCTAGTGGGAAAACTTCTTGCCCTCTAGCAGTTCTGCAATACAGAGCTGGGTTGCTCAGTCTACCACTTCTGCCCACTGTGTTAAGACAGACTGCTGAGATTTCATTCCTTTGTGTCCTGTCCCTCTGGAAGTTTTTTATTAACCAAATAATCTGTTGACCACAGCTTCTCCAAAGTCATAGCCAGACAAGCCTTTCAGTTTTGTTTAACCCCTAACCTATACGCATTCTGTCAGTATTTGTTTTAGAGCCGTAGATAACAGCTTTTCGGATATGGCCATATAAAATTGCTCCTCTCTAGATGAACAGCTTAACCCTTTTGTAGCAATTTGATTTGGAACATATGATAAGAAATGCAAGCCATAGTTCTGCCTGATAGTTTTCTAATCCTCATGTTTCAAGATAAATAGACTCACCTAAGAACTTTGCTTATACAGGAAACAAAACTCAGTGAGGCCTTATGAAAGGGGGAAGTGATAGTTAATTTAAATCTGACTAATTTTGTTCACATTCATTATTTGATAGATTTTGTTCACTCAAACCTTTTATTGTCCATGTAATTACAAGCACAAAGGTGCTTATGTCAAAGTAGAATTGTCAGAGTTGCATGTTAGCAGTATGGACAAAGGACATGGACTGTTGAGTCCTCACTGCCTCTCTTGGCAGCGTCAACTGTGTTTTGGATGAATATCTTACATTCTTGAGGAGCCAACAATTATGGTGTTATTCCTTGCCTCAAAATCTTGCTGACTTCATCCTCCAATGGACAACAACTGCACCTTTGTTTCTTCCTTTTGCATATTTTCATGGCTACAGCCTGCCTTCATTTTGGGATGATGATAAGAGGAATAGCACATACAATGTGGTGCAACCTTGTTGTCATCCTTGCCTTATTATCAGGGTGCAGATCTGCTGGCAAGTCATCTGTGCTCTTGATACAGCCTTATCAGAGAACACGCCTACCTTAGGGTCATGATGTAAATAGCACGTTCTTCATGTTTGTTTGATTACCGTCCATCATGCCCTGGTTATTAATGCAGGCCACTGCTGTAACCCTGGTTTTTTTCTGGTGCTTTGCACATAGACGTTTCTATTTGTATTTTGTACAGACCAATCTTAATATTTCTGATGCATATTTCTGCTTTTAGAACCTGTTGCACTAAAAATGCTGTAGTCATCCCTGTGTTTCACAGTTAATAATATGTTCTAGAATGCAATTAAAGGTAATTATTTTTAGAAATGGACTTAAAGCCTAAATTGGCATATGGAGTGCATCCAGCCTAATTTTATCTTCAGGAGTGACCTTTTCATGCCAAGCACAAGTCAAGACTTATTATTTCACATTAAAAAAAAAAAAACACATTTGTTAGCAAGCAACGCTATTTATTCTGTTTTCCAGTTTTGTTATGAGACTTAAAAGTAAACTGCTTAGATACAGTAACCAATAATAAACAGTATACATTTTATAGGTTTGTTGTGTGTTTTTTTTCTTTTTTTTTTTTTGTTAGGGTAGTACAATCTGAAATGGAAAAAGACTGTTGTAAATATAAATTGGTAACAGATGATATTGCATCTTTCTCAAGCAAGCATTTTTACCTTAGGGAGTGATGGGGTTCAACACCCTATTGAGTGTGAGTGAGGTCAGTTTTCTGTAATGCTTTCTGTGTGGGCGAGGTCAGTTTTCTGTAGTGCTTTCTGTTACACTGGGACAACTGCATGCAAGAGTAGTAGGTTTTAAACTTTTTTTTTTTTTTAATGTCCCTAAGAAATCTTCAGTTTGGAGTCTGGTAGAAGTCCAGTAAGCTCTACAGCTATAGGTCCTCCGAGTGTGTAACATTCTAATTAGTAATCCTTCTTCCTAGGTGCAGAAATTAAAGAGAAAAACTCAGAAACTGAAGCAAGGGGCAGCTGCTGTCAAACTAAAGTGTGGTGACCAAAAGGAAGCAAAGGAGATTGCAGTCACTGTAAGAGAAAATATGTCTAAAACTTGTCCTGGGCAGAAAAGCAGAAGCTCTCTTCAGCTGTTAAAAAATGTGCAGAAACTTCAGTCAACACTGAAAAAAGGTGATATCATGTGGGAACAACGCTTCTGAAGTTTACTGTGTTAGAAGTTTTTGAAGTTGTCTGACAGCTAGTAAACTTTTAATTTCACAAAATACATTTTAAAAATAAAATAAATATAGCATTTTACATTCTAAACCATCTACTCACTACTAGGTCAGTTCGTTCACCTCAGAATTAACTTTCATGTGGGGTAGCTATAATTGCACTAAACTGACTTGTAATAAAGTGTTTTGATGGATTAATGAAGTGTTTATTTGTTAACGTGTCAAATAAAATTTTATACCTTTTTTAAACTTAAAATAGTATGTGATCTTTGGCGTCCTTTTCCACCCGCTGCCAAGGAGTTACTTAGAGTTTGCTTTTCCAGAATGACATGGGCTAGTGCTGCTGTTCAAATAAAAACAGTGGTTTTCCTTTTCTCTAGTAACTGAAAATTCAGACCATTGTAAGTGAGGCAGAAGAAGAGGTGCTGTCTCTTATTTATCTACTTTTTCATTATTGTTATTATTATTATTATTATTATTACTCTTTAAGCTTTATTGACAGTCTTAGTATTAGGGACAGCTAGGGATTGGAATCACAACCCATGACTTGGTTAAACCACAACAACATGAGGGTGTTCTTGATAAGTGCAGGGAAGGGGCCAGTACAAAAAGCTTGGATGTTTGTCTTATCAACAGAACCTGCTTCTACCACAGTATAAAATAACTGAGCTGTTACAGAGGAGACCTTGACCTGCATACCAGTACACGTTGTGGAATTTGTGTACTCATACAATTGCAGGATGGGTCTCTATGCTAATGCTGAGGCTGCTCTTTTCTATCTCCCAGGATGTACGTGTAAAAGACATAACAGTGACTTCAAATCAACACTGGTTATTTAGTTCCAAACAATTCTTGTCTTGAGGTTACTGACTGATACTGATTTTTCTGGGTGTTTGCATATGTCAGGAAAAAATAGCTTCCTCGGGATGTATCAGTGAAGTTCTGCTGTGGGTCGCCGATATAAAGAGAATGTAGTGGTCTTCTCAAGCCCCTGTGCAGGTATGAATAAAAATTGGAAGCATGCTCCGTTGTCAAGGGTTTTGAATAAAAGATAGTAATGATGTATGGTCCTAATGGGAAGTTGGATCTTGGATCAGAAGGTTTTATTATGGCATCCTTCAAGAGAAAGGGTTAGGCAAATTTTCAGACAATTAATTTAAATTTAGAATAAACTGTTAGAGTCTTTAACAGAAGTTGCATGTGTGAGCTTTTGAGGATAAGAAGGGGGATTTATATCTACTAAATATCTTTACCAGGACTGTGGAAGACCAGGTTGTTCAACTGATATTTGGGTATGGGTTTCCTACACTGTCTTACATTGTATAGACATCCTTCTTACGAATGGATTATCTCTGGCTTAGAAAAGCACATTATATGCTTAAAAACACTTAAATACAGTTCTCAATATGATATTTTCCTGGTATAGATAGCATTTCTGAGGTAGGTTTATGCATTTCTGGACACTGGAATCACTGATACCGGAGACAAAAGATAAGTATTTCTGCTATTAACATTTTCAGATTGTAGGTATTCTGCTGCCATGAGATAAGCCTTTGCCATTCCTAGGGGCAGTTGAGTAATCTGAGAACCTTTGTACTCTTGTGTGAGAAGGCCTTACCAAGCCCTGTGGAGCCTAAAGCATTATATTTCATCCAGAGGTCCAGTCCTTGACAAAAACCATCAGGCATTGGACTGGGAGAGAAATATTGCCAGCAATTTGCCCCAAATGCATAAAAATGGGTAGAATGGTGGCAGCCATGGTAGTGAGAGCAAGAAGTGCCCTGGGGTTGCGGCTGGGGCCTGAGAGGCCATCGCAGCTCCTGTAGCTTGGGGTTGCTATAGGGACAGCTGGGCCTGTCGGGGCAGGGAGCTGGCACATCAGTCATCTGCTCCCTCTGTGCCTTGGCCCGGTATTTTTGTTGACTATAGAAACCTGGGGAGAGGGGGCCATTTTGGTGCTGGAGCTGGAGAAGGAGGGCCCCAGCTCCTCTCTCAGATGAGGGGCTGCAGTGGAGGATGGCAGCTCTGGGTCGGTAAACCAGGTACTGGATGGGCAGTGCTTAAACGATGGAAGTGTTGAACAGTCAGCCTTCAAACCATGTGTGCCGACAGGGGCTGTCCATTCCCAGAATAAAACTGCTGTTTGCCTTTCTGTGGGGCAAGTGGCTGGAGGGAAGGGGAAAACTGCTGAGCCCGGTCCTGTCGGCAGCTGGGCATTTTGCATCTCTCCCTGCTTCAGAGGGAGGTGGGGAGCTGAAAAAGCTGTCTTGCTGTCCCAGCCTGGAGCTGGGATTTGAGGAGGGAAAATAGGAATGGATGATATGTGAGTTTACATTAGTTGACATGGGCATATCACTTGTATTTCCATTTGGAAGATTTAATTGTATTTTAATAATACTTTTGTGCTGCTTTTTTCTGGAGCTTTAATTTCTCTAGAGCATGTGTTTTCACACACTAAAGCAAAGCAGATGCGCTTGAGCATAGGCTGAGGGAGTCAGACCAGATACAAAGGAGGTGTATCCCAAACAAGTTTTCTTGCTAGAAGAATCACAGAAAATTTGTTTGCAGATTATATCTCAGTGTGGGGGGTAGGGGATCAGCTTATGTATTTGTTAGCGTGTTCAAAGTTCGAGACAATTGTTAATCACATAAGTCTTCAAAGAAAGGTACAGTGATGAATAATTCTGCAGAAACCGCAGTGGTGAAGTTAGCCTTGTACACAAGTGTTGGCGAAGTTCAGCTCCATGAGAATTAGGCAGGCAGATCACAGTGAGTTTTGCTGGGATCTGAATGCTTCACGTCTTATACTCCAGAAAAGTTCTGGCCTGGAACTCCATAAACATATATTTGGAGAAAGCACAGTGGTCAGAGCAGTCATCTTCATAAGAACAACATGTTTTGGCTTAGTTAAGTGCTTGCTCTATTCTTTTACAGATGCTTGTTTTGATTTGTATCTTGCATGGTTTTGTTTGTCTTCTCAGATGAAACTGTATATTTCTTTTTTTTTTCCCCTGAATGTTTTGAATCTAGCTATAAAGGGCAGCAGACAAAACCACGCAATGATCCCAAAAAAGACTAATTGGTTTATTTACTCAAAAGCCATGTTCTTTTACGCTGAGTTATGCAAAATTGCCACAACAGGTTTTGTTAGTATTTGAATCTAGGGTCATATTTTATGGGTAGACATTAAGGAAACTGGACAAAAGATGTAGGTCAAACCGTATAATTAAAAATACAGACCAGCAAATTGTATCCAACAATAGTTCACTTTCCTGCTGCTAATGAAATATGCTAGCACAAATTAATGGCTTGTTACTTAAGCCTGCTGGAAAGATTTTGTCCTAGTACAAAAGGCATTCAGTTTGAGCATGTGTGTTACAATCTTCTAACCAGCAAAGCTTGGGGCTGGACATAGCTATAAATCCAGCGTGTTCTGGGAATAGAAGCTGGCAAAAACACTCCTAGCAAAATAATCAGGGCAGGATCTTGCTGGGATTTGGATACTGGCTAACGTAACTAAGTGCAGATGTTTATGTGGACTGAAAGACATTCCCAGAATAAGGATATTGTACAAACACATGATGATTTTTATAGCAGAAAAAACCCAAGGAAGTGGGGATAAGAAAACACATGCTCTTATTTCTGATGAAGCATTTTCTGTTTTCCTTAGCTTGCCTGTACTGAAGTGGACAAGGCTGCCTCTACCGTATCCCCCGCTGAGACCTGTTGGAGCTTCTGCATGTGGCTTGGGTTGTGGCTCTGGTGCCTACCTGAAGGCCTGCCTGGCCTCCCCATGTGGGTCCTGTAGTCTCTCTTCTGTCAGCAGAGAGAAGCAAACTTTTCTGAAAGTGCAGTGTATCATACCCTAAGGTAACAGCTAAGATAGGTGAGATGATTCTTATCCCAAATGCCTTGTTCTCTCATTTGGCCAGATAAATTCTAATGAAATGTGGGGCTCTTTCCTTTGATTTCTGGACATCCTGGACTAGTTTTTCAAAAACTTCAGAAATACTGGGTAAGTTCTGGGCTGCTGACAGTTTGGGAATCCTGTGCATTGCCCTGCCTACAACTGGTTTTCCTCCTGTTTTCATGTCCGCCTCTTGTGCATTGGCCTAAATGCAAGTGCCTGTCCTGAGAACACACTTACCATAACTTCCCCATGATGAGCAGTCTCACTGATCCAAAACTTGGAAATAGCGGGCTCGGTGCTCTGTGGTTCAGGAGACACAGACTACTATAGGACTTTATTTTGCTGGTACTTAAGATGACTTCTTTTTGCAACCTGAATTTATTTATGGGAAGATTTACTATTTTGCCAAAAGTTGTCCTTTTTACCCAGAAATGGTAATTTATATTCCCGTTAGATTTACAGCCATATTTTAATTATTTTTATCTGAGCTCCACTGCCTGCATAGTTGCATCATTTCTTTTCTCTTGGCTCCTTCTTACTTATAAAGCTGAAGAACTGCCTATTATTTATTTTCCTTAGCAATTTTTAACTTAGCTGGTATTTTTTGCTTTAATTCTGGGCTTCCCAGCCCTCCGATTTTGTTTGTTTCTTTGTTTTTTACCTGTTTTGGTTCTCTGCCTACTCTTGATGACTTTTTAGTTGGCTCCACCATCCTTCCAAACTATTCCCCTGCTTTTATTTTGAGGGCAAGTTCCAGTTAGCTTTTTATCATCAATTTAAAGATTCTCCAGCTTCTCCAATGTTAAAATCTTTGAGGTATTAGTTGCATGATTTTTCTAATTACTGTTATTGAGTTCTCTAAATTAGCTCTTTTGGACTTTAACACTTTACATATACGTCTGTTTTTTTCTTCCATTCTAACCCAGATTATGGTAACTTTTTAAATGTTGTTACCACTTATGAAAACTGTCTGAAATAAATGTCAATCCATTAAAAAAACCAGACTATCCCATCACCTTTACCATAAATTTCCAAAGCATCTCACATCCTGCTGCCAAAGTGTTTTTGCTCTTCTACCTTGTTTATACTATGCTTGTACTGTCAGCTTTCATGTCTTGCATCACTAGTTCAAGCTCTAACCTAGGCATCTCTTTGTAGTGCATGAATATACTGGCCGCTTCTCACTGATTTCACCCAGATCCCTGGTTGTGTTCGGTAAAATCTCTTAGTCTGATTTTTTAGGTAACACTTCCTTCCTCATTTTAGTCATCCTGTCCCCTGGTGTTTCTTTGTATCCTTTTTTTAACCTTTATTCCTCTTCTCTCAGCTGTGGGATTCAGGTGCAGGGATCTGAATTCTCCGTTTCCTTCCCATGGTTGCTTAATTTGCAGCTCTTATCAGCTTTGAGGCCGGTCCCATAACAAGGGACAAGAATTTGTCCAAGACCTTAGGATACCATCAACCAAGAAAAACCCTACAAAGGTCCATCCTACACTGCTGTATTCAGCCTCTTGATCATCTCCTGTGTTTGTCAAGTCAAACTGTGTGTGGAGGAACAGCTGTTATCTTTTAGTGGTCTCTCATGAAAGAAAAAAGGAGAAACTGTGCCCAGAGCAGCCAAAGAGATTCTGCAAACCATTGAGAAACAAATGCTACAGATAATTGCTCTGTGATTGCAAATGAACTAACCTCTTCTTCCCCTTTGGCCCCAAGAAAGAAACCCCAAATCTTTCAATCTTTTCACAATGACTTGCTTCTTCCCTTAAAAAGACAATTTCTTTTTTCTTTCTAATTGATCATGCCCTTCACTGCCAAGTGAATAGAATAACTGTACTTCTAGATGTTGGGAAGAGAACATGACTACTTTAGAAATTCTTACAAAGCAAGTGCTCCCCTGAGTGACTTTGGTATTAGCAGATTATTTGCAGACACTACATTTGTCCAAAAGTGGTATTTCTTACAAATTCCCTCATTCCTTATATTCTGGTCAACGTCAAATAATAATTTCAGGTGAGAAAAATGGGGAGAAAACAGATTTTGAATGTCAGCATATTTTGTTTTGGACTAAATGTAAGCAAAAAGTTTCAATTGTTCTTTTGTAAAATGTTTTTTTCAGCACATCACATTTCATGTTTTATTACCTAAAATTTCTGAAGTGTCCTTATAAAACTAGGTGAAGGAGGGTGGAGATGGCAGTTGTTAGTGGGATGCAGGAGGATACCTGAGAAAATTTTTGGCTGGAAATGGTTTTTCTCCTATTTTCCTCAGGCTGGGATTCAAAATGGGAAAAATCACATTCACCCAGTTCTGTTCCTAATATTAAAAGAAAAGTCTTTTTGTCAAAGGATATGCCAAATAAACAATTCTCTAATGAAGTTGCTACATATTATATATTGTTTATATAGGAGTGGGAATTTGTGCTTTTATGTGGACAGTCTTCCAGGTCCAGAGTTCACAAGTGATTCGTCCTTGAGAAAGGAGCCGCTTCTCCACCGGATGGCCTTTTGGTCTGCCAAGCTGAAATAGGCAAAATGGATGAAGTATACCAGATCTCTTCTACTGAGAAGGTCCAGCAGCTGGAACAAGAACTAGCAGCACCACTGGCAGAGCTGAAGGCAGAAACAGAAGAGAACAGGATACTCCAGGGAATACCCAGTAGGGCATACAGGTAACAAGAATTTCCTGGGAATGAGGGAGAGAGTGGTATTATAGCAATGCATTGTATCTCTTTTTGGGTTTTATTTGGTCATGATACCAAAGTCATGTCATATATAACTGTTCAATTTTGAGACCTGAATGCACACATGGGAGCCAGGAAGAGCAGCTTTTTCATTGTTTGTCTACTACAGAATTACGGTTGTAAGGGAAGAAAATGTTGAAACATAAACTAAACTGATTTCATGTTGTGTATCGCAAACAAAACTTGAAATCTCTATAGCATGTCAAGTATTTCCTTCTTACAGTGAAGAGGAATTAGCTTCCAACATAACGCTGGGATGTATAAACAGAATGGTCACATATAAGACAGCCACTCCTACTTTCCTCGGTGATGATGACATGCAAGCTATGACAATGTACCCATGTTTGGCATTATGCTTCAAGGAAGCTGTAGACCACCTGGAGAATATGTGGAGGAAACAGAGGTGAAGAACACCTAACTAGGACACTTGAGACAAAAAAGAAAGGAGCTGGACTTACATCTCCACTCCATTTTCTCTGGGTTATAAATCTTAAGACACATGGGAGATTGCTGTAAAGATGAAGGGAATAAACTTGCTTGCACTTATGAAGACAGAAATAATGGGCTAAATAGAAAGCTTTCCAAAAATTGTGTTAATTAAACACTAATATCTGGTCTAGGATGTTGCTGACCATCCTTGCCTGGAGGCCCTTAAGAAGCGGATAGACAAACATCTTCAGGGAATAGATTTACTTTTCCCTGCCTTAGAGCAGTGGAAGTGGAACATGGTCACAAAACCTCTCCTGGTCCTACCTCTTTAGGACTCCAAAGTGTTCCAGCATAGTTTCCCCTGTATTGCTTTTGGACAAGACTCAGGAGCCCTTTTTTTTAATGGTCCAATTTTCACCTATGTTTTTAATTTGCATACATTCATTTTATTCAGTTAAACAAAAATTTTGTAATGTATGCTTGCTGTAAGTATATGGATACATGAGAATTAAAAAACAGCTCTCCTCCAGAAGTTTTCTCAACCCCTCCTTCTGTGATATGGGCGTATTAGGAAGGCAGTTGTCTGAATTGTGAAGGGTGCTTGTCAAGGAGCTCCACTGCATAGTTGTGGGTTGAAATATGTGCCCATAAAATTGACAAGCATCCAGATGGACTTTGAAAGGGCTTTGACTAAAAATGGAGGTGGAAGAAAAGAGTTTGCCAAAAAATGTCTGCTAATGAAATAAATTCTGCTGCTTTAATATAGGGTTTTCATACCATTAAACTTGCTTACTGTTAACTTCACCATCTGAATTGTGTTGGGCCTGACAAATATTTGGTTTACACCAGCTTGAATGTAACATCCTGTTGAAAGGTTTTTTTCTGCAGTTCTCTTACAAAGGATGCATCTTATTTCAGAAAAGAAAGGTAGGTAATACTGAAGAAAGCCTTAAAGGTAGGTAGCTAAAACATACACTGGCTTAAAAAAACCCTCTTTGCTCTTTACAAAGTAGTAACTGAAAATTAAAATCAGAGAAAGTGATATGATTTTTGGAATCTGAGCCTGTAAAGACAGAATGGGAGGTGTCATAATGTTGTTTGCACAGTAGTAAAATAGCATAACCTTCCTTTTATTTGAATAATAATATGGGCCTTGTATTTTTCTGTATTTACCACTTTTTTTAATATATCCTGAAAAAGATCTCTAGTCAACATGTGCTCCGTTTGCATTTGGCAGAAGCAAAACCTCTTGTTATTCAGGCTGATGTCGTGCAGAGGGAGTTAGAGAGCTGCTGGAGAAGGGAGCATACAGCAGCAAACCTGCCTCTGCTGCTGCACCAGGTAGGGCTCCCACTTGCTTCGAATACCCAGGAGCTTTCCTCTGGCCCAGGTTGCACTATGCACATTTTAAAATAAAAACAGTATGAAACTCCTTCCTGAAAACGGGCGCGAAAATGTCAGTGCTTGCAGTTCCCTTGCACTACGTGAAAATTTCCTGTTCTCTTACTTTGAAGGACAGGAGTCGAAACCAGGTCAGATGGGCTGGGGCAAGGTTCTCCTTGTTCTCTGCTGCTTTTGTACTGTTATAGTACGTCTGTGTTGCGGGTTATTTTTAGTTTCATTTTTAAAGTGGAGTTCAAATTTCTAGGTCCAATGGACTGAATTCTGCCATTTTTCATGTATTAAAGTTTTTTTCTTTTTTTCATTCCCACAATAACACTTCCACTGGGACAACTTAGGGGAAGTACCCTTCAGGGATAAATATAACAGCACAGTGGCCATTGGTGACTTATTAGCTGTTGTTTTGGTGTTATTCTCTAATGCTAACGATGATCTAGATACTGCTTAAGTTTCGTATAACGTTAAGCTTCTGTTGTTTACAAAGGTGTGATTTGCTGATTATTCCTGATGTTATTCAAGTTTTTTACAAACATAATTATTCAACTAGTCCAGAGTAAATATTTGCACGTGCTTAGATGGAGGAGATTTTGTACGCACAGCAGTGTTATTGAACAGCTTTATCCTCTCTATCAGGTAGGAACCAAAAGCTAGGATCTAGCATGTATTTATCTAGCACAGTAGCTGTTCATGAGAAGAGAAGTGTTAGCAATGGCCTTTTTTGCCACCCAGATAAAAAGCTATTAACATTAAGGGTAATTTGCCAATGGACATTCACTCTCAGCTGTCTGCTTATGGTCAGTATTAGCTGATCGGAGACATTCACTATTTGGACTGAAATTCCCTTTTCCTCATTGCGTTGCAAATATAATTCGTAAGCATTAGGAAGGAAGTAAACCTTTGAGATTACTCTCAAACTAGGATTCCACATGCAGTGGGAATGTGACGGCCTTCTAGCTAATAAGGGAAGAAGATGCAGAAATGCAAAAACAACAGTGTCCCTTCTATATACATAAACAGAAGCAAATTGGTCACATCATGGAGGAATACAACGATGCAGTTCAGAGGGCTGCAAGACTTTCAGCAGCAAGGGAAAGTTTCCTGACAGGAAAGGAAAAGCCAGTAGATGTAGTGACACAGGAAGATCTGATGATTTACACCCAGTGGTTAGTGTGTCACCTACACTCTCCAAAGGGCATTCACTGTTTTCTCCAGATAAGATGAGCGTTTTTTGAATAGTGAAGTATAATTATGGTACATTCAAGTCTTGGATAAGAAAGTAAACTGAGGAAGATCAAATTCAATGTAAAAGAAGTCTAGAGGTTTGTAAGTAATGAGCTAGACTGCATACATATGACTTTCAATTCTTTTAGCATATTGATTTTGCTAGAAAGGAAATACTACAATGGTAAAGCTGAATAAGGTAAGTGGAATAATGTGCTCCCAGGGTGAATTGTAGGTAGTGTTGGGCTGCTTGGATTTGAGGAGGTCCAGGATGAGAAGGAGAAATCCTGGAGAGACTTCTTTTCTGTATTATTACTCTGATGATATTTTGATAGAGCAGGACACTCTCAAGGGACTGCGTCATGTCAATGAACAGTCCTTAGATTTGAGGAATGTTTAAGTGTCACCTTTCGAAAACAAATACGAATACTTCCGTATTTTATCTGGTTTCTTTAATGATCTTATTATATGAGTGCTCCAAGTAATTGACAGTGAATAGACTTCTGGAACTATACGTAATAACTATGGTTTGCTTTTTCTCTTTTGTCTTTTATTTTATTGCAGCTGCATATTTTGTATGCTTTCTAAATGACTGAGAATAACAACAGGTATGTTCTTAACTCCAGGTTCTCCAGCATTTGCCTATTTCTCACAGAATGAATGTGGCTGATGAGAAAAGTCCTGATGTGGCCCAAGACAACTGGGACAAATTAAGAAGTCCTTTTGACAAGAATTCAGACATTTTTAATATTGAAGTGTTTCCATTTTCAAGAGTTTGAAGAAGAAATGATGAGAAATTGTTTTCCTTTAAAACCACAAGTCCTACAGATAATGCATTTGTTGATACATATTCTTTGAGAACGGTCAACAGTGCAAATGTTGCCATCCTTGGTTTGTATGCTTGAAAAATTGGGAGTGTAGCTTTTAAAGTCAGCAAGAATCCTGGAAATCCGTTGTCCAGATTCCAGGGTGTGGGGCCCTGAATCTGCAACAGTCACTCCTCTGGCCTTACCGTGCCCTGAGATGCTGAAACAGGCGGTTGGGAAGGATACTTGTGGGATCAACTCAGTGGAGAATCCGGGATGTGGTCCTGATTATGCCAAACCCTGAAATGCACCCTTCCAACTTTCTGCAAGAATATTATTTAAAATTTTTCTGTGGGTGGCCTGTTTCTGGAGAAACTAAGAGAAAAGCACTATTGTTCTAAGACTTAAACTTAAGTATCTCAAAAAAAATTGCCTTGTGGCTATTTTCAGGTTCTCTTGCCTTTTGGAGGAAGGAAGGGAGTGACGTTGCTTGTGTAGAGTTACCCATGTGAATGGTACTTAAGCAAGCAAAGCAGCATTTCTGTTGCAGATTGTTTAAAACCTATGATTTAACCCGTGCGGTTACAGAGTGGGAACAGTGTGGAACTGTAGGAGCTCACAGGGTAGTCTCTAGAAAAGCACAACCCCTTGCCCCTGGGGACTAGGCAGGGTGTACGCCTCCTCCTTGCAGGCAAGAAGTGGGCTGGCCAGGGTGGAGGAATGAAAAGGAGCTATAACTTGTCCTCCCATCTCCTTTCTCCACCAAAGACTTCTACCACAAGGGGTGTACCTGTGGGTCTGCATCCGGGAGCAGGGCACAGCCCTGGCCTGGAGTGGTACTGCCCAACCAGTGACTGAGAACAATGCTAAGGGAAGTGCAGACTTACCTGGGACAGATAAGAGGCCTTTAACCTTTAGTTAGTGGTCTAACTAAGCTCTAACTGGACTAACTGGCTGTACTGGTGCTGCCCTCTTTCACCCCTTAGGCCCAAGGGGGTCTCAGGCACGGCTTGCTGGGGAGATATGGCAGCACTGCCCCAGGAGTACAGCGCTACCGGTGTTAAGGTGCAAGGAGAGGAGAGTTAAACTTCCCTCCAAATGAAGACCCTTGAACAGGCCAACATTTCTCTCATAAGTGGGATAGGAGAGGAAGAGGTGATCTGTGATCTCAGATACAGTGGGCTAATAATGCATGGAGAAGGGCGCAAGACCTACAATGTTACAGAGTTCACCTGAGCCATTCATTTTTCCAAGAAGTAGACCCTTATTGGCATTTAAAAGCAACTCAGAAGTGCTCTAGCTCATTTTGATCTTCAGTATATAGTTATCTAATATGTGAGGAACTGTACCATATTATCATCATAAGCTTCATTCATCCGCTATCTAGATCTGAGTTCACAGATGAAACAACAGAATGATTAAACAAGACATTTAAAACAAAGCTGAAGTAAAGCATGGAATAGAAACGTGGATGGCCTTTTATTGGTGAAACAATGAGATAATAAATCAGATTACATGTAGTTCCACTAAACCCTGAGAGTTTCGCTGAACTTGAGCATCTTTGCGTGTATCTACAGTACCGATTAGCACTAGGTGAAGGAGAATCAGTTGATACTTCCTTGGACTTTCAAATATCTTTGGAAAAGAACTAGCAGATAAAGTGCTGCTGTTTGTTATGGCTTGATCTGAGAAAATTAAAAAAACAATTGGAATAATGTCCACATTTCTCTGTTGAAAGATGATAGTATAGGGCAAACTAAGACTCTATATAAAAAGCAGCGTTAAACATGCTTGTTGAATGAGCTGAAAAAAGAGAAAAAAAGGTAACAAAACTTAGAGGAACACAGTTGTTTTGGCTTTTCAAGGATGAAGAAATACTAATATCCTCCAAAGCCTTGAGCAAGCCTGAGATGAAGTAAAGAAGGAGGAGAAAACATTTCATTTCTTCTAAAAATGGGAGCTATGTTGCCAACAGACTCTTCAACACTGACACGAGGCCAAATTCAGCCATCCCCAGTACACCCTTGTTTCAGAAGTTTGTGATAGCAGCATCATGCCAGAATCAAATACCGGAGGAGTGACAACCCTGAAATAGTAACATACTTGAAGTTCTTGTGGCATGTGAAGATCTGGGAGGTGTGTGTGTGAGAAGAATGTTGTACACCCCTGAGCCACAACTCTGTT
The DNA here is from genome assembly GCF_963921805.1 of Phalacrocorax carbo. Classification (NCBI taxonomy): domain Eukaryota; kingdom Metazoa; phylum Chordata; class Aves; order Suliformes; family Phalacrocoracidae; genus Phalacrocorax; species Phalacrocorax carbo. The sequence goes on along the minus strand of NC_087515.1, from coordinate 78,579,702 downwards.
CAGGCAATAGGATTTGTTAGTTGGTGTCCTTTCTGTGCTGGAAGATAGGCACTCCTCCAAGGACCATGGAGGTGCCCCAACCTGCAACAGCTATTAGTCTTTCCTGGTCTGGTGGAAGGCCCTTTCTTAAAATAAAAGTGAAAATAATAAAAATCCATACGAGGTGGGTCATCCCGTCCCTGTGCCTGCCCCCGCCCGTCACATTCCTTTCTCTGACATGCTTCTTCCTCAGGACAAAAAAGGGGGAATTACATCATTGTGTGGATGCAAAGCAAAGGGCACTGACAGCATTGCTTACAGTCATCTTACAGCCTTATTGCTTAAAGTGTTGGTGTTCTCCAGATGGTCTCATGATGGCTTTTTGCAGAACCCTGCCACAAGGACACTGGGTTCACTTTGCCCCGACACAGCACTGAAATTGAGGAGCTGAAACCTCAGCTCCAGCTTCGCTTTCTCATTTTGGTATTGACTACAACCTTAAGGATCTTAAGAACTCAGCTGATGAGATGGAACTCTTTTACCTGGTAACTGAAATGTACTTTTCAATATTTATTTTTTTTTAAAAAAAAGGTCTTTAAAAGTTTGGAATGAAGTCCCATTTGTTACAAGTCAGTGTCTTGCGTCATGGAAAAATAAGATTGTGGGCATTTTCACTCTTGCAAGCAGAAAGGCCCGGCTCGCCCTCACTAATCTATAGTAACTGCCGATGTTTGTATTTTCAGCATCATGGCTTTGAGTCCACACCTTTGCTCCCCCACTTGTCCTTTTTGTGCATTTTTCTCGAGTATTCTTGCCCTTGTTTGGTGTGTCCCCAAGCTGTGGTACTTCCACTAGAGGTCGGCTGTGACACACCATCGCCCAGGACCTCGCCCAGCCTCCGAAGCTTAGGGGTTACCAGCAGGAAAACTGGTTTTTGTCTTTTCTGTAATCCAAAAGGCAAAACCAACTGAAAATCTCCACCGTGTGTCCAGGGTATCAAAGTGATGCATAACTGTTAAACGTAAATAATGTACTGCTTTTAAATACATGGCTTGCTTTACAAATCAGGCCTTGTGTAAGAACAGGTAGTACAGCTGAAAAGGACAAAGGTTTGGTTACATCAACTGGTCTGTAAGTCTCTCATCAAATTAACATTTGACTAGTCCAGCTGGACTCACTGAACTACCCAAGATAAGCATAGGCAGACCTGTTTACACAACTAGGCAATGATGTAAATTACCTTCACTGTAGGTTTGCAGCGATTTATTAGTTTTTTGAACAGGATTTTCAAAGCAGCTCTTCAAGGCTAATGCTATTCCCACTGAAGCCAGTGATAATAAATTTGCCATTGACTTTGACTGAATGATGGTGTTTTTGAAAATCCTGGTCTTCTTTTTGGAGGCTCCAGAGTTAACAGCAGGGAGTTTCATTTGTCTGCTGGGAAGGAAAGAAAACACAGGACCAGAATGTCTCCTTTGTCACTTTATCGCGCCATTTGTTTATTTTTTTTTTCAGCTGATAATATGCAGTATTACTTTGCTATAGGTTTTAATAGTTGACTTGGGAAATTTATAACAGTACCATCTCCTTTTATGCTTTAGGTTGTCAAAAAATTTAGAAGTGTCTTCTCCAAACAGCAGACAATGAGAACATTTCCTGTTTATGACACAGGTTTCTTGGTTAGAGAATTGGGGCATGCTAGATCCAGCCAGGGCTCTGAAAAACAAGAGCCAGCTGGATCCCTTTTTTAAAGGTAATTATGAGGAACTTTCCTTCCTCAGTTGTGTTAGTCCTATCCAGTCTTCAGGATGTACCAAGATACACTTGAGCAATTAAAGTCTAAAATGTTTCTTTTGACAAATACAGTGATGATTTTTTTAAATAATTCAGACCATATCAAACTACTATATTTCTGTATAGTCAAGAGCCCCTTTTCATGTCTGTTGAAAATAAAAAGTGAAGGTATTGCACTTTTTTTACTAAATATTGCTTCCTATACCAAAAACATGTAGTGATATTTATAAGTTTTGTGGTTACTTTCATGTCAACCTATTCAAGCCTTAAGTAGATCCCTGGCAGCAAAAGCTTTTGATAAAACTGAAACAATGGAAAAAAGTGGATAAGCTGATGGACCTCCACTCAAAGTTTGTAGAGGTAATATAACTTAAAGAGTTTTAAATTTATTTATTGGACACTTCCAGGGAAATTGAAATCTCTAGAGAAAGGTTGCCTTAGGTCTATGTATCATGTATTCATTAAAGACCCATTACTAAGGTGCTATAGAGATTTTCCCCCCCTTCTTTCTCAGTTCAGTGGTTTCAAAAGGCAGCTTGAACACTTGCATAAATATTAAAAAGCTCTGAAGTTCACCTCAGTCAGGTCAATATCACCCCCAGAATTTGTATCAGAGCAGCTTTTTTTTAATGTGACCAAGGTTGTCCTGTGCTCAAAAGACATGGAGAGATGTTCCAATAGTGAGGTACAAGTCTAAAACTGGGTAGGGCACAATGTGCCCCAGGAAGAGGTTACTGAGTGTTTCTATTTTGGTTCTAGCTTCACGGATTCTCTTGAATCTGGTTATATATTGCCATTTTTGGCCATTTTGAGGATCAGCCATCCAGCCTACTTGGAAAAATGGCAACACGCATTCACAGATCAGGCCTCCTTTGCATCCATAATAAGCCTGAGGCACCCCTAACACCTTGCATCATTTTCTTGCACATGGTAATCATCTGTGAAGAGTAGTATTCATTTGCCCTAATTGGATCTTGCTCACTGAACGTACCCTGCAGGGCTGACTTGCATATGCCCAGTGAGGTCTGCTCATTCACGCCTGCTGCAGATGCATGAATGAACTGCAGGATGTGATAGGTTTGGTCAGGTGTACTAGGGTGTTGCCACATTTTTCCGGTGAAGTTTGAGCAGGTCTGGTATCCTCATCTGTAAAACTGGTATAACAGGAGTTCTCTGCCTCTCAAGGATGAGGAAAATTAACAGAATTAAGATGGTGAACTGCTACCATAGGGCTGGATCTGTATAAATATCTCAGCCAGTAAAACTGATCTGGCAGAGGATGAGATTACTGTCTCATGCCTGGGGTGAACCTGCAGCACTTTCCTGCCAAAGGAAAGCCCTTGGTGGGCGGTCTCTTTCTTCCCTTAGTGCCTGGGCAGTGTTGGGAACACCAGAGCAGCCTAAGCCAGCTCCAGCTGGCACATGAGTTCTCCAGGCCATGTAAGGCTATTTCAGCCCTGACATGTCACCAGGCTCCTCAGTCTTCTCTCCCCAGGGAACCACTGCTGCAGTCTATCCAAATACCTCTGTCCTCAGGCTTGATAATTCCCTGCTGTCTAGGAATGGGGTACTGGGCTTGCCACAGAGCCCAAAATGATGCTGTGTATGTGTTCAAGTTGTGGGCAAGCCTTAATTTGGGGCCCTTGTGGGGGCTGCTGCCTTCCTTAGCAGTGCTAGCTGGAGGAAGGAGGAGGAGGAGGAGGCTTCCCATCTACATGGGGACTGTGGATGCTACAGGGCAGAAGAAGGGAGGGGAATGTCAAAAAAGCAACCGAAGCAACGTGAGAACACCCAGAAGCAGACACTGCCAGCTCAGCAGGGTAGAGCCCATGGTGCTGTAGCCATGGACTGCATGTGGGGATGGTACCTGCTCTGCCCAATCTCAGAATTGCTTGGGATCTCATCAGCCTCCTGTATCCTCTTTAAGAAGCTACTTGCTTTGCCTGCACCTGAAGCTGACGTCAGTGAAACAGCAACAGGTAACATTTGGAAGCAGCTTCTGTTGAGCTGAAGGCAGCAAGATGACAAGGCTGTGCTGGAGCAAACTACCCTGTGGCTTGGGAAAGGGAAAACGGAGGCTCCTGGCTTCTCACCCTGCTCATCTTCCCCAAGCCTATTCCTACTGCCTGACTTCTGATTTTAGGTTTCAGTGTCTAACAAGCCTAAAAGTAAAAATAACAGTAAGGGAACAAAGGTGCTTGAGAGTGAAACACCAGATGGTAACAGTGTTTAGTAGAGAAGCAGTAATGGATCAGTTGTTGTTGACTGCCAACCGGTAAGAAAGTGAATGAAGGAAGTGCTTGGGAAATGAATGGGAAGATAAATTCCATAGGGTTTGATACCTAATTTACATGTTTATTAAAGGCTGCTTGCTCCCCTGCCACCCCCTTCTTAATGCTTTCTTTTTGCTTAATGCCTTCTTATTGCTTTTTTTACCTCCTGTGTTAAGCAAGGTTCCTTTTGTTTTGATTTTTCAGCATTTTTGTTCAAAACAGATGATAAAGAAGAGTCCTATAAAACTCCTAGTCTTAATCCCCTTAGAATTCCTATCAAAGCTTTGCTAGAATTCATAGTGACAGAATTTTACCAATGCCAATAATTGCTAAAGCATGACCATGTTCTTCAAATTATACTTCTGGTACAAGTGGCAATTAAAAAAAAAACCCTGCAAGATTAGATGTGTTTTTTAAAAATTACTTTTGTACTACTTCTAATGTTGTTTAACCTGTTTTTTGGCAGTACTCTGTATATATTTAGTCTCCTGGGTTCCCATTTAACCTTCATTATTTACTTTTGTGGGTCTCACAAAGTATCTGAGAGAGAACTCTTTAAATTGCAGAAGTCAGAAAGTGGATGTGCAGATTTTGCAGCTGAAGTTGGCTTTACAATATTTTAAATAATTGAATGAATTTGATTTTGGTGATACTCTTAGAAATATTAGCCATTTATGGTCTTTTTTTTTTTTAATTTAGGACTGAAATAAGCGTTCTTTTGTGATCCCTGTTTTCAGACCTTTTCCCCATGCCAGATATTTCACAAAGAAAACATTCTTTCAAACCTTGCCACAGCATGTAGTTTTTCTGGAAAGCTTGGGCAAAAGCCATCATCATCACTAACAAAAGTAAAAATGGCTTTTCAGCTCACTGAGACAATGAAAAAAGGATCATTCTCCTTCTTTTTTCCATAGTGGCTTGCTCACCAAATACGATATGTTTGGTTTTGGTCAGGAAGCATGCAGTCCTCTTTACAGGGGAAGGGTAACAGGAAAGGAGAGAGGGGATTACCCAGTAGTCCCTCCCCTCCATAAATCTCAGTTAGAAAAAAAGTGCTTTTGTATACTTTCTTATCCGGTGCATTCCCTCTGTATGCTGTGACAGGCAAATACTGTGACAGGCAAATCTGTTTCTACATTTTCACCTTGGAGAGGGGGCAGCAGACAACTTTCCCAGATAAAGCAGAGGCAGTAACAAGCGATGCTGCAGAGGCTCCCTCGCTAGATGCTCTGAATTGACCCTGCCTCACTGCGGGATGGGGGCTGGCATGCTGACTCATTTGCCTTGTGAATCTTTTGTCTGTATTTGATGTGGTTTGAAACAAGGTCTCAGATATGGAAAGCGTGATGGAGGGTCTCCAGGAACACGCGGCAGCTGTGTTCAAAACACACCCTTCGTGGTCAAGTTCTGCCACTCTGGCTCATGCCTCAGGACAGCAGGGCTACGATCACATCTGGAACGAGATCTATGCCTGCACTGAGCTTCACCAGGTACTTAGAAGAGGAAATGATGAATAATGGTCAATTAACATGTCTAGCAGGCATTTGTCAGCTCTGACAGAGGGGTCCTCTAACAGATTTCTGTTTGGATACCAAAGTTGCCCTCTTTCAAAATTCAGTCTCCTGCTACTGCTAAGCAGGACCTGCCCAGCTGCAACATAGAGGTGCATGCCCAAGCTGCATACTTGATGTCCTCTCCTCCATGGGGCTCACTGCCTGCTGCGCAGCCACCAGTCCAGTCATAGCACAAGTAGTGTGAGATTGCACCTACTTAAAAATAAGGTGTGTTTACATGCCTGTAGCTGGGGTGTGAATCTGGCCGCAAGAAATAGAAGTGTGCCCTAGTATTTACTGGAGAGTGTGATATTAAGGAATGGGTTAGCATGTGAATACAGAGGAGAGGGGGGGAAGGATGGTGGGATGTCTTGGTTGCTGGAGGCTGTCCAGCAGCTGAGCACCTATGAACCTGACAGCAGATGCCTACTTTGTGCAGGGGCAGAGGCCAGTGTGATAGCAAGTTTCTCCTCTCGGGGAGGAAGTGGCATTTGTGGGCATGGCCTCACAGAGGTTCAGAAGCTGTGAGAGCAAAAGCTGTGAGAGATTCTTCAAGTTTTGGAAAGGGGAAAAAAAAAACACAAACGGCCTAACTGGCAGGGTGGTGAATCAGAAGTAGGACGTACCTCTCTGGCATCTGGAGAATTTGTGCCATGCCTTACGTGGTAAGCTCTGTGACTAATCCTCTGAATTTGAAGGTATTGCTTTGATGAAGACGGACTTTGATTTCCTATTTCTTTACTGTCCTTCTGACTCAGAAGTTGTTCACAGCTGCTGCTTTGACAAATATAAAAGCATTACTCACAGAACTGTTACATCTCAGAAGATCCTGTATCTGCAGCCCAGTACTTCATTTGGCTCACTCTACCCGTGCCACCTGCCTACACCAGTGGGTCCTGCTGGCAAGTTAAGAAAGGACTGAACAATCTCCTTGCTCTGGTGCTGGTTTTTAGAGGACAGGTCTCAGCTGCTGGGGCTGGATGCAGCCCCAATGTTAATGAGAAGTTCTTGCACCTCTGCTCTTGGCCAGGACCAAGCAGGGTACCGAGTGATAAGGAAGCAGGTGAAAGTGAACAGAGGGAGAGAGAGACAGCATTTAGCCTCTCCCCATTCCCTCTTTCCTGCTGGTCAATCAGCCCCAAGTCTGATACCAACTCCATCTTCAAAAATAAACTTGCATTTTTCTGTCAGGAAAAGCTCCCAGAAAGAACATACAGTTCTTCCTACCTCAGGCTGATCCTGACCAGGAAATATTTGATTACTTAATGAAAACTTCAGGGAAGAAAAAACATTGGGTTGACTCATGCAAGCTACGTGATGATTAATAAAAAAAAAAAGAAAGAAAACAGGATTGTACTGTATATCTTCTGTCAAGTGCACCGAGTCCATGACTGGGTTGGGAAAGAGTACCTACTTGGGGAAATGCAAGGGACATGACTGATCACAGCAGCATTACGTTAATTAAAAACCTAATTCTGAAACAGTCTAGTCATGATGATATAGCAAAGCTAGAATTAGATCCTTTACAAAAAAAAAGCACTGTCCACGTCTCAGTGTTTTTGAAATAAAAATTCAGCTGCTACTCTTTTTTCCTCGTTTTACTGGCACTTTTCAGACAGCATTGTCTGTATCTTTTTAAAGTGGAAATTTTAAGTGGAAATGCTTCATCCCATGCTTAGTCCATATATTCATTGTGATATTTAATAGAGATGTACAATTTATGCTGTTGATTCAGAAAGATATATTTTATTTCTATTTGACTTCACATTATTTTAAGTAACAGAGATTGAAGGACCTATTTTCTATAAAATTGAAGAAATTAGACCTTTGGAGTCAACGAGGACAGGATGAGTGAGGAAGATCATTCTTAGTAAGGATAAAGAAATCATTAACAGATAACCTATCATTGCAAGGATTATGTAAACAATTCATTGTCTGACAGTTTGACATCAAGATTTGTTTGGCTTGAAGGACTTTTTGGAGACAATACACTCATCTCAACTTGCAAATTTATAGAATAGCCAACACAGTCCTGAGTTGATTTGTGTCACTTCTAAGAATAGTTTTGTTAGCACGTCTTGTGTTGAGCAAGATAAATTTGACAAGCGCCAATTTGTGAAGATGCATTAATAGGATTTTCTCTAATCTGAAAAAACAATGCCAAAATCAATGCTATAAAACCCTTAACACACTGAAAAGAATTCCAATTTATGCCATCCAAATTCAAATGAAGTGGTAAAATAGATTGGGATAGAGAAGTGGGTTAAGAGGACAAATTTTTCTTATATACTTGATTGTCTGAGGAAATTAATTGGAAAACACATATTAAATCACTGTCCATAATGTTCCACAATTAATAAATACTGTGTGACTCATAGTGATCTTCTCATTCACATCGGTGCTAATGCCAGTTTAGTTTCACTGATGTTGGTGGAGTAACTCCTGATGCATGTGAGAAGGCCTTAGTGGAGTTTATAACAGGGCAGGTATAGCTGTTTTCCTGCTTGCAGCTCTTCTGCTACTCTTTATACTACATTGTTGAGTGTGCTGGAAAGAACTGAGAAAAAAAAAAGTATTGAATTTAATTTTACAGAATGTTAGCTAGACCGTTTAATATATGCTTGTGTTGGGGGTGTTGTGTGTACACCGCAGTAAAACTTATCTACAGCCTAGTCTGATATTACTTCTTTGTTGCCACATGATGATTTTGCCCCATGTTCAGCCTGTGATTTGCTGGAGCCCAGAAATCAGTTTTTCTTTTATGGCAGGAAGAAAAAGTACGGGCTGGGAGGTCAGACATGCCACTAGCCATAGCTGGGTTGAGGTTTTGATGAAACATATTCTGAATTTCTTTGGAAAAGTTCCTCTAACTGACCCTTGCTGCAGTCCTGTCTTTGGAACGGGCATAGCTCTTTCACACAGCCCAGGGACTTTATAAGGAAAAAAACACTAAGGATTGGAAAGAAATCAAATATTGTGGAGTTATATACCACAATAATTTTACTGCTGGCTGGATTATGAATTTCATCCAGCAGGGCACTTCCTTTCCTTTTCTTTCCCTTTTGTAATGATAAAGCCTATGCATAAAGCTGTCAAGTAAGAATCATATATATACTTACCACACCAATTTTTAACTATGTGTGTTGGAACTAGGAACTAACTACCGAGACTGATAACACAGCTGTGGCTCTCAGTGGGGAGGATGTAGGAAATATCAGCTCCAGTAAGCCTCTGGCATCCTTCAGAAAGAAGAATGAAAGAGGGTAAAAAATTGTTTATATGTATAATTATCTGTATGTATACATTTAATAAAACCTGAAAGAAGGAAGAAAAATTATATCAGCCTACTGTTTCTCTGACAGCAGCAGGAATGCCATCCTTTTCCATTATTCCATACTGCAGGTTTCCATGACAGTCAGTACCACAGGCAGCAGCAGCCTTCTCGTAGGCAACACATATAGCAAAACTGTCTACTTTAGAAAGGTTTAGAAATCTTCCTGAGCAGCAAAAATGTAATTACATTTTTTCTGTCTGGAAAAAAGGGTATAGTTATAGAGGCAGCTTGCAGCTGCTAGGATTAGAAGAGGGCACAGCAACTGCCCACAGGGAGCATGTGGTGAGGAGAGGAGCCTACTTGTCCCTTTTGTTCTTACATCACCTGAGACTCCAGGAGCTAAAGGTAAAAAACCTCAACATAAAATCTGCAGAGATCAGAGGTGCTGTTTGGGGTTTTGGTTTTTTTTTTTTTCTTTTAAGGGCGGGGCAGGGGGGCTGTCATCCAACTGAAAATAAAACTGCATTTGCTCTGGTTTGTTTCAGTGAGTGTGCCTGGGGATCCTTAACTACTTCTGGTCCGTGGAGAGAAGCTTGACCATCAGTACCACCGGCCTCTCCTTCAAGGCTGGTCGCCTAATTCCCAGTGTAGGAGACACCTCCTGGGTCAGTGCTGCCAAAGGAGGCACTGGTGACTTTGGTGGCCTGAGTTCACAGCCATATATGCACTACACGCCAGCTGACTACAAGGTGAGGTAGTCTTTAGTCTTCCAAAGTCTTCCACTAGACACCAGCATTTAATACTCCAAAACATGTGCTTCAACAGGAGTACCTAATCCAGTTCAGTCTTCCGTGCAAGCTATGTAGTGGTCAATTGCTGAATCATCTGAGGGATTCAGTGTAGCTTGTTCCTCAGAACCATGCGTCTCACTTTAACAAACTAAATACTTGTATCTATCAACAGTCTGTAGCAAACCTCTGAGAAACTTCAGGCATGTAGAAGTATAATGTCAACACTGTCTGCCAGATAAACATTTACTTACACTGGTGCTGCTGGCTGTGCTTAAACTAGGACCTTTGTAAGTAAAGTGTGGGATTATCACACAGAGTAGATGTTCCTGAGAAATCTGAGGCATTTTGAAATTTATGGAAAGGCTCATTTAAATAACTCCTAATGGCTTCTAAACTGTATTACTTAGATTTAGGTAGAATTCAGGACTCACTGTTTTTTAACCTTGGATAAGGGCATGTGGCTGAAGTGATATAATTAGTACCCTTAACTTCACAGATTGGAAAATAATTATTAAAATCAAGTTCCTAAGGCTTATGAAGCTTTGGTTTCCCCAGCTTTTTTGTAAAATATACCAAACAGAACCAATATATCATGCTGACATTAATGGTTTGATGTGATATGGTATTTTTGTCTTTTGAGCTGTAGAATTTCCCTTGCAGCTCAGCTACCTGACACTCATCCCAAAGTTCTCATGTAGAAAGCTTCAAGAATCAGGATAGTATTTTAATAGGAGCTTTTGAGCTCACATTTATTTCTCACTTACTGAAAACTTGTTTGGTTTTTTGCTGTAGAAATACACAGAAGCAAGCACACAAACCACTTAATGGAAGAACTGTGACTAGAACCAAAAATGAAGTTTGTTTGCTTATGTTAAGTCTTCAGCCTCACCTGACCCCAAAAGAGACCCAAATCAGAAAAAAACTCCATGTCCCTAAAAATAAAAAATCTAAACCTCTTTGAAAATAAAATGTGTGGGGAGGACATAGAGCTGATGATATTTTTAAGGTGTCTTTAGTTTTATTTCTCATATCTATTGTTTATCCATTAAAAATGTAATCAATTAAAATTCCTAAATGAAAAGCTACTTGGAACTAGAAAATTGTGATTTTCCACTTAAAATATGTTGAACTGGGAGGTACAGAACTTTGAATTTTCAAGTCAGAAGAAGTACTTTTAAAAGAAGTTTCATTTTCCAAGGGGAGGTGTCAGTTTGCTGGGAAGCAGGCATTGTGACAAACTCTCCTGAACTCTGCATAATATGCATTTATTTTCAATCCCCCCTTTTTTTTGTCATAGAAGAAATTATGCAAAGATCAATCCTGACCTTCCATCTAAGCACTCTCTGATCTGGAGATGAGCTGTGGAATCTCATGAATGATGAGCTTCACAGAGCCCCTAGAGACATTATGTGAAACACAGACAATATTTCCCCTGGACTAATACATGGATATGTATATACGCTTGAACTTCAACTAAAGCTTAGATAAATATATACTAATCCTATTACAGTTTAACTGGCAACAAATTTATAAGCAGGGGCAACAATATTTCCTTTACAACAGTTTCTAATGTGTTTGGTTGTTTTTTTAATGTACTGCATAGGCTGCCTCTCAAGAACTGAAAAAATAATCGACCCATTTTACTGGCAAACTAATTGAGACCTATCTAACATACTCCCTGGCGCATGCTGTAAACCCAGAGCATATGGCATTGTTTTTAGAATACTTTTAGCATCTAAGCTGTGCGCAAAATTGGAGGCATACCTGTGTTATGAATCCTTCCAAGTTGTAAGCTGTAAGCCAATGTGGTGACTCAGCACACAGTGTATCCATAACTGAGATGCTGAGGCAGTGTTGCACCCTCCCTAGCAGACTGTTTGGGGTGGAAATCATCAGAGGCGTGAGTTTCAAGGACAGAAGGCCCTGCAAAACAGTGCATTACATTAAGTTAAAACTCTTTTCTGTCCCCTGTTGAGATAAAGTAGATAAAATATATGCAGGTGCATAAGCGTTACTTTGTAACCCAAAAGGGATTTGTTAAGCCCTGGTAAACCTGAGCAGAGCTAGAAGAGGAAAGCCAAAACCTGCGGGCAAAAACATAGCATGTAAATATTCAGTTACTTGATTTGTTGCTATAGACATATAACTGTGTATTAACACTCTTCATAGTCATAAATAATATTTAGAAGGCTTCAGTTATCTCTTTAAAATATGACTCCCAAAATAAATATGACAGGGAGAAAACCATTTCTTTTTGGTTTTGTTTTGTAAGAACTTTCCAGTTCTATAGTCAGATACCCTTTCTGCAGAACACAGTAGTCTTGCCTGAGATTTTTAGGAGTGGGACAGAGCAGAAATCACTGAAAAAAAATTCAAGAGCTTGAAAGTGGAGATATTTCAATGAATGTTCTCCATAAGGCTGTTTAAAAACACAACTAAAAACACCTTCTACCTGGGTGAAGTCAGCCCAGTATTTGCTCAGTTATTTACCTAAATCAAGTTGAATTTAATTCTTCTATAAAGGGCCTTGAGTTAACCTTTAGAAAATTCTGCACCCGATTGCTAAGAGCGGTGAATCAAATAGCCTGTTCAGAAGACTAAGGGAAGAACAGAGGGTGCAGAACACTAGCGAAAAAAGGAAAGGAATCTGACCAGGCGGATCCAATGTTATGTTCAAATTAGGTGCACATTTTGCAGGGCTGCCTCATTAACTTTATGGTGAAGAATGAATTCTGATCCAGCACAGATCTGTGAAGCTGGCAAGCTGTTCTTCCCAGTACATTTAGATTTTACTAAGACTTCTATGACTAAAGCGAATACCTTTTCTTTTCCTCCATCCTTTCTTTTAATAGAATTTGAGATATCCAGGTGCTAGCAGGTAAAGTTTGGGTAACACCAGGCATCTTGTAAAGGCAGATGTTAAGAGACCCAGTGAAAGGAGGAAGTCCCAATGTATTATGCATCATTATTTGGCACTGAAGTGAGAACAGAGGTGCATTACATACCAGGAAATAGTAAAAACAAACAGTGGAAAACGAGGAACTCGTGTTTGCTTGCTAGCTTCTTACAAGAAGAACCATTTTTGAAGGCTTCTATGGCTATACCCCTAAACCAAGTGTTTATTTCCACTGGGAGAATAACTTCTGTAGTTATACACCTAGAGATAGATGTATGTAATTCTCTTTGTGGCACTCCTAGTCAAGAAACAGGATGTTTAGAAAGCTAACGCCACGTCTCCTGACTGCAGTACTGGATTCTCGCCTGGGGTGTTACCAAGCTAACTAGTGACTCACTGCCAAGGAGGATGATTCTCTTTTGAAGATGTTGATGTTTTTGCTTAGAAAAGTAAGGTCATTGTTAAACTATTCTATTTGACAAGTGCTGATATCACAGCAATTTGGGACATGAGTCAATGGGTATTCCTTTTAATTAGTGCTGAAGTCTGTGTGTGTGTGAGCTTATCTCCAAATCTTGCAAGTGTAACTTACCCAAGAAGGCTTTAAAAATATGTTTGCTTTGTATTTGAATGTCAGAATTTAAGACACTTTTTGCCAAATCTGGGCTAACTTAGAAAAAGGGAAAAAATTTCTACCGTAGTTCAAGAGCTAATCTTGTTTTGAAGTCTTCTTGGTGCTTTTTGTGGATTTATATGCCTGAAGGAACAACTAGGCACAACAGAAATTTCATACAGTTTGTCTTACTCCATGATAGTGTAAATGAAGCCATGGTGTATGTACTACCGGCAAAAAATAATATCCTGGCAATATTTTACTTTTTTGTTCTTTGCTAGTGACAAAACCCCATGTTCCTGGGCCCAGTCCACCCTTAGATATGTTGATTATATAGAATTGCAATCCTTGCAGAACTGACTGCTTCTATCTCTGTGTCTTTTTTTCACACCATAGGTCCACAGCGCTCAGTTCATGGAATTTGCAGAGATGGAAAACCATGATGATTTTCACACTAGCAAAAATGGATACATTCATACACAGGACCAGCGAGAGCTTTACATAATATATGATGTTGCTTTAGAGGACCTGAAAGAGCTTGAGAACCAGCAGCTGCTTGTGGCCAGCCAGTACATTGAAAAAGATAAAGGTAGAGATATTTACAGGTCCCAAAGACCTGTGATAATTTGGTTTGCTGTTTTCAGGGTAGGCTGATCCTATGATGTCTTGAACGTTTCTGTACTTCTGCAAGACCAAGTACTGACTGGAATTTTGGGACCTTTCTTTATCCTCCTACTTAGCTAAGTGGTGAATGTGTTACAAAGATGTAACTGAACACGTGGAATTTCTTGTCACATGTTGTTAATGTTGCAGTTTTGCACTTATTCAGGGTCATAGACATCAAAGTAATCCTGGAGGGGAAAGAAGTAATATAATGAAAAAGCACATCTTCAAGGCACACAGAGGAGTCAGAAAAGAAGAATGTTAATTGTTTCCAAATGTCTTTTAATTAACATATTGGTTTGCTTTTCTACAGAACTAAATTTACCCCCACCACTTTTAAACTTTTCTCAGTTGTAAAGAAGCTGTAAAATATCTGATGTTCTAGACTTCCTTTTTTCCTGCTGCTTTTTGGGTTTTTTTTTGTAGTAATAACTGGGTTGAGGCAGACTGTATTACAAATTTCTAAAAAGAGCAGCTGTAGTGAGTAGTGAGGAGGAAGAAGCTTGTACCTGTAGAAAGTGTGTGGGGAGGGCCATTAGAAAACAGTGAATAAATGACACAAAGATGTATGATATTCAGAGAATTGCACAAAATATATCTTAAAAAACTGGAATTACTTTCTGTATTGATAGAATAATGTTTCTGAAGTTTTAGTATGCTTCCCTGAATTTGAATGTTCTGACAGAGAATGCAGGGCAGAGCTGAGGATCAAGATGACCAAAAACCTTTACAAACCTGTGAATGCCTAAATGCCTGCTAGGACCTCCTTTGAAGTCACCTGAAGGTCCTCATTGTGGAGGTTTTTCTGAATCATCTTTCATGTAAGGAGAAGCTGAGAGAGCTGGGACAGTTCTGGCTGGAGAAGGCTCAGGATTAATCACTGATCAGTGTGTATAAATACCTGGTGGGAGGGGACAAAGAAGAGGGAGCCAGACTCTTCTCAGTGGTCCCCACTGACAGGACCAGAGGCAATGGGCACAAAGCAAAACACATGAAATTCCATCTGAGCAGAAGAAAACACATTTTTACCATAAGGGTGGTCAAACACTGGCACAGGTTGCCCAGAGAGGTTGTGGAGGTCTTCATCTGTGGGGATATCCAAAACCTGACTGGACATAGTCCTGGGCAACCCACCCTAGGTGATCCTGTTTGGGAGCAGGGGGTTGGGCTGGATGACCTCCAGAGGTCCCTTTCAACCTCAACCATTCTGTGATTCTGTCATGACAGTAGGCAGACTACTGATGAGGTATGGTACTCTGGTAGGCTGGTATAGCAGTTCCTGTGTTTATGTGTCTCTTCGTTATCACCCCCCCACAGTGCACTTGAGGACTGATCCTGAACTACCACTCCTAGCTCCTTATGCTTCTTCCTGATACGGTTTCTTTCTGTGTGCCATGGACACAAATGCTTTTAATGTTGACTTCTTCAGTGATCATGGACTTCAAAAGACTCTCTTGTTTAGCTTTTGAAAAATAAGACATTCAAAGTCTGGAGCTGAAGAGTAGCTGCTGAAGCCTCTTCTATTTACTCCATGGCTAATTTTTAGCTCTGCAGTTCTAAACATTTCAGAGTCACTCTACTTGATTTATCATTTATTGTCAAAATTAGCTCTAATTTAGATAGCATTACAGCCAAGAAACCAAAAGCATGATTTCTTTAAGGATTTCTAGTAAGCTGCTACTATAGGAACATTTGTAGTGATTGTTTTTCCTTCCTTCACAGTCTTTTTTAAATCATGAAGACTGACTTCTCCAGTAGCAAGCCATCTGAGAAGAAAGCCCTCCCCTGGGTCTGCACTCTGCCCTGCTATATCTCTCTGTAAAATTTATCTTTGAGTAGTCTGTGCCACTTTGATCTGATCTGAAAGTGAAGGTGAGGAGGTGAAGGTGACCCCAACATGCTTTGGTGCTGTGAAAAATTAAGCTTCTCTTCACTTTCCTCCCCAAGTTTTCTTGTGCTTTCCCTGGCTTTACCTCTTGATGTGGGTCTTTTGAACTCCAGCCACTGCCCTTTTTCTCAAGGAATATTTGGTAGAAGATGATGGAAGAGATGTTTAAACCAAATGCCTGGTGCACTTGTTCTTTGCCTTGCAGAACACTCTGGGGCCCTCCAAAGCTTATGGAACTTGAAATATTTTCCTGGCCTGAGGTTCCCTGGCAAGCAAAACTCACAAACCTGTGCTATAAATAAAAAGAATTATCACAAGCCCTGGGACTCTAGGCGTGTAGAAATCCCTCTGATACTGTCATATGCTTGTTTTCTCCTTTTTTTTTTTCTTTTGTCTTAGGCAATGTAACTTGTGTGCAATCCAGTGGCAGCAACAACCTTGGCTGGGCACATGCCTCTGTGGATTAGTGTGCTGTGCTGCTTGACCTCTGGGCCTGTGAAACTGCTCTCTTAGAAAAAAAATGCCAGGTACCGAAGCTTTTCTTGGTCTGAAAACAGTGATATGCAATCAGTTCACTTCAGGCTGTGTAAGGTTCCCTTTCAACAGCATCTCCCATTGTATAGACAGGGATGCCAGAGCCAGCAACTGTGGGTGGGGTGGCAGGGGTCTCAGATGCATTGGGAACCTGCTGCTGGGCTGGGTGCAGAGGGCTGGAGCTCCTGGGTGCTGTGAGTTGGGTCTAAAGGACCACATGTAATGGCTTTTATGACATGAGAGCAGAAATACTTTTGTTGTCAGATGGCAGCCTCTGTAGCTGCTGTGCCAGGGGCTGGAAGCACGGCCTTAGGGAGAGTCACCCACCACTGGATAACTGGGAATGATAATTGGGAAGGACAAGGCCATCTCCAGAGCAAAACTGCAGAGCATGTTTTGTCCCTCCTTGTGTGCCAGGGAATGGAGCAAATGCAGACTAGGGAAGAACCAGGTCCGGCCCTGAGGAGCCTGGGCCAGTAGGAAGCCCAAGGTGCAAATTTCTTCTGTGGTCCTGGCTGTCCCTGCTTTCTGGGGCTGGTGCAGGAAACTTTTTGTGGCCATCATTAGAACTGTTGTCATTGCATCTTTGTGAAGCCCAGGGAGGAGAGACTTAGTCTGCAGCTGGCTAAGCCCATCATTTGGGTTACCCTTTGTCAGAGGCAACCAGAGAGATATTTTTGTTTGTTACAACATAAAACCACAATCCATTTATTAATAAAAACTATATATATGAGTCTATATATATATTATAAATTAATTTCTTCTTTGTTAGTTAATCTCTATGAGAAAAAAATGCCATGATTTAGTATGGAGTTTAAAAAACCAAAAAACAAACCAACAGTAAAAACGTATATTAAGTGATTTGTAGCTTTGCCATTTACAAGGGCTGCTGCATATCCTGCGGGCTTTCCCCTTCCTCTCTGTGAATCTAGTCATGTGTCTGTATTTTGCTATGGGACATGAAAGCACACGGGGTTTCTGCACGAAATCTTCAGTCTTGAAAGATGAAGAGTAGACAAGTTCAGAGGAAGGGACCCAGAGCAGCTTGGAAGCGTATTTCTGTCTATGGGACTCACTGGTCCCAAGGACAGTCTGTGAGTGTCAGGAAGCAGAAAGGAGCAGAGAGTCTACTTCAGAAGCAGTGAGAAATGGCGCTTATTGAGGTCGCCTTTACACACTTGAAAAGTTTTGTTCTCAGTCCTGGAGTAACCCAGGGCAGCTCTCAAAACAGAAATGCTAGAGGGTGTTAGGGAATCTCCTGTGTACCACTGAAGAGGCTTTAAGCAGAAAACCTTTTAAACTAAAATGGTTGTATGTAGTTTAGGCAATCTCCTGAGGCCACTCTCCCATTTTCAGAGAGGAGCTTTGTGTTACAAAGCTATATAAAATACTGTCTAATTGCCTAGTTCACTAAGTTTCTTTGCTTTCCATTGCTGTATGATCTGTGAATTTACATTTTCTTTTTATCATGAACCTCTGTATAAGGAAATCTGCTTTCTTTTTGGAAGAAAAACTCCCAGTAGAGAAGAACGAAACCTCTACAGCAACAATACACTACTTCTCTTCCAAAACCTTCAAAGAGTATATTCTGGAACTGCTGTCATAACCCAACTCTCTAGGCAGGATTAAATGTACAGATGTGCTGTTGCTGGAGGTCTTTAGCTTTTACATGAAATGAAATGGAAGTGGGTCTCTAGCTTTGTTTCCAGCTGGGACAGAGTTCTTTCTGAATGAGAAAACAAGAACCCTTTGTCCAGCAGCTGAGACAGTTTAGCTCAGCCAATATAAAACTTGCTTATGGCCTACTGCAGTGTCTTAGCTTCATCCAGAATAGTCAGGTCAGGCAGGCCTACATCAGAAAACTTATCATATAATCATAGAATGATAGAATGTCCTGAGTTGGAAGGGACCCACAAGGATCACCAAGTCCAACTCCTGTCCCTGCACAGGACAGCCCCAAATTCACACCATGTCTCTGAGTGCATTGTCCAAGTGGTTCTTGAATAGCGTCAGGCTCGGTGCTGTGACTGCCTCCCTGGGGAGCCTGTTCCAGTGCTCCACCGCCCTCTGGGTGAAGAACCTTTTCCTAATATCCTGCCTAAACCTCCCATGGCACATATTCCTGCCATTCCCTCCGGTCCTGTCATGGGTCACCAATGAGACGGGACCAGCGCCTGCCTCTCCTCCTCTCCTCATAAGGATGCTGTAGACCACGATGAGGTCTTCCTTCAGTCTCCTCTTCTCCAGGCTTAACAAACCAAGTTACTTTAGCTGCTCCTTGTATGGTTCCTTCTCTAAACTTATCATGAACTTCGTGGCCCTTCTCTGGACACTCTCTAGTAGCTTTATGTCCTTAATGTTCTGTGGCACCCAAAGCTGCACACAGTGCTTGAGGTGAGGCCACACCAGCACAGAGCAGAGCGGGACAATCGCCTCCTTTGACCAGCTGCAATGCAGTGCTTGGTGCACTCCAGGACACGGTTGGCCCTCTTGGCTGCCAGGGCACACCGTTGGCTCATGTTTAACTTGCCATTGACCAGAACCCCCAGGTCCCTCTCCGTGGAGCTGCTCTCCAGCCTCTCGTTCCACAGTCTGTATGTACATCCAGGGTTGCCGTGCCCCAGGTGTAAAATCTGGCACTTGCCCTTTTTAAACTTCATACGGTTGGAGAAGGCCCAGCTCTCTAATCTGTCCAGATCTCTCTGCAGGGCCTCTCTGCCCTCGAGAGTGTCAACAGCTCCTCCCAGTTTTGTGTTGTCAGCAAACTTAATTAGTATTCAAAATACTTGACTGTTTCCATTCAAATTTGAATTCTCACCTACCAAGTTACCTTCTAAGCCCTTCTGCATCTTCTTCCACAGTCTTCTGGTATCAGTATGGAAAGTAATGTGGATGTTTTTCTGCTTCCATGTCAATGTAAAATAGCCAGATGTAGATCAGTTCATATAGCCATGACCAGTTTGTCCAGAAGCAAGAGCACTGGCCATTCATATTTTCAATTCCCTAATTGCCATCTGACCAAAAATTACTACAATGTCATCTTGAGAGTTCATGTGCTGTCATGCTTAGCACATTTCTTTTTTTGTCCTAAGCTGTGGGTATTTGTAATTAAAATTTTTATTTAAATAGAACTTTACAGCTGTTCTTCGTAGAGAAGCCTGAAGAGGGCACGCACCTTTGTACATCTTTAATTACATAATTACATCTTTAATTAATTTGGATTTTCCCCAAAAAATGTGAAGTAACTGTGACAGTTGCTGGATGAGATAGCAGAGTGTCTTGTATGAACCCGCAGGTTTAAAGTTGAGGGAAATTGAGTATTTAAAAGACATGAAACTAGTGTGTGAGAAAAAGAAACAGAGAATGGATTAGAGTGCAAAGAAGTGGGTGTTTTTAAAGTAGTAAGTACTTTGCCTTGTTACTTTTTGAAGGGAAAACTGTACAGAATAAAACCCTTCATGCTTCAGTAGAAAA
This sequence comes from Phalacrocorax carbo, assembly GCF_963921805.1. NCBI lineage: Eukaryota > Metazoa > Chordata > Aves > Suliformes > Phalacrocoracidae > Phalacrocorax > Phalacrocorax carbo. The sequence goes on along the minus strand of NC_087515.1, from coordinate 78,559,970 downwards.
AACCCCATGTTAACCACGCAAGATTTGGAAGACATTTCTTATATGGGCAGTTTATTCTATGTTCTGTTCTTGAGTCTTCTGGTGAAGCATCAAGTAATATCCTGTGCCAGAAACAAGATTCCATATCAGGTCACTGTTGCTTCGATACAGGCGGCAAACTCCGTGTTCAGAAATCTCTCCCCAGTGAAGAATGAATACTTGGGCGAATAAACATTTCTAAATGTACTTCTGAATATCTCTTCAGCTTCTAGATGTTTACTTTGAAGCTTACCAACATGCTTTGGACCCAGAGGAAAGATTTGCTTTGGCCCAAGCAATAACTGACATCATGCATAAATGTCCAGGGTTTGACCTCAAGCTTGAATATTTTGTCAATGCCTACAAGGATGAATGCATCTGTTTGCAGCTTCACCTCCAACTGCTGAGGGACATAGTAAACCAACAAGTAGGTTGAGTTTAGAGTATATCCATCCTGGGGAAGTAGGAGACGAAATCCAGAATGAGAAGCTTTGATTTCAGCCTGCATGGGTTTACGCTGTTAAAATGGGTCAATACTAATTTAACAATGAGTTCTATGGATGCTTTGTACATAGAAGGTCTGAAGCTCAAAAGCAGAAAACTGTAATTTCATCAATATCAGAAAGAAAACGTTGAAAGGATTGCAGAGCTTCACATGTCATGTTAAAGCCACATCTACTGCCATTTGAGACAATTAGAAATAGTAGTTGAGAGGCATGGAAGCTGAATAAAATTATAATTGATATTTGTTCTGTAACACAGTGGGTAAGGAACTAGTCCAGTTTATAGTAAGAGAGAAGAGACTTAAAAAAGAATATAAACAAATCTTGTACTTTAAAGTGCACTTAGGAAAGCAGTATATTTCAGATAGCTGTGAATTTCTGTGCTAAAAATTAAAGCACAACATTTGAAATCCTCACATTTTTCCTCTCGTTTAAAAATCTGCCTCAGCTTTCCTCTGTATCCTGCCACAAGGTATTTCCTTTCTCTAAGCTTTGATTTCAGAGGCTGCAAGTTGGGAAGTTTAATTAGCTAACCTTTGTCACTTGGCTTTTAGTCTACAAATGGAAGTTTGGGTGTTGGTATAGGAGGCTACTGTTGTTCTGCTGTTGCCACTAATGCTACCATATTGCTAGCGACAAAAATGGAGCCTTTCCAGCATCATTTGAGCTCAAATTTTGTTCTGAAGGAATATAAAAGATTCAAAATAATTTTAGCAGGAATAATTAATATAGAGGGGGTACATGTCTAAATGACTTGAAAAGGTATATATATATAAAAATAGAAAATTTTCATCTTCTGTTTAAATAAAGAATAGTTGGCTTTGCCTTAATTTCTAGCTATGTGTGAATTTTATTGGCTAATGTAATCTGCATTTATTGCTGAGTTTTACATAGATGCCCAGAGGGAATAAGTCCACAAGGTTTGTCGGGAAGGTCAGAGAGGTGGCACTGGTGAATTTGGACTCCCTTATAATATAATTACTAAGCAGCTTATCTCTCTTAACACTAGCTGGTGAGTAATTATACAGTTTTATTTTCCTGGAGAGTACCTCTTTCTGTTCTAGTTTCTGTGGCTGACTTGGGATCCAGCACCTGAAAATAAGACTATTTGAAAAAATCACAGTCTTAAGGTGAATCAAGCAACAGATGAGTGTCTTGTGTTATTTGGTCTCATGTTATTTAGATAGCCAGAAAAACATTCGAAGAAGAAAAGTGATTCCTCCCCCACTGCCTTTAAAATGCCCTTTCATGACAATGGATTTGATAATTGCATCTTGCAGCCCACTGGGACATTAATATTCCTGTGGGTAGAGACTATTAGACAGTCATGATGAAAGTGGGTACTGAGGTTAGCCTTGCTTTAGACTTGCTGCATCAGTATCCTGACCTAGCTTCACAACTTTCACTGCCCTTTGGCCGCAGCCTATTACTCTTTCCAGCACAACTGTCCGGTTGTCTGTGCATGTACTCTGTTTTCACATGTGGAATACACACACTACCTGCAGTACAGACCTGCCGCATGTTCCGCATCCCGCAGCTGCACAGCACTGTGGGTGATGCGAAGGGTTTACATAGCAGCTAATACAAACTCAAAAGCCAAGAACCCCTTGCCTCCGACCCCTTCTGGTTTCCTGCCCCTGTCTCAAGCCCCTTGGCCCTATTCCTCCCCGTACACACTTTGATTTTTTGTTGGTTATCTGAGGGCTCATTTTCAAGTGCAGACAGTTTTAATGGGTGGGCGTAATAGACGTGAAAATCCGGTTAAAAAACCAAGTCAGCTAACGAAAAAGAATTTTAAACATTTTCTATTTTCATTAGCAAATGAGACTACTTAGATGTGTTCCAACATAATTACATTTATTAAGGCTTCAGTTCTATTTGCAGATTTAATGATTGATTTCTGATGTGCACTAAAGCCATTGCAATTTATTCTTGCAAATTAAGCAATTGCAAGGTTTGTTTATATATATACAAGTTATAAAAGCCTTATTTGAAAGCTATTTATTCTTTCTTTGTTTTTGTTGCTTTTATAAAGCAACAAAATGTTCTTTGAAGAACATTTATTTGCTGGAGTTTCACCCTTCTCTTGGTCTGGTGTGCTTGAACCCCAAAGCTCTTGAGTTTATCTACCAGGAATTCTACAGCATCTGCAGACCAAACACAGCCAGTAAAGCATGTCACCTAGAAAAACAAGTACTTCAGCTAATAGTTGATGAGTGGCTAACTATGGAAAAACCAGAAACTTTTTACAGCTCTCAGATTCAAAAAGACGTAAGTTCCATTTTTATGTTAGTAATGACTCCTAAAAGCAGAATGCCCAAGAGTGTGGTCTTGCTAGTTCATTTAAGCTTGCTGGTTAAAATTCTGGTTAAGTGATTCTTAATTAAATTATTTGCTTATGATTGGTGAAGAGCTATTCCATCCACCTTTAAAACAGATTTCTTTTCTGTAAATGAAAACAGAAAGGTAGAATTCTTGAGCTCATGCCAGTATAAAGTAGGAACAATCAGCTTAATGAAAAGGAAAATGCACACACTTAAAATGGACGTGAGATCACGGTAAGTCTCCAGGTTTTGTGTTTGTGTGTGTATACAGTCTGAAAAAAAATAAAAAAGACTGAACATTAAAGCAAATATTGTTATAGGTGGAGCCGGTTATTACTGTAATGTCCACCATTTCCTGGTGTAGAACTCTGAATTAGATTGTTTATAATTTGATAAATTCTAATTATTAGTGAATGAAATTATTGATGCTGGATGTCTCTATCAGGTTGATTTTTTTTTTAATTAGTCAGCTTTGTTGTTGCTGAGAGTAAGAAATGGCAAAGAAATTATTTATCTGTTGTGTCTGCAAGATTGTCATACAGCTATGCTTTGGAGAATACACTTCGTGTTTGGGAAGGCTGATTAGGTAGTGATATGCTATGCTTTCATTCCTGCCAAGTTTGGCCAACATAAACCAAAAAAAGATATGCTACTGTAACATGTTCAGTAGGAAGACATTATCCAAAGTTTCTGTGCACCCTGGTGTATCTATAACCTGAGGCAAATCAGGACCTTCCACTGTCCCTGCAATAATGGATCTGGTCTAAGTGATCCTTGTTTGGTTTGGGTCTGAGTGTTGAAAGTCAGTACGGGAAGCTGTTAGCCTGCACTGTCACTTGCGTTGCCTTCACCAGAAGCAGCAGAGGAACACAGCAGCTCTGCTAGTGGAGCAGGAGCAGGCCAGCCGCTCGGAGAAAATATAGCTGTCTTGGTAAGTGGGATGGCAGCCATTAAATGGGAATGAAGGCTGAGGTAGATGAGAAGCTGGAAGACAGAAACTAGGACTAAGACCCAGTGGGTTCCTTCCTTTTTGAAGGAAAAGATATGTGGGGGAAAGCGCACTGCAGATTGGGGCTGGGGCAAGAAGGCACCTTGGGTGGAGGTGGAGGGTTGGTGAAGAGATTGGGTCAAGCTGTCCAAAAGCAGTGATAACAAGACTTGCTAAGCAAGGAAGTGGGGATGAAAATGAAAAGTTTGAGGTATGGAGACAGAACTGGTTAGATGAAGAGACTGTGAAGACAGTGATGGGTAAGAAAGTATAGAGGCAAAGTAAAGGCAGAATGGCACAGCCACCTAGGATACTCCCCTCCCCGCCCTGGAGAAAAACACAAAAATTACTTATCCAGCATTGATCTGATGCCAATAAAATCCACTGCCAGTATCCCACTACTCTATTGTCCACAGCAGATCACAAACAATTCTTTGGGTTTTTTTTACATTCTAAATCCTGGAAGTCAGTTGCAGAGTTCTCTGATGGATCTTAAAGTTACCACGCTCCTGTTGTATAGGGGGAAATGGAGGGGTGTTGTGTTTACTTCTTGCCCATTCCTTTTCCTCCAACAGATGCTGCAGATGAGATGAACACATGCAAGCCGGCAATGTTTAGAAAGACATTAAGTTTGTAAAGGTCAAGCGTTTAAATTTTAGGAAATTTACCTTCGCCAGAGCAGATTTAATTTGGTTTCCTTTTGCATAGCCATGACAATTCAGTCTTTATATGATCACATTGTTTTTTGTTTATGACTTGGTATGCCAAAATAAACATTTGTGTCCTTCCTGGACTGCTTATTTTGTGACCCTAGATCTCAGTCTTTCATGTTATTCCAAACTTTCACTAAGGGCAGTTTTACAAGATCAAGGTTTTATTACCTATCTGGCTTCCTAAACATTTTTCAATTACATAATAAACAAATTACCTACAGGTGAGGTACAGATGCTGCCAGCCTGGGAACAGGTGCTTTTCCTATGTAGAAATAGCAGACTGCCAAATGAAAAGAAAAGTGAATTCTGGAATTAAAAGACTAAATGATCCCTGGGAATCTGGGAGATCTTTCTTGCTCACCCCAAGCCAGGATCAGCTACACTTATGTTACTCCCATGAGATAAATATCTGTCCTGTCCTTAAGCACATTGTATGACAGACTTTTTCAAGCAGTCTGTTGTAGAGATTTACCAGCTTTACCTTTAGCAAGCTCTCACTAAGGTCTAGCACAGATATGCCTTGCTACAGTCTAAGCTTATTACTTCTTCTCTTGTTCTCTTTGGAAATAGGGAAGATGCTGTTCTCCTTGCAGCAGCTCTGTGAAGAAGCATATAAAGATATATTGTCTTGTCCCACCCATCCAGTGTAACAGAATTACAAAAGCACACTATAAAACATTGGGGGAGAAGCACAAAATAAAGTTGCACAACTTCTGACACAACTTTGGGGTGTTGTCTTTTAACATTTTTTTTCCAGTGTAGCTGTGAAGATGTAGCAAATGGCAGGTGTTGAAACCTAGGCTTTTATTACTAGTAGCTGCATGGCTGGGTTCAGATTTCCTCATGTTCTGTGATTCATTGGTCCTAAGCAGCGAAGCATGAATGCACTCAGCTGCAACAGCGGCTGCATCTATTCTGTCTGACATGAGCAGGGTGGCACAGTTGTACAGGCTGTGACAGTTTGAGACAAGGAGTATCTTCTCCTGTACACAGAGCCAGGAGCTGTTCCTGCCACCACTTCTACAGCACAACAACCAGTGGACCATTTCCTTCTTTTCAGCTCTCCACGGTACCAAACTGCAGCTCTTGATAATTTTTATTTTCTGGAATTTCTGCTCTTTTGGAGGATTCCACCACCCCAGTAGAAAAGGGGTCCAGCTCTGCTGAGTTAGCTGACCATATGAGTTTGCTGTCCCCATTGTGGGAGCATCATACACACAGTAGCACATGTGCTGGGATCTGTATATTCTTTAGAGCAGGAATGGCCTCAGCTAGTAATAAGCGACCCAAATTACAGAGCTCCTGCTTTAGAGAGGTATATACATCTGAAAGCCTTCTGAATTTTGATTATAATAAAAAAGGCAACTATCTTGTATTAGATATAAATAAATAAATAAAATAAACTTTGTTAAGTCCTTCAAGTAAAGCCGGGTTTATAGATTCAGTGTCTTTACCTTTGAAGCAAGTAGCAAAACGCCAGTGTATTTTCAGGGGTCAGGATGGGTCAGGGTGGGCACAATTCTGACCTTGCATGGATTGCAAGTCAGAAGCAACTCCAGTCATGATTTAGCCCAGAAAAATAAAAAGGAAAACAGTCCCCTAAAGTATTTAAAGAATTTGTCATCTGTGTGTAAACGATTTCTGTTTTCTTTTTTTTCTGTGTTTCCTTTTTTTCTTTTCTTGCAGTTATTTGCTGATAGAAGACCCTGTGCTAGTGCAAGAGATTGCTCTCTCATTATTAGAGGTGGGAGCAGATGAATAAAAAAAGACAAGCAGAGAAAAAACAGCTCTTTATCCTGGATTCCTTCTCCGGGCTCCTGGAGTTGCCACACTCCGCCATCGGCTAATAGAGGTGGCAACAGAGAGTACTCAGCCAGGTTAGTGGGTCAGTAGTGCTGTTTTAGCTACGGTGACCTTGGAGAGGTGTGGTTTGCAGAGAAAAAGTACCTGCTTTTAAATAGACCACCTACTATAGCTGGAAAAAAACACAGAGAGAGGGAGAGAGCCTGCATTTGTGTCATGGGAGATATATTTGCTTGTTATGTGGAGATGGAGTCTACCCAGGGTTTACAGATGTTTGTCAGTTTCAAAAGTTGAGGCTATGCTGCTCCTCAAAGCTTGACAGGAAATGCACTTTCTCAGTGAAAACACTGAAATTTTGTCAAAAGGAGGAGGAGCAGGAGAAATTCACTGTTTGAATGGACACAAAGATCCCTTCTTCTGCAGAGTTTTACATAGATAATTATTTTAACTGCCTTCTTATGAAGAGTAATGCAATACAAAAAAAGGCATACAAGTAGTACAAGTTTGTTCACCACCAGAGGTAGGAAAGCATAAAAATAGTTCTGGCTATGCTGATTCTTACAATGATAATGAAATAATCTACACAAGGGAAGAAAGTGTCATGCATATATGCAGTTCTCAGCTGGAGGACATGACAATTTGTACAGGAAGACAAAGATAACCACTGAGCTAACGGGGAGACTACAAATGGTAGTGTTGAACTACTGGCTTGGAGGCAGGCTATTGGTAAAATTCCTATTGTTCAGCTCCGTATTACTTGACATTTTTATTAGTGATCTCAGTAGAAAACATAAGAAGGTGTTATTAAATTCAGGACATTGTAGTGCTGGCAGATAAAACTGATATGGAAAATAAATGGAATATCTTACAGGAAGAACTCAAGGTTCTAATGACTGGAGTAGTAGAAAGGAGATAAGCATCAATAACACAGTTTAAGGTTATGCATAATAGTAGGAAATTCTCCTGTGAACTTTGAGCTTATTAGTTGTAAGCAACAGAGAAGGAGAAAGACCTGGGTGTGTATCTGGCCACGGGATGACTGTAAACTGCCAACATATTGCAAACATGGCAGGGGAAAGCCATTATATCTTACCGTGAATCAGGCAATGAGTTTTGTAACCAGGAGAGAGAGGGAGAAATGATGCCGTACATGATTCTGCTGAGGCCTCACCTGGACTATTAAGTATAATTTGGAGATTTGTGGTCAGGCAAGATAAATTCAGACTGGAGTGGGAGCAAAGATGATCTAATAGCATGCTGCGGGAAAATAGAGAACACATTTTACAAACGCAGATGAAGTATCTTGGCTTGTGTATCCTACCAAAATGAAGGCTGAAAGAAGATAAGATTGTTCTCTATAAATACACCAGGAAGATAAGCACTGGGAATGGAGAGGAGCTATTTAAGCTAAAGACCAATTTTGGCAGCAGAACAAATTGATTTAATAATGGTGAATAAATTTAAGCTGGAAATTAAAAGGGGATTTTTAAGAATCAGACAACAAAGTTCTGGAAGGGAAAGAACAAAGAGTAGAAAAGTAACAATTTCAAAATGGGGCTTGGTTCTTCTGTGAAAAGAATTTGTGGGACGTGATTGCTTGCAACAGCAAAGTTGGGTGTGTAGGATAGATGACACTCCAGTTGTGTTTTTTCTTTGTCTTAACTCTTTCTCTAGCTTTCTTCTTGATAATTTAAAGTCTATATCAAAAAATGAGCAGCATGTATTTTCAGCAGCTGAAAACGTAAACATCATTGACACATGTGAACCACGACCATTCAACTTAATTTTGTGGAAAACTGAGTTTTCTGTCACAACCCTTTTCTGTTAGAAAAAGAACTTTTTGAACTATCATTTGATATCTGGAACTTTCTTGGGCAAACTAACAAACAGGTTAGTTTACTTCAACCCAAACAATTCCATGAAGCATGAAGGTCTCCTTTCTTTGTAATTTGTGTTTCTTGTTTCTAATAAAATACAGATTCTAGTTAAACTTCTTCAGCTGGTAGAGTTATCTCTGTGCTCCTTCACTCATACACATACATACATACACACACATATATTTTCTGGTAATTGATAAGGGGTAAGTTTACACTGCAACTTTTCAGTTAGCTGATAGCAATATCAATATATTGATTGATGATATTGATTGATATATCAATCAATATCCAGGCACCTTTTTTTCATTAAACCTGTAGGAACTTAATATCTTGAAAGCCCTGTCTCTGTGTCAGATTTCATTAATATTCACCAACTGATTTAAAAGTTATCCAGAAGAGACAGATGAGCAGCCAGATCATCGCATGGCTGCATTTCTTTTGGGAACAGGGCTAAGAGGACATACTCATCTGAGGTGATATACTTAGAAATCCCTGAAACAACAGCAGTACATTTTCTAGGATGGGAATTCAGTGGAAAGTTGTGACAAAAAGTAAAACCTCTTGATGCATATGTAAGGCCATTAAGCATAACATTATCTTGATTTAATAGAAGATGGTTAAGTCAGTGCAAATGGCAGTATATACCTATATAGTTTATTTAATGTGACATTTTGAAGTGTTATTTTTACATCTTCTTCTGATGTGATGAAGTTCACAGTTCATTATATTATGAAAAGTTAGAGACTTAGATTCAGACTGAATCATCAGAAAGGTTAGTAATCTTTTTTCCTGCTAAGCAGAGTAAAATGAAGAGAGTGCACCTGCATATGTGGATTCCTCTACCTCATACCATAGCTTTTACCAGACTTTTGGGGGCAACCTGCCAGAATTACTCCCAAAACTTGACTGTCTCTCTATTCCTGGAGTGGAAGGTCTTTCACACCTAAAAACACACATTTACGTTGTGTGCATTGTTCCTTACAGCCCTCGCTGCTTCTCTTTGTTCCTCGGTGTTCCTCAGTACTCAGTTCCTCAGTATTTGTCTTCTACCATCTGATGAAAAGGGACATCCTTTGGTAGAATAGTACAGCTAGACAGTGAAGCTTTAGTCTGAATTTTTCTTCTTTCTGGTTTTGTCATGGTCACCTTTTTAATATCTTTTATTTTTCTCTTTTTTTTTCCCTTTACACAGTACTAATAAGCTGATTTGTGTGCTGATTTCTGTTCTGTATAGGCTATTCATATGTCTATACCGGTAAACTAAGAGAGCAACATTTGTAATAATTCCACAGAGCTCTTTGTTTTAAGACCTTAGAGTTGATTTGCTCATGGTGTCTTTCATACATTATTTTGTCTCTTCCACTTATTTTTCCCTTACTTTGCAGGCAGGGAATGCTAAGTGTTTTTAAAGGACTAAGAGCTATGCCTTCTAGGTCCTATTTGTGTCTTTACCACATTCTCACAACATAGCTTCCTTGTAACTTGATTTCTTGGCTGGTAAAACACCTACCTTAGATGTTAGGAGGAAGCAAGGGAATATCTTACTCCTTTGTAGTCTGTATCAAAAAGTCAGTGTCTTTCTTTTTAATATCTTCTTACACTATATGAGAAGAGCCATCACAGGCCAGATCAGTGGTTCTGTGGTCTTGCGTCTGAAGGAGTGCAGTAGGGATTACAAAAAGCAGGACTTCTGTGCCCAACTTCAAACACTTGGTGCTTTACAGATTTCCTGAGCAAGTGGTTGCATCTAGGTCATATGTTTACTGTCTGCTGATGGACTGCCCTCATAGTTTATTATATAGGGGAGGTTGTATTGGGGTTGTGACATACTGGGGGCTTCTAGAATAAATGTTTCTTAAACTATGAGGTCATTGTTTTAATAGTAATAACGTGTATGAGCTCTGCTTTTCTATTGAATCTTCTTCTCTGGCAGACAGTTCTCCTCCCAGTTTCTAGTCTAAAATAATATTCTTCATCTCTCTACCAAATGCAGTCCTTTCTAAATAGGAACATTCAGCATATTTCCCTTGATTTCCCCTTATGACGCTGTAGACTCACAACTTACTGTCCTTTGTTTGAAAGTGCTCTCTGTGTCAATCGAATGGGTGATACTATGCAACCATCAGCTATCTGAGGGCAACACTCATTTGCTTTGTATCCATCATGCTGTTTCAGATGCCAATAAATGTTTTAAGTTGAATGCAGATGTCTCATTGAAATAAATCTGATGGATGTAGGCTTCTAGATATGCATAGCTTACAACAGGAAGACAGTTAATTTTTCAAATGCATCCATGTGTTTTTGTTTCTAGGTTTTATAAGGATTTTGCAATGGAAGCAGGTTTTTGGGAGTTCCATTTGTACCTGAGGCCCATGCACTTCGAATCTGCATCTCACAGGGAGAAAGCAGACCACTTCCCACCAATATTCATTACATCTCTCCTGCAAGATGATAGCTGTGTTGACTGGTAGACTGAACGGGGTTTTTTGTGTTTCACAGGGCATAATGTCGTTAAATGGATGGGATCAAGCCTTCAGTCTGCTTAGGCTCACATGTAAACCATAAAAACTTCAGTGTGTAAAATACATAAAATTATTCAGGCAGAAAATGTAAAATGCTGTATGATTTGTTTCCTTTCTGTATAGGGTCTGGGACTAAATAATGCTAATTTAAAGCTGTTGAGCAGTGAAAGTGAGGAGGCTCCTAATTTCTGTGGAACACTGGCAATTTTGGGGCTAAAGAGTGTTTTCTTTCAAAGTGAGGGATGCCTAACAGGGTTGGCCTGAAAGTGATTGCCCCAAGCCCCTCAGGTAGCAAAATGGGACCTCAGAAACTGTTGTGAATAAAGTCTTTATTCTGAGCAGGAAGAAAGCTTGTTCTCCTACAGTTATACTGCACTTTGTTTTTCAACTCAGCGACTAGTAGACCAAATCTCTGCACAAGGAAAAGGCTATTTATTATCTTCCCTTTTTCCCTGGGAAGAGTGACTGGAATGAGTAGATTTTATATTTGTTTTGATTTACTCTTTAAAGAGTTGGTAAATATGGGTGTGTATACACATACATAAATACACCGGTTTGTATGTGTGTGTTTTTGTGTCTTTTAGGTCAAGGTTTATGAGGAAGAAAAGAAATAACCTGTGAATTCTCTTATTAGATTCAGGGAGGGCATCCTGTCAATTGTTCCCTATGGCTAACAGCGGCAGTAGAGCTCCTGTCTGACCTATGCATATACCACCTGCAGTCCCATGCTGTTGTTTGCACCCTGTTCACTTGCATCCACTCTAGCCTGCTCTGAAACCTGGGCTGTTCCAAATAAGTTTAGCAATTACAAACAACTTGGAGTGAAACTTCAGCTGCTAATTGAATTGGGGAAGTGAATGGACATCAGAGCCCAGAAGACAGCACAGCAGCACAAAAAAACCCCCCACATTAGGAACTAATATTTGAAACAAGGCATGCTTAAACTGAACAAGCAGTTTTTTCACTGGTTTAGATCAAGCTCATCTAGGAGGAGATAATGAGTCATTGCAAGCTCAACCACAAAACAGGAGGAAAATATATTATTCTTCTTACAAAACTACTTCTGAAAACTAAAGCAATGTTCTAATATCATTAAATTAGTGACTAAAGTGATCAATCCCATTATGTGTTCTAAATTTAAAGGGGGAAAGAAATTGAAAGTGTTTCTGAATTAATCACTATTTTCCTTTCATTCTCAGTTTGGTTTCTTTCTGTGTAATACTCCATGTTTATAGATAATTTTGCTTTTATTGCAGATATATTCCATCTAGCTTACCATTAAGCATTCAAGAAATTGGCAGTCATATTGGAAAGTTTAGTTTCCCTACAAGAGACGGTGTTATGCAGGTGAATAATTTTATCTACAGAATAAGCAAAAAAAAAAGTATATTCTGTTATTATTTACTTGCTAGAGTATGTAAGGGCCTCAGTCGTGTTTACTAGATACTATAAACTTCTCTATTGTTTGTCTTTCTCTGAATGATAATATGATTTAGTCTACCATTTTATAATTAACTTCATAAAATTGCACTGAAAACCTGATTGTTCATGTGGCCTTAACTAGGAATCCTTACTGGGATTAAACTCTCTAAATCAGCAGAGTTTTGTCTGAGGAACTTTGTTAAATAAAGCAGATGCCTCTGTGTGGCTGTATGCACACATAGTAACATTTGGTGTAGAGAGTCCTGTAATCAAAGAAAACGATGTTAGTCTTCAATCCTATTTTGCATACGTAGTCCTTTCCTCTTTGTACGAGTGTATAAAAACAGTATCAGAGACTGCTAGGCTGTGGAGATTTCTCTTTCAAAGCTCTCCGCAAAGTCTTCTTCTTGCCATCAACTTAGTAATGACCCATACTCTGCAGCAGGGTGGCATGTAATTAAAAATTTGCCAAGGAAAACCAGATAAGTTTTATTTATTCCTTTCCCAGCCTGTTTGCACTTTGCTGCGCTCTCTGGCACTGGTCTTCCCTACAGAGTAGAGCTGAGAATACAACTCACTAAATAAAAATGAATGAAATGTTTCCTTGATCTCTATATTTGGTCATCTTTCAGTGATATCAACATATACAGATATAATAGAATGCTCTACCTTACCCCTCCATTCATTAAATTAAGCTGCTGAAGCACTACAAGACAGAGGGTGATGTCTCTAAAGTAACCTGTCTTTTAAATGGCAGAGGAAATGCCTAGCATGTTGTTTTCCCTCCCCTTAGCTCTTGTGTCCATCTGGAATAAGGAACATGCAACTTATCCTGGCCTGTCAGGTCATTCAGAAAAATGCTCTTTGGCAGCTATTCAGCAAGCCTCCTTCTGTTACTTGGTCCAGCCTCCCCATACACTGGACATAAAGGTTAGCAGCATCTTCTTCCTCACGTTGCACTAGCAATAATGGGTTTTGCCAGCCTTAGCCCAAATAGGGTATCAGTTAATTCTGCTTATAATCACTTGGATGGCAGTCCTGCACAACTTGGAACAGCATCACTGATGACTGCAGGAGCTGCTGTGATTGTGTATTAGCATATGACATAAAAATAACTGCTGTCACAACAGTGATTTATTTAAAGTCTATTAGTTGGGAAAGTGATGAGGCATAGCTAAATATATACCTCAAGAGAGGACTGAAAGAGGTCGGAGGCGAATTGGATTCAAAAGGCACAGGTGAAATCTTATAGTCTGTCATATGCATTAAGGCTAGCAATCACAACCTGACCTTGAAATATGCATTCTGGGAAGGTGAAATCATCAGTTCCTGCCACTTTCCTTTTTTCTGTCTTCTGAAAATAGAATTTTGGTCAACACCATTTGCCATGGGGAAAATTCATGTCAGCCTGATGCCATAATGTCAGTTCAAAAGCTACCTGCCAGGGTCACTAAGCCATTACAGTTCCTTATCTTATATTTGGCTTTTTTTTTTTTTTAATCCTGTGTTTAATATACGGTGCTCAGAGGATGCCCTGGCTTCACACATGTTAAGTTGTTGTAGGGCTCTGTGTTGCATTTTCTCACACTACTGTTGTGTCTTTTCCAGAGACAGCTGCATTACAGTGATGAGCTAAGTGACCTCGTATGCAATTTTGAATTCATAAGCAAACAGAGATTCTTTAGGGCTTGCTTTGCCTTCTCTTTCTATATTCCTTATGACACACCATCCATCCCCCCTCAGCCCCCTCTTGCACCTGCCACGCTCAGTCCCTTGCCGCCAGGCAGTATCCTCAGCCCATTCCCGTGTATGGGAAGTGCTCATGTTTTGCTGTCTAGCTGGGTAAGAAGCACTGTGTTTTGTGGCACGTTTGTAGCTTTGCACGTGCTGACTGCCTGGCTGTCATGCTGGGAACCCAGCTGGCTGCTGCCTCCTGGGAGCTGAGCAAGCCAAGCAATATGGCTAGAGATCAAACTCTCCCTGCCTTTTAGCTGAGCAGGGGGTTCTCCTCACTAGCTGAATGCTGATTTTGCAAAACTGGAAGGAGTTTTATACCCTTGAGACCTCTGTTCTTATGTCAAATATATTTAAAATTAGTCAGAGGTTCCAAAAGTTGTTAGAGATGGGTTGAACCAGCGAAGGGAATGAGGCTGAGACATTTCCTGTGTGACACCAGTTCTTTCTGAGCTTAAAAGTGAAAAACAGACGTTGCCATGACTCCCCATAGTCTCATTTTGGGTCACTCAGAGCTGCAGTGTGGGGAGGGAAGGGAAAGATGTCTCATGCAGCTGTGACTTGCAAGCTTCTGAGCATGAATCGCTGTTCCTGGAGCAGTGTCCTACACACTTTCTTTTCTTACACTGGGGGTGAATGTAAGGGAGGTCCTAGGGCCAACATTCACCCCAGAGACTGTCAACTGCACAAGCACAAACTTGTTTCACCACTGCATAGTTTGCATCCTGTCCCAGCACAAGCAGGACAGAAATTCTGCACCGTACAGCAGAGATCCATTGGCCCAAACAGATATCCTGACGGCCCAACAGAAAAAAACTTAGTATTGTGCCGTCAGAGCCGCCTGCTTGCTGCTGAGCAGGAACCCTTCACACCACCAATCTCATGCAACTTTTGGCAGCACACAGGCCATGTCCCAGGGAGCTGCTGCACTCTGCAGCCACTTGGTGGGCACCCAAGCGTTGGCAGCAGGATGGCCAGCTGTGCAGCCTCAGGGCTGGCCATGGTCTAGTTCATCCCAGAGGCTGGTTTCCATTCCCCCTCACAGAAAAGTCTGAGATTCTTTGTCTTCATTTCTAATCAGATCCTGCAACACTGAAACCCTCAGTGGAACTGAGCAACCTCGGTTTCTTTCCCAAATAGATCCTTTGTGCTGCCATACAAAGTGCTGGTGTGGTGTGTCTCTGCTGATAACCATGAGTAGTCTTACTCTGGAAATAGGTCTTCATTCACCAGTGGAAAAGGATTGATTTTCCAAACATTTGGAGCTCTTTTACTGTCTAAATGCTGAATGGTTTCTTTTCCACAGAATGACAGCGACTGTATTTTTTGTTTTCAGATGCATCCTCTCCTCTGTAAATCATCTAATGGCTACTGCATCCATTCTGGATCAGTTTTTACTGATTTATAGTCAGTGGGTATTAGCTAACCAATCAAACTCACACACAGAGGATAACTAATGCAACCAACAGAGGCAGTGACAAGGAAGTCATGCATCTGTTATTCCAAATTAACATGTAAAACTGGAAGAAAATCTTGTATAACCTCCTTAAATAGGAAAGGAAGGTGGTTGCAGGATGTGACGGGCTGCGTCTGCACTGAGGAACCCACTAGTGCTGTGGGTGGTATGGTTGTCCACCCGACACAGGCCAAAGCCCGTGGTGTCTCCCTTCAGCCCATGTGAAGGAGAGCTGGTTGCATGATGCCAATGGAGCTGTACGCTCTGAAGTACCCGCTATGTTCTGGTTGGTTGATAGCCAAGGCCCATGGGCTGTGCCATGAAGGGCACAGGCTTAACCAACGCAGTCTCACTGTGCAAAAAACCCTCATCTAGACCAGCCTGCTTGATACTGGTGTAGGACCTTCAGAACTGCAAACTCCCGTGTATTTGTAACCTCAGTGCCCAACTTTTCTATCCTGACTTTGTTTATAGGCTGGAATATTTCTCAGGAATTAAGACACTGCTCATGTCTGCCCATCTACTTCTAAGACAGCTGCTGACCACTGGTTTTTTAACACAGGTGTCTTCCCTGTGCTCAGCCAAGCAGAAGAATTGTTCTCTGGGCAATAAGCCCATTTTCTACTAAAACAGAGCAAAGGTGCTCTTTGGCAGATCCATCTGCAAGCTGGCACTAACCCAAGCCAAGCTAGTACTTAGTCAGGAGAAGGAAATCAACTCTCAAAACGTGGCGTTTTTCCCCCCATTTTGGTCTTTCCCTTTCCTGCTCTATGCAAAAACTGATAGCTCTCCTTGATTTGCAGGGAAATTAGCGTGCTTTTTTAGTTCCCCTGGACTTCAAAGTGCCTGTACCACTTTTGAAATGTGACTTCAAGAACTTGGAAAAGTACCACTTGTTCCTACTTGAAAATTAGGATTATTTTTATATAAATATGCAGAAATTTCTGAGGTTACTTCATACCAGGAGCCACTGGGACTTAAATAGGTGGTGTGGGGGGATGAGTGTAGTTTTTTGTGTTCTTGGGGAGGCAAACTGACTTTCCAGACAAGTGATCTAGATATACAATTATTTGTACATATTTGAAAATGTGAATAACTGGGAATATTCATATTTTATTTGCAGCTGATTGAATGTTGAGAATGTTGTCTGATTTATAAATTGGGCACTGCCTCTGAGTCTGCTGTCGCTACAGTTTCATTATGCCTGTGCTCAGTGACAACTGTTTTTTTCCTTTGACTTTCAATGATCCCAGTGAATTATTATGTCATAAAGCTAGGGTAAATGAAAGCATACAGAATTGCAAATCTGCATTGATTTAGTAGGAAGATCTGCCAGTCTTTATGAAAGCTACCACAGAATTGATACTCATTTTGTTTTAGGAAGGAAATGTAAGTCTAACAAGGCAGAGCGGTTCAGCAAGTGGAAGAAATTCAGTGACTGGGGGTGAAACAGAGGATCATCTGCTGCAAGCAACCACACCGGCCGCCTCATTTTCTCCTGGGCATTCTCCAGGTTTACGCTGTACCATTAAAAGGCGTTTGTTACAAACTGGCCAAGCCCTCTCCACTGGGTAGGGGTCAGTCTGGCACATGTGCGAATCCTGAGCACTACCTGCTTTATATTGCGCTGGGCCTCTGCCTTGAAAAAACATAGCAATGAGCTCTCGATTGTAAGGGCACGTTCCCAGACGCCCTGTTTCTTGTTGTGAATTGGTGGTCTGAGCATTACGGTTGTCCTGCCATACCCTGTCCATGGGCCTCTGGCTTCACATCAAACCCCATGGAGATGACCGGTTAATTAAAGGAGGAAATCCAGTTACCGCAGAGGAGTTTCTAAGCATCAGTAAGTTTACAGTTGAAAACAATGCAAAATTATGACAAATAATAAGGGGGCCAGGATAAGACCATTAAATATGACTTTGCTCCTCCTGTAGAACAGAGCTTTGTCTTGGTGCTTGTATGCTTACTTCCTAGCTCCTCGGCCTCATTTCCTGGCTGTTACATGGAGTACTGTGTACAAACAGGGTACTGGCAAGACACAGTTAGAGCAATTTTTTATATTATTCAGTGCTGACCAGCTGGAAGTCAAGCACTGAAAACTCTGTGCTAATGGAACAACCTGTGGTTTGAAGGTACAAATAAAAAAGCATTCAACTCGTCCAGCTTAGCCCAGGCAGTCTCATGGTTCCTGTTACTACCTTAATGCCAGTATTAGGAGGTACATTATTTTTTTTCATTTGTCACTATTTCTTTCACCATTTATGTCACTTGCACTGAAATTAAAAATATGCAGACTGGGAGACTTTTCCAAGAGCTCATCTCATCTCTGGTAGCTGATCAACAAGATCCAGTGTATTTGCACCCATTATATATAAGGAATGATTAAAATGAGTGTTGTTGGAGAAGCTGTGTCTAACCTGAAGAAGTTATTTGAGTGGTTCAGAAGGAGCTTATCAGTTTACCTTTTAAGCGGTGACTCTTCTCAGTTCCCATGCTTTTTTCCCTCTCATTAGGCTTCCAGAATATTTCATTTCCATTCAGCTGGAGAAACAGGGACCCCAAGACAGGATGCTGAACACTTTCACTCAAAAGAGGGAAGCACTGGGCAGCAGGCTGCAGAACCCTGTAAGTATGTCAGGAGGCTCCTTCACCATTTTTGAAAGGGACCGTTGGGTTTTGGTATGTAGACAAAGTGGTAGCTCTGTGGTTACTTTAGGAGGAAAGGCAAGCTGGTGGCAGGTGTGGAAACCCCAGTGGAGGGGAGGAGGCTAAGACGTGTCCAGGGTGTGCAGGTCAGGTGCGGGGCTGCAGACTGTGGCCCAGCTCCACCAGCAGTGGTGGGAGACTCAGGTGAACCTTCTTCCACTGTGCTGTGTCCCCATGGCCTCCCATGGGCATGGCTGCAAGGCTTGTGAGGGAGAAGTGCATGGAAAACAGCAGCAGCCTGCAGAGACATGGCTAACTAAAGGCTGTGGATGCTAACAGGCATTGCTCCTAAACTATTTCCAGCCTAGGTGAGGAGGTAAATTCTGGCTACTCTTATGCTGATAGGTGCTGAACTATTCTGGGCTTTTGCACAGGAAGCATCCAATGGTGGTCCTAGCTAGACATGATGTGAGGAAGGCTCTGTTAATAAATATTTCTAGCAGTTTTATTATTTTTTTAATTTTAGAAGAAGATGTGAGAGTTATAAAAAATCATACTTGTAAAGATGCCATGATGATTATAGATTTTGCCTTTTGCAAATTTCTGTTTATCTGGTGTCTAAAGGTGAGAACACGGAATCTGGATTAAACTGCTGTGATTCCGTATCTTGTGCTGAATACACTACGGGTTAGGCATGGCCTTTAAGAGTTCACCATGTAGTAGAACCAAACTCCTTCTACACAAACCCTTAATGGCAACTCTCTTTTTGAAATAGCATGAATTATTTGGTTTAGTGTCCTCATAAGGTTCTTCTTGCCCGCTTAGTAGGCTATACAAATGTATGAGGAAATAACTGATAACTGCAGACTGTTTTGGGACATATTACACAATTTGTGAACAAAATTATATGAACCAGTCTTGAACAAAATAATTCTGAATTTATTTAAAAGACTGCTTAACTGTCTATTGGGTCTGGCATACTGGTTGAAAGCTGTCTTGATGTTTATCCTCCTTAAAGTTTTGGAATTTCATAGTTTAGATAATTGTAAATTATATTAATAGAAGACATTACAAGTGTTTGGCTTTGTAGATTCACAGTATATATAAGTCCAACATGATGATAAGAAGAAAATATTGCCTCATTATAGGATGAAGTTCTGAAACCTAAGAGAGACATTATTGTTGAGTATTGCCATAAGTGTATTTGATATAGATGTTTACTATTTGTCATATATATATGTTTAATATAGATCTAGTATAGACATTTTCATATAAACACATCACATTTTAAACATAGCTCTTGCTCTGAGGGCATCTTTTTCATGTGTATAATATGAACTTACAGACTTTCTATTCAGAATATTATGAATATACCTGTATGCCATTTTGCAAGCTGAGGAAAAGAATATTTTCAGTGGTTTAGTGGGATAACATTACAAGCAGTACAAGCCATGTTGCTGGATGAGTAGGAAACATGCCACTTGGTTTCTTCATGAGAAAAAAGGATTGATGATGGGTTGCTAAGTAGAGACACACAGCGCCAACAATTTTTTGGTATTTCAGCAGAAATACCAGATAAACGTCCTTGACATGAGTGATAAATTGTAGTGGAAATAATGTGCAGTAGATCAGGAATGATCAAGTGGGATGTACTATCCTGTGAATTCAATCTAGTTTGTCAGGCAGCTTGGGAGAAACCAGAGGCTCAGAGTTGGACTTGATTTTATTTTTTTTAATCCTGTGTTCATATGTCAATGTTCAGTATTTTATGGTTTTTATTACCAGATAAGTTTACGTTTCTGAGACCTTTGTCTTGCACACAATATCATGAGACTGAGCACATATGCCAATAAAGAAGGAAAAAAAATGAGGAAATGGGCTATTTCTTGTCCAATTTCACTGAGAAATAGACTTTACTTCATATACCGCACTATACTACTTTATGTGTTACCTTTCTGCTGGAGTGTGTAGCCTGGTATGAAGCCACCTATGAGCTGTATGTTCCAGATCCACTCTGTCAAAAGCCTGGGAGAGAACCTGGCACGTGGCCAGCATCCAGGTCTGTCTTCTCCTCATATGCCCAGGTATGCAGAGGTGCATCCGACCAGCATGGCAAGGAGCAAACTGCAAGTAGGGCAGCGGTTTCAGTAAGCCATGTTTTGCAAATGATGTAGATTTGTCTCATGCTGCAGAAGCAGAATACCTTTAACCCAGTTACAGCTTATTGAGAGTGTAGATAAAGCCAGACCGATGGGTCGTGAGGCAGCTTGCAGCTGGGGGATGGAGTGGAGTTTCAGTTCAGCTCAGTGACAATGAAATTTGTCTCAGGGTCACACTGCCTAGTTCCCAGTTTTGTAGTTAACTCATCATCTCACTTAGCTCCTTCCTGCTTCTGCTTCCGTATTGTAATGTAAGTATCAATAGCTACCACAAAGTGGTTGCTGTATTAACTTGCAGATATTTCTAAGGCATTGTAAAGACATCTGTGTGATGAAAAGCATTGAATCTAAAATTTACCTTGGTACTTAAATGCCACTTTGGCAATTCTTATCCCACTGGTTGTCACAGTACAGAAGAATCATAGCTTGTAAATTTTGCTGCAGCAGATGCCATAATTGTCCATATAGAAAGAGATTAAGCTCAACAAAGGTAGAGCTTATCTGGACAGATGACACCCTGCCCAAAACTACATATTTTAATTATACTTTTTTAGGCTGAATCAGCGTGTGTCCCAGCATGCTCTGAGAGGTCAGCTCACTGGGTATTACAATAGGCTAAGAAACCTCTTAGATGTTTTCCCTGGCTTCAGAGACAAGTACCTCCTAACTGGACTATCTCAAGGAAAAAAGGGGAGCAAGACTTAAAGAAAAACCTTGCAGCTGATCCCAGGTTTGTATCATGTTTGCACGCGTGTTCCTGGGGTCAGAGTCCTCAGTCAGTGCATATTACTAAGTAAAGGTGAATACATGTTTGTAAGGGAAATGGTAGTCTGGAATTGCCCTGAGCAGTGTATTCTGCCAGTCTTCAGGTGACTTTGATGGACAGAGAATGTGCACAGTCGGAGTCACTTGCAAAAGCTGGCATACAAAGAATGAAAACTTTAGAAATGTGCTTACTTCTAATTCCAGTGCTGCATGTAAGGGGGAAAGAAATGGATAATCTCAATTACAGGATGTAAATCTTCTGCTTTAATGATTAAGCCTAAGTAGTGAGGGTTATCTCACCCTTTTAATTTTATTTATTTAAGATTGAAACAAAACCTGTTAATAAGTTTCAGACATGTGATTGTTGGAAGTTAGGAAAGGAGAGGAAGAGCACACAACAGACTAGGGGATGACCCTATATCATCTGCTCCTTTCAGATGGGACAATTTTTTGACCATGTCATAAGGATCTCCTTCCTCAAAACTCGTGGCTAGCAAGGCGAGCCCTTCTGCAGACTCTCTGTGAGTCTCTGGGCTCCCCATATTAGCACCAGCAGGCAGACAGTTTTAGCTGTGAAAGTAGTGACCCAGGACACTGGTTTTACTCTTGATCGCCTTGTTCTCCAGCAATAGAGAGGCCCAATAGCAAACACAGAAAAACCCACTCATTAATGTTCAGGCAAAAGTTTTAGTACCAACAGAGCCATGGAACAGGCTGCCCAGAGAGGCTGGGGAGTGTCCCTCCCTGGAAATATTCAAACCCCACCTGGATGTGGTCCTGTGCCCCCTGCTCTAGGTGTGCCTGCTCAAGCAGGGGAGTTGGACAAGATGATCTCCAGAGGTCCCTTCCAACCCCTGCCATTCTGTGATTCTGTAATTCTGTGATAAGAAAGATTGAGAGTGTGGTTACAAGCCAAACAAATCATAAAATGGGGTTCAACAAGATACTTGAGAAGACGATCATCACCCCTTCCTTGCTGTTCAACTGCATGCCAGACACAGGCTTGTGGAACTACTCTAGTCTAGGGCTAGCTCTTATCTGGCTAGTAGTTGCTGGGGAGTAATCCCATCACAGGCCCAGAGTACAGGCTGGTGTTCTGCCTTTATCTGCCTGCTTTTATTGGGCATTACCTAAGGCAATGTATTTTGTACTGCTGTCTCAGATGCCCTGAGAAGCTTTTAAGCTCTATGGTATTTTGCATATCATCATAAAAAGTTTTACATGGTCCATTCATAACACATTCACTCTTATCTTTAGAAAAGGCCTTCTCTGGACACATTAACAGAAGAGATAATAGTAAATCTGGAGCAAAATATTTTAGTAGACTTACATTTCAAGCTCAAGCTAACCCCCAGCCCAGGTTCTTTCAGTCTGGGGGTTCGTGGGTCACACAGTGTCCATCTTCTGCCCTGAACTCATTTGGGAGTTAGGACCTAGAGCGGTTATTTGTCATCACAATTGTTTTGGTTGTCATCCTAGTTTATTAGCAAGGCAGGAGTCAAACATGATTTATTTGCACAGAGGAGCTGAGTTCAGCTGCAGAACCTATACTTCTGCAGTTCATGCTATGCGCTACCTGCTAGTCTTGGTGTCACAGGGACACTGAGCAAAGAATAAAGCCATGGCATGTTTCAGCAGTATCTGTCTTTTGACAGAGAGGGTCCTGCAGAGCATTGCTGCTGTTGGGATATTCAACATACAGATCAGTGAGTCCTAGCATTCTGCACCCTAATCGGATATTGGTTGTGCCTCTTGGACCTGTAACTTTTCAAAAGCAAGAAAATATTTCAATACCCTGTAATATTTTATAGGGTTATACTATTACACTTCTTCAAAAATGTTAATGTAAGCAGTTACACATTGTCCTTTTACACTTTGAAATGAATCAATCTGAAGCAATAAGACATCCTAGAAAATAAGCATGTATACGTATGTATGTCCTTTTATTTCTTAAATAGCCCTGAATTTTCTGAGGTTGCCTTTTCTCTTCCTGTGCTTTGACATTTGCCTGTGCCTCTCCAGCAGCTTGCGGCCCAGCCACACTCACTTTCATATCACTTGCTATATTGTGCTGCTTTTCTGCGTTTGTTATACAAAGGAAGCCGAGAGCAAATCCTTACCTACCAGAGGGAGGCAGACGTGAAGGTGTCCAGAGAACAGTGAGCGTGGGGACCACTGCAGCCCTTTGCACCTGTGTCGACCTGTCCTGCGCAGGGCAGCATGGAAACTGGCGTTCATGCCAGGAAGGGAGCTGCAGGGAGCTGGAGAAAAGATTTTAATTATAAATGGCTTCTGCCTTTTCAGCCCCTCTGCCCTTTTTTTGTCCCCACTTATCACTTATTACCAGTTAATGTTTCATTTTCTGTTGTTGGTTAACTGAAGCTAAGAAGCACCTTGTAGACAGCAACTGTCAATTAGTTATGATGAAAGCAGAAATTTAGCTTCCATCTTGCCTGCATTTAGTGGATTATAGCAGGACATTAATTCAATTGCTTTCTTATCTTCTGATCTAATCTCAGTGCCTGCATTTGTGGCTGCCAGGCGCTTGAGGGGTGAGCAGGTCCTGCCTTCTCCATCCCTCCCTCCTTCTGAGAAGGACCGGCAGCTGGGAGGAAGAAACATGTATCTGGTGGATGGGGGAAAGGTGGCTAGTTACAGCGGGGGAAATGCAGAGAGGAAAAAAGATAGGTGGGGAATGAAGAGGGGGGAAAAGAGAAAAAATAGCATGGACTAAAGAAGAAAGGAAAGAAGAGACTCTGGGGGAGGAGCAGAAGAGATAATGGGAATAGTTATCATGAAAAGCTTTTTGCAAATACATATATATATGTATTTCCATAAGCCTAAAATTCATTAATATCAATGGGAAATGTGTGAGAAGAGACCACCTGACTTCAGACACCTGTATCTGACTAGACTCCCCAATAGTCAATAGGTGCTTCAGAGGGATGATTTGTTTAGACTCCTACTTTTGAGTGAGATGTGTTGTGTCCTGGAGGTGCCTCTTTCTCTCTCCAGGAACTTAGGGGAGGTGCTCATATTGTAAACATCTCCATTTGGTCAGGTGAACCCTCTGTCCTTCCTGATTTTTCTGTCTTTATGTAATATAGAGTCCAGCTGCAGCGGGATGAAGGGAGGGCTATGAATACATACCCTGCACCCACCCTTGCTGACTTACCTAAGCCTTAGCAGTATCCCTTAGGAAAAGGCAGAAGCACTTGGGTGCAGCAGAAACATTATCTTACATAAAATAGTAAAAGATTCCCTCTGCAACCACTGACTTAAAAGTAAATGTTAGAGGGAGGAAGAAAGAGGAAAATGTAGGGCTGTGGTTTCTGTGCAGTGGTGCCGTCCTGTCCTTCCCTTCCCCTGGCCTTTCCTTTGTTCCCAGATTTGGCATATGAAACTAGGTCAGAGCTTTTAGCCATACACGCTCTAAAAGTAGCAGTCACTCTGTGAGCATGACACAGCACAGTTTTTAGGGTTTTTTTACACAATGTAGAAAACCTGTTTTATTTGGGATTAGACTGTGTTTTAGCTGTTTCTTCGGAGATGGCACTGCGAATGGTTTGTGTGTTGCTAGGGTAGGCAGCACCAGGGCTTATCTGGATGCAGTGGACTGTCCTTATTTTCTTTCTGAAGAACTTAGGTGCCACATCGTAGCAGGGTTTTGTAGTGTGGGACTCCTTCGTAACACGGCTGCAGAGAAGCCAGACGTAACATCCTGTGGTGAGGCGGGGAAGTACAGCATTTGTGACAGGCTGCCCACAGTCCTTGTCCAATGAGGTCTGTAAAGATTAAGCACATCTGGACGGCCTGTGTGCTTCTGCCTCTGGAGGAAACCCTGGTCGCTCTCTTTGCGCTCTCCCTGCTGGTATCGTTTACGGGCTGTGATGTAAAGCACAGGAAACAGAGGGTGTGAATACCAATCTCACCCTGAAAAGCAACACTTGTCTGGTTTCCTTAGGTACAATTCATGCTTACCATTCTTGTGCAAAGGTTAGAGGGCACAGCGGGCTAAACAAACCCTGCCCAGATATAATTTCTGTGCTTATAACATGGAATATTTAACCTTTCATTACACTATCCCACCCAAACCAAAGGTCTATTTTTTGCATTCAGCCTTGCTTTTTTTCCCCCCCCCAAAAAAAAGGAAAATAAAAGATTAAAAACCCTGCAAAACTTACTTCAGAAAGAGCTGAACTTAATCTCCTAGCTGAATTTATATCTCTTATTTCAGAATGTACTAGCTGCATATCGTACTTCATCTTCACGTATGTGAAGACAAGAAATGGCACGTTGTATACAAAAACAGGAAAATACATTATTCATGTGACAAATGTATTTTCATATCTTCTTGCAAAAAAGTGGGCTGCCTACTAATAATTGCACATCATATTTTAAAGTAATGATACAGATTTTTAATGCCTGTCTGCTGCTTTGCCCTGCCTGTCTCCTGTTCTAGCCAGCAAAAGTGTGTTCCCAGGGGAAGAGACCCTGAATGCCCTCAGTACAGCAGCTCACATCCCTGCTTTATAAATCACACGCTTTAAGAAAGTTTCTTTCAAATTACTCTCAAATTCAGCAGGTGTTTGAGGTCAGACCTTTACCTTGCATCCTACACATGGAAGCTAAATCATGTTATGTCTAAAATACACTTGCTCCAAATCTTAGAGGCAAATCCTATGTTCAAGTAACAGTTTTACCAAACTTAAAAAAAAATGTCTTTCTGGGAAGTGACAGGCAGAAAGAAGCCTCAAAATGCTAAACACCTCTCCCTTCTTGCAATAACTTAGGTCCTTCCATCCTCGACCACACTCTTTGTTGTCTCCAGATGGATGCACCTTCCTTAATTTGTGGTTCATCCCTCACCCTACTGAAGTGCTGATCATGTTCAAAACAATTCCAGAGAAGGTCAGTTTTTGCCAATGCTTGAAGAGATTTTGTTCTAGGCAGTAAGCCACATGCATCTTTTTGCATGCATTATAATTTTGCTTGTCACTGGCAATGGGGAAATAAACATCAGTGGTTTTTATCTGGATGCAGCTAGCACACACCACTGATGAAAGGTGTTGATGAAGAGTGCCTGTCAGAAAGAAGAGAGCTTCGGTCCCCTTGGTTTAGAGATAGAAACAAAAGTAAACTGAAAGGAAGAATCCTTCAGTTTAAAGACCACAAGTAATTAAACCAAAACCCAGCTACGCTGCATTGCTTTTCCTATTTGTGAAAGTATTCCCCATGCCACCAGTTTACCAAGTATTGTCACTGTCCCCACATGCAGAAAGTGACAGGTTGGGACCTTTATGTCCTCTGACTTATTTCTGCTGAAATAGGGAGGAGAGGGGACAGGAGGGAGGAGGCCTCTGGTCTAGCCCTGGCAGTGCAGGACCTGGAGATGGTGCAGCACAGGAGGGGAAGGACTGCAAGAGGAAGGCTGCCTGGCCGTGTCTATAATTTGGATAGATATAAACAGTGAGAAAAGAACTTGTATGAGACATGGGAGAAGCAGTTTCTAAACCAGAAGCTGTGACACCAGAAGGGGTGGTGACAGCTGGGAATGATATCCTGAGCCTAAACAAAATCCAGTGCTTGACCTTGCTCTGGGAGCCCCAGTGCCCTCCCAGGGAGGTCTAATTTGGTGCCTGGCAGCAGTTGTGGCCCAGGAAGCAAAAAGATTTGCTACTTTGGTGTGTTTGCTTAGGGACGATCATCTGAATGTTTTTATTTGTGCATTGGTCTTGTCTGCAGGGGGCTCTCAGAGCTCTCCACCTAAGCCTAGAAATTGTTGGTGCATTTCATGACGTGGTTTCATATCTCCTGGCTTTTGCTCAATTAAGAAATTCTCCAAACTGCTTTTGTGCCTTAAACGCAGAACCTCTGAGCCCAGACTGGGGAGGGACTGACACAATTGGTAAGTAACAAATACTGCGTGTTTAAGGGAGACGGTTCCAGGTGCAAAAGGGTGTGAAAAGTTGACGGCAAAAAAGGGGCAAAGAGAACATGAAGATGAGATTGATGTCAACTGAAGAATAAAGTCAAGATGCAATTACAGTCTTATTTTTTTCTTTTTCCTGCTCCATTCTACTGATGGAAGACTGTTGTGTTTCAGGAACATGCCCACAGCACCACAGATCTGTCACAATCTCACAGGAAAGCAACATACCTACCGGGCTCGGGAGGTCTGCTCTGGCAGGGAGCAGAGAACATGGTCCAAAAATTGCTCTTCCGCCTTGCTCTTCCTTCTGTTGAGCCATCTGGTCAGCCCATGATGAGTTTGTCTTTACCAGGAGATTAAAAAAGCCAGGCTTGGGATCCTCTAGTAAATCTGTCACTTGATTTTCTTTTGAAAGGGTAAAACAGCTGAGGTGTGGGTTATCCTGAATGAACATGTATTTGTGCAGAAAATAGTACCTGTTTCCCTAATAGCTTTCACTTGTTGTTGATGTTAAACTGCACTGCAGGAGTGGGATGTGTCTACCTTTCCTTTAGTGGTTAGCAGTGAGCTACTGGTATCTAACCACCATTCAGGTGCCGTGCTGTCACTGGACATCTTTGCTGGACACCATTACAAAGACACCTTCAGAGGAGTTGCTTGTCCCAAGCTAAAACGTGTTCAAAGTGAGTGGGATGAAACCCTCTTCGGAGGTGCCTGAGATTGCAGGAGCCAAGTTAAAATCGATGCCTGATAATTAGGCAACTAAAGTCACATGAGATAATCCTGTCCCAAGTGCTGAAGTGCCTTTGGCATTTGACTTTTAAGCCACTGGATTATTCCCACAATGTAGTGAGCTGGAGTTTCAAAACATGGCATGTTATTCGTACCTCCTCCTCAGTGTTGCATGTCCTGCGTGGCTGGACTGTTCTCCTGCCACCTAGAAATGCCCACATTTATACATCTGTACATTTGGTGCTGCTCAGGCACAACTCAGGAGTAAAAACTTTACCTGCACAGCTTCCCTTCTGTCCTGGTGTGTTTTAAAAAAATGAAAAATTGATTATGACTATTGGGCAAAAACATTAAATTCTTCAAGAATTGGGAAAAATATGTAAAAGACTAGCTTTGTCTTATAATGTCTCCAGATTTTATGCCTTACATCTTTTTCTTTTTATGTAATAGTCTTATTATCAGTTCTGAATTTATCTTTCATTTAAAATTCAAAATTTCATTTTAGAAGGGAATAAAATAAATAAAATTTCATTTTAGAAGGGAAAAATACGTAAAAGACTAGCTTTGTCTTATAACGTCTCCAGATTTTATGCCTTACATATTTTTCTTTTTATGTAATAGTCTTATTATCAGTTCTGAATTTATCTTTCATTTAAAATTCACAATTTCATTTAGAAGGGAATAAAAAAGGGAATAAAGGGAATCCCTTCTAAATAATTTCATTTAGAAGGGATTCATTTTAGAAGTGAATCATAAATACTTGTTACAGCTTTTATTTTAATACTGTGCTTGTGAGTGTTTGATTTTGAAGTGGGTTTATTTTCTCTAACAAAAAGCAGTGCCTGTTCTGCGGTGTGCGCTCACTGTACTGTCAAGTGCGTACTAGTAACTTCGTTTGTATATGGCTGAGAAAGCTCGTGTAAATTAGCATGTTTAATGAGCGCTGAAACAATCAAGAAGACTGAGCTCAGTGATCAGTGAGAACCCATATAACCAGATGTAGGAGGAATATTATGTGCAATGTATTTCAATTTCAGATGTATCCCATGTGTGCCTAGCTACCACACTTAAAACAGAAAATAGAGACAATGATGGAGTCCTCAGTACTCTGCTGTCTCTATAATGCATTTTGAACAGACAATTTAACTCCATTACTCCTGACGAAGAGATCTTTTTTGTTGCTGCTGCTGCGGAATAATTTCCCTCTCCTCCAAATCAGACCATTTAACTTCCTTAAGTGATGGCAGCCCCTGCAGCCCGGCAGAGAGCACATTGGGTTTCTATAACAGGTGCTTCCAAGTTAAATCCCTTCTGCGGTGCCTGTGTCTTTGGAGGCAGTCAAGCCCTGTGTGCACATTTCCTACAAACGCTAAGTGAGAGCAGGTGCTCTTGTAAGGGTAATGGCTTGTAGTGACCCATTGCTTTGAGAAGTTTTTTTGCTAGGCTTAAAGGGAATAAAAACACCTTAGACCCTCAGCAGAAAAATATTCATTAGCTTGCAGAATTGAGCCCCAACAGTATTTTATAGAAAGCAGCTGAAGAAGTTGTCCCTATCACTCCCTACCAGGTAATAACTAGTTTGGGTTCCTGGAGTAAGTAAAATGCCATCTCAGGATCTGATTCTGCTCCTGTCTGACAAATTTGATCTCCATATTTTCAGTTGCAAGGGACCTACAATGATCATCTAACCAGATACGATAACGAGAAAGATATGCCACCGTCCTTGTTGGTATCTTATAATAATTGACTTTTTGATGGGAAAGGCTAATAAAAGAACCATTCTTTTGAGATGGTTGTAACTTTTCATTCCTACGCCTTTTCCTCCCTGACCTTACCACATCCTCATAATTCTCTACCTGCTATAATCTCTTTTCTTAAAGAAAGAAAAAAATTTAGAAAAGATGAATTTAAATTTTTTCCATGGTACCTGCTCCAAGATCATGAATTGTGCCTTTCCTGTAAGTGTAGAAATTTTCCTTTCTCTAAAGGTGCCAATTTTACTTTAAGTAACAGTAGTGAGAGTCCTTACATGCTTCATTGAAGGATCTTAACATACCATGTCAGAGTGCAGCTGTCCTATTATCTGAGCATTTTATTACCTTTATCTTGTGATTCATAGTTTACTAAACTAAGGGGGCTGGTGGCTGCTACAGAGGTAGACTTATGAGTTCCTGATCTTGTTTTGCTGTAGGATCTACATTTAATTTTATATTTTCCTTTAACAAAGAATGCTTAATAAGTAGGTACAGGACTTACCTGCTTATACCAAGATCTAGGTTTATCCTCCTGTGAAATGTTGTTATTTACCCTATCACAGAAACCCAGCTAAGATATACTTTTCCGAACTTCCTGAAAAGTGACTGTCTTCCTTTTCTCCCTGCTCTCCTCCCGTATGTTGTCTGTCAATAATGGTGACAGAGAGGTTTGAATGTACTCAACAGAATAACCTTGGCAGAACCAAAACAAGGGCAAGACATGCAAAAGTAGAGGAAATTTCAACTGTCCTCCCCTCTGTAGATGCCACGTGGTGGCATGATGCAAGACGAGATTTGTAGGTGTAGCCTGCTTTGGGTCAGGCGGGCTAGGGAGTCTACCAGAAGACAAACAACTCCTGAACTTGGTTTTAAGTAACACACAGGACTGAGTTCAAAATGCTGCAGTTAAAGAGCTGTTCTTTAAGAGCAGCCATGATGTGCTTGCATAAAACATCCTTGAAGGAACAGTGAAAGCCAAATAAATATCACCATAGCTGAGCTCAGATTCAAAATGGGAAACTACTTAAAAATGAGAATACTTGCTGAAAAAAATCTAGAAGGATTATCTAGGGGAGTTAAATCCTTGCAGATGGCATAGAGACTCTTTGGGGACATACTGGAGGCACTCAAGAAATGCATACCACATGTGAAGAAAGACTTAAGAAAGGGTAAGAGGATGCTGGCATGGCTAAACAGCAGGATTAAACAGCTTATTAAAGCAAGAAATCATCCTTCAAAAAGCTGAACTTTCATCCAAATGAAGGAAACAGAAAGGACTATAAACTGTGACAAGATAAATATAAAAGGATTCAGAACAGCCCAGCAAAGATTTTGAGGAATGATTTTGCTGAAGGCATCAAGACTAATAATAAATCTTGTTTCAAATATACCAGGAAACCTGCCAGAAAGCCTGTAGGGCCAGTAGGTGATCAGGAGTGTTCAGTGAAGATAAGTCAACAGCACACATTTTAAAAAGTGATTTGTTTGTTTCTGCATTCCCTGTGGAAGAACTTGAGGAGGTTCCCACACCAAAACCTTTCTTTATATGAGATGCATCAGAGGAGCTGCTGCAAGTGGAAATGTTGCCAGGGAAAGTTATAGCACAAGTGGACTGAAGTGAAGATGAACAAGTTGCCAAGGCTAGAAAATGTTCAAGAATTCTCTAAGAACTCAAGGATTTATTTTTTTTAAAGAAGCCAAGTACTACCTACAGTGTGTAACTTCTGGCTTAACACTGCCTTGATACCCGAAGACTGGAAGTGGCTGATGTGTTGCCAGTTGTTAAAAAGAATTGCAAGGGTGATCTGGTTAATCACAGGCTGATAAAACCAATATCCATAGTGTTCAAATTAGCAGAAGCTGTAATGAAGTGGATGCATGGACAAATATGATGTATTTGGGAAAAGTCAATGCTGCTTTTGAAAAGTGCAGTCATGCCTTACAAACATATTCTCTGAAGGTGTTAACAAACATGGATAAAGGGTTGTCTGGATTGCCTGAAAGCTTTAATAGCCTCAACAGTGGCTGCTCTTAAGGAGTCTGAGCAGCCACTGGATATGTGAGGACACGGTCACGATTGTAAATAATTTGTTGAGATTTAGGAAAGAGAAGGCTGTAAATAAGCAACGTTTGCGATGGATAAGGGAGGTTACCAGTGGCTTCCCACAGGAGTTTGAGCTTTCTCCTGTGCTGTTCAGGTGCTCATAGCTGACATTGAAAAGATAAGGTGGTACAGTGTGTACGTGATAGTGTGATACCCAGGATACCAAGGGCAAGGGCTGGCTGGAGAAGGACCTTACAAAACAGAGCAAGTGCAAAATAAAACAGCAGATGGAGTTCAGTGTGTCAATAAAATTATGTACCTGGGGGGAAAAAAACAATCCCAATGTATAAAATGACAGCCTCTGACTTGACCATTACCATGCAGTAATGAAATCTCAGAGTTATGACAGATAATTCTGTCAAAATTTCAGCTCAGTAGTGATTAAAAAAAAAAAAAGCATAAAGCAAATTGATTCCCTTTAAGAGAGCAAAAATAAGAACACTACTACACCGCTGAATAAATCTGTGTTGTCAAGCCTACACACTTCTGTCCCTACCTGAGGGAGGACAGAGAGCTCAGAAAGGTTCCCAAAGGAGCGATATGTATGATGAAAGGTTGCTGGGTGGAACAAGCAGTACAGCTGTGGGAGAGGTCTGTAAAACCATCAGTCAAAGGCAGGGGATAAACAAGGAGTGTCTGCTCATGATCTTTTCCAGAACAAGGTGAATCCCAGGTGAACATCAGGTAGCTGGCCCTGGAAAAAAAAAGGGCATTTCTTGTACATGGCTTGTAACTAGGCCGTGGGATTTCTTGCTGCAGGACATGGTGGGTGATAAAAGTTCATACAACTTGGAGGGAGATTGCACAGCCTTGTGGAAGACAAATCTACCAGGAGTTATTAAACATTTAGCAATCACCTGAGGAAATGCCTAAGCTACAAATTCTTAGTGTCTGTGAGAATATCTGTGGGAAATATCAGCATATGCTTGTTCTGGAGATTTTTGTAATCTTCTCATTAATCCACTTTTGATCACTGTGGGAGCCAGGACTCTGAGCTGGATGGACCTTTGCTCTGACCCCGTAGCACCACTCTTGTGCTATCCAGTGGAGCTGTGATTGTATGTATTTGTAGACTGCAGATTTTCCTGGAGACTCACAAGAAGATAAGCCTTGTAAAAGCCTCGAGCTTTTACTTCTATTTTTTGCTGATTGAAATACGTAGAGGCAATTGTTGAGGGAAACGTTTTCCCCAGATAAGGAATTGTGTGTTAACAGGAAGTAAGGAGAAATGCAGTATATCAGATGCTTCATCTTTCTTTTTCCTTATTGTCAGTACAATTACTTTCCATTCTCTCCACACCAGGGCTTACACAGTGACACTAAATCACATCTAATCACTTCTGAGCTTCCCTGTAAGTTTGATCCTGAAAGCTGTTATTTGTCCCCGTAATTCCTTTGTTAGCCCTGCAACAGGTACAAACTGCATGTCATTTTTAAAAGCACTTGTGTATGTTTGACAAAAACAAAAGGACAGGAACCTTGTCTTAGAGTTGCCATTCAAAGGAGGATGTGCAGCTACAGAAAGAGTTGCAGCCCAGATTGTTTCTCATATTGCAAGAACTGGTCGAACAAGGTCTTTGTTTCAAAAGCATGTGAACGAAGTACAGGTGAATCAAATGTGACAAAGCTGCTGCAACGAAATTACAAAGTTATGTCTAAGCTTTAATATATTTACATTATATACGTGGTAATATATTTACCTGATGCACAGAGTGTAGTAAAAGGTAGCTTTATGTGTGTGGTTGCACAGCAAAATGCAATCCAAACATGAGAAGCCAGCTGAGTCCCAGAAGGGCTATACAGCTGTGCTGGAATAGCACTCCGCTGATTTAGCTGGACTTGTGCGTCACCTGCATTGCTGTGTGGGACCAGGTGCTTTTGCTAGGTGAGACCAGGTCTCATGAAAATCTGTGGGGACTGTAGTTGCTAAACCTAGTTCTGGGTTCCAATTATCTTATAATTTAAGTTCCAAAGCTTCACAAGCACTTTTGAAAACTTTGAAAGGCTTTAGTATAGGAAATGATCTAATACCAGGAACAGGAGGGAGTAGACCTCCTGAATTATTATCCAGTCTATTATCTATCCAAGCATCCCCCTCCGTTAGCATAGACATATATTTTGCTGTAAATGTCCCCAGTCAGATGCACTTTCACACATGCAACTACATCATTAACATTTTTGCCTATTGGTTTTAATCATCATATCTGCTGCTATCCCTATCACTTGTTACCATGACGGCTTATAATGAGGAGCAGGTAATTTTAATATAGACCATTTGGAGAATTTTGAGCTCACCTTGCTTCTTTTTAATACAAACATTTTTGTTCCATTTCAGGGAGACATTTTTGTCCTCAGGGAATGTTTCAGCCTACCAGAGTGTTGCAGACAAGATATACCATGCGCTGCCTCCATTGAGTAACTCTACGATTCCAAGTGCATTTGCTTCACAGCTAAGGCTCCCACAGCTTCTGGCTCCTCAAAACTGCAGGGTGAGTAAGGCGTACCCTCAGAGGCACTCCTCCTCCGTCCGCACTGAGCTCCCTGGAGAACAAAGTCCTCTGCGGTTCTTGCCGTGGTGCTCACTTCTTCCCTACCATGGTGCAAAGAATCTAACTGCTAATAGCTAACTAAAAAAATTCCTATTATTACAGCTTATTACCTTGATTCACCATTAGGAATTCTAGAAAATTTTTTCTACAGAAGTGAATAATAAAAAATTGGGGTGGAATGTAATCATACTGGTGTCACCAAAGGGAATTATTCTGCATGATAGATGTTGGTGATGCTACTAACTTTCAGTTTTGGGTAATTACCCTTCTGAGCTCTCTCATCACCTGGCAGCAGTTTTGATTGCCCAACATGTCTGTCATGGTTGTGTGCAATATATTTAGGTCTAGTAGTTTCTTAGCTATAGCATCACACATAGTTACATAATGCCAAATTAGATACCTATGTGCTAAAGAGACACCTTGAATGACACTGGCAAAAAAAGCTGGTGTCATGTTAGGGAAAGTAAACATGAGTCTTGCTAGTGATATTACCGTGTTCCAAGGTAATAGGCAGTTTTAAATAATCATTCTAACATCATGTTTCCTCATTTTAATCCCATCCTGCTAGTTATCTAATACCAGATACTATTGTTTCACCTTTAATAATGCCCTTCCCAAACAATAAGTTATAGGAAGAAAACTTTCTGCCACCCTGCCTTGATTTAGGTGATGACATGTAGGACCTCCTTAGCATAACTGAGAAACAGATTTGTACTGGGGTGCAAAATCTGGATGTCTTTGATGAATAAGACGTCCTGATGCTTCTGAGATAGGACCAGCAATAAATGATTGACAGTACGTGGGTAAGGACCTGGGAGCTATTCTGTGGAAGCAGAAGTAGCACAGCATCTTGGTGGGAAATATATTCTGGAATGAACCTTATTGCTTCTTTCCCAAGGAGTGATAATAGACGCTTCTCTCTTTTCTAGTACACGGCCTACTTTCAAAGTCAGATCAGAGTGTATCACATATCAAATAGTAGCTTGGCCTCTGAGTTGCCTTTTCCTGATCAAATTAGATGGGACTCATAACTAATTGAACGTCGTTCTTATTTATGAAGTCATATCTATTCTTTCAGACACTCATGCATTTTCCTTGGAGGACATTCCTAATGGATGGAGGATTGTTTCCAGTTACTATCAACAACACAATTAATATAAATTACAACATGCAGGTACAGTGAGACAGCAGCCTTGTGCTTATGTCCAAAGACATAAAGACAAGATGAATTTATGATGCAGGAGGAAACCAAAGTAATACCGTCTCCTTTCCTGTCTTTGTTTTTTAAAGAACAGAAGTGAACAAAACACATCTCTCTGTTTTCTGTCCAAAAGCCTATTTTACCATTTGATCTTTCTTCAAGCAGAGCAGAGCATTTCTATTGATAATGAACCTATACTTATGATTTTCCTAGTGTGCTAGAACTAGAGAATCAAATAATTTTTATGTACAAGCATATATGTTTTAGGACCATGGCGCCAAAAGCTTGAAATCTATTTGTGTTTATGACACAAAAACCCCTGTGCTGACAGTTACCTGAGATTTGCTATTACTTGTTAAGCTCTGAGCATCACACCTTCAGGGACTCTCCCTTCCTCTCCAGATGTGCCTATGCAGCCTGAGTGATGCAGACTGAAGAGTTGCTCATGGGGAGCTGGTGGCAATGCAGTTTCTAATGGAGGATGTACTGCAGAACAGCTATGTCTGTGCTGTGGAAGATCATGCTGACTTGGTCAAGCCTCATTAGCTAAAAGCAAGCAGGTACCTCTGACAACTCAGTCTGTTTGGGACTGTACAGTTTCTATGTAGGACTCCCATTAGTTTTTGCAACCAAATCTCTGTGAACATAAGCAACCTAGACCTGAGGTATGCCGTAATAACCTCACCTACTCCTGGCCATTTGGTAAGAAGCAAAGGGAACAATGTTGTCTCCTATAAATCCCGAGTGCTCTTGAGAGAAGCCCTAGTGATAGGTGTCTCTTGAGGGCCTGCTGGTATCACCAGACTTAGGAGAAAATGGAGACTGTCCTGACTTCTCCCTATACCCCACCGAAGGTCCAGCTCTTTTTTATCAAGAGCTGCTCAGAGCAAAGGGGAAGGGAACAGCCTGGACACCATCTAAAACCAAATCTAGTCAAGGACAGGCAAGGTCCTTCCAGGCTGTACTTCCCAGAGTACTTGCATTGTGGATGTGTGTATGAAGAATGGTTGCTGGGGGTACCTAAAGCCTGCCAGAAACTACACAAACATTTGGTTCAAGGGATGGAGAGAGATTGAAACTGTTTGTGATGGAAAACAGACACACTGATTGATTTGCAAGGTAAAATGGATATAAAAGGACAAATCTAGTTATTTTAAGGTCTGCCTCTTTCAAGATCTGAGTTAAGAGTTTGATTTCTGTAGCAGTACTTTTAGTTAGGGGACAAGCAGAGTGTTGCTGTTGAAGTGATTCACTTGAGGAAAGCAGCAATAAAACAAAGGATTTAAATTCTGTGCAATTTTATCTCCATCTCTGCTGTGTGGGAGTACTCACTGCAATTAAAAAGTAGCCCGGGTGTGCCCTGTATCATGCTCTGAAGGACACTGGTGTAAGCCCTGTAGCAAGTTCTAATTTCAGAACAGCCTGTCGCATGTCTTGTCCCACCATATATTGCATGAGATGCTATTAAGCAAAGAAAAACACATGAAAAGTTTGTCATAGCTTTTTGAAGCAAAACGTTTCCTTGTGACTTCCAGCAGAATTTGGCAGAAATGGTTGACTCATGTGCTAACTGGTTGCAGAACAGCAAAAAGACATGCAATCTTTCGCTGAGGCATCATGATCCGGTCATATCACGTAACTTACCGAGATCTTTTCCGATACTATGGAAGCAACTAGAAATATTAAAGGCAGAATGGGGCCGGCTGAGGATGAAGACTGAGGATATCAATACAGTTCCTCTCCACAAAGAGTTTTGTGAGCAATATGGGTAAGTTACTTTGGATGCAAGACTATTCCAGGGTGATTGAAAAGATGAAAAATTAGAAAAGTCTCTGCCTTCTCTCTCCATTTCTTCCTGTCCCCCTCTTTCACTCACCTTTTCTTTATCTCTACCTTTCTTTATTTTTTCTTATAATTAACCTAGTACTTTCACTTTTCTCTAAAGGCTTAAGAGCTACCGTTTGTTTCTTTGTTGCAGTACAGTTGGTTTTTTCCCTCTTTCAGTGCTTATCAGACTGTTTGCTGATGATGTTTTCCAAGTACATTCTTCTCATTGTGTGATCCGCCCCTGTATTTCAAGCCCCATAAACAATGTTAAATACA
This sequence comes from Phalacrocorax carbo, assembly GCF_963921805.1. Taxonomy (NCBI): domain Eukaryota; kingdom Metazoa; phylum Chordata; class Aves; order Suliformes; family Phalacrocoracidae; genus Phalacrocorax; species Phalacrocorax carbo. The sequence goes on along the minus strand of NC_087515.1, from coordinate 78,522,665 downwards.
GTACTTGAATAAATGGAAATTTTGGAAGCTTGTTGGATGAATTGTAGCAGAATTCTTCCTAACACTCCTACTTGGCTCAACTTCGAGCAGTCAAGAATAGAAAATTGGAAGATTTCCATCAGAGAGGCCCTTCTGAAAGCAGAAAATGGAACATTGCTTTTTAAAAAGCCTTGTCCCCGGAAACCACATGAAAGGAAGTGAAAAAGCAAGATGACACAGTAAAGGTGAAAGCCGTGCATGAGGACACTGGAAAACACCATTGATATGCAATGGGGCATGGGGGAAGCAATGCTCAGGGGGCCTGTCCCTACAAGGCCAAGGCATTTTAGATTGACAAGTCTGAATCTGTCACAGAAAATCTGTGTGTGTCTAAAGAGCTGGAATCAGATTTGCTCCATTCCGGTCTCCATCTATCTGTATCCCAGTGTTACCTCCCATGCATTACCACTGGATCGGAGGGGGCACAGTCCACTGCTGGGGCCCATGGTCTTTGCCTCTAGTTTATAAGCTCTGCTGAAGGAGCAGCTCCTGGGCAGAGCAGGACTGGGTTGCAGGAGGGCTGGGAGTCAGGGGTGCAAGTTCTCCGTGCAGAGCGAGCAACAGCTTGTGCTTCCACCATGGGGCTGGACAGCTGTGGGAGAGCCCCAGCCTCAGTATCTCCCAGCCCCTCTGTGCCCAGAGTCTTCTTGTGGTGATGCCTGAGATCGGGCTTAGCAGTTATTGCCTCCTGGGATGAGAGGTGAGCTCTGTGCCCCTGGGTTTGCTTACATTGGCCTTTGAGCAGGAGGAGATTCTGTAGCGGCACTTGCAACAGCTCTGTGGTAGCAGGCAATCTGCCAAATGTACTGTACCTGAAAATCTCACTGTGTTTCCCTCCTGCAAAGTCCCCACCCATCCCCTTCCACAGATGAGAACTTCCTACTTCCCTCCCTGAGCTCTGTGCTAAGCCTTGTGTCATGCCATCGAGGGTTTAAAAGGCAGCGTGATCAAAGCAATAAAATGTAAAGAGGTATATATGCCTTGCTAATGGCTCCTCTGCTTCTAAGAGCAAAGTGCGTGTCTGCCCTGGCACTTAGCCCTCAGAAGCACTTAGCAAACCCATGATTAGATATGAAGGAGAGCGGGGGGAGAAGGTAGAGAGAGTTTCTTCGTCTATTTGCATGATGGTGATAGACAAGTTCTTACTGGTGACCAGATTTCCATGCTTTACCTGGTTGGCCCCTTGTTTCTTCCCCTCAGTTTTAGTTTTGTATTATTATAAACTCAGAGAAATTACTGAACTATGTAATATGGCAGGACCAGTGAAGAAGGGACTGTCCTGCCCAGCTTGTAGGTCGAGTGGGGCTAATACAGTGAGCTGAGACTTAATCATATGCTGCATAGGGTAGGAACAGGGGCAGGAGAAGAAAAAGGAAAGTTAAGGTCCAAGGTAAGTAAACGCAAACACAGTAGTTTTGAGAGAATGTGTGAAATACCCATGTCTTGATGATTCTAGTGCAGATATCCCGTGCCCAGCCATGAAGGCCATAGTTAGACAAACAGGCACAGAGGACATGTGTGGAGAACCCGTTACAAGCACTCAGCATATCCTTCCCCCCAGTGAAATGAAAGTATGCCAGGTAAGGGGAGGGTTATTAGTAGGATGTTGCAGAGAACCTCACAGCTTCATGTTTTCTTGCAGTTTCTGATAAGTGAAGTCCAGCAGGGGCCTGTGGAGGCTGTCATGGGGGGAAGCTTGGCAGATACAGGTGTCTTGGGAGGCTCTGCAATGGCACCTCTGCTGTGTGGAGCCAGGTGTGGGTCCTGGGACAGCCCAAAGCAACAGGGCCTCTGCCTCTATCCAGGGTATTTGTGGCACAACACTAGGCATACAGTCACCCCCAAATGATATTAACCTTGATACTGTGTCTGAAAGTACTGTATTTTAGGAAAGAATGGAGACAGAATTGCTTTGGTTTAGTCTTCTAGTTTTTGCTAGTTGGCAAGTTGCTTTGTAAGCAGTATAGAGATTTAGTAAGAGCTAAGTATTAGACTTGATTCTAGATTCAAAATCTTCTCAAAAGCCTAGAAATCCACATAATCCATAATGTGCAGAAGAAAATTAACCAGGAGATGACTCTAGTGACATCTGAAAGAGCCAGACCAGAGAGAAGTATCCCCACTGGTAAGGAGCATTAAAATACCCTTCCTGGGAAATACGGGAGCCCTGGTCTTGAGTGGGAAAAGTAGCCCTGATGCATAGAGGCAGCAAAGAGTTGTCCCGCGTGTGTACAGGAGAGCACATTTGCTCTCAGCTCCCTGCTTCCCTGTGCACCCATTTAGAGGCCAGGGACCAGCTGAATTGTGGAGAAGTTATCACTGACAAAAACCAGCTCACCTTCAGGAAACTTTCTTCTGTTTTGGAAAGCCCATTGTGAGAAATTCCAGAAATAAATCTAGCAGGAAGCCATGAAGAATTGTGTACAGAGATACCATACAGCTCTCTGCATGAACCTGCTTATTCTATCTCTTCAACAGATTCAAATTCCCTAAACCTAAGAGTTCCCTTTCTCTTTAAAAAGTGAATGTTTAGCCATCATCATTGCAAAGATAATTGTGCAAACAAGGTGGAACACTAATTATTCTGGAGTTTGCAGGCAGCCTGAAATGGACTGATAGGGAATTACTTCTGTAGTCCTCTGTGTTGGAATGTTAAGATTTGAGGCCTACCAGTGCAATTTAAATGCCAGACTTTTTAGTATGTATGTCAGGTGTTTACTTGGTACAATTACTACATGGCTGTGGGCAGTTTAGGTATTCACAGGCACAAAGAGTAAAACAAAGAAAAAGTGGAAATAAAAGGGAAGAAAAATGTGCCCTACTGCCACTGGTTGCCATTGCAGGCAGCAATAATTAGTGCACAGAAATGTTCAATTGAACAAAAAAGCCATATTCTTTACTCAATATTTACGGGAAATTCCAATACACAATTGTGGGCCAGGTCATTATTGACAGAAACAGTCCATAATGAAATTGCATTTTGGCTTTGATACCAGAATGAATTTGATACTGCTACTCAACACAGGCCTTGCAATCTGTTTGCAATGACATTTACTTTTTGTTGCAAACATTTTAGGAAAGCTGAGAAACCCTAAGGTATATATAAAGCGTACCCAGTGTCAAATCCCAGGGGTTACTAAAGGATCAATATTTTGTGACACTGATACCCACTGATGTGTGGTTTTATTCTGCTTTGGTTTTTTTTTCCCCCCTCCCTCTGTTCCTGCAGAGCTCTGGAAACACCGAGAAATGCAAGAAAATTTCTCAGTTGAACAACCACAGATAGTTGAAACATTTTTTCAAAGGCTGATGGAAAACTACCAAGAATCAGATACAGAGGTACATATTCTGCATTTATATTGAAGAACCAGATAATTCATGGTTACAGTTTTATTTATTAAAGCTCTTGTCAATCAGTGACCTAAAAGAGAAACACATTTCTTAAGCTTATGAGTTTAGATTCATATTACATTGGTTTGTAACAGCAGCATTGGCAGAAAACTTGTGTGTTCACAAGTTCATTCTGGAGATCATCTCCAGGCAAGTTGAGGAAAAGAAGGTTATCAGAAGTAGTCATCATGGATTCATCAAGGGGAGATAATGCTTGACCAACCTGATAGCCTTCTGCAATGGCGTGACTGGCTGGATTGACAAAACGAGAGCAGTGGATGTTGTTTACCTTGATTTCAGCAAGGTGTTTGACACTGTCTCCCATAACATCCTCATAGTTAAGCTTAGGAAGTGTGGGTTAGATGAGTGGATGGTGAGGTGGACAGAGAACTGGCTGAATGGCAGAGCTCAGAGGGTCATGATCAATGGCACAGAGTCTGGATGGAGGCCTGTCACTAGCGATGCTCCCCAGGGGTCTGTCCTGGGTCCAGTCCTGTTCAACATAGTCGTCAATGACCTGGGCAAAGGGACAGAGTGTAACCTCTGCAAGTTCACTGATGATACCAAGCTGGGAGGAGGGGCTGACGCGCCAGAAGGCTGTGCTGCCGTCCAGCGAGACCTGGTCAGGCTGGAGAGCTGGGCCGAGGGGAAACTCATGAAATTCAACAAGAGCAAGTGCAAGGTCCTGCACCTGGGGAGGAACAACCCCAGGCACCAGTACAGGCTGGGGCTGAACTACTGGAAAGCAGCTCTGTTGAGAAGGACCTGGGAGTGCTGGGGGACAGCAAGCTGACCCTGAGCCAGCAATGTGCCCTTGTGGCCAAGAAGGCCAACGGTATCCTGGGATGCATTAAAAGGGGAGTGGCCAGCAGGTCGAGGGATGTTATCCTCCCCCTCTACTCTGCCCTAGTGAGACCACATCTGGAGTACTGCATCCAGTTCTGGGCTCCCCAGCTCAAGAAGGACAGGGAACTGCTTGAGCAAGTCCAGCAGAGAGCTATGAAGATGATCAGGGGACTGGAGCATCTCCCTTATGAGGAAAGGCTGAGAGACCTGGGTTTGTTCAGCCTGGACAAGAGAAGACTGAGGGGGGATCTTATCAATACTTATAAATATCTAAAGGGTGGGTGTCAGGAGAAGGGATGTGACCGGATTCTTTTCAATGGTGCCCAATGCCAGGACAAGGGGCAATGGGCACATGTTGGAACACTGAAAGTTCCACCTGAATATGAATAAAAACATTTTTACTGTGAGGGTGCCAGATCAGTGGAACAGGCTGCCCAGAGAGGCTGTGGAGTCTCCTTCCCTGGAGACATTCAAAACCCACCTGGATGTGGCCCTGTGCCCCCTGTTCTGTGTGTCCCTGCTCAAGCAGCGGGGTTGGATGAGATGATCTCCAGGGGTCCCTTCCAACACCTGACATTCTGTGATTCTGTACTGGCCTAATGCTTTCTGACAGGTTTCTTTCAGCTTTCAGGACTGTAATAAAGTGAGCACGAGTCAGGGCTGGAGTTTTATATGCAACTACAATGCAAGACTTTATTCACAGACTCAGTAGAGGGAACTCTTTTTCTTGAGGCATTGCTAAATCAGAGGTCCAGCACCATGTTAGGAAGCAGTTCTAGGGTTTTTCAGTGAAACTTAAAGAAAACATTTATGAGAATATGACTACTTATGGTTGAAAAACACAAAATGTATTTTTTTGAGGGAAGGGATGTTGGGGCCCAACAGCAATCCAAGCAGTTTCTGGGCTGGTGATTTAACTTCTCTACTGAAAATTGTTTTTTACCTTTGGATGGAAAAAAATACATTATAAAATTGCAGCTAGAGCCAGTCAAAAACGTGACAAATCTTTCTTCTATAAGTTCAGCACAATTGTAGATTGGGCAAAAATATTTACATTGAATCATTTTATTTTTGCTTCATTATGATATTGCAGAAGCATTTTATTTACAATAAGGTGACAATGTTTCCTTTCGATGTATGCTGTATATAGCAACTCTTCTGACTCAGGCCACCTGCAAGGTTTCTTATTTTGTTTTCCGAGGTTACTTTTTAAAAAAGCAATTTACAACAGTGCCTCACCATACTGGGCTGTGACATCATGGCCAGAGAGCACAGCAACTTTGAGACCTACTCCATGTTTTATGAAAATATTCTCCAGCAGCAGCATCGTTTACTTTACCAAACAGAACAAGTATGCTCAGAGCATTGATTCTACACTTCGAGAACAGGGGAAGGTGGTTTCTCTGGGTGGGAGGCAGTTGCGAAGTAAAAAATAAAGTCAAGCTGTCAGGCTGGGAAGTCGTTGAAGTGGGGTTGGACTACACAAGCATAGTTACCATGCATCTTTGTGCTTTGCTTCAGGAGCTGCATGCAGCGGAAGAAGGTGACAACCAAAACAATATGGCTCTGACGCAGGTTGGTGATGGTGGTCTATCGATTGGTAGTACTTAGTGGTATCATTTGGAACAGAGTCCCACTGCACAGACACATGGTGACAGCCTTTGAGAAGAAAGGTAGGGGGGATCTGGGGCTGTTCTTTCTGAGCTCAGTGCCAGAAGTCATGCCAGAAGGACTTGTAAACCAAAGAGAAGCTGAAGGCAAAGGTAGTGGCTTGCTGTTCTGTGGTTCCTGTTCACAATGGATGATATACTGGTAACCTTCTACTGACTGGTTAACTTCTTGTCATGGTTTAGCCCCAGTCAGAAACGAAGCACCACGCAGCCGCTCGCTCACTCCCCACTGGTGGGACAGGGGAGAGAATTGGAAGAGTAAAAGTGAGGTAACTCATGGTTTGAGATAAAGACAGATTAATAGGTAAAGCAAAAGCTGCGCGCAGAAGCAAAGCAAAAAACAAGGAATTCATTCACTCCTTCCCATGGGCAGGCAGGTGTTCAGCCATCTCCAGGAAAGCAGGGCTCCATCATCTGTAACGGTTACTTGGGAAGACAAATGCCATTACTCCAAATGTCCCCCCTTCCTTCTTCTTCCCCAGCTTTATAGACTGAGCATGATGTCATATGGTATGGAATATCCCATTGGTCAGTTGGGGTCAGCTGTCCCGGCTGTGCCCCCTCCCAGCTTCTTGTGCACCCGGTAGAGCACGGAGAGCTGAAAAAGTCCTTGACCAGTGTAAGTGCTACTTAGCGACAGCCAAAACATCCCCACATTATCACCACTGTTTCCAGCACAAATCCAAACCATAGTCCCATACTAGCTACTATGAATAAATTTAACTCTGTCCCGGCTGAAACCAGGACACTTCTACTGATGGGTCTCTTCCTTCACAAGGCATTTTCCCTGGACAATTCAATCCTGTTATTGACTGAGATAGAAAATAGAAGTGGGTCAGGCACCTAGGCCATACTGCAGTGTAGGTACCTGGTATGCTACATCATGGCTGCATAACCGACTCCTCTTAAGTTCTGAGTACTTGACTTTGCAGCATCAGCTGTGTTTTTTAGGATAGCTGGTGTGTGTGGGTGGAATTTTTTAAAGAAGTAAAGCCAGGCAATAAATCAGAAATTATATCTTGTGGAATCATGTGATATCCATGTAACCTATTAGCTGACTTGGAGGCTTGGCTCCATCAACACAAGCTCCGCTGCTAGAGGCATGTCAGCTTCTACCGAAACCTACACTATGGAGAAGACTGCTTGGATATCAGGGATGTTTGAACAGCACTGTCAGAACCCCTGCATTTTGGATTTCATTCCTGGGATCCTTTTCTCATCTGTCCTCATCACTGACTACAAGATTTCAGTTCTTCTCTGGGTTTCTTATCCGTTTCTTGCCCCACTTTCTCAGGCTTTTTCCAGTTTTTTGCCCCCTATCCTTTTCTGTACAGTGTCTTGTCAGCAAGCTCCCTTCTTCCCTGATTTCACTGTCCTGTCCAAATGTTTGGGAAGGCTGGAGTGACAGAGAAAATGAGAAACATATGTGAGGTTTCAGCTGGGCGGAAAGATACAAGAGGAGGCCGTAGGACTTTGCTGGAGACTGTGAGCAGTGGAGTCTCTCCCCGCCTCCATTTTGCTAGCTCATCACCATCAAATCCCTGTCTTGTCTGTGTTGTACTCGAAGGAAGTGGCCCAGGGTGGCCAGCTGCCTACTGCCTCTGGGCTCTGCTTCAACCTCAGAAGAGACTTCCTGCTCCCAGTTCCACTTCTTGTTAGCCTAAAGCAATTAACGGAGGCTATTGCAAGTCTGAAGAGCAGGCTCAGTTGCTCAGGAGAGGTGTTAGAAACCCTGAGAAAGGTTCAGGCATGATCAGCCAAAATGGGATGGCAGATAGTTTAGAACCTGAAAAGTCTCTAAGGAACACGTATGAACCATGCGGGTTGGGGTTTTTTTCTCCAACAAAGTCTGAGGATTTGACCAACTTTTTGCTGATTTTACAAAAAAGACACCCCAAACAGAGGAAAACTAGTGCGGCTCTGAATCAAGATCACCAGGATTTTTCAGCAGGGTTAAAATACAGGTATTTTCCCCAAACATTCATTTTCAGAAGTCTCTCAGTAATGTTTGCTGTAAGACAAAAAAGTCGACACAGAAAATTTCAGTGAGAATCCAGTGACGTTATTAGCATTTACTACTTAGATCTGGCATGTGGAGGTGCCAGGCAACCTTGAAAGCAGACTCTGCCATTGGCTGTGCCTACAGCCTGCAGTTGTGCCTATTCCTTATCTGAGTAATGTAATATGCTAAGAATAATTTTTAGCCTTCCTCCACTGTGTTCATCCAGTTGCAAATGCTGTTCAGCAGTATGAAAATGACCAAAAATTTATACCTAGCGATGACCTGCCTATGTGACATTTAAATTCTGTCATTTAAATCTGTTTAAGTTCTATCATGTACCTTCCTATTTGTGCTAACCTGTGTGCTCTTCCTGAGGGTACGTTAATAGTCAAATAATAACAAATGGAACACATAATTGGCTTTATCATATATTAAATGGTCTGTATGTACAAGCTTATCAGCAGACAGCATATTTGCTCCGATAAATGCATTACTTCACAGCTTACTGGATGAAGCCTGGTCACAGTTCTTCTGACTTTCTTTCTGGAGGCAGGGGAGATTATGCTATGGGAGGCAAGGCTCACTGACATAGCAGAGCCATGCACAGGATCTTTTCCTAAAATCAGACTCCATAATCCTGTTCCCCTGTGTTTCCGCTCCTCTGTCCTGTGCGCACATTTCCTTTTGTCAGTGCTCATACCTATTAGTGAGGAGATCTTTCTTTCCTGATGAACAGAAACAGACATTTTAAGGTTATGTATGAAACTTAGGCATTTGCCCCCTTCAAACATTGGTTGTGAACTGCCACAATTCTTCCTACTGTTTCCAGGGAATAAATGTTTCTCAAACCAACAGAGATGTACAAAATGGATTATTCCATACCATAAATGGAATATTTTCATCAGGCCACTCAGTTAGGAAGATATTCTTGCTCTACTTAATTAGGTATCACACAATGTATTCAGAGCTCTGGATCATTTACTCCTAAGCTATGGTGTTTGCTCAGCCCTAGCTTTGCTCATTCACTTTCTCTGCTGTGACAGATTGTGGGGCTGTGCCATGGGATGATTATGGAAATAACTGCTCTCGGATCCCAGCTTGCTGATGTAGAGGAAGAAAATCTTGGTCTCAGAGAGAAGATTAGAAAAGAAGTTCGGGGTGAATACGAATCGTTAGTGTGGAACCTATTTATGACTTATGTCCATCTAAAAGTAGGTACAGACTAAGAGTGGGTACTTGATCAGTCCTTTTTGTGCTGCTGTATAATTTGCCAACAAGTGTAGCAGTCAAAGGAATCAATTGCTGCAGTGTGCCCGGTGGCTGAATGGGTGAATCACTTATCTACTGCTGCTAGAAGCATCTTGTAAAAATGTCTGGTAGAAAAATAGTGTACCTTTTCCAAGAGAGGAGGCGTATTCTCAGTGGAACAGGTACCACATTAGACAGAGTGATGGAAGCTCTTTTTAGTTACAGTAGAGGGAACTTTTGGGATATAATACTCAGTTTGTAATATGCCGCGCTATTTTTCTTGGAAACTTTATGTCCACTGTGTAATTGTATTTCTCACTCTAACAATGCCTTTGCTTTCAAGTAGTCCGCTGACTTCTTTGGGGAGACATATGTCACTACTTACAAAACTAATATACCCCAATCTAGCCTGTAAAAACTCAGCTGGTTGTGACCATGTATATTATAGAGCAACTACCTGCACCAGATCCCCAGTGTTTTGACTGATGGTTGACCAGCCCATTAAGGTCTGTGGCCAGGGCAGCAGTGACTTGAGGAATATTGTGATTTCTTTTGTAATCCTGAGGGTGAGTCCAGTTGTCACTAGACAGCCTATTTATTCACCATGGTGCTGCTACTTCCATTAAATACCTACATCCCAGGATTGCCAATAGATTGTCTGCAAATGATACAATCGAAATTCCACTTCTTGTAGTATCTGGATGCAAGAAGAATATTGCTCTCTTCCTGATGCATTGACTCTAGGAAAATAATTATGAAGAAAGACCATCTGGTTGTAGTTGAGAGACTTTTGAAATCTTCTGGATGTTGCTTTCCCATATGCACACACTTCATCTCTTAGGGGTTCTGTTTGTAATTGCAGGGAAAGTTGGATGTCTATCGCCTTAGCATTGAGCAACGAGTGTTTGAAATCATCAGTGAAGTGAGAAGAGAAGGAGTTGAGAATATGATTGATCTGAAGAAAAAGTTTGGCTCCACTAAAAATAATGATGACTTGAAAGAACATTTATCTAAAGTAAGGAAATACATATGTGTGTCAGTAAACTAACACAAGGATAATATCCTGGTTAAGTTTGCTCAAGATGGCTTAAGTTATTGCATTCTAACTGGGACATCAGTTGGGTGAAGGGCATGGAGGTGATCTATTACTAGACTCTGTTAATGGCTACTCATTTGCCAGGCTGTCATCAATCAGTCATCTTTGACTCTGTGCTTATGCTCCAAGTGCAGAAACTTTGGGCCAAACCCTGCCCTTAGAGCATGAATAACTGCATGTATTTGAATTGAATTTAACTGAATATGGTTCTAAACTTAGGAACTCTGCGTTCAGTGTGTTCTGAGTGAAACTAACTCCATGCTTTCTACACAGGTGAACATTAGAGAGGTTGAACTTGGGTCTGCAGAAGTATAATGTGAACTCAAATTCAATCATACGTCAGCATTGCCGTGTTGTCATTGTCCCTTTTTTGGTTGGCGGAAAGAGAATGTGATGTTTCAGTAACCCTCATAAATGTGTTGATGGTAGTTTTATCTTCTTGTCATGCAAGCTGGCCACATAAAAGAATGGTGACAGAATCCTGTTTTCCACTTTGGGTTACTTAGAATTCAGCTTTATGTTCTGAAAAAGTGCCCCCAAAACTGATGTTCTGGGAGTTATAAACCAAAGCCTGGAAAGTAATTTCCAGGCTACAACTTCCAAATCAATTCCTTTTCTAGTCAAACATATTCCTCCTCAGCAAAGTTCAATTTGTACTAAAATTATGATAGTCAGTCAGTGAATACAAATGAGATCAAATGGATAATGGCTAAATATGTCTAAAGCAAATATGCCGGCAGATCTCTCAAGCAGGGAAGCTTGAGAAGCAGGATATAACTGTAATGACAACAGAGTGAGAAGGGCTTTCAACACCCCTAATGAACCTGTGGGATAGGGACACCCAGAAGTAAATGAGGAACCAGTGGAAATGGAGGAAGTCTGTGTGTGAGAAGGCTGCAGGGCGACTTCCACATCCCCACTTTGCAAGGACAGTGTGCAGAGGCGGCGAACAAGGAGGGTGGGTGGCCCATGTGCAGTCAAAGGGCTGGGGGTATTGAAGAGTCATGGGAACTTGGTGGGCTGGTGCACACCACGGTCATGGGTGGTTACAGGGTGTTTAAGAAAGATCAGCAGGGAAGAAGAGGAGTGAGAATTGCACTCTGTGTAAGGAGTTCATTGCCTGTACAGAGCTTGTATATCAATGTGGAGATGTACTACTGCAAGCCTATGAGTCAAGGTCACAGGAGGGAGGAACGTTAGCGATGATTAATGACTGTGGTAGGGAGTCTGTTACAGACTGGTCAAGAGAATAAATTGGATGGGCCTATCTATTGAGAGCTAAGAAAAGTGTTTTTGTTTTGAGGCCTTGGTGTTCATGGCGGTTTTATCAAACTGGAATTCTGCTGGAAGGGGAACACAACATTGTGAAAGCCTGTGCAGTTCTTAGACAGCATTAGTAGATGATATCCTAAAAGCAAATGCTAGAGAAGCCAACCATGGTAAATCACTACTACTGCTCACAAACAGGAAAAGACTGGTGGTGACTGTCATCTGAGGCTGCAGTGACTACAAAGTGATTTCAGGATCAGGAGAAAGATTGCAAAATTATACTGCAGAGCTAGGACTTGGGACTTCAGGAGAGCAGGCTGTGACTTATTTAGGGAATTGCTAGGCAGAATCCCTGGGAAACTGCCAAGGGGGGAAAAGTGCCAAGGAAAGCTGCTTGATTTTTAAAGAAAATTTAAAGAGATTTCAAAACCAACTACTCTGTTATGCAAGAAAACCAGGCAGTTTAGCAGAAACATGGCCTTGCTTGCATTAGCAAGGAGCTTCATAAAGGACTAAAATACAAAAAGAAAGATTACAAGTAGTGGAAACATGGTTGGGCAACAAAGGCAGAGTATCAGAGTTCAGCTCCATAGTGATGAAATTAGGAAGGCCAAAGCCCGGCTGCAGATAAAACTAATACAGGACACAAAGGGTAAGATAGCGAGTTGACACTGAATAGTAGAGCTTCTGTACAGAGACGCATCTGCCAGGAGGGCCAGGACCTCCAGCAGTCCTCTGTAACCCTCGTTTCTATAATTTTTGCAGAATGAAACTGCTTTCATCTGCCTTAAGAACAGTTTTCAGGAGGAAGTCTGCTTTTTGAACAAAGAAGAAGAAAACCTGATGACTGTGCTTTTCATGAATTCACTAATTTTATTCTTATTGAGGACATTGTAATTAGGGTGAATGAGATTACTGGATATGGTTTGAATCAGAATCCCCATTTGGCATAATAATGTTCATCACCATTAACAGTGCTTCATTTCAGAGGTTTACCTGCTTGCTGTTTTGGACTATGTGTCTTCCATTTTTTTACCCAGCTTCTGGGCAATGTTCATGTTTCCGGTTTCCCTGGAGACACAGTACTAGAAATTTATTACCAAAGGTTGCACTGTTTCAAACCGCAAAGTTTGAGCATTTAAAAATTAAAATGAAATACAAATAGCTGCATGCTTTTACAATTGTATTTACTTCCAAACCACACATTTCTTCCTGGGGAAAGTAATCTTTGTGGGTCTACTCTTACGGACCTCTTCTTTAGCAGGAACAGCTGCAGCTCTTGCGGGATGAAAATATCAGGGTAAGCAAGCTGGTGTGTAAGCTAAAGGCTCTGAACTGTTGGAAGCAAATCACTCAGAAGGTACAGCTCTCTGCAAATCTTAGAGATGCTGAGAAGGTGATATTTGTCCACCATTTTGTCTGTTATCAGTGTCTAATTTCCTGCAAAACTAATAGTCTGATAGGGCAGGCTCACTATTATTCGGTGACCCTATAGGATCTCATGGTAACTGCAGATTTTAGGTAAAAATTCTAAATCTTTTTCTCCTTTATATTATGGGTATAAGGGTCGTCTTAAATTGTGAAGAGCGTGAAACAAAACCCCGATGCCTGCCTGAAGCAAGAGTCTAGGAAGTATGAGTAGCCTATGGTATTTCTAATTCTGTTGTTGACTCAGAAGACTGATTATGACATTGTATCAAAATCAACTATTTCACAACTGACCAAAACATATGAAAAAGAAAACAGGCAGACAGGAAGTGAAAATGACCTGGGCTGTTGGCTTGGGAGGTGGCTGAGGTGGTTTTTTTTAATTGGTATCTGCTTAAACAAAGCAGAACACAGCATGAGGTTTATAAATTTAATTACAGAAATACAAGATGAAGCACAAAAATGACTAAATTAAACTAAAGTGAAGATGGATGGAAAGAAAAGTGCCTCACTGCTTTAAATGAGGCTGATTAGAATGGAACAAACAGGTTATTGATTGTTATATAGGTTAATTAGCGGCACATGTCAAGCAAAGAAGAGGCAGAATGGATCATATTTGTTAACTTAAAAAGAGTGAAAACAAAATAGGGTTTGTGTGCTTGTTAATTTTAAAGCCAAATAAAACTAGATGTGCATACACTTAGTTCTGTTTTATCAGGGAGACGCTAAATCATTATAATATTTTATTAAACAGATGAGTCAAAGATGGATTGAATTATTGCAAATTTGTGGATTTAAAAAAGAAATAAGACCTGTCTTCACAGGATTTAAAAGAAAAGTCTGGAACTGAGAAAAATAAATGGGAAGATTTGGCCTTTTTAAATTAGAAACTAGGTCATCTTGCTCAGACAGAGCTTTCTTGTGTCTGACTTTGGAATGATCCTGAAGATCTAAGAACTTGTATTTCATTGTCCTCCACTCCAAGGGCAGAGGATCATGGACCTTGCTTTTTCCAGTTTAAATGGCTGGCAAAGGAGAGAGGGCTGCTCAAATCTGTGCCTGACACAATAACATGTATATACATATTTATGTTTGGTTTTAAAACAAACAAAAAGATCATGCCCAGAGGGAAAACAAGCTTCATCACACACATTTTTATTTTAGAGATAATGAAGGAATAAAGAGATTAATAGATGGAAAGGTCTTTCTAATGCATAACAAAGATCAAGTTTTGCATTGCTCCGAGCTTTGTGCACACAAGAACTTGAATTGTTGACATGTGAATATAGTTAAAGATGTGCAGCTGCACCCATACAAAAGATTATCTTACATTTTCCCCCTTAGAGGATCCCTGTTGTCCGACCTGTTGCCCATTTTGACTTAAAAAAAGGTCCAGCCTTTATTAGAAAATAGGAAAAACTCAATTTCACTCTACTAAAAATTTCTGAGAGATTTACCTTTCAAGAAACACACTGCTATAGGAAAGAGAGAAAATCACTATTCTCATCATTGTTCCTGTTATGTACTTCTGCTTACAGGAAGCTCTTCAAAATAAAAAAGAGTGCCTGAACACTAAGATGAAGGCAGAACAAGAGGTGACTTCATTTCAGGGTCAGCTCGTGTCTGTAAGGAAAGATCTTGCAAAATCTCAGGCAGACAATGACAAGCTAAAGAAACAGCTACATAAACAGGTATCTGAATTCAACAGGTCCCGATTCATCCGCGCCAGGGTTGAATTCTCCTCTCCATCTCACTTGCTTTGATGAGGACTTTGCCTACTGTTATTCTAGGAGAGAAATGCATTCAAAACTACTTGCGTAATACAGTTACTGATGCTGGATGTGTACTTTATGGCACTGAAACAACATCCCCTTCTGAGTGTTTTCACTATTGCAGGTAGAGAGAAGTAGGGGGAAAAAACTGTAGCATCTTGGATAAAGTTTGAGTCACATACCAGAATGACAGCTACAGGCACGACATTTATATATGCCACCAACAGTGCTGGATGTGTGTTTTAGAAGAGGAAAAGACACTATTAATATTTTATTCCACAGATTAAAAAAAAATTAAATTACAGATCTTGAAGTTATTAGTCTTCCACCCAGTCATTAAATTACAAGGAAACATTCAGGGATGTTGTCATTAAATCCAGAACAAATTCATTACTTTCCCCCCGCCCCCATCTGAACACCTTCATGGATATATCACTGCCACAGCAAGCTCCCTTTCACTTCTACAGATGGCTACACATGCTAAAATGGCCCATGCCTCAAAGTCAAACTGAAAAGCACACCCTTCACTCGCAATGTACTTAATGCCAAATAACATGATTGTATGGAAAATAAATCCTGTCAAACCAACCTCATTTCATTCTGCTGATAAGATTACAAGTTAGATAAACATAATGCTAGGGATGTAATACATATTTGGAAGGGCCTTGTAACGCTTGGGTTAGCAGCACATAACTTTTGTGGTTTATATTTTAGTATTACACAGTATCAATAAAAATGCTAAATGGATTCAGAGCTAGATTTTCTGAAATATAAAAAATGTGTTATTTTCATTAAATGAAGACGGTTTCTGACAGATTTCTACAGGGTTGGTAGCAGAACTATCAGTATTCAACATTTTTATCAGTGGCTCGGAAATAAATATAAAATTATAGTTTATAACATTTACCAATGACCTATTTGGGGAGGAATGCTAGTGAATTTGATAAGGCACAGTTAGTGAATAACGATGTGGGCAGAGCAGCAGTACAGGATCATACAGCTATCTCAGTAACTTGGTTATCCCTCCAAGAAGCATTCAGTGCCTGAAAGAAAGCAGGACTTGTACAGAACAGGGTGACTGCATCCCTGGATAGGACAGCGGTCCTAACAGACAAATGACTGGCCATGTAGCGTGGTACTGGAAAGGATGGATGCTGCAATCTTTTTGTTTATAAAAAGGAAAATAGTGCAGATACATTAAAAATCAGTTTGTAGCTGTAAGTACAACACACTGAAATACCACTGCTGCTTCCAGAGTGTACTACATAAAAAAGAGGAATTAAAAATTGAAAGAGTGCAGAGAAGAGTTACGAAAATTATTTGAGGGCTGCAGGAAATGATTTCTAGCAGAAGGCTCTTAAAAGGCTCAATCTGTTTAGCCTACCTGAAATGAGAGTGACTTGATCACAGTCTACAGATATTTTTGTTGGAAGAGAATAGCAGGTACTGAAGGATTCTTAGGGAAAGGTATAGCAAGAGGTGGTGCCTAGAAGTTGAGGCGAGACAAACTGAAAATGGGAAATTAGAAACAATGTTTTCAAAATGTGATTTAACTGTGGAAGTGACAACATGTCTAACTCCATATCTTCAAGTCAAGACCAGATGCCTTTCTGGGAAATATGGTTTAGCCAAACCAACTTGCTCATTCCAGTAGAAGGGTAATTAATATGTGATATTAAAAAGTCACATAAGATGGCTCGATTGCTCCATTCTGAGATCATCAGTCTATGAAACTACAACCTTAGTAAGGCTTAGAGAGCTTCCCAACAAAAACATTTGGGCCGTGACTGCTTTTAGCTCTTTCAGAGTGGAGTTCTTTGGCTGATAAATTGGTTTTCTTCACTGACAAGCTGTCAATTTACTTCCAAAAGACCCACTGCACCTACCATTTCTAGCAGCTGCATTTGTTGTTGTTGTTTTTCTTTGGTTTCTGCCATCAGCTTCTAGTTCTTTCTCCCTAATTTTTTCCCTGGTAGAGATTGTCATGATGGTGATTACAGTTAGCAGACTCCATTCCACAACCCTTGGCTGTACAAGAGGGTTTGACCCAATATGGGTGGCTTGTAATACCAACACATTCAATTGTGGTACAGATTCTAAAACGTAGCCATACTTACTGGCTGTCTCTACAAACCACGTATAAACAGCAACATGTGAAAAAGCTGTGCTCATTTTCTCCCTCTCTTTCCTTGTTTATACATTGTTTAAAAACAAGTTCCACATGCAGACCAGAGGCTGGTTGCAGAAAGCAAATTACAGCAAACTGAGGAAATTGGAAGCAACTGCCTTGTCTCTTTGCAGCTGAATGAGTTCTACACATGAATGTTGTTGGGAGGCTTCCCTCTCTAACAGGCAACGATATAAATACAGCATTCTGTTCCCACTCCCTGTTACCCTTTCCTTGTGCTTCCTGTTCCCACAATCCAGATTTTCTTTTGGGTTTAGGTCTGACTGTGGTCCTTTCATAAGATCACAGGATAATTCAGATTTGTTTACCAACATTTCATTATCTCCAGTACCAAGCCATGTAGGATCCGGTCTCTCCTTATTTAGCTCAGCTGGGCATGACATCTGAGGACTGGTCATCAGAGTTTAAAGGGAGATCTAGAAAGGTATGTATAGGAACTGGGGTAAAGTAATCCAAATCTGAAACTTTTATGATTGTATGTTGTAGAAACAAATGCTGTTGGAAGTAATACAGAGGAAGACACAAGAAGAGACAAACACTTGGTGTAATGAAAGCTGAAAACACAAAGATGATGCTTGGAGAGATGGAAGACAAGGAGCAGAGAGCGAAAAGCTTAACCAAAGAAGCTGAAAAATCTTCCAAAACATGCCACCTTCATCAAAAAGGGGTCAAAAAAAGAAATGCAGCAGGTAAACTCATAATGCAGACTTGTAAAATAGAAACAGTAGCATTTCTGGAGAGATGTCTCAGGTTTTAACAGTCTGACTACATCTGAACGTATCCCTTCAAGTGTCTGAACTTCACAGAGCTTCACTGTAGCCTTCCAAGTGCTCTGGGTGAGGGTCTTGCAGCATGAGCCCTGGCACTGTGCTGGGCCCTGCCTGCTGGGGGCTTAGGGTCATGTTCCACCTATTGGTGGCATCTTGTGTTTCTGATGCTTTTCAGGGCCTTCCTGTTGAGCCTGGTTCGGTATCTTTACTCTAGAAAGTATTATTCTCCTTATTTGAGGGGCAACCTGCCTGAGAGTTTGTGTAAGGCGATGGTGCGGTGGGAATGGGGGTGTGGTGCTAGACAGAACACACTTGCACCCCTGGAGGGGTCAGGGGATAAAGCAGCAAGTGGCTGGGCTCAATGGCTCCGGAGGCTTTGGCCAGCCACGTGTACCCTGTTGGGATGTCCCCCAGCAGCGTGCCCCAGGCCTCCACAGTAACTGCCATACTTGTCACCAGACTAAACGTGGAGCTTTGGAGCCTCACTTGGGATCTGCCTCCCCACTGGGGCCACATTCTGGGTCTGCAGTGCCTGTCGCTTTCCTGGCTCTCCCTGTGACGTTGCCCAGGCAGGGCTTTGCTACCTTGACACCAGTGATGCAGAGCTGACAAACTGCTGTCCTTTTGCTTTATCTATTCTGCATTTGACACAAACCCTCTGCCCTTACCTCTGTTTCACACACATTACCACCACTGTTTCCCCAATTCTGGACTACCAAATGAACGTATTGGGAAGTCTGGTTGCAGAAATGGAGTTAGTTTTCACTAAACTGGTGCCATTGTATGGAACTGATGTATTGAGTTTAAATCTGTTACTGCATTGGTAATCGTCAATTTAGTGTAACTGAGGAACCCGACCCACTTTTAAGATTATCTTCCTGTAAAAGAGATTTAACTACTTCAATTTTAAAACTGATTTGGCCAAGTAAATACAATCTGTGTTTAGCACAGCTGGTAGAGTGGGTTCTTGGCTGTGAAATGTGCAGTGCTTCTTTTGTAGTGCAGCCTGCAGAACAAAATATTGTTTGGAAACCACTTGATTAGACTTTAACCAGATGAATCCATCTACTAACTGAAAACTTTGCTGCCACTGAAGTCTTCTTGGCCTAGAGAGGAAAAAAAAAGCTTTGTAAATGTATCTGAATGCCTCTCCTGTAAACAAAGCAAAGTATATTCTGTCTTCAATGTTCTAAAGCATCGGGATGAAAGCATAGGCTCTTTGTTTTCCAGAGTCAAGATGACAAATGCCATTCTGCTGGGAATAATTTCTCAGGCTGCTGGCATATTTTCCTACCACAATAATATGAGAGATTTTTACAGAGCTGGTGCAGACACATAAGACCAGTGGTTTCATTGGTATCTGTCTGGGGTTCTGAGCTGTTTTGCTTTTTAGCCCTTCAAGAGATCAGAGATGTTAACATCTGGATCAGCCTATGAGGGGAGCAGGAAGGGAGATGGCAACTGGAGGCTTTTATTGCCACACAATGGTCCCAGATGCAGACAGCGCCTACGTGGTCATTAACACTAACAAACTATACTTAGTTAGCAAATTAGAGTCTGTCGGAGATAAGGAAAGACCTGCTGTTTTTAACACATACTTTGGCCCAGAAGATGGAGGCAGGGTCTTGTCTAATTAAGGTTACATGCAGAGAACAGTGAGAAAGGGCCTCTGTATTGTTTTTATTTTTCTCCAGCAATGCCTGAAATACAGATTCCTACTAAACAATAATAAGAACGTTAATTTGAGCTATTTGTGCTGTATTTTGCATTCAGAGCAATTATTGATACGTTTAGCAAAGCTGTGATTATGGATTATTTCAACCAGCAAGAAGCGATGGCCTCTCATTCATGAGATCGCACACAGCAACACAGTTTCCTTTAAATCTAGGCCTGTACTTTGAGGCAAAGCTGTCAGACGATGAATTTTTGTTGCTGCCATTAATCTTTTTACCACCTTTTGGATAAGAAGCCAGTTAACTCAAGAGTGCAGTTTAAAACAGGAGGCCTTCCAGCAGGTTGATGAACTGCAGTGTCAAGTTTATGACCTGGAAGCTGCAGTTTCCCAGAGGAATGTGCCTGCAGGTAAAGACAGGTTGTGTATTATAACCCACTTTCTTGGGGAAATAAGTCTTATGAGCTATGTGTCCCTGTCTCTGAATCCCTCCTTAACCTTTGAAGCAATAGGCAACTTAAGCCAAATATCAAAGAGGAGAAGACCTCCTGTGTAATGAAAGCATTTAGGTAGAGGATGAAGACCTAAAACAACATTGAGGAAAAGTCAGACAACTCAAAAGCCAGATGCCTTCTTACACTGCAGCTGCTCAAGCAGCACAAGAAACATTGAATCCCAGGTTAATAACTGTAGGCCATAACTTGTGTTGTCTTTTGCTTTGTAGGGCTATCATGGGAAACATGGGGGACTGCATTTAAGCAAGGAGGCAATTAGGAAACAAAAGATGGTAGGAAATTGGGCTTCATTAGTGGCTCTGGTCTTGCAACAGTTTACTTCCAAATCAGGTGGGGCAGCCAAACAAGACTGTACCCTTGTAATTTGATTAGATACATGCCTATGATTGCAAGTATTTTTAGAGGATCTCAAAACAGCACTGAGAGCTTTCTAGCTCTTAACTGAATCAACCCAAAACTTAAACATTAACAAAAATCTTTCTTCTCAGCTGTTTTGTTAGGTAACTCTTTAACATAATGCTTATGTAATTCATGTAGCTTAAAAAGCTTGATTAGGGATTTCTACTCCTACCTGCCTGAAGTTGTTGTTTTTCTGTGGTTGCCAATCCTACTGGCAGTCTGACAAATGCATGCAGAAAAATTGATGGGTGATACCTAAATTCCTAGTAAATTAAGTAAACAGGAAAAAAACTCCAGTGATCTTTCAAGGTGCATTTCTATGCCATGAAGAATATAAAGTACTACAAATTTAATTATAGATTCTTTCTGCAGGAAAATGTTAGTTATTCCTGCCAAAGGAAACTGAGAAATGCTCATTAGCACACCGCTGAAGACAAGACATGAACCAAATATGGGGAAACAAAGGAAAGGGAGGTTTATTTAATCAATGTACAAATTAAAACAAATACTTGGTTTCTCCTGCTTTAAACCAATCAAGTTCAGGGGAATTGCTGGTGTAAAACTGGTAAGTCACATTGATGCTGCTGAGCACGAGGAAAGCAGCTGCAACAGAAAGGAGATAATTTTTTTTTTTTTCCTGCAGTGAGTTACCGTTGTTAAACATGATGCAGAGCTGGAAAAATTGGCAGAGGAGCTTGGATTTCTCTATGCTCAACATCGGAGCTCCATCAAACTATAGACACCTACTCTGAAATGTGTTAAAGCTCTGCAATGTATTGTAGCTACCTCTTTACCTGTGATTTTTCTTTTATTCCTACGTCTGTAATAGTAGATGTAGTACATGGATGTTGTGAGGTTTGGTGGTGGTTTTTTTTTTTTCCCTTTCAAAAAGGTAGAAGGAAGACTGCAGAGCTGTTGTCCCATAGCACAAGCAGTATAAGAAGTAATTTTCCAGGTAATAAGCCAATATTAAATAGCTATCATTTTTGATGCAGTAATAAGAGTACTTCTCATAAAGCAATCCAGACTTGCATCATGTAAAAATTTGTCTTTTCAATTAATCTGAGTTGCACTCTGTCACTAACCTGACCTTAGACCTATTTGTACAGGGCTGGCAACTGTTACTTGCAATAGCACTGTTTTGACTGTAAAGATGAAGGGGGTTTTGCAACAGGTTATGCCAACTCCAGGGATTGCCCACGCAGACTAAACGTCAACCAGTTTGTAAGAACAACCTGCAGTTTAGCAGGCTGAGCCATGCCCTCTAGCTTTTTCTCCATTCCTTCTCCATCTTCACATCTTCCTCTTCTTCCCTCTCAAACACACTGAGCCACAGCTTGTCTCAGTAGCACAGAACAGTTGCTGCACTTCTTTCTGGGTTGATGTGATGTTTCTGTAGTCAGTCCTCTCAAGCCTCTACTTCAGGATGCATGGACACTGAACGCAGCCTGACCAGGCTGGGTAGCTACGCACTCCTGGCAGCTGCCAGCTGCTCTCCTGCTGCTTCAGCAGGAGGCCAGAGTCCCTTGGGCATACACCCTGGAACACTGCCAGAAACAGCACACCAATGCGTTCTGAAACATCTTGAATCATATCTGAGAAGGAGGAGGAACAACAGTCTCAATTAACAAGTGCAGGATTACAGCTACACATTAAAAATACCCTCACCTTTTTATCTAAAGTTGGTGGGAAAGGCTAACATAGGGTTAAGAAGTGGTATGGCAACACCACTTTGTACCTAGATACAAATCATGGTTAAAACACATTATGGCTGAGAGTAAGCATAGCATTTGATTTAGTGGGGATTTTTTTAGTGGCTGAAGGGTTGGCATTAAGCAGCTGCATCTCTGCTTTTCAGAAAGCTACGAAGATGAAGACTGGAATTCACTAGGCAATATAGTGTCACTAGGAACAGATCATTAACAACCACCCACACCTTTTAATCTTGACTTTCAACAAGACTGGGAAAGAGAGCTGTGGGGGAAATAGTCACAGGTAATGAAGATGACCTCGGGAAGCAAGAATTTCCTGCTTCACTGAGATGTCTTCTGCTGGAGGAATGAATGCTGATACACTCATTACTATGAATGAAAAGGGCATGGGGTGAGCTGCAAAAATTGCAGGTGATTGTAAACAGACTTTGCAAATAGTTGCAACTATCTGCAAATTGCTTTTGTTATACTTTGTCAAGATCATTCATGAACCACTTTTTCCAGACTAAGCAATCTATTATTCTATTAGGACTATGCTGAGGGTTCACAACGTGTTTTGGGTTTTTTGGTTTGGTTGTTATTTTTTCTTTTCACCCCAACATTCTGCTTAGAGGTCAGAAGCAACAGCTGTTGCATTTGAGTTCTGTTTTAGCTCTGTATTGTTGATAACACTTGCAGGTTCTGCAGCTCAGATCCAGAGTAACAAGCTTTCAGCATCCACTCAGCATGGGGATTACCAGCAGCATCCTTTGAATTGTGACCCAAGAAGCAGCAACAGAACAGGGGGAAACACTCAAAGACCAAAGACAGTAAGTAATGGTGGCATTGGTCATAAGCTGATATGGTTGCAAGATGAGCAACTTCTTTGCTAGTTTGAAAGCTGCAATTTGTATATATACCCAGACAGGTTTCATCTGGACAATAAATCAAACCCCTTTGAAGATTTAGCTTTAAGAGCAAGGTGACCAGCAGGTATGGCTAGCAAGCAGAAAAAAAAAAATGTTCCAGAAATTGACTACAGAAAAGGGGCAGGAGGGAGGTATTTAGTCAGCGATGGTCCAGGAAAGATTTATTTTTTTTTTTGGTACCATGCCATGGTTGGTGAGTGACCCTTTTTATATGTTACTTATACTTTCAGGTGCCTAGCAGATGGGAAGAGAGAATAGCAGATAGGTTATTACCACACCTAAATGGAAAGTCTCTTCCTACTGTCTTCATGCAGCTACAGAAACAAAGGTTGGTCCAGAAGTAAGCCTAAATGTACTTTTGATCAGTCCAGAGCATTTTAGAAAATGTCACTGAACTGGCAACCTTGAAGCGAGAGAACAACTTATATACAAATCAAAGAGGCAGTAATACTCCAATGCTGTCCATATCTACTTCAACTTACTTGGATGCAGTGTTCAATAGCAGCTCCAATTAGTTAATCTGCTAATCCATTTTAGGTACTGGATGATGCAGATGTTCCTTCTGAACAAGAGCAGCACTGCATGTCCTCCCTTCCCAGACAATGCAGCACAGTACAGAAAGGCAAGGGTATCGGTCAAAACTAAAAGGCTTCCTTTTATTCTGCTAACCTTGGAACATGGTGGCACAAAGCATAGCTAAGTGCTTAGAGCAAAAGCATTGGGTATGGTGTTTCGGTTATTTTTGTTTTTTTGTTTGGTGTTTTTTTTTTTTAACTGCTTTCCCGTTGCAGCCCCTGACTACCACATCCTGCCCAGCAACGTGCTCTCACCCCCAGAGACTGCTGCCCATACACTAAACCTTTTGTGCCTGTTTAAAGATTACCCATAAAAAGTCTAAGTGCCTCCACCTTTAACATCTTCTCTCCCCTCCCCCTAGAAAGCACAATGCTACACTAACTAGAAGAAAACACACCAAAACCCATACATTTATCTGCATTTCTCTTGCATGGAAAAAAGCTTGCTTTTATAGCCTAGCCAATAAAGGACTCAAAGTTGTGGATCAGAGATGCATCCAACTGTATTACAGCTTTTGACAGGTTAGTATTCTAACTCGTACCTTTTTGCATCATCCTCATCCCTGGATTCTTGTGAACAGGAATAATCAAATACCTCAGTATTCTTCTTATAAATAACTAAGACCTAAAATTAAATTCAAGCAACCCTTAACAGCATTGCTTTGGTTATACACTGAGTAAAGGAACTAACTTCTGTTAGAAAGGAAAGTGCTGCAGTGTTTAGAGATGGACAATTCCCAGAATGAGGCTGACATCCTTCACCATTACTGAAACAAGCTTTATTTCATTCAGGCTTGCTGCTATACCAAAACAAGTCACAAGATACTCAGAATGCTGTGGACTCAGTTATCAAAAATTACTTCTTTTTAAGGTACACCTTATATGAATGACAAGGTGACTGATAACTATCCAAGGTTAGCTCTCACTAAAGAAGCCATCAGATGGGATTCTAGCATATTTCAGGAATCAGATGCCAATTTGGAAGTAGAACAATTTCATCAACATGAAACACTTCAGTGCCCTTCAGCAGTAAAAAGGAAAGGGCTGTCTCAGGATAATTACAGCTTCTTGATAGAATACTTCAAGCATTATTCAACTTCATACAGCAAAATTCAAAGATGATTTTTGGATGAATGCTGTAATTCCAGAAGTCTAGCTTCAAAGAACAGCAGTAACACAAGACTGGTACTATAGGGATAAACAATTGTGCAAGGGCTTTCAGTGCTGCATTGTAGCAAAAACTTAATTCAGTCCTTGACTGTGTGCAGAAATGGATTGTTTTCTGGAAGGCATAGCAATTTTAAGCACATCAGGAAGCTCCAGGTTTTCTCCATTCCAATACAGCCTTTCCAGAAACACTACTAAAGTTTTTGCGATTTCCCATAATATGAGTGAGTTATGTCAATACGACCTAGTGATGCATTCACACTTCATCCACTACTCACAAAAGCATCAAGGTCATGATGTGAAACTACTGAGGTTACTTCACTCAGAGCTGGCTATCATTTTAGTCAGTCTGCAACCACAGGATCGCACACCCTCTGTTCTCTTGTTCAGCATACTGACAGTTATTCCCTAGCAAACAACCTCCTTTCTCATGCAATCAGGAAAGAAATAAGGTTCAGAGCAATACATTTTTTTGAAGGTCAAAGATCTTAATGTGAAAAGATGCTACAATGTAGGGGTTATTAGCACCTTACAGGCAGACATCCACTATTACAAGTTTTGCTATTGGAAAGAGGAGCACTAAGCCTTACAGATTTTTGCAAGTGGAACACTTAATAAATGTCTTGCTGTTCGTTGGCTTTACGGGGAGAACAGGACTGTTAAACTAACATGGAAAACAGGACCTAGATGAGAATTCTTTTGGAGACAATTCAAAATCTCAATCAGTATTCTTGCATGTACCAAATGCAAAGTTAACACTATTCAGGAGAGCTAACCTGACTCTTCAAACCTTTCATTCTTCCTCTTTCCTCACAATGTTATTCAATTCCTATGGAAAACAGCTCTTATCTCCGGAAAGTTGGTGACAGTCCCCACTGGGATTGCTTAGAATTAAAGAAAATTGACAAGTAAAAGTCCATTCAACAGATTTTATTGATCAGTTTGGTTTTGCGATTACAACTGTTTCAATTTTCTTCCACTGAAAACAAAATACAAACTTTTACAGCAACACTTGCAGAGAACATTCATAAGATAACAGCTTGATATTTGCACAAGTTGGCTTTCAAGAAAAAGCCAGATAAATCAGAGTCACCATAGTTCAGTGCCTAAAATTGATTTAGGGGCAAATACAACTACAGATCTATTAGCTACCTTCCACTTCAAAACACAAGGCCAAGAAAAACTGCAAGTTGTTACTTCAGGTTTTTTGCAAGTACACAGCACAGATCAGCTGACACTGCCATTTCACAAAGGAGTAATTTCTATAGTGAGGCAGCCAAGCATATGGTGAAGATGTACAACCCAGCCTCCCCTCCCCCCAAACAACTGAAAGGGAAACAATATGAGCCACCACTCTGTAAACTGTGGATTACACCTTGTTGGCAAGGCTAACAAGCAAGCGGTGCGTAGTGCAGGCCTTCCAGAACATGACTAAATTGATACAGTACAAGCTTGAGTTTTTCAGATTTGCCTCTGTACATGTCAGGAATCATGGGTTTCCTAAAGACTTGGAAAGTAGCAATTGCTGGCACCAAGAAAATTCAGTACCTAAGGCAAGGTATCCCTTCCACCCTTTTAAACAAAATTTGAGGCAAAAGATTAAGCAACTTTAAGGCACTTCAAAAATTATTTTTAGTTTGCTTTACCAGCATACTTTATCAGCAATCTAAATCAGGATCAGCACAGCTCATGAATAAGCATTTAGCAACATTTTACAGAGCAACACTTTTTTTTTTTTTGGCAATGTCTTCCATGCTATGAAGTGTTCTGTAGCACTTTTCTGAAAGTGTCCCAAAAGATAGCCCTTTGAGGCCAAAAAAGTTATATACTAGGCATAGAGTTTGGTTTGCTGAACTGAATGAGAACTGTCAGACCTTAGAAGAATGTTTTGCTCACTTCAAAGCACAGAATACAAGCTCATGGATATCTTTTTAAACAAATAAATGTAATAACATAGTTCTGAGATAGGGAAAGGACAGACTCAGTGATTTCACAATAAGGCCAAGGATTTACCATCTAACCCACATACAAACTGTTGCTGGAAACTGGCTGCTCACTCTGCTGTTTTAAAAAACCTGAGCTGATTGTCTTAGTTTTGTTTAGAAAACCAAAAGCTAATTAACTCAAAGATACAGTACTGGTAAGTAACTTTTGTATTTGTAGCAATTTGAGTTTTCTGTGCAGCAGAATAGAAACTATGCCATTCAAACCAGAAGAACACAAGAAAGTAACACTGTGCACTTTTCAGTTTCCAACTGAAGCCTACCTAATTTGCTTCATATTTAAGTTCCACTGCCATGACTATTACCTGCATTAATACTATCATTTTGTATTGGGTGCCAAATTCCAGTCAAGTCAGAGCTAGTAAGACTACAAATTATTCTGAAATTGATCATGATGGATATCATCAAAAGCTATGTATTGTAAGCTACATCCACCAATTGATTTTATTATTACTTCATTTTTTCCTGTGGGTTTATTTTCACAGGTGCTCAAGTCAATCTACATTGGAGATGACATACCTTTGATACTCAGATCACATGGCTGATCCAGCCAAGGGGGGGAAAAAAAAACCCCAAACCAAACCTATTTGGCCAATTAGATTTCCTTTACTGGTTCACTGCAGGGTGACATAAACCTGATGCCAGGAAGGGGGATGGGGAAAATAAAAAAAGATGTAGTCCTGGCAGCCCAGGACTACAGCAATCCTGACTAGGATCAAATCAGCAGATCCTCTGAATTACCCTTAATTGCTCCTTCAGCAAGCAGACATACAGGAGAATAAAAAAGAAAAAAAACCCCAAACCCTGAAATTAACTGCAATGAGTTTAAGAACTATTTGAATAAGAAAAAATTCAGGATTTCCCAAACACCAGAATTTCAAGTACAAATGTAAGTTGTTGCCTTTTTATACAGGGAGTGAATTGAGCTTTATCACTAGTTTTACGATTGGTCTTTGTAGGCCAGAACAAAAGGTAAACAAAAAGCTTCTGTTTGTAGTTGAACATTACTGTACCATGCTCTCTCACCCTCAAAGTCAATAAGGGACAGTTATTTAGTGTAATAAGTTTTAAAACTGGAATGCTCAAGTCACATGTATTCCACTCTCCTATATAAAGCTAGTACATAATAGTTTTACTTATCTCTGAGATAGGTGGGATGCTTTTGCAGCCTACTGATTTTTAGTCTTTTAAGGCACTAATCTTCATCTCCCCTTTAGAAGGATTATCCCTACATCCCCTCTCCATCCTCAACATTAATTGGAAAGGGCTTAGGATTTCTGTTTGGAATGCGGTATTTTATCAGGCAACCTTTATTCTTGCGTAAAAAAAAAAATTATGGGTTTTGTTATTCTGTTAAGACACTATCTACTTCTACAATTTTGTTCATCTTTCTAGCAGCACGTTATAAGAGCCACAAGCTAGTATAAATGGTATTTCACTCCCTGAAGTCAGTCACCAATAATTCTCATCTTGATAAAACTGAAGGGATACTGTATCAAAAGCTGACTAAATTAGCCTTCACAATAAGTCATCATGAGATTGTCTACTCAAGACAGTGTTGCCACTGAATAAGAATTTCTGAATGTCTACATTTGGCATATCCAAAAAAAAGTCCCACAGCAGCAGCCACTAAAGGAAAATAAGACAGCCATTAGAACCCATGCAGCATATTGCAAGTAATCCTGTTGAAGAGATTCGTATCACCTCTTGCCAAGTATAATGTTGCAAAAATATTCTTTTGAAGTCTTCTTTTAGAGATCTAAAGGATAATTATGAATTGCTGTCTTCCATGAGCAACAGAAAAATATTTTGGTTCAGTGAACTACAGGTGTTGGGCTACTAGTCCATTATGAAGTGCCAGGTCCTAAAGTGTGTGATAGTTTCGGTCTTTCGACTTGCAGAATTTGTACAGAAAGAAAATAACAGCTTGCAGACCCAGAACAAGGACAATTCCACCTATGAAACTCGCAGCATCAAATGTAGATTTGCGTGAAGAAGGTGCAGGAGTAGTATTCGTACCTGTTAAACACCACATTGGAGTTTGTGAGTGCGCAATGCTCACAAAAGTTCTACAGATTTTAGTACTGGCTTCCTGGTATTAGAGGTTACTAAACACATCCAAACACCAATAAAAACCAACACAATAATAAAAAGTAAAGACATGCCAGCAGCTGCATTTAAATTAGTAACACTGAAATTCTGATTAAATACTGTTTGTACAAGGCTAGAGCTATTTATAGCCAAACTGCTCTGGACCTCAATACTGAGCAAGTCCCAGCTGGACTTTATTTATACTTGAAAAAGCCAAAGCTTTCCTCCTTTACACAGAAGTATACCACGTTTTCCAGTCTCTGCTGCCTGTTCCAGGTTTTTGCTTAAATTCAAATTAAATTATTATCTTCCATCTACCGTACTTTACCCCAAGAATCATGCTTAAAGAAATCAGCTGAAGCCCCAACACATGAATCTGGAAGCAACAGCCATCTGCTGATGGCTAGCTTCGAAGAGCTTTACTTCATTAGAGCTTTTCAGGAATTAGCATATTCAGGATGGATGCTGAGATATTCAGCTTATTCCCTGATTATGCTGCAAGTGAAAAACAAAATACCACCTCTGAAAGATAAGTGAGTTAAGAAGTGACTTCCAGCCACACTATTAAAAGCATCCAGCTGATTTCATTTGACCCACATTTCTGACTTTTAATAACTCACCAACTAGCTCTGTTTCTCAAGTTATTACCTTGCTACATACATACATCACCTTAACAAAATTAGACATGCTGTAGAGTTAGGAGTGCCAACACCAGATATACCAACACTACTTTAATGTTGTAACTTGGTAAACCTTTCAATATAATGCTTTTAAAGCAACACTAATTTCTAAGTATTTTATGCTTTAATTATGCTAGTAGTAGCAGTTACCTGGAATAGTGGTTGTTGTGGTAGTTGAAGTAACAGCAGTTGTAGGTAGAGGAACATGTGTAGTTACATTGGTGATGTTAGCTGTTTGAGAGAAGACAGTATGGACATACCATAAGCTTCAAGAGCTAAGTTTGGAAGCACTGAAGTTCTCATGTAAATGATTTGTCTTGTTTTGCTTAAAGAAGGATCAACTTTGACCTCAGACTGCACCCCACGTAATTTAGATGTTCAGCTGCACAGCATTAAGCTGAATTTCTGCAATAAGGATTTTTTTTAACTTGCATACCATAGTTTCCCAAATATTTCAAGGTTCTCCACAGATCAGACAGTGATTTTTCGTTCAGACGAAACCACTTTTCTTTCAAGCACTAATATAAATGCTGGTATTTGAACAAGAATCAAACCAGATGCTTCAAGACAACTGAGAATCTGCATCAAGGCAAAGGACTTTCATTAAGCAGCCCTTAGAATTGGTTAGTATTTTTTGTACTAAAAAGTACTTAAGGTAATAACTCTAGACAGGAGCTAAACACTTACAGGATAGCAAAACTTCCTCTTTCTCCCCCTGCCCCCAAAACACTAACTGTGAATGACATCATTGGAATAAACAGTCACCTGTAACTAGGCTGCCTCTTAAAACCTCTTCCATTATCAAGTCAGAACACTGGGTCTCTGAACACCACACCCCCACCCCCCTTGCCCAGGTTAGTATTACTAAAAAGTAATCAGTATCATTAGTCATTAATCAGCCTGGGATGAGTGCCAACATTTGTAGATTTACTCAAAGCTACACATCACCCTGTAGTACATTAGGCTGTTCCGAGCCTAATCAAGTACCAACTCGTTACCTCCCATCTCCTTTAAGCAGCAGATGCTTTTAAGATGAGGGGTTTGCAATTTTAAGAACTCCACTGCTAAGATGGCAGCATGTGTAAGAATAGAAATTTTTGAACTGGGCAACAAAAGAAAAAAACCCAAACTCCTAAGAACTCATATTTAGTGGAAATTACTAATTATAACAATTACCACTGAGCCAATTCTTAATTATATTGGAAAGAAGCATTTTCTCTGAGAGTTTTATGAAATCTGTTTCTTCCAACCCTTGGGACCATTTACGTATTCCATACATCAGATGTTTATTAGTCATGCTACTACAGCGATCTGTGGAAAAAGCCCTTGTCCTTTATTTTATTCACTGGTTTCTGGTTTACTGCCATTCTATATTCAGTGGTACTTTATTACCTATAGCAGTATGAGCTGTGGTAGCAGAACTGGCCGTGGTGGTATTGGAAGGTGCCGTGGTGGTATTGGAAGACGCTGTGGTGGTGGTGATATTGGAACGTGCCGTGGTGGTATTGGAAGATGCCGTGGTGGTGGTGGTGATATTGGAAGGTGCCGTGGTGGTATTGGAAGGCGCCGTGGTGGTGGTGGTGGTATTGGAAGGCGCCGTGGTGGTGGTGGAGGATGATGCAGTAGTACTGGAAAGATGAACAACTGTAGGAGTTATGAAAGAATAGAGTTATGTTAGAGATTAATGTCAGTATTCAATCAAAAAAACCCCACAATGAAACGACAGAACAGCAGCAGGCTGGGTTTCAGGGAACTCATATAGCACTGAGTTCTATTGTAGTCTTGGTCTGAAATTACAAAGTAATTGAATGTTCAATCCACCACACTAACAGTAAAAGTTGCATGAGCAAACACACAAAAAACCTTGTCACAGGCAGCCCAATCAACCCAGCGTTCAAGTGGCAACTCAAGATTCCTCAAACAGAAGGGAGAAGACTCCTATTGTACAATCATAAACTGTGCATGCTTTACTCAACAGGAAATTAGGTATTCAGTACTGCTTCCCAATCTCACTGAAACTAAAATTGAGCCTGACCTGTCAAGTTCAACTAGAAATCAGAGTGGTTACACAGCTGAAGTGGTATGGGGGAAAACCAAGAATCTCTCAAGAACTTGAAAGTTTAGCTAAAGCTTTCTGTTCTGGGAGCTGCTGCTGGTTATAGGTGCTCTCAGCTTCAGCATGTGCTGTAAAAAAACCCAACCCATACAACTGTGAAGCCTTCTGCAACTTACTATACTGAGTTAATCACACATAGACAGCTTATCTAAACTGTTGCTTACTCATACACGGATACATCAGCAAGCTTCCTGCTGAAACACCATTATGCTCAGAGTCATTTAAATGTGGTTATTTACATATTGAAACAATACAGCATGGTGGGACACCAGAGCTGCTTCTACAGAGATAGGCTGTAGATTCTGATATATCCATTCTCTCAGGTCCCACTTGCATCAAGTCAGTTTAGGACCACCTTAACATTTTTGCACATCAATCCCCAAATGTAGCACTGAGCCATGACACTGTAATAGCTGAGAAGTTATACAGGTTCCTGTTACACCAACAGAGACCTTCTACTAACTAAAAGTGACAATTTTAAGTTTCTTTGAATATGCAGAAGTGAAACCACAACCTGCTAATGTCACTACAAGTTGAACAGGAACAGACTGCAGAAATTCTTCTCTCAGATACAGAACAAGGCATGGTAACAGCATGCTCTCTGGAAAGCACTGAAAAATGGTACTTTTAACACTCCTGATTAAGAGCTGATTGTTACCATTTTACAAACACAGAAATCCAAGTCAAGTGGAATTATTTCTGACTGGCTGCCACCACCATAAGATAGCCCATAGCAGCATGGTGCCTCCTTTGATGCAAGCCAGCCTCTTTAGCAGCTCTGTTGCACTCATCTATACAAGGGTATTAAGAATTTTCATTCGGTGGTCTAGATCTTAAAACCAGAAAATCCAGGCTGACTATCTCAGTCAAACATTGTTGCCTTAAAACCACAATGACAACACATCCACTGCCTGGATCAAATAAGATCTTCTCCCAGTCTACAGTTTTACTGCATTAGTTTTAACTAAGACTTACTCATACCTCCATCATACTCAGAAAACCCACATACAACCCACAACTCCTTACGCTGCATACTCTCCAGCACATTTCACATCATACCCACCCACTCCAGGCACCTCTGGGTGACCTTTCACTTTTCCCTGCTGCTATTCACAGATCTTTGGCAATCAGCATGGTAATTTACATCTCAAGGTAACAACTACAGATGAATTAACTAACTTTGGTATTCTAAATTAATTTGAATTCAAATTCAATTTGAATTAAATTAATTTGAATTAAGCCTGAACCCACCTGGCCTTTTTCTTGGTTATGATAAGATCAGGCTAGAGATATTGGTGCTATTTCTTCACTTTCAAGAAACATAAGATATGAGAAGACCTTTGTTGGTTTGCATCAGTGAGATATGCAACAGACTTGCCTTGTTCCCTTCAGAAATAAGGCATTTAAACCACTTCAAGAGCTATATGACAGTTTCTGGGTAACAGATTTCAGGAAAAAAAAAAAGTCATTTATTATTCTGGCTATACACCTGAAGAAAATCACAGCACACACAACACTTCTGATGAATGAACAACCTTCACTTTTATAAATTCCTCACTGGTACACAGAAAATTTAGCACAGTACCTCTGTGGAGATAGGAGGACAGCCAGTGCAGCCAGCTAATACCAGGTGCACTAGGACTTTTAGTTTACTTTCAAAACAGCTTTCCCAGACCAGCATAAGGGAGGAACAGATTTGCAAGAGTAAGGCATCAGGAGATGTTTTTATCACAGCAAAAGGTTTCAGGAATGAGCTGGTAACTTCTGAATCAGCAACAGGGTGTCAAGATGTTCTCTATGAAAGGGTCTCTTAGGGTCTTTATATGGGATAAGAGCAAGCTCCCCAGCTCTCCCCATCAGCAGATATGTGCTTCTCACTGAAATAAATGACTCTGGTACCATGAACTCGGCTCTTAAGCGTAGGCAAGCTCACGCATGCTCCCACGACAAACCTGTCTGTTGGTCTGGCTGTTACACAGGGTAAATTCGGATATCCCCCTTACACTTGAGGGGGAAACCTGGAAACACTAACAGAGGTCTGTCGGGCTGGACCAACACTGCCCTCTCCCGCTGCACCGGAGCGGTTGTTAACCTCTGACTCTTGGCAGTCCTCGCGCAGTTCACGGTTCCGATAGGCTGCCCCATATCGGCCTACATCACGTCGTCGGTGGTAGGGCTGAAAAGCAAATCTAGAAGGGTTGAAGCAGAAGTTAGGGGGCAGCTTCACACTTCGCTGCTCCCAGCGCCATTACGCAACGCAGCCAGAGAACACGAAAGCGCTTCCAGAACAACTTCTTCCTTTAGCATTTCGGGCCGTGCCGCACGTTTTGTGGTTCTTCGCCACGTAAACACTTTTAACTGCCGCAATGTGACCTGTGCAAGTTTGCACGAAACAAACACGCCGCGTACGTTTTACCGGACACAAAGTTAACCGGCTGGTAGAGTCACCTGCTGCGTAGGCAGGGAAATACCGGAGGGGCAAAAACTCCACAGCGAGGGGCAAAAATGGAAGCGAAAAGAGAGAAACGGGCGAAAAGCTCGGCGGGCTGCGGCCGCGGGGAAGCGGCGGCGCCCGAGCTGTGAGGGAGGGCCGGGCCGGGCGCTGCTCCCCCCGGCGCCCCCTGCCTCGCCGGGCTCGGTGCACGGAGCCCGCCCCACTCTCCATTCCGTCCCGTTCCCCCCCAACAACGGGCGGAGCGCGAGCGAGGGAGGGGCTGCCCCGTCAGCAACCGCTGGAAGGGGGAGGGGGGGTATATCGCGAAGCACTCACCAGCGGTCGCGGTGCTGTCACCGGTCGCGCGCGCCCAGCGGCTCTGAGCGGCCTCCGCCGCCAGCCCGCAGAGGCAGGCCAGGCAGAGAACGGCGAGGGGGAGCGCGGGTACCCGGCCCATGGCGACGGCGGGGCGGCGGCGAAGCGAGGGTTGGAGACTCCCGCTTGGTCAGCGTTTCCCTCGGCCCCGCTCCGCTCCCGCTGCCTGCGCGCACCCTCCCAACGCCGCCGCCCCGCCCCCCGACGTCACCACGGCGGCACCGCCCCCGCGCGGGCCGGACAGAGCGACTGGGGCGGTAGCGTGGTTCCGCCCAGCCCCTCCTCCCCCATTCGACGGGTAATGGAACGATCCCCGCTGCCCCAAGGGACCGTTCCCCGCCCGTCACGCGCTGCCCGGCCGCCTTCCCACCCTCCCCCCGAAGGCTCCGCCCCCCAGCAGGAGCCGCAGAGCGGCGGCCGCCCATTGGCTTGTGGCGCGGCGGAGGGCGGGGACGGGTCGCGCGGGGAGGAGCGGGGGTGGGGCGGCTGGCCGCTGTTGCCGCCTCTCGCTCCCGCCGGAGGCTATGTGGGCGGTGGGTTGCTGGGGGGATCCCACCGGGCAACGGGGAACGGGGCGAGCCCACCGGCAGGCACTGGGCCGTCCAGGGAGGACCGGCC
Organism: Phalacrocorax carbo; assembly: GCF_963921805.1. Classification (NCBI taxonomy): domain Eukaryota; kingdom Metazoa; phylum Chordata; class Aves; order Suliformes; family Phalacrocoracidae; genus Phalacrocorax; species Phalacrocorax carbo. The sequence goes on along the minus strand of NC_087515.1, from coordinate 78,487,682 downwards.
GCGGCATGGCGCCTTTACCCCCCCGCAGATCGGCCGCCGGTCATGGCGGCCTGCGCCCTCCGACCGCTCAAACGGCGGGCGGGGTGGGGTGGGGTGGGGTGGGACCGGGAGGGACCGGGGGAGCTCGGCGGGAAGGGGGTTTGCTGTCTTCCGTCTTGCCCAGGCCTGGCCTCGCCTGGTTCGCAGGTTTGCAGTCCGGCCTCTAAGCTGCTGCGGCTGTCCCCGAAGGTGCTGAGGCAGGCCTGCACCGCCTTGTTACCCTGCTCTCGCGACACCAGGGGCACCAGCTGTTGTGCCCCCCACAACTCCAGTACTTTTTTTTTTTTTGTGGTGGATTTCTCTCACAGAGCCATTTTCACTGGTGTGAGGTTCACCTCCTCTTTCCCCACCTTTTCTTACCTGAAAAAACTTAGCAAATAGTTTGTAATAGTAGTTTAAATAAATATTACTCAATCAGGAGTGAAGCTTAACAGCGTGCAACAGCTGCATGTTATCCAACTGTGCCCCAGTCAGTGCTAGCGCCATCGCAGGCAGAACAATGCACTGGGAGTCTGTGGTGAAATGTCTGTAGCACTAGAGAGAAGCATGGTAGATTGTAGCCTTCATCTTCACCCTTGTCACCTCCCGCTGCACCGTAGAGAGCACCTGGAGGAGGATGTTTGGGGATCCTGTCACGGGAGAGCCCTCTCTGCCTGTTTTTTTTCCCTGTCTCTCCTTTGTTTTTCCCCTAAGGCAACTTGGGTAAATGTATACCATCATCAGTGAACTCTGCAAATAAAAATCTATGTAAATCTGCCTCAACATTTTGTGCAATGCCAGAACATGCAAATGTTGGGAAACCAAGATAAACATTCATGCCTGCTTGTAATCAAGGAGAGCCAAGCCAGAGCTATAAAGCAAATTTTAATATGGTCCTGATTTGAGTAAGGCGCCACCAGAATGAAGGGAGAGATGAAAGAGAAGAGTTATAACCGGGAAAATTCTCCCCTGTTTCTCCTATGAGCTGGACTTGGGCAGTAAAGAGGAAACTGCCAAATAAATCTCCAGTTTAATCTTCCATTTTACTTTCTCTCCTGAAGGTGTTTTATTGCCGAGAGCCAAGAGACCTATACAACATCAGAAATTTTAAGGCAAGCTACCTGTCATGATTACTGTGTGAGCTCCAGAAACGTCTGTAGGACTGTGGGTAATACATAATTTGGGTATAGAGCTTTCTAGCAAGCTTCTGTACCGTCATATATTGTGGGGCTTCTGCTAGTCAACAGGATAGCTAATGCTTTGGCTTTCTGCAAAGGAGTCTTAGAGTGAAAATATTAAAAAAAGGGCTGCAAAGAAAATAGCAGAGAATCAATTTTGCGATATGAACAGGAACCTTGTAGCAGCTGCAGGAAAATGATGAGGCATGTTTTGTTGGATGTAAATGTCAGTGACATCTGAATCTAGTTCTGAAAAGTGGTAAGGTGACTGACATCACCCACTCACTTCAGTTATCTTTCATTCTGCATGTAGTTTTTATGAGAGTATTAGTGTAAAATAGTTCTGTTATTCCTGCAGTATGATTAAAGTTGCTGGCTTTTTAATGAGGAGAAATAATTTTCTCATTCATTATTAAAATACTATGTTTCTGTTCTAACTTTGAATAAGCAGCATGTAAAATAAATTGAGGAGCAGCATAAATAGGTATTGCAATGTAACCAAAACTGCAGTGAGTACTGAATATGGGAATATCCTGTGGCTTCTACTCATCCCTCCTGGCCATGCCTGCAGAGATTTTTATGTCCTTCTGGGACAAGTGTCTCCTACTGGGATCAGGGCTTGATTCAAAGGATCTCTTGTGGTTTCATTAGAGGTGTGGCATTATTTGAACTCAGGTTTTCCTTTTTACAGTTCTTGTGGGTTATGATATCAAATATACCTTCAGCAGTTATCACAGTGTTTCATGAGGGATGCGGTGGCGGTTCGGTTGATGTGCTGAACACATGAAGTGTCATGGTTACTGCAGTCTGCATTTCATGAGGAATATATACTAGAAATATCTCCTTTTGAGAAGGAAAGCAAATAGGACGTATGTTAAATGGGACTGATAAAAGACAAGACTAGTCAGCATGTGTAAATATATGGAAAAACTGGGAGAAAATGAAGTAGATAATAAAACAGAACTAAGACTACCAGCAGGGCATGAATTACAGCTACAGCTTGTCTCCACAAGCAAGTGAAAACACGTCTATCATGTAATCCTGGGGGCTGGTGGGAATCCAAGTGAATGATAAATGTGGTTTGTCTGTTTTTTCTTAAAGTCAGCACCTCGGGATGTTGTAGCATACAGTCAGCAGGATCATGGTAGTCCGGGTTGTTGTTGTTGGATTTAAAATATCGCATTCATCACTGTATTCATTTTTCATTGCGCTGTTATATACTTAGTGGTTAGTAAGGCATTTACCTCTGTTTAGGTTCTATAAGGAATTCCAAGCACTGCATTACTGGAAATTTATGTAAAGTCCTTGGCAAAAAATGGATAAAAGCTAAGGGTCTGCAGATGTCCATTTTAGGGAAGCACATCTTAAATGTAATAATGCCGAGGAATTGCAGCAGATTGCGTTGCATCAATTGGTGCTGGGCAAGATGTGATAATGGGCCTTTTGAAGAGGTTCCAGAGGAGCGCACTGCAGCTTGGGATGCTGGCAATGAATGAAAAAAAAATCTAGTAGATACACTGAAGGGAACATATATATCGTTTAGTTTGTAAACATTTGTGTTTACTTCCAAATTCTCATTTCACCTGCATGGAAAGAGAAATGCGTGTGAAGTGTAAACATGTGGTGGGTGTTTTAACGAGGCGAGTACACCATTCAAAGAGGTTTCGGGGTATTTCATACCATTACATGATGATGCGTTAGTGGGTGCTGGTGCCATCCACCACCTTTGTAATCATGCAGAAATAATGCTTCAGTTCCTGTGCTCAGAGCTTCATAACCTTAGTTACAAAGAAGAATCCTTGCATTGTGAGACGGATATGATAGTAAATCCTGCTGTAGATGTGTAGGGGCTGGATACAGCCCCGAGGCACATATGGGGTTGCACGTGCCGTGCTGTACAACATCTAAGTGTGCATTTAAGTTGCCCACATGTCTGTCCCCAGCAGAAATTCTGGGGTGAGGACATTGGCACCTGCCTGAGGCAAGCAAGGTGGAGTTGTTTCTGGTGCCCTGTCACGTGTGCTGTGGGGTGGAAAGGCTGCTTTTAACATAAGGAACAGGTAAAAATAGGTGTATGCAGAGTCGTAGTGAGGTTGTAATAACTCTAGAAGATTTTTCTTAGCTCTTTTAGAGGTGGTGGTACAGGTCAATGCTTTTAGCCTTAGGCAAGCCAAAGAGAAAAGTCCCGAGAAGAAGAATGGAAGGCATGGGGAGAGGCGAGATGGGACAGAAGGAACAAACATTTCACCGAGGCAGCTGGGACCAACCACAGAACGAGGTCACACTGATTTAGTTAACCAAAATAAAATAAGGCTTGTGTTTAGATGGAGTCTCCTTGCAACAGGACGATAACTTAAGTACACCCATTTACCGTATTTGTAACATGCATTTTTCTGTTGGTGATGGTGTCATACAGTAGTGGGCTCTGGCCTGAGCCAGGGCAGGAGCATTTTCCCTGCTCCTCTGAGTTTAGCTCTGTGCTGAAGGCTGGCTGGCTGGTAAAAGATGCCTTGGCCAGCCCAGGAGTTTTTAAAGAGATAGAACTGCAGTGGGGGCTTCCCCACTTTTTCTCAGGAGATGCTTTTAGGCCAAGGCTTTTGCATCTGGCCCCCACCTGAGCTGCAACCCCAGGGTTGTCATGGACATGGGGACTGCTGACCCAGCCTCCGGCTCTTGCTGTGTCCTGCTAGCCTGCACCAGTGCTTCTCCCCTCACAGCCTGTGAGTCACGAGCTCTGTTGAGCTGGCCACCCATTAGTGCTTAACATCCTAAACCTTATCAGAATTGGACACTCAGTACTGGGATGGAGGATAGCGGCTCATATTTATGATTTTAAATTGTATTCAGATGTTTAAAGATAAAAGTCAGAAAAGTAATTTTAGTTCTGCAGGTTACAGAGGGAAATGCTAAAAGACCAATTAGTTGATTTTTTATTTGCTGTTGGTTTGGTCACACACAAACACCAAGATTCTTCCTATTAAGCTTGTAAAATCATTCCACTTACCCATTCTCTTCATGCAGTAGCTGTATCATATCGTTCTGATCCATTTGATATGCTGCATAGTTGGTGTTTTCAGTAATGTTCTTCCAGATCCAGTCATTTGGGGTACTGGTTTTCTCCCTGGAAGTGGTGGCAGGAGCTCTTTCATCTCTGACTTACAGCTGGGGGTTAACAGTATTTTAGGGAGTATATCCAAGGCCATAAGTATACGAAGGTGAGCGCTGTAACCATGACAGTCTAAAAAGGTAAGTGAGGTTTGTCTGTCGGAAGGTGAAATATGTTGTCTAAGGGCCATCTGATACAATTAAAATAAACATGTACTTCAGAGATCCCAGGGCTTCTCCAGGTGAGTGTGGAGTACCTACATAGCTGAGGGGCAACCTAACAATTGCTGTTTACCTTAGCTGCCCTCCTGGGTCAGATTTAGAAAACCTCTGACCTCAGACTAGGTTAACGACATTGCAGTTAATGACCTCACGCTCCAACTTTCATCTGATCAGCGCTTGAATTAATAAGGGGTAATGACTGAAGCCTACTGTCTATGGTTTATTAGCACACGGTCCTTGCGATTTTAACACACAGGCCTGTGCCTGTACGTAGTCTGAGGGCTTCTTTCATCACTTTTCGTTTAGAGCAGTTTCTAAGAGGGTGTATTGCTGGGGTAAGAAGCTCAGCATAAAATTCTAAGAAAGCAAAACTTGAAAGACACCATTTCTTTCCTACAGCAGTGACATATTACATAAACAAAACACTGTGTCATCTGGTAAGATAATAGTTTTCTCAGGACGCAGGTTGCATCTTTATAGAGAGAGTTTTTATATATGGTTGCTGGGGAAGGGAACTTCTCCAAAACCAGCATCAGGCAATGGAAATCTTCACCTCCCCGTCTGCAGACCGCCCTTGAATTTCCTGGCCGTTTGGAGAGCCCGTGACTTGCCTCTGGGCTCGTGAGTCCTCTGGATGCTTGCGCACACCACTTCTCTGGTCTGGCTCTCTCAGAGGAGGCAATGCATTCCTAGTCGCTTGATCAGAGATGTAGGCTACAAAAGAAAATATGGCACAAAACATAATTTTGGACTGAGGCTAAGATAATTCTTCCTTTCCCGTTTCATTGTTTATCACCTTGGCCTGCTTAAGCATATCCAGGCACTGGGGAACCAGGTTTGAAAGAAACACTCTTTCTTTTAGTTGACTTCCATAATACTGGATGAAAGATTTTACCACATTTTTTCTGGCAGAGTGTCCTGTCATGACCAATGCAAATACAGTAATTGTGGCTTGCCTGAAGGATCATTGCGCCTGAAATTGAAAATGTTTCCTGGTTGTACTCTCCTTTTCTTATTATAACGTTTTCCACATGGCATAACTTCAAACAGTTGTCCCCTGCCCAGTCACTCTGCGCGGCTCTCCTAGATCCTGAGTGTTGGACACTCTGTATGTCATATGTCCAGCCATCAGACTCGTTACTAGGCCCGTGACTTTTGGCACAGGATCAGCTTTCTGATACTTGACACGATCAGGCATTTGTCTGTCCTGAGGGATCCTGAACACCGCCCATCACCAGAGCACAAGTTTCTGTGCTCTGACTGCTGCTCAGATCAGGTCTCAGGTTGTTCAGACTCGAAGCACACGCTGTGCTCTGGCTCGGTGCCTCGTGGGGACGCTGGGGACACGGGAGTCCAGCCATGCCACAGAGAAGACCTGCCATGGGCAACCAAGCCAACAGCAAATAAAAATATCAATTAATTGGTCTTTTAGCATTGTTCTCTGTAACCTGCAGAACTAAATTTATTTTTCTGACCTTTATCTTTAAACTTTTGAATAGAATTTAAAATCCTTGCAAGAAATAAAAGATGCTAACCTCTGTCCCAATACTGAGTTTCAAAGCCATATGGCAGATCAGGTAAAGGAATCCCAACCCAGCACTGGAATTCAAGAGAACTGTATTTTCTTAAGCTTACTGAAATATGGTGGATTAATTCTCCCATACTGATAAAATGGCAGATCTCTGAAGTTAATCTGGAAGAGTCTGGTGGACATCCCTCATGATAGCAGGGAGATGAAGAGAAAAATTTAGACGGTGTCCAGCTGACAAGTATCAAGACAAATCTGACAGCTACCATAGGAAGAGCCAAGAGTAGTTAATTACCCTGTAAAAGTCTGTGTAAGGCTAAAGAAGAAAAAGATTAAAATGCTGTTCAATAGTGTTGTTGGATATGGAAAAAGCATTCATATTCATAGCCATAGTCTCTATTACTTTTGAAAAGTAATTTGTCAGGAAATATGTTTTTTTATGAAGAAAATACAACACTATTTTCATCTTTGGCACAGAACTATGAAGTGAAAATAGTTATTCTCTAGGCTGTTTAATTGATTTGAAATGTTCCTACAGAAGACTTAGTTCCTATATAGTAGTCTCTGTAGAGATTGCAGAATGCTTTAGAAAATAAAAGGAAAAAAATGTGTTAAAATGCTCCTTAGCTAGCTACAGACATACACAGATATTTTAGCTTAAAGAATCTTTTTGTTTTGTACCATAAATAAAGAAAAACCTAAATCCCCTTGCTAAAATCAAGACAATCTCTACTCACTCAGAGCACGTGGAGATCACTCTAGGTCTGTGCCCTCTTCAGGCATTCAGGTAAACATTTGCTGATTTGTTAAATTCATTCCCGTTTAGCAAATAAACTTCAGCATGTTATTTCTCATGAAATCTGTGGCTTTAAGCTCAGACAAAATTAGGTCTCTCCCAATACTTCTCTAACTCAGCCTTTCCCAACTGGCACCTTTTTGTGGGTAATCAGCGGCTCACGCGGTGAGCCCCGGGGCAAAGGTCGCTCAGCACAGCCCTCTTCCCAGTGCTGGAAATAGAGGTGCGAGAGCTCTACGCTGACGGTGTCCGCGTGGCCCTGGTTTAGCCTTGTGTCTGCATCCGAGCCCGATAAATGCTCTTTCCTTTGAAATTCCAGTGCGCTTGGTTATAGCCTCTCTTTCCAGGTTGCATTTTGATCTTCCACACATCCTCTTTTCTTTTAATACTTACCTGCCATCCGCTGCTGAAGCCACCCATGACCAAACTCTGCGCTGCACATCAGAGAGACCTCGCATGTAAGAAATCACTGACACTAGCAATCATTGTGTATTATATATTTGTACCCACTCGTAACCTTAACATTTCCTGGTTTGCAGTAACTTTATAAACAATATTTTTCACTGTTTTAGTTGCAATAGCCACATTTTTGTTATTTGAGACCTTCTGCCAAAAATAATTACTTAGAGCTTGTGCCTGCTCTAGCATTTCCTGGTTTTAGCCTGATGCAGCCCCATCTGATTTCAAGGGCATTACTTTTAGTTTATAGTCATGAGGGCAGAATCAAATGTATGGCATTCAGAGAGGCCGCAGTCCTGCAAACATATGTTTTCCTCCTTTCCCCTGAGACATCTGAGGATGCAGACTACCTCTGGTATCTGAGCTATATGGGGCAAACCTGGCAGGGCAATTGTGCTGTGGAGGTTGTGGTAGAGGCAGAATTTAGCCAGGAACAGTTAGCTTTGTCCCTGTATCCATCTGTCCAACCGTGCTTTAGCCGTATGTGCATTTTATCATATCTGCATGTCACTGTGTAATTGTATTAACACCATTTCCCATAAACTGTAGACCAGCCCTGAGATATGTTCACAAGTCTTATTCTATACTCCTGTAAAAGTGCTTTTTAACAGCTTATTAACAATTTTGTAAAGCCAAAAGACCGTTGCCAAGCCATTCATGTGTGCAAGAAGTGCTTTTATTTTTGCCTTAAGTGAAAGCCATCAAGGTCTGTAAAGAGCTGAGTGGAAAATAGTGCTCTGCCTTACAGCAGGCAGGAAAACCAGCTGGTGATCACGGCTCGAAGGTCCCACAGTTAATAATCTTGCAGGCTATCTCAGGCCTTTCATTATACGTAGGTACAGCTTCCAGTCTCTGGAGGACGTCCGTGCCCTCGATCAGTTGCCTATGGGAGGGAGAAAGTGGACATATGATCCGTCTCCATCCGGAGCCAGTTCTGCAGGCTCCGGCTTGTGTGGAGCTGTAACAAACCCAGGCATGGGTTTCCTACTGACAGGCTGCAGCCACTCTGCTCTTTAAAAAGTTGTTCCTCGCTTTGGGGTTGCAAACACCTTTACTTCTTGATTAAATAGTCTCTAGTTGGCATTTTAGGAGAGGTGAAAATGCTATGGTTTTACGCAAACACAATTATGTAAAGAAATAAGCGTGTACCATATACCCCAGCTACAAATGGCCATTACTTTTGAGGAGAAAGAAAGCAAGAGACAAGCTGTCAGAATTGACAGTATTAGAACTGACTCCCTGAGAAATATCTTCTATTTCCTTCCTTCACAGTGCCAGTCTGAATCCTGAAAACAGTTGCTTATTTTGCAATCTTTATGATTTTCAGCCTGTCCTGCTCCCACTCTGTGGGAGCATGAGCTGTGCCTCTTGTAGGCGCCAGCAGGGTGATAGATGACAGGAGTGCTCCAGAATGGTTCATACCATACCTCATCCCATCCCACTCCACCCCACCCCATCCAGCACAGTGGTACCAAGTGGGGAGGACATTGCAGGCAGCCCTTGCCCAAGCAGGGGCATCGGAAGGACTGAGCCAGCACAGGGCTGTAAAGTGCCCGGCTGTCCTTGTCATATGCTGTGGCTGCTTTTTGCTCCCTCAGGATTAAACTCCCACTCAGATTTAAGAGCACCTGGCTATACAGTCATGCGTCCTGCTCCTTTCAGATTACACAGAGCCGGTGGCAAGGCAGAAACTTGAGGTGATGCCGCTGGCTATAAATATATCCAGCCAGCAATCACTTTTGGTTTGTTCTCTGTAGGTTAGACAGTTATGCTTTTCACTTCCTTTAAAAATGCTTTCTTTTTGATGTGGTTACAGTGAATTTCTCTCTTTATGGTAATACATACATATTTTGCTCTCTTACATCAAGCAAACTGCTCAGAGCAATGATCTTCATTACAAGCAACATTCCTGAAAATCTAAAAATCTTAACAGGGCCAGCCCTATTCATTGACCTACTGAGAACAAACTCTCAGCACGGAGCCACTAAGATAATTTCTTTCAGCTGGTGAGGGCAGAGAAGAGTCTGGAGGCTTTGCTCAACATCCCCTTGTCCTTCAGGGCCCACCTCTGGCTGACACCAAGCTATGCAGGCAGGGATTTGTAGCCTTCGTCCCGGAGAGGCCCTGGCAGCTGCCTTAGCTTTGCCACAAGGTTTTCCAGCTTGAGCAAGCCAGGGCAGTGCAGAGAAAGGGAGGGATAGGTGTCAAATCCAACTTATCCATCCTTCCCCTGGCAAGAGGCATCCATGTTGCAGCTGCTGCCATAATTTCATGGATGCTTTCTCCCGGGCAGCAATGTCCTGTAGAGCCAGGGCGACCTCTGGGACGCTGCAGTGGCGGCAGGCTTGTGTGTACCTACCCAAATGCCACGTATTTTTTGTCCAGGTAGGGAGCTGGCTGGAAGGTGATGTAGAACTGCGAGCTGTTGCTGTGGCGGCCTTTGTTGGCCATCCCGAGGACACCTCTTCCCTTGTGGTGGATGGAGAAGCTTTCATCTAGGGAAAGAGTTCAGGGGTGAAAGGCCACAGTTGTGTTGCTCCCTTTGCTGCTATTCACTTTACAGCTCCCTTTGGCCAGCTCCCGCGAGCTCCCCTTTCCTTCTTCCCCGCTCTCCCTTTCCCTTCTCCTTTTCCCCCAAAGGTCTCATGGAGTCTCACGCAAGTAAAGCCAGGTTTGAATCAATGTTCTTCCTAGAAGGAGATACCCACTACTGCCTAGTGCTTAAGCCAGTAAAGAAGCTAACAAAAAATATTCATGAAAAAGTGCTGTAGGTGTTTCTGAATGTCACAGCCACAGCAACGATGCCTCTGGCTCCCCATTGTCAGACTGTAATGCCTCTTGCCGGAGGAGCTCAGGGCACTTAGTGTGGCATTCACAGAATCACAGAATCACAGAACGGCAGGGGTTGGAAGGGACCCCTGGAGATCATCTCATCCAACCCCGCTGCTTGAGCAGGGACACACAAAACAGGGGGCACAGGACCACTTCCTGGTGGGTTTTGAATGTCTCCAGGGAAGGAGACTCCACAACCTCTCTGGGCAGCCTGTTCCACTGATCTGGCACCCTCACAGTAAAAATGTTTTTATTCATATTCAGGTGGAACTTTCAGTGTTCCAACATGTGCCCATTGCCCCTTGTCCTGCTGTTGGGCACCATTGAAAAGAATCCGGTCACATCCCTTCTCCTGACACCCACCCTTCAGATATTTATAAGTATTGATAAGATCCCCTCTCAGTCTTCTCTTCTCCAGGCTGAACAAACCCAGGTCTCTCAGCCTTTCCTCATAAGGGAGACGCTCCAGTCCCCTGATCATCTTCATAGCTCTCTGCTGGACTTGCTCAAGCAGTTCCCTGTCCTTCTTGAGCTGGGGAGCCCAGAACTGGATGCAGTTCTCCAGATGTGGTCTCACTAGGGCAGAGTAGAGGGGGAGGATAACCTCTCTCGACCTGCTGGCCACTCCCCTTTTAATGCATCCCAGGATACCGTTGGCCTTCTTGGCCACAAGGGCACATTGCTGGCTCAGGGTCAGCTTGCTGTCCCCCAGCACTCCCAGGTCCTTCTCAACAGAGCTGCTTTCCAGTAGTTCAGCCCCAGCCTGTACTGGTGCCTGGGGTTGTTCCTCCCCAGGTGCAGGACCTTGCACTTGCTCTTGTTGAATTTCATGAGTTTCCCCTCGGCCCAGCTCTCCAGCCTGACCAGGTCTCGCTGGACGGCAGCACAGCCTTCTGGCGCGTCAGCCCCTCCTCCCAGTTTGGTATCATCAGTGAACTTGCAGAGGTTACACTCTGTCCCTTTGCCCAGGTCATTGACGACTATGTTGAACAGGACTGGACCCAGGACAGACCCCTGGGGAGCATCGCTAGTGACAGGCCTCCAACCAGACTCTGCCCCATTGATCATAACCCATCCCCTGTGACTGCCTGGGGTTACTCCCACTGTGTGGATGAAGAAGGCAAGAAGCAGAGCCGGTGCTCCAAGCATGCCCCATTAGCAGAGACAGGGCTGTGAGAGCAGGACTGGGTGGGATGCCTGTCTGTTCCTGGTGCTCAGTGACCTGCACGGGGAGGCTTCTTTAGCCAAATAGAATGACAGAGCTGAATAAATGGAGAGCGGATATTTAGTTAAGGAGGTCATGCACTCCTAGAGTAGAAGGTTTATTCAGCAGCTGGGGCAAGGAGGGGAGGCAGGTGATGGGAGATGCAAGTCAAGAGTAAGTGAGAGCTGTGAGGAGGTGAAGAAGATCCTCTGTGCTGGCTGAGAAGAGACTAGTTAGGGAGAGAAGAAACAGCTCTCAAGAGGGATGAATGGGGAAGAAGAGACATAAGGCATGCTTGGGTTTGGGGGATGATGGCAAGGACTTGATTTCTTCTCCATGGAGGGGAGCCAGAGGGAGCAGAGGGCACACTGATCCTCACCTCCTTCATCACCCGTCTCTGACCTGATCACACTGAGCAGCCAAGAGCCCCATTGAGCTCTCAGCAAGCTTGAAGAAAACTGTAGAAATGTTTAGATTTTATTGTTCTCTGTTTTTTTTAATCTTTTTCCCCTGTTTGAGTGCCCTTTCTTAGAAACTGATTCATAAAAATGGTAATTAAATTTTAACTGAACAATCACTCCCTGACTGCTCCCTTGTGGTTTGCAAAGTGACTTCAGCAGGCTGATTTTGGAGTAGGATGCTTTGTCCTATGACACAATGCTCCAGTCTGAGTGATCCTCTGTAGTCACCTCAGTCCTTTCAGCTTGTTACAGTAAAATGCAGTTGGATCCCGTTAATTTCAGCAGACGTTGCAGTGCCCGGATGCGTGCCAAGCGTGGCGTCTCCCAGAACATTACTGGCTGACAGAGGCATCTCTCACCATTTTCAGATATTGAAGATATTTGTCCTCTGCCCTCAGTATAAAATAGTTTGGCGGGAAGTACTGGGAAAGCAATCTAAGCCTTAAAATGGAAAGGCATACCCAAGGGAACACCTTTCTCAAGGATGAAAAGCAACTATTAATTAAAACAGGAGGGGAAGAATTGACAATCCTCTGTGTTAACGCAACACGTGGAGTATGTGCAATATGGGTGATAAAACTCTTCCAGAAACACTTGCAAGGTTGATATAGTCCAAATTAAATCCACTTAAAATTACTCAAGCCATTTTTGACACATTGTCACCTTCTCACGTGACACGGCAGCTTGTTTCCTGGGTAGCATGAGTAAAGCACAAGCTTTGCCTGGAGGAGGAGGTTGCAGCCTGCAGCATGCCCTGCGCTGGGCTGGGGCTTCGTGCCGTAGCTCTCCTGTATGTGGATGTGCTTACGCACACTCAAACTCATTTTCCACTGTGGACGATTTCTACCTGAACAGAAAGTGCAAGGGGTGCAAGGTGTGCACTGGCACAAATCTATTGGGTAGCATTGCTGGAAGAGAGGATTCACAAATGTTTAAATCCTCGGTGACATCCGCCTTGCAAACAATGTAACAGCCAGTCCTAGTTTTTTTCCAATACCAGCTTATATTCTTCCTGAGATGTGTGTGTCCCGAGAGTCCAGGCTTGCTGTTATTTCGGCAACTCCAGCATCAAATAAGTGGCTTTTGCTCCTTCCTGCCCACTCTAGTCAGCCTGTAGCATTTACTGCCTTAAATCCTGCATGCTGGGCTTCCAGTTCCAGCAGCTTTCCTGCCTGCCAGCGCTGTGACTCGGCCGGGCAGAGTGGGCTAACAACATGCCTCCAGCTGGGTTTTGCTCCGTCCGTCCTGGGCCTTGAGGTGTGAGTGGCTCCTCCTCCTAAGTAGGCTCTTCAGCATCTTGGGAAAGAAAATTCTCAGCTGCACATGGCATTTCTGATCTTTCTGTTGGCTGCTGCCCAGCCTGCTTCAATGTCACATCATCTATGCCGTTGGCAGTGGGAAAGCTTTTATGTAAGGGAACATAAATCAGTTTCAAAAGTGCTTTAACCATCATAAAATGTCTTTATGGGTTGCATTTAATCTAAACAAGATCCCAAATGCCTATGCCAATTACATGGGTTGTTTTTCTTAAATATTGCAAGTTATAATGTTCTCTTTCCTTTACATTTTATGACTTCATACCAGTATGGGGGGTCATTTTTTGTTAAACCTAGCTCGTGTCTGTCATTTCTTGCCTTTCACAGTTTTATGTGAGATTGAGAAGTAACTCCCCTTACATCAGCAGAGTCATGTAGGCAGTGATACCTATGGTGTCCCCAAGCCTGAAAAGCTGCCTGAGGTCAGGAAATCTGGAGTTAAAGCCAACTTACTTCCATTGCTTTAAATGCATTTAAACAAGTGGTACTGGGTGCCTGGAGGTCTGTAGCTAATCCACTTCTACATTCCTAAGCTCCTATCCCAAGGTGAGTATTTGCAGATTGAGGTAGGAGAGTGGGTAACCCTCAGCCTTCATTTAGGCAGGGAGAAGGGGCTGGTGAAGCTGAGTGTCAGGCAGGGGACATCAGAGAAGTGGGCCAAGGCTGCAGATCAAAAAGTGACCTCGATAAAGCAGTCTGCCCATGCTAATGCAAGCGGATAATAATTCTGACTGCAAGGCAAACCCTTTTGCTTTATGGGGATGAAAAGAAATTTCCAGGTTATTCTGTGAGTAAGATCAGGCAAACAACTTGATTTTTGCAGAAATTTGCCATTTGCGCAGTAAGATAGCTGAGGAGCCGTACCTTCAAAGGTGGGACCATAAATTGACTCTCCTCCGTCTCCCTTTCCAGTTATGATGTCTGCAGGGTAGATAAAAGTGACCATCAGGGACCAATTTTATCACAGGAGTTATTGGGGATTGTCAGCGAGCAGCTCAGCCAAGGTCAGAGGTGTGGATTGTGCATCAGCAGGGGGGAACAACTGCATCCATCTTTCTGTTTTACTACTGAAATTTTATCAGACCTTTGGGAAGAGCTCTGCTTCTGTCCCAACAGACAGCCTCTCTGTGGAGAACTATTTCACAGGGCGTATTTAATTGTTGCCCCTCCAAGAAGGTCCAGCATCTCCGCAGGGAGAGCTCCTGTGGTGGCAGCAGCCAGCCGAGGAAGGGCCGCCCTGGGGAAGGATGCCTGTTGGAGGGAGTAGGGTTAGAAGATGGAAGGATGAAAATACAGCTGTGATATTGTGGTGAGTTAAGACCACTAACTTGTCTAAGAAAAGAGATTTGATACGAGAGAGATTCCTATTGAACCAGATTTTTGATGAGTAAGGCATTCAAGCAACCTGATGCATCTATTTTTTTAAATTGTTTGTTTGTTTTTTGTTTTGTTTTGTTTTTAAGAAGTCTGGTTTTGTTACGTTATTTAGACATTGTCTTATACTAGTCAGGTTATGGTTAGTCTTCTACAGTTATGGTTAGGACTCTATAGTAGCAAGTTTGTAATTTTAGGTTGCTTTTGTGGACTACATAGATATCTGCATAGTTATTAATGAAAAGCAGGAGGTGTATCTTCAATGAAATGGATTCAAGCACTCACATTTGGAGCAAGGCAAACACAGGTAGGTAAGACGTATGATAGGCCAAAAGGGAGTGACAAAGGAAATGCCATCTGATACTCCTAACGCATCTTGACTTCCCTGGGGATGTCAGTCAGGCAAGCTGTGTGGTGCCTTTCTCCTCAGTGCCATGCTCCAAGCATAGCACTGGTGTTCAGACAACTCACCAGCACATTTGCAAGGGCTCTGACACTTGCCTAAATGCCTCTGTAAGTTAATCTCTCTAGAAAACAAGTAATATGTTTTCCTGTGAATATTCTTAGTGTTTTCATAGAATCATAGAATTATTAAGGTTGGAAAAGACCTCTAGGATCAAGTCCAACTGTCAACCCCACACCACCATGCCTCCTAAACCATGTCCCAAAGTGCCATGTCTACTCATTTTTTGAACACCTCCAGGGATGGTGACTCCACCACCTCTCTGGGCAGCCTGTTCCAGCACCTGACCACTCTTTCAGTGAAGAATTTTTTCCTAATATCCAATCTAAACCTCCCCTGATGCAGCTTGAGGCAATTTCCTCTCATCCTATCACTAGTAACTTGGGAGAAGAAACCAACATCTTTCAGGTAGCTGTAGAGAGAGAAGAGATCTCCCCTCAGCCTCCTCTTCTCCAAACTAAACAACCCCAGTTCCCAATGTTGGAAACCCCTTGTTTCCAATTAGTTTTCTAATTACTTACCAAAGAACTTCATGGAAAAGATTTTTAATGTTTTCAGTTAGTTTCCTAAATTCTTTTGAAAAGGTCTTGGATAATCAAAAGAACAAATTATCTGAACTTCTCCTATGTTTAGAAAGTGATATGGCTAAAAGAGAAAATGTTTCTAGTTTTTATATATATATCAAGAGATTAGCTTTGTACCAGAGTTCAGTTACGTCTCCATGGATGAAGACTGTTATTGAGGCAGATCATCCCCCCCGCACCTTGTGCTGTAACTTGGTTTTACTCAGGACACTTGGAAACGCACCTCCTCCTTGGATCCACCCGTTTTTCACAAGGCGATGAAAAAGGGAGTTTTTGTACGTGAGCTCTCTGTCATTGCAGGGAGACTTCACTCCTCCAGAGCACAGGGCGCGGAAATTCTCACAGGTCCTGGGACACACATCTGAAAAAAGCTGGAAAAGCAAGAAGAGGAAAACGTGTGAAATTCCTGGCTGACACCCACTGGCCAGATTTCTGCCCCTCCTCCTTTGGCAGGTGAAACCACTGCGCTGGGTGGACTTCTTCCACGCTTTTGCTTCTCTCCTCTGTAACATACCTCAAACAGCAGCCTCCCGATCGGCTGTTCCTCAATGGCTATATCCAGGTACACAAACACGTGCTGTTTGAAGCAGAAAAACAAATGCCGTGAGGGAAAGGCCAGCTCTCTGTGCTGCATTCACTTCCTAACGCAGGCTGGGGTCCAGCTGCCCGGCACAAATGGTCTCAGAAAATGTTTGCAGGTCTGTCAATGTGCAACAGCATTCCTACATTTTTGTTTAAATAAAAATGTAGAGGATGTTTCACTTCATTCTGGGCAGAAATAATCCTAACAGTGTGTTAAAGCCAACTACTGGGCAGGGCCTGCTTCTTCCTCCTGTGTTTATTTTCATGCCTGTTGCAGCCCATACAGTACAGGCAGGAATAAATGAATCCACAGGAATACCAGACACCCCACCAAAATGGTCATTTCTTGCTCTTCCCAGCCAGGCTCAAATCTGCAGGCCATTGGTGCCATATCTTCTACATTACTCATTATAGTACGACATTTTATTTCTCTCTGCTCTCAATACCGTGTTGGCTCTGGCCACATCGCACCTCACAGCACCATGGCATTTCAGGGGGTCTTGGCTGGGAAAGGAGAGGTTTGGCACTTGGGTTTTTGGTGGCCAAGAGTAAGGGTACCCAAGGATTTCTGTACGCAAGGGCTGGGTGGTTTGGCATTTTGGAGCAGCACAGTTGCAGCATGGTCATCAATGCGCTTTTGTTGGACTGTTCAGCCCTGAAACAGTTAATATATGTTGGGCATCGGGGCTAGTGTTTGCCCCTTCCTGGCTGCCAAGGGGCACAGAGGCTCTGCTGTCCTCATCCTCGGCAGGGGATGCTCCCCGCTGGCCTCTTCATCCCCAGCTCTGGCCCTGCCATCACAGGGCAGAAACCAAGAACCTGCCACTGCTGTGCTCACGCTCCTTCCTCCTCATGGAGGGAGAATCTGCCCTTTCCTCTGACAACCTCTCCAGCCCCTTACAGACCTCGTATTCTTCTCGTAAAACAGTGCTACTTGCCTGGCGTTTTTTCAGGTATTTGGTGTAGAAATCCTCAGCAATTGCTTGGTAAAGGGCCTCGGGCTTAAAGTCGCGATAGTCCCACTCACGGTAAGACCACTTGAGCAGCTCCTTCTCGTTGCCGAGCAGCTGGCCACCAACGAAGCACATCACGGAGGAGGCATACGCCCACACCTCACCTCGCAGTTCCTGCATTCCAGAGGGACAACATAAAGCCTCCAGTCATTGTTTACACCTTTAGTGAAAAAACAGTCAGTAATAAGCCACCACGCCTGTAATATTTCTATGCTTTTCCTACTTTTCAAACCACAAATCCTGCCAATGGGAAGGGATTGGGCAGCAGCTTTCAGTGAGGTGCACTGATGTTGCATGCAGTTATGTGCCCTAAAGGTCTGCTACGGGATATCATCGTGACGACAGTCACCTGGGTGTCACTTTGGGGACAGCACAGACTGAACAGGAAAAGCGCCTGGAGAGCCCCATCCTGCCCTGATGGTCTCTAGGGACATTAAATAAAGCAGAGTGGAAAAGCCTACTTCTGAAATCCGCAGATGGCACCGAGCTGTGAGATGCTGCATCCCGAGAAGAGGACTCGTGTCCAAAACAACCTGAGGAAAGGAGAATTACCTTCTTTTTCTCCTGCAAATATTCATGCCATGCAAATTCTACTAAAGGCTGTATTACAGGATCTGCAAACTTGCTTGGAAACTTCAGCTTCAGAGCCTAGATTTTCCAGGTAAGGAAAAAAAAATTGCTTACAAGCAGTTTAATACTCCCTAACCCCATCCCATGACAGCTTGTATTTCCCTCATGACCTACAACCTAAGCCACGTTCTAATCTAGTTATTGCACTGCACCCCTCGTGCTTCTGGCATAATTCCCGAAACTTGCAGAGAAGTTCATGCAAATCGTTCTAAATCCCTGTTTGCAGATGTAGCGGGTGTCTTGTTTTCCTATGAAGGGCTGCTTCACAAATATTATTGAATTATACTGGTACTCCCCCCTGCTTCCACATGAGGTGGATATAAACAGTGAGATATTCAGAGATGTCTCTGAGCATCACCACTGCATTTTTGCATGCATTTTGCAGGCATGGGGACTTGCAGTCTTCCACTGTCCCAGGAGATTGGGCCCAGGGCCTCGGGGCAAGTGACTTGCTCAGTGAAAGCTGCAAGGTGAACGTTTCCAGTCCAGTCCCTGTTGCTTGTACCGCTGCCTCAGGAGCACATCGCTGTTTAGATATGGGACACTCCTGACTGTGGATTTAGCCTCATCTCCATGTGCGCTGTAGGCAAGTGCCACAAGCTGAGGCTTAAAGCCAGCCCAGCTGGCCTTAAAAAGAATAAAGCAAAGAAGTGACTTTCTACTGCGCTCCCAGTCACTGCAGCTATCATTGGGACAGCGGCTGGAAAAAAAAAAAGGGAAAAAAGCCAAGAGGCACACACCCCCGGCAGCTATCAGCTTGGCTTGTCCTTAGGGCTGCTGATAGATGGCAGAGCTTTGTCAGCTGTAAATAATCCTGGGGAACAAGCCGGGCAGCTAAACTCTTACGGGCAGGGAGGGCATAAAGGTCAGCTTTGTGCACCCCACAGTGGGCTGCAAGCTGTGCGCCCGCCGCACGGCTGAGCTTCTCATGGGAAGTCTGCGAAACCCCGTGAGGTTTGCAGCCCTTTTCTTTCTCATCCGCACCAACAGAGCTGCGTTAAGGGACTTGTCATAAACTGCCGAGCAAGTCAGGCAGAGCTGCGATGTGCATGCCATCTTAACAGCACTGCACAGCTTTAAAACTTCTTGGAGGGTAGGAACAAGGATGTGAGGCTGCTGCAATGGAAACCCCCCGCCCCAAGCAGCGCCAAGCCTGGAGCCCATAAAGCCTTGGTGCCTGTGCCAGCACGTGGCAGTGCTGAAGAAAAGCAGAAACCCCAAAACTGGAATATTTTATAAGAGCTGCTGCCGGATGCAGGCATACCTCTGCTTATTTACTTCCCAGCCTGCACCATTCCCTGCTGTTCCCAACCCGGCTCTGGGGTTGAAGCCCAGGATTACCTCTGCTACACACTTGGCCACATGGAAAGCCGGGTCCCGGAGCAGCCCCACCACAGTCACCGCCACCGCCACCCGCCGCGGGCCCATGGTGCCCTGGCCACCACGAGTCCCAGTCTGTCAACAGAGCCCGGCTCCACGGCAACACCGGGCACCAACACACCCCCTCATGCATTTCTGAGTACTTCCCAAGCCTAATGTAAGCGGGTTTCAACCCTGTGGGAGGGTGGGAAATGCTCTGATTTCTGTTTTCCCCTGAAGGAAGGAAAACCAGATTAGAGAGAAATGTGTGGCAGAGGACTGAAGCCAGCTCTTTCCAGAGCTCATGATGGGTGCTGTCAGTACAGGATCATTATGTTGTTGCTAACGGTGGCTAATAGATGCCCAGCAGAAAGCAGTAAGAATAAGTAAACACGACAGCAGTGCTTCCCCCCGTTGCTCTCCCAGCCTCCAGTGAGCCTCTGCTCAAGGATTTCCTGGTATCTTTTTGTTTAATTCCCTTTGGTGGCTCTTTTTCATGTGAATCTCTTTGCTTTTCAGACAAATGTAAAAATCTGGCACCCACAAAATCCTGTGGCAATAAGGCTTACAGCTTAACTACACCCTGTGTAAAGTGTGCATCTCCTTTTGACGCAGAGCCTCCTACGCCCAGCTGAGACATCATTCCCTCCGTCCGCCCAGGCAGAGCTGTACGGGGCAAAGACGAGCGGTTCCAGAGGGGTCGCGGCTTCCACAGCAAAGCTTTGTGCCACCGCAGCAGCTTTGCTCCCTTTCAGCTAACGCAGCATATGCAAAAGTGATTTTGTGGGACAGGTGCAGGTTCTGCATGGGCTTCTGTCAGCACAGCTGGGACAGGTCCGCTTTCATCTCTGAGCAACATGAATTTTAGAAGACACTGGTGTTAGAAGTGACAAAACTGAATTGTATGTCACCTCAAAAATTTGCCTAATTTTTCACGACATCATGGAGCAATGCAACAATTGTCACATCCCCAGGAAAAATACATCTTTAGGATGTCAAAATCCTATTGCAGATGAGACAGTTGTGATTTTCCTGTGAAAATTATGTGCTGCAGAACAAACCTATCTTAAATACAATAAAAATTATATTAATTTCCCATCTTAGTAATACATTAGAGTATACACTCTTTCTTTTTTTGGAATTGCATAATCTAAACAGCTTTATGAAGTGCTAAATTTGTACATAACCACAGATTTGGAGTCAAAAAGCCTATAGCCTGTCAGCTAGATGTTTCTGAACTACCCATGCCTCTAAAAAATTCAGACTGAGAAAGAAATCACAGGTTGCAGAAGGGCTCTCCCACGTAGCCCTGAAGTTTCTCTGGTCTGTGAGTGGCCCAGTGATATTTTTTTAAAGCCATTCATTAGAGCAACACTTTTGTAACCATTTTGCTGGGATTTGCAGCGAGGTTGGATTTGAAGGGCCCCATCCTTGCATTATTAAAGCCTGCAAAGATGATCAGATGCTGAAGGTGTAGCTACCACTGCTCCTCCCTTGCCTGAAAGACCCGTGTACAAGGTGTTACCATTTCGTGTTATGATTTTGCCCTGCTGAAAAAAAAAAGAAACTTGAGGGAGGTGAAACGGTTTGGACAATGGGACATATTAAAATCCTGTGGTAGACAAGGCAGTTTTAATTTACACCCAGCTACTGGGTGGCAGCAGGCAAGGCGAGGTGTGACTGTAGCTAACTGCAGCAAGCAGCGTGTGCAACTGCAGCTACGTTTTGTAGGCTGTGACTGAGCGATGCAAAGGAAAGCCCTTTCCTTCCTCCTCCTGAGGGCCGGCATGATGACTGCCAGAGCCTCTGCAGGCTGTGACAAACAGAACCTAATTTTAGTAGCCAGACCATATGGCTTCTGCTATAGCCAAAAAAAGTCTACAGCAGCCTTATATAAATCCTAGAAGAGAAGCAGCATAGCCAGAGTCAAACATAAAATCAGTAACACTTCAGAAAATATTCTCTTCACTACCTATTTTTCTCTACATCCATATTTTTAGCTTCATACAGATTAATAGAGCTGCAGTTTATTTGGACTTTTAAAATACCTCTTTCCTCCTTTTTTTACTACAGAACATAAGTATTAAAACCAGAGCAATCCACTGCATATTCTTTTCAAACAGATTGATATGTGTGTTTGCTAAGTGTGCTTCAATTTACACACAAATTCTGTTCCTGAAATTTAATTCTGCACAAAGATATGACTGGCTCCCGTTATTCCTTTTTCTTTAAAAAAAAATATTTAGTTGGGGTTTTTTTACTGATAAATTCTAGGCATGGAAATTCTTACTGTCATTGTGGGCATTAAGAAAGGGAATTAAGTATAAACATGTGGCTAATAGTCAACTAACAAAGTCAAGAAGAAAAGCAACCATCAGCCACACAAGCATAATATTATTAGCTGTACAGAAAAGCAACAATTAGCCAAACAAGCTTAAGATTATTAGCCAACAAGCTAGTAATATCACTAGCTGTACAGGACTGTTTTCTGCAAATTTATGATGAGCTTTCTTAAAAAAAAAGAGCAAGCCAAAAGCCACTGATCACTTGCTGTCTCTATCCATTCTGGGTTTTATTTCTCCCTTTCTCTTTGCATCACTTTGTAATTCAGGTACATTAAAATCTATTTGACAGGTTACCAATTATCAGACTTACATATATCAAAATCTTAAACCCGATGATTATTATTCATGTCATCCTCTTTCAGGTACCTGTTTATGACAATATGATGTCATTCTGCAAGCTTATTCATATTTCCTAGGTGAGCATAAATGTTTTGCTGGTGTTAAGAGTTAGACAGGAGTTTGCCGGTACTGCTGTGCTCCGCCAGCTGCAGCAGATGTGCCGTCCTGCATTCAGTTCAGAGAGAGTGACCGTCAGGAAAAGTATGGAAAGCACAAGATGTTGTACAGCACTTTTAAACAAGGATACAGAAACACATTCAAAGGCCGTGCAGTTAATGTTCTTGGAAACGTGAAGCCCTTTGAAACGTGTGCATGCGCCCTGACACGAGACCCAAGGGTTTCGCTTCTATGGGGTTGTCAGAGGGTTTCCTTGTACCAAACCTCTCCACCTGCTGCGGCTGTGGCTGTTTCAGCTCCTTTTAGTCCAAGATAGCATCTGAAAGAGACTGAGAAAGAGAACAGAAAGGCAGATTGGCTTAATTAAACCCAGCATTTGAGAGAGAGCCCCCATGTGAAGGTGCTTTGGCAGGAGAGCTGATAGGGACCACCCAGTGACATTTTGGTGAAGGGTGAGTCAAATGACTACAGCACCACCCTGCTGAAAGCTGCGTAAAGCATAATGCCGTGCTTGTTGAAGACACAAATGCCAAATAAGTTCACAGCAAATACCTGGAAAGGAAACATTGCACAGCTTATCTGCTGAAGCTGCTGAACCACAACAGTGTGCTGTGGTGACCTGGGGGAGGGCCACCGCTGCTGTTTCGCTCCACGTCCTTGGCTGCCACAAGTCCTTTCTGACAGATAATATGCGGCTGTTAGATTGCCGAGCAGTCAAAGCAAACAATGCAGGAGACTTCAAAAAAGGGTCTTCCTACTGCCAGGGAATGAAGGACAGATTCAGCTCCAGAAAGAAGGAAGACCTCCATATAGTTAATCTTCCAGGTGGAAGGCAGAAACTGACATTACTTTATCAAGAAATTTAAGGCAAAGCCAGAGAGTAACCTGGTTGTGAACCTGGCAATATACTATCGGTGCTGCCCACCACAACCTGACATTCTCCAGGGGACTGCTGTAATAGCCACAAAGCATGCTGCCTTCAAGGGCAGGGAGGACCCAGTGGTTTGGAGGAAAGACCCATGCCCACATCTGAGACTCGGTCCCCTTCAGGAATGCACAGGCACTGGGCTACAGTTGCCATTGTTAGAAAAACTTGCAGGACAGAGAGTGGGGAGTTGCTGACTAAAGCAAAGCTCTGCATCCTGCTATTACAAAGGTACATCCAATTAGGTAGGATTAAAATATTAGCCAGAAATGAGTGGTAAGCATACTGCAGTGATGGTGGTAGTTCACCTAGAGTATGCCTGGATGGTTTCTTCCATTTAGAAGAATTGCTTGGGCCAGAGAGGAACAGTGGTCCATTTGTTGCTCACCATGTTTTATGGAGGATCTGAAAAGGGATAGAGGATATAGGACTGTCGTAGCTCACAGGACTGTAGGTCTGCAAGAAGCAGACTCTTTAATGCCTCTAACAAATAGATAAAAGAGGTCCTGAAACCATATCTGTGGCAAATACAGCATTGCCAGTTCCTTCTCCACTCTTAAAGAGAACCTGCAATACCAGTAGGATTGGGAAAAGGCCTGCACAGATGGACTTCTGACCATGGGAACCTGGGTTCCCATGGACACACCCTTGACTGCCGCCCGGACTCCGGCGCACACCTACTTTGCAAACTGGTCTCCTCCCAGCCACTCCCAAATCGGGCTCAGCTTCTCCTGGATGTGGACACTTACACAGTCAATGGGAAGGTCTGCTGCAGAGATGGAAGACATGGGGAGGCAGAAAAATGGAACGGGCTGCTATGCTTACGTGGACGTTGGGCAATGATTAGGAATGAATCCCATGCTAGCCTTCATGTAAGATGAAGTGGGAGAAGACTAAAAAAAACCCCAGCACACTAGAATAGGACTAGGATAGGACATCCTAGTGTGCACACATAGACATCCTAGATAGCACACATGGTGGGATGGCGCGCGCAACTGGAGTGCTGCAGTGGATGGCTATAAACTCTTCAGGAGGGATAGGCAAGGGGAGAGAGGTGATGGGGTAGCCCTGTGTGTTAGGGAGTGTTTTGACTGTCTAGAGCTTAATGATGGTGACAATAGGGTTGTGTGTTTATGGGTAAGAATCATGGGGAAGGCCAACAAGGCAGATATCATGGTGGGAGTCTGTTATAGACCACCCAACCAGGATGAAGAGGCAGACAAAATAATCTATAAGCAGCTGGGAAAAGTCTCGCAATCGCTAGCTCTTGTTCTCGTGGGTGGTGACTGGAGTTAAATCCAGCTGGCAGCTGGTCACAAGTGGTGTTCCTCAGGGCTTTGTATTGGGGCCAGTTCTGTTTAATATCCTTATCAATGACCTGGACGAGGGGATCAAGTGCACCCTCAGTAAGTTTGCAGAAGACACCAAGTTGGCCAGGAGTGTTGATCTGCTTCAGGGAAGGAAGGCTCTGCAGAGGGACCTGGACAGGCCGGGTCGATGGGCTGAAGCCAATTGTATGAGGTTTAACAAGGCCAAGTGTTGGGTTCTGCACTTGGGTCACAACAGCCCCATGCAATGCTACAGGCCTGGGGAAGAGTGGCTGGAGAGCTGCCCAGTGGAAGAGGACTTGGGGGTGCTGGCTGACAGCCAGCTGAACATGAGCCAGCAGTGTGCCCAGGTAGCCAAGAACACCAACAGCATCCTGGCTTGTATCAGGAATAGTGTGGCCAGCAGGAGCAGGGCAGTGATCGTGCCCCTGTACTCGGCACTGGTGAGGCCGCACCTTGAGTACTGTGCTCAGTTTTGTCCCTCACTACAAGATGGACATTGAGGTGCTGGAGCACGTCCAGAGAAGGGCAATGAAGTTGGTGAAGGGTCTGGAGAGCAAGTCTTATGAGGAGCGGCTGAGGGAACTGGAGTTATTTAGTCTGGTGAAGAGGAGGCTGAGGGGAGACCTTATTGCTCTCTACAACTACTGGAAAGGAGGTTGTAGCGAGGTGGGTGTCACTCCCTTCTCCCAGGTAACAAGTGATAGGATGAGAGGAAATTGCCTCAAGTTGTGCCAGGGGAGGTTTACATTGGGTACCAGGAAAAATCTCTTCACCAGAATGGTTGTCAAGCTCTGGAACAGGCTGCTCAGGGAAGTGGCTGAGTCACCATCCCTGGAGGTATTTAAAAAATGTGTAGATGTGGTGCTCAGGGACATGGTTTAGTGGTGGACTTGGCAGTGTTAGGTTTACAGTTGGACTTGATGATCTCGAAGGTCTTTTCCAACCTAAATGATTCTAGGATAGGTTTTAGCAAACACCAGCCATGAACTCGATCATGATGACTATCCAGCTAAGACAGTAAAACAAGTATTTTACAAACAAAGAGATGCAAGCAAAACTCTACTGAATCATAGCAAGATTGATGCCAGGCTGAAAACCCCTAACTTAACCTGTGAAAAAGCATTCTGTTTGTAAGAGTTCATGGTGAAGCAGTGACATCCTCTTCCCCTTAGACACTAGGAGGTAATTGCTGTAAAACCCATAGTAGTACTTTTTAGTCCCTCTGAACAGAAAAGAGAACAGAAAGAAGTATTAAAAAACCCCCAGCCTTGCAAAGTAACACGTTAGGATGAAGCTTCTCCTACTGGCAGGATAACTTGCTTCCACATCTCTTATGAAATAATCTGATATTCATATATCAAAAACATGATGCTGGACTGCAGGGCCCACTGGTCTAATCCATGCTGCCAGCATCTCGGCTTCCATGCACAGAACAGCAAACTCCCTTAAGCCGAGGTCAAGAAATGCTATTTACAGCTAAACCACGAATGTAACTGGCAAGCAGGTAAGCGTACACACAGTAGTCAAACACACGTGGAACACAGCATGTTTGCTCTACCCCTCTGGATTCTGTTTCAACTTTCCCCTGGAGAATCAGCCCAAACCTTGACAAAAAAGCCAAAATTTCATCGACTTGCATTTGAAAAAAGAATAGTAAAGTGCTTTTAGAGTCCAACTACACAGCGTAACTTACAAATGGAGTAGAAGAAACACGCAATGTGTTAATTGCTCACAAAAATGGATCTTTCTGTAGTCTACTTATTTTCCTGCATTTATGTCTAAAATCCTAACCTCATTTTAACATAGTAAGCAGTGAGATGGATTTCCTAAGAAGATTACCCTATGTGCGAAAGTGAGCAGTTAAGATGTTTACTGGCTAAAGGAGTAAAGATATTTAGAGACCTGCTTCCAGTTGTAGTTTTTAAGGCATGCATTTTTTTTTTTGCTATGTAGTTCTTAGTGGCAGCTGGATTAAACAGCAAAGCTGAAGGGGTTTCCTTTCAAATTCAAAGCAATCCTAGGCTTCAGTTGCAGCTGTAAAAATGTACACACAGAAGAAGGATTTATTTTCATCTTTAATAGAAATGCATTCACTAGAAAAGAAGCAAATGGTGTCAAAAAAGCAGCATTTGCAGTAGGAGAAACCACACGAGCTTCTCAAGTGCAAGCTACAATGTGTGCCGAAGGCTGAAGCAACGCAGGGTGCAAGATGAGTCACTGCTGCCCTGTTTCACAGAAGCTCGCTTCTTCGCTCATGATTTGGTAGAAAAGCATAAGAAAATTCTAAAACCAAAACTTTGTTTTAGTTAAAGCATCAAGCAATGACTATGCGATAGTGGCTCAAGCATAATTGTAGCATCATACTTAATCCTGCAAGAACTTCATAATCAACAAATCAAAGTTCAAAAAAAGGAAAGTATTGCAGTTATTTTACTGGTAGTCTTCAAATGTAGCTTGTACCCAGCTTTTATGCATTTCAGGATTCATAAGTACGTGGCAGATAAGGAACTCAGTGCAAGCTCCTGTAAACTTAGGACCAGACAGTATTATGGCTGCACATTACAGTATTTTAGATAAAATCAAAGTTGTTTCGAGGTTTCATTCTTATTTATCATAAACTTAAACAATTAATCAGTAATATTATTGTAGATGTCGTAACAATTTCACTTGTACTTTTTCATCTGTTCTTGCAGCATCAAGACTTCAAGCTTCTGAAGTTCAACTGCAGAATATGCTGGTTCTTTTTGGTGGCAGAAGTATATAAACTGTAATTCTCCTTGCCAAGAGGAAAAAAAAAAACAAAACATGAAAAGCCTAGAGTTTTGCTGTGGGGCATTTTTTTTGCATTGATTTATTCCCACTGCCTGCCCTTTTCACACGTGATCCATTTATATTAAAAAAACACCACCTAGTACTTTGACAAAATGGAGATACTTACTCAAACTCCAGAAGCACACAGTCAGGAGCCAGCTGAGCAGTCTAGACTTGAGCAAGGAACGCCATGCAGAATTTGGGCAGAATCGCCATACTGGACTGAGGGCAGCAGAAGGCTGCCAAGGCGATTAAAGACGGAAAAGGCTGGGAGCGCTGGGTTTGTTCAGGCCTTAAGAGGAGAAGGCTTTGGGAGGACCTTACTGGTCTCTTCAGCTACCTAACCAGAGGGTGTAGAGAAGACAGGGCCAGGCGCTTCTTGGAGGCGCAGCGGTAGGACAAGAGGCAGCGAGCACAAGCCAGAACATGGGAAATTCCAATCAAATATAGGAAACATTCGGTTTTTTTACTGCGAATACGGTCAAACACTGGAACTGGAGGCCTAGACAGCGGCTGTGGATCTCCATCGCTGGAAGCATTCAAAACTCAACCAGACAAGAGCGACATGATTTTGGTGCACCTGCTTTGAGGAAGGCAATGGACCAGATGGCCTCTGGAAGTCCCTTCCACCTTAAATTATTCTGTCATTCTGTGCACTGGGCTTTTATGCCAGTGGCTCTCTCTGGGCAGTCACAGAAGCAAAGCATGTACAAACACCTTTTGTTTTACTTTTAAATTCACCTGTTAATTCCTTAATTTTTACATTTTTCATCTGTTAAAACATAAAATACCAATATAAACCACAAGTATAACATTTTAAAACTGATGTGATGATTGAGCACATTGCTTTAAGTACCAGTGGCATTTTATCTGGATTTTAACACACTAGTAGACTATGGGAGATGTTACCAGCAGCCAAACTTGAAATGCAAAGCATGCATTCTGGCATGGCATTTTATTAAGATGTCAAATCTTTTGTGTTAGCAGTCAGTCAGTCATTGAAAACAATCTGTACACATCTAATCTAGTCAGCGAAAATAGCTGTACAATTTCAACATGATATGCCCCATTTATATAGCTCATTATGCTCTGACGTGATTCTATTCATTGTTCAAGTCCCCACAAAACCAATTACCAGCTTTTACATATATTAAAAGTAACATTACATTCTGCTCTCAAAAGTACAAAAAATAACGCTTTAAATATTCACCGGCTCCTAAGCTTAGACTGAGTCCTGTCAGGAAGAGAATTTTGCACTTCAATAGACAGTGCCTTCGACATCAAGAGCTCTTCAAAGTGCTTGGCAGAGCGTGTGAACGCTATCCCCACTTACTAGATGATGAAACTAAGGCACAGAGGTCACCCACCTTGCCCACAGTCACACAGAGAGTGAGTGGTAGAACTAACTGAGCACAATTTGGGCTTTTCAGCTGTCCAGCGTCACCACCACATCTCATACTGCTATTCAAGTGCAATGGTGAATGCATTTCTGAGGAGCAAAACTTGCACACAGCATACAGTAAACGGAAGGGGCGATCCAGGGCCAAAGGCTGCGACAATTTCAACCCAAGCCAAACAAATTTGGTAGTCAATAAATCAAAATGCACTTAAGGGAACGATCACTTAGAAAATTATACATTAACCTGCAGAAAGCTCATTAAACGTAAGACACGTGGTGTTTGCTTTGCAAAAAGTACTGGTTATCTTAAGCTTGACAGTAGTTCAGGTAATGTTGACTTCATCAGAGAAGTTGTACTTTCTGACCAGCAGACATCTTAAGCACTGTTCTTCTACCAGCAAGGTACGCTTCTCTGGAGTCACATGGAAATACAAACAAGGGGCCAAATATCTCCTCAGTAGGGATGGACGTATATGAGGCACAAACCCCCACATTAATCGCTTGTAAGGTATGGACTAAGCGGCAGAGAAATACCAACTTGGAAAAATAAAAGAAGTCTAAAATAAATAAGGTTAAGAAAACTGAAAGCCACCCATCAGAAATCACCAAGAAATGTCTCTTCAGATAGATTATGCTGCAGAAAAGAAAGTGCGATACATGTAATCACTGACTGGATAAGAGGCATGCTATAGCCTAGCCCTCTGATGACAAATAAGCATTTCAGAAAGCCTGTCCTTGAATTGGATGCTCATGAGATGACTCATTTACTGACAGAGACTGCTGATGGGATTCAGACACATGTACAACTTGATTCTGTTCTTCACTGATTTGATGGGAAGGAACCGTATCTTGGCTAGAGTGAGGCCGTTGACTTGATTCCGGCGTCAACTGCA
Organism: Phalacrocorax carbo; assembly: GCF_963921805.1. Classification (NCBI taxonomy): domain Eukaryota; kingdom Metazoa; phylum Chordata; class Aves; order Suliformes; family Phalacrocoracidae; genus Phalacrocorax; species Phalacrocorax carbo. The sequence goes on along the minus strand of NC_087515.1, from coordinate 78,458,398 downwards.
CTTGCTGAGCTGGATGTGAAGAACCCGCTAAGTGGATTTCTTCATTTTGTCCTTGATGAGCATGGAGATGCTCAAGTGCTTCCTTGGAAAGAGTGATGACGTGCATTTGTTCAGGCTGGGCAGTCTCTATTTGGTTTGCGATCATATTGATATTTTGGATTTGTTCTGCTTGCTCCTGCTGAGCTGAAAGCAACAAGTTTTGCAGCTGCTGCGGTGGCTGAGCAAGCAGCGTGAGGTTAGCAGCCTGCTCTGTTGTCATATTTGGGGCATTTTCTGCAGTAACAATGCTAATGCCTTGATTATGACTAGGCATGAAGTTTATATTATGTACAGCATCTGTAACCAGCAGCTGAATCTCCTGCCCTCCAGAGGTGGCAAGTTGATACTGCTGCAGCTGAAGAATGTTTCTCACTTCAGAATTAGTGTTGGTGCTTGGAGCAGCGCTGGCTTCCTGAAACTGCTTTTCCTTGCTATGAATTTTCAAATGAGACTTCAGGTTGTCCAGGCGAGCGAACTGCAGACTACATTCTGGGCAGGAGAAAGGCTTTTTGCCTGTGTGCAAGATACAGTGTCTTCTCTTAGCACTGGAATCAGAGAATGATTTTCCACATGTACCACAAGAATATGGCTTTTCTCCTCTGCAAAAGAATGTATTTGATCTCATTAAAATGCAGACAGTGCTACTTTCTGCAGCTTTTTACAGAATAAAAAAATTATTTTGTTTTGCTAAATCATAAATGCTTAAGAATAGTGACATGAAAAATGTTCTCTCTTTGACTTCACAAACTGTACTTTGTTTATTATATACTCAAGAGCTAGAGAGATAACATAACTGCCCTCCTGTCATAATACCAGAGGCACAAATTCTATGCTGCTACACCTTGATAAGAACGCAACAACTTACTTTGCACAGCTGTAAGCACCGACCATTTAAAGAATGTTTATTAAGTGTGGGCTTGGAAACAAAAAGAAGTGTCCAAATCCTAACTTGCTGCCCGACTCAAAGGGACAAGAAATTTTACTGGAAACGTTTTTCTTCTACATAAGGCCCACAACAGTTCTCCAATGATTTAAAATCTTACAAGCCTTTATGCAATATATCACACTGACATGGGTAAAAGATAACTAATGCTATTAAAGAGACATGATAGACTACAGGGAAACAGGACAATGCTCCGATAACCTTGTTACACCATGGCTACTGTTCCGCTGTCAAACAAAAATCCACAGTGAAATTTTCACATAAATAACATAGCAGCAAGTACATTGTCGTTAAACAGACACAATAGACAAAAGAACCACCTTACAATGTCTTGGCACACTAGTATCTAGCAGTGCAGGACTTCCCACTACCAATTATTTCTTTAAGTAGATTAAACAAAAATGTCAATCTTTAACCAACTATGGCCTCCTGGGTCTACTCAAACCCAAAAGGGAAGCACACCAGAAATAGAGAAGTGGAGGATTATCCACCGAGAACTACAAGGGCATAGCCAGAGAGTGCAGAGACGCAGCTAGAAAAGCAAAAGCCCTATTTGGATTGAAACTGGCTGTAGACATAAAAAATAACAAGAAAGGGTTCTTCAGACATATCAACCATAAGGAGAAAAAGGAGGAAAACATAGGCCCACTGTTAAACAGAAAAGGAGAATCAATCACCAACGATGCAGAAAAGGCAGAAGTCCTCAACACCTTCTTCACCTCGGTCTTTGCCAGCACTGTGGGGTCCCAGGCTTTGGGAACAAAATTGGCAATTGAACCAAACACCGACCCACCATCAGTGAAGGAAGAGTTAGTATATGAATTACTACAGGAGCTTGATCCCCACAAATCAATGGGCCCTGACGCCATCCACCCAAGGGTGATGAGAGAGCTGGCTGACATCTTCGCAAGGCCACTCTCCATAATCTTTGAGAAGTCATGGAGAACAGGGGATGTCCCAGAGGACTGGAGGAAGGCAAATGTGACCCCTATCTACAAGAAGGGCTCGAGGGAGGATCCAGTAACTATAGGCCCATCAGCCTTACTTCAATCCCTGGCAAAGTTATGGAACGAATCCTCCTGGGGGCCATCACAAGTCAATTGAAGCACATGATTGGGAAAAGCCAACATGGCTTCACTAAGGGCAGATCGTGCTTGACAAACCTGGTGGCCTTCTATGACAAAGTGACTTGCCTGGTTGACATGGGGCGGGCAGTGGACATTGTTTACCTGGACTTCTCCAAGGCCTTTGATATGGTCCCCACAGCCTCCTCCTGGAGAAATTAATGCGTTATGGCCTAGACAAGTGGTCTGTGCAGTGGGTGGGGAACTGGCTGACAGGCCGCACCCAAAGGGTGGTGGTAAATAGCTCTTTCTCAAACTGGCAACCTGTCACAAGTGGAGTCCCCCAGGGATCAATATTGGGCCCAATGTTATTCAACATCTTCATAAGTGATCTGGATAACGGCATACAGTGTGTACAGTTCTGGTCCCCACTATACAAAAAGGCTGTGGACAGGCTGGAAGGACTCCAGAGAAGGGCCACCAAGATGACCAAAGGCCTGGGAAGCTGCCATATGAGGACAGGCTGGGAGAACTGGGTTTGTTCAGCCTTGAGAAAAGGAGGCTCAGAGGGGATCTCATCACCGTGTACCAGTACTTAAGGGGTAGCTACAAAGAAGATGAAGACTCCCTTTTTACATGGAGTCACATGGAGAGGACAAAGGGGAATGGACACAAATTGCTCTTGGGGAGATTCCGATTGGAAACCAGAGGGAAATTTTTCACAGTGAGGACAGTCAGCTATTGGAATAATCTCCCCAGGGAAGTGGTTGACTCGGCCACATTGGACACCTTCAAGAGTCATCTGGACAGGGTGCTGGGCCATCTTGTTTAGACTCTGCTCTTCCTAGAAAGGTTGGACTAGATGATCCCTGAGGTCCCTTCCAACCTGTGATTCTGTGACTCAAAATGCAAACAAGCCCTGACCATTCCATAATTGAACAAGCACTCCATACAGCTGTCAGGGGTTAGGTTTTCAAAGAATGTAATGAAAATTAGACATACTCTACCTGTGAATTCTAATGTGAGTCTGAAGAGAACTTTTAGCTGTAAATGATTTGCCACAAATTTCACAAGTGAAGGGCTTCTCACCTATAAAAAGAAATTTGACATCACTTTTTATATAGCACTTCCCATCAATATATTAAAAAGTTATATTTTACCATACACAGTGTCACGTGTGTACTATCAAATCCTCACACTTCTGACATGGGTCAGGGCATATATCTGAAACCGAATGAACTCACTAGTTAAATGAGGGTATAGTAGTTTAAATGTGCATCTCTGATGTTTCTCCCCTTGGAAAATAAAGAATTAGGCGATCCAAACCCTCAGAGTAACAAAAAAACCACACCTATGACACAGATGGGGGTGCTTTGTGTGAAACAGACAAGTTTGAAAAAGGCTGACCCTGAACTAGAAGGCATTAACGCTAGGCTCACGTGCAGCACCATGCAGATGAGTAAGCCCGTATTTCCAAATCTGAAAAGTGAATCGATTATCTTGACAAGTTAATCCATTATCTTAACAAGTTGGCTGGCTTCCTATAAGGCTCCATCCTAGGCCTACTATATCCTGGGAATACCAGTCGGTTTCTGGTGAAATAAAATTAAATTATGGTGGCTTGAATAAATTTTGAGTTTGTGGTTGCCTTTTTTTTTTAATTCATATGTCTAATTGAAGCAGAGGAGACAAATTAAAGAACAAAGAGGTTTGCAAGAAACAAAGATACTACCCAACAAAAGCGAATCCTAATTCACACCATATGCTTGTTGCATTGAGCTTCTTTAAGACACCAGACATGAGCATCTGGATCACCAATGTGGCAATTCACACCATCCAAGCACACTGAAACAGGGATGGGGAAGCAGCCACTTTCTGAGGAAGCTTCACATTTAGTAAAGAAGTGCAGCGCTTATCAGCTTTCATATGGCTTCGAAGGGCAGGGGCAAAGTGTGAGAACAAGAAACAAGAAAGGGCCTCTTGTCTAGTTCCAGCCTCCTACTGAAAAGTAGAGTAACTTCCTCAGTAGGCTGTATTCTTATGACATTCTTCTGCCAACGCAGGACAGTCGTATCAATGTTAACATCTGTCCCCAGACTCCTCAGAATCTGACTTCTTGATTTTGAGATGGGACAGATCAATTGTTATTTCTGCATCATTAATACTGGTATTGGGCCCATCTTTTCTGGAAGCAAAATATATTGCAAGCCAGTTTCTGCTAGAACTCATCTTAACTGATCTATTTTTGCAACTTAACCTTGCTACTACGCTTCCTCTTCTCATTTCCCACTACGTTTATACAGCTGTATCAGCTTCAGATACAAAACTGCTGTGCGTGTCAACCAACACTACGTTCTCTGCAACAGAAAATGCAGTATTTGTAAGCATCGCAAGTTCATACTATTATGGACACACCAAAAACTCCCAAAGGCACAAGTTCTGACCTCATCCTATCCCAGGGAATTTAAAGCTGTGTTATTTTCACTGGGAAAGAGAAGGAAACAAATGAGATACATAACTTGATGTCATGCATACTTTACTACCACCGCGGGCAACATACTTAAGAATAATTCGATTTGGGGAAGAAACAATTGCCACGGTTTATAGCTATTTTAAAAGAAAAAATAGGTACAAGTCATCTTATGATGACCCTTCAAAGAAAATTATTTTAAGAAGCTTATGCCTTGTTATCACGAGATGATAGATCAACATTTTTACCCCTGTGGTCCAGCCATTCAAGTATCACCTTGCCCTCTAAATCTCTTAAAACACCTTCTGACACACTTGCATTAAGTCATCCCTCCCAGCCCATCTCCTACTAACATCTGGTTTATTGCAGCATAATAAAAAGGTAAATAGAAGTAATTATTTTTCTGGTCAGCAGCATTTTTCATAAGCACCCATCCCTCACAGGCAGGGGTACCCACCCCATTTAGGACATACACTTTCTGTTACTACCTAGCTCAGTTCAAGCCCCATACATGCTGGACGTGGCTCTCCTGATAAACTGAATTCCCAGTCCAAGATTCTATCGCAGAAGAGCTAGCTGGCATTTTCTGCCACAGGCTTTGTAAGAACGGGGAAAAAAAGCTCTTCCTGTAACAGGCACTGCTTCTGCACTGTTGTAATACAAGCTTTTTTGTGCTCCTGCATTTTTAAGGTCAAATCTCTTCATTAGCAACTCAGGCATCATTATGTACAAGGAGAGCAGAAGTTCGTCCCACAGAGACAAGCATCATTTGCCTGACATTGTTTTGTCTGTGTTACCTGAAGAAAAAACCAAACCCACAACATAACCTGACGGACAATATTACCTGTATGTGTTCTCAGATGTTTCTTTAACTGAGCTGTGTCCATGAATTTGCGACGACACTGGTTACATTCCGGCAGTGAATGGCCTTGCCGCAATAATAAAAAAAGTGTCAGTGCATAAGTGATCCCCTGTATCTCTTCAGTGATCTTTGTTAAAGCACTTTCCTGTAAAATAACCACTTTGATATAATATAGAGATAAACAAAAAGTGATTCACTGCCTCCTCCCTATCTTAACTGCCACAGCCCTATTTCTCTATTTGATACTATCATGGGAGAAGAGGGGCCTGACACCTGCTCCCCCACATATGCACTTTTATCTTGTAGCTTATTAAATTCTGATTTCCCCCCCACCTTTCTGTGTGTGTAGCTTAACCTCTGTCCTGCTCCAGAAGTGAGGAGGACATTTCTTAAAGCTTGCTTGCCATTGCTAGTCCAAAGTAGTGGGAAACTACAAGGCAATCTGCGCAACAGGCAGTGGACACAATTGTTTATACAATTCCTAGCTTCTGTCTAACCCAGACAGCAGGGCTAAAATAATCAAGTTGTATGTCAAATATAGCATAACTAATTTTTAATCATCATAAAAGTCCTTCTCAGTTAAATATTTCTCTAAACATTCTATTTATTATACACCATTTAGTCCCTTTCACCCTATTCATTATTATATCAAGATATCCCACATCAGGGTGGCAGAGGCTAAATACATCACTGAAGAATTTTTAATCTTAGTCAATCTTTATAAGGACTAATCAGCATGTCCTGTGCGCCAGCTCTTCCACCCAAACTTGTTATACCTGTGTGTACTCGATAGTGGCTCTTGAGCTGCCTCTTTTGGCTGAAGTATTTCCCACACTGATCGCACGTAAAAGCCTTCTGCCCTGCAAGGAAAATCAATTATTAAAATGTAAGCCACAGCCAAAGCAAGCATAAAGAAATAAACCAGCACACACGAGAGAGAGCAGAAATACCTTTTTTCAGAAAGACAGACTCTTGGGGAAGAGAGATTACATTTGCCTTGAAATATTTACCTGTATGTAGGCTCATATGCTCCAGAAGAGAATGCTTTGTTGTCAGAGCCTTACTGCAGACGGTGCACGAGTATGGCCGTTCTCCAGTATGCATCCGCTCATGGACTTGAAGAGAATGCTTCTGAGAAAAGCCTTTGCCACACTCGCTGCACTTAAAAGGGCGCTCCCCTAAAAGCAAAAAAGGACATCTTTAACTATAGATGCGTTATTTCTCACTACATATTCTGATAGTGAGATGCACTGCAACGTAGTATGCAGTAAGGCAAATTAAGAGACAAACTTCACATAGCAATAAAATAATTCTTTGAGTGTTGCCGTATAATTTAACGTTTAAACAGAGAAATGATTAAACGGCAAGCAAGGTAAGATGTAGAGGCTACAAGATCTGCTGACAAGGATAAAACAGCGAACGCAGTCTCAGAGACACACCATAATAATTTGGATCAGCATGCTATTTTGGACAGTTGTTGCTGTAGACAACAGCCCACACTTCAACAACTAGGCTCGCAGTTAGCAAGGAGTCACTACACCCCAACCCAAACACAGCAGTCTCCTAATGCCTACCTGTATGACTCCGCTGATGAATAGCTAAGAAGTGATTATACTTAAATACTTTGCCGCAGTCTTTACAGCGAGCTTCAGAACCTGCACGTTTTCTTTTTCCATCGGTTCTCTTTGTGAGCCCTTTTTCATCCTCATCACCGATAAGTTTATAATCTTTTAGTTTAATTGATCTCCTTATTCTACGTTTGCTATAACGGCTCTGAGTGCTCTGTATTCCTTCAGATTTGGGATCGTAATTCTCATCTTTCTCAGCGGACAGATCGACAGCAGCTTCTGACCCACAAGCAGGTTCAGTTTCTTCCGCATCTTTCCTCACCGGAGCCTGTTCGCTGATAACTGTTTCTTCTTCTGCCGTGTCTTTTTTAATAAAATTTTGCTTATTTTGCATGGAGTTGTTCTCTCTCAGCTGCACATCTTCGGCAGAATTTGCGACTGATTTTTCTTCTTGGACATTCCTGACTTTCCTCGGCCGCCCACGTTTTCGCTTTGGTGGATCTTCGTTTTTCTTGTCACTTGCAATAACGGCTAGAGAGGCTCCACTGTTTGCTGGAGCTGGTAACACATTACTTGGGCTACGGCTGGCCTGATAATCTGTACAGGCCCACACCAAGTCATTCACTTTCAGCAGCTGCGCGGTAGCCAGAATTTGTTCCGTGCTTTTTTCACTGGCACGGAGGCAACCTGTGTAGATAAATTCTAGCAGTGCTCCAAAGGTGTCTGCAACCATTCCTTCCAACATGTAAATTGACTGCCCTATTTCACCCTCGTCTACAAACATCATTGAGAAGTATTCACTGCTGGCAGCAAGCAACGCTTTATGGGCTCTGAATTGCACATTCTCCACTATTAGGGTAATGTCACAAAGAAAATCCTTTTTCCTTTGTTCTTCAAAATTAGCTAGAATGGTATCTTTGTGAGCTTTGGAGTGGATGACAACCAGTTTCTCGAAAGCGTCAGGAGCCGTTTCTGCCATTTTTATTGCACATACAAAAGAAGGTGCCTACAAGAACAGAATAGCTTTAATTAAGAACTGTTGTAGGATTCTGCATTATAACACATGAAATACCATTTGGTTTAACAGTAAATAGGCTTCAACAGTTTCTAAAGCAATTCTGAAGCCTCTGAGCTTTCTTTGAAAAAAAAATAAAAATCAGCTCTCTTGCTGACACAGACTGCCTTCAAAAAGTGTTTTTAAATCCTAAGAAATGGCTACAGATAGTTTCTTCTGAGATGAGAATTACTGCCTGTTATTTCATTTGTTTATCTCTGATGTACTGTGAACTGTACAGCGTCTGAAAAAAATGGCTATCCCTTTTGAAAACTCCTTTCACAAGTAAAACAATCGAGCAAAGAGAACTCTTTGTTCTCAGCTCCGAAGTGGAAACAAATAATAATAATAAAAAACGTCAACCGCAGCTTCGTCCCTGCAGATGCCACATTTCACATTATTCAGGGTCACGGCTATGAAATCCCGAAATCAACGACAAAACTTCACTGGCATCAGTGTGGCAGGACCCCAGGCCTTCTTTCATCCTCTTCTATCCTTCTGAAAATTTATTTCGGAACACCCACCTGCTAAGCTTCAGCCTATGGGGGTGGGCAATAACAGCAGAAAACCAGCAGCTTCTTCTAAGAGCTCTGTCTAAAATAGGGTTAACTATGCTAACGGTTAACCACCAATCTCGCCTGCTAAGCTTCTTCAATTGTAAATATGCAAAAATTACAAACAAGCAAGCAAGATATAATCCAGCAATTTCAGAAGAATCCACCAAAAAACACTACTGATATGGAACACTTCCATAATACTGCAAGAGATGTGCCAAAAATGTTCATTCAGCTGAGCCAAACGTGAAACAGATTAGCTACCTGCCATCTTAGAATATAAGCTGTCATTTTAAACACAAACACATATTTAAATGTAACAACCAGTGAGCATGCCAGCTCTGATCACTGAAGGAATGCTGCAAGAAGCAACACAGACTACATACAGGTGACACCTAACTGCTACTGAGGTGGCCAACAAGTGATTCTGTAGCCCTATTTGGCCACCAAACAGTTCAAGCCAGAGCCAAGCTGTGCATATGTGACAGGACGAGGGGTAACGGTTTTAAATTAAAGGTGGGTAGATTTAGACTGAATATAAGGAAAAGATCTTTTACAATGAGGGCGGTGAAACACTGGCACAGGTTGCCCAGAGAGGCTGCGGATGCTCCATCCCTGGAAACATCCATGGTCAGGCTGGACGGGGCTCTGAGCAACCTCACCTAGCTGAAGATGTCCCTGCTCACTGCAGGGGGGTTGGACTGGATGGCCTCTAAAGGTCCTTCAAGCCAAACCATTCTGTGATTCTATGACATGGGAACATTAATTTCTGTAGGATGCGAGCCTGATGCCGCTGGAGCCCCCTAAAGCAGGGCCGTAGGTCCGGCCCAGCCCCGCCTAGGGGAGCTCCTGAAGAGCTGCCGCCAACTCCGCCTGCAGGCATTCCCCAGCACCCACGCGTGCCTCACGCGGGGGAGCGGCCGTTCTGGGGGCTTTGATCACAGGAAGGACTTCGGCATTCCGTCACGAGGTGACACCGTTACTGTCTGACTGCAAAATCCCAACCAGCGCGTTCACCTAAAAGAAGTGACGGCAGTGGCGCCAGAGCGAGCCCTGCTGCTGGCCTGGGGGGGTCACGGGCAGCGCGCGCGTTTTGGGGGGGTGGGGTGGGGTGTGTGACCTGAGTGAGGGAGCGCGGCCGCGCGCTCCTCCCCGACGCAAGCACCGGCGGCAGGCCCCGCGCCAGCCCCCGGCCCGGGCGCCGCCCGCCCCCGGGGCCCCAGCGGCGGCTGCGGGGGTGGGGGGGGTCTCCCAGCGGCGCCCGGCACTCACCGCTCCTCTGCGGAACCGCCGCCGCCACTTCCGGCCCGGGCGGCAGCGCCGCGCCTTGCGTCCTACTAGCACGTAATACGTGATAGTAATACGTAACTCACGACGCGGCGGCGAGCGCCGCCTTCCGTCCCCGCCGCCCCGCCCCGCGTGTTCCGGGAGGCGTGGGCTGCCGTAATAAGCGTTAAACGAGACGTGACTTCAAAACAACAGATTTTTAATTTTAAGATTTGGTGTCTAAGGAACTGGTCCTAGAGAGGGTGACGTTGTTCCCCGGCGGCGTTGCAGCAGCGCGAGCGGCTGATGGCGGAGGGTGGGGAGGAGCAGGCGCTACACAAAGCTGGGGCCGGCGTCCTTCAGGGAGAGAAAAGTTTGCAGCCTGCAGTCGAAGCCAAGGGGCCTGCGGGGCAGCTCCCTGTAGGGGCCCGCCATGGCTGCCCCCAGGTAGGGGACGAGCTGGCAGTGCTCCATGAACTGCGCCAGCTTCCTCCGGTACGTCTGCCGCGCCGCCTCCGAGCTCCTGGGGTTGTGCGCTGCAAAAAGTTAAGTGGTGGCTTAGTGTCTTCTGCTAACTTTGTGGAATTCCATTACAGAAATATTAAAAGGGATCAAGTCCACACCTGATGTTTTTATCCTCGGTGTTGATAAAGCTGGCGTGGGCCGTGCCCCTTGGTACCAAACCAATAGAAAAATCGAGTCTGTATTTCAGAAGTTCCTAACTCCAAAAGGGTAATGATCATCAGAAAGATCAAGGCTTTTGTAAACAAATAACAAACATACGCCGCGAGGGGCTGGTGATACTCAAGGCAATGACAGATTTGGATAACGTGGCACACACCTGGAAATGGCGCTGCATAGGGTTAGCCCAGGCGCGGTGTGGCTGGCACTGGCCACACCTTGGCATGACTGTTCAGTGACCTAAATGCTTTGCCCATAAAAAAACTGAGAGCTGACTGATACTTCAGAGGAGGAAGGAAACATAAAGGCCAAGAAGTTTACAATGAAGATAATATTGTTTCTTTTAATTCATACCTAAGCTGTATTTTGGTGTACATTAGTATTGAGTGCCAATCCTCAGAGTTTTTTTTATTATTTTAATTGTTACACTGAGGTAAAGGGGAAGGAATGATTTAAGGCAGCCAAATCCTAACCATTTTTTCCTGTAAGTGGTACTTATATCTCATTACAAAAACTGGACACCATGAAGGACTATGCTATGAGACACTTCAGCCCACTAGCTTTAAATTGTAGGCAACTGAATTTCACAGCTTCGGAGTGATTTTTCAAGGATAGCTGTATGTAGAGCTCTTACAGGAGTCAAGTTTGAAGGGCAGTAAATCACTCCAGTGATGTATGGTTTCCTACTCTTTCTTTTTTTTTCCCCAGGAGAAAAATCTCTCTGCATTTATGACTGATCACCTGTACCTTCTCTTCTCAGATGCTGAAAGCAATTCAGTATGGTTAGAAAAGCTGCAGGAGCAACTAAACCACTCCTCCTTGTCTCCTATTTAAACGTGAGATTAGAGAGTGACATAAGTTGAAGATGAGAAAGTCTTACTTCACATAGAAATAGGATGTAAAAAATCTCCAAGGGACCAGAACGTGAAGCACTTTGGTCAAGTTTTTGACCAGTGACGATGTGCTTACTCTGAAGAGACACACAATATTAAATAATGCTATATTTGCCAAGGAGATTTTTCAGTGTACTAGAATGCTGTATCTTAAAGTTGGAAGCGGTTCTCGCCAATGTTAGAAGAAGATAACTTGTTTTCCTGGATTCCTATGGGCCACTGTTTGTCACTGCATGAGGAGAAGAGATTTGTGCACTTGCATAACCTTTCCGTTTCATCATCCAGTGCTGATAATGATTTAATGATGCAATATATAAGCAAAGCTTTCCTAGCATGGACATTGTTATGTTAGCAAAGCTGTGCTAACAATAAATGAAAACAGTCTTTGTGGAGGAAACAAAACTACAGTATAAAAGATATTTTGCTGGCTTAAGTACTGTACATTTTTACAGGGGCTTATCGTGTGCCTACACTGTTCAGTGGTCTTCGTTAACGAAGCTTTGCTAGCAAAAATCTGTGATAGTCCAAGAAAATTCTGGAGGGCTTTGGAGGCTGCATGAGGAAACACAGGATGTGAAGAACTTTAGACAAATAGTAAAGATTGCTATTATCTAAAAGAATAAGTAAAACTTTGAAATAACAAAAGGCAAGGTAAAGTGCACCCAGTGAACAGGCTGTCTTATGAAGGGCAAAACTGGTGGGTTGAAGAAGTGGCAGTCTTGCTCCAGAAATCCCCAGCAGTACTGGAAACCAGACCACAGCTACAGCAGACATGCAAACTAGGCTGTTGAAATCCTGAAAGCTGGCACTGTTTAGGCTGATCGCAACCTATTAAAGATTATCAGCTGCGGCTGCTATCTTGGACTGCAAAGAACCCAAACAGGCAAAAATTCTAAAAAATAGCAAATATGAACACAGGAGACAAAGCTTGAGCGACTTTCTTCAGTGAAGTAGTAGTGCTAACCTCTGGTAGTCCCATGAGATGTTTTACTTCATCATTACTTTGTGGGCTGAGTACAAGCCACCTAATTTTATTTGTGGACTGTTTATCTTTGTTACGGAAAAGTGGTTGATTAGACTGTCAATTAAATAAGGAAAGAAGTTAAAAATAATCGACATACCGACACTCCAAATCACAGTAATATTCAGATCTTCCCAGATAATTTCACAAATAAGCAGACTGATAAATAACATTTCATTCCTCTGTGCTAAAAACTTAAAAATCTAATTTAGTCTGCAGGGATAGCTATTCTTTCGTACTGTGTAATCTAAGTGTATTGGTGCTGAGCCCATGCAAAAGAAGGGCTTTTTTTGAAAATGACAGCTGGTCTATGTGCACTTAAGCTGCTTCTCAACACAATTAGACCCCTCATTTACATATTTAGCCCATGCATTTTTGGAGATGTGTATGATCAGAAAGTTGTCTTCAATTTGTCTTCAAGGCAAGGTTTGTTAAGTTTTATTTGACCACCTGATACAGTTGAAAAAAGGCAAGCATTCAGGCACCTAAACAATTCCTCAGATAGTATTTCAGCAGCCTTTTACTACAGTAATTTTAGTCAATTTTTAGGACGATTCAGCTTGTCTATGACTAGTTTAAAATGTAGTACCACCTAGATTGTAACATTTTACTTTCTGTTTAAAAACTCCAGCAATGCATTTTGGAAATGTTTTCAAGGCCATCACGTTGTTGGTGATAAAATGTCATTAAAGTCTCATGATTTGTGAGAGATCACTTACCTATCTACCTATCCTATTAACCTTATTTTCTTCCCTGGTCCTTACACACCTCCAATAAACTTGGTAGTGTGGACTTAAATCAGTATGCAATTGTATTTTCCTAAGTTGGACATAAGAAAACTACACAGATTGGTTATCAGTGTTGTATCAGATGATTTACTGCACTTATATAATTCATTATAGCATAGTATTATATAAGCTACCTTTTAAATGGCAGGCGATGAACAGCAGAGCAGTTTTTTTTACACTTAGGAATGGAAACTTTGGCTTTAAGCAGCCTACTTCATTCAGAGCTTTTATTAGAGAAGTTGCTACGCCCTAAACGAAGAAAACAGTTTTAGAAGACCATTACAGAAATCTAGAACAAAAATATACTCAAAGCCTGATCCTGTTCTCATGGATATCTAACAATATAGGATGATATCTAAGTTGGTGAATTGTACAAGATAGTAAATAGTATAAAATAGGGAGGGGAGTGACCATGAATCATTTTTAATTTCATATTCATGTCTCAAATTGTAACCAACTATCCTTAAGTGATTCCAGATAGGCTTGTGTCTATCCTGGTGTTAAAAATCAAAGCAAATTAAATATTACAAGATATGATAAAGAAGTCAGAAAATCCGTCATACAAGACTGCAGTTTATTATTCCCTTCTGATGGCCTTACTTGTATTTTTTCCATTAAAGCTACAAATATCTATTATTTTAAAGCTTTTTAAAAATTCCTCTCAATTGTAACTGCACAATTTTCAGTTTAATATAATACCATTAATAAGCATAAGACTCATATTGCATTAGAAATGAAATAAACTGTGTGGGATATACTATACATTGCAAAATCATGTTTTAAAATAGAAAAGCAAAAACTGGCCTGTTCAAGGTATCCAGCCAAAGGAAGTGCAGTGAGTGGTATTGGCTCCTTTACTGGAGGGAGTTTACGTGGAAGCTTCAGATTCCAGTACTTTTCTGGTAATCTAACCAAATAAAAAGTAACCATGTTTAATATGTATAAACGGTGACATGATTAAAAATTAAACCACAGTTAGTATATTCACCTCATAAACTTCAGAAGCTTTTCTTCACTTTCAAAAATATATACCTTATCTTGGTATTTTGCTGCATACTCAATGTTGCCAGGCACCAGAGCTTCATATCTGAAGAGACAGAGCAAGAAAGACTATTGACTGACAAGAAATGTAAAACATCATTTGTGTGGTGTAAATTCATGAGCTACTGAGAGCCTTCTGGTAACTCAGCAAGTATAGGATCTACAAAAAAGTAGCAGCTGGATCATCCAAGTTTCTACCACATGACTGACAGTTATAGGGCTCAAAATCTGAAGAGTCTCTGCCTCAAAATCTGCTTATTAAGGGGCTTTTATAGTGCTTCTTTAGAGTTCCTCTAGTTAAAATGCCAGTCGTAGTTGTTCAGGAGATTAAGAAGGGAGAATTGACTATTATGGTTCTACCTCGATGAGAAGTTCCTGCACACAGAGGAAATCAGTGGAACTTTATGGTGGAGCTTTATGGATCTCTTATAAAAATTGTAATAGCTAGTTTTGCATCTACTAAGATTTTTGTGAGATTTGTTTGAACTTTTGAAGGCTTACACTAGGGAAAACTCAAACTATCAGAGCAGTCCTCATCACAAAGGACAGTAAGCCAATGCAGATCTTTGTAGAACCTGTAGCCATATGAGTTTCAAAACGTGATTTTACATTGATTTCCAAAGCCACATGCACAATATGGAGGATTGTAATTGTTTTTCCTGACAAACCCTGAACACTATTAAAAAGTACTTTGAAAGTATTTCCTCATTAATGTGTTAATACAGGACACATAGTCTGTAATTCGCATTATGAAAACTGCAGTGATGTACCTCTGTTTTCCATCCAGGTAAGTGACTGGACAGTATCCCTGCATTTCAGCACTGGTAGGGAATAAGGCCTTCACTTCTGCCGCAGTCAGTTTCTTTGGTAGCCTGTCTGGGGATGGGAGAGGGTGAGGTGCCAGTGGTGGCACATAAACCTCTGGTCTACTCAAGAATTTCTGTAGAAAAAGAAATTAAATGTTTTTATAATGAAAGAAGCACTGCAAGAGTGCTAGTCAGACTCCAGAGGACTGGCTCACACAATTAAGATACTTTTTTCTTCTGCAGCACCTCTCTCAGTGCGTTGGCACTGCTGCTGCTCTCAAGTAAGTAATTTCTTTTCCAACCCACTCTCAGCTGAAGTCATCACTATCTGCCCACCATCCATCACTATCCATTGCTATCATTAGCCACGCTTTACCCCCAGTCTCCCTAAAACAGATGGAGAAAGGAGGAAGTGGTTGTTTTAAATTAATGTTTGATCTATGACAATTTGTAAGAGGAGCTTTGGTTTGAATGAACTCTCTGCTGCATTTTGTCTGCCTAGGCGTTTGGTAGCAGAAGTATGCAGAACAAAAGCTTGAACACTAACACTAGTCTAATTCAGATTACAAATTGCTTGTTTATGTACGCAATCAAAGAATCTCAGCAACAATGTTCCCTCTTCCTGTAATCCCTCCCAACCTGCTTCTTGACACTTACATCCAGTTCTTCCTGTGAAGCCATTTTGTAATAGTGTCCTCGAAATTCTGCAGCAAACTGCAATGACGACGTTACAGAGCAGTCAACCAATTCACCCTTTTCTGCAAGGCTCACGGGACAGTACTGTCCAAACTCCCCCAGCCGATACTGCAGCTCTTTGGGAGTGATACATAAATCAGCAATGCCAGCTGCTTTTCCTGTTAATGAAAGCAACTAATGTTTTATTAATGAAAGATGTGGAAACATCAAACATTTCTATTCAGAAATGTTACAGTTTAGAAGATATTATAATTCATCATGTGAAAATGATATGAAATAATGGGCATTAAAATAACATTTTTAATAGATTGATATTAAAATAAAGTTGCAGCTAATTTTACCAATTTTAACATTTTTTCTAGCACTTAAGAAATATAATAATTATCGATGTGGGTTCTCTGCATGCTTAACTTATTCTGTTTTCCTGGGGGTAGTTTTATTTATGATTTATTGTTTTACTCCTTTGTGTTGCTAAGGAACATCTCAGGTATTATTTAACTTCTTTACATTGGTGAGAAAGACTACAAGGTGTGATGAAAGCCTTCCTTTTACTGATCCATTTCTTTCAAATGCTACAGTCTGTCTGGATGAAATACATTCAGAATCTTGAATAAAATGTCATATAAAACCCAAACTATTTTAAAAAACATGCTTTTCAAACTTGATGTGAAACAGTTAAATGTATTTTAAATTGGTTTTGGCATACGACTGCAGCTTTTAAGAATGGTGCGGCCACAGAGCTGTAGAAGTTAAAACCAAAAGGGGGATATGAGATAAAGAAGTCTGTTTGCCCCTCCGAGGAATTCTAGTTAAACTGTACAGGCATGTTTAAAAGGCATAATTAATCCTGACCAATGCTGACACACAAAAATTCAAGTGGGAACTGTGTCAATTTAGACTAAAGTAGTTTTCCTCCCACAACACAGAAATTAACTTAGATGGCATTTTTAACCTTAATTCTGAACTTATAATTAACATTTCCCCCTCCTTCCCTCTTCTTCCACTGACACTTAAGTGAAGCTTCACATCATAGTTCCCCTTGTATACTTTGGGCTACCCTTTCTGATTTATCACCCAATGTTGAGGAATATGCCATGCACCATAAGAACTCTGACTTCATTCAACTGTATTATGTTACTCTGTTCTGTGAAGGATGACCTCAGACTGTCCTGTAGTTGGTTTTGTCTTTGCTCTCTTCAAGAGACCTCTTCAAGATCTCTGCAGATGAGATCGAAGAATTTGAGGGTATGTATGTGCCCCAGAATTAGCTTCATCCAAAGAAAGTTGAAGTTGAAATGCACTCATTACATTGCAGCTTCTCAAAGAAACAAATAATATTCTGAGAAACTTTGTTTTTCTTTTACCTTCTTTTATTCTTTCCAGGTATATCTGGATTTCTTTAACAACCACTTGAACTTCCTGCAGTACTTTGTTCCATATCCACCACTTGCTCTGAAAGGCATCAATCACACACCAGTTCTGATGCTCCTTCTTATAGTAAGTTCTAATTGCATCAATGTGCTGTTTATAGCAGGAATTTTTAATAGCTAGAATCTGTGAGCTGTCATGTTCAGGGTAGGGAGGTCTGAAGACAACGAAAAATAACACTGATTTAAGTCTGAAGATTAGATCATGTCATTGAATTTCAGGTGTAAATTCTACAGTTCACTTAAAGTCCCTTTTACAAAATTCTGCTTATTTGACACTGTAGAACATATTTAAGAAATACAACTTTCTTATTAAGAATATTACCAGTTACATACAAAATGCAGCATGCTTCTTATCAGACTGTTACATTCAGAAAAAAAAAAAAAAACTTTTGCTATTTATGTCCCAAATACAACTGAACAATTTTATGAAGTATTTGGAATGTATCACCACATATTAACTGACACACACTACCAATACAACATTAAATGGTACCCTAGACAAAATGCTATGAGA
This sequence comes from Phalacrocorax carbo, assembly GCF_963921805.1. NCBI lineage: Eukaryota > Metazoa > Chordata > Aves > Suliformes > Phalacrocoracidae > Phalacrocorax > Phalacrocorax carbo. The sequence continues at coordinate 78,440,708 of NC_087515.1, read as the reverse complement.
CTTTAAAAATGGAATTAAACTGATTATTGGAAAAAAGGGCTTAATTTTTAATTATGCTGTTATTTGAAATCAAGAAGTAGCTATAATCCTTGGATATATTTTGAAAACTGTCATATTTACATATACATAAATGAAAATAATCCATCTGACCTCTGAAAATATTATGCAAGGCCATAAGAGATATTTTGACTAGAACATAGAAGCATTTCCTGTTCTGGTTCTTAATTTACATGATGCCAAAAAACGAGATAAACTGCTGCTTTAATAGAATTAATTTCTCTCTAAGTTGTACCTCTCAGAAATCTGATATTGCATGTTTGATTTATATTTAAGCCTATGAAATGTAATTAGTTTGGTATTTAAAATGAAAAGTTTAAAGTAAATACTTTCAAAAAGACAGCATTAATTTAATTTTTTGCAATGCAAATTGTCTTTAGGCTTTCAGTAAACAATTAAGCATTGTACTGATTACTCGATAAAAAGAGACAAAATGAAAGAGAGATGCAATAATACTCTAAGGTATCTGGAACTTCTTAGAAACACTTCCTCTAATGAGAACCAGGTTCTTATACAATTTAATTTTAAGGTGAGTGTTCTGTTCTTTTTAATTCTCTGTCTGTTTATAAACTACTTACTGCTCTTCCTCAAAAACAACCAACAGCTGTTTAAGCAGAATATTTATCTCCTTAGAAAAACAAAGAAGGGACCAAGCTGAATTGAAAAGTTGAGATGAGTAATTCATGCTTTGTACACGTTATTAAAATATTCATGATTTCTATCTTTTAAAAAGAACTTTAGTTAAGACTTAAAAGCTTATGAGATGAAGTATCAATTTCCTTTATGATCATAATAATAAAATAATGAAAATAATAAACTTCAGCAGCAGAGTGAACTAGTGACATTTCTGATGCAGGGTTTCATTAAAACCAATTTAACTAAGCAGTGGGTGCACAGCATTGCACATCTGTGGCCTCAGTCATGTGGTCAGGGGATGTGGCCAGAGCACGCCACAGATTCTTTATTCTCCATTTCTGGCCTGTGGAAATCAAAGCATTAGACTGTAAAGGGACTGGTGCCCATGTCTTTTCATATATGGAGGCTGGAGACAGCTGGGTTATGCACCAGCTTAGATACAGCCTTTCTGGGTATAGCACTGAGGCACATAGAGAAATGACAATATTGTGTGGATAAAAATATTGCCCTCAGGGAGCATCCCTACCTATCCGTGCTTTCCTTATCCAACAGTGCTCTTCTGAACACTTCCTTTGCATCCATTTCTAATTCAAAGATTTTCACTGGAATTATCCTAGCTGATTCCAAGAGGTTTACTTGTTTTCTTGTTACAGGATATCCATCAATTACAACTCTGCATAGAAACAGAAACAGAAAGAGGGTTTTCCCAAGAAGTCAGTTTCTAATTAACCATAAAGACTACGTATGTTCCTAGTACATTCTCGACAGAGACAAAAGTTTACACCCATGCCATGAAGTTATCACTGCCCTGACTTGATAGACTCTGAAGAATTCATAATCAAATTTTTTAAAAAATCAAGTAGATAGAATAAGAAATAGTAAAGAGTAAAGGAAATACACAAAGAGCAAAAGGTATAGGAATGGAATTGGATGGCTCTGACTTATAAAAATGGTGGACTTTAAAATTCTGACACATCAGCCATTCAGAAATGTAATTTTAACTATGGGAAACCTCCATATGGATGGGGAGGAGTGGTTTTCATACTGAAATGCAAAATGATTTACAGTACTTGAAGAGGTTTTTAAAATCTCATTGAAGAAGAAATGCTTTTCACATATCAGGCAATAGTGGGGCAAAATATACTGCAACAATATTCCAGTATTTAACATGAAAGAAAAGCTAAAAATATTCTGATCTCAAGCTCAAATAATTTTCAGAGATTATTCCAGAATTCCCTTTCCCTGTAACAATTCTCTTTTTTGGGGAGAGGAGTTGAGTGTCATGAAATCATGATCACAAAGCTTTGTAAGTCTGCTCAGTTTGGGAGGTGTTTCAGTGATGGAGAAAGAGCCTAGGAAATCAGGATCACGTATGAATGAGATGGAAAGACTCACTGGTTTCAGTTCCTCCTTAATAACTTCAGTTGTTAACAAAACCAGAAAAAACCTTGAGTACTAAACCAGTCTGTGTGACCAAAGAGAATCAAATGTGTCCAAGATGGTACTAGGGTTGGTATAAGAGAGAGAAAATCATAGTTCTCAAAGGAAATACTGGCTTATTGACTGAAAAAAAGGTAACTTTCATAAAGCATATCACTCGGATTTACTGGAATATACTTACTTGAAAATTGCAGAAAATTATGCTTCAGTCTGTTTTCCCAGAGTAACGTGAAGAACCTCATTTTGCATGGATTATTTTCTTAATGCATAAACCAGTGATGAGTTTCAGTGAAATTGTTTTACAGTGGTAACATGGGAATCACTGCCTATGAAGGGACTGGCGTGTCTTGAAAAAAGCCCCGAAACCCAAACAAGACTCTTACCCGGTTGTATTACACACGTGATTCATCAGAGCCACATCTAGAGCCTGGACGGCCAGTTCATCAGGTACGGTCAGTCCTTTGTGAAGATGCCGCTTCAACATAAGTGCTAACTCGGTTTCTGGCTGATTGTTTAACACTAGCCGTATGGCATCTCCCACACTCAAGCGCAGTAACCCATATACACTTGCAAATTTCTTAGCAACTGCAAAACATTTTGATTTCAAAGCACAACTTTTAGGTAAGCAGCTTCACAACGAGCAGTCAGCCTAGCTCAGCTCATTCCCTGGGTCATTTCCAATGGTACCTAACCCTGCTTAGGCCCCTGAAGGGCCCAAACCTTTGCACGTGTGCAGAGCACGCACAGTGCACTAACAGCGTTCAATTCAGCACAAGCCTCAGCAGCAATAGTCAATATTATTACAAAATATCTTAGAAAATATACTTCCACTGCTTCCTCTTTTACAGAACAGCCTAGCAGTTAGATCATTATCCAGAAAATGGGAAATACAGTTAAAATTTTCTCCTTACTAAGAGATCATTCGAACCCATCTCTTCATTTTCTAACACCCTGTTCTAATCATTAAGCTATGGCATAAGAAGAATTTTCTCCTCCTCCAGTTAGAGGCAGAGACCTGTGGATTGAAAGAGTCATGGAGGAAGAAGGAGAGGGAAGAAAGAGGGAAATCTTGTTTTCTTTAATCTAGAAGTTTGGAAACAGACTGGAGAATGTGGAGTTTTGGGTTCTGGTCCTTGATCCTAGGAATATTTCTTCATTTTACATTAGGTCATAATGACTGAAAGAAAGAAGAAACAATTAGAAAATAATCAGAAATAATACAAGGGGTATAAATAGTGTCGGTCCGGGTTTTCTAAGTGCCAGTCCAGTGACTAACTACTTAAGAAGCTGGGATAAAATTCAGATGGACAATGCATAAATATCTAACTGCCAAATGAGACACTATAGAATGTAACTAAAAAATGCTATGCCCAGCAAGAAAAGCTGGAAGACCAACAATATTAATGGTTTATGATTTTTTAATAGTAATGACAGATACAGCTTCAGTCATTAGATAAGGTTTTGCTTTATAGACAATACTGGCTCCTACCTGTAGTCTTTCCAGATTTTGGAGGTCCGACAATCACAATCTTAATGGGCACAGCTGGTTTAGGTTTTGGCTGACGAATATATTTGATGGGATTTTTCATAAATTTTTCTTTATTTTCTTTTCTTGAAAAGAAATAAATGTATTGCCGATGGATTACAGGAAAGACTGTGTTTTCATGGCTTTGTTGTGGCTTGATTATGTCTCCTTCACTTAGCTGTATCATACACAAAATGGGAAGCAGTTGATTAGGTTTCACAAAGACTCCTCTCCCTCCGTCCTACAGAAGTGGCTTTATAGGCAGGTAGAGCAGTACCAACTGTATGAAACATACCATCAAAGCATTCTGAAATTCATACATATGACCATTATATTTTGTCCGAGTCTGAGGAACTTCCTTACTTATGCAATTATTGTACAAAGAGATGAAGTAAACATTGAAGACAGTAAAAATATTCACTACTTCCAGTAGGTGGTACCGTAACACTTTCTGTCTGTGAAGAGCGTGTAGTCAGAAAGGTACAACATTGTACTTTTTTTTAATATTCAAAGAACAAAGAAAATAGTCTTATTCCTCTGTGAATTAAAACCACTTACCTGCCTGACAGTAGAAGATACACTGAGAATATTGTGTTTAGCAGAAATCATGTACAAATGAAGAAAATAGAAAAGAATATGAATACTTACATTATGGTGAAGTGTAAAACCACAACAAGGCAAGCAAAAAAAGCTTTTGGTAAAATACATACACCGCTGATGAAATCTTTTCAAACACATCTGACAGCCCGCTAGAAAGTCTGTAGGGTTGATGGATCACTGAGATGCAAGAGGAGCACTAATAGCAGAAATGTTCATTGCAGAAATGCTAAGTGAATTCCTTGCGCCACTGTTCACAATGGGAGAACTTAGTCATGCCCCTGTTGCAGCCATTGTTGGACAAACTGCCTTAAAGTCCAAGTAAAAGATGTTTTAGAACAAACTATTGACATCTGTAGAAAAAATTGCCTAGACCAGATGCATTCACCTTACAGTTCTAAAGAGACTCAGAAGCGAAATTGTTACTAATGTGTAACCTATTGCTTATGTTGGCCTTCCACAAAAAAAGGAAGGTGGAGAAATTGACTGTTTTTTGAAAAGGCCTCCAGGATGTATCCTGGCAAACAGTCCAGTAGATCTGGCCCTGTATTGAGCAAAGTGAAATATATTAAGGAAAAAAAACATAGTTACAGGCATACATATGAAATAATGGGGAAGAGGCAACTCAGCTTCTTGTAGAGGGAAATCCTACCTCACAAATCTATTAGTGTTCTTTGAAGGAGTCAGTAAATATATAGATACGTTGATCTGGTTATTAGAGTAAGAGATGGGACTGTTCTACTGCATGGCATTACCTTGCCAGACCTTTCTCTGGTTCTTAGGTTCCTATTCCTGCATCAAGTCATTTCAGGGTGCTTGCCCTCAATTTATAAGACATCAGGAGTCTGTTCTATCTATCTGCTCCCATTTCTCCCTCAGCTCATCGTTTTTATTCTCTGCTTGTCTAATCAGTTGCATAACTACTTCTCTCCCCCCCAGATTTAATCTAAAAGTAGTTGGCATATACTCTGTCTGCCTTTCTACAAAAAACCTCCAGTCCGAAATCAGTTTCATCATTTCTGTTACATCCTAAAATACCCACAAAATGATCCTATTTCCTTTCATTATTGTCAGCACATACATTTCCACTGTCAGCACATCATTCTGATTTTATCTAATAGCTTTCTATGACTTCTTTCTTCTAACTGAATTGTACTTTTTGGTTGGTAAAAAACCACTCTGCAGCATAAATGAGTGAATTGGAGAAATGAAATGACAAAAATGTAGTGAAGCCTAACAGAACAAAGTGCAAGGTCTAGCGTGTAGGGACTAATAAGAATTAAACATATAAGCTGGGGCTCAGTAATTGGAAATGTCAGAAGAAATATCTACTTCTATTAACATGTCCCTAGATTATTAGATGCCAATTTGATGCAGCCATGGAAAAGGCAATTCTCATCCTAAGATATTTTAAGTATTTTGATTATATAAAGCCAAAGTAAGAGCTGATGTGTATACAATTCTGATTGCCAAGGTTAAAGACAGATAAACATGGCCTGGAACAGGTGGACACCCAACATGATGACTATACAAAAGGGAACAGAAGTTACTTGATGAATTAGTGTAGTAAAATGAAGGCCAAAGTATGTTTCCTTCAGGAACTTCCTGGTTTCTGTATCTTTTTCACTTTTTCCTTTTTGTTTCTGATTTACTCCCAATCCAACCTGCTTTTATTTCTAGCATTAAAACCAAAAATATACCTGCTAATATTTCACTAGCTACTTATAAAACTGTAGGAGCCTGCTTTTGGGGATTGACATGCATCCTTTCTGACCTTGACTTTCCAGATCTCTAGTAAAATACTATGGAATTAGATTTGTTGCTCTTTAAAATTTGTACATTTTGACAACAAAGAATTATTGCTCATGAATTACATACATTTGACATTTGCCAGTTTACTTTTTTTGCCACTTCTAGGGTGGATGGCCACCTGCATGGCTTCTTACAAGTTCAAACCCCAAATCCTTTTCAATTGTTTTCACTGCTTCTGGAAGGCTTTAAGACCTTCTCTGTCTGTGTTTTGTGTGTCATTAAGAATTAGGCATTTATTTCTGATTCGGTGCCACCTATAATTGTGTCACCAATGCTAATATAACATTTTACTAAATGCCTCTCAGCCTTAATTTATCTGCAACATTGAAAAGACTAACACCTTTAATAACAATGCTTGCTGTATTTTGCATATATTCAGTGGTGTAGTTTTGATTCAGTAATGTAGGTTCATTTAATATTTCTGGTATTAGTTGCTACTGTCTGATAATATTTTTAAATGTGAAATATATTTTTAAACGTATTACTTCATGAAAATATTCTTCAGCTATTTAAGAACATTACCTTGATTGGATCCCACTGACCAAAAGAACTTGGAAATTTATATGAGAAAACTAGCATCTTATGTGCAAGTGGCAAACTTATTGGGTAGCATTTCTCAAAAATGCTTCCACGATTTTCCATTAGAGAATTCAGCTTGTTATATATTTGGTAGCGTACGATGTGAGGCTTCTGTCCTCCGTTGATCTCAATTTGTGGTATTAACAATTTGTCAAGTTCTTCCTGGTTAATGAAAACGAAATATTAGAATCATAAACATGATCAGATTTTTAACCACAACTGATAGCAAGATTTTCCGTGAACTATCAAGGATTTCTTGAGCATGTTCTCAGTCACCATAAATCAGCAAAATTTGATTTGAGATGAGAATTGGTCTTCCTGCCCATTGAAGTTTAAATTACCCAGCCTGTATTAAGTATCACACTATTTAAAAAAAAAAAGGCCAATCTGACAGTTAACTTTGAGGAATGTACTATGATAAAGTTAAAGCTTGAGAAATATCTTTTATTAAAAAAACCCAATTAAATATAATTCTTTCCCTACTCCAAACAATTTAGCATGGCATATTTAGTTACTCTCTAAAAATATTGCTGCTCTCTGGTGACTTATTATTCCCCAGCTTATTCAACTAAAATGTAAAAACAATCCATTTTCTACAGAGTTTTTTCCTAGCATCCTATTACTTTTACAAGTGCTAATGTGTTTTAATATAATAATTCAGTTTTCCATAAAAGACCAAGATTCCACAATGTCAGAGGACCAAAAATTAAAGAATCAGAGACAGTACAGAAGAACCTTGAATAATGAATGAGAAATAGGAACTTATTTAAGGTTATTTATAAAGGCATAAATGTTTCTGGAATTTAAAAAATGATGGCAAAAATAGAGTAGGCTCTAAGTAGGGAATATTAGTAGTATCTAGTCCCAATATGTAATTCTAAAATATGATACTATCACTGTATAATTCCTCAATTTACATATGATATCTATATAGATCCACAGTCCACTTACTGCTATAAGCAGAACTCGGTATAATAATAAATTCTAAAACACTAGTCACCTCTCTTGTTGCAGAGGTTTATGTACTTCTTGAGAGAAACAAAAGTTGCCTGTTCCTTTTCTGATAAAATTTTTCATCAGTTTACTAATGCAACAAACTATATGCTCCCAAACGACAGAGGAAAATGCTCCAAGAACTATAGTATTCCACTAGTTTTAACTTGAAACATTGAACTGTTCATGTAAAGAGCTAAGGCTGTTACCAGGATTTCTTGTTCATTGTCTTTCATGGGCCTTATCCTAAATTCTTTCCAATTCTATTTTTGCAAATTCAGTTTATACTCAGAAAAGTGAAATTAGCCACAAGCTTAATTCAGAACCCCTAAAATTATTTTTGTGATTATCACTGGGATACATGGTTGTATGCATTGAATAGTTCAAAAAAATTATGACATTTTATGGTCACTTTTGAAAGTTGAATGTACATTCAATTCACCTTCCAAAATTAATGGAAAGGTGAATCTCTGAGCACCAAACATTAATCCTTTCCACACAGCTTATGTTTCCTTGTAGGGTATAGAATGTTAGGAGTTTATTCTTGGTTCACCTGAGATTTAATCCATTAACTACTAAAATAGATTGAACCTTGAATCAGTCACACTTATGGTGTTGGTAAACACTGGAATAATTTTGCAGATCTTACATCTATGTCTTGGCTGTCTACTTCTATAAACTTTCTCTCTGGTCAGTGGATAGAGTTTCTTCTAAATTGTGATTAGTTTCCTCCTCAAATAAGATACTTAGTATATAGTAAACAAATGGCACCAATCTACTTCCTGCCTTAGATGTGGGCATTAATGTTGCAGATATCTGAAGTTAGATGAGGTTACCTCACCATAGGTAATTGCACTGATTTCAAGAAAATTATGTTACTAAGAACTGTATAAAAAAATTAGAGTTGTCTAATAAGAATTTTGCCTTAAAAATTATTTTGAACAACTGTTCATACATTTATGACTCTCTAGTTTGGTTGCCTGCATCAACTGACCTGTCAAAAAGGAAGTAAGGATACAAAGACTGGGTAGGTCTCCCCAAAAGTTTTCTTTATTTTTTTTCCCCACAATATTAAACTCATAAATTGTATGCTTTTTAGAGTATATACCCTCTCACTACAGCCTTCATCTTGTTCACATATTTAGATCATGAGTACAGCAGCATGATTGTTTAACTACTAAAACTTCTAAATTTGACAAATAAAACTGAAAACTCTTTTTGCATCATGCAATCATATAACTTAACAAAATAAGCAGTAGAATGGGTACCTGTACACCTTGTAAACCATCTACTTCTGAATCAAACTTTTCTGCAATTTCATTTTGTATGCGGTCAACAGCATCTATCTCCTGTTCTTCTTCAGCCTCTTCTTCTTCTAAAACCTCTTCTTCAAGTATGGCTTCAGCATCCTCATTTTCATTCTCATTTTCCTCCTCAGTGGCTTCATAATGCTCCATATTAGCTAAAGCCTATAAAGGTAAAATATTTTTTTGTTTCATGTCTATGATACAGGTGTTTTGAAGGAACATATGGTATTCTTGTCTCTTTTTTATAATTAGAAAAATCATTAATTCAAAAAAACCTCATCTTGGGGTATCCTTTATTGTAAGCAAAATCTAGTAAATTCTAGAATAATATTTCAGAAGAAATACAGAGGTATTGTATAGTGCATACAGTGAAGCATTGTACCCGTTCCAAGAGTGCTTAAAAACCTGAAGTGCTGCACGGCAGTTTTGGTGAGAGGAGTATTTTTTCATCCATGGAATTGTATTTTGGCAGGACTTTGTTATAAACAAGCATGTTAGCTGAAAGTGTGATTGACAGAATTTCATCAGTAGTCAAGAAGTACATTAATGCCTTTATAAATATACTTTGTAATTGAGTTTGGGCAGAAATTGTGGTACAATCCTGTTCTGGATTAACCATGGATTTGACAGGGTACTTAAAACACATGCCTAATTGCAGTTAATGGGGCTACTCTTATACTTACAAATTAGATTAAATACATTAAACACATTTGTAAGTATTTTGCTGAATTGGAGCACATATTAAGAATTCTTTTAAAATTGTTTTTAGTGTTCATGAATCAGTAGCTTCTAAAACAAGTTAAACATCATGTCATATTATTTTCGCAAGTAGAAGTTTCTGACAGTCTATTAGACTTTTACTATTCTACACTGCTCTGTGACTAAAAACTCTAGAATGTGAACCTTTCTCTGTAAAATTTTTCTTATTAGCTTGTTTTCTTACCTCCTGTTTCTTTTGTTTTTGTTCTGCTAAAAGTTCTTCCCTTCTAGCAATCCTCTCATCCTGTTAGTGAAAAAAGTTGTAAAAATACAGTGATATTTGCTAGTAAAAGCTCTCCTCTGACAATTGGTAACGTGGCCCTAGAATTAATGTTGTTCTTTCCACCTTAAAACTCTGTTTCCAGTTGCTTCTAATGTTAAAAAATACTATCTATGCAGCTTGAAATTTTGCAGACCAGATTTATCTCTCTACTAGATGACTGTGCAAGTAAATTTTAGTAAACTAATTTGGCAAATTCTGAGATTGAGATTAGGGGGAAAAAAAAGACACTGATTCTGATCACACTGAAAATATAATATTTTTATTGGTAAACTACAGGTTTCTAAACTTATGTGTGGTTTCTGTCATTTGGCAAAGGGGTGACTGAGCATAGTGTTAAATGTGTGCTGCTCCCTATGCCTATTTAGAACTGCCCAAGTTATAAGCATTTGGAATATAGGCCCCCATACATACTCAGGAGATACATGTCAAATACCTGATGGCTAAATGCTAACTCAGAAGTAATTTGAAGAAGCATTCTACTACAGGCCAGTGGGGCTGATGGGGATTCAGCCTGTAATTGCTGTTCTTGCACACTGTAATGCTGTCACCTGAAGTGAGATCAGAGAAACTGAATATGTCAACACACAGGCAATAGTGCAAATTTAGAAATCCATGTTAACTCCAAGTGAAGTGGCCTAGATACCAGAGCATTCTAAGCAGAGCAGCAAGAAACTCTGCACAGACTAATTTTCTCTGCTTTTGTGACTAAACTCCCGTGTTCCTGAACAGCACTGCACTGCAGGTGTACTCATTGATCTCAGTGTCCTGTTGCCAGATTCTTTCAGTGGAGAAGGAAACTCTAATGTAGCATTCAACTAGTCTGCCTGCTTTTCCCAGACCCTCTGTATGTCCTCCAGCTTTAGTAACAAAAGAATAGTTAACACTACACTCAGTAATGCTCCATTCTCACAGCACCATCTGACTTACTCACCAACTGGATGCTATGGAAAAATACTCAACGTGTAACTAGAAACAGTATTGCAATACACATAAGTAAAAAAATCAAATTACTGTTGCTCAGGAAATCCTGGTTCTGATATTTCCTTACTTCTGAATGCCTTAATCAATTTGTATTGCTGTCTGTGTATGTGTTATAAATAGGAACCTGTCATTTTCCTTTGTTATCAGGAACCATATTGATGCCTACACTGTTCATTAGAAGTTTGGGCCCTAGGATCCGTAGGACAGGTATTTGCTGCTTGAATTAACAGAGTAATTGTAAACAGCAATGTAGGCTGGTCACTACAATGCACCTTTTCCAGCAAGATTTCCAACTTGCATCAGGAGAGACTAGATCAGGAAAATATTTTAACTCTCCCAGATTATATGTATTCTCAGGGCCAACCTCTGGCACAAGCAGTTCAGAAAACTTAGTTGTATTGTATCAGCTTTGTCCCAAATTTCATTGTACCAAAGTTCCTGTGTGTCAGGTGCTCTGTAGTAACCTATGCCCAGACTTTTTCTGATTGTAGATGTGAAGTGCTTTACCTCACTTTTATAGAAAGTTAGTAACATTGAGTATATTGCATGTGCTGATTGTAAATGTCTGTGTAGAGGTTTCAGGTTACTTCAAGTAACTTGTAAACTGTTCAGTAATAGGCACAGCTTTGTTCAAACGGGAGACTGTGCAGCTGCAGTAGGACTGAGAATGTGGCTTAGTGCTATTACATTCCCATGCAGAGTGTCATAGCTAGAAACACAGACACATACACCATACAGTACCTGTGAAGTCAGCCAGTGGGAGGTGCAAACCAACTCAACAGCACAGGCTCAGGGAATCCGGGATGCAACAACAGTATAGCACATGAGATGTGTATTTGGTTTTTCATGGCTACATTAACTCTCTCCATCTAGTTGCCTTTTGCCCAGAAGTTTCCAGGTGTCTGGCGTTCTGTCAGACTACCAGTTGTCAGGCAGCGCAGCTAGATATCTAAATTCCTGCATGAATTATTTCTACAAAGGACGAAAGGAGCCCTAAATTCTTTTTTCTTCCTATGGTAAATCTAGGTATGCTGTGAATATGTGGGGCTGAGTCTCCTGGCTCCCATATCCATTTCTCTGTGTGCTCTTCACTGCTTTGGGAGTTTTAGAATCTGTGTTCAGACCTGTATTGCTGAAATTACAAAAAAAGGAGACAGAAATGAAAACTTACCCTTATTTTTGCTTTAAGGTCTTTCAGTTTCTTTTTATTTTCCAGTTTTTTATACTGCCTTTCTTTCCATTTTTTCAGGCGTGGAGGAAAAAGACGGTCAAGAACGTCCCTTTCTTCTACTTGAATATAAATTGCAACATCAGGACAGAGTCCTCGTTCTGACAAATACTGGGCTTCATGTAAAGTACGAGGGAAACCATCCAGTATAAATCCTGTGGACCTAATTGGAAAATAAGATATTTATCATTACCAATATAGTTCAAAGTGCAACACAGTGAAAATGCAATTAATTTGAAAAAAAAAAAAGTAAACTCCCTTATTAAAAGTATATGTTAAAAGTAAACTTAAAAAATACTTTCCGGTGTTGTCTTTTGACAATGTAAAACTGATACTTCACTATGTACTTCACTGATGCACTAACAAATGTATTTCTTCTGTGGTTTTAATGTGCAGAGATTAATTATTTTTAAAGAACTTTAAAAAAGCAAAAAAAATTGTGTCCTCAGTATTGCTAATGTGACTCTAAAAACAGTACTTCTTAGTACTTACTGCTCAAAAAAATAGAAGGTACCCCAAACATTATTTTGGTAACATCTGCCACAGAAAGCTTGTTGCCTGAAAATTTATTTTTCAGAAATGCCTAAGATTTCTTCTCTAGTATAGGATGAGAATTTCGCCACTCAGCATGACCTACATCTCCCTTCCTGGAGATATTAAAAACAGGTCAGATGTATATCTGGAAAGCTTTGTGGCTTGTTGAGGCTCTTACAATCTCAAGTTAGATTAGTAGTTCTGTAAAGTTGAATGTTGTATTAATAAGAAGTTAAAATTCCTATTTATCACGTTAGACCTTAGTAGGATACATGGCAAAACTGCAGAGAGCCAAAGAATCTACAAGGAGTGGGAGTGGATCGGGGAACATGTGGTCCTGGATGGTGTGGGAAAAATTTGAGGAGAGGATATTGATCATGATGTATATTGTGATGAAGGTTCTCTTCTGCTATACAGTCCCTGATGAAATTGAATTTATATAATATGATATCACAACATTATGTGTAATCTAGGTAATTTTTTGTCTTGGTGCATTCTTTTTTCCTAAAATGGATTTCCCTTTTTTTACGCCATTAAAAGAACATTGTCCCTTATCTGTGGGATGTGAGGACAAAAGTTTATTTGAGGATCTTTTTTATTCTTTTTAAGGTGTTTTTCATACTGTTAGGAATTGAAACTTAATGGTCAAGCTGCCAGCAACTATGATCTGGACAGAAATGGATAGAAGAGACTGGACACAGGCAAAGTGATTTTCCCTGATGAAACTACATCCTAAAAAGCCAGTCTGCTTTCTAGGAGTCAATGAACTTATTTATTTATGCCACAATAATCCACATCTATCACACTGTATGGATGTACTTTCTGATACGAAAGGAAGTCTGTTGTGCATACATCACTGGAGCACAAATTGTGGTGAATGCACAAAATAACCTGATTCTGTGTTATTTTGGAGGCTATTGATACTTTGCCTTTGCTTTCCACACAATGTTTACAATATATGAAAACCAATAGTTACAGCTGGATTCCAGCTCCCCATGTTTATTAATTACATGAAAACATAAAAGGTTTGTTTGCACATCTATCCTGTAAGTTCACAAAAACTGTCTGGCTATTCAGGAGATTTAATCCAATTTAAGTATGCTAAGTACTTTTGTCTAGTCCCATGTAGAGCACATGAGACATTATATTACTGTCAAAATAGAGCAACAAAACCAAAAGTGAGAGGTAGGTCATGATTCGTAAGAAGTACAAGAGCTTTGCAATAATCTCTGCAATAGTTATTTGTAATTGTGGACACAATGGATGATATATTCCCTAAGATGAATTAGAGAAAGAGAATATAATTACAGTTACCGGAATGGCTCTTTCCTCCACCAGTCAAGAACAATGTTATCAAGGACTTCTGGAGGCAGTGCCTCATTATGCATCAGATTTGCTTTGATTGCTTCTTCCTCATCAGTTAACTCCACTTCCTTTATATAAAGAAAATTCACAATAAATAAATAATAATAATAATAATAAAAAGAAAGAAAAAATATCTACCTGACACATTTATTTATTTTTGATCAAGTAAAGTACTGTCTTCATTTTATTTAATTTCAATTAACTTCAATTTATTTAAACCAGCAAAAACAAAGTAAACTCATTTGCCACATTTCACTGTACTACAGCATAGATTTTGGCATATTTCCACATGCTTGGGGTTGGGTAATTCTCTAGAGTTGTGGCAGTTGCTGCTGTATGAGTTTTAATGGAACCTAAACCCAAACATAACTGTTAAGTATTTAATTATACATAAGCTCAATTCAGAGAAATAGAAACTGAAATTATCACAGTTTCTCCCAATTGCCTACAAGAAGTTTTCCACTTATTTATGATGTTCTCATGCCGGAAGACTATCTGCTTTACATCAGAATGTTGGGGTTTTTTTAAAAGCAGATTTTATCTTTTGATGCAATCCAAAGAAAGATGTCAAAGCAAGATATGTAAGGTTACTGGGCATAGGCCCATGACCAGAAATCAGAAAGATAGTGTTGTTCTACAGAGCAGTAGTAGTATTAATGACTAGTCAAATGCAGAGCATTCAAATACCAAACCTAGCTGTTAATTTCTTGTGAAAAACTGTTTTTTTCAGAATATGTAACTGTGAGATTGATATAGCTGAGGATGCACTTCTCATAAAATGGCTTCCTGACACAAACTGCAGTAAAAAATAATGAAAAGAGGGTATAGATGGGTGATTCTGGATTAGTTTACATCAGTCACAGTACCAAAATACATGTTTTTCAAGTGTACCAGATGAAAGACAACATTAGAAGTCAGAATATATCACTGTTCCTAACCCACTGCCATTATTTTCTAGTTAGTTGTTATTTTTTTTCCTGAAAACAGAATGCAAAGTTTGTAAGAGAAATGTATCTGGTATCCTTTAGAGAGTTCAATACTTTTTCTGCCATACCTTTTAAGGGTCTCATTTGTAAAAAGTAATTTTTATTTGTTTAAGAATGCTAGATATATACTACCAAAAGAGTGTTTTGTAAGTGTCAGTGGCCACCAAACACGCACTTAAGTTGCATCCAAAGTCACTTGGAGAGAAAACTTAATATGCGGCTGGGTAGGTATTCTCCTGCCCCTTTCAACAAATGAATTTAAGTTGTCCCCTGAGATTCTTTTGTGAATTCATTACAGAATCCAGCTGTCCTCTCCTCATGTGGTAGTCATATTAACCCAAACTGCTCAAGTATTTGTTAGCATAACCTGTCAGAAAATAAAGGAATAACCCTTTTTAACAAAAGGATCCAAAGTGATTCAGGAACCCTCAAAATGATGGTAGGGAGCTGCTTGCTGCAAGGACATGTCTGAATAAGAATTCCTGTGCCTGACATCTATTTTGATAATGTAGCCAAAAGAACTTGAGAATATGCTGGAAGCCACAGGTCTAATGTAGCGTGTGTGTGAGTAATATTTTCTCTAGTGCCTGACACAGCATATATATTAAAAGATGTTAGTACGGCATAACGGATACCTAAGAAGGCAAAAGTAGTAGACAGATCTGTAACACAGAGGCATCCTGAAAGTAATGTGTGAAGTGGGAGAAAACAGTAAAACCCAGATAAAAGTGTATCACTGATATCACCACTGTAGATGAAGTGTTGAAATGGCATTTGTATCTGAAAAAAGAAACACGAGATATTCCAGTGACAGAAAAGAGAACACCCCACACAGCAGAGGTTCAAAGGACAAGGTTGCTCCCCAGACCTGTCAGTGCTGTGAAGACTTTGGTTGACGCATACCAAAACAACCAGGATGATATCTTTTTGCTAAACTTCCCAGACTGCATGGTATGTTTTGTTTGCCTTCAGTATTTTTGCTTTGAATATTATAGCTGATCTTTACCTTAAGCTTTGAAAGATAGGCTTCTAGTGTCTTCTGCCAAAGTGAAAGAGAATGATACATATGAAAAGAAATGAAATTAGTTCAGGGAGGTCAGTGAAAAACAAGATGGTCAGACAGTCTGGTGGTAGTCATACTCAGAGAAATGCTTAGGGAATCCACAAACCTGGAAGTGATCCTCTAGAGTTTTGTGCATGGACCAGTGAATGGGTTTCTAACCTGAACTGCAATTGATTCAGTTATGTTTTGGTCATGCCATCAGATAAAGCGCTTTATAAGTACTGTGAGAAAAAATACCAACGTAGAAGAAGATTGTTTACCAGCAGATAAAAAGATGACGAGGAAAAAATACTAACAGAAGTGCCTTAGTGTAAGACACGTATTGATGCCAAAAAATAAAGCTGAGAGAGCCAGCAATAACCATCAGTGCTAGGAACATTTGCCATATTTTTGGCTGTGATGACCAAGTTGTAAACTCACTTGCCAAAAGAACTTCCTCTTAGATTTAACCGGTGAAAACCTGAATTTTTGTTCTGACATCCATGATTTTGATCTGTACCCCATCTGTGTTGAAGCATTTGCTTCCAATATTACCTGCTCTTGTAATATTTCATCAGGAACACTACCTTCCAGTTATCAGGGACCTCCCCCGCTTTTCAAGACAATAGAGAGAGGCCTCAAATACAACTTTAGCAGTTTCCTCAGTACCTGTGAATGCATCCCATTGACCTGTGTATGTCCAGATTGCAAATTTGGTACTATTCTGCTGTGATCAGTACCACTCTTTACCCATGCTTTCCTATTAGGCACAGAGACTTAGAAGGCCACAGTCTAGACTACTTGTAAAGACCAAGGTAAAAAAGGCATTGAGCATCTCAGCCTTTTCAGTGCCTTCCATCCAAAGGTTTCCTGCCCCACTCAGTGTCAGACTCATATTGTCCAGGTCTTCCTTTTGCTAGTGTTGTTCCTGTAGAAATTCTTCTTGCTACCCTTCAGATCCCTCACTAGTTTCAACTTCCATTGAGTGCTCATCTTCCTAATGCTGTGCCTGGATGTTGTTTCTGTATGCCTCCTCTGTAGCCTGCTTCCCCTCCTGCATGCTTCCTTAGATCCTGTAGTAGGAAGCCTGTGAAGGTCTTTAACGACTACTAACTTGAAGGAACATAGCAGGTATCATGAGTGCAAAAAAACCCAAAAGGCTCTTAGAATGTGATGCAGAAACTTATTTCTTCCTCAAGCTTTGAAAGTTGGATAAATCCTTATTTGTAGGTTTTCAATGTCTTTGTACTATGCATTTTTTGAAAGATTTATATGCTGTGCACAGGTGTGTTGAGACTTCTCCACACAATAAAGGCTTTTATCATATCTACTGCTGTCTAAAGAAGAATTCATTTGCGTTGAAACCTTGTCTGTTTTTTCCAATGTATCACTAATAAAATCACTCTTTCCTGATAAACATTTATGTAAATGTTTATTATTCAGGGAAATTACACCTCATAAGAGATGAGCTTTAGAATATATATTTACAACAATTTCAATTAATATTCAATGTGATTAAGAAAAAGAAATCATTTTCTGAAAACAGTCATTCATTCATTATTTTACAAGTATCATGAATATCCAGGTATTTTAAACAGTTTTTAACTACAAGGCATATTTTTTGCTACCTAAGAGGTTTTTCTGGTTTGAAACTCTGCTGCCAATAGGCAAAGACAACACTACAATCCAGATTACTGTATTAAATAAATACTAGTTACCCTGTTATGAACACTGAAATACTTCTGGTTGTTTGACAATGTATGATCACACTGAAGGGCTGGTGGAGGCATTCTATTTTTTTGCCCCGAGAAAGCGCAGAGAGCACTGCTGGTGAACATTTCTAAACTCCTGTGCAACTGGAGCACATGCACCAGACTGAACCTGCATATTATAAATACTGGAAGGAAACCCTACCTCCCCATTATTATTCTGACCTTCACTTTTTTTCCTCAGTTTGTCTTCCTTTGCCCCATTTGCCATCTATCACTACTGTTTAGAAAAAATCTATACATAATTCTTGGACATGTTTTGAAGAAAGTTTGTGGTATTCATAAGAAAACACTGTCAAGTACTATTGTTTCCACATCTCATCAAGTAAATAATTTAATGTAAGTGATTTTTATCACACTAAAATTTTATAGGAAATTGCTGTTCTGGCCTGAAAATGGTTATTATGTGTATGGACAAAAAAAAAGATCAGATTATTACCCGTTTGCTTTTTTCAGTCTCAGTTTTAGTCATGGTCTGAGAGAAGTTGTCCAGTTCCTGTGATAGAATTGGCATTTTATTGTCATCTTCTTCAGGTTCTTCATCAAAATTGGGCCCAACTTTCTCTTTAGTTTTGGGTAAGATCAATTCCTGTAGATATTCTTCAAACTGAATATGGAAAATGCCTAATTTGTTTGCTATCTGTCGTGCACAAGTAGTTTTACCTGCTCCATGAGTCCCAAGTAAGCACACCCGTAAAGGAGGAGCCTATAGGAAAGAATTGGAATATTTTATAACAATTTGGAGTCTGCAGTGCACCCCCTACTGTTTTTCACTTCCAAAATATCATTAGAAAAATTGCATCAAAAATAGTCACATAATTTTGCAGTTTAATTTTTCCAGGCTGTTCTGTACTGCTGTTCCAAACGGACTACCTGCTCTTTGGAAATACTGAACAAATGCGCTATGGCAGATGATGCCAGTAGGTAAAAATGAAACCTCATTAGACAATTCTGGTGAATCTTCCCTTTTTTACCCTTCTTCCACTTACAAAACAAGACTTAAAGATAGTAAAAAAAAACGTAATAGATGTGATTTGTTAATCACATTGTATGATTATCGTAAGACCTTATAATCTTCCTCTCTTTCTGCTTTATCTGCATCATAAATTCAATGTGTTAATTTAAATGTACACTAAAAAGTCACTAGGGAAGCAATGTGTTTTATTTGTTTCAAGGACTTGCCTGATATATTTATCGTTACCTAGAAAAAATCAGCAATAATAAACAATTATAAATGTGAATGGAAAATAGTGTTGTTAATCTGTTATTATCTGCTTTAAACAATTTTGACAATTCTCACTTGTATTGGTTCATTGTGGGCCACGTACTCCTCAGGGTTCTTCAGAAATTTATCTCTGTACTCAGAAGTTGAGAAATAATAAATTTTTTCTTGATATTTCGCTGCCTGTTCATAAAGTCCTGGGTAAAGGACAAAGTTCTCTTTCAGACTGACTGGACAAAAGTGTTTTGTATCTCCCATGTGCCTTTTCTCTTCCTTAGTTTTTTCTTCATCCTGAAAATAATACAAAAATTTTCAAAACCAATTTGAATTAAGTAGTTCAGTTAGATTAAGTGGATCAAGTAGATCAGATTAAGTAATGTCAAATACATTATCTGAGCATTGAGTGAGAATGATATTCTGAAGATAGTTTTTAAGCTGAATATGTCTATGAAAATAGACACTTTTTAGATTCAGAGTCAGAAAATGAACTGTCCATTCTAGTGAGACAATTTCTGAGAAAAGAATGACCATTTTAAATTTGAAAGTATAATATCATAATTAGCTGTTGAAGACCAAAATTAAGCTAGAAATATCTATGATAAAATCTTTTCCTTCTGTGTTCTTGAAACTCACTTTCTGTTGCTTCTAAACGTGCAGAAGTAGACCTCTTCAGAAAAGGCAGTGAGAGGTACTATGAAGTCAGATTACTTATCGAATGAAATTAATTTCTAAAAAATCTATTTAATATTGCTCCACTACAGTATATGGATATCTTGTACTGTTAAATTTGGGGGTGGGCATCTTCCAATATAGGATGAAAATAAAAGAAAGGTGAAGCTATACCTTTAATTTCATGAAAGTGGGTGTTTGAAAACTATCAATAGCTGAGATGAAACAGAGGACTGCACATTAAGGCTCTGCATCTTCTAATGTTTTAATAATGTCATAATCATTGTTAGTTGACAGAAATCAAAGTTCACATTTGTTTCTTTAATAAAACCCCTTTTTGCCATCTGGTAAAAGTAGGCATATTCATTCTCTCTGTTAGCTTGGTGTATTTATACTTCTCACTGGAGTAAAACTACGATCAGCCAGAACATAGGAATCCAATGAAAGTGTTCTTGAAGCATATACTGATATTTATTCTGTAAGAAGGCTGAAAACTAGATCATACAAAATCAGGTGCAAAATCTGACTTCTCTGGGGTTATGTTCAAACTTAAATGAGTTAAAATAAAAGCATAAATTGACAAAGCCAGCATGTTTACTTCTTCATTTTCTTCTTCATCAGCTGCTTCTTCTTCATATTCCCCTTCAGCAGCCAGATCTTCTGCTTCCTCATCTAAGTCTTCAGCAGATAACTCCCAACCATGATATTTAAAAGGTTCTGAAAAGGTTAAATTTTTTTCCATGTCAATATTTTTCATTTGGCTATGCCAGAATATATTCTCTTTGTCCAAAAAAGTAAGCACCTATGTGAAAGAAACTCATGCCCACCGTATGTTGCATTTCTCCTACTCATAGAACAAAATGCTTTCCCCAGATGTAGAAATTAATATATTGTTTCCTCCAAAAATGGAAATTCTACTGGTTGTTTTTTGGTTGAAGTTAATTGGTATTTTCAATGGGAACTAGTAGTAAAAAAGTATTACAAACACATGCAGATAGTGCCATTATTGTTTGCAACAGTTTTTTTCTTATTGTTCATTGGGGAAAATAATCAGTCAAATCTTATTTGATTATAAAGCTAGAAAAATAGATGTTTTGGTTAATAAAACACTTGCATTGTAGTAATGATAGGAAAAATGTAGTATTGTTATTATTTATCCAGTACTCAAAATTATTAGAGATTTGAGCACACAAGTGAAGAAAGGTAATTTGCAAAAAAAAAATCTCAACACTATAAAAATCCAGTCTTGAAACACAGTCAGTGCAGGTGGGTAGATTATTACACACCCTGAAAGTCTCACTGATGTCAATGAATACTGTACATTAGTGAACTTTGTTTTCTGTCCATTTGTCAAATCAGTGTCCTGACATGAACAGATAGAGCAAGTAACTGGGGAACTGCACTGTCAGAATGTTTAGGGAGCTATTATGTACATATTTGCATAGCCAGATATGTGTTTTTCAAATATGTATATTCCCCACTCTTCTTATGTCTTAAAGGCTGCTAGTGTGCTTTTCAGCTCACCCACAGAACACAGCATGTTTTGTTCCCACTCATGTGAATGATACAGAACTGAGTATTACCTATCCCCCAACACATTCATCATACCAGCTCTCTAAAATCCCTCTTGGTAGGTTAAATGTAAATCATATAAACAGTATGACTTACTTTCCATAACCAGCACAGTTTGGTTAAGCAGACTTTCTGGAGTTTGCTCAGCAATCTCTAAAACAACAACCTGAACTAGAGATGATTGCTTGATTTCTGACTCCACTGTTTCCCAGTCATGCATGAAAAGGTCAATCTTCCTTTTAATTATTTCCATTTCTGGTATATCTGGAAAATTATCCTCTGTAAAGTCAGGTAGTATGATTTCTGAAAATCAAATAGTATATAGAAGGCAATGCTCCTCTAAAATGTTTTGCATTTATAAATTATCATTATGCTTTAGGATTATTTTTATTTTCCTCAAATATGGTGGCATATTTTTTGAATGCTGTTTCCTTCCCCCACCCCCAAATTATGCATTATTATATTACTAGTTTACAAAGATGCTTTGAAAAATGTCAAATTCATTATGTTGATAAAGTATATACTGATGCTTCTCCAGGAAAATAAACAAGGTCAAATTACTTAACTAAATTTGCATATGGTTATTTAAATCAGCACACAGATAAATATAATGACTCCTGCAAAGAAATATAAGGAATATATATTAATTTAAAAGTTATGATTTAATGATAAACAGTTTTTGACAGGCTATCCATATGGTCATGCCTCATATAGAACACACGAGTGTAGGAAGAAAAAAAGTAGGAAAATTAGCATTCACTACAAAGAAGCAACTTCATGTTCTGATCTGTTTCAGGTTCAGTTACTGAAGCCGTTGTGGAGTGTTCAGGTTGCATGTTAGGTATCTATTCTTTTTCAAGTGGCGTATGTTCTCTTTCAGGAATAAAAATATAATGTATACTACTAGGTGGTTTTTCTCTTCGGCATAAGATCTCAATATACACATGTTAATGAATTAAACCTTCATTGACTGAAAGGCACACAGATATATATTGATCAATGTGGCAAAATTGCAGAGAAAATAGAAGATTTAGGGGAAAAAGGAAAAAGAAGGGACTAAACAGAGAAGTCCATTTCAGTGTAAATATCAAGGATATGAGAGATGTTATCAAAGACTGAAGTCCTAAACTGATAAAGGCAAAGCAGTGAGCTAAAACACTAAACCATGAAATACAGGAGTTCTTGAACAAATTACAACTGATGCCTCTAACTATAACTAACAAATGAGGCATGACAGATACAAAGAGGTTATGATCCACCTTTTAAAAGTGATCTGTAATGAGAATGTCTTGATTCCTGGATACCTAATGTTTAATCTTTGCAGAGATGCTGAACACAACTTTTGCCAGTTACATGAAACAGAAACTGTGGGTGTTAAACAGCTTGAAATTTAGATCTATTTGTTCAAAGAACTGGAATACTTCCATTTCACAACCAAGTCTGCAACAGAATTGAAAGAGGAAATTAATTTCTTCTGACTTTCAAGCTTCATTTGTGTGATTTAACCACTAAACCAGGCCCCTTAAGAGTTATGAATGCATCTTTCCAATTGTCCATTGTTATAAATGTTCAGAAATTAATGAAAGGTTATCTGTTACATATTCAGGGACAATTTGGTCATAGCTATGTAATGAATAATTAAAGTTTACAGCAGATAATGGCATAAATTATGCACTATATATGCATTAAAATATATTGAATGTCATAAAAGAATTGGTGCCAATTTCAAAGAAAAGTTATTCTTCCATTGAAAATAACTTTAAAAAATCAAAACAAAGTAATACTTGAAACATCTATTTGTACTTCTTCAATCTTAAAAGTTGTTTTCAAAAACTAAGAATTCCCATTTAGACTAAGTTATCTGTTGAGACATTTTGGGTCTTCCCAGTGAAATGGATCAGCATGCTAAAATTACTGTGATAACGCATTGTCCTGGAAGAAATAGATATTGCCTCTATTTATCCTATTGAGTGTAGGAACAACATGCAGGTGTTGAAGGCTGAAGGTCCTCCGAAAAAATAGGAGTTGCATCAAACTTGAAAGTCCCTGTGTTGTTCACAGGATTCTCAGGAACAGCTTCTCTTACACTTTTGGCAAAGCCCCTGCAAGTATCAGCAGTTAAAGGTTTACCGTGTTCTTGGAGCCTGACTTTGTGTGCTGTTCCCTCTGCTCTGTCTCAGTTATACACTTACAGGGATCTTAAGAATACACTTAGTTTTGCAAAGGCATGGCATACCTATGACCAATAAAACCCAAATGGTGCTATGAAGCAAAACAGATTAATGTATTTGTGCAGTAATTTTAAGAAGTACTAACAATGAGATGCAAAAGTGTAACCCATTTCTCTGGAGGCTAGAAGTCATCCATAGTTGTACAAGAAAAATGACTGTGGATGTAAATCCCACCTGCTAGTCAATACACTCTAGGACAAGGAGTATATAAGTGATGATAATAGTAGTAATACAAATATGAATGAATAAATAAATGTCATTTCTTAAAAAAATTATATCACAGCTTCCCTCTGTGGTTACCTGGACTGAGAAACTCTCACAAAAATTTTGGCTTTTATGAAGCCATGACTGCATACAATAACTTGTTTAATGTGTAAGGGAAAGAAAAGACTTCAATCTCTTAAGATACATTGTGCAGAAATTTGTAGTGTCAATTGTTTAAGATCAGAGAAGTCCAAGCCTGTCTCCTAACACTGTCTCATGAAAAGTAAACAGAAGGTAGAGATTGAAAGAATGCATTAATGTAAATAAGAAATTCACAGGTACTACTTATGGTAAACATGACAAAACCATATCGAACGTGTTGTCATACTTGATGAGCAAAATAACAAAGGGGTAGCTGCTTCCACTGCCATCCAATTTGCTAAAAAAGCCAGAGGGAATTAAAACCTTCATATTGACAGCAGATACTGAATTAAAAACCTGATATTGTCACATTAAGAGAAAAGGAGAAAGATACTTTATAGAAAGAAAGAAAATAACTTTTTCTGGAAAAGACCTTTAAGATCATCAAGTCCAAACCTTAATTAGTATCCATTTAGACATTGTTAGGCCCTGAAAGTCCTGAGACAAAGTTCTCTCTCAGCTAGAAGACGACACAGAGGTGTCTAGATGACACCATCACCACCTTGTCCTTACTAAATCATGAACAGCAGCAGCAATGTGTTGGTGTTGCTGCTGTTCCTATTCCCTGTACTCATATAATTTTCAAGCCTGATTTTCTTCTTTTTCTTACCATTTTTCTTTTGTGTTCTGTTTAATAAGTCTGATATCAGTGCCTTCAGCTAACAGGCAGAAAAGTAGATGAGACCAATGGCCTAAATGGTCTGATATTACTATAAGTTTGCTGGGACTTACAGTGTGTGCTGTGTTCGTCTTTTGCCAGAAATGAAGCTGCAAGAAAGAGCTTGAACAGTGGATGGAGTGATTTTCTACTTTGCTATAATTTTCCCCTCCTGTTTTTGTTTCTGTCTTGTTTTGAGTTTGAAAGAGCAGGAACAGATTTTGACACAAGCAACGACAGGTTCAGTCTATTCCAATGAACTTCTACTGATTTTTACAAAAAAGGACTATTACTACTATTTTTCCTTATATAACTTCCTACACATAAAAAGGAGAGGTATTACTAAAAATGAAAGCCTTACATAATGTCTTGTATGTTAAAAGCTTTGACCATTTTTTAAAGATACAAAAACATTAAATAAACAGTGTTTTATAGTCACTCCCTGGCATTAAGCAGGCGAACGCTCACTACGTGAAATTGCAGCACTGTAACTTTCATTTTGAGTTTGCCTCAACCTGAAAAATCCAAACAATTTTTCTGGCTCAGGAAGAGTTAGATTGCTCTATTACAATTTTATTCTTTAAAAAACCTAGTATTTCCTCCCAGAACTGAATGTCTCTCAATCTTCTCTTGTGTATTGTTGGAGAAATCCACACCTGCCACATTTAATTTTCAAAAATGAAGCCAGATCAAAAAATGCTATTACTAAATGCAGTGTAGCCAGACTGCAGTGATTAGGTACCAGTAAGATTCAGCAGGAAACAGGACCAAATATAATGGTCAGAATAGAGATGCTGCCTAGCTTTTGTCTAACATGCTATGAACTAAAGCGTCGCCTGCAAGTGTCAATAGCAGCTGAGATATGTGAGCGACTGCAGGACGAGGAACACATCTAACATATTTTTCAGACTTGGATGGCTAATCTGCCTGTGAAGCTGTTCTATCAAAGGTGCCACTACTGTCTTCTAGAGGAAAGCAAGGCAGTGCCCGGCCTCCAATGAGTTAATTCCCAAAGAGCTAGATTTAGGGACTCCCATTCTTCTGTCATCGGCCAAATTTAAAAAGATGCAGGGTTTCAAATACATGCCTTCTTTTGACATTTCCTCATGGCTCACTAAGGTTGGCCACCTGCTAGTTTGCTGCTTGTCATGCTTATTTCTACAACCCTTAATTCCATATAAGAAGCCACACACTTAAAAGCTAGTATGACAGTTTTGGGCATTGCAATGTCTACATATCCTTGTGGGTCTGGGTCTTAATGTGTAGTCCTCTAGAAATATAAATTTCTAGATACTTAGGTGCTTTTAAGAATTTTATTCTTCCACTTATGAGGCAGAAATTTTCATTATTTCAATACCCCATTTACCTCTACTATACATATGATAAACTGAGATTTGAAATAAATCAGGCTCTCTATGGCAATTCGTATGCTGAATGGGGCTCCCTCCACCTGCCCGTGGCCCAGGACTCCATGTTAGCCCCCGAGGCCGTCAGCCCCTGGCCCCAGCAATGCCACAGCAGGGCTGGTCCCCACCTCCCCACAGCCCTGCCCAGCCACGGGCTCTGCTGAGCTGGCCTACCCACGGGCCGGCATCCCAGCCAGGCCTCAGCTCATCCCTGTCCCCAAGGAGGTGCCCAGGGCCAGATCTGCCCTGCTCCTGGCTGGGATGGTGGGACGGGCTCTGGCTGCTGGGCCCTGTTCTGATGGCTGCATTACCACACTCTGCTCCCAGCTCCCTGTTCCTTTGGGAGCAGTTGACCTTCAGTGTCCTGACATGCTGCCCCCAAGATGAACTGCAACACTTTATTTTAATTGAGGTATTTTAAAATCACAGGTTAACAGATAAGCATTTTGGCAAGTATTTTTGTAATTTTTATAACACACAGTACTTAATGCATTTCCCCTCTTCTTTTTACAGCTTTGAATAACACAACTATTAGACTGACACCTCAGTGCAGTGGCTAACCTTCCCTCTATTTGAATGTTTATTAATCCAGCCATAAACCAAAAGTGTAAAAGGGCATATCATTAAGCAGAAACACCTTGCAGACTTCAAACAGTCTGATCTTGAACTAGAAATTAATTTTTTCTTGAAAATGTTTATAAAGATTTTAATTTTACTAAACTACATTATTACATTAGTTATCCCCTGCAATGACATTTCTGTCTCTTGCTGTGATTCTAAATAGGAACATGAAAATACCTTCCTTTTTATGTACATTAAAAGATGTTGTGTAAGTGTCAAAATTAATTATGTTGCATTCTGCAGTGGTATATTCCAAATGAGACAGAGATGTAGCCAGGTAAAACCTGCTTAAATTTGGGCAGCACTAATGCATTATGTAATGATGATCCCATTAGGAACACAGATTTTAAGAAAATAAGCAAAGGATACATTAATAACTAGGTTACACTAGCTGCTTTTTGCACATGTTATCCCTGGCACATTCACTCTGTAGAAATCCCATGTGCTGCCTTGTGGACCACAGCCCTATTCAAAGCAATAACATATGGAAGATGGTAATGCAGGCTGCCTGGACCTAGCCTTCAACAGATCACCTTTTATAGTCCTGCCCTTTAAAAAACTCTCAGTTCTGAGTAGGTCACATAACTTTGGAAATACACAGGCAGAATAATGGGCTTAAATGAATATTCAATGCCATCTGAGACAGAATATTGAACATCATAGAAAATCCACTCAATGGAGTGCTTCCCATATGAACCTTAATCTCAAACCCACTTATAATTCATGTTACACCTCTCCCTGATAGGCTGTATTTAGCAAATGATGGACCAGAATGCGTTCCAGCTTTGATTCTCTACCCTAGGCACATAATTCCATCCGATTACCTTTATCTGAGAGTTTTCTTGATTAAGGAAACTTACCTAGAAGCAATTATTGCATACTTAAGGAGTTTTAAGATAGATTACACAGGCCTAAGTGAACTCGAGAAACCTTCCCCTGGAAAGAAGGGAGAAGTAGCAAAAGAAAAAAGGATTACATGCCTAGGGAAAAGGGACGACCCAAAAATCGAACATCCCACACATTATTTGGCTTTGGTTCAGGTTTTGATCCTTATTATGACAAAAATGTTGCCTCCTTGGCATTTGGTTTGTTTCAAACTGGGTCTCAGGGTTCAAATATGGTGAAAATACTTTAAAGTAAGGCAGCTGTACCTTTGCTATAGAGATAATCTATAATAATTCTGCTTGAAGAGGTGAT
Source organism: Phalacrocorax carbo (assembly GCF_963921805.1). Lineage (NCBI taxonomy): Eukaryota > Metazoa > Chordata > Aves > Suliformes > Phalacrocoracidae > Phalacrocorax > Phalacrocorax carbo. The sequence goes on along the minus strand of NC_087515.1, from coordinate 78,412,834 downwards.
TTACAGTGAGAAGATGTTTTTAAAGAAATAAGAAACATAGTCAAGAAGCCTACTTGAAAAGACAGTAATGGTTCAAAAATAAACGGATCTAAAAATGTGAACAAGTTTTTTCAGCAGAGGTGGCAGTCTATCTAACAGTGCTGTTCTGATTTTCTTTTCCTTATCATGGAGGTTATAGGAAACAATCCTCCCCAGCCCTAAAGCTGGAGTTTCACAGGGAATTCCTATATGGCAGTCTTTCATATTCTTCTGCTCTGTGTCGTCTTTGCTTCTACTGAGCATAGTTACCATAGAGACAAACAATCCTCAAAGGCTTTCTGCCCCTGTGTTCTGCAAGTGAGTTGCTGGGGAAGGCAAGGCTTTAATATCTTTTTTCTCACTGTTCTGCTAGTATTAGATATGACTTGTTCTGCCCTCAGTTCACATTCAGCGACAAAAAAAAAGAAAAAGTCCTCCTTTCCTCCCCTCTCAAACCCTGCCAAAGCTGAGACAGAGACACCAGAAGCCAGCATATCTTCCTCAATAGTGTTTAGCTATCAAAATAAACAGAAAGACAAAATGTAGCATAACAGTGACACTTCCATTCCTTGGAACTGAAATGTATTTCTTAATGAATATACTTTAATTTGACTTTTTGAAACAGACCATGTAGTTTATTTATACAGACTTTTCATTACTTATAAATATATGCTGCCAAATAACTTTCAGCATATTACAGTGAAATATACTTAGTAGACAAACTTAGGTGGTGTGTACTGATTTATGGTGTTTGGAAAAAAAAAAGCAGTTCCATTTATGGATTAGGTTGATTCTTTCTTATGCACAAAAATGTGTATATTGAACAACTTGCTATTTAAAATAAAATGTTTTATGTTGGATTTATTTCTCTCTGGACTTTAACATATTCTGAAAATGCTAGTAGGTAAAAGCTAAAATATATGTTTTAAAAACTAAAGCAGACCATCTCCATTAAAGGTGAGTTGCCTTTAAAGTGTTTTTTTTAGAGAAGGCTACTATAGGATTTCATATATCTTCTCATTAGTTTATGGTTCTATGGAGTTCCATGTGCTGCAGGATTTTACCTTATACCAAAAGGAAGAACACATGACTCTGTGTGAAATCTAGCAAGCTGTTAGCAGGACAATGGATGACTAAGGAAACTACAGGATGTATTTTGATCATACACATATAAAGTTAAAATCCCTTGCCACAGGGAATGGACTAGTAATTTCTGATTAACGTGAATATAATATTAGTTTAAAAATGGTCTGTAGAACTGGGGCTTGTTAAAAGCACATGCAAGTGTTTGTGAATACTGCAATTTGATTACTTCCTGGGTATGTTCTTCTTTCTACTTTTTCTCTTATGGGAGGTCACAGTCCATGACAGCGACTTCTAAAGTTTTTTTCCTCTGATTTCCCTCCATTATCACTTCATCCGGTAGAGAGTGCTCATGGATTTCTGAATATAAGAGGTCATGTCAACCTGGAATTTCAGCAGTGTTCACTTTATCTGTTATTTCCATAGATCCCTGTACACATTTATTAACTTGGTATTCAGGCAGTAGAGGCAATAGTGGGATTTTGTTATTTTTCAAAGTGAAAATACCTGATGTGTTATTTTTAACAGGAAATAAAACATGCCTTTAATTGCTTTTATAAGTGTTTAAATAACTTGAACCTGACTACTACATTATAAGCTTCTTTAAAAGAAAAAAGTTAAGGTAAGGAACGATATTTACAGCCAATAGTGAAAGCTTGCAGAAAAGGAAGGCAATTTCTTTAAATTATATAAATAAAGGAAGGCAATTAAAAAAAGACTAGCAAGTAAGAGAGATTATATGTCCTACAAGGCCAACCTGTAGGTTTAGATTCTTCTTTATAGCCTGCAGAGTCACTGGACTGTTTCTGGGGCATTTGTTCAGTTTCAGGTGGAAGCTGCTCATCATCGTCCTCAAATTCTGTTGGCACAAATAGAATCATTAGTAACTTTAATGAACCCACTGAGGGGTGATGGAGGCACTATAGAAACAACGATATTTTTGGATCACACTGCAAACCTTACATTTGATCACCTGCAAAAAAGGAGTTAGTTTAATGCTCAGTTATTGCACAAGTACCAAAACATTTTAAGATCAGCTACCTGATCTGTGGGGAAAGGTCACATGACCGTGAAAAAAGTGGAGAAGTACTTTATTTATTTCAGCACTTTTATGTAAGAATACCTTTCATTCATTATAGCGTATGTATTCTGTGCTCAAACTATGCTAAAAAACAAGACCTTGCAAAAGAGCACACTTGGTCTTCTACAGAACACCTCTTATTGGGTGGAAGTGCTTCTGACTTGAAGAAGGGCTTGTGTACCTGAACATTGGTGTAATTTTTGCAACTGTATCAGTTGTTCAATTATGGATATTTCTTTTTCCTACAAGCCTTGTTTTGCTTATGTTCTTAGACCATTGTTAGAGTAATAAAACACCACTAGTATATCTCACCATCTTATGATTACCCAAAATTTGTATTAAAATCTGAAATGATGGCATTTGTTTTCATGGACATCTCTTTTTTTGGCAAAGAAACCACAAACTTAATGAAAAACAGGTTGGAAATATTGAATTTCTGGTTTAACTGAATTTCTGGTGAAACTTCATCTCATAAACAAGCATCTTATACAGTTAGCAAAGAATCACCACCTTTAGCTTATGCCAAATTGAGAAAATTCTTCACTTATTCTAGTTCATTATTTCTTTTTGATATACATAGGAATGCAGTCAAGCAAAATGAGCTTTGATGCTCTGTAATAAATAAATCAAGAGTCCATAATGTACATAAAGAGGAAAATGACACGCAGAAAAATATGTGCAAAATGGAAGACACTTTCTTAAGGCTGTCAACATGCAAATTCTCATGTGTACGTAACTTAATCACAGACAGTCCTAGCAACTTCAGTGGAAATAGCTGTGGCACAAAAGGTAAGCATGTCTAAATTTTTACAGTGTGTCTAAACACTTAAGAGATTTCATTTACAAGACTGGTGCTGGACAAGGTCAAGGAAGACAAATGGACAGACGTTAAAGTAAATTAAGATATTATAATAATTTTTCTTATAGATGTTCAGAAAGTGACAAGACCTTTCAGAGAGGCTGATGTTTTGTTCTTTTTTTCTGCAAAGGAATGCATAGCTGTACTAAACCAATATCCCTTAGCCTTTATATCTCTGAATGAAAGGCTAAAAGAATTTAAAAAATGAAGGTATTTGGGATCTAATTGAGAAAGTTGTTTGTAACCTTTCTGTTTCAAATTCTGAAATTTCTGTGCCTAAAATGCTGTGATTACAGGTATTATAATGTAATTATCATATCTGGCTTATGAAGGAGGGCAGAAACTTTGAAGCTTGGAACATCATGCAGCTTTGCTCAAAGACTGAACAAACTGTGAAGTTAATATCACTACAGCTTGCTTTGAAGTTTGTGGTACAAGTAATTTGGTATCCCTTGTCTGCAGATTAATAAACTGTCTGTATTCAAACTCTCTCACTGAAAAGCCTCCATTTAGAGGTAGAAAAAAAAACCCCAAACAAATCAGGGGGCAAGACAGCCAAGAAAAAACCAAAGGAAATATATTTAGAGACTGTAGGACTGAGCACACATCAACTGCCTGGTAAATGTTATAATTACAATTGATTCTGAAAAACATTTCTCTTCAAAGGCTGAAGAGGAAATGTCCTAACATGTATAGGTTTAATTATTATTATATTTATTTTTATTGTTGTTTAAAATATCTTACTGAATTAACACAGTGATAAAAATAAAAAAGTAAGAACATAAAATAAAAGCTAAAGAGATGGGTATTGATTCAACACTCCGCCATCTGTAATATGAGAAAGGAGGGGGTTGGGATCAATATTAAAGTGTTTGTAAATGGCTGTGAAGGACAAGCACAGAAGGTGATGACTGGAATTATCAGCTCCATCTACTCATTTATTTCTTGCAAGCAGGGCTGACAAATACAGACAGAAGATAAAGTCTTAAACCATGACAACTGTTTGCTTTGATGGGTAAGACCAGTTGTATGGGATATTTTATTGCTGAAACATGGCAGGAAAGAAATATGCCAGATTTTACTTCAGGAAGATTTGAATGAACCCACAATTTACCTGAAGCTATATCACTCTTCTACAATGCCTGAAATATACCCTCATGAAGTTATATAGCTGCCCCCTAGTATAAATAAATCCATATTCATGCACAGCTGCTGCAAAAATGCTTAAATACAGTAAAAAGTTCCTGAAAATAATTTAAGCTCAGAATAATTGTGTCAAGGGACATGAAAAAAGATATAGGGCTATAATTTCCAGCTAGACACTACAAGCAAGAGTTACCACATAAATTGTTTTGTGTACCTTCAACAGGCATTTTCAGCACTGAACTTAGCTTCCTAACTCACTTAAATAAATTTGTTAAATTTACCCAAAGTCTCCTTCTCCATTTACTTTCACTCTCATTAAGACATGTGTAAGTACCTTGCTCATTACTGGAACCACTTCTTCCTTTTAAACACAAATGATATTATACATTTGAATAAGTTAAGTCCTGAAGCAATCCCAGTCACTTCAAAGTCCCACTGAGGTTGCAAAAATTGCAATTATTGACATGCACATTTGTTTATATAGAATAGAATAGAATAGAATAGAATAGAATAGAATAGAATAGAATAGAATAGAATAGAATAGAATAGAATAGAATAGAATAGAATAGAATAGAATAGAATAGAATAGAAAGATAAGACAAGACTATTTCAGTTGGAAGGAACCTAAAATGGTCATCCAGTCCAACTGCTTGACCAATTCAGGGCTGACCATGTTATTAAGGACATTGTCCAAATGCCTCTTAAACACTGACAAACTTGGGGCATCGGCCACCTCTCAGTAGCGTGTTCCATTGTTTGACGACCTCTTGGTAAAGAAATGCTTCCTAATGTCCAGTCTAAACCTCCCCTGGCACAGCTTTGCACCGTTCCCATATGATATGATGTATGAGACATCAAAAGAGCATGACTGGGGCTCTGGAGCATTTCATTTGAGTTTTCATTCTTATACCATAACTGCTATATAAAACCCACTAAAACTGTGAACATACATTCATTTATATTTTTGTAAAGACATTTCACATGGGAGAAAAGCTGCAGTCAACGTGCTCATGGCAGATGTCAGGCTAAAAGCAGCATGACTGAAGTGTTTTGGTGAGTCAGTATTTGATTATTGAAATCAAATGTAGGCGTAGGAAAACATTATTTTCTCTGAACAAGGACTTAGCACGTGTTAAGAGCACAAGCGTGTATATGACATTATTCTATCATTAATAATTGTTGTTTTGATGTACTCAGATCAAAATGAATTAGATATTCAAAACTAAGAGGAACTTTTTTGTTTGAGACAGAGATAATAGAGTATCTGTGTAGAATTCTTTATATTTAATACTTTAGAGCTCATTCACTTTGGAGAAGAGCTATGTGTTTTATTAGAAACTATACAAAGTTATAATGTAGAATTTTTTAAAAGTTTATATGTAATTTAAAGAACCCTACAAAGCTAGAGTATTTTTAGAGAGTAGGTGAAATGTTACCAAATAAAATTTAAAAGCCTGCTATCACATCGGTCTATCTTATACTACTGTTATGACTTAGGCATTGTTATATATATATGGGTAAAATAAATGCCACAGTGGATAATGAAAGAAAGTGTATGTGAGACATATTGACAATACAGAATTTAAGCTTGGCCATAATATTTTTCTACAGAAACCAGTATGTTATGTTTGAAAGGAAGACAGTAATGGCAGTCCAGGCCCCCACTGCGGAGAGAAAAAAGAAAGTGGGAATTCATGTGCTTCAATTTTTAATTTCAGCTCTAGACTTTAGGTGGTAATTTTGGCTATGATGGAGAAACCTTGAGATCCCATAGCAGAGAAAGAAAATACGCTAAAGTCCCCAACCCAGTTCTTAATGTAGCGACATACTTTTGCATGGTACTTCATCTTGACAGCAGATCCAAATCAGACAGCAACATTCTTCTGAGAAAGTAGGCAGTGATTAAAGGGGGTAAAAAGGAAAGTACAACCCTGCAACTTTTTTGACTGTTGAGGTTTGAAAACGTTGAAACTAACTGGAATTAATTCTAAACCTCAATCCAACTGACAGAATTGTCTGAGGTGCAAAAATCCAGCCTATTTGTGACAGTTTGCCTGCCCCAAAAATCTCGCTCCTCACAGATTATTCACTACTGCCCAGGGCAATTATATTTTCATTGCTGGAAAAAAGTATAGCACAATTCTCATAGAAAAGTAGGATCTTTACAGGAAATAAAGAGTGGCTAAACAAAAATAACACTCAGTTCTGTCAATACAGAAGGAGACGATGTAAGAAAGTCTTTACCCAAAATATTTTATTAATACTGTTATTAGAGGGGAAACCTCATGTAATACACATAAATCCATTATTTTTTATGTTGTTATGTTATTAAGGGTTAATCTCCATAAGCATAAAGGAGGGAAGGAACAATGACAGGTGGGGGAACCCCAGTAACCTAATGAGAACAAACATAACCTTGACTTGGCTCCTGTCAGGGTCATTAAAAGATGATGAAGGCATTGTCTGGGTGTGAGATCTATTGAGATAAGTCAACCAGAGAGGCTCTCCCTGGTTGAGGGGGATTACTGCCTATAGGGTGGATGCCAGGAAAAGCAGTTTGGGATTGTGAGAGACTTATAATACTATAACGCATTTCTGAGAAGAACCAAAGGCAAGGAGAAGGAAGGATCAAAGTGAGTTGAGGAGGAACAAGCACGGATAATAGAGAAGAGGATGAAAGGGAAAATGGGAATACATGCTCAGACTCATTACTGCATGGTCCTGGGGATTTGGAGCTGCAGCAGCCTCACCTCTGCTGGGCTACTGGATTCAGCAATTCATAATGCAATGTTAAGAAAGCCACTCCTGAAATAATTTCCACCCCCCTTTAATTGCTTCAGGCTGAGCCTTTTGGAGGAAGAACAGAAAATCACACAGTTTTGAGATTTTCTTTTTAGCTATTGGCTAAGTTCTAACAATGTTTTCTAACTTGTGAGGGGATACAGGTTTTTTAATGAGTAGGAAGTTTCAGTACAGTTAATAACCTACTTAGAAAAGTTACTAGAGCAGACAGAGAGTCCTGTCCTTCGTATTTATTGAAAACTAACTGTGCTAGCTGATTTAATACACATCTTTATTCTGTAACAACCATTAAGAATGGCACATAGAAATGAGTGCCTGAATCAGCGAGGGAAGCGAAGGTAATAATATAAGTAATTTTTCTAGATGCTGAACATAAAAAGGAAAACAAAACTGTAAAATCTGCATTAAAAACAAATTGCTAAATGATTTGAAACATATAATTAGATTAAATAGAAGTAAAATGGTAACACACTTTCACCTTTTTCCTCAGCAGCCTCTAGAGCTTGATTTTCCTCTGATGTCAGTATTTCTTGGATTTCTCTTCTGTAAGTAAAAGATTATTCATCTTAAGACTTCTATAAATACTACTGAAGCAAGGTGCAGATATATTAAATGTAAAGTAAAAATGTGGAAATATAATGCTGGGAATTGAAATACAATTTAGGTTGTACAAAATAAAAATAAAAGATATTTTATCATCTAAAATATTATTGTCTCATCGCATCAAAAGGCTGGACTAATGAAAGGTTAATGAAAATGCATTTAGCAAGAGAATCTTCTGCCACCATATTTGCTGATCTAAATGAGATATTTGTCAAAGTTAACACATATTGGGTTATTTCCTGTACATCACAACTAGTCTTAGTGTACTGCCTCAGTACATTTGTGTTGATAAATGCACTGATACCTTTAACACAAAGTAAGGTTAGAATTTTCATGGGCTTATTTTATACATCCAGATATTTGGAATATTTTACCTTGCTTCATCTTCTTTCTTTTTTAATGCTTCATCTGTTAGTCTTTTCAAAATCTTAGAATTAATTTCATCCCTATTTGCTAAGTATATTCTGCGTAGTATACAGACTCCTGCAGTAATAATACACAACAGTAATGAGTTTTATGCATCTGTATAAAACTAAAGTTGTTTGACTCAGGAAAATTATTTAATAAATCATAGACAACTTTCCCACTTCTTTTTAAAGCCAAGAAAAGGCATATATACTATTGAAATGTGATATAAAGACTATGACAGTGTAAGTTCAAACACAGGTACCATCAGGGTTGTGAGCACAAAATTTAAGTTTCACAAAGGACCTCTCTAACTTCTACAAAAAGCTTTATGCTTTAAAGAATCTTTCTGAGTAAATTGTGTAATCTTGATTTGCTCAGGTTGATTTTCATACTTAGGGTTTGAAAAGCTCGCTGGACTGATTCTAATATCAGGCAGTTACTGAGCTTTCTTGAACTAAGTATGAATAGACCTATCATTCCTTTCTTGAAGGGAAGTTTCTACTACTGAAAGACTTTTTGATAATAGACTGGGTTGAACAGGTAATGATCAATCATTGCCACAGGGCAATGAAACTTGTGGTGTGGTATAAATCAAGCAGGCATAATCCATTAAGACATGATTTGGCAGGAAAAACTTTTAACAGTGTGTGAATCTTCACACACTGTTCAGTTTTTCATGCCTGGTACCAACCTTCCTTCCTGCTTGAAACAATAAAGTAAAGATTCCTTCCTCTGAATTCATGGGTACTAAGTTATTGTATCAATCTGGATAAGAAGTTGTGCAACTTTTTTTGACCTCAGGATGGGGAACAGGATACAGCTGCATACAGGTATTTCTCCCCCACTTTTTTCTCAAGCAGAAAAAGTTCATATCTGTAACCTGATTTTGCAAGTGGGGAAGTCAATGCACAAGTAGGGAAATTTGACTAAGAGCCACATTGCAAGTTAGTGGGAAGCCAGACACAGAATACGAAAGTCTGAAACTTCAAGACTCCAGTGGTATTTACTCCTGATTCTAAATAAGAGGAAATTGTAAATAGAATTATAAATAGGAGGAATTTTCTTTACTGCTTTTGTAAAGCATTCCTGGTTTCAATTCTGTGTAATTCCCTTAATCCAAATTGTAAGAAATTTGGGGTACCTTTGTTGATTCACTGGATTCTTCCATCTCTAGACCCCTGAAACTTTATAAATAGAACACAACTCTAGTTTTTCTTTTAAGTATGCTTTATATACAGATATCAGCACAGAAAAAAAAGAAAATATTACATTTCATTAGTGTGCATTTACTAACCATCTTTTTCTGTATCCTGCAGACAGACAACAGTGTCAGGTAAAAGTCCTTTTTCTGATAATGCTGACCAGTGATCCACTGACAGAGGGTAGTTATCCACTACCCATCCTCCTTTTTCTGGAGCACCAGGAAACCTGTCTTTGTTCTTCTTCATAAGCTGTTATAAAATGTCAGGTTCAGGAACATAAAAAGACTAAGATAGTCTGAGAGATGTTCAGAAAGACTGCAAAATACTACATGATTTTCTGCATGTTATAATTCTCCCCTACTGTCATTTCATGTCAATATAAAGGAAGACATACCTTTATATTTCTGAATGAAATAAAAACATTTTAAACAAAAAGAGATTAACATGCCAATGATTTTTTAAGGTTGCCTATAAAGAATTTAGATTCCAGTTTCAATAGTTACAAACCACTGAACAAATTTAAAACAATTCAAGATTCTTGGATAAACCTTCATATACGATTCTTTTCAAACAACTTGTATCTGGTGCTGAGCTCTTTAATAGTGACTCAGAGTATAAGAATAGGGCAAGCATACAGCAACACTTCCCTCAGACAATTTTCCCAGCCTTTAACAATTTGTTAAATTGTTACCACGACACCCAGCTACTTTGCAAGACAGAAATAATTTGTGTATCTCTCTATATATAGCAGTCCTCAATAGATTTGTCGTTCATGGTCTTGCTCAGTCTCTCCTCAATCCTATGTAAGCTTTCAGGCTATGTGATATAAAACTAAACTGATCTTTCAAGCAGAAAAATGAACAATGTATATCGATAATGTATAAACTGTTACATGTTGCTCTTAGAAAAAAAGTCCTTTGCTATATGGTACTTGTAGTTTTACCTCTGCAATAGCTCTCTCCAGTACTTCAGCATATATTTCAGGTGACAGTGTAACTTCGGAGACTGATGCCCTTTTTATGGCTTCTTCTACCATTTCTTGAACTTCTGGGTGGTCAGCAGTTATCTCTGACATTCCTAACAATATAGATTTTTTTTGAAGTGCTTCACAAAATTCTGAAATACTCATTTCCTCTGGTCAGGAATAATTGCTAGGCAATTAAATCCAGCCACTTCATAATTACAGTTCAGCAGTCATTTTAAGCAATATTACACAATCATCCTGAGAAAGAATCAAATGGTTCTTCTGAATGCAGCTCTAGAGGGTATTTCATAAAGGTAAGTTTTAAGATCTTGGTTTGGTCTCTCATTACAAAAAACCCCTTTTTAACTATACAGTATTTTTACCCCTAAATGAAATATTGTTTCAATATGAATGGAAGGACATTTGTGTACTACGACAATCAGGCACCGGCAGCACCTGAGAATTTCCTTTGATTTGATTTCTCTTTGATTCCTAAATCAAAAGGTTGACAAGATTCATTTTAAAATCAATACAAATCATAGATTAAGACAGTATATTGTCAATAATCAAGAAGCCTGAACTCCCTAAGATGCACAAAATGTGCATATTGGATCCATATTGTGTTATAATTGTTGACACAATGGACTGTAATTGTTTAGGAATTTTTTAAGGAACCATCAAAGTTAGTTCATATTTACATACTAATTTGATAAAAATTGGTGAAGAACTGTTTTTAAGCAACTGCAATATCTTCTATGTGAAGAGTATAATTTGGAAAAAATGCCATATTTACTTTCTGTAGTTATTCCATTATTGTGTTGGTACTTTTTACGTGCACAAATTTACACATGATCAGGTTATTTTTACCAAGTTACAAGCTCCCTGCGAAAGGGACAACACTTACTAAGTGCTTCCATTCTGAAAAAACCGCAAGCCAACCCAAACTCAAAACCAGACAGACTTTACAGTTATCATAGCTAAAGATACTATATTCTACTTCTCCAGTTCAAGAAATAGATCTTTCTTTAGTGTTCTCTTCACTATCTTTTGCTGGTATAGAATGCCATAAATTAAAGGAAGAATATAATTGAAGGAACCAGCGTTTTTCTTTAAAAAGCCAAATAAATTTGTAAACACTACCTCACAATCCACATTTATTTCATTTTCATTATAGATACTTTTAAATATATTTCATTAATGTCCATTAATTGGATCTACCTAATAATCTGCCTTCTTTGGTTGAGATGAAATGTCAGTCTGTTCTGTATGAAAAAAATACTACTATTTGTAAACCATGTCAGGCTTACAAACATACTTCATTTGTTTATTTCAACAGTTCATTAAAACTTAACGTACTTTTAAGTTTCTCCTATTCAAGTGGCAAAACCTCTCACTCCTGAATTCAGATCGTGGCTTCACTTAGGTTTTTTTGTGTGTGAATTAACACCTATTCTCCTTATCTATTAAAAAATTCTGAAACAATCTGATGCTGTAAAAAGATATGTAAGTGAAAATACCAAACTTTTCATCAAAATACAGGCTTAGCTCCTACAAAGATCTATGGGAGTTTTTTTCCACTGGACAGTAACATGGTATTAATGGATTAATATTTTTTAATGACACAATTAACCATTTCATTTCAGGTTTCTCAAAATGACAGTATCAGCAACAGGAAAAAAATGTAAAATATTCCTACAGGTGTAAATGAGGGGAAAAAAATTATCTTTCACTTTTTAATTTGCAAGACACACTGAAAGCATGGAATGACATGCTTAAATTAGCTAAGATTTACTTTTTACTTTTTGGGATGATGGCAAATTTTATAGCAGTCCCCTCTTCCAACTTTATTCCCTCTCTGGGAATAGTGATTTCTTCAGAACCATCTGCTTCTTTGACACTACTGTGTTCTTGCAAGTCTCCTATAGTTATGAAATCATATTAAATTCACAGAAAACCAGATCAGTAGAAAACCCTTTTATACAAATACTTCACCACAAAATCCATCTGAGTAAACTGGCTGCATGTCAGCATTCTCTTAACCTGCAGCCTTCCGATCTGTGGAATCCCCCAACACACCTCCTAGGAATCACAAGCACTTTTCCAGCTCTAGTGAAGGCAAGGCCAGTACCCATCAGTCTGTGAGACACAAATGGCTCTCTAGCAGTACCAGTTTTTATATGCCTGTTTTTCCCCTTAAAAGAAAAGAGATCAGAAATATGACAAAAGCCAGAAAAACGTTAAAAAAATACACAGGTCCTGAACACTTCTTCAGTTCATCAGATTTAATACCCTCCCCTATTTTCCACCGAAACAGAACAATGTTCTGTTTGAGCAGGATGTTAGCTGAGCACATTAACAAACTGGGATCCTCTGGGTGTGTATATGTTACCTTTTTAGTCTGCATCAGAAGAGTATGTTTTAAGTGAATCTCCTGATCCTTCCCATGCTTTGGTACACGTGTCAAAGCAGTCTTGGAACATACAAACCAATTTATTCCTTCCAGATGTGCCCTTACTATGCTGAAACCATTAAGTGTTCAGCCCATGAGTCTCAGTACAGATCGTCTGAAAGTCCTCTGTGCATGACACGGATATTGAGTCCTTACCACCAACTGCTTCAATCTCCTGACCTACTCTGACAGTAAACAGAAACTCTGTGGACTTCAGTGGAGTTTCATAGCCTCACTGTCTATCCCTGAACTGGACTTGGGAGCACCCAGGACAGTCAGGGGGGCATTTACCTAATTAAACTGATATATGTCTTTCGCATAATTTTTAGTGATTCTCTGAATTCTATCAAAAGGCAGAACTTACAAGGCAATTAACTAAATAATTTTGTTAGGAATGGGAAATACTTTCCAGGATAGTTACCGCTAGGTCTAGATTCAAGCTTCCAAAAATATTTACTTTCTCCTTCTGAAGCTGTCTTACTTTCCATGACAATTTATATCCTTCATCTGTTTGTAGTTCTGTTTTGCAATAAAATTGCTTCAGCTCTCCAAGGTTATTAATTAGGATTAAGTTCTCATTAATTCTCATGGATTTCACATAACTGTCCTCAAAAGTATTTACATAGCCAGGAATCTGGAACATAACTGTGTAATGGTTTTAATTTTGTTGTCATAGTTCACCATTATTCTGACTGCAACACCGATGGTTTTTGTATCACTGTCAGCTTCTATATTTTGCAGCACCAGAGGAATATACTGACTTCTTGCTAGATATGTATCTACCCATGAGTAAGTCAAATATGGTGATTCCTTGCTTAGTTGAATAAGGCAAAATGGCCTGATTGTGTATTTGAACCATAACTAGAGCTAACTGGAAAAGGCACTTCCAATTAAATGGAAAATTTTCATTTAAAAAGAAATAATTTTGAAAAAAATCACAAAATTTCCTGCAAAAAGAAAATCTAAATTTGTTTAAAAGATATTAAAAGAACATGTGATTTTCATCTTTTCAAAATATTCTCTGAATTCATCAAGCTGCAAAAACCTGGGCAGCTTAAGTAGTCTAAATGTGACCAGAGCTGGACAGTCTTGTTAAAGTGCCATTTGAAACAGCATACTTGGAAGGCCACTCTAAAGTGAAAAATCTGTCAATTGTGGGTTCACATTGCCTAGCTTTCTTGATAAAGATTTCAATTTTGCAGAGATTTAACTTGTCAGAAAGTCATTCAAATGGGAAGTTCCCAACCGTCATCAGTCAGAAATGATTTCTTCTTTCAAAAAGAGCTCAGAAAACCCTTTCTGACATACTTGTGGCCCTCAACTTCAGAGATTTATATCTAAGATCAAAAATACTGAATTCTACTCAGCTATTTCCTTCACTTCATGTTCTTTTAGTTCATATTTAATGCACACCAACCATAACAACTTCTGCAATATTTTATAAGTTGAAGTGACAGCAATTACTTCAGTTAAATAACCTAACACAAATAAGATAGCTTCAGAGACCATGGAACACCTTATTCACCTGGTTCTCTTGACTGTTTTTCTAATTCCAACCCATTTTTCACTGCTGTTATAGCCTTTTGTACTGTATCCCTTTGCACTTGCTCAATGTTTTCTTCTCTTGATTCTTCCATGCGTGGTTGAATGAGTTTGGCCATATCAAGAACCTAGTGAAATGATATGAAAGAATAAAAATATCACAGAAGAGAAATATAGCTTCTGATCGAACTTCTATTCAATGAAATTTGTTTGGAAAAGCTCCGCAAATTTCAGAAAAAATAATATATAATTCAAGTGCTGGGTTTTTTTGTGGGAAAAATAATTTCTAATTTGCAGTTACATTTAATTATCTTAGATGTGAAAGTTATTCATATTCTTATGCTAAGAAAACTGACGCAAATGTTTGTCTAACATAGAGGGTAAATAAAAATATTTTTGAAATTTAGCTACTTTTATATAAATGAATTTCACTAAATTACTATGTTTCCTCTGTAATCCATATGTTTGCAATGTGTATGTTAGTAACATAACAGGAATACAACTGCGCTTAACTGATTCCCAAGCTGCAGCTGATACCCTTGTTATATAAGACATTTATAAACCTACCTTTCCTTTATATTTGTGTGCAATTAGGTTACAAATAGTTGTTCTTCCAGAGAATGGAGGACCAAATACTAGTACTTTACAAGGAGGAAGTGGCATTGGTGGTAACAGGTAAGGCCGTGGATTCAGCATAAATGTTTTCAATGCCTCTGGGGATGACAGTACGTACATTTTACCTAGAAAACTTAAAACAGAAGAGAAACTAACAGATAAAGTCAGTTATAAAATAGAAATAAAAATTAAAAGTGCCAAATTCTGCTAACCTGACAGCCAAGTCTGGGTTTCCCATTACAATATCACCTTTCTTTAGAGCCACAGGACATGCTTGTCCCCACCTGCTTCTACGCCATCGATATCTGTGTGCTATTAGTTTGTAGGATGACAGAACCCGGAAAAGTTCATCCTGTTTATTAAAACAGCAATAACAGTATATGTAGTTTTTGTCTGAGGCTACACGTGACTTGTTCTTAGCCTTTTTTTTCAATATTTTGTTGGAAAATAAGCAAACCTGAAGAAAAAACCACGTCATACTTTTCAGTATCTTTAAAAAAATTATATATTTCAGAATTGCAGGACAATTTTAAGGAGAAACTATTTTGGTTTTCAATTTTATTTTTTAAAAACAGTGCCTGTAGATTTTATTATTTTCAGAAGTTTAAAACAATAAAGAGGTACAAATCAGCCATTTACTGAAGACGACAGAAAATGGCCAAGATTTCTACTAAAGAGGACGAAGAAAGGACCACTACCTGTGTCAGGGAATAGCAAGGCCAAGATATCTCTTTTAGGCATGCAGAAGTGTCATGTGGTAGGAGTAAGTTTAATAGACCTTTTACAGAAGAGGAATAGTGAGTGAATCCTAAAGTTTATGGTGAATCTAAATTATTTAGAATAGTACAGACAAGTGCTGACTGTGAAGAACTACAGAAGGACCTTCAGAGTCTAGGAAGCCAGGCATTAAAATAGCAGTTTTACATAGAAAATGATAAGTTGCCATTGGCTCTCACCACTCGGGAATAGATCTTGGAGCTATAATACATACTTCCATTAAAACATCTGGTCAATGCCCAAGAACAGTCAGAAAACCAACCTGAATGTTAGGAATGTTTAGCAAAGGGAGAATAGAAAAAGTTGGGTTTGTTTTTTTTTTTATTGTATAAATCCTGTCCTCATCTTTACCACTATGTGCATTCTACTACCTTAATCTCAAGAAGTACAGGGTAGAATTGGAAAAGTTTCAGAAAAATGTAATATGACTGATCAGTCACACAGAAGTATTTTCATGTAAGAAGAAGTAAGATTAAGTAGACTGGAACTCTTCAGTCCAGGAACAAGACAGCTACATAAGAACAGAAGTCTGAAATCATGAGTTATGAGAGGGCAGATATGGAGAACAAAACGATTTACTGACTTTTGCACATCAACAACTGAGGTAAAGTTTTTGTAAAGTTGGAGACTGAGCTAAGAGGTGGCAGGCAAGCAATCCTGTATATAACGTCCAGGTAAGCTGCAGAACATCTTGCCCCAAATACTGTGGGTGTTAAAAGGTTACACATAGACTAACACAGACACACAGACTAACTAAATAACAAATACAGACAACCTCTGACACAGAAAGTCCTTCACTTATGATTTTGTCAGGGACTGAGAAAACAGAAAAGTGAAGAGGGTGGTGTACCTCTGAAAATGTATACCAGTTGGAGTACCATTCATATATACAAAGTATTCTTTAAGAAATAGGAAAGATGACTGCAAGTGAATATAGGTTAAGACATTTATGCAAATTCTTCTTCTTCTGGTTTTGAGTTTTATTTGGAAGGGAGGCAAATTATAATTGTCATGATTCAGCAAAATTCAGCACTAACTTGTTATGTTTCTAATTAATTATAGGGAATAAAATGTATGTGATTTCAGCTATGCAGGATGTTGCTAATTTTGTATTAGCATGCTGTTTCTCATTCAGGAAAAGAGTGAAGACTGAGCTAAGAGTCAGCTGCTGAGATTGTTATCCTTTGGCTAAAGTTTCTTTATTTTCTTGGAAGGAATTAATTCTTCCTCTATTGCTAAAACAGATATTTTGTTAAAAATTTTAACATAATCTAACTTTTTTTTTCAATTATAGTCTTTTTTCTTTTAATACTTTTTCTTTTCAAAGTGGATTTTATTCCCAGAATTATCTTAGATTCACATTTCTGGAAAATCAAGGCTCAAAAAATGCCCTTATTGCATGGTAAAACAAACTGCTTGCTGTGAAACAAAGATGTTATATTATAAGCTTACAGCAGAAAATAAAAGATATTTTTATAATTATTACAGTCAATCACGTTTTAGAAAAGCACACTTACATTTTCCAGTCCCTGCAGCATTTCTTCTTGCTGACTTTGAAGTCTAGTTATAGGAGCTCCATTTCGAACACCCAGAGATTGAAGTCGAACTACCACTGACTGAAGAGAAAATAACTCTTGACTTAGTACCAATCAAAACCGCTTTTGTGATCCGAAAGGACCCCCAAAAGTATTTTTAAAATTGTAACTTATTATTTATATAATGGCTACATATACACTAAGGCCCAGTTTCTAGCTTGGAGTCATGCTAGTTATTGAGCCGAGTTTTAACAAGCTACTTGGTAGGTACAGGCAGTGCAAAATGCTGAATCACAGCCTTTATATCTCCTCATTATACTATGAATCCCAAGCCTTCTAAAGGAATAGGCTCTCGAGATTCTTTCCCAAAAAGCAGTGGAATTATTCAGATGAGCTCCAATCTGACAAGGAGGAAAGTCTCTTTAGGAGATCAGATCATGCACACTTGGAAGTAATACAATTTTGGGTAATTTATTTTAAAATGATACTTAAACCAGATGTCTGCCAATGAGAATCAAATTATATTAAATTTAATTGAAGTATTTCATGAATGTAATCTTCCTTGAATGCAAGTGTTCTTGACATAAAAAGGCAAATTTTGTCATGTTTGGACTAGTTTCATAATAGGTCTTTGCCTTAGTTATAGGTAAAGTGGTTGGAATCACTACACAATTTGATTGCCTTTACAATACATTTTCTATATTAAAAACTATAAATGAGTTTTATACACAACTTAAACATACAAAACTTGCCAACACCTTAATAAAGAAAACGATCCACAGCATTGAGAAATTATCTTCTATTGGAGGTTAACTAAGGTGGTGCACAGCTTACTTACTACAAAGAGATCATCTGGTTGCTGATTTCCATCCAGTTCAATAAGATATTGACAATCCTGTTCAGCCATCAAGTCCTGTTTAAGAACAAAAACATGCTCATCGATTGAGTATAGTTAACCATATAATGATATTGAAGCTCATTCTGTTCCTATACGTATGAAAGGCTGGACTCCTGTGGACTACAGCAAAACCAAGATTCATTGTACTGATGACTTATAAAATCTTCTGGAGAAAAACTTTTATTTGGTGATGGATAAATACAGAGAGAATTCCAAAACTGGAGTTACAATGGGTTCAGAAAACAGCTTATCTATCCTAGCTCAAATGTAAGAGAGCTACAAAGAATCAAGATATGTAACATTTTGTGTATGGATTCAACTTCTAATTGTCTAACTACGTTAATTCTTTGCTGGAAAATGGTGACAATGTCAATTAATAGATTTCTTGGAAATACCAGCCATGAGACCAATATTTTAATTTTGGTTCTGACTCTCAATTTCTGTAAAAATTGAACAATATATTTGATTTTTCTTATTTTCCATTTTCCCATCAGTAAATAAGATATTAGATTAAAACAGACATCCTATGTCCATTGCTAATGTCTCTCTCTGAGGACTGAGAATGCTCACTCCATTCCTGACAGATGTTGGTCTAACCCCAGCCCTGAAAAAGCCTAGTGACAGTGACTTTACAACTTTGTAGGTTATCTGTTCCAATTCCTCACTACACTTATGGTCAGAGTTCATTTCCTGGCATCTAGTCTGAGACTTCTATACTATAAATTAAATTTTTTGTCCTATCTTTGGTAGAAATATTTAAAAGCTTTTTTTTTTCAGTTTCATCATCTCGACCTCTACCTGGGCCAATGACAGACCCCTATGTTCTTTTAATGTATTAGTGGACCACTAAGTATGTTCCCTAATACATGCATCATTAGTGAAGTCTAAGTAAGACCCACCAACTATTGGAACATGTTGTAAGTGTTCAAATTTGGTGTAAATCCTGTAGTAATTAAATCTAAACAACTTTCCATTAGTTTGCTTAAGAGAAATCCATGTGAGATTGTATAATGATTAAAGATATCGTTTTCTGCTTTCCCCTTCACAGCAGTAACAAGTTTGTTACTCTAGCAAAGAACATTATACCAGTTTCACACAATTTTATCTATAGGTTTATCTAATCCATAGGGAAATTGAAGGGCATAAATAAATAGCAATTGTCAAGTGTGCAGCTAAAAAAAAGAGAACAAATTATTGCTTATGACCTGTTCTGTTAGATTTTGGGGGTTGGTTTTTTGTTTTGGGGGGGTGGGGGGGCAGGAGATACATAGTAAATCCAACTTTTCTGAACACAACAAGGAAAGAAAAGAACAATGTCACAGCTGCAGAAACAAAATAGGTGATAAATCAAACTGATGGACTAATTATTGTGTATATAAATCTGCAGGCAATGAAGCAGGTGAGGAAGGGAATCTATTGGAGTGGAAGGCAATGGATACAAAGAGCAGATTTCTCATGGGACTGCATGCTAAAATGGACTCTGGTAACAGTGGTGTTACACCGGGCTCTTCAAATACTTCCCTTCCTAGATTTAGGAAGTGTCTGCAGTGGCAGGTGTGGTTTAACTTTTAAAGCTTGAAGTTACTTTATCTTGACTCCAGAGTAGAAACACCACCTTTATATGACAACTTTGTATCATTGATTTCAGCATGAATTTTGGAACTTGGGGCTGTATTGTAGCATGCCTTGTGCTCACCTCCATACAATAACTACCAAATTGAAAAAAAAACCAAAAAACCCAGTGCAAGATATTTTTAAAAAATCTTTTGCTATGCATAACCATATTATTTTGCTTTTTCTTACTTCTAAAGGATGAAGCATTATATCCCTATATGTTCCAAGTCTTTCCTCTGCATTTTCAAGAACATCTTCAGGCCTCTGCACTAATTGATGTAAAAATTCTGACATCTTAAGTGGATCTTCTGCAGTCTGCAGAATGAAAAGTTAAATATTTCAAGATACTGAAATAAAATAATGTACTAACCTAATTTTTGTCTTTACTCAAAAGTGAACAAAGTAGCTTTCCAGAATATTGCAATGAGTATTAGACTGGTGATTGCTGACCATGATCCTATCCTGATGAAGTGTAGTTTCTGCAAATTGAGAGAAATGTGCCCAGAATTTGCACTGATAAATCTCTGGCCAGCATTATAAACCAGAGCAATTCAACCTGAATTCAAAATTAATATCTTCACCCCCCCAAAAAAATAATCCATTTCTAGTAGTCTAACAGCAACACCAGAAAACAAGATAGTATCCTGGAAATACTAGTAACTCTTGCTACAATGAACAGAAGTTAAGAAATCTTATTTGCATAAGCCAAGAAACAGCCAAGATAGAGTCACCATCCTCCTGATACACCCTTTAATTTATGGCAAGAAACAGTTCAGTGACTTCTGAGTTAGAGACAGAATCCAGAATAAGCTATACAATATTGACCATTTGCTGTCATTTAAACCTACCATTTAAGTATTATCCCACATCTCTTAAAGCAGAACAGAAACTGAATTAAGAATACAGTTGAGCGAAATTAATTCATAATGTAGTATGGTGGTATTTTAGAATATCAGAATTTGTTCTGCTTTGTCTAAAGTACATTATAATACTTTGCACTGTTTAGAAATTAGCAATATTTACCTCATCTTCCTGCTCTTCATCATCTTCTTCATTCTCTACTTCATGCTTATCTTTCTCTTTCTTACGCTTTTCAATAACATTAGGATCCCACTGGTTCCTCTGATATACCTGCCCTGAATCAGGGTGTTGCCTTTGTCCTGATATTCTTTGGCACAAGTCATAATCTGAACACTAGCAAAGAATAATTAAAAGGAAACAATGTGTTTATTGTACTGCTATTATAATATTATTTTTCAGAAAACTGCAGAATGAGGAGTAGGGGTCTGTTTGGCAAATATTTTATTCATAAACTTCTCCAATACATTCTGAGTAAACAAAATTTTCAAAAGCAGCAAATATTGAAGAAAGACTTAAACACTTGCATAGTTTTTCCCCATCAGCATTTTACATTCCATATCAGGAGTGTAGCCACTACCTGAGAACATTTTACCATGCAAGTTATACCTTGTAGTATAACAAGAGTAGGTGTAGTTTATTGATAAAAGTATTTTGCAGACAGGTTTGTGATTGCTCTTGCAATTAATGCCAAAGTGGTTTGGATTTGAGCAAGGTTGTCAGTTTTACTGGGTGCCTCTGACCTCTCAGAGCTCTACTATTAGCCAAATGCATAGTGCCATTGTGCCAGAGGCTAAAAGAGTTCAGCGGTTTGGAGCTCTGGAAGAGTAAGCAATGATCTTTCCATAAAAAGCCCTGCAGACACAAATTTTGTTTAACATTAAACACAGAGAAATCTGTACATGGTCTGCAGTGGTAAAATTATTAACATCTAAGATTTGAGAGGTCTGCCTAAG
Organism: Phalacrocorax carbo; assembly: GCF_963921805.1. Classification (NCBI taxonomy): domain Eukaryota; kingdom Metazoa; phylum Chordata; class Aves; order Suliformes; family Phalacrocoracidae; genus Phalacrocorax; species Phalacrocorax carbo. The sequence continues at coordinate 78,391,424 of NC_087515.1, read as the reverse complement.
AAGTTCATCCAAACTAAAACATTCCTAACTAAACATGCTAACTAAAACATTTACCCTAACTAAAACATTCCTTTCAACTAAAAGCTAACAGTCTATGACCATTTCCACCTCCCCACTTCCAAACTAAGATAATACTGGGTGTGCCACTCCTATAGGCTCCACCGAGAGCCTTCTTTCTACATCATGGCATTATGGACTGTTTGACTCCTCCTTAGAATTGTGGCTGTTAGCAAGCTGTTTAAGGAGTCCATCCATTCCAGGGATCAATATCTGACTTTGTTAACATTGAAAAGATTATTTTTCCTCACCTCTTTCAGCCTTTCTGTAGCTGAAAGAATCAAAACTACCTGAAAAGCAGAACAAAAATGTGCTTCTCTGATGTTTTAAGATCTTTCCATAAGCATAGAAAAAAAGGTTTGAAGTAGGCATTCACAAATTTTCCTTATGCATGGTCAAACAAATTAAGTCTCAAAAGTATGGAATGTAAAGAACCTTGTCATTAAAACAAGCATGGACTTAAATCTGGCAAAGTGATAGACTAGGTCCATGCACTGAAGCTTAGCATCTGACAAACCACATAGACATGACAACTAGAATCAAAATCCCAGTGAGGATGGAGGACAACACCAGAGGTTGATTATTCAGAGTTGCCTTGGCAGCTTATTCTTCACATACAGAATAAAAGACGGAAATAATCTATTTGCTAATAAACAAAACATTGCAAGAGGAAGGGCTTGAACCCTTGTTCTTGATTATACTACCATTAGTTTGTCTGCACGGAGTCTGGCAAAGTTTGGTGTGGGCTAGCTAGTATTCTCCCTGGTGAATAGCTGGGGACAATTTGGAGAATGGCACAGGCCTAGGGCCTTTCCCAGCAGGCAGTTGGGACACAGCCACCCCATTCTGACTAACAAGACAGGTTAACTGTGTTCTGCCAAACCAATTGGCCTGGTGCCTGAAGAGTCGCTCTTGCCTTGTTTTGCTTACTAATATGGACATAGCCAGCAAGTCCATTCTTTCCAGTGAGAAGGTCCTCTTAATCCTACACTAATGATGACTTACCTTTCTCTGGTTATATCAGAGTCACTTTTGTGAAGTACCTGGTATATCACATTACTACTCATCAAGAAATTGAGATTCATACATGAGATGAATTAATAATGACTAAGAAGCAGTTTCACAATTAGTGAGTAAAAAATGAAACAATTTGCTTTCTATCTTCCATATGTGAAAAGTTTCTTCCTGAAACACATGAATGCCAGATATATATGTATCCAAAATCCCATAATAATAATAATGTTATTCAAAGTTTTCTTTTCTTGAAAGCCTGTAGCTTCCAACTGATAGAGGTGCAAAGACTGTAACTGCTACTGAAGTTTTAGGAAATGTTCATTATTTCACATGAGCAATGCTTCTAATGGACCAAACTAGTGCAATTCCATTCCAATACAAACGAGAACAATTTCTTATTCTTCAATAAGTACTATACTCAAATGCACAGGGGAAAATATTATTTTTTGAGTAATGCAGCATGTGAGTCTACTAATAATTAGGAAAATGTCTAGCAAGTTACTGAAGATGACATTACCTTAATGTTAATCAGGAAATCTGGTTTTAATTTTAGATTCTTTATTTTCTCTATTTGCTGTGAAACAGTCATGTATTCCTCTGAGAGAGAAGGAAATCCACTGAGAACATAACCTGTCAAATACATTTTTATTAAAGATATCTTTTAGAAGGTTACATCAAATATAGAACCAGTCATACTCATTTCCTTTAAAAAAATACCTCTATTTAGTGGCACAATTTTTAACCATGTACATTATATAACACTATTAAAGAAATTGTGCACCCATGTCTACTTCAGATGAAATACAGGCAAAAAAAGTGTGTTATGTTCAGCTTGATATAGGACTGTCAAAGTTTGATAACTGAATTAAGAACTGTAAGAAACATGTAGACATTAAAGATCATATTCAGACTACCTGCTTCATGCCCCTAGCTCAGATATTGTAGTGCCTAAAAAGTAACAGGCTTTTAGTGACCATTTTTGCCACTAAAAACTTTGTAAAAGGCATTGCAGAAAGTAGCCTCTGTATGATACAAAGCATTTAAACTAGGAGTCTAGGCTTTTTATACAACCTTTAAAGGTCTTCTCCTAAACAATTCTCTGAGATACATAGTGCTCCTGGATGTTAAATCCTCTCAAAAGGAGGCACTACTCATGCACACAATATGCATACTGAGGCACCTAACTTCGTAAGCATCCATTCACTCAGGATTCACAATGCAGAGTCCTCTCTGGCAAACACACACTGACTACATATGACAAGCATGGTGGTAATAATACTTTCTTCCTAGTATTAGAGTGCTCAACCTCACAGATGAACTTGTGGCTTCAAGTTCCTAGAAGAGAACTGTAACTACTGATGGCTGTATGCAGTGCAGTAAGAACTACTGTATAGCAAGGAGCTCAATATTCATGAGGCCAGAATGACAGACTCAGCAAGAATCAGGTGGGTTTTTTTAGCCTAATAATGAGAATATTCCCTTAAAGAAATGGTGCATGCTCCAAATGGTTAGAATTTTATGTGATAATGTTTAAATCCAAGTCTATGCAGCACAAAAACATAGCACCAGCCTTTGCAAGAGGTACTAGGACTGAAGACTCCTCCTTCTTTGGAGAGCTACTACCCATAGATGCAAAATTTATAGAAGAGGATGACCAAGAGAAAGCATAATGTATCGTCATTCCTGTAGGAAATGCAAATCCTGGATTCTAAGTAGTTGATATCTTCAGAGAATTCTAACAGGTAGTGAGATGTTCAAGCCTGCACAGCCTCTGCTTATCAACACATCCCAGATAACAACAGCTGATATGAGAGGAATGGGAGTGTAACAAGGGAATAGATTCTCCCAAACTGTTTTCTGAGACAGTGTTTGCCCCCAAACTGATAATGTTGTGGGGAGACTAAAAATGATGAAGTTTACCAAAGACAAGTATCAACCAAGATCAAATAGTAACCAGGATATTACCAAGAAACTTCTGAGGAGAGGAGTCATCTTGGAAAGAAATATTAAAGAAGCATTAACATCTGTGGCTGGGGAAAGACGCTTTAGAGTGAGAATAAGGTAGAAGAACAGCAGCTAAACCAAGTTTCATGTGCTAGCATCACAACTTTGTCTAGCCTGACAGAGCAGCATCCCTATCAAATGCTGCGAGTAGCCTGCATTTCAAGTGCTGGACTGACAGAACAGGGTTAAACAAGCAGTGACCCACACCTCCAGTGGGTGTCTATGACCTTGCATGGAGCTTTCTCACTGGTGTGTGGATTGTAGGAAATGGCACAGCAGAGAAAGCTAGAGCACTCATATTTCCAACAGAAAGTGTGTTTAAACAGGTGAACATGCATTCCCAGAAAAGGGAACATGTGCTCGTAACTTCCACCCATCTTTGAGAGAGGGTTTGCCTGCATAACCATGCAAGTCTGAGTATACTCTTTGGAATTAGTTTTAGAAGGGTGATTAGAAATCTGAAAGTGTTTATTAATATTTGGGAAGTGCCTAGTGCTGTGGTTTGTCTGTTGTGTGGCTGATAATGAACCTCTTCACTGACTGCCAGTTCACTGATTGCCAGTTAATTACTTGCCATTAATAAATCAATAAGCAACTTTGGCCTGATTTGATTTAAATCATGCTAATTGAGCAGTTTTCCCTTGTGATAATGACATAGATTATTCCTTTGCAAATATTATTTAGATTAACATGATATGAACTTCTGGTTATATTCTTGTTCTATTAAAAAAGAAAAAAGCAAGCATATCAGCTACATAGAAGTTATAATTCTGTATTTTCTCACCTACAATACCCTAAAGTACAGGTATGTTTGTTATTTTCCAATCCTTCAGTGCCTATGTTATTTTAAAAAGAGATGCTGTTTATGTCAAGAAATAGCTTAGAAGCTTCATATCTGACCTCCTTTATAAGTAAAACAAAAATAAATCTGGTTTTAGTGACTCGCAATTTTTAAATATTATAATTTGGTTTAGCACTCTGAATACCTCTGACACAACAGTTTCCAACATAATGTGTTTAGTGTTTAAGTCAGAAGACTGTAACTGAAAAGAATCCCTTACTATGTGTACTGTTAGAAACTTGTATTTTACAATGCTAAAACAAAAGTTAAAAGTAAGAAACAGCCTTTCATACAACATTGTTCCTAAAATCTTTAATGAATAAGTAATAGCCAATTGATCGATTAGTTCCTGCTGAAAGCCTTCTTAAGCTTCCCAAGGATTATATTAAAATAGTTGCTAAACAGTGGTTGGAACTGGAAAATACTTAACAAAAAATGGTTTTGGAGATGGGTTCCAGTTGGTAGGAAAAAATAGTGAGGATGTAGGTTATTCTATACCTTGCTAATTTTGGGCATCTGTAATACAGAAAATATTTTGGCTACAAGAACCAAACTTTTATCAACTTTATAGTCATGTTTACAGTCTCTAGGATCTTTGTGGTCCTCTGTGATACACACATCTTATTCACCATTCATCATCAGACTGACTCAAAGAGGGGAACTCAGATAACACAGACATCTCTTAACGCTTTTATTAAAGTCCTGACATATGGATTAAGAGACTGGTATTTCTGCTGCTGCTTCTTCCCTCAAATTTTTGTTTTCTCCTCATCTGTTTTTTTTTTTTTCTTCTTTATTTCTCTGTCTTTTGCCTACTGTTTTAAAAGCCTGGTTTCACCAGGTAAGGCTGCCATCTTTTGCAAAATTGTTGAGCCTTGGACTAGAAAGGGAACAAAAACCATTGCAACTGAAAACTTATAGAAGAGTGCTAGTTTTCAGAGCAGTAGAAACTTAACATTTTCTTGGCATTATACCTGTCTCTCTCCTTTAATGGAAATTTTAAATAAAAGACAGCAGCAGAAGAAGAAATTACATTTTCTTTTACTTTCTTTCCACTTAGCATATATTTGTTTTCTCTTCAGGAAAGCAGGTTCAGACTCTAGCAAGATCTGCAGCACTAGTCTTAACAGCCTCAATTAACATAATCTTTCCTCAAAAAGAAGAATTATTACCACTACCAATACTATTCTCATGTAGCTTACTTTCAGTGATAAAATGCAAAGGGAATAAACAATGTTTTAAGAAAAACAAGAGACTGTAATACTTCACTTTTTAAATAATCTGGTTTCCTTCTTTTTCATTATTTTAAATGTTTAAAATATTTTTGCTGGTGGATTTTTGTTGTTGTTATAGAAGTATTCAAGAAAAAAAAAATCAGTATTTTAAATCCTAATACTCTTCTAAACAGATAATATTGTCAAATGAGAGCCATAGCAACACTTAAAATTTGGGGCAAACTCATTTTCTCAAAATTAACACAACATAGGATTGGTGTGACACGTTCTGATCTCTCATATTAATATATTAGTCCCTAAATACACTCTCAGTTTACCTGAGGAGCACAAGAAAAGATGCTACTGTCTAAGAGAAATTAAATTATATTTGAGCAGTAATGGATGCAAAGTGTGGGAAAATTATAGCTAGCTCATTCTAAGAAGTTTAGGATGTAAATATACTTACCAAAATGAGCAACTTCTGGTGACTCAATCTTTTTCAGAATCATTTCTGTAACCAGTTCTTCAGAAATACTTTGACCTTTAAAAAGCAATTCTTGACACTAAGGTAAAACGCAAAACATAGTCTCATATAATATGTATTTGGCAAGAATGTGACAAAACTTACTAGAAGATTAGACCTTTACCTTAAGCCCATATTCTGTTTCTTCATGAATATTCATTTGAATTACTTCCAAAGCTGAGAAAGCACATCAGATGGAATAAAATTAAAATAATTAATCAGAAATATTTTATATACAGACACGTACATGCAGAGATACATACATGCACACACTCATACAAGTATATATGTGTGCTCCAAGCAATCAGACTATTTTTGAACAGCCTTTTTATTTAGGGACATTATTATATTTTGTCCGTCCAGAGCTTGGTGCCTTCTGGCAATGTCTATGTAGATATTTTTCCCTACAGTTTAGTCCTATGTATACTACAGACAAATGCACAACAGCAGCCTTGCAGGATTATTTTAACTATTGATTTATATCAAATTAGCATGACTGCTGTGTAATCCAGATATGAGTATTTGAGCTCAAACACTTCCCAAATTTTAAAAGCAAGTTTTAGAAAAAAGAACTGTTTAGACATGCAAAAACAGTTGTGTGTCTAAAGGGTTTTTAAAAGAGAGGTTTAAGGACTTTTTAAAAAGCCCTTAAAAACCTACTTCTTATATAGTCTAATTATCTAAAATTAAATACTAAATTTGACACCTACCAAATTCAAAGGCCTGCCCTCTGTCTCTGTGGACAGTGACAGTCTTTCACACTTCTATACCATTGAAATAAGCAGACACTCATGAAAGTTTTCAAGAATGACCCTTATGGCTACATCTCTATTATTGATAAACCAGGCCAGGGGAAGGTCCTGAAGCCAGGTGGCTCATGCCTATACAGCTAAAATCTTTCTCCCCAGATCACGGTGGCTGTTTCCAAACTGTTCCTACTAGTAATGATGACTGTCACGCATACAATCCTTCATACTATGAACAGGTGTTTGAGAGAGCATTATTTGCCATGGGCCCAAACTGCGGCGGGGAAGGTATTAACAAACACCACAGACAACTGGAAATCAGTGCTGTATGTGTACCTGGCCCCTGTTCTGTTTAAGAGTATTGACCTATTCATTGAGTAAATGGATGGAAGGTATTTTGTCAAATTAAAAAGACTGTGAACACCTTTCCTATTTAGTAATTCTCTAACTTTGATTATTTTTTAAATAAATAACACAGCGCAGGATAGATATCGATATGTTGGAGACAGTCTAGTGGAGGGCACCAAGATGATTAAAAGTCTTGAACGTACTAGGAGAAGCCAAAAGAACTGGCTTCGCTCAGCCTGAAGAAAACAGGGCAGCTGTTATTGTTGTCTAAAGCTACTTAATGGGAAGGCACAAAGACAGAACCACCGCCTTCACAGAAGTGCAGGTAGGACAGGAAGCAACAAACAGAAGTAGGAACATGAGAAATTCCAGTGGGGTAATTAGGAAGCAATTTTTCATCATGAAGGTGGTCAAACACTGGAAAGTGTTGCTCAGAGAGGTGGTGGAGTTTCTTTCTTTTTTGATGTGGAAAATGAAAAAAACACTATTAACAAAAGTTGAAGGAATGTGTGAGAGGGTACCTGTGTAGGTACACTAGACAAAAGTTTGAAAGTAATATTACGAGCAAAAGAGAAGAAATGATTCTTTGAATCTAATAGAAATAAGGCATAAAAATGCAATAAGTGAGATTTGTATCAGTCATTAAGAAAAACTTTCTAATGGCAAAGACTGTGTTACAGAGGTAGACTGCCTAAAGCTTTTTAAAAACAAATTTAATAGACAGTTGTCAGTAATGGTTTAAATACATTCAGTGCGGATTGGCTTAAGTATGTTCCTAAGGTCTCTTCTGATTTTGGTCTGATCTATGTTTCGGACTGGGTATTAAATTTTTGTTAGACAATCCTATGAATTAAAAATTCTATATTTACAAATTCAAAAATGCACTTTATTAAAACTGAATTTTACCATATTATAATTCCAAATCTTCAACATAAGACAAAAATACTTTATTTGATAAATAAGCCTGTGTATTCACAGGAATATGAAGTGTTACACTGTCCACTAGAGGGCTTTTATTAGAACAATAAAAAGTACTAGGGGGCACACTTAGAATAAAAAAATGCAATAAAGATCGATATACAAAGAGTCTATAATAAGAATAAAGGTACACATATATATCATAAAATCAGATTTATAATTTGATGCCCCCAAAGAGGAACTCAAGAAATTGCTTCATATTTAAGGTTATTATGTGCTGTCTTCTACTTAAAATATATATATATTAGCCTTCAAACTGGTAGGACAAATCTGGTGGAAACTGTTTCTTTTTTCATAAAAGTTAAGTGAATAAATCAAGATTTGTGCATTATAATGTCAGGGATACAAAACTATTACCAGGGCTTTATAAAATTACAGATTTAAAATTTTCTTTTAGTTACTGCTGACAAAATTAGTACAAAAGAAAAACACCAGAAACTTAATTATTTTTAGTAGGAACCTACTTTCTTGCTGAGATGCCTTGAAATGGAAAAAAAAAAATTTCTAGCGATGTGTTGATAGGGAATAAGATAATGTTGTAAGCAATAGGTTTTACTCTACAGATCTTCAAAAATCTTTGATGAGAGAGACTGCCAGAGATGGACCTGCATAGCTTAGAAAATGAAACAATATTTTGTATTCTGGTAAATGCATGGTGGGAGAAATTGACTACATCTTCTGAAATAAGCCATAGGATATTATTGTTTTAGAAATTTGAAAGTGCCAGCTCCCATTCCTCCCATTATTACTTATACTGACACAAAAGCTATGCTTCTCTTTCCTGGAGTACATCCCCCCTTATATTAGGCACTGCACAAACAGAAAGGAAAGATCCTCCTATTTTTTCATGGTCTATTGGAAAATCCATGTACTCTCTGGAGTTGAATGAGTTGCCTCCATGTGAACAATAAAGGTCACATGAATCCCCTTACAGGATTGGGGATACAGCTTGATTATTGTGTGTCACATATATCCCCTTCTGCAATAATACTAATACTAATACCAATACTAATAATACTACTACTAATAAGTTATTTTCTAAGCCTTTCTGTAACTAGATGGCCATTTTTCAGCAATTGCATTTCTGGCAAAATGGTTACTTGGTCCTTACCAGTAGTCTTTACTGCAACTGGAAACATGTAATTTTTAAATACAAGGAACAGCGAGGATATTCTAAACCAAAAGATATGAAGCCAATGCTATGTTCCAAATAGAGTGTACGTTTACCTTCTATGAAAATGCATTTCCATATTTGTGCTAGTTTTCTAGCTAATGTTTTCTTTCCAGAACCCTTAAAATGAAAAATACACATTTAGAATAAAAACAGGCAGAAGGAAAAAACACCCCAAACATATTACACAATAAAGAATACATTTTCATGTTATAAAACCAATTAAAAGCTACCACCAGGATCAGGGCCTCTGAGTTACGCACTGGGCAAAGACAAACACTCTTTTTAATACCATCCTCTATTTTATACTGCCTAGCATTGCTAATATATTGTTACTGTCCTTTGCAGTTAATTATTTCCAAAGTAATTATACTGACTTTGTTTCTGAGTGACTCTATCTAAAACTCATCTATGATTTGCCCATAAATTCCTATGAGAAACTCTTTAGGACTGAAATTTATTATCTTCAGTCTCAAACCAAATTATGATGCAAACCTGTTCAGCCGTTCCTGAGTAAGATCCATAGGGATAGTGTTCTTTGACTAAAACAATGAATACGTAAAGCCTGCCCTTGTTAGTCCATAAATTTGGTTTAGATACTGACAAAATGTTTATTTTATCACATTAATCCAGGGGAACCAACATAACCAAGAATAACAAGGCCTCTAGGAGTACAGCTACCTGAACGGGATTTTGCAAAACTCGCCATCTTCCACCCTTAGGATTATGCCCTTTTTCTAGGGCGTACAAGGTATTTTTTGACAGTCTGTTTGCCCTAGATAAATTTTGGATTAAAAGCAGTAAAAAAGCACAAATAAATCACATTTCCAGTTAACAGCATATCAGCAAACACTCCAGCCTACTCATACCTTACATCTTACAAGTGTGATGAGGATATATGGATTTGGTTTTCCTTTAATGGCACTGTACTTTTAACGTCAAAGAAATATCTTAAGTAAGATAGATGCTGTACACATCAGCCATATATATAAAAGATATTATCATAAACCCAGAATATTTAATTCCCTCCCCTCTCATCCAGGCCTGTGGAATTTCAACCCTTTATTAAAATATGTATTATTATCAACCATTTACTGAAGACCATAATTTCAGATGAGAGTATCTATTTCTTATATGTTCTTGCACTGGCTTTCAAGGAGTATTTTGTGGTGGTTTGGTCTATAAAAATGTAAAGTTACAATTTTCATGTAAGGTTAGAAATTTGATGTTTGTTTATACGTAGGTGAGCCAGTCCACTGTAGTTTTCTACTGGGCTGAATGCACTGTCAGGTCTTGTGCTGACCATACGGCACATTTGCTGGCTACCACCTTATATGGTCTCACTGTGATGTTCGCGTCTCATCCACTTGCAGAATGCCATCCTGCCTCCTTTCTCAGTTTGATCAGATGTAATGACTTGCAGCCAAGCACTACCCAGCAACTGGAGCCAAGGAGTAAGAAAGGATGCAGACCTGTGTAAACACTAGGGACTGGGAGCCTTCCAGCCTGGTAAAAGTCTCTGAAGAAAGGAAACGTAGCTGTATCTTAGCTCTATGACATTGACTTGGGGCTTGCCTGGTGGGTCAACTGGCACTGAAGTTTGGGTTGGTTACCAGTTGCAGGTACACACCATTTATCCCTCTACCTGCTAGGCAGCACAAAGCAGATTTCCATATGATCATTTCAGACTCTGTTGTGGTACCTAATGGCATCACACACAAAGGCAGAGGACAGGCTGCTGGAGGACCTTGTGTTCACACTGGAAGTTGGGTGCTCTGAAGGCACCTTTCACGGACAACAGTGTTCAAGAGGAAAGCAGCCTTCAGGGCACCAGTGCTGTGTTTAAGTGCATACCAGATTCAGTATAGACATAAGGCAAACTTGCACCAAAAAAGAACTCCCTTCAACAAACTAAGGCACTAATGTAAAAGCACCTGTAGACTCTCCTACATCTGGGAAAAGAAGTCTGAGAAGTCTAGGATTACAAAATACCAAATTTTCCTAAGTAAAGGAGGCCACAAATTTGTGACCTGACTTATATGAGAAAAAGAGAGACCTTGAATTATAGTTAAAATATAGTACCAATCTCCTTATCAGGATACCTTATTCCCAAATATATGACATATAATTACATCAAAGTTTTGCATTAAAGTTAAAATATTTAATACCTTATTGTATATCTGTAAATCAGTACACTAACCTGAAGGTTCATTTATGCCTATTTATGTCTTTAATCTGTTAAGCTTTGGAAAAGTTAGAATCCTGAAATAATATAAAAACAGTTCAGTTGCCAATGCGAAAAAAGAAGAAAATTTTGACCAACATGTGACTTTTAATTACAGTAATAACACTTCTGATTGTAATTGACTGGTCACTCAGGCCAAAAATTGGCCTCATTAAATAACATCAGAATCTTTATCACTCTCTGCAGGATTAGCAAAATGGAAAAGATAAAAAAGGTAGGTCTTTGATCTTTTTGGCAGTGTCACTAAACTAATGTTTTGGAAAGAAAAGTAAAATCGTTAGCAGAATAGCTGAAGAAAAAACTTCTATCAGACATCTTACTGGCTTTCCAAGGATAATTAAGCAAGTGGGCTTGGACAACAGGAAGGATTTTTCAGCTTCATCTTCATCAAAGATGTCTGTAAAGGGCTGAGCCTGTTTTTCCTTTTGTGAAGCCATAAAATTGTCTAACACTGGGAGAAAAAAAAAAAAGCTTGTTATAAAATACGGTAGCTTACATATGTGTAAAATGACACTTAAAAGTGGAACTGAATAATAATGTGATACAAGGTGAATTGCTTTGTAACAAAAGCTGTTACGAGAAGAAAAAGCATTTAGAGAACATACACAATGCACCCATTAATCAGAGAAAAGTCACTTCCAAAAACTAAGGGATTGTCTGAACCACGGCCTATCCCCAGCTGCAACTATATGGATGTTGATAACAACTTCTTCCTGACTCTCAAACTGCCTGTAGCTCTACATCATGTAGTTGTTTTATTGCCTTTTCTTTCCTGTTCCAGTTACCATGCAGTTGTAACTTCTTTCTGGTCCTTGAAATGGACCATAGCCCTGCTAAGACCTTTGCTTGTGAACTTTGGACACAGAAGAGCCCCGTCACAGTCAATGGAACTACTCGCTGTGCCCACAGCTAGGTACCTGAATAAGGCTTTGCCACGAATAAGGGTCGTGATCTGTTCTGTAACCCTCCAATAAATCCCAGCTATTCCAGGACTGCAAGAGATTGCACATCCAGTGCTATGCAACAATGTGAAACAGAAACAACTTTCTAATTAAGGTAAGCTGGAGTAAGATTTGGGTGGGCCTTTCAAATAAATTGAGTCCAAAAATACGAAGAGCTTGAAGTGTGGTGTGAAGAAGGCAAAACAGAACCTCACTTTCATTACCTCCCCCTCACCCCTCCAGTCATTTCTAAATAAAAAATTCTGCTTTAGGGTGAAAATCTGAAAAAGTTTGTTTTGAAACATCAAAGTGAAACAATTCAAAACTTTCAGAATAAGACCTTCTGAACAATAGGGACAGTATTTTAATATTAAGAAATCCACCACACACAAACCAGCCCTCAGTTTCTCTCATGGAAACTCACTGGCTGAACTTCACCTGGTGCTTCCAGCACTTTCTCTCCTTCCCAAACCTTTACAATTAAGGGACAATTTCCTAACTACAATAACCACCCCAAACTAAAGAAATAAACCGCCCCCCGCCCCGCCCCGCCCCGACTCAATGCCTGTCGGGGCCTTGTTTCAGGGAGTTACCCCGCCCCGCCAGCACGACCCCGACCGGCGGCGCAAAGACGATCCCCGCGCTCGGCGCCCCTCAGGGCCGGGGCGGCAGCACTTACGGTGAGCGACGTGCGGGGGGAGGCAGCGGAGAGCGGCCGCCGCGCGCACCCCGCCGCCACCGGCTGTGTACGCCGGTAACCGGGGCAACCGAAGAACGCCGGCCCGCCCCCGCCCCTCCGCCCCGCCCCCTCGGCGCCCCTGCCCTCGGCAGCGGGAGCTGTTCCTGGTGCTGACCCAGCAGGCGGACTCGCCCCGCAACGAGCGAGGGTCACCCCGGCAGTCCGCCCCCGCCGAGCCGGGAGCCCCACTGTTGAGGGGCCACGCGTGACACAGCCCCACCGCTCCCCCGGCCGCCAGCAGCGGCCGGGGCGGCGCAGGCGCGCTCTCTCCCACGCGGCGTGTGGACGCGCCTGCGCGGTGGCCTGCCGCCACTTCCGCCTTCCACCCGTCACGGCAGCGGGCGGTGCGGGTTGGTTTTCGGTCCCTGCTTCCCGGTCCCGTCGCGTTCCCCTTCCGGCGGGAGCTCGGCGTTTCCCGCGGCCGCTGTCGGGCGGCCCCCCTGCCCTCGCCGTGCCTTGGGGCCGGGGTGAGGCCCGAGCCCTGCCGGGCCGCCATGCCGGTGGCGGCCGCCGCCCCCATGATCAGCTCAGTGCAGAAGCTGGTGCTGTACGAGACCAGGGCTGTAAGTAGCGTCCGCCCCGCCGCCGCCGCCGCTCCCGGGGGCGGGGGGAGCACCCCCGCCGGCCCCCTCGCTGGGGGCTGCCGCACCACGCGTGGGCAGAGCGGGGGGACGTCCTGCGCCCCTGCCGTGCTGGCCTGGCTCTGCCCGGGTCTGCCGGCCCGCAGCTTGTCAGAGAACTGTTCCTCACCTTTCTCTTCCTTCCTTGGCTTTTGGGTTGGTCACACATCCAAAACATGCAAATAACTAAAACCAAGTTTTTACAATTCTTGTCTTCACCTTGGCTCTGCCTCGTGACTTCACCAAAGGGCCGGTTTCTGTCCTAAGTACTGTTGGTGTACGCAAGTCTCAAAGCTGAGCTCCACCTTGCTGTAAGCTGGAGGCCCGGCTTAGGTTTAGGCCCCACATCGCTGCTGCTGCAAGCATTTGCACGGCTACCTGCCTGTTCTGTTGTGTGGCTGTTGTCACCCGGCCAGGCTGACAGCAGTGCCAAGTGCCGTGGTGAATTAAAACCAGACAGCTGACGTTGTCCAGAATTAAAAAGTCACGATTTGAATGAAGAATTTAAACAGGATGGCTGAAGTGGTTACCACCTGCACCTCACTGCTGCTTCTGAGAGATTTCAGTTCTCATTGGCTGAATGGACTGTGCAGCAGCTTCCAGAGGTTTCAGTCTGACCTCTGGAAGTAAGCTGTTGAAGATTCTTAGCATTCCTTAATATTGTGTTGCAGAAGCTGTAGGGATGTGCTGTTCACAGTAGTTTTTGCCATGGGCAAAGTGGATTGGAGGTTTGAGTGGTAATTGCTGCTTTAGCCATGTGATGAGCACCATGTGAGAGTCAGGATCCAATCATTGGTGTAAATAACCCGAGGTAATGCTGCTGTGTTTATCATCCTTTAGCTCCCAATCAAACATCTTTGTGCAGTTCCTCTTGTTTCATAGAATGTTGGTTTTTCACTTGAGGTAGTTTTGGATAGCATTAAGTACTTTAAGTGTAATGGTTCTTAGTTCAGATGTTACCTGTTACCTGTAGTGACAACAGGAAGTAGTTTTTCACTGAAGTCAGCATAGCCTCTTGAAACCATACCAAAGTGACAGGATAAAGCCTGCAGAATTATTGGTACCAGTAAATCAGGGTTTGAATCAGTTTCAGGGGAGGTTTAGATTGGATATTAGGAAAAATTTATTCGCTGAAGGAGTGGTCAGGCATTGGAACAGGCTGCCCAGAGAGGTGGTGGAGTCACCATCCCTGGAGGTGTTCAGAAAACATGTAGACGTGGCACTTTGGGACATGGTTCAGGAGACACGGTAGTGTTGGGTTGATGGTTGGACTTGATCCTAGAGGCCTTTTCCAACCTTAATGATTCTATGAAATGGAAAAATTGAGATTACTCTTGCTCTCCAGAATGTTACTTGTGCTTCACCTATGCCTAAAGGAATTTTGATGGCTGCATTAATGCATCTTTCTCAGCATTGCTGCAAAATGTTTTCATTTCAGCTAAATTATTGCTATATGGGAGAAGGGCAATGGGGAAGGATAATTCCTGAATCAGGTCCTGGATTACTGAATGTAGTTGTTCTTGGCTTGCAACTCATGCTACTTTTCAGGTAGCTGAGGTTTAGCATTTTGTGACTGGCATGCCTGGATATTTGGCTTAATTTTGTCTGAGCTTTAAGGCTCAGTTGCTGAGAGACAATCTGCTGTTCAAAGAGACAGTATTAGGCTTTAGGTTTCTGTCAGCTGACTACAAATCTCTAGGCCTCACAGGCTGATCCTGTCAGTTCAGGAGCCACGTTTTTTCACATCTGGCTAGTGGTTGCTGGCAGTATCTGCCTGAAAGAGTGGGTTTGCCCATGCTCTGCTGTGTTCAGCATTCAGTAAGGGGCAGGTCCAGCAGTCCTGATCACTCCAGGAGGCGAGATGGCTTTGATCAGCCATGAGAGGCAGTGGTTTGTTGACCAGTACATGCCACTTGAAATGTCTCAGCTGAGTAATGGTGTCTCAAAGCTGTTTATTCAGTCACTTCTTGTGGGGGATATAAATGGAATATTTTCCCAGAATATGGTTATATGTTCTTACTGAAAAATAAAAAAGTATGCTATTCTACCATGAGTTGTAGTACTTTGAATATTGAAATTCAAATTCCAGGCCTTTTTTTCTAAAGGAAAAATGCTATAGGAATCATTTGGAGTAATTAGTTGAAAAAGGTTGATGCAGTTAATAAAATCACAGATCCATGTAGGTTGGAAGGGACTTCTGGAGTCCATCTAGTCCAGCCCCTTGCTCAAAGCATCTTCAATGAGAGCAAGATGTCAGGGTTGTGTTCAGTTGAGTTTTGAATATCTCCAAGTACGGAGATACTACAGCCTCTGCAGACAACGTGCTCTAATGCTTGACCACCCTTGTGGTTAAAAAAAAAAAAAAAAAAAAAGGGGGTTGTGGGGAAGAAGTTCCTTAGATTAAGTTGGAATTTTGCATGTTTCAACTTGCATCTTTTGCATCTAGTCCATCTACTGTTTGCCCCTCAGAAGAGTTTGGCTCTGTGTTATCTGTACGTTCTCGTTAGATAGTTCTAGACAGCAGTAAGGTCCTGCCAGAGCTCTCTGAAGGCTGAACAAACCCAGTTCTCTCAGTCTCTTCCAATGTGTCATGTGTTCTCTCCTCTTGATGGTCTTGGTAGCTCAATGTCTATCTTGTACTGCAGAGCCCAAAACTGGATTTCAGACTTGGTCAGGTCACAGGGAGTTTTAGAGGGAGATTTGCTGTTACAGCTGATTCAGTGTCACGTTGGGCTTCTGTCAAAAGTTCCCACTACTTCTCCCCGAGGTGCCCCTCATGCAGCCTCCTTTGCATAAAATCTCACAATCAGGCAGTCGCCAGCTGTGACAGTTAGTCATTGATGTGACAGAAGCATCACCCAGACATAAAATAGAATGACTTTCTCCTGGTTCAGGTTACTCTTTGGATTTCCTTAAGGCCATATGCTTCCAACGTAAGCATGTGGGACAAGGAGTTAGATCAGGTATAGGTTAACATGAAACTATATCCTAAGACTCCTTGTGGAGACCTTGGGTGGGCAAAGAAGGGATGACTTAAGTTGTCAGCAGTGGGAGAAACAGTGGAGTTCCTGTAAAACCCCTCTGTGCTAAAGAAGAGGTGAAATGGATGAGAAAGCGGATATGGTTAGGCAGGGTTTTTTAGTTCTTTTTTTTTTTTTTTTTGAGTTAAGAATACAGTAGCATTATTTAAGTCAAACAGGAAAGGCTCTGGTAGCGTTATTGGAGTCAAACAAGAAAGACTCCTAGAGATGAGGAGAACTGAATTCACAGTGTCAATTGAAGGAACAGAGAGTAAAATTCTATATTTGCTATTAACAATTATATTTAGGGTAGTTGCTGAGACCTACGTTTTTAACTGATGCTTTGGGTCAATAAAGATGACGGAAATGTGAATTGTATCTCCTGTTTGTCTGGGGAGGTTGAAGGCTTGTTTAGAAGTAGTCAGAAAAATGAACTAAAACAGTTGTATTCAGATCAATGCCAATTATCTTGCATTTAATGCATATATTTACGGCTGAAATGCACACCAGAGGGCAGTAAAGATATTTCAGCAATATGACTAATAAGAAACAAAAGATATTTTCTTCTTTTCTTCAGGAGAAGATGGAACTTTTGTGTATCCCCCAAATGAAGCCCACCTGAAAGCGGTAGTTTAGTTCATTGGAAATTATCATTCCCTTAAGGTGGTGTGACATTGAACAAGTCAATTTGTGCCATCTCTGTAAAGGCATATCACTTGCCTATCTTTCAGGGTATTATGAGACTTAATTAATATTGTTTTATTCTAATCAGGTTCTTCTACAGTCTCCATCTCCACAGTATCCAAATGACTTGCACAAGCTTATTAAGCAATGTGACTAGCATAATTACCTGTAGATTTTTCTGCCTTTTTCCCCAAGGAAAACTATGTGGGGTTTTTTGTTTTTGTTTTTGTTTTTTTAAATTTCATTTCTTCTAAAAATAATTTGAACGGTTTTGTGTTAATAAAAAACAGGGTTTGCGTGTTTAATGCTGAAGTTAGCCTGTGGTCAAATTGGAGAAATTTTAATGTAGAAGATGATTTCACAGAAAAAGCTACAGAATTTTTACTGAATTATGAAGTGCACTGATTATGATTATCTGACGCATGGTTAGCTGACGCATTTAAAAAATGTTGAAAGCAGTAAACAATCTACTGGCCAACCGTTAGCTATCATAATTTTCTAGCTATAAGTGGCTGTGAAATTTGGTCTCTCTGGAATGGTTTCGTTAGCAGGAGACAGCCCCTCTCAGCTGACTGTCCTATTCCGTCTGTAATAGTGTTCCATGAATGGCAGTGACATGATGGAGCAGAGGATGGAGCTGGGACAAGAGAAGGAGTTTCACAAAACTTGGGAAAACACTGTTTCTGTCTTAAATGCCTTGATATAGTGCCAGATAAATGGGCAATAAAATAGAGAAACTTAATCAGCTGGTGTATGTGGGATCTGAGACCCTTTATGAGTACAGCAGATACTTGGTGGAGTAGCAGTGATGAGAACACCACAAGTTTTGAAGCATATACGGTAATCAGGCAGAACAAAAATAAAGTTTAAAAGTGGTAGCGCTACACTGCATGTGAAAGGTGTGCCTTCAAATATCTGTCTAAGTTGTTTTGGCGGCATACGTTTTATTTCTTTTGTCCTGAATTGTCCTGCATGTCATCATGTAGTGACTAGATCAACAGGAGAGAAATACTCTTAGATACTTGGTTTTGTTGTGAACCACTTTTCTAGATGGAATGGTGATGAGGAGTTTGTGGAGAAATTATCACAAATTGACAAATTTAAATGTAACAACGGAAGGATGAAGAAAAATAGGTATTTTCTGTCACTATTTTTTATTTTTGAAATTAAGTTTGTTATGGCCCTAAAACTAAATTAATATTTTTCCTTGTTTAAGGTAAGAATGTATTTTGTGAGTACAAACGTACTGAACGAGGGGTGAAGCTAAAATGAGTAACAAGACTGAGGTTGTGAAACAGGGAACAATCAGAGTAGTTGTAGAAATAAAATCCAATATATTCAACATGCTGTAGTTGAAGGGTAATATTATCTCCATCCTGGAAATTTGAAGACATATGTGTACTAAACAGCAGAACGGCTGTAAATATTTTCAAGTTGTTCAAGTCAAGGGTGGTGCTGTGACTGGAATGTGACAAATGGAATATTTAATCAATTCAGAAGTCCTATACATAATTTTCTATAAGCAAGTAGTTGAAAATTAAGGTAAATGACATAAAATGCAGTCTGGACTTACAAAGATGCCATCTTCATGTAAAAATTAGACAGCCTTATGTATTTAAACCAAATCCTCTATGGAGGTGCAATGCTACAAGGAAAATCTCGGGCTTTGCTGATGGAAGAAGGGAGGTTAGCAGAGAAGTTAGTGTGACCTAAGTAAGGTATTGTCTCATAGGGTTGATTCTTTTCAAGTAATGGTTTTAGGACCGATATGCTTCAACATTTTCACTAATGTTATTAGCCCGAATTATGAGTCAGCTGCAAGTTTTGAAATATTGCAAATAATTAGGATAATCAGAGCACAAGATAGCAAGAAATGACGACAACCCTCAGGAGTAGATAAAAGAAATAATTTGAAATAGAATGGTATACTATGAAACTTCATGCACCTTAGGATAGATTACACACCAATAAAAGTTTGTTGAGGGTTTATCAATTCAGAGGCAGTAGAGGAGGGTGATCTGGGTGTTTTATCTGGAGAAGGGGTGGGAGGTTGAGCCGCTGATAAAGTACAAGTCTGAAAAAGGCAGATATGGTCTTTTGTGTGAGAAATACTAATGTACCTCTATAATGAGACCTTGTATGGTGTATTGTGTACACTTTTTGTCCATATTAATGTAAGAAATAAGAATTCAACCAGGAACAGGTCCAGTGACATAACATGATGCTAGAGATGTCTTGGGAAGAACAAAGGGACAGCAAGATTTCTTTAGTCTTTTGAAGTGAGCGCTGAAAAGGGATCCAGTTACTTTCTGAAAGCATTCCAGCAGAATAGATGCTAAAGAGGGGAGAATTATTTGGCTAATGGAAAGTGTATGTTGATGATTAATAGATTTAGCTGAAAATTAGAAGGGAAAGTCTTGAGGAACCCCTCAGTGGAGCCACAAAAGCAAAATCCTGTTTGAGACAAAAAAAGCTTTGGTTGCCCTGTGACAAAAGGGCACTGAATGCTGTGGCTGTAGGATGCAGAGTGGGCAGCCATTCCTCTGTGCCCTGAGAGAGGTGCTTGGCAGGATGCGTTCTTAAAATTTCTTGAATTGAAAGAGCTTCTTTTGAAGAATTTCAACAGATTATTGGAAGCAGACAGCATGTGAACTGAATTCTTGTGATTTTCAGGTACCTCGTTTCTTCCTTTCTTCATGTCATTCTGGCAGTTTCTATGAGAGGTGAAAGGCAGTTGCTCTCTGAAGTGGTGTAAGATCTATAGAAAGAAAGAACATAGTAGAGTTTTTGCTGTACCTTAAATCTAGGTGTGATTATTTTTTCCCCCTTCTTTGGTGTAGTAGAGAAAAAAGGCTGAACCTATACCTTTTTTAACCCTATTTAATATCTTGTTTATGCCTTGAAGATTTCTGATCTACAGTCAAGTTCAGTACAAATTAAAACCATCACCCAGATATGAGGAAGAGGCTTTTTCTTGCATAACTTTATGCCTGTTGTGAAGTAGGGTGGAGGTCTGATGGCAGGTGACAGATATCATTGCGCTGCCCAGTTAAGCATAAGTTAGAGACATAATAGTGTGCTGATCCAAAGTCTCAGTGTTCACATGAAGGTTTCTTATCTGGCAACCCAGTGTGTTTATTTAGTTTGACAGAAAGTGTGAATAGCATGTAAATATCTTCCTGTACTGTGTGCAGGTGTCCATGAGCTGGGGTCTGCAGGGCGGCCTCTGTGAGGAGAGGCCTGACATGGCCAGTTCCAGATGGCTCCAGCAGACTCACTGCAGGGCATGGATGTGCCCTGGAGCCAAGGTGTTGGAACCTCTGTAATAATGTATTTGAGAGAGTGTAAAAAAACGCTATGTGAGACCCCCTGCAGCCCCTGGGGAGGACCACGCTGGAGCAGGGGGATATTTCCTGAAGGAGCTGCAGCTTGCAGAGAGGACCTGTGCTGGAGCAGGGAAAAGTGTGAGGTGGAAGGAGCAGCAGAGAAGAACTGTTACGAGCTGACTGCAATCCCCTATTTCCCACACCCCTGTGCTGCTCGGGGCAGGGGAAAGGTAGAGGAGTTGGGAGCGAAGCTGTGCCAGGGAAGAAGGTGGGGCGGGAAGGTGTTTTAGTTTATCTTTGTTTCTCGCTATCAGAACCTATTTTAATTGTCAATAAATTACATTCATTTTCCCAAAGTCAAATCTGTTTTGCAGGTGATGGTAAGCGTAAGGCAATCTCCCTGTCCTTACCTTGACCCATCACCTTTTCCATCTTATTTTCTCCACCTGCCCTGTTGAGGAGGGGGAGTGAGGGAGAGGCTGGGTGCTGGCCACGGTCAACCCACCACACTTACTTAGGGTTTTGTGCTTTTAGACATATCCGTGGGCTCAATGGGTATCTTTTGCAAGCGTTTTGTTTAAGTTCCTAAGAGTTTTCTTTATGCTATTTGCAGGTTTAAAAATTGGCTGTATTAGTGCACTGCCATATTTTCAAGTAACTTTTAGTGTATTTTCACTTTTTTTTTCCTTCTGATTAAGCTGTGTGTTGCTTTTTAACTGATGACTGAAATAAGTTCTTTACAGTGCAAACATTTTTAATGATAATTAGTCTATACAAAGAAGCAAATCATAATTTTAGACCAGGGGTTCTAAGAACTAATCTTCTTAAAGAAAAAAAGAATGTGGGCAGAATGTTTGATTTCAGAACTGTTACCCTGACATTATAAACAACAATTTGCAGCAATAAGTTTTTTATTTTGTTTAGAATACTTTTAGAAGAAGCTATTTTTATTGGTTTGGCTGAATCAAAAGATTGATAAAAGAGGGTGTAAAGCTTCTCAATTAGATTGCTTTGGTCAAAACTCAGTCCCAGGTGGAAGTGACTAATGATTGTTCCTATCTTGTTGTTGCTTAGTGATAATTGTGTAATAAATTAAGCTCCAGTCTAGATCTCATAGGCAAGTACCTGCATGATGCACTGTCCTGGTTGGTAAAGTGCACTTCTTAGCAAGTTTCAGTGAGGCCAAGGGCAGATTAAACCTGAAAACAGCATGCTTCGTCTCAGGTGATGGTTAAAAAGCTTTGGCAGAGTAGTATAAGGAAGCCCGCACAGTTTCTCCTTGTGTACTGTTCTGTTGAGAAAGTACTTTATTGGTCAAGGTTGTCCATTTATCTAAATGCTGTGGCTGTGCTGTGGAGTAGAATTGTTTGAGACGTTTGGAAAATGATTCAATTTATTCACTTCAACTTAGTAATAAACGGAATAAGAGAATAAGGATAGAAACTCCCAGAATGGTTTCTGTAGCTTACCTGTGGGTTCTCATTTCTTTTACTGTAATGAATTCTGTTAATCAAAGTAGTTGTAATCAGCGCAGCACATTTTAGCTTTGAGTAATTTCACAACTATATTACAGCCTCAGAAATTAATTTATTTGATGATACATTCTCAGTGTTGTGTTGATTTGGTATTTTTCTTTATTCTTTCCTAGTATCTGTGTGATGGCACATTTAATTGCAGTACATGTCTCTGATATAGTTTTATGTGTGCTCCATATTATCCAGTAAAACATACTTATTTATTCATTAGATGCATAAATTAAGTAGCAGAAGCAGCTAATGCTGAAATATCATTTTTAGTTTCATTTTTGCATTGCTAGTTTTCATGTAATCCTTGCTTTCATTTCAGACCTTGAAGGTTGAATATGAGCTGGCATATCATGCTGTTTTTCCAGTAGTTGTGGGGTTGTTGATTGTTAGCTAGTCCTGAAAACTTCCCAAGTATAAGTCTAATTTTGTGTTCATAGTTTTGAGGACTAGTCCAAATTCAGAAGTTTTTGCAGGTGTTTCCCTCTTTATTCCTTCCACAAGAATATCCCCTAACATGCAGTGGGTAAGATTCCCATTTGCTAAATCGAGATTTCCCATTGCCTGGCTTTTGAAGAAGGTAGCCTTTAAGTCCATTGATGCTGGGGTTTGATGCTGTTGTCAACTGACCTTCCTCAATACATTACACAGCCTAGCATTCTAACTTCAACCAAACCCCCTAAATTAGTCCTTAAAGGACTTCAAAGAGAGCTTGCTAAGTACCACTCATTATGGTGGTTGCTACAGTAGTCTGCAGATACAATTACTAACCTAATCTAACTCTGCTGCTGTTCTAAGCAGCAGCAGCAGCACTTAAAGCTGGCACTATAGCTGTGCATAGCTCACTACAGCAGCTGCCAAGCTGATGTGAGTGACGCATTCCTCATAGCACTTCCTTATGTTTTATCAGTCTATTAAAATGGAAATGGAGAAGTATCCAGCTGAACTTCCTTGGTAACACCATTTTCAACTTCATATCCATGTCTCTCTTTTCCTGTGTGTCATGGGCCATCTTCCAATTTTAGATGTGGTCTTTGGTCCAAACTGCTGTTGAAGTTGTACTGTTCTGTTTTATTCAGGATGATTTGTCGGTAACCATAGGTGTTGCTTTGGGAAGAAATAAAGTGAATTTAATGAGCTGGACATGGGGGGAGATCACTGAGCTGTATTGCAGTATTATAGACTACTTAAAACTGTTTAATAAATTAACAATTTTCTACAAATAGAGAAGCAGCACGCTTCTCTAAAATGCAAACTTACTTATCATCTGTGTATTACAAATGTATATACTATTTCCCTCTGCCCATTCACTTTCTACCACATGAAGAAAAAGCTGGTGTGATGGCATGGTCTAAGCAAGTGTCTGTCTTGGTAGTTTGATGTTTCTTGCTGGTGGGTGATACCAGCAGTAGAGCTCCATCCTCCACCTTTGTGCCATTCAGTGCCACGCAGTGGGGGCTCCGACTTGCTCCCTGTCATTACGATTTCATTCGTGGGAAGCGCAGATCTTGGCACTGTGGGATCTGCTACAGAGGGTACTCTGAGGGGGGCAGGCTAGGGAGCCTGGGCTTTGCACAGCAGCACATCGCTGCTAAAAAAACCAGTAGGGAACAGTTTCTCCTGCCAAAGTGCTGCCTCAGAGGCTTCAGTGGGGGAGTGCTGAGATGGCATATGACTTTGAAGGGCTTTCTTTACTGTCATTTAGGAGTTAACAGCAAAACTTGCCACTCAGTAAGCACTGTAATGTCAGTGTACAAGATGGAGCCAGAAGTTGGTGGTGTTTCCTTTTATAGCCCTTAAAGTATTTTATTTTCTTTTTTTTAGAGCTTACTGACTACCTAGATGCTTTTGTGATTTCAAGGAAGCTGAAGAGGGCTTTAAGTTCTTCTTTCACCTTAAATATTTTGACAGTAAAGATGTTTCTTAACATCTAATTGGTATAAATTATGAAATTCTGATGTTTGCATGAATGTTGTTATTGATTTCCTCTCCCACATGTTCAATCCATGTGACTTTTAAAGTTAAGAGCTGGCTGCATAGATCCACATGAATTTGCCATGCTTTCCTACGAGCTGAGCATTATTAATGAGTTACACCTTGCTGTGTGGTAGTGCAACACTGATTAAACGAATTAGTAAAATGAGAACTGCTTATAGCAAGTCAGTCCTGCAACCTGTGCTTACCGTTAATTCCTCTAAATGTAAAAATTTGTTACAGTTTGATTCCCTTAAATGAGAAATGGACACATTATATGTTTATCTGTGATCTTTCTTCCTTATTTTAAATGAGAAATAAAGCTAGTCTTTTAAAGAAAGTGGTATTTTTAACAGGCATGGCTGGTCCAATTAAACTTGAGTGTTGTGGAAGAACATGGGTCAGAAGTCTATCATAGCAAATATAAGTAAAAAATGAAGAAAACTTGCAGTACTGAGGTACCTATAATTTTTCTGAGTTTAGTATAGACTAGGAAAGACTAGTTCGCAGAAATAGCAATGGGTTACAATATGGTAACAGTAGTTTCAGATCATGAAAAGTTACAAGCTCATGTGTATAAGCTTCTGCTAAATTTTACAAGGCAGATGGGACTACGGTAATGGCTGGGGCAAGGCATAGTTGGGCAGTGCCTGGTGTAAGTTATGGTTTTTTCCCCTCTCTAAACAGGTTTTCACCTTTCTTCAATTTAAAATTTTTTTTTCTTACTTGTAAAATGGAGAGATTGAGGTATTTTAAGGCGTAAAGGTTGACTGTATACAAAAGCACCTGCCTAAGGTATTGATATCTAAAACAGTTTATTCACAGCCCATATGGAATATTACATATTTGATGTTAGTTGAAATGGATCTAGTCTAGAAACTATATAAATGGCATTGTTGATGTCTTATGTTACAATGGGCTTTGGTTGCTTTATCTCGTATCATCTAATTCTTTTTTTTTTTTTTTTAATGTAGCGGTATTTTCTTGTTGGAAGTAATCCTGCAGAAACCAAATACCGTGTTTTGAAAATAGATCGCACTGAACCAAAGGATTTGGTCATAATTGATGATAAAGTGAGTGCCTCTCTATTAGTTTTTTTTTTCAGTTATTCTGAATAATACTGTCTATATTGAGCTGAATGTAAATATTACACATTTAATCTGTTTCAACAAAGATACATTACAGAATCATAGAGTCATATAACAATTGAGGTTGGAGGGGATCTCTGGAGATTGTCCAATCCTACCCTCATGCTCAGAGCAATGTCAACTAGATCAGGCTGCTCGGGGTCATGCCCAGTCATGTTTCGAATATGGCTGGAGACTCCACAGTGCCTCTGGATAACCTGTTCTAGTGTTCAACCAACCTCACAGTAAAAAAACTTTTTCTTATGTTCAAATGGAATTTCCTGTATTTCAATTTGTGCCCATTGTCTCTTGTCCTTTGAGTGGATACCAGAGAAGAGTCTGCCTCAGGCCTCTTCTCGCCCTTCTACCACGTATTTATACACATTGATAAGATCCCCTTTGAGCTTTCTCTTCTGCAGGCTGATCAATCCCAACTCTCTCAGCCTCCTGTCATGGCAGATGCATACAGTATTAGCATGATAATGACTAGTTACAGTATGGGAGTGGCTACAAGATCTCCAAACAGCATGTTCCGTTTAATGAAGTTTTCCCAATTTTTTCAGTTTATTATGTATATGTTCCGGATGGCTTTCTTGTGTTCAGCTGTGCTGTTCTAAGTGAAAAATATGAACTACCATCTAGCCAAACTTTTAGTGTTTCTGATATATCACATCTGAAGCAAAATAAACAGCAGCAACAAGAACCTTAATGTACACAATAGAATAAGACTTGATTCCTTTCCAAGAAGTTTATGGTTTAAAATCTTAACACTTAAGACTTAAACATGTTTGAATCCACGTGTAACCATGAATATTTCTATTGCAGTGAAGGGTGAGTTTTGTGTGTAAAAAACCTTGTACTTTCTGGTAGGATGGAAACAGGAGACAGAGGATGCAGAATGGATGTTTGGTTTATTGTATATTAAGTAAATTCTTATATTCTCTGACATGAAATAAAGTTTAACTACGAAGGCAGTAACTTAAGTGACTTTTATTTTTAAAGCATGTGTATACGCAACAAGAGGTGAGGGAACTTCTTGGCCGTTTAGACCTGGGAAACAGAACAAAGATTGGGCAGAAGGGCTCTTCTGGGTTATCTCGAGCTGTCTCTGCTTTTGGTGTAGTGGGTAAGTGTTTTGTTTGGTTTTATAAAATCTTTATTTCTTAAGGAGATGAGGCTTACTGTGTCACACTGTAAATCTTTCTGTCTCCCCTCAGCTTTATTTTTTTTTCAAAGCTGAAGAGGATTGAGAAGTTTCATTCTCGATGATAGGTTTCTATGTATTTTGTGAAACAGATGGTCAGTATGGGGATGAGAGTTGTGCTATAACTTGTTTTCTTCATCAGTAAGGGAGAGATCTAGGAAATGGCCAAACTCTATAAGCTTGGTTGAAAACTCTACTGATCACAGGATACAAATCACATGCAACATGGCCTCCTGATTCCAGAGCTCACAGAATGCTTTTTTAAAAGAAAACAAAAGTTTATGTCCTTTATTAGGTTTTATTTTGTCATCACACTATTCAGAAAGATGACTCAATTTTCACTTTGGTTAACTTTTTGCAGTGACATATTTCAGTATTTCTTTTGATGGTTGAACAAGTGTAACTGATCAGTATGTCAACATAAATTCTTAAATGCTGATCAGCTGTCCATAATCCTAGAGAATTGCTTCAAGGATTTAATAGCTTCTAACTTCATCCGAAAGTGACTACTTTCCTCCCTGTTGTTAGATACTGAGGTCGATATACTGCTGGGTGACGTCTACAAAGTAAATGTTAATGTGTGCTCTGGCAGCTCACGGGCATACTTTTTTGCATCAATATACCCCTGAACATCTAAATACAAAGCTGCAGAGAAGGTGGAGACTGCAATTACTTTAAAAGATGCTACTGAATTCTGTATAACAACCGAAAAATAAGAAAATATTATTGGTATTCTAGTCTAAAGTGTCAGATTAAGCAGACTTTCTTCTATATTCTTTTGGCCCATGAAGCATTTTGGAACCTATCAATGGATCTGTTTTTCAGAAAGTCCTCAGATGAGGTTTATGTTCTTTATCAATTTATGAATATTAATAATATGGGTAAATCTAAAGAAGCTTCTAACAGTCTTGCAGCATTGGCTTTTTTTTTTTTGGAAACTGGCTGTGTTCAATGAAAATTTTGCATCTCAGTTGTACGTTTATATGTGCTCATCATAACAGGAGAGTTTATATTCTGTAGCTGAACAAATGTATTGGTTATCAGATATGGTGTACTATTTCTAGATTATTTTTTTTAGAAATAATGTGCTCTCTCAGTGATCTTCAGATTATCTTGCACTTTTAAAGTATATGCTTTAGACGCCTTCCATCTTGATTCTATCTGATCGTACCTGTGTGTATAAACAGTTAATTTGAGGGAGTGCAGATGGTCATTTATTTCTGCCTCCTGGCTCAGGTCAGGAGGACAGGACTATTTTTTGTAGAATTGGAAAGGACATCTTTGCTTTTTTCTCTGGTTATTTCGTTAACCACAGACAGTGCATTCAGTGCACTCAGAATGGGGTGCTGGTAGGCTAAGTCCTGGTTCACTGTATAGTGTTTAGAAGTAGAAATTGCTTTTAAATGGAGAGAACCAGGCCAAGGGGAAAGGCTGGGCTCCTTAATAGCCTTTGGTGTAACACTTGGTGAAATTCAAAGAATAGAGACTGTTCACTTAAGTGATTTTGGTACCTGGAGGATACATGAAGACCTTTGACTGCTATTTAACAACGGAAATTCAATAGTCTAGCTGCTTCAAATGGAAGACTTCATTTCTTACTGACAGCAGGGTCTCCTGTCCCTGTGCAGGTGAGAGCATTTTTCCAAGGGGGGCTAATAAGGCAGGAGAAAAGAATTGCAGTTTATTCAATCACGTTGCAGCCTCCAGCAGTGGCAGTGAGGAAGATGTGTGCTTTGCTCATCTTCTTTCATTTATAATGCAAAGCTAAAAGAACTGAATATAAATACAAATTAAAATGTAAATTGTGAGCATTTTTTTCTCCCCTCAGTTAATGGATTTATTGACAGTGCAGCTGTGACTGAGTTTCAGGCTCTTTACTAGTAGCAACCTATCAAAGCAGCTACCTCCAAGAGCTAATTCATGTAATTTATTAGTTATTAAAACTTAGTACTGTTGTATCACTGCCTAGAATGTATTAGAAACAAATTTGGGTTCAGGGCTGGTTACATCTTTCTATTTTTAATTTGAACTTATACATTAATATTGTATTGGTTTGTTATGCTTTTTCCTAATGACACGCAATAGAGATACCCAAAGAAGCAGCTCAGTGAAGAAGCATGGCTATGCCCTGTAGCATTAGGGAATGAGGGTGGAGGCTTCAGAAGCCTTTCTTTTGATAGGCAATAAAGCTAGACACTGCCTGTTCTGCCTCTTTAGCCCTCTACTTCAGCAGGGTCAAGTGTTGATATCTGAGCGAGAAAGTAGAAGAGCTTACCCCTGATGCTCTGAATGGGAAATTTGGGGGAGATGCTGCTATAAGCAGGGAATTTAATTCTCTGCTGTTGAGGAGAAAGAGCACAAAGGTGTTGTAGTACCCTCAACTCCTTTTGCTGTTCTGGGCACCACCCCAGTAGAGAATACATAAACCTGAAAAGAGAATTGGAGATTGGGATTCCTCCTTGGCCTGAAAAATTAACCTTTTGGTGTCTGAAGTAGTTAGGTATGACTCACTCTGAACAATGAGTGTCTTATGAAAAGCAAATACAAGTATCTTAAATAGACAGCAACTTATTCTGAATTTTCAGTGTCTTAACAGTGCTATCTAATATTAAAAATATGCACAGTGGAGGGGAAAAGCAGTAAAAATTGTACTTCATTGATTAACACTTACTGGGGTGAACTGTAAGTTTCTGTGTCTATGCCTGCATGTATTTTTTTATGTCTACATATACGCACATTATACATATAGCATTAAGAGCAAACAAAAATTCTACGAAGTCTTGAAACAATTCTGCTACTGTTTTTCTAAATAAGTTTGATCAGGTCAGCACAAATATCTAACTAATAGCATTTCAATGCTGTTTTAACAGGTTTTGTCAGGTTTTTAGAAGGCTACTACATTGTGTTAATAACCAAAAGAAGAAAAATGGCAGATATTGGAGGTCACGCAATATATAAAATAGAAGATACAAATATGATCTACATTCCAAATGACTCTGTAAGAGTCACTCATCCTGATGAAGCCAGGTAAATAAAGGTGGTAAAGAGTGTGTACTTTTTGAATATTTTCTAAGCAATGGTGAACTGCAACTAGAAATTTCGGTCATGGATTTCCTTCTGTTAGCATGTCGTTCAAGTCATTTTATCTTAGCTGATAAATTAGCGTGGAAGAATGGAGAATGGGCCACAAGTTCTGTGGCCTCTAATCTGCAGGGTAGATACAGGTGCTACAGTCTTTTAGAGCTTTTGTCCACATCTCCATGTCATTTACATGTCAAAGCTACATCATAGCAAATGTGCACCAGGAAGCATCCAATATAAACATTGTTCTTTCAAGGACAAAGTAATGCTAATATTGGTTTATGTTGTTTGGGGTACTATTCTTTTGTTAGTAGCTCTAGCAGCATGTTAACGTCACCTGAAGAGACCTTTTGTGCCCTTCAAAAAGTGTTGAGTGGAGTATTTAATTGAATGATTCTGTGCTGACAGAATTTTCTGTATGTTGGTGTTATAAAGGGTGCTAAACTGACCAACTGGTAAGTTTAGCTTCTGTTTTTATCTTTCTGTGACTTTTTTCTGAAGAAAGAAATTTGAGCCTTTGAGCAAGGAACCTTGTATGAAACGTACAAGTACATCCTGGTGGTGTTTTTATCAGGGTGCAGTAACTTTACTTCTATGAAATACCACACAAATGATATCAATAAACTGCTTTTCAGTCCGTACCAAGTGTGAATAGTCAAAAAGTGATGGATTATGATAAACTGATGTCAGGTAAGAAATCAAGCCAATGGTAACTATTAAACAAATTTCCACTTTGAGGTGTGGCTGATAGTAAACCTCAGTCTCCTCTCTTAGAATGCAGCAGACTTGTATTATCTAACCTATATATTTATGGAGTTAGCCTTTTTATCTTTCATAGACGGTGTTATGGTTTCTTCTGAGAATTTGCAAGTAAGTGTATGACAGGTTGAAGTAGATATTTCTTTTCTTGTTCATTTATTTGAGAATAACACTGAAAATCTTTAATTCTTGTATAGTACTGTTGGGAATTTGCTTGTGTAAGTCCTAGAGAATTTGAGCCACATGTGTGGAAAATAGCACTGCAGCTATATCTACAACTGCATAAAGAAGCAGAGTACATACACGAGTAGACACTTTATTAAAAAAAGGCTATTTGATTTATCTAATCCAGATACCAACATTCTAGTGGAATTACCTGTCAAAGCAATTACAGTAAGATAGCTAGAGAGTTTATGGCAACAGTCAATATTTGTAGGTAGTTTAGTTTCTGAGATCTTCTGAATGACTTAATGGGGTCTGTCTGGTTAAAGTAATAACCTTCCCTTTAACTTGACTTATTTTGCTAGGTATCTGAGAATATTTCAAAATGTGGACCTTTCTAGCAACTTCTATTTTAGGTAAGTATTAGTTACTAATTCCTTTTAAAAAATGTATATTTATACTTGCTATAAGATTCTGCTTTTGGATTGATACCCAAAGTCTTTAGGTTGATATTCTGGGGAAATGAGATGTGACCATACTGCTTGTCTGTGTTCATCTGCATGTTCTGAACCTGCTTTCTGCTTCAACAAATTGATGAGGAGTGTAGTCTCCATGAAGTTGAAAAACTGTAGAAATATTAGTGACATAGTAGAAGGTAGACACTGAAATGACTGTTTCCACTGAGTGTTCATCCGTGACAGGTTATGCAGCCTCTTTGGAAAAGTAGTGTATTTTAGGGGGTTTGCTTGTCCTGTCAGTGTTTCTTTCTTGACCTCATTTTTATAGAAATAAAGCTTTGCCTTGATTAAGAAACAAAGATCTAGAAATAGATCTAAGATATATCCTGCGTAGGGGACATCTTCCATAGGGCTTTCTAGGCATTATCAATTCTCTTACACATTGTTTCATAAATGCTGTACCTGAGACAAGTTTCTGTGTCTAGTCCCAGCTACTATTACACATGAGATTTTTGGGACAGCAGAATAATAGGAGAAATGGGGTGATAAACCTGACAGTAGTAGTTAGACGACTTTAAGACTTAAAAAAAACAAAACTAAAAAAACCACTATTAAAAATACCAAAAGGTATATCTAACAGTCTAGAACATAACCCCTCTTGGAAAATAAAGGCTTTTTGTCACAGCTGTATCTGTGAAGATGAAACCTACCACAGTTTCATGTCTGTTTTCGTAGTTTTGCATGGGAAGGCTTTTTCACAGTATAAAACCTGCTTTTTCTTTTCCAAGCTTTGTTTCCAGCCCTAACATCACACAATCTTCTCTTTTTTTTTTTTCTGCTTGGAGATGATGAATGTTTGCTGTTTCTGTGGTTGTGTGTAGAGGGTAAAGAAGGTTCTTGTAAGACTTCAATAAACATGTTTATCAGCTTAATTTAAATTGTTCTTGGCTGAAATCATAATATATTTTTTCTGCGTGGTTTTCATTTAAATCCTGAACAGAATTAGAAGTTAGGTATAAGAAAGCATGTGGTCTAAGGGGAAAATGGCAGAATAGCCTGAACAAATGTTTTCCTGGGGTACTGTTCAAAGGTTCTGTTATATGCAAACTGAGCATGTAACAGACCTTCAGGTTTTTTTCTAATAAGTAAGCATGTCGGGTTGTTATTATGGAGGTGTAGTGAATACATGGGTTAGACTTTGTTATCATCAGTGATAAATCTAAATGTCCAATGTTTAAATAATTTTTTTTAGGTCATTAATGAATAACTAGAACTTACTGGAGGACCAGTAATCATTGGTGCTGTCTTAGGCTAAAATGGAAATCTGTTTATATTTCTGATTCAAGTGTTGTGTAAATTTGGTATCTCCCTGGGGAAATGAATCCTAGTGGCTTACAAAATTTAGCAGTTAGTGTAGACTGTTGTCAATATAACAGCCATGAGATGCAGAATTTGTTACTGTTATGGAACCGATAAACAAAACCCCTTTTGGTTATTCAGCAGCCACTCTCTTAGGATACATCTATGATACAATCAAATCCTAGGACATATACAGTTTTTCTGGATCAAAGTTTTGGCTGTTTTGAGTTCAGGTAGTAGTTAGACAGTAGGACTTAAATCTCAGAAAAATTAGGTTGTCTATGTATATGGATATTTCTGGCAGAATAGCTATTTTTGATCTTCAGGACTGGTTCTGGGGACATAGTAAATTAAGTTTGTTGATATGCTTTGTTCAAAAGGCATGTTTAGTTTTCAGTTATAATAAGCATATAAATACAGTTTCAGCTACTGTACTTTAAGTAGTTTCAATGTTTGTAAAGCTTCTTTTGGAAATAATTTGTTGCATTTGCCAGTACAGAATCAGAATCTGTGTATCTTGTTTCAAGGTCTTTTTTTTTTTTTTTTAAAATTGATAAAATAGTGCTGTGTTAAATATAAGTACAGATGGAACGTAAGGGCTTTCAGAAAAGTCCTGTTTATCTACAGTTATTAATAAATATTAACTGTCTATCAGTTACAGCTATGATCTATCTCACTCCCTTCAGTATAATCTTACTGTCCTGAGAATGCCACTTGAGACATTAAAAACTGAAACAACTCAGACCCGACAAGAGAGTTTTGATATATTTGAAGATGAAGGACTTTCAACACAAGGTGGAAGTGGTAAGAAAATATGTCTAATTAAACCAATGTTGTTCGTTATAAGTACATTTAGAATAAGTTTCACTTAAGTTTGCTTCTGAGAAATATTCGGGTCTTCCGTATCGATCAGCAGTCTTATAACAGTAGTGAGTTAGTAAAAGGTTACGTAAAGTGCCAATTACAGACATTTGAATTTGAACAATGCAATTTCTAGAGGCGGTTAATCATTGTTTTGTTAATTTACATTGCAACTCAGGGAGATAATTGAGCATGCTGACATTTTTCAGCAGTTGATTATTCAGCTCACTTGTAAGATTCCCAACAGGAATGAATCACAAAGAAAGTGGGAATCACTAACTGATTATGTATTAATAAATCTCTTTTTGTTTCATGTTGGAAAATATTGATGACGGAGGAATTGTATGAAGTTAGTATCAACTTGATGTAGTAAGCACTATCAGGAAGCCTAAGAAAAATTAATTTCAGTTAAAACAACAGCTTCACTTTGGATCTAACATTTTTGTAAGAGTGTAAAGATGACTAACCAGACAAGAAAACTCTTTTCTATCCCTTTTGCTTCTCACTTAAAAAAAAAGTTTCCCCTGAAATCCTTAATATTGGATTTCATTCTGTTGAAGCTGATGCTTTTTACGTTTTATTGCCCTGTGACTTGTACTAATTATCTGTTTGTCAAAAAATAACTTTTTTTTTACTTTTTGTTATTGGATATGTGGCACCATTTTTTTCCTTGTTTGATCATGAAATATCAGAAATAACAGTGCTACCTTTGATTCATAATGAATACATTGCTGTAAAAGTGGTCTCAGACAGCTGTGGAGATATAACTAACCTTCTTGGGTAATAATAGAACACGATGCCTTTAAGTACGTTACTGATAAGCAAAACAATAGGCTAAAGGAAGTCTGCTACTGTTTCGCTTAACACAATGAGCTTGATATGGAAGCCAGCTTAGATGCAACGTAGAATCTGGATCTGTGCTTGTATTGGTTATAAAGAGGCTCAACAGTCCCTCTGTATTACCACCCTTATTTGTAGTCACCTGCTGTGTAACCTCTGTTGCACAGAAAATATAATACAGAGAGAAATATGATTAAAAAATCCCACTTGTCCTAAAGTAACTTTGGTTCTCTGAGATAGTCTGAATTGCATGACTCATCTTCCATCTTTTCTAACCCAAAATGAATCTTCCACGGCACTGAAGAAGAAATATATTGGTCCTGTTTTCTGTGCCCCCAAAAGGGACTCTGAAGGTCTGACAGGCACATAGTTACAATACAGAAATGCCTGAAACAACCCCCGATGCAAATTTATGCAAGATAAACTTGGACACCGTTTGTCCACCCTTTCATTTTTGAGACCCTTTCATCACAACACCTAGATTGGACCTACACTGACTGCAACTCAAAGAATGATAATGAATGTGAAGTAATTAATCATCTTTGATACTGGAACTTAATATGTTAAATAGTTGTAAACATCTATCATACTGTCATTTAAAAGCCTAAAAGTAATGCTTTACATAGTATGTCCTAAATCTGATGGAAAAATTGAAAGATAATCACATAATGTATTTCCTTTTAAAGAAAAGTTATTTCCCCACCCTCTCCACCCCCACCCCAGGAAAAGATAGTAGTAACATGGTTATATATATCAGGAGTTGGTTGTCAAATACTACAATGGCAGAAATAACCGTAAGGAGTGGAGGGAGCAATAATTCCTCCTGTGCAAACACTTTTATCTGCAAGATCCCTCAGGAATCCATACAATGGCGTAATCTCTTTTATGTCTTTGTGAACACATTGGGAGATAAAGATGCCATAACGCTGACCCCATCAGCAGCACGCTGATAGCACACGCAACTCCATTTCCAGTAGATATTAGTAATGTGTCTGTTCACATAACAGAATACGTGTGAGAAATAGCCGCCTGTCATTCAAGAACAAATTCTTGCCAAAGTAATGCTGCTAGAAATGAGAAAGAGGACAAATTGCTGACCAAATGCTTGTGGCCAGATTCTGCTGCATGTATACACTCCTTCACGAAAATGGTTACATCAGTTTTCCGTGGACTTATGGTAAATTGAGTGACTAGGTAGTAATAGTTTGTGCAACAGCTGCATTTTTCACCTTCAGTCTGTTAGAGAACTCATCTTTTTCCCCCAGCAGAGCATTTGGCTGCTATAATTGACATATATACTGCTATGATACAATTTATCCTGCCAGAAACTTCATCTGAAAAAAGTATGCAAAAATGTAGCTAAAAGAGTTCTTGTCCTATTCCTTCTCTTTAAGATTCAGACTCATTCAGTTCCCTTCACCCCCTTTTAGTGCCAGTTGTCATCTTGGTTCTGATTTTGAAACAAAAAGGCTCAGTCTCCAGATATATCAGAAGTTGAATTTTAATTTGCAGGTCTACAGCAGTTGCATTTCTCGGTGTCAGTGCAAATTAGGAAAAGCAAGCTAAATTATGTGAGAAGGGGATTAACATGCTTTTTGTAAAGGTGGCCAGGGCTATGCCTGATCTTCCAGAGCCTAACAGGTAACTCCAGAGGTGACTCAGAACTGAATAGCTTATAAAGTCCTCCTATGAGAGTACTTTTGCCTTAACTGGACTTTACAGCTTATTTCCCTTATTATC
This sequence comes from Phalacrocorax carbo, assembly GCF_963921805.1. Lineage (NCBI taxonomy): Eukaryota > Metazoa > Chordata > Aves > Suliformes > Phalacrocoracidae > Phalacrocorax > Phalacrocorax carbo. The sequence continues at coordinate 78,355,865 of NC_087515.1, read as the reverse complement.
AAATCCTCTGCTGTTACCATGAAGGGATCTGTTTTCAGTGCTGAAAGCATCAGAAACTTCTCCATGAAGGCACTCAAATACTACAGTGACTGGCAACCATAGAAAAATTGCAAATCTTCGTAAACGTTGAACTTTAGCATGTGCCTGAAGTTATCTGTGTTTGGCAAACTGCAAGGATGTGAGTAAATGATATACTGAGTTGCAGTCAAGGGAAAATCAAAGTAAAGATCCAATGACCTGGATTTTAAAACAGTCCAACGCAGGTATGCTTGTTTCTTAATTACTAACGCCTTTTCATTGTAACAACTTCCTAGGTGTATTTGGGATTTGCAGTAAGCCTTACGAAAAGTATGTGTGGAATGGCAAGCTTCTGGAGGCAGTAAAAAATACTGTTCATCGTGACTGGCTGTTGTATATTATTCACGGATTCTGTGGGCAGTCGAGTATCCTTTTAGTGTTGTAATGAATGTTGGTTTATTGATTATTATTTTTTTTTTAAATTTGAGAGTGTGAAATACATTGAATTATTTCTCTGTCATGTAAATACTTTTCAATTTTGGAATTATTGGTTGACTTTTATTTTCATGACTCTTCTAGGCTTTTATGGCTGAACAGGAAATACATTTTTGCTAAGGATACCACAATCATGTTTATGTTCTTATAACTGGGCCTGACACAAGTAGACTCCATTCTAAGTGAGGCACTGTTTGTAAGCATGGGGTTTAGTAATAACAACTTTGAGAGGATTTTAAGGCTCAGCTATATTTTTTCCTGATATTTGAGGAAGGGGAGTAAAGCTAACCAGAACTGAATTGCTGACATAGAAATGTTCTTTTACTAATCTCCTTTAAAATATTTTTTTAGTAACTGAGATTTGCAGAAATTCTTGTATTTACTCTGTTTCTGTTGATGATAGAACTTCATGCCTGCTGTGTGAAGAGAGTTAAGCAAACAGTAGAACATCTG